>NC_140581.1:831530323-832730323 GCF_964204655.1 Triturus cristatus
TGACGCACTGTACCTCGTTAGAAAGTGTGGTAGCTATGTAATGAGCGCCAAGTCAAGAAAGAAATGTGGGCATTGTAAAAGGGAAGGTGACGCTGAAACATTACTGGTAATTTGAGGATGGGTGGGGGTGGGATCGGGGTTGTTGGACATCTGTATAGTTGTCTTAGATATAAAACACAAGTTGGCATAAAAGAAAAAGATACTTGCTTCCTGTAAAGTTGTTTAACAGTGTGTGGACTGGTCTAGTCTGTGTGATGCTTACCTATCAAGGTACGCTGTATGTAACTTAAAGGTTGTACGTTCCTTAAATGCCAATAAAGAAATACTTTAAAAACAAATTACAAAAACAGTCTTCTGTCCATGCAAATTAAACTCCCTTTCTGAGGAGATTCCTAATGACCACAGTGCGGCTAGCAAAATTGAGCACAAATCTGGAAAATAATTCTGCCATTCCAAGAAAGGTTTGTACCTCCTCTCTCTTGGATGGTTGTGGCAGTTCTGATATTATGGTGATGAGATCAGCTGTGGGTTTAACACCATCACCAGAAATAACATGTCCCAAATACGTTATTTCAGATTGCCCACACTTACGTTTGATAATCTTGAGTGGTATCCCTCTCTGTTTAAATATACACAAAACATCCTTGACCTTCTCCACATGATCATGTAAATTGTCACTGAAAAAAATGCATCATACTGAAAGAATTTCACCCCAACAATGCTCTTCAAAAAACAGTCATGAGGCTCTGAAAGATAGATGCTGCAGAACAGAGCCCAGAGTCATCCTATTGAAGCGGAACACTCCGAAGGGTGTAATAAAAGCTGTTAAATCTTTTGAATCTTCACTTAATCGGACCTGGTGATAGGCAGACGTCAAGTCAAGTGTAGTGAAAAGCTTGGCATTGCCCATCAGCATTACCATCTCCATCATGTTGGGTAGAATAAATTTGTTTTCTATTACCTTTCTGTTAAGGTGACTGAGGTCGACACAAAGACATATCTCCCCAGAGGCTTTAGTAGATAGCACGATTATGAAGCCTCCGCTGGTGCAATGATGCCTTCATTCTTAAGTCTGTTTAGTTCATATTCTACTGCTCCATGCAGGCTTAAAGGGATATTCCTAACCTTACAGGCAACAGGCGTGGCTCCCTTCTCAAGCCCAATGTGAAGGATATAGCCTTTTACACATCCAACTTTAACAGAGAACACCTGCGGAAAATCTTGTAGAAACAGATCGGGCATGGTTTCAACTTTCCTGACTTGCATTTGGGGAATTAAATTGGGATCCAGAAGAATCACTACGAGTTTCTGGTGTGGCCAACTTAAAATAGCATCACATTTGACGGGGACGTATATATTCCTAGAAGCATCATTTCCTTGGAATTCAAAATCTACCTCAAAATAACCATTCAAATCTATTGGTTTTCCCCCATAACTGTATGGTGTGACATCAGGTGCATATAGCTTTACCTTACCATCAGAGGGTTGCGTACAATTTACATTTGATACTCCATTGATATCAATTTGAAAGACAACGTCTTCCTCATCAGCACACACTTCATTTAACTACTCCCTGTTAGAAGAAGACTTGCAGCACTTGGCAAAGTGTCCCTTCCTTCCGCACAGTCTACATTATTTGTGTACGACGAGACAATCTTTAGAATTTGTCTAGTTATTATGGTTACTACACCTGTAGCCACTATTTTTAGTTTTGGAGAAATTCAACTGTTTTCTTCTTCATGCGGTAATTGCATTTATTGTTGCTGTCTCATTTTCGGATTTTTGTAAATCACGTATACATTGCATGGAGTGTTCTACTTGTTTGACCACCGTAAGAACCTCACTAAGATTGGGATCCTTTTTAGCCCATACCTCTTCCCTAACCTTGTCATTTCTACACATAAATTGATCACAGATCCTCTCCCCAAAGTTACATGGGCTGTCAATTTCAGTCCTCGGGTGTTGGCCGGAGAAACATTATGCTCTGGGGTAAGCTCGGGGAGGGCGAGTATGAAGCATGATTGAGCACACGAGCAGGCTTGCACTCAGGCGGTGAATAGTTTGCACTGCCGTTGGCTAAGTTAGCCGAGTCTACTGTAAAAAATAAACATAATCCTCGGGCTTTCTGGTCACTCAGAAAAGCATCACACAGTAAATGTAAGTATTGCACGGTCAATTTCAGTATCACGTTTGACATTGCGTAATGCTTCGCAAATCCAGGTCAACGTTGTGGTTAATTCCTGGCATACATTTACATTTGTGGAGAGCAATAAAAGCATATTGCGCTTCACTTTAGTTGAATGCATGGCGGAAGCATGTCGCTTGAAGATCCTTGTAACAGATTACATGTAGCTGGGAAGTTAACAGCCGAGGAGTCACAACAGCAGCTGAGAATTTATAAAACACAGCTGATGTTGTAGAAAATTGAAAAGTCTGTGCGTACAGGACAATATTGTCATTGTAAGGAGCCGTAAGATAAAGAAAAGGCAAGTCTTGTTTACTTGCAAAGTGCAGACGGTGTTGAGTTTCTCATAAAGTGCGTTGGGTGCAGAGAAAGTCATCACCAATGTGAAGAGGGTGACTCCAAGAAAATCCCACACAGGGTTGTAAAGAAAAAAATGAGTTTAATGTACAGAATAAACCCCAGCCACAGACTCTGCAGTGTAGTCCAGAATAACTATTCTTCACAGCCTCAGTTTTAACAATAAACTTTCTACTCAGAACTCTCCATGCGGAAAAGGTTTGTCATGGAAACTACAATTCCTGATGCAGACACAAGAGCACAGTGAAAACATAACACATTTAAATAACTTCACTTTACCACACGCTGTTAGTGAACTACACTCTAAAACAATTAATTGGGAAGGAGATTTCAATACATCACCTGAACAGCACATGGACAGGCCCCATGTATGCTGTGGTGCGCAAAGCTATAGCGAATATAATCTCTGAGGGATATCTTATCTATGGATGGCGTCACAGACATACACACTTGAAGGAGGGCACATTTTACTCTCTAGCACACACAGCATGGTCTTGGCTAAACTGGCTGGTCACCCGAGATGTTAGTCCGTAGGTTACATCAGGGGATCACCTGGCCCATACCCTTTCAGACCATTCCCCTATGCTGATGAGTATGGAAATACCGGATGGGCACAGACACGACAGACTATGGCACCTATCTCTGAAGGCCCTTTTTGATCCAATATTCCAACACAAAATAGGCAACAAAATGAGACATTATTTTGAAATTAACAAGGGTACCATAGCAGATACTGCCCTGCTGTGGTACGCATTTAAGGTGGTTATAAGAGGACATTGTATCTCTAAGCAGCATGGGGGGTTGATATTAAACTATTGGAGGCAGATTTACCACTTTTTCACGCAGCGCAGTGCAGCAGCCGCAAATGCTGCACTGCGCTGCATGTAAAGAGAGAGAGGAGGAGAGCACCAAATTCACTGAAATATGGCACTCTTCTCCCCTTTCCCTAATGCCAGCGCTGAAATCAGCAGCCACGTGCCACGGAGACACCTTTGTACCATGGTGCAAGGGTATCTCTGTGAGTCTGGCATAGGTTTTGTACTGGAATTGTACCCTTCCAGTACAAAATCCTATGCATAAACTGACTTAAACCATTTTCCCTCTTTGTATGTGTGTTGTACAGTACAGCACACGTACAAAGTGGGAAGCATTTCTCCTCCCTTGCACTTACTTCAAAAGGGCACAGTTTTCTGATGCTAAACCCCGTCTACTTTATTTAGTAAATTGGGTTTAGCGTCAGAAACCTTGGGTGGTTGCATGGGAAGGCCCATGCTCCACCCATGGTATGTTCCCTTGGGGCTAAGTAATGCAAAGCATCGCTACGCGCTGCTTTATGTTACTTTCACATTATTTCCAGTGCTAAACAATTTTAGGGTTGGAAAGTAAATCGGAAAAAAGGATTTTGTGCTAATTTGCGTCACAACGGCGTAAAATCTTTGTAAAATTTCCCCTTAGAGGCAGACCTACTAAGTGAGGAAAACACGCTGCTGAGGGCGAACCTCAGGGAAAAAAATCACTGAATATAACAAAACATGTGAAAGAGAAGCAAAGTACTTGGGGAAATACACTAAAGCTCTTGCATAAGGGGAAGTGGAAAGGCCATGGAAAAAACACTAGCCACTAGAGTAGAAACGCCATGGGCAGCAAATGATATTATGTCAATTATGGATCGGGATAGTAGACTCTGATATGAAGCCACAGAAATTGAGGAAACCTTCTTATTATTTTTTTTATTTCGAGCAGAACCTTACTATACAGACCTATATTCACCACTCAGTAATACTAATACAGAGCAACTACACTAGTATTTTGGAGATACAGCTTTAACCTGGCTAAGTAACTCCAAATGGGAATTTTTAATGTACCAGCTGACTTTAGACAAAATCAAAGCCGTTACCGGTAGCCTCCCGAATGGAAAGGCACCTGCTAGATGGCCTACTTGCTGAGCTGTACAAAACGTATTCAGACCTGCTAGCTCCACGACTCCTGGTAATCTTTAAAGAGGCATTGAATAAAGGTGTGATATCCCTCCACCCTGCATGAAGCCTTACTGATTATTGTCTTCAAACCCAATAAAAATGTCTGTAGCTGTAAATCTTATAGACCTCATTTTAATATACTGTGATGCCAAAACATTAGCCAAAGTTTGCCGATTGCTGTTGTTGCTACCTGGAATGGTACTGCATGGCCAAGCAGGGTTTATTCCTGGTAGGTCCACTACATACCTAAGTTGCACGCCATAGCTGTCTTTTTGGATGCTACCAAAGCATTTGGTTCACTTGAATGGCGGTACATTCAAAACATTCTTACCCATAAGGAAATCACTGCTCCCTTCCAGAAACTCATCACCACTCTTTATGACTGTCCCTTAGCTAAGCTATACATAAAAAGGCAAATATTCTGTCCCATACCAATGCAACATGGCACCCATCAGGGATGACTGCTCGCACCGCTGCTATTTGCGCTAATGCTTGAGCCACTAGAGATCCCTATTCATATGACTATATGCTGATGATATTACCCTATACCTCAGAGAACCCCAGGGAAGCCTGGATCCTATACTTAGGGAATTTACGAGGTTTGAAATGCTGTCTACTAATAATTAGGATAAATCTGCATTCTTCCCACCTACTGCTGGGACAAGGCAAATGTCCAGTGTATATTTTATTACACTGGATTCACTTAAAAAATGGGGAACACTCACTCCACAAGATATGCTTTTTGTATCATAGGATTAAAGAACAATGCAGACAATCGGTGACAAGTGTGGACTCTTGCAACGTACTCTAAACAATAAATCCCTGAAGCAACTTATAACTATACTATACTGAGTATGCTCCTGGCCCTTGATACTCCTGCTAGAGCTGAATGTGGGCCTTGATTAATATGAAATTTAGGAAAACTGTGGCTTACGGACGGGGGTGAATTACTACCCAGCAGTAGACTGCGCTTGATCCATTAGAGATTATCTCCATAGAATATACTATACCCCGCTCTCACTGCACAAATAGTGGTTGAGGGAAGACTCCTGCTGTGAACAGTGCGGAAAAGAGGGTGCGGGTTTCCACCACTTACCGTGGACCTTGGCATCCTCCGCTATTGGCAGCAAACAATTGGAACCCTGCAGGAAATAATTGAGGTTCCCTTACCAATATCGCCCATCATGGCACTTCTGGGCTGGGTTAAACATATACCTCACCTGAAACTCAAATTCACAGGTCTTGCCCTCCTGCTGGCCAAGGAGCTAGTAGCTAAGTGCTAGGGAGGTGGATGCTGTCCCGCTGCTACACAATGACTGTCAGAACTGACTTATTGCTGCGAGCTGATGGAAACTTATGGAGACTTGTTACCCGAAACATCTCAGCCTAAAGACATTTGGATTTGGTTCAAGCAATACCTTCTTAGTAGACCAGAACCAAAGGCTACTTCTCAAGAACCACCACAAGCTATGGGGTGTTGTGAGGATGAAGAAACGTTTGGGTAATTGTGGGGTTTACAAGTGGGCAAGGCAATGTGGCTGAATGGAATTATTGAGTATGGCTTGAACATAATGGTACATGCTTTGTATTGTTTTTCCGTTGCAATCTATTGCTGTTCTTTAATGAAGAAAATCTCCAATAAAAAAATATTATAAATATTTAAAGAAAATAAGCATTGGATAGCTGGAATAATTTGTTGGATATTTTCAGGAACTGAATTACAGTTACATACAGGCTAATAACATATTGCCCCACCCCCTTTTTTTTTACTATAGAAACCAGGTTCTGACATTAATGACATAAAAAGTTGTGTCCAATGTCAAACCTACCCTTTCTTTTGGACGTTTTATAAATATGTATTGAAACTCAATTAATCCTCTACATTACTGAGAAATATCTTCTTGGTGAGCTGCAGTCAGATTTCAGATCAGGCTGAAGTAGTGAAACTGCAAATTTTAGTCCAAGGTGACTGATGCCACCTCATACTCCTAGATGTGTCCACAGCGTTCCACACAGTAAATTACTGACTGTACTGGAAATTCTTGAAGATATAATGGTGTGAAGGAAAATGTTCTAAACTTGTTTGCCTCCTGGAGAATCGCTGCTAATAAGCAAACCTGGGAAATTTTCAGCCAAGCCAATCTATGTTTAAACAAGGTATTCCCCAAGGCTCTGTCATTTCATCCACTATTCAACTTACATGTCGAACCGCTTGCTTCCTCCCTGAAGCAATTTAATATTGTGCATCATTTCTACATAGATGCTACTCAACCCTATTTGAAAATCATATCACTGAATGCCATTTACAGGGCTGTCCAAGCGCTGTTAGACATCAAGATGTCTAAACACACTGAAAACAGAATACCTCTTAACTTCCCTTCCCTATAGCACAGTCCCGATAAAATCATGGCTTGACTCTTGCTCTTGCAGCAATGAACTGCCCTCATGCCATTGTTTAATTTAACAAGTCTCATTTGAATGCTATGGTGAAAGGGTTAGATATCAACTAAGACTGCTCCAAGAGTTGAAACCCTTGATCCTTCCCAGTGATGTTAAATAAGTGATCCAAACATTGGTGCTAGGCAAGTTTGACTATGGAAATTGGCTTACACAGATCTCCCCTCATGCAGAGCTATGCTGGCCACTGGCTCTAGGAAATTTGGCACATACTTCCAATTTTGATTTCAATGAATTGACTCCCCATAGAGTGTTGATATATCTACCAACTAGCTTGTGTGCCTTATAAAACCCTAAAAACTGGATAACCAGCATACCTAACACTTCAACGTACTATCTCAAAAAGAGAGGATCATCTGTGGAGGGCAGACTCATTTATTCTATAAATCCTAAGATTTAAAAAAAGCAAAGAAGCTAAAACAGTCCTTCTCTGGAAGTCGCCCGAGTATCTGGAACTCTATCCCTCCCAACTTCAGAACAATTTCTTATGAAGATTTTAAAAGGAATGAAAGCTTTTTCTCGGAGAAAGTTCTGTCAGACCATAGTCTGAGGATCAATTATGAACTCAGTTTTGACAAGTTCTTTAAAACTAAATGCTGTCTCGTAGCTCAGTCGCTACCTCTACTATATCTAGTTGTCATGTTTGCATTCTCCTTCCGGATGGCATCGCAATCTGTACTTGATGTTGATGGTGTTCGCTACTTGTACACATAAACACAGAGCACTTGGTCAGGATTCACTTTAATAAAGGAATGTGCTCCAGGAATTACTTCCTGCGTGGTCAGTTATATAGTCTGCAATGGGATTCAAAGAATAGTCTTGCCACAAAAAATCTCATCACGTCTCTTTATCTCACCACATTTGACAAGGGTAGGATAATTCTTAAGGGCTGAGTAAATGGTCATTAACATTACCCTCATAAAGATGGTCCTCTGGGAAAGGTACAGAAGGCGTTCTTCTATGCCAGACTACACGAGACAACAGTCTCCCCCTGATTATCATCTCCTCTTTCTTGATATACCCTTGTGGCTTTACTATACTCTGCCTCCATGATTGATTCTGTAGAGGGAAAGGCTGATCTTTTATCGCCCTACTTCCTTGCCCTTTTTGACTCCTTGATGTTGGACATTGAGGGGTACTGGCATGTCTGAGCCCTGCACTTTAAATCCAGACTCCGCCCTTACCACCCCTTCTTCCCAACCCCAGTTGTTTGTGTTGTTGTCTGTATACTCCTCTTCTCGTTTGATCATATTTGGTTTAGAAAACTGAGCGGTGTCTCATGAACACAGATTCCTCAGCCTTAAAATATCCCCCAGGCACCACACTGGAGACAGAGATTTTTTTAAAGTGCTCCCTCATGTCGCTAGGTGGCGCTGTGCCGCACCAGAAGTGACGGTGTGGTGCCGGCTAGAAGCCTCAATTCACTGCGCTGACATCACTTTCTTTCTTTCTGTGCTCTTTGACATGGACCTGGAGATTTGCTCCCAACTTGATGGTCTTCTGAAGATTTTAAATTTCTGAGTATTAGTAGAGTTGTGTGTATGAGAACCATGCTTAGCTTGCCGTGCAATATTGATTTGTGTGATGTCTGGCAGAGGAGGGAGAGGGGCATGAGGACAGTGACAGTGATGCAAGTGACAGCCTTTTGAATGAACTGTTAGCCAAACGTCCACCCCCATATAATCAAATACACTTTGGAAGTGGGGGAAATACAAGTGTTACAGGTAGTTCTGGAAGTGCTTCAGCACCAGTTGCTTCTATTCCTGGTGTTGTCTGGGTTATATCAGCTGGAATGACACAGATTATAGCAGGAGGAAATATGGGAGCGTGTGTCCCAGGCTCTTCAGAAAATTGTGGCACCAATTTGGCTTAAAAACTTCCAGATGCTCTTACAGTAACAGTTACTATTGGTCCTATACTCCCTATGTACAATCCTAGTTCTACTGGGAACGAAGGTCTTTTCCTAGATTGGCAGGTATGGATTCACCTGTATGGGAAACTCTTCCGATTGTACGTAATAGTACGCCCTAAGGGTTGTTTTGTTGTGGCAAGCCACCCACCAGTTAAGCAAGGAACTGTGGTTTTGGACAGAGGTGCACCTATACGTACTCAATCCGACAGTACAGCCAAACAGCACATCGGGAAAAGGCAAAGAGAATAAAAGAGAAATACTCTTTGACTTACCCGCGTGTGTGGTGGGTCTGCTTAGTCAGGAAGAAGTATCGAGGGGCAATCTCCGTTCGCTGTCATAGGGAACAGGTTCCATTCTCTTGCTTGCTGGGGAGTCAGTGCACGGTTCTTCGTGGTCGCTAGCTGTTAAAGGGTGGTTTTCAGGGTGTACTACACCACCTTAATTTGAGCAGGAGTGCTCTATCTAAAATAAGGAAATACATGTGTGGAATGCAGGAACTGAATCAAGAGTGGCACAATTTATTTGAAGACACAATTTCACACAATAAATGTTAAGATACGCTTGGTTAAATAATAAAGTTACTCAGTCTTAGCAAAGACCAGGTGTCAAAGACACATTTTGAAATGGAGAACAAAAACATGCAATTACAATGAGGCTTAAAATCATGATAATGCAAAGAGAGAAATACTTTTCAGAATACAATACAGCATGTGCAACCTTAAACAAGAATTCTAAAATGAGGGCAACGGGTAACCGGGGATCACACAGCACGTGACTCAAAAGTTTCACGGTGCAAGGTAGTCCGTCGAATGGACTGTGGGCAGCTCTTTTATATTGGTGTAATGAGGAAGTGCTTGACCACAGGTCCAGCTTACGACAGGTGTTTGATCGTCAATCATACCACAATTTGTACGTTTATCAGAACCGATGTGCGTCACCTCACGGAATTGTTATAAGAAAAAGGAAGATAACAAAGGGTTAGAGGTCATTTTCTCGCGCCATGTTGCTTTTCTTGGTTACCTGAAGCTAGTGGAAAGGCAATAATAAGAAGAAGTTGAAATAATGCAACTGGCCCTCACTAACATTGTACCCCATCGTGTTCCTTTTAGCTCGAGATGTTCCCTGTTTTGTGGTATTGCTATATTTCAGTTGGTGTGAGGAGAGAAGTACAACGAGGGAGTGGGGGCTTGGTGACTGGCTCGTGTTCTGCGCAGGGAGATGTCTTTTTGAGCTTGTCAGAGAGGCATGGGGCCCACCTGTGTTTGGCAAATATTTAAGACAGTATGGTCAAATTAACGAATTCCTATATGCTGGCTGGTGGGGCCATATGAGGGTCTTATGCTTTATGTGTGGGGCAGGAATAGCCTAAGGCAGTTATATGGTAAAACGGGACCCTGCTTCAATGAAGAAATACTAGCTGTTGATTACTTGGTTGAAAGCTGAAGTGCCACTGCAGGATATTGATTGGGTAAAGATTGACAGGACGACTGAATAGCCTAAGGAGATGATTCATGCGTTTTTTGAAAGGGTGTTGCAGGCTTTCAAACAGTATAGTGATATGGACACCCTAAAACCAAAAGATATGGGCCAGTTTGTGTCCCACTTTGTGACTGGACTGAGACCTGAAATTAGTGAGATGATGCACCGACATTTGATTTGTTGGCAGAATAAGTCAGTTGACGAACTTCTGTGTTACGCTAAATACTGTTGTGATAAGATTAAGATAAAGCGGAAGAAGTTGAAGGAAAATTTGATGGTAGTGTAGATAAAGGCTGCTCAAAGGGATCAGTGATAAACTTATGTAGGGAGTATTGTCCCTATGCAGGGAGTCTACCAGTCTGGGGCTCTGACACAACAAGGTGGAGGATTTGAGGGACAAGGAAGGGGAAAAGGGGTTCCTATAGATCCCAAGACTGGAGGTGATGTTGCCATTTTAAAGAAGTCAAACCCATGTCATTTTTGTAACAGGTTGAGGCATTGGAAGCGCGAATGTGGCTTGAATCCCGTAAATCAAGAACAGAATGGAGAGTTTACTCAACCCAGGCTAATATGCCCAGATCAAGATTCCAAAATTCAGCTTGTTTCCAAAGGCCTATGATACAAGTACCACACTCAGAGGCCACAGCAAGCTGTATAAAGCACCCGATTTTATCAGAACACAGACATGAATGGGAATCAGAATCTGTCCCATCATAATGGCCCGTACCAACAGTTTCCCATATGTGATGCATCTAATGGGTATGGCTCAGATCAGTCCATATGACAGTGCCTGAGGGGGGAGGAAGACTGTAAGCTTGGTAGACCAGAGTGGACGATACATTGTTGCTGATGTAGATGGCCAAAACGTCACTTTCTTGATTGACACTGGTGTTACTCGCTCTAGAGGTCCCAAACCCATCTCTCTTGGGAAAGACAATCCAAGTTGTAGTGGTTGCAAATAAGAGATTGTCAAACTCTCTTACTGAAGAAGTGCCTGCGAAGATAGGGACATTTGAAGATAAGCATTAATTTGTGGTGTGTGATTCTAGTCCTGTGTATCTTGTTAGGACGTGATTTGCTGTGCAAGTTACATTGCACCATTTATTGCACAGCAAAGGATTTTGAGTTTCAGACAAATGATGAGGACATTACCTTCAAACTGGCAAATCAGAACTTATGCGTTTCATTGCTCCACCTGTTGATAGTAGAAGACTCACCGTTGGATCTTAGAGATAACAATGAGAGACCTAGTTTGGGATTTTTCTGGAAAGGACATCGGGCTCATCCAAGGAGTTGAGCCGGTCCGTATCCAAGTTAAGCCAAAGGCCAAATATCTGAGAACATCGCAGTATAACTTGACGCTCGAGATAGTTGCTGGTATTACACCTGTGATTGAGACTATGATTGAGCAATATATTTTGAAAGAGATCCTAGGGAGTCCATGTAACTCACCCATTATGGGCTTGCAGAAGCGACCTGTAAGTACCGCATAGTAAAGGATCACCAAAAATTAACAACAAAGTGATTCCTTGTTGTCTCATGGTGCCGAATCCATCTGTGAAATTATTTCAGATTTCATGCGAGACTGAATGGGTCACTGTCATTGATCTTTGCCAGGCCTTCTTTTCCTTTCCCCTCCATGAGGAAAGCCAATTCTTATTCGCTTTCCGGCTGGGGAATCGTGTGCCGGGTCCCACAAAGGGTATACGGAGAGTCCTTCAATTTTTAACCAGCTCTTGAAGAAAAAACTGGAGTCTCTGGTCGTTCTCAGTAATTCTGTCCTAGTCCAGTGTATTGATGACCTTTTGGTTTCATAGAATATTCGAGAAGCGTGTAAAACTGATGCAATTGCCCTGCTGGACCATTTGGCTGAGAATGGACATAAAGTGTCCTCAAGTAAGTTACAGTACTGTATGATGGAAGTTCTCTATCTGGGACATCACATTGTGAAAGGTGCGAGAAAGGTGTCACAAGAAAGAATCTCAGCGATCATGCAAATTAATCTGCCTCGCACTCAGAAAGAAGTAAGGATGTTTTTGGGGATGATGGGCTACTGTCACCAGTGGATACCCAAATTTTTCCTAGTGGCCAAACCTCTACGGAGGTTGACACAATAGGATGTGTCCGATCCAGTGCCCTGGGACAGTGATTGCTTGAATGCATTCCTAGAGTTGAGAGAAAGCCTTTGTCTCACTCCTGCATAAAAAATGTCAGATTACAGCAAAGTATTTTCTCTCTTTTGTAGTGAAAGAGAAGATTGTGTTCTCTCGGTATTAACTCAGAATCATGGAAGTGCCTGTAGACCAGTTGCCTTTTTTTCAGCTACTCCAGATCCAGTAGCATCAGCATTGCCCCGATGTCTCAAATATGTTGCAGCAACAGGTGCCAGCATAGAGGGTTGTGAAAGAATTGTAGATCCAGTAGGATCAGTGTTGCCCAGATGTCTTCAATATGTTGCTGCAACAGGTGTCAGCAGGAGAGATGTGAAAACATTGTAATGGGTCACCCTTTGACCGTCTATGTACCCCATTCAGTTGAAATATTGTTGACTCGAACTCGTAATCAGCATTTAACCAGTAATAGGCTCACAAGGTATGAAGAGACTATTTTGGCTGCTGTGAACGTCACCTTGAAATCCTGTTCAGTTCTGAACCCTGCTACTTTGCTCCCTTTACTTGAGTGTGATGCAGATGAGATCGAAGTAGAGCCTGACTGGCTCGATGTCACTGAACTATGTACCAAGCCCTGTCCCGACATTACTGATGAGCCATTGTCTGAATCTGATTACACCCTGTTTGTGGATGGCTCTTGTCTCAGGGACAATAAGGGAAACCTGAGGGCTGCTTATGCTGTCTGTACTTTTACGGGAGTGATGTAAGCTGCCTGGTTCCGAGGAGTATTCTCTGCCCAGGTGGGAGAACTTATTGCTATTACCAGAGCATGCTACGTTTCAGATCTGCTGAAAGTGACAATATTCACCGATATTCAGTACAGGTTCTATGTCGTTCACGACTTCTGACAGTTATGGTCTCAAAGGGGATTTATGATGTCGTCAGGGTCCACGATCCGCAATGGAGAAAACTATTAGCGGCCTTACAAATGCCAACACAAGTTGCTGTCATTAAATGCTCTGCACATTGTTAAGGAAACAATTTTGTGACCATTGGAAATCGCTACGCAGACGAAGTTGCACGTTATCGTGCATTAAACATTTACACTTTCAATAGTGAATATACAAATGAGGGAGCTGATAAAATCAATTTCAACCTTTTGATGACAATTACTGATGCATGTGAGGGAGTAAAGAGATTTCAAGAGGAAGTTACTGAGGAGAAACAGCAAGGTTGGATCAGAGCAGGATGTGTGAAATGTAATGATGATATTTGGGTTCAGGAGATGGAAGACCAGTACTGCCTTATAGTTTGTTGTCATCAATGATAATATATTATCATGGGTCGATGCACGTAGGAAGGAATGCCATGGTGAGGTTGTTTATTTTACTTGATTTAACTCTGAAGTTTAAGCCATGGCTGAGGCATTGTGTTATAGATGTGTGATTTGCCAGCAAATTAATGTAGGAAAGCAAACTGCTGTTGTACTGAGTCACACAGGAAGATCTAGAGGTCCTTTCAACTGGAAGCAGCTGAATTTCGTTGAAATGCCAGTATGCAATGGGTTGAGGTACGTTCTAGTAGTGGTGTGCATATTTTCACGTTGGTCGAAGCCTACCCGACTAGGAGATGTGATAGCCTCACTTTAGCTAAGCTGTTATTGAGGGAACTCATTCCGAGATTCGGATTTGCAACCTCTTTAGAATCAGACCCAGGTATTCATTTTAATAATGAGATTTTGAGACTGCTATGCGCATAGTTGCAGGTGGAGCATTAATTACATTGCAGTTATCGGCCAGAAGCTTCAGGTATCGTGGAACAGGTCAACGACACTGTGAAATACCGGTTGGCTAAAGTCTGTTCTTCAACATCTCTGAAATGGCCTGATGCTTTGCCCCTTGTGCTGATGAGTCTTCACGGTGTCCTAGATCGAAAGACAGGACAATCACCCCATGAGATAATCATGGGAAGACCTATGCAGTTGCCTGCTGTGCCTGTAAATGTGCTTCTGAACATCAGATACGATTTGGTGCTCGATTACTGTAAAGGATTGGCTAACGTGGTTTGGTCTGTATCTCACCAGGTTGAAGCGGCGACAGCACCGCCACATCAGGAGCAGTGGCACGACCATAGTCCTGGTGACTGGGTCGTGGTGAAGAAACACGTGAGAAAGAACTGTCTTGAGCCCTGTGGTGTGGTCCATGCCAGGTGATTTTGGTCACTAAGACTGCTGTGTAGTGCGGCAGTCTTCCTAATTGGGTGCACGCATCCCACACTCATAGAGTCCCGTGTACCCTTGAACGAGTAGAAACACCTTTCCCGGAAAAGACGCCAGAAGTGGTCAAAAGCCAAGCTGCAGGGGACCAAACAAAGCCTGAGACAGCATTTGAACAGTCTGGTGGGGGTCTTGACTAATCTGAAGCTGATTCTGAACTTGAAGAAGCAGATGCTCTGGTGGTGAAAGAATCAGATTCTGACCCCAATGAAGGAATTAGTGCTATGGAATAACGAGTAGTGGTAGAAGAAATATGGCTAAAGAAAGGAGAAGGTTGAAGTTATCCTATGAAACAACTCTTGCACCCATATCCAAGGCATCTGGTGAATCTGAGCTGAGTGGAAACGAAGGTGTAGGATCAAATCTCAGAAGGTCTAAAAGATCAAGGGTTCCTTGTCGGAGGTACTCTTCTCCTGAGTGGAGTTATCTCACTACTGATGACAACTAGAGTGATTTCTGGACATTCTGGAATAATAGTGGAAATTCAACTGAGACTTTCGGAACTTGATTTGAACTATCGCTTTACATTTGCACTTCCTTACCCGACAAGACAGAGTGCTTTAAGGAGCTTAGTACTGAATGAGGCTGAATTTCTCTATCTAAATCTAGAAGAGTCTCCTGTGCTTGTTGATTGATTGAGAGCAATGATATTGGAGATGCTTATTAATGAACTTGGTCCCCATATTTTTAAAGGTAACGAATGAACTTTGTTGAGTTGTTCAAAAGAAGAATACCTAGGTCCGTGTGGAAGAAGAATAAAATTAAGATCACCACTTTGAAGTACAATGAGTAGGACTATGGAAGCCTCACGAAGATTGTACATATTTGTAAATAAAGTTGAGCACAAATAAAGACTGTTTTGCTATTTGCACAGGGGAGACCAACAGAGAAGATTATGTTGCTGCTATTTCCCTACATGCTTGGTCTGAGTCTAGTATGGAAACTAATAATTCTAGTTGTAGACATAGGTACATAATAGGAACAATATTAATATTTGTACTTTTAGGCTTGATAACATTAATTGTAGGATTAAGTTTGAGTTTGACACCACTATCAAAGAAGAGAAACATACATCTGAGCAGAAACCAACACACACAGTAGATGGAGGTACATATTCATTTACATGCTAATTTATCTGGAGGAGATTACACATTACTTACACTATCTTGCTTTATGGCATCATATACCATTGACATATAGAATTAAATGTAGCTTATTGTTGAATATTTTCTATGGGCAGGGTTATTTTCAGTATTAATATTCTAATTATGATTTGTTTTAGACGTCCCACTGTTCAAACATTTAAATCGACATTCATATGCTAAGGTTGCTGAAAATGTTAGTAGATATTTTGCTCCAATTAATACGTTACATACTGCTTATGCACATAGGTATAATTTGACCTATGTTCTTACTGCTATCGAAAATAAATTCTTACTTCAAGTAGAAGATAGCTATAGAGCAGTAAAGACTAATGCAGCTAAAGGAGTCCGTGTTTAGAGTTGGTTACAGAATGAGGTAGATCATCAAGCAGCGGGGAACACTGGAGAATTGATATTAGGTTGGCAATACCAAGGAAGATTATGCATATGCAATGAAAAGGATGAATACAACACTATTATTGTAGAGCAAAGTGAATGTGATCATATTTCTAGGGTTTGAGGGTCTTGGAAATTGTTCCTGGGTGGACCTGACCCCGTGATTCCTGGAGTTTATTTTATTTGTTCCAAGAATGCTTATTTTATGTTGCCGAACAAATGTTATGGAACATGTTATGTAGGAATAGTGTTTCCAAAGATTTATCATGTGGAGAATGTTGATCCTCCGGTTTGGGAGGAGGAATCTAGGTCCAAACGAGGTGCCAGTGCTGGAGAGATTGTGGGAGATATTTTTGGTGCAATAATTCCAAATGTAGGGGTGATATTGAATGACATAAGGATCAGAAAACTTTCCAGTGTAGTTGATAAATTGGCTACTCATACATCTGGAGCTTTGTTGCTCGTAAATACTGAGATGGTTGCTATTAAGGGTGTGGTTTTGCAGAACCATCTTGAGTTAGACATTTTACTCACAAAGGAGGGCAGATTCTGCCCGATGTTAAAGGTTCAACAGTGTTGTACTTGCGTCCCAGACAAAAGTCAGGATTTACAGAAGTTTCTAAAGAATGTCACTGACATACATAATAAATTGAGTGGATTGGCAACAGAAAGGGTTTGGGATTCAGTTGGACATGGATTTAGTGCTATAGGTAGATGATTTTCAGATTTGGGAAGTAGTATAGTGGTTCTATTTTGAGACCACTGTCAATTATTGCCCTTTATGCGATAGTCTTGATTGTTGGTGTGAAGGTGTACAGGAAATACAAGGCAAAGTAAGGAGCCTCTAGAAAAAGGAAAGATATAGAGTTAGAAAGTAAGCAGTATGAATGTTACAACAAAATGAACCGTTTAGAGGAGTTCAAGCGAGCAGCCATTGCCACAATAAGGGTTTAACTTGGCTAATCCGATAAGATCAAGAGATAAATTTAAGAAATTGTGTTTTGGCTTGACACACCATCAGAGGGGGGAATTGGAGAATTGTAATTTTGATCTCACTCCAAGATACTGTACGAATGCATCATAATCATGCATAGTCCGCACTCAAATATATCCTGTGTTATTTGGAATGATATCTTCGTAATTCTTTACAATTTATTCATGTATTAAAAATCTGCATTTATTATATGTGTAGAAATGTACACGTATTCTGTAATCCTGTGCACTGCTAAGTTAACTTAAGAGTGTGCCTCAAGAAACCATTCAGTTCAAGCTCACATTTAATGTCTAACATGTAATTCGTATTGAACTTTCACCGTAGAATATTATTGCTTGTATATTTGTTTCCACTGGGGGTGTGGACAAAGCCTCAAAAGTTAGCATAGAAGGGTTTTGTTTTCATTCTTTAATTAGATAGCAAGGTATGAGAAGACAAAGTTTGACAAGGAGATACGCAGTAACGAGCAAGGAGGCGAGTTCTCATGGAGAAGGAAAAAAATTACCAAGGACAAATGAAGTTGCATCTCATCGATGTGGGAAAGGTGGTGCGAGTGTCCAGTTGTGTCAAAATCATGAAAAGTACTAGTGAAGGTCACGTGAGATTTTCTACTTTGAATACAATTCATATTTTATGCTGTATTTTAGTGAGGGACAGGAGAGACATCTTAGGACTTCACAGGGAGCAGATCTATGCGTCTGCTTGTGTGGCTTTATGTCACGTGATCCATGGTCGGAGTCTCCTACCGAAGACTCCGACAGCTGGCATCTTTCTAATTTCACCTTTGCTAAATTCTTCTTAGTTTAGGGTTGCACCTAAGGCAGTGTAGGGAGTGATAGTTTGCTCATGCATACCTTGGAGAATCATTTGATGCAGTTTAATGCTAAATTATTTTTCCTGATTATTTGCATTGCCATTATAGAGCTCATTTTCTGCTTTGTATTATATAGGGTAAATCTCTTCAAGAGATTTGGACTCATTTTGTTCGTTCTGTATCTCTATATAATAATGTTGAGGCTGGTCTGTATCAATTTGTTTCTAAATTTATAATTAAATCGTACTAAAATCAGATTTAGTTTTTGAGTGAATTATTGTGTGGCCATATTGGTTACACTGTATAGAGAGTCAAATGTGATTTTCTCCCTCTTACCTTTCAAGCTGCTACCACGACCATCGGATTGGAGATAAATGTTTAAGTGGCCCCAAGTTCTTGTCCATATATACCTCTCTGCTCTGCTCCATCACTTCCAGGACGGTATAGAGCCAACATGGAGCCGCATGGCGTCACCTACTGGCACATGGGAGCACTGGTGAAAAAATTCTCAGGATCAAGTCTGGCACCTGCGGGATATTCTAAAGGTGAGGACTCTGCGGTTAGATGGAGTATCCACTAGAAAGCGTTTTACCAAAGGTAAGTAACTTGTTATTTCAGTTGCATCTTCACAGACGAGATCCTTCCTCTCAATATTTTTTGCAATTGTTTGCGAAACCTGTGAAACCTCTATATATTATTCTGTCAGTGTTTTCATTATCACATGTGATTATAATTACTTTGTTCTTTTTCAAAGCACCCTGTCACCAATTAGGTCCCAGCTATAGAAAACGAATAAATAAATAAATGCTAGCACGTTATTCCCTTGGCTAATAGTCCTGAAATTGATCCAGAAAATGGCTGCCTCAAGGCTGGAACCATTTTTACGATGAATAGCATGGCGGGCTCCCTGTGGAATCCCTAAGCCTTGGAAATAGAAGCACTTACATTTGCAGACTGCCCACAGGTAACAATTTCTGCCATATAGAAGAAAGACTAGTGTGATAACCTTCCCATTTGCAATTGGTTATTACACAGGCATGAAATCAACCCTACCCACAAAGTGATGCATGAGGGTGACTAATGGATTGGGCAGTGCCTGTCTTGAACAGACCTTGAAACATGCTCAGTCAGCTTCATAGCCCTACTTCCTTCTGTCCCTTCATAAATAGGCCACACGACTTTAAAATGTTCTCAGTTTCCACTGTTTACCAAAGGAAAATGAATGAAGCCCTTCATATTGTTTTTAAAGCAAACATTGACTGCTTGAAACATGTTTGCTGTTGAAATGGAAGGAAGGGCTTAAGGGTTTCACGAGTACCTTTGCGAGTCCCTGAGCAGGGTTAGTGTTTTCAGAGCAATTGATAAATACCTGCTGGCATCCTCCCTAAGCCGCTGCGATGGAATTGCTTGATCATTTAAGGTTTAGGCGCCTGTGAAATTATTTTCGAATGTGAGAGGCAGAACTAACTAACCTAAAAATGTGGCCGGCTTGGCTTAAAACCAAAAGGAGCAGTGTGCCCCGTGGGAACGGATGTCCAGAATGTTCTTTGAGATCTCAAAAGTGCTATTTCTATTTGTACGGGCGTGAAGATTGTACGTTTGGCTTTGATAGCCTGGTGTTTTTACTGTAATTGTTCTGTGACAGTTTTTGGAACTGTTTGTCTCTGGTTTTGTATCGTTTCAACGAGTTTATGTGTATTTTACATGCATTCATTAATAGGTACAGCTCTCATTCCAGGGTCAGGCCACACCAGGATAGTGGGCTGTACTTCAAGTAGCGGAACATCTGTTCCTTTTTATGTTTTTGTTACTTCTGGGGTTAGTCTCTCCAAATTTGGTTTGTGGTTTTGTATACTCGCCAAGACCGGAATGAAGCTCATTCTTTAGTCAGGGCGCATTAGGATAATGCTCTGCATTGCTAATCTCTCAAGTGGATTTATTGATTGAGTTGAAGCGAGTTTTTAAAGTGCTTAACGTGCCACCAAAGTTGCCTGAAGGCATTCCTGCTCCAACAAACTGGGCCCAGGCCATCTGTGCAGGAGGCAGATGTATCAAATCCGAGAATTCCACAAAATGGCAGCCTTCACAAAGACAGCTCCACTTCCTTGTTATGTTATGTTAAAAAGAATTTATAAAGCGCATGTTTACCCAAGGGTGTCTTGGCACTGACTGAGCCTAAGCATGCTGAAGATGGCACATTTAGTTATTAAAAAGCCAGGTCTTAATCTCTTTTCTAAAAGCGAGCAGTGATGGAATGACTCTGATTTGGGCTGGAAGGATATTCCATAGTTTTGTTGTGCAGAATGTGAAGCTCCTACCCTAGTTAGTCTTCCTGATTCTGGGATCACTAAAGTGTTGGCGCTTGTGGAACATAGGGGTCTCTTAGGGAAGTACCATCGGAAGGCATGCCTTCCTCTGGACCTGCATGATAAAGTCCTTTGTGCGCAAGGCAGAGGGCTTTGAATTTTACCCGGCTGCGGATGGGAAGCCAATTTATTTTTCGGAGCCCGGGGGAGATGGAATGGAATTTCAGGTCTTCCATTGAGATACTGAGGTCAGTCAGATAATGGCAAACCCCAGTACGTGGACACTGGGCCGGAGAAGCCTTTTATTCCACCAGGCCTTTTCCTGGTGAAATGAAGCTATTGGAAGCCTTTTTCAAAGCCATGTGCCGCTGCTGTGGCCTCCGTCACTTTCTCCAGCTCCTCAAGATTAATTGCAGCAGGTTGAGTGGACTTCAAGACTGACAGAGAAAGCGTTGGTAGAGGAATGGAGACAGAGCAAGCCATCAGAGAGGGAGAAGAGAAGAAGTAAGACTGGGTGGGTGGATGGGAAGACCGAGACAGAGCGAGGAAAGGAAGGGAGTTGGCCTGGTTGCAGCATTTTTGTCAGAGCTGCTTTGGGTTGCCCAGTCATATACAGTAGGTAGTTGTTAAGGAAAGAGACTTTGAGAATAATTCATGAGCCTAAAGGCAGAACCATATAGGTGACTACCCCTTGAACAAGAGAGGTAAAAAGGGCTAAAGCTTTCACTGCGAATCCAAACTGCCACCAATGCCATATCAGTGGGAGATCAGTAGGCACTCTCACTATGAAAGGTGCGCTCTGGGGTCTCAGTCCATGTAAACACAGAGGTCCTTTGTGAACACACATGATTCTCATGTTCACTGAGGCACACCTGACAGGTTCTCCCAGTCTCCCTTAACCAGATCTTTCACTCCATCTGTGTGAAACATGGATGAAGGGTACATATACTCCATGTATGTGTGAGCCTGTGAGTGTACTCACCTGTTTTCACCAGGGAATCCATCTTGGACTTCATTTGCATGAATTGAAATAAAAGATGGATGGTGTTGGGTGAGGCTTACCCAGATCTTTGTTTGATCTGGGAGCCTGCACTAGAATTTCTATATGCTCCCCAGAGTTTCCTTTACCTCTGATTATAATTCTGTTGGTGGGAGTGGGTTTCCCTTCTTTGTAGTGTGACTCCTGTACCCTTGTCAGATTACTCCTTGTTCCACCCCTTCCTGCTTATGTCTGCTGGACAATAGATGTGGCTGTGCTGTGTTGACTAAGTAAAAATCATTAGTCCCAGGCCGTTTAGTACTGAGCACCAGTGAAGCCTTGGATGGATCATGCGTTGGGCTTTAAGTGATCATGCAGTAACCAAACAGATTCATTGTAGGAGTTCCCCAAATGTTCAACAGTGCATAGGAGCTGACTGGTCAGACTATTCAGTAGTACTGTTTGGTGTGCCAGGATTTCTCATCAATCAGAAATGAGAAACCACCAGAATTGATGGGAAAATTGCTGAGCTCCAGGGCCCCTCACCCCCAATTTCTCTTGGTTGTCTCTGCTGGCGTAAAATAATGTCAGTGGGCTAAGTAGGTGTGGCTAAGCTGAGCTAAATGTACAGTGCACTAAAATATGTGGATGTAGAGTCCCTGAAGTTCCCGCTCCTGTGAGACTTTAATATTCCCCCCCACCCCCATGTCCTCAGGAGCTGTGGGCACCCAGTGCATAGGAAAAGGTTGACTTGGCACATTTGATCCCTACACTGAAACATTATAACTGCGTCTATTAATTGTCAGGTTATCATCCCTTTTAACATTCGCCACCTTTGGGCCAGAGAATCCTGGTGTGTTGGAACTGTGGACCCACTTAAGTCACCCAAATGACTTTCAGATTGCACTCCTGTGATACCTGCTCTTGGGGTTACCGATCAGCTTCTAAATGGTCAGCCCACCTCCTACAGCCCTTGAAAGTTGCGAAAATCATCCTCTACCCTTTGATATATATTGCACAATCCCCCAGAATAGTGAAACTTACCAGGCAGCATTCCTGTGCTCAAAGGAGTCTGCTCTCACTCACCACCCATTTGCAACGTGCACAGGCACATTAAAGTGAGGACTGAGGAGTAACCACAAAGCTTGTGCTGCTTGCTAATACTGTAGATTGATATTGAGCCTATAGAACAGTTTGATGCCAAATACAACCAAGCATTGGCATAGCCAATAGGTCTCGCCTTTGGGACCTTATAAGTGCTTAGCCATGCAACAGTTAATGTTATTGCACCAAGGATATTGTGCTGCATAACTAAACACTTATAAGGTCCCAAAGGCGAGACCTATTGGCTATGCCAATGCTTGTTATTCTTACTACATCATTAGTGTGGGGCCCCATGTCCCTCTTTGTTATTTCAAGTTAAATTGCAATATTATGGTGGAGTTCAGTGAAATATACATTACTATCACAAATTTGAACAGATTTTGCTTCCATGCGGAGGGAGCATACAAAACACAGCTGCTTCCTCCAAGCAGGAGCAATGCCGGCTCCCACATCATGCAGGGAGCCAGCTGGGGCCGTGGGGGCCTGGGGCTCCCCCAGCAATCCCCAACTGGTGGTTTGAGGGTGCCCCTTGTAGGCAATGGGGCACCCACCTGTGGCCCCGGGGGATGATGGCCCCTCTCCTTTTTAGTTCAATTCAGCTCCAGAGGATGTGGTCCCTGTAGCCTAATGAGGCTCGGGCATGGGCGCTGTGTGCTGACCTTCCCTTAATATGTGTTGCGTGCAACATAAATGGGAAACACCATATGCTTTAGTCAACAATGTGACAAAATGAATTTATAGATGCAAATGTAAAGGCTTTCCGGGCCTCTCTTGTGAATACGTTGAATAAAGGAACGCTCTGCGTGCTGAGCTCCACAGAACGTAGAGCGCGCGCCCCATGCACAAAATTGCATTGTTTCTCAATGACAGGGGCTGGATGGGGCCTGCGCTATAATTGGCTGGGGTGATTTGTAATCAACGGCTACATAAATGGTCATTCAAAACTTGGTCCTACATCGGCAGCCACTCAATGCCCCTCCCACCACAAAGCTGGGAGCAGCACTTTGGTGAAAGCTGAGACAGGACACAGAAATAAGAAATTGCGGTCTGCGGCTCTCAGTGATTGACAGTTAATTCATGCTCTTCATCTGTGACGTCAGCGCTGTCTGGAAATGATGAGGCGTCACTCACGCTGAACTCAACTTCAAAAGTAGACAAGTCTTCAACCGAAGTGACAAAGTCCCAGGTCATGCTTTCACGGTGCCCCGTTGATGCTTCTGCACTAGCATGGGAGGGGAGCGTGAGAGAGAGCGAATGGGGAAGAGTGTGAATGTGAGACAGTGTGTGTAAGTGTGTGTGAAAGTGTGTGAGAGAGTGTGTGTGAGTGCGTGTGTGTGAGAATGAGTGTGTGTGTGTGAGTGCGTGTGTGGGTGTTTTAGGGGGGCAGCAGCATGACAGGAAGAGAACAATGGCCTCCACACAGATATTGGCAGCTCAGCAATTACAATAACACTGCCATGTCTTGTTCCAAGACGTCAACAAAAGAGCGATCCAACAGTTTCCAATGCAGACTATACAAAGTCCCTTAAACTAACTGAGTGCCATAACTTAAAAATACATCCAAATAACTATAACTCAATGTAAGTGCAGAAGTAGATCGCTCTCTGAACATTTTTAGCATGGTAACATCATCGTCATTACCACCTAATGATTTCGAAGTGTAACAAACATTTCTAGGCACACTAACCACTGAATATACACATTTCCACACAGTAATTGCCTTTCCCAAGATCGTCGTGGAGTCACCTGTTCTAGAGGTTTATATTTAACTGCAGATATATCAGGAGACCTCATATTGCTATGGCTAGCTGTCGTCAAATAACATTTATAGGATACTGAAAAAAATATGTAGAAAATATTGCTGGTATTCCCTTGGTTGACAGGCTGGACACATTGTAACAGGAAGGGGAAAACAAGCACGCGAGTGGTGCGCGCACGTGCGCCACAGCGAGACATCTGTTTTGAATTATCGAGCACGCTTCTGGGCACGATAATTCAAAACAGATGGTGCCTGTGTGGGTAACCGCAAGCAATAGGCTGTGGGCGGAGCAAGGCGGGACATGCACCAGCCTTTGCCCAATTGCGTGCTGTCTTTCTTAGAAATATGCACGCAAAGGCCAATAGCCTCTGACCAAAAACAAACCACACGCAAGAGCGTGTGGTCAGATTTTGAAGCCCCTTTACAAAAAGTCTCACAGAGCAGCGTGTGTGTGTGCTGACTCTGGCGAGACCTAAAAAACAGTGTTTTGTGTTGTGAACCCAGTGCCAAATCCTTTAGGAGAAGGTTGTGTATTGTGAACGTTATGTCTAGCCACGTAGGAAGGGATGTTGCATTGTGAACTTTCTGCCACAAATCTTAGGCAGGAATTTTACATCCTGTAACCTTGCGATTAGTTTTTTTACCCAAATCTCTAGTTTAGGAGGGGCTAGAGGGATCAGCAAGTTGTTCCATAATATCTTTTGTGTTCTTTTATGTGTAGTATTTAGCTGTGTGTGTGTTTGTGCACATTTGTCTGTCTTTCAATTGAAACACCTGTTAGACATTGATTTATAAATTGCTGTTGAGTTTCTTTAGTCACATCTGGGTTACAAACCCACATCACATCCTGAAATAAGCCTTGGGCTGCTTTGTCTCGCTATCTTGAGTGTACCTAGTGCTCAATATGTATCCAATAGCATGGTGGCCTTAGGACCCCCCGCAGAGTTAAAAGATTCCATGTGCTACAATTGGATCCCAGTAACCCCTGATTGCCCTGGGGCCACTCAATCCAGTTCCCACATTTATCTTGTTGAATTCCTTCCGTGCTGGACAAGTTGGTGTCAAGTCATCTAAGAAGACCTATGTAAGAATCAAACCCATTATCAAAGGGTACAACCAAGAATTGGTCAAAATCAGGATTATGTGCTGGGACCTGACATGCATATGGCATACGTCATTGTCGGAAACTGACATGTCCAGGTGCAGAAGGCAATAAATCACGTCAAGTGAGCAAACCTTCGCAAATGCATTATTGAGGATCCTCACCAAGCAAGGACAATATTCAGCATCTTCCAAGAAAAGTCCAACTCTGAAGTACCCTCCGCACATCTCAGCAATACTGTGAAGATGTGTTGAATTTCTTTGAAAGTATCATCTCAAACTTATAAGCATTAATTGCGTACAGTCTGATGCGCACCATACCACGCTACCCAAACTCGATCACATCAATCACTATTGATCTCCTTTAATCAAGCCTATCCAAGAAAATAAACACTTCTGTCCTGCCAGTAAAACTGTGCACAGCGACATCTATGATGAAAGTTCTTCCATCACTTTTTGTTGAATTCACAAACATAATTAATGTCTCCAGACTCAACGGCAGTGTTCCGAATACAGTGAAATGTGCTATGGTCGTCTCAGTCTAGGAGAAACGAACAGCAGATCCTCAGTTCTGTCTATTTAATTACCAAGTTGCAGCCGCCCATTTCTGAGTAAAAATCCTGA
This sequence comes from Triturus cristatus, assembly GCF_964204655.1. NCBI lineage: Eukaryota > Metazoa > Chordata > Amphibia > Caudata > Salamandridae > Triturus > Triturus cristatus. The sequence goes on from NC_140581.1 coordinate 831,556,298, forward strand.
AAAGGAAAACAACTGCTGCAAGAAAACGTTGAACAAAATAACATCCCACATGATTACCAGTTGGCACTCAGACATCTCTAGAGGTACGAAATCCACCTATGTGCCTAGCAGTAACACTGGTCTTTGCGTCACCTACCCCCAGAGCTTTAATGACGAGGTGGTACAATGCAACTGTAGAAGTAACCAAAGGCCAAGAATCCACTTCAAGGGCGAAATGGGAGCGTAATCGAAATATAGATCTTACTGATGTTATATAGACCTATTTCTGTCAATAAACTGAAAGATTCTCACACAATAAAGACACAGACTACTACATGTTAAGTGCCTGCATAGGCTACACTACACTCCTGCACGGTTACACACAATACGACTCACTGCGGACCCAATCTGCTCCCAATGTCATTATCCCATTGTTGACTTGGACTTGTCCACTCATCAATGCCTTCTGGGACTCTATTTTGCAAGCACTCATGGAAATTATCCCAATCTGCTTTCCCCCTCTCTCCTTCAGGCCTTGCTAGTTTATGTTAAAAATAACCCTAACATTCAAGGAAGTTTGTTGTCCTAGCTCTCCTTCCTGTAAAGCGCAGGGTTGAGATCAAATGAGGAAGAGGACCACCCCTAACATTAAAGAATAGATGAATGGTCTTATCTATTGTAACGACAATGTGGACATATATGCATCCACACTTACCTATGCGTCACGTCCCATGATATCTGGAGTCGTCTCCGCTCTTACCACCTCCTCGCAAAACCCTGGCTGAAATCGCGTTGTGTCATTAAGTCATTGGTATTGTCGCTGCCTTCGCTGTTGCTTTATTTCCTGGGTATAATTATAGAATATTTAGACTGCATTGTAAAAATACAGCTTTTAGCATTGGCATGCTTCGACTAAACAGGTTGGAATGTCCCACAATTTAATAATCTATTGTGTATGCCCATGAGACTTTACTGATTTTTGTTGTTGTTATAAACCTACATAAAGATTAAAACAAGAGGTACAGAATCTTCTTCAGCCAACATCAACACCTAGTCATCACCCTGGACTAAGGGAAACAATATGCTTTGCTACTCGTCAATCTTTCAGCAACCTACAATACTCACAATTGCAACATTCTATAATTGAGAGTTAAATAATGGACCAGGTTGTCTTGATTAGTTCTTTCTTTTGCATCAAGCCACCAAGTATGGATTGGGTTGCCAGTGTTGTCATCTTGCATATTGCTATGTATAGTCCCACAAGGAAAGATCCCTGGAACAAGTTCTTGCTTAGCACTGGGTGCACTTTCAAATCTATGCGGGGATTGACATTCACCTGGAGAGTCCAGAGGAGATGTTTAATGTAACCGAATGCACCAATCAACCTCGAATAAAGGAAAGCTTCCTGTTTAATTGGAGGCAAAAAAAAACCTTAATCATAGGAAGGAGGTATCCCCAGAGTCATTCTTTTTCAACTGCCTCACAAACCTAGTCTCTCTTGCAGGGCGCTCACAATAAGTAAGGAACCCAAGAAATCATCTCCGAATATGGCCAGTATACCCACATCTAAATCAGTCCATTATGAGATTTTGGGGCATATTTACAAAGAAATGACGCAGTGCAGCGATGCAAGCAATTTAGCACCACTGTGCTGCGTCATTTCAAAAACACATGGATGCGTCGTATTCAAAAGAATACAACGCACCCCTGTGTTTTCCCTAACTCTGGCTCTAACAAAGCTGCCTAGCGCCAATGGAGACACCCTTTCGCCATGGTGCAAGGGTGCCTGCGTTTCAGGGATGATTGTTTATGTGCAGGAAGGGACACCTTCCTGCACATAAACAATCATTAAAGGTGACTTGCTCCTTCTATCTGAATGCACAACACATAGAAAGAGAACAAAACGAGGAGAAATAAAGGTATTTCTCCCCATTGAACCCCTCTAACATCATCAATGGCGTTAGTTTTTGAAGCTGCCTCAGATTTATAGGTCCTTGTAAATCTGGATCAACGTGAAAAAGCAATGGGTGTTGCGGTGGAACACCCACCACAACACCCATTGCAAGCGCCTTTCACGCAGATACCTGCGGGAAAGTGCACAATATTTACAAAGAGCCGTTAAGCCATGGAAAGGGACTTAGCGCCGCTTTGTAAATATGGAGCAGGGCATTGTGCAACCGGAGCGGCGGAAAAAGTGACACTCCAGTGATGTTTACTACCTGCTCTGAGCAGGTGGTAGATGTTAGCAGGGGACCAGTGCAGTGAGGGATGTTGGGCTGGGGGTAGGAAAAGGTGAGGTGGGTGAAAGGGAAGTTCCCGTCTCTCTGGAGGTGGTTATCTGTTCTTCTCATGGTGATGGAGGGGCAGGCTGGATCGGTTTGTGCCTTGTCCCTTATTACACCTGGTATTATCAAAGGTGGATCGGCACCCAGTAAAACCAGGTCCAGTGTGCCTGCACCCGGTAATCCAAGGGGAAGAAATACTGAGCCACTCATAAGTGGCCAGAGCTGCAGCCCCCCTTATTGACTTAAGCAAGATGGGTCGAGGACACAAGATAGTTCTGATCCTCTTATACTCAGCATTCCTTAGACGTAAGTCTTGCAGTTAAACTACAATCCCCTTCCATCCCCTACAAAACTCTACACACCTTATCTCCATGGTATCAGTCTACCAGTATTCTTTTTGAAGCTACTCAGTCCAGTTCTCATCCTTCAAACCATGGTACACCATAATTTCCTTCTCTGGTTTCAGCGGCAACATATCTTCGATCTACTCATCAGACTTAAATGTCCAGAGACTACCTTCAGGGATGGTGGATGATCGCACCCACAGTCTATGTATTTATATTTTTATTTAGTTATCAATAGTTTTGTGTTATGGGGATCAGACATGGTGCTTTACAAAGGATAAAGTTTTCAAGATCAGTGGTGCGTACAATACGAATACATATGGTAAACACAATATGGTAGTGAAAGAAAGTATCTTTATTATGTACAAGTATGAAAAAGCAATATAAGTGTAGATACAATCGTATATCCACTTCCAAATGATAAGTTATCTGCCCCTTTAGAGGAGGAAAAGGGATGGAAATAGTATTTTCAGACACTTTTTGAAAGTTACTTAGGAGGATGTTGTCCCAATAGCTGATGGGGTAGAGTTCCAGAATTTAGGTGCACTCCCAGTTGAGAATTGCTGTACCTATGGGACAACTGTTACTCAACTATTTATTTTTGGAACTACGATACACACCATCTGACTAAGCTCATCTCATTTGACCTTTTCATCATTTTGAAACTGACCTCTCAACAATCATTTCTTCATATATATTTACTTATGGGACTGAAGCCTTGAAAGTCAGCTGTATCCGTCTTCTTCTAAGAAGTCTTCAACTGTATATACATCTGGTCTCAGAACTCCTAAGTGCATTTTAAGAAGCCTTCCATTACATCTGGTCGCCAGTATTAAATTACTGGCTCTGTTTGCGAACGATTTTCACTGTACACACAGCTTCATCAGCTATGGACACTGAATTTATTTGAAAACATGATTAATTGAGTACTTGAATAAAAAAACTAAACAAATACATAGTTTGAACAGCTAATGATCACTAATACCACCACGTTGGATTCTAATTTTGGACTCTGTGCTCCAGGTCGTCTCATAATTACATTGAGCGTGCCATCCGACCACCTTCTTGTTCGAACCCTGTAAAAAGCAAGAGTATGGCCTGACATGGCACCTACATATGGTTCTTTACTATTATATTTTGTGTTCTTTTCTGTACTGCCTTACATTCAGCTGGATTTGTGGCTAATATAACCCACTGCTACCAATTGTAAAGTTGCTAACACAGTGAATGTGTTGAGCCAGGCTATGATGAAGGATGGAGTGGGTTTGTCATGTGAGGGCATGCTCTTATTTATGAGTTTTTTATAGCGCTAACTAGACCCAAAGGTATCAGAGCGCTTTACATATAATGCAAGATCATTAGATTGAAGTACATGCAAAAAAACAGACAAAGAAAATCATTCGGCCGCAGCGGTAGTTACAGTATGCAGAAATAGAAACCTATTGAGCTAAAAAATGTACAAGACACAGTGGACCGCGAAACATTAATTTAACCGCTACAACTAGTCAAGGCAGAGTGGGTGTGAGCTTTGGGAACATAGCTCAGTTAGGGTGTGTGTTAAAGTATTTGTTGAGCAGTAGGTGTTTAAGGTCCCATTTGAAACAGGAAAATGAGGGGTTGCAGCGCAGGTCACTAGGGAGTGAGTTCCATATCATGGAAGCATTTCCAGAGAAAGAACGTGTCTGGGAGGATTTCTTTTTCAGTTTGGGAGGTATGAGAAGTGCGTTGGAGCTCCTTAGAGATCTGGCTCTACCAGCTTTCGAAAGTTTGTTCTCCAGAAAGTTGGGGTTACGTGTGTGAATGGGTTTGTGGGTGATTCAAGCGGTCTTGTAGAAACATCTTCCTTCGATTGGGAGCCAAGTGAGGCTCTTGAGGGCCGGTGTGATGTGCTCAAACCGATTGTAGCCTGTTATTAGTCGGGCTGCCATGTTCAGAACTGAACTTAAGGGGGCCAGGTGAGTTTTCGGAGTTCCTGTGAAGATGGCGTTACCATAATCCAGTTTTGAGAGGACAAGTGATTGCACTACCACCTTAAAATCTTTAGGGGGAATAAAAGGTTGGATTTTCTTGAGGTGTTTTAGTGTGAGGAGTGCTCCTTTGGCTGAGTTGTTGATGTGGGCTTTCAATGGCATGTTTCTGTCCAGGGTGATACCTAAGGACTTACGGTGTTAGACAGTGTTAGGGAACAGTTTAGAGCGTCCAAATTCTTGAGCCATACTTGGATTGGTTGCAGGTTTTTGTTCGGGGAGAAAAGTAGTAGTTGTGTTGGGGTTCAGCTTTAAGTGGTTGATATTAAGCCAAGTTTGTATCTTGATTGGTGTGGTATTCAGATGTATGATGTCACTGGGTGATTTAATTGTGTAATAGAGATTGGTGTCGTCGGCATATAGGTGATATTTGACCCCTGCTTGGTTCAGGATAAACGTAAGGGGTTCCATGAAGAGATTGAAAATGGCCGGGGATAGAGGTGAGCCTTGGTGTACACCATGAGGAACTAGTGTTGCTTTTCAGAAGCAGTTGTTGATTTTTATTTGTTGTGAGCAAGTACAGTTTTTGAGTGTCTCAAGTAAAGAAGGGTGATTTACGGTATCGAAGGCAGACGATAGGTCAAGTAGGATTAGGAGGCATGCATCCCCTTCATCCAAGGATCTGCGAATGTCATCCGAGATATTGAGCATAGCAGTTTCAGTGCTACAGCCTTTAATGAACCCCGATTTGAAGGTGTCATGGATGTTGAATTATTCGATGTGTTGGTTTAGTTGTTGTAGGGCGCACTTCTCCAATGTTTTGGTTAGATAGGGAAGGTTGGTGATATGTCTGTGCTTATTGAGGTCATTCGGGTCGGCACCTGGTTTTTTGAGTATGGGTGAGGCGCTTCGTTGTTGGTGGAAGAATTGCAGCGAACTACAGGTCCCAGGGGGCGTGAGGAGAAAGCCCGCACCTGAGCCTGCTTGTCCCGAGGGGAGAGAGATAAAGCAACTCGCCACTCCCGCTACCGCAGGAGCCGCTTCATTGTTGGTGGAAGAATTGCAGCGAACTACAGGTCCCAGGGGGCGTGAGGAAAAAGCCCGCACCTGAGCCTGCTTGTCCCGAGGAGAGAGAGATAAAGCACCTCGCCGCACCCTCTGCGCGGACGCGTGCTGTGCGAAGCCCGGGCCAAGGGAGGGCCCGTTTGAGCCCGTTGGAGACCGGAGGAGGTCTGGCCGGGCCCCCCCTTCAACAGTGTTAACACCGTAAAGCCCCTACTAATTGTGAGCAGTAGTCCGGACCACTTTCGTGGAATCTGAAAGGTTTGGTAACGCTATTCAGCACAGCATACAGGAACGATGGCTGCAAAAGAAGGGAAGGGGAAGAAAGCTGTGACTAGCGGGGGGTCGTTGGTACGTTCGATCAGTTTATAACTAAGGCTACGTCAGTACAGGTACAAGAGATAGCTTTAACTGAACGTCGACTTTCATTGGACCCTATGTGTAGGAGAGTGGCATCGACTGCATAGTTGCCCCCAACTTTTTGCTGATGTTTTGACTGTTTTTTTACTCTAGCCAGGCTGTGGCCCTGCTATCCAGGACCCCAGCCTATCTGCTTCCTCTCTAAACTAATGTGAGTACTCTAGGTACATACCAATTGGATACTGAGGACACCCTATGAGCCCCTTGTAGAAGGTACCCTAGGTACCCAGGGCATGGGACCCTCAGAGGCCTACCAGGGGCTGAAGCACTCATTGTGCCACCCCTGGGACAGCCATACAAACTGACACCACCAGACCACTACTGTAGTCTGGGTAAGGTGGTGCTTGCACCCCTTACAGAGATATAGGTATCCTGTATCCCAATTAAATACAACACATGTGTCCTCATAGGTCACCCCTAAGGCAGGCCTGCTAATCCTACAAGGCAGATTGCTGAAATATGTGTGAGGAGGAACCCCTACCTGAGTAGGGCCCCTCTGCAACTTTCGTAAAAACGAATGCAAGGTTGTTTGTAGTGCAGCCATACCATATACTCTTAAGCGCATTATAATCAATCGCGATAGCATGCTAACTTGAGAATGGCTGCACAGAACCATATCGTGTTTGGTGTCAAACATCTTGGAATCACACCCCCAATCCAGTCATTGGAGTGAGGGCATGATTCCACCCTGCTAGTAGGGTGATATGGTAAAAGCGGTTGATTTTAGACACCAATTTAAAAGAGCACACGTAGTACAAAATGGATGCTACCCGCCACCCACACTATTCTGGCTGCCTGTTGCTGGGCAGAACTCCAGCCACGGCAGCTGGACAATAGGGAACTTGTTGCAGGGAGGTGGCCTCACCTCCCCAGACAGACTATGTGGATTGGAACTGGGTGGGTGCACCTTAGGATGATTTTCAAACTTGCACGTAGGCTAATCCAGTGCCTACTTCTGCATACACCGGCTCAGACCGGTTCAGGGGCATCCTGTCCCCTGCCCCGGCAGGAAACACACAAAGGGGAGAGGGTGTAGCCACCCTTTCCCGCCTGAACTCCCATTGATGGGCTCTGATTCAGACACTCCCCTAATCCCTGGATAAAGGTGGGTGCAGGGTCCCCAGAGCCTCAGATTAATCTTGGACGAGAACTCTGCTTCAAAGACTTGAACCTTCAACGAACTGCCGCTCAGCTGGCGGAAGAAATCTCCTTGGGGTAAAGGAGTTACCCCCCTGCTTGGCAGGCACCTGAAACATTGCAAGTGACCCGGTTGGAACTCTGCTGCTCCTACGGACAACGAAGACTTCTGCTTACCTTGAGGTAGGTTCCCAAGCATCCCAGAGGCCAGTGAGTGTGCACAGCAAATCTGAGTACCGTGGACCCCGTGGGTGCCGAGATACCCAATACCCCAGGACACCGGCCACTTCTTGCACAGCACACGAACCCGACCAGTGGGGAAGTTGTGCTTTGGCCCATCATTGAGCCAACCTCTCAGCATCATCTGTGCCAAAGGACGACGCCCCAGCCCACTCCGGCGACCCATGGGCCCATCTTTACGCACTCCAAATTGCTGCCTCCGCGGTCCCTTGTCTCTCGACTGGTGGGCCCTAGCAGAGGTCAAACTTTACTTTAAAGGGCTCCCCTGGTTGCTCCAGGCCTGCTTCACAGTCTCCTTGCTGGAGACCTCGCTCAGACCTTGTGGGTCTGCACCGTAGCTGTTTATTTATTCTTGCGTGGGTTGCGGTTGCCAAGGCTTAGTGGATCCAATCCGGACACTAACACTGCAGTGGCGTTCATCCTTTGTGGGACAGTCGCCCTCCAGCAGCTGGCCTTCCTTGAAGTCTCCTGGACCCCGTGGCTGCTGATCCAAGCTACCCGTCTTCCACCTGAAAACACCCGACATTGAAGGGCTCTTTCTCCTAAAGGCCCCTGGTCACTGGCTAGTGACCCAGACTCTGTGCCCTCTGCTTTCAGGTCTTTTCCTTCAAGATCTACATCTTCAATCTGCACGACATCGACGACGCTTCGCGCCAGCAGCAATTCTTCACGTTTTTCCATTGAAAACGAGACATCGACCCGACACCCGAAAACGACCTATGCACCCGGCTTCCCTGGGGCAGGTAACAGTGGTACCTCGGTACTATCGTGGGTGTGGGCCCTCCAAGAGCTTAACTTTAAACTCCTGAACTTGAACTCCTGCTAGAAGTGTCCAGATTCTTGCAATTTCCAACCGCAACATTTCTTATAGGGTTTAATAGGGATCCCGACTGTAGTTTAAACACTGCACACGCTTCCCGTGGGTCCCCTTCCTCACTACCTTGGGTGGTTTCGTAAGGGGCCAGCGATCCTAAGTGCCCTAGGCACTGTTTGCAGAACTGTCGTGGTTCTTATACCGCTTTTTTAATATATGGTTTGGTCCCCCCCTGGGGCCCTGTGATTCCAGTGCTATTTATTGTTGTTATAAATGCTTTATTGAATTGTATCTTTACCTCCAGCCTCACAAGAGACTAGTGGGTTTGTTCTTAGAATAAATACCTATATTTTGAATATATACCTGTGTGGACTACTCTTTCATTTGGTCATTCAAGAGGTTATCCATGGTAAAACAATCAGCTTAACACTCCTTCAAGACTTAGCCTGAAGGCTGCTCTCCACAGATACCAGTAGGATAGCTTTCTTTAAAGGTTGTCTTTTAACCTATCACCTTAAGAGTCGAATTGGACTGGTGCAAGGTGTCCCCTATAACTAGTGGACAGCATATGCCAGGCCAACTTCTCACATTGGTGTGCAGCGGTGGGATTCAAGCTTGCCATTCTTTTATCAGATAACAAATTGAATTTCTAAAGTGAAAGCCACTTTGGTACTAAAGGTACATATAAATTCAGCATAGAATACCATAAGTTCTACTGAACTTAGTTGTTGTGTGTAGAGGGCTTAGCACACCTTGACTACAACTCAAGAAAAGGTTCAGTAGGCCACACGTAGTGTAGGTAGATGCAACAATCCACAACACTAGAAATGTCTTCAGGATCAGGAGCCCATAAGGCCCTGGAAGGACCTCAAAGGGTTCCAGTCGACAGGTATGACAATCTCACTTTTGCTGAGTTTAGGGAGATGTGCACTGCTAGACATTTGAAGACACCCAAAGGTGCCAACACACAACGTCTCAGAGAAATTCTGCTCATTGCAGACTTCAAGCAGACTCTAGTGTCTGATGGGGTAGACAGGTTGGGTGGGCATCCCACAGAAGAGGACACCCAGGTGGTGGACTCTGATGAGGACCAGGAAGAGGACAATGAACTTGACCTGGAAGAACTAGACCACTCACAACATGGAGGTGGGGACCCAAGGGGTACCCCCTCCATCCCTAATGGGAGAGTGGTGGATCCATACAGGAGGAACAGATCACCCTCAAGGGGGTCTGCCCATTCTGGGAGATCCAACAGGACCTCTGCCTCTTCTCAGAGAAGAGACTCCTCTGAAGAGAGGAAATGCAGCCTGATCCAGTTTGAGCAAGCCAAGCTTCAGCTCAGGAGAGAACAGCTAGCATTAGACAGGGAGTCCCTGGAGCTTCAGAAAGCTTCAAAAAGGTGGGGTCTAGAGACCCCTGGTGGCAGTAGTAATACCCCTAGAGTTAGAGAGAAAGCTCCTGACAATAGAAACCTGGATAAGATTGTGCCCCCCTATCAGACAGGGGATGACATCCATAAATGGATCACTGCACTTGAAAGGGCCTGTAAGGTTCATAGGGTCCCAGTAGAGCAGTGGGCAGCAATCTTATGGCTCTCCTTTGTAGACAAAGGAAGAGACCAGCTCCTCTCTGTTAGATAAGAGGATGCTGATGATTGTTATATCTTGAGGAGTGCTTTAATAGATGGGTTTGGTCTAACCGCTGATCAATACAGGTTAAAGTTCAGAGATACCCAGAAAGCACAGAATCAAGATTGGGTAGACTTTGTAGATTGTGCTACCAAGGCTCTGGAGGGTTGGTTATATGGCAGTAAAGTAAATGATTATCAGGGATTGTACAATCTCATCATGAGGGAGCAGATCCTTAATAACTGTCAGAATCAGCTATTGCATCAGCACCTGGTGGACTCAGATCTGACCTCTCCCGAAGAATTGGGAAAGAAGGCAGACAAATGGGTCAGAACCAAGATCAAGCAAAAGGTCCAGCCCTTGGGGGGTGCAACTAAAAAGGAAGATGCCAAAAACTCTGAGAAGGGTGGGGAAAAGGGAAAAGACCAGCAGTCTTCAACAGGCCCCCAAAAAGCAGCATCTGAAAATTCCCAATCTAACAAAGCTAAACAGCCAAGGAAGCCATGGTGTAAAAACTGTAAGCAGAAAACCCATTGGACTTCAGACTGTAACAAGGCCAGAGACTCCACAGCTACCACTACACCTGCCCCTAAGGCATCTGTTCCCCCTAGTCCAGCTATAGGTGGTGGTACACAGAATAAGGGTTTGATAGGGTTGACCCTGGGATCTGGAGAGGACTCTGGCCTAGTCAGAACACCTACTCAGGCTGTGATAGTTTGTGATGGGGACCTGTCCCTATTTGTGAGTCCCAGTGGTCTGGGCAAATACAAACAACAGCCTAGGATAAATGGAAGGGAGTCTCTAGCGTACAGGGACACAGGGGCTAGTGTCACCATGGTGACTAAGGACCTTGTGGACCCTAGCCAAATCATACTTGGGGAAACTTACCAAGTGACCACTGCAAGCAATGTCAGTACTAACCATGCTCTGGCAGTTGTTAACTTCTCTTGGGGAGGGGTAACTGGCCTAAAGAAGGTTGTGGTAAGTGCAGACCTACCAGTAGAATGTTTGCTAGGAAATGATTTGGAGACCTCAGAATGGGCTGAGGTGGAGCTAACTACCCATGCAGCAATGTCTGCAGAAGTGTTTTCCCTGACAAGGTCAAATGCTAAGCTGACAGAAGCTGAACAGGCCTTGGATCCTGGAAAAATGGACCAAGGACCTCCCAAGAGGAAGAGTAGCAGGGGTAAGGCAGTGTCATACCCCAGGATCAGTCTGAAGAAACTCTTGTAGCAGAAGAGGCTCTGACCCCTGAAGAAGGAACTGTCTCAGATGAACTGGAGCCTGATCAGGTTGAGTTCTTGGGGACAGGGGGACCTTCTAGGGCAGACTTGAGCCTGGAACAGCAAAGCTGCCCCACTCTTGAACCCCTCAGACAGAAGGCTGCTGCTGAGGCTGCTGGGAATGCTAGTGGAACCCATAAAGTATATTGGGAAAATGGGCTCCTTTACTCTGAGGGTCGAGACCCCAAGCCTGGTGCAGCCAGGTGGTTGGTCATACCTCAGACGTTTAGGGGTTTGCTGCTCACACTAGCCCATGATATTCCCTTAGCAGGACACCTAGGCCAAAATAAGACTTGGGACAGACTTGTCCCTCACTTTCATTGGCCTCAAATGAGTGAGGACTGCAAGAGTTTTTGTAGCTCTTGTATTACCTGCCAGGCCAGTGGCAAGGCAGGTATGTCCACAAAGGACCCCCTGATACCACTACCTGTGGTGGGGGTTCCCTTTGAACGGGTAGGGATTTACATTGTTGGTCCCCTTGACCCACCAACAGCATCTGGGCACAGGTTTATACTGGTGGTAGTGGCTCATGCCACCAGGTACCCAGAAGCTATTCCCCTTAGAACCATCACAGCACCTTTTCCAGGGTAGGGTTCCCTAAGGAGGTATTGTCCGACAGAGATACACACTTTATGAGTAGTTACCTCAAAGCAATGTGAAAGGAGTGTGGTGTTAACTACAGGTTCACCACCCCTTATCATCCTCAATGCAATGGGCTTGTTGAAAGATTTAACAAGACCCTCAAGGGTATGATCAAAGGACTCCCAGAAAAGCTCAGGCGAAAATGGGATGTTCTTCTGCCCTGCCTTCTCTTTGCATACAGGGAGGTGCCACAGAAGGGGGTTGGTTACAGCCCTTTTGAACTTTTGTTTGGCCACCCTGTCAGAGGGCCACTCTGTCTAGTGAAGGAGGGATGGGAGTTACCTCTCAAACCACCCTAAACAGGATATTGTGGACTATGTACTTGGTCTCCGCTCCAGGATGGCCGAGTACATGAAAAAGGCAACAAAAAACCTTGACGCAAGTCAGGAATTACAAAAAGGCTGGTATGACCAAAAGACTGTACTGGTGGTGTACCAGCCAGGACAGAAAGTATGGGTGTTGGAGCCAGTGGCCCCAGCAGCCCTCCAAGACAAATGGAGTGGACCCCATACCATATTGGAGCAAAAGGGAGAGGTCACCTACTTGGTGGACCTTGGCACTCCCAGAAGTCCCCACAGGGTACTTCACGTAAACAGACTGAAACCATATGTGGACAGGGCTGACAGGGGCTTGCTCATGGCAACTGATGAGGGACAGGAGGAGGAGAGAGACCCTCTCCCAGACCTGCTCTCTCACAACCCTGATGATGGGTCAGTAGATGGTGTAGCCTTGGCAGGCAGCCTCACTGCCCAGCAACAGTCTGACTGCAGACAAGTTCTCCAGTCATTCAGACATATGTTTTCACTGACTCCAAGTCAGACCACCTGGTGCACTCGTGAAGTGGACACTGGGGACAGTCTGCCTGTGAAGAATAAGATCTACAGGCAACCTGACCATGTCAGGGACTGCATAAGGACAGAAGTCCAAAAGATGTTGGAATTGGGAGTTATTGAGCCCTCAGATAGCCCTTGGGCTAGCCCAGTAGTCCTGGTACCCAAACCTCACACCCAGGGTGGCAAGAAAGAGATGAGGTTCTGTGTAGACTACAGGGGACTCAATGCAGTCACTAGGACTGATGCACATCCCATTCCCAGAGCATATGAGCTCATAGATAAATTGGCCACAGCCAAATATCTGAGCACATTTGATCTGACAGCTGGCTACTGGCAGATAAGGTTAGCTGAAGCTGCAAAAGCCAAAACAGCATTCTCAACCCCTGGTGGGTACTATCAATTTATTGTAATGCCCTTTGGTCTGAAGAATGCACCTGCCACTTTTCAAAGGTTGGTGAACAAAGTCCTCACAGGCCTGGATGACTTTAGTGCAGCATATCTAGATGATATTGCTCTCTTCAGCTCCACCTGGGAGTATCACCTGATCCACCTGAGGAAAGTTTTGGAAGCCCTGCAAAAGGCAGGACTCACTATCAAGGCTACCAAGTGCCAGATAGGGCAGAGTCCGGTTGTGTACCTGGGCCACCTTGTAGGTGGAGGCCAGGTTCAACAACTACAGAGCAAAATCCAGACCATCATGGACTGGGTTGCGCCAACCACCCAGACTCAGGTCCGAGCTTTCTTAGGCCTGACAGGGTACTACAGAAGATTTGTAAAGGGATATGGATCCATTGTGACCCCTTAATTGACTTAACCTCTAAGAGGATGCCCAAGAAGGTTCAGTGGACTGTCAACTGTCAGAAAGCTTTTGATGACCTAAAACAGGCCATGTGCTCTGGTCCAGTGCTCCAAAGCCCCAACTACTCCAAAGAATTCATAGTTCAAACTGATGCATCTGAGGTGGGGGTAGGTGCTGTATTCTCACAACTGAATGAAGAGAGCCAGGATCAACCAGTAGCTTTTATTAGCAGAAGGTTGACCCCCAGAGAGAAATGTTGGTCAGCTATAGAGAGGGAGGCCTTTGCTGTGGTCTGGGCCTTGAAGAAGCTGAGGTCATACTTGTTTGGCACTCACTTCATTGTTCAAACCGACCATAAGTCCCTCCTATGGCTAAAACAGATGAAGGGTGAAAACCCCAAACTACTCAGGTGGTCCATTTCCCTACAGGGTATGGACTATACAGTGGAACATAGACCTGGGAGCAACCAATGCTAATGCAGATGGCCTCTCCAGATATTTCCACTTAGAACATGAAGACTTAACTGGTCATGGTTAGTTTAATGTCCCTGCGTTTGGGGGGGTTATGTAGGAGAGTGGCATCGACTGCATAGTTGCCCTCAACTTTTTGCTGATGTTTTGACTGTTTTTTTACTCTAGCCAGGCTGTGGCCCTGCTATCCAGGACCCCAGCCTATCTGCTTCCTCTCTAAACTAATGTGAGTACTCTAGGTACATACCAATTGGATACTGAGGACACCCTATGAGCCCCTTGTAGATGGCACACTAGGTAACCAGGGCATGGGACCCTCAGAGGCCTACCAGGGGCTGAAGCACTCATTGTGTCACCCCTGGGACAGCCATACAAACTGACACCACCAGACCACTACTGTAGTCTGGGTAAGGTGGTGCCTGCACCCCTTACAGAGATATAGGTATCCTGTATCCCACTTAAATACAACACATGTGTCCTCATAGGTCACCCCTAAGGCAGGCCTTGCTAATCCTACAAGGCAGGGTGCTGAGATATGTGTGAGGGGGAACCCCTACCTGAGTAGGGCCCCTCTGCAACTTTCGTAAAAACTAATGCGAGGTTGTTTGTAGTGCAGCCATACCATATACTCTTAAGCGCATTATACCTCTATGATGACGAAATTTAAAAAGGAAACTGTAATAACGGAATTAGTTATACTAAAAAAAAAAATTAAAACAAAACATCCATGCAATACAAAAAGGGAAATCAGAAAAATTATTACGAATACATTTAAGTAAGAAACTGAATTGCAAACGACAATGGGGAAGCTAACAATATGTACATGGAACGAGCAGGGTTGAATGACCGGAATAAACGCACTCGTCTAGCCGAGATTATCAAACAAAATCCTATTGATATTATTTGTTTTCAAGAGACACACCTCCCCTGGGAGAAATGAGAATTATTAAAAATATATGGCTATAATTTATTGGCTTGCACTTCCCAGACATCAAATATCCGTGGGGTAGCAATTATAGCCAAAAACTTTTTAGGAAAAGTCATGCGCAAGGCGGTAGACACCCAAGGGAGATGGGTCATTGTGAAGCTGACACTAGGAATAACTATTTGTTCAGTGTATAGATCAAATCAAGATGACCCATCCATTTTTGAAAGATTGGAACTAGAGCTAGCATCATGGTCAGGACCACTGGTATTTTGTGGTGACTTTAATATATCACTAGGGACTGCATTTAGGAAACAAACACAACAAACATACATAGGACGTAAACCTAAGGTATTCAACTCTATTTGTCAGCTTAGGGACAGTTATGACCTATTAGATATATGGGATCTTAAAAATCACCCTGATCCAGGCTACACATATTTTTCATACCCTCACAATAAATACGTTAAATTAGATTATATATTAATTACAAGAGATTTGTCTAACCAAGCTACAATTCTTAAATATCCTAAAATAATCTCTGACCATAATGCTCTAATTCTTACTATTGACCTAACGGATTTCACTAGACAACACTCAAAATGGACGTTTGACAGAAAACTCCTAGTCAATAGAGATTATATAATTTACATCACTAAATGGGCTCAAGAATTTTTTTACATTAACAGATATAGCGCTTCCAGAGGGACAGTATGGGATTGCTTTAAAGCTGCTCTGAGGGGCGAAACAATTAGTTATGTAGCAAGAACTAAAAAACAACAAGACAAGGAACATCGCATATTGATGATGAAGTTAGTCAGGGCAGAAGAGGAACACACAACATCATTAGCCCACCAGGAGCAGGGGAAGATTTCACTACGAAAATTATTACTGCTGAAAACTGACCTCAATAAGGGGCTTACACAGAAATCTGCAGAAACATACTGAATACATCAAAAGAATATTTATGAAAATGGTGAAAAGATTGGAAAACATCTTGCTCTGCGAACGCAACAGCAGATCTCTTATAATTCAATCACATCTATTAAAATCAGAAGGTTAAAGTTACACCAAACCTGAAGAGATCGTTGAAATATTTCAACAATACTATAAAAAACTATACAAAAATGATAGTATAATTGTCCCAGACGAAATTGAAATATTCTGGAGCAATTTTACAGCTAATACAGGATGGAATAGCTCCATTGACAATTTAACAAAAGAAGACCTAGAGAGAGAAATCTCCATGTCAGAATTACAAATCGCCCTGACAACTCTAGCTCCAGGGAAGGCAGCAGGCCCTGACAGAATCACATTAGAACTATATAGAATCCTAGGAGAGCAAATATTACCATTCTTATTAGATCTCTTTATTGGTATTCAAGGGAGCGGGACGCCACCCGACTCCTGGAAAGAGACTGATATAGTTATTTTCCATAAAAAAGGTAAACCCATGGATTCACCCTCATCATATTGCCCAATCTCTCTGATAAATTCTGACTCAAAATTATACGCTAAGATCTTGGCTAATCAGCTTGGGGGGGGGGTCATCGAACATCTAGTGTCCCCCTGGCAGCATGGCTTTATCCCCGGTAGAGGCACCACTGACCATACTCGAAGGGTTCTTTCTCTTTTTGATATCATGGCCGACACGGGGGGCCAGATGTCGATGATCCTTCTAGATGCCAAGAAAGCCTTCGATCGGGTCTCGTGGAATTATCTATGGGAGGTTCTTACCCGGAACAACTTTGGGCCAAACCTGTTAAAAGCTATCAAGGCGATGTATATAAACCCAACCGCAACACTCAAAATAATGGGTATTGAATCCGGAGGTATTAATATATCAGGAGGAACCAGGCAAGGATGTCCCTGTTCCCCCTTCTATTTGCTATGTATATTAACCCTCTAATCGTGAAACTTCTTCGGAGCCAAATAATAGAGCCAGTAATAGTGGGTCTACACTAAACAAAAATACTTGCCTATGCGGAGGATATAGCCATATTAACCACAAACCCAAGCAAAGCCATGGCTGAAATAGAGATAATCACGAAGCTATTTGGTAACTATTCCGGGTATTCACTTAATAGAGATAAGACGATCATCCTATGTATCAATAACATAAATTATCTTGACCCAAGAAAAGCAGAAACAGCAACATATTTAGGGATACAAATAAGCACAAAAATTCAAGATATTTGAGAATTAAACAATGATCCATTAGTTAGTAATATCAGAAAGGATTTAATGCGTATAAATAGTTTACACTTATCTATTATCGGCAGAGGAAATTTTGTAAAATTGAATATACTTCCCCGAGTATTATACTTATTTCGGGCTATTCCCCTATTGGTTGATGATTATATCATTAGAACTCTAGATTCACAAATTGCTCATTTTATCTGGCAATATGGGAAAATCAGGAGATCCTTGAAATACTTATCATTGCCCCAAGATAGGTGGGGGGCTTGCAATTCCCAATTTGACATTTTATTTATGGGCTGCACTCTTTCAACAAATGGCACCTCTCTTCAATACCTCATCTGATTCTGAGTATGTAAGAGATATAGATATACCCTCTATATTTGAACTTTCAATTGGAAGGACGGCCAGAGGACTTCTGCTGAGTCAACTAGAACCTAGCTATTTCAAAAAGACTAAATTTTAAATTTTCAGTAGTGCATGGAATACATGGAACAAAATATGTAAACACATGGCAATCCCTAAAATGAGCAGATACTCTCCTTTATGGCATTCCTCAATCCTACCGGCACAAGCCAACGATGCCGTAGCTAGAAAGTGGGAAAATTAAGGGATCATTACTGTATCGGACTTTCAGGGTGAAGACTCATTTGCCAGTTTTATAAGATTACAGGAGAAATTTGGGGTCTCTAGAAATGACTATCTTTAATTTATTCAAGTGAACACTATTTTGAAGTTAAAAACTCCTATGATTACATTGGGAAAAATCCCCTTACTAGAGATTGTAAATAAACAAAAAACTAAGATTGGTATCATAAATAATCTCCTCCTTGAAAAATTGCCAGATGACTTAGAGCGAATAGAGGTGGCTTGGGCTGATAAACTACATAACCCAAATGTAGATATCGATAAATGCCTGCTATTAACTTCACGTTTGCTTTTATCTTCAAATCTGAAGGCCCAATTATATAAAACAATCTATAATCTGTACTATACCCCTGCCAAGCTATATGCTTGGGGCAAAAGGACTACTGATGAATGCCCAAGGTGTGGAAGTGGCCCTGCCACCCTAATACATATGTTTTATCAGTGTGATAAACTAACTCTACTCAAAAAAATAATATCAGAATTCTGGGAAGAAGTATTTGGGCGTAAAGTAGTTGAATCATCCACGTTATATAACCTTGGCTATGACAATACTATCAAACTTAACCAAGAAGAGGAGTCATGTTTGTTCATTGGTACAGCAGTATGTAGAATAATATTAGCTGCACACTGGAAAGATATAGAACCACCGAGCTTTCAAATGTGGCTAACACGCTTTTTGGGGATATACAATCAAGAAAAAGCTATATATGCCACAAGAGGGAGTCATCTAAGAGCACGGGGCATTAAGATCTGGGCCCCAATAGAAACCTGGAGTATATCCATAAGAACTGTGTTAGACCTGGCTCCATTGGCGTGGGTCACCCTCCCATTTTTGTCTGTGCCTCAATGTGTTTTGTGTTGGTGTTAAATGCTCAGGGCACTGTGCCACTGCCATCCAGTGCCACAGTGCAAGTGCTCCCTATGGTAAAATGTAGTATGTGAATTGACTTCCACGTTTGGTTTATTTGGTTTACTATCAGTCCCTAGTAGAGTGCACCAGGGGTGCCAAGGGCTTGTATATCCAAATGCTGCTAGTGGGCTTGCAGCACTGGTTGTGCCACCCACCGAAGCAGCGGGGTAAAATGTGTCTAGGGTCTGCCACTGCAGAACCTGCGCGCGGTCTGGTACCGTCGTGCTGACTGAGCAAGTGTCCCCACTTGCCCGTCCCTAAACCTTCCCTTAACTACATGTTAGTCACCCCTCTGGCAGGCCCAAGCGCAGGGTGCATTGTAGGCATAAGGTAGGACATGCCCTGAGGTGTGTGGCATGTCTTAATAGTGAATTACAGCCATTTTCGTTTTTCACTATTGAAGGCTACCTGCTCTCCGTAGGCCAGAATGGGCTGCTGGGATCGCGACACGCTGTGACCCCAGTGGACTCAGAGAGCATGGTAGAAAGTCATGTTTAGTATGCCTGAACTCGGGATAATAAAATACATCTTTTAGTAAAGGTTATTTTAATATCCTGGGTTTGCAAATGCTGCTTTTAGAAAGTTAGCCTTTGCGTGCCTGACCATCTCAGTCCGCCTCTGCCGTGGGTGTGTGTTCTGCCTAGCAACAGTACAGGAGCAGGGCTGGGGGATTCCAGGAGACAGGTTGGCTGCCAGGTGGTGGGTAGAGAGATTACACCAGGATGGGTGGGAGGAGTACACCCTGACTCTTGAATAGACCTGTGCTCTGCCACCACAAAGCCGGCACCGCCCCCTGTGGAGCGGCTGATGTCTCTGCCCTGCTGCTGAAAGGAACAAGCCGAGTCACCACAACAGAGTGCTCCAAAACTGGACTGAGCCAGGCCCAGGCCCCCTGGCGCTAAAGAACAAAAGATTCCCTGTATAGAAGTAGGAGCCTGGCTCCTAAGAAATCAGATCCAGATTGAACCACGAAGGAACTCTGCCCGACTAGAAGGACCTGGAAGAAGCTGAAGGAGGAGTAACTTTCCCTGACCTGAGGGACTGGCCTGCAGTAGGTGCCTTGCTGAGGAAGGAGAGGAAAAGACTGAAAGAGACTTTGCACTTTGTTTTCAACTATCTCCAAGGGCTTGGAAGAAGAGCTTGCCCCCTGAACTGAACCCCAGGACCAGTGGGTTCACCGTGTCTCCGCTCGTCTGAGAACTCGAGCCGTGTGCTTTCTCCCGCCGGAGTGCTCTGCGCACCTTCGCATCCCTCCTAGGGCCGTGACACCCAGAAGCCTGGCCACCTCCCCTCGCCGAGAGCCCCGCTCTACCTGAGTCGCTCTGGACCCATCGAGGCTGGCCGCCCCGCTTCCCTGTCACCTGCCTGCCACTGGAGCGTGCCTGGTGCCCTCTCACCCTCCCGCCGGATTTCTAATTGGGAAGTGAAATCAAGCCTCGGACGGCCGCCCGTACGTCGTAACGTATCCGGCCGCCCCGCTTCACCTCCCAGCCTGAGTCTGACCGTGCCGCCCTCCGCAGTGACCTCCCGCACAGTCCGTGCCGGAGGCCCTGGGCCGCACCTGTCTACCGAGAGCCGCCCGCTGAATTCTTGATCCGGAAGACCCGCGAGGTGCAGAACCTGCATCCCCCCCGAAGACTCGTCCAAGCACATCGCACGTTCCCAGGTACAGTGAACTCTCTATCGGACTCGGTGTCCGCAACGTTCTGATTTCCCCGTATCACTGTACCCCGGGTGCACTGCGCATCATCGTGGCTGGACCGACTCAACCGAGCCCTGTGAAGCGCTCGTGATCGAATAAGTTACCAAAGAAAAGAACAGTGCCTAATTATCATCTTGTGGCTTCCATTTCGCAACCGTTATTGATGGTCTTGTACATGCCTGCGTAACCAAGAATCTTTTATATAAAGCATCCGTATTTTTGATACAACTTACGCCTGGTGTCCATTTGTGGGGGATCGTTGTGGTTTACTGTGTGTGATCATAAATGCTTAACTGACTAGCGCCCTGAAGTTTAGCCCGGACTGCTCGCGCCACACTACCTATAGGGTGAGCAAGGGTTGTTCTGAAGGGGTAATTCTCTCGCCCTGAATAGAAGAAGGGGCCACTGCTTGTCACAAGTACCTACCTGTGCCAACCAGAGGTTCCCCATTCTAACATTGGTGGCAGCGGTGGGATTTCGAATTTGCATTTATGATTTACATACAGTGAATTATTGATCACCACGTAGAGCAGACCTATAACGCAGCCACAGATTGATTGACAGTTGTTGCTAAAGAAGAATCTCCACCTTAAGAAACCATGCCTAGCTCAGTCGGTGGAGGCGGAGCGTCCTCTGTATTCTCTGGAGTGGATGACATCGATTGGGAGCCCGAGGCACTGAGGAAGTGCACGAATGATGTCCTGAAAGGATATCTCTCCAAGTACAGAATTAAGCAAAGTGGACTAACGACCAAGGATCAGTACGTGAAGGCGCTGAGAGCCTGGCACGAATCAAAGTTTCCAGAGAATGCACGAGAGGTGATACCCCCAGAAGGTGGTTTTGAGCCTAGCAGAGGCCTGTCGCCCGAGGAGATGGCCGACAGGAGTGCTGCACGAGCACATGAGGTGGAGATGGCAAAACTGCAAATGGAGATGGAAAGGCAAAAACTGGCCATGGAGCATGAGGTAAAAATGAGGGAGTTGGATCTCAAGGCCAGGAGTTTAGACAACTCACCCTCTGGTGGCAGCAATTCAACAGAGTCAAGGGTGCACATTCCTAAAGATGTAGTCAAAGAATATTATAAGCAGGATGATATTGGGCAGTGGTTCCGGGCCTATGAAGTAGCCATGTCCTCCCACCGGGTCCCTGAGAAGGATTGGGGAGCGGGGTTGTGGGGAAGGTTCCTGAGTGAGGGGCGGGACACACTGCTAGACCTCCCCTCTGATGTCCACACATCCTATCCCCACATGAAAGAGGCTCTTATCACAAGGTATGGGTTAACTCCTGAATTGTACAGACAGAGGTTTAGGGATTGCACCAAGAAACCTGGTACCACTTATGTAGAATATGTGACCTTTTTTTGCAGAGCGCTGGATGGTTGGGTGAAGGGTAGCAAAGTGAATGATTACCAAGGGCTGTTTGATTTAATTGCATGGGAGCACTTGTCGGATAATTGTTTTCCTGAGCTACGCCAGCACCTGATCGATAGCAAGCTGTCCAACCCGAGGAAGCTTGCTGAGGAGGCGGACCGCTGGATCAGCACCAGGGTCCACAAGGGTCCCGTTAGAGGCCCCGCCAAAGGTGTTCAGGGTCCCCAGCAGAAGAGTGGGGGGGACAAGGGTAAATAGAGGGAGTTCTACAGAGGGCCCCAAAGTAATTCCCAAGGGAACCAAGGGAAAGGTTCTCAGCCACCCCCACCCCCGAAGCAGACCAGGGCCCCGACAGGTAACCCTGTTCAAAGAGGACCCCTCAGATGTTACAAGTGTAACAACCTGGGGCACATTTCCGTGGATCCCAAGTGCCCCCTGTATGGTAAACCAGCACCCTCTGGTGCTCCACCCCCCAAGCAGGTGAATAGTGTAGCCTTGGGGAGGGAGATAGATGTCCAAGGGGCGGGGGATCCCGTACAGATGACCCTAGTCTCATTAGGAGACAGTGAGATGGTCGCTGAGGCCCAGCTGCCCCCCAATACTCAAAAGTATGGGCAGTGGGTGACCATAAATGGCAAGAGGGTGGGGGCTCTTAGAGATACAGGAGCCAGTGTGACTGCTGTCAAGCAACACCTGGTGTCTCAAGAGCAGGTTGTCCCGCACGCATTCTGCCGTGTTGTCAACGCCGACAACACAGAGAGTCAGTGTCCAATGGCTCAGGTTCCCTTTGAGTGGGGGGGGGTCTCTGGTACTCTGCAAGTGGCTGTGAGAGAGGCCATGCCTGTTGATTGTCTCCTAGGTAACGATTTGGAGAGCTCCCCTTGGGAAAAGGTGGAGAAGACAACTCACCTGCGGATGGTGGGCTTGCCTGATTGGGCGTGCGTGACCACCCGGTCGATGGCAGCCGGTAGGGGTGTTGAAGGAACCCTGGAGCCTGAGGGAGAGGCCCAGGAGGAAGCAGACCTTGAGGGGGATGCCCTGGAGCCTACCGGGGAACAGATAGCCGAACTGGGGGACCTGCATGAGCTGACCCATTGGCAGCAAGAAGGAGGCCCCACCAGGGAGGAATTCTGCAGGGAGCAGAAAGAGTGCCCCTCTCTAGAGGGTATGCGGCAGCAGGCTGCAGCCCAGGCCAATGGTGATCAGTCCGGAACTCACTTGATCTACTGGGAGAACGACCTCCTATACTCAGAGCCTAAGGTTGCTGAACCTGGGTCAGCCCGTGCGCTGGTGGTACCCCAGAAGTTCAGAGCCTTCCTACTGGGGCTGGCTCACGACGTACCGTTAGCAGGACATTTGGGGCAGGACAAGACCTTTGAAAGGCTTGTCACCCACTTTTATTGGCCCCAAATGCGCAGGAGTTCTGACACTCACTGCAGGACATGCCAGACTTGCCAGGCAAGTGGCAAGAGTGGAAGGAAGCTGAGAGCTCCACTCCAACCTTTCCCTGTGGTCAGTACCCCATTCCAGCGGGTGGGGATTGACATTGTGGGGCCACTGGACCCCAAGACAGCCATGGGCAACAGGTTTATCCTGGTCTTGGTGGACCATGCCACCCGGTACCCTGAAGCCATCCCTCTGAGGACAGTGACGGCCCCCGTGGTGGGACGGGCACTGATGGGAATTTTCTCACGAGTAGGATTCCCTCTAGAGGTGGTGTCTGACAGGGGGACCAACTTCATATCGAAATATATGAAGTCCCTTTGGCAAGAGTGTGGTGTGACCTACAAGTTCACCACCCCTTACCATCCCCAAGGAAACGGGTTGGTTGAGCGCTTCAACCGAACCCTGAAGGGCATGATTATGGGTCTCGAGGAACCCATGAGGCGTAAGTGGGACGTCCTCTTACCATGCCTTCTCTTTGCGTACCGCGAGGTGCCACAAAAGTCTCTAGGGTTCAGTCCCTTTGAGCTTTTGTACGGCTACCCAGTACGAGGACCTCTTAGTCTGGTCAAGGAAGGCTGGGAGCAATCTCCCAGGAAACCTCCCCAGAATGTATACAGTTACATGCTGGCTTTCCGGAACCAGACTAGGCGTTTCAGGCAACTTGCTGAGGCAAACCTGGAAGCCAGCCAGGAGGAAATGAAACGGTGGTACGACCAGAACGCCACTCTGGTTGAGCTTCAACCTGGCCAAAAAGTGTGGGTCCTGGCCCCTGTGGAGCCTTGTGCACTCCAGGACAAGTGGACCGGACCCTTTGAGATTGTGGAGCGCAAGAGTTCTGTCACCTACTTGGTGAACTTGCGGTCTCCTAGGAACCCCTTAAGGGTCCTACATGTCAATCGACTGAAGCCCCACTTGGAGAGGTCCGAAGTGGGCATGCTCTTGGCCACCGATGATGGGACGGAAGAGGAGTCCGAGCCTCTTCCTGACCTCTTGGTAGCCTCAGAGCGAGACGGGTCAGTGGATGGAGTTAACCTCTCACCCACCCTGACCCCTGAGCAACAGGGTGACTGTCGCCAGCTGCTGGGGCAGTTCCCTGACCTGTTCTCCCTGGTTCCTGGTATCACAAATTGGTGCGTCCATGATGTAGATACAGGAGACAGCTTACCTGTGAAGCACAAGGCCTACCGGGTAACTGACAGGGTCAGGGCCTGCATCAAAGAGGAGGTCTCAAAGATGCTTGCCCTAGGGGTGGTTGAGTCCTCCAGCAGTCCTTGGGCCAGCCCAGTGGTCTTGGTCCCAAAGGCTGCAGCGCCGGGTGCCACGCCCGAACTCCGGTTCTGTGTGGACTACCGAGGACTCAACTCAGTCACGAAGACTGACGCGCACCCCATCCCCAGAGCTGATGAGCTCATCGATCGGTTAGGGGCTGCACGGTACCTCAGCACGTTTGATTTAACGTCTGGGTACTGGCAGATCGCCTTAACTGATGGGGCCAAAGAGAGGTCCGCATTCTCTACACCAGATGGGCATTACCAGTTCCGGGTGATGCCCTTTGGGATGAAGAATGCCCCTGCCACCTTCCAGAGGTTGGTCAACCAGGTGTTGGCTGGGCTGACCGAGTTCAGCGCCGCCTACCTGGATGACATCGCAGTGTTCAGCGGCACATGGGAAGAACACCTGCAACATCTCTGGGAAGTGTTGATGGCGCTGCGCAAGGCAGGCCTCACGATCAAGGCAAGCAAGTGTCAGATCGGGCAGGGTTCAGTGGTGTATTTGGGACACCAAGTGGGGAGCGGCCAGGTGGCGCCCCTCCAACCCAAAGTTGAAACCATCCTGGCTTGGGAGCCCCCAAAGACCCAGACGGAGGTGAGGGCCTTTTTAGGACTCACAGGGTACTACAGGAGGTTTGTCAAGGGGTATGGCAGCATCGTTGCCCCCTTAACAGAGCTGACTTCGAAGAAGCAGCCCAGGAAAGTGATATGGACTGACACCTGTCAGAAAGCCTTCGACACCCTGAAAACTGCCATGTGCACGGCGCCCGTGCTCTTGGCACCTGACTTCTCCAAAGAGTTCCTGGTGCAGACGGATGCATCAGAGCATGGTGTAGGGGCTGTTCTCTCACAGATCACTGAGGAGGACTTTGACCAACCCGTAGCCTTTATTAGCAGGAGGCTACTTCCCCGGGAACAAAGGTGGAGTGCGATAGAACGAGAAGCATTTGCTGTGGTCTGGGCGCTGAAGAAGCTAAGACCCTACTTGTTTGGGTCTCACTTCCGGGTTCAGACCGACCACAGGCCCCTCAGATGGTTGATGCAAATGAGGGGTGAGAACCCAAAACTGTTGAGGTGGTCCATCTCCCTACAGGGTATGGACTTTACGGTGGAGCATCGCCCTGGCACAGATCACGCCAATGCTGACGGTCTGTCCAGGTTTTTCCGCCTTAGTGATGCAGAACTCCCTGGGGTAGGGTAGTTCTCCCCACTTTTCAGCTGGAGGGGACACGTGTTAGACCTGGCACCATTGGCGTGGGTCACCCTCCCATTTTTGTCTGTGCCTCAATGTGTTTTGTGTTGGTGTTAAATGCTCAGGGCACTGTGCCACTGCCATCCAGTGCCACAGTGCAAGTGCTCCCTATGGTAAAATGTAGTATGTGAATTGACTTCCACGTTTGGTTTATTTGGTTTACTATCAGTCCCTAGTAGAGTGCACCAGGGGTGCCAAGGGCTTGTATATCCAAATGCTGCTAGTGGGCTTGCAGCACTGGTTGTGCCACCCACCGAAGCAGCGGGGTAAAATGTGTCTAGGGTCTGCCACTGCAGAACCTGCGCGCGGTCTGGTACCGTCGCGCTGACTGAGCAAGTGTCCCCACTTGCCCGTCCCTAAACCTTCCCTTAACTACATGTTAGTCACCCCTCTGGCAGGCCCAAGCGCAGGGTGCATTGTAGGCATAAGGTAGGACATGCCCTGAGGTGTGTGGCATGTCTTAATAGTGAATTACAGCCATTTTCGTTTTTCACTATTGAAGGCTACCTGCTCTCCGTAGGCCAGAATGGGCTGCTGGGATCGCGACACGCTGTGACCCCAGTGGACTCAGAGAGCATGGTAGAAAGTCATGTTTAGTATGCCTGAACTCGGGATAATAAAATACATCTTTTAGTAAAGGTTATTTTAATATCCTGGGTTTGCAAATGCTGCTTTTAGAAAGTTAGCCTTTGCGTGCCTGACCATCTCAGTCCGCCTCTGCCGTGGGTGTGTGTTCTGCCTAGCAACAGTACAGGAGCAGGGCTGGGGGATTCCAGGAGACAGGTTGGCTGCCAGGTGGTGGGTAGAGAGATTACACCAGGATGGGTGGGAGGAGTACACCCTGACTCTTGAATAGACCTGTGCTCTGCCACCACAAAGCCGGCGCCGCCCCCTGTGGAGCGGCTGATGTCTCTGCCCTGCTGCTGAAAGGAACAAGCCGAGTCACCACAACAGAGTGCTCCAAAACTGGACTGAGCCAGGCCCAGGCCCCCTGGCGCTAAAGAACAAAAGATTCCCTGTATAAAAGTAGGAGCCTGGCTCCTAAGAAATCAGATCCAGATTGAACCACGAAGGAACTCTGCCCGACTAGAAGGACCTGGAAGAAGCTGAAGGAGGAGTAACTTTCCCTGACCTGAGGGACTGGCCTGCAGTAGGTGCCTTGCTGAGGAAGGAGAGGAAAAGACTGAAAGAGACTTTGCACTTTGTTTTCAACTATCTCCAAGGGCTTGGAAGAAGAGCTTGCCCCCTGAACTGAACCCCAGGACCAGTGGGTTCACCATGTCTCCGCTCGTCTGAGAACTCGAGCCGTGTGCTTTCTCCCGCCGGAGTGCTCTGCGCACCTTCGCATCCCTCCTAGGGCCGTGACACCCAGAAGCCTGGCCGCCTCCCCTCGCCGAGAGCCCCGCTCTACCTGAGTCGCTCTGGACCCATCGAGGCTGGCCGCCCCGCTTCCCTGTCACCTGCCTGCCACTGGAGCGTGCCTGGTGCCCTCTCGCCGGATTTCTAATTGGGAAGTGAAATCAAGCCTCGGACGGCCGCCCGTACGTCGTAACGTATCCGGCCGCCCCGCTTCACCTCCCAGCCTGAGTCTGACCGTGCCGCCCTCCACAGTGACCTCCCGCACAGTCCGTGCCGGAGGCCCTGGGCCGCACCTGTCTACCGAGAGCCGCCCGCTGAATTCTTGATCCGGAAGACCCGCGAGGTGCAGAACCTGCATCTCCCCCGAAGACTCGTCCAAGCACATCGCACGTTCCCAGGTACAGTGAACTCTCTATCGGACTCGGGGTCCGCAACGTTCTGATTTCCCCGTATCACTGTACCCCGGGTGCACTGCGCATCATCGTGGCTGGACCGACTCAACCGAGCCCTGTGAAGCGCTCGTGATCGAATAAGTTACCAAAGAAAAGAACAGTGCCTAATTATCATCTTGTGGCTTCCATTTCGCAACCGTTATTGATGGTCTTGTACATGCCTGCGTAACCAAGAATCTTTTATATAAAGCATCCGTATTTTTGATACAACTTACGCCTGGTGTCCATTTGTGGGGGATCGTTGTGGTTTACTGTGTGTGATCATAAATGCTTAACTGACTAGCGCCCTGAAGTTTAGCCCGGACTGCTCGCGCCACACTACCTATAGGGTGAGCAAGGGTTGTTCTGAAGGGGTAATTCTCTCGCCCTGAATAGAAGAAGGGGCCACTGCTTGTCACAAGTACCTACCTGTGCCAACCAGAGGTTCCCCATTCTAACAAACTGCATAAAAAAAAATTAAAAAAATAGTGTGCTTATTAGAATAGGTTGATGTCTGCTTTGATTGAAGTATTCGTTTATAACTGATATAATGATCGGAACTGTATAAGTAATGTATTCTGTATTGGCCAAATTAATTTTTTGTAACCCCTTCCCTATTTCTGTTTTGCATGAGCGTTATAACAGATGAATGCATGTATCAATATTTTCAATGTCTCATCTGGAGTTGATAATAAAAAATAAAATAAAAAGCGCATTATAATCAATCGCTATAGCATGCTAACTTGAGAATGGCTGCACAGAACCACATTGTGTTTGGTGTCAAACATCTTGGAATCATACCCCCAATCTAGTCATTGGAGAGAGGGCATTATTCCACCCTGCTAGTAGGGTGATATGGTAAAAGCGGTTGATTTTAGACACCAATTTAAAAGAGCACACGTAGTACAAAATGGATGCTACCCGCCACCCACACGATTCTGGCTGCCTGTTGCTGGGCAGAACTCCAGCCACGGCAGCTGGACAATAGGGATCCTGTTGCAGGGAGGTGGCCTCACCTCCCCAGACAGACTATGTGGATTGGAACTGGGTGGGTGCACCTTAGGATGTCTTTCAAACTTGCACGTAGGCTTCTCCAGTGCCTACTTCTGCATACACCGGCTCAGACCGGTTCAGGGGCATCCTGTCCCCTGCCCGAAACACACAAAGGGGAGAGGGTGTAGCCACCCTTTCCCGCCTGAACTCCCATTGGTGGGCTCTGATTCAGACACTCCCCTAATCCCTGGATAAAGGTGGGTGCAGGGTCCCCAGAGCCTCAGATTAATCTTGGACGAGAACTCTGCTTCAAAGACTTGAACCTTCGACGAGCTGCCGCTCAGCTGACGGAAGAAATCTCCCTTGGGGTAAAGGAGTTACCCCCCTGCTTGGCAGGCACCTGAAACACTGCAAGTGACTCGGTTGGAACTCCGCTGCTCCTACGGACAACGAAGACTTCTGCCTACCCTGAGGTGGGTTCCCAAGCATCCCAGAGGCCAGTGAGTGTACACAGCAAATCTGAGCACTGTGGACCCCGTGGGTGCCGAGATACCCAATACCCCAGGACACCGGCCACCTCTTGCACAGCACACGAACCCGACCAGTGGGGAAGTTGTCCTTTGGCCCATCATTGAGCCAACCTCTCAGCATCACCTGTGCCAAAGGACGATGCCCCAGCCCTCTCCGGCGACCCGTGGGCTCATCTTTACGCACTCCAAATTGCTGCCTCCCGCGGTCCCTTGTCTCTCGACTGGTGAGCCCTATGTGGTAAATAAAATCTTCTTTACCGGACTGAATTTCATACGGAATCTTAAGATAAAGTAAAATAGCTCAGAATAACAAGAGGCAGAATCCGTGGTATAAGAGGTTTTCTAAATGGGCTTTATTCCATTCAAAATGGCCGACTCGAGTCGCGGCCTTCAGGTTCCGTCACCAAGAAGGTTCAGGAAGTGAAGTACAATACTTTATTGACAGACATGCATTTTTATAATAAGTACATTACAATGAAACGAATGTAGAAGGCGTAACATTTGATAAGAAAAGTGACATGACAGGTACGTAATCGAAACTAGGCGTAATAAGGAATAAAAGAAACATGATTGGTTAGGATTTATCAGACATAGGTGGATCTATAAGATAATACTTGGCATAGATGCGCGCGCGGCAGCATGACGTGTAATTGACGTGCAACTAGGGGGGTGAAGGGGACTTGACATTAACTCTACATATGGAGACGAAAAGTCTGAGGGGTCAAGTCAACCTAATCCCAAATCATATCTAACATCCTATGTTTAAAGAACTATGTTATCCACAAGGAAGGACTCTCGGACAAAATCTAGTCTATACTGACTGTGTGCGTGCACAAACGCCTAAGTGTCTATGTGAGATGCGAGAGGCAGAAAACCTTCCATGGCAGCAGGGCTATGAATCATTTGCAGGAGGACGGAAAGGCTGAGTCCCTTGCTTGTGAGCTAGAGGAAATGTTTACCTAAATCACTAGACAGGAATGCATCGGCTGAAGAGCAAAATAGATAATTCGAAGGTGAAATACAGCTTCTTGGCAGGCAGGCGAAAACTGGCCGAGGCAGGCACCGTTAGCTGCACAGGGAGTAGGACAAAGTTCATGGATACAGATGCGAGCTCAAGCTGAAGCTGTCAGAGGCAGAGAGCAGGGAAAGGCTTGAGGACAGAATCGGGCCTACTTGCCTGAACTGTAAAAATGGAGTAACTTAGCCATATAAAGTCGGTGGCCTTTCATGCTTAGGAATCGAATATCCAGCCCATTGATGGCGGATCTGACAGAGAACATGTTGACGGTAGACACACATATGTTTGCGTCTTAGAAACTGGAACTGGAGGGAACATACATGTACTTGTAACATGCATATAGAACCGTTGGGGTCCAAGATAGGGGACATAACTGATCAGGAAAATCCACATTTCCACATTCCCTCCTTGTCCCCTACTTGCCCTTCAAGAGATATCAATCTTCATCATTCCATCGATTTGCTCATGGAACATCATTTCTTCTTCCTTCTTCTTCCGGCATTTTGAACGAGAACTTTGATATGGAATGCATGATGTGGCACACAGACCACAAATCGCTGGTCCACATTGCAGGCATAAACAACAACTGAAGAGCATAAGAAGGCCAATACCTAGGAAGGATAGAACTCTCCATCCCCAGGCTGATATCACACTCCAAAACCACCCGGACCACGTCCAAGTGCCTGGATTCTCGTGTATCTGGCTTACAATCTTATGAAGGCGTGTTATAGCTTTATATACAGATGGCGAATTTTCTGGTATGAATATGCAGCAGCTGGATCCGATGATCCTGCAAGCTCCGCCCCTATCGGCCAGGATGACGTCAAGGACAAGACGATTCTGGAGAACAACAATTCTCATCACTGATTGTTCCTCTGTCAGATTGCCTAGGGCGGCTATAGTCTCGTTTACTACAGCTTCAAGAGTCTTGGTTAGTCTACGTATCAGCTTACTATTTGATATTGTACCTATATAGGGAAAGATACCTTTATTGAAATCTACATACTTGTCCCATGCCGTTTCAGTATAATCGACAACTGGGAGATCTCTACGCTCTCTTTTATGTACTAAATGAACATTTCGATAATAATCAGGGGGAGCTAGGAAAACAGGTGGCAAAAGGAATGCTATGTAACAGGTACCATCCCAATCTAGAGGCAGACGCATATATGCCGTCTGACCACATATAAAGTAAGAATGGCGAGAAGCTCTAAATGAAGATTTACCTTGATCACTATATTCTACTGTAGTAACGCATTGGCTATGGCCCATATGTATGGAACCAACTTTTCTTACACATAATTCACCCTTAACTGGAAATACTGACATAGTGGGCAGAATTAGTTCAACTTCGGATTTGACATTCAAAATCATAAGATTAGGCGTAAAATTACCTAATTTATACACTTCATTTTCTAAATCAGTTCCTGTTCTACTGGGGTGACCCTCCTTATTAGGGTGACAGACTTTGAATAAAACTAGATTCAGATTTCCCCATATCCAATGTTGTTGATAAACTGCTGTGTCTGGGTCTATGGAATTTAATAAACTAAACCATGCTCCACAGGAGCCATTGTGTGTGAACGGATGTGGAAAGAAAGGCAGAACTCCTTTGGTATTCTGATAGGGAGGGAGTCGGCCACACACCCAACAATTGGTGGCATTACTAGTCTGATGGGAATGATGTAACATACTAATGAAGGTGTTATTGCGCAGCGCAAGTCTATAGGACAACTCATGTGGGGGTAGGTCACTAAAAGAATGTTCACCAGTTATATTGAAAGCACGTTTAGAAACAGAATAATACATATGCAACAATATACTTGCAGTAACTATTAAAAAACTCAAGGAAAACAAAATTAATAAAGTCACAATACAGTGGCTACGCAGTAATTTACAATAAGCATGTCGTTTCATTATGATTCTGGACTCTACGTGATTCAGACCTAAGGGATACATGTCGGGACAAATTCAACCGCTTCACCTTGGAGAGGACTTAAACAATCAAATCGTCCGACAGTTTGGATCTGGACCTGAGTTTCTGCTTATAGAGTTCGGTGCTACTGGCCTCAGCCAAGGTTAGCTTTGAGTCAATGGGGGAAGACACACGGGGCGTACTGTTTGTGTCAGGATGAAGTCCATGAAATTTCTTGATATGGCTGGAATGCACCCAGCCTTTTCTCCCTTCGATCTTCACAGCTGTTCTGGTCGTCAGCAGGACCAACTTAGGAAGCCTCCACCTTGGCTCCAGTTGGGTTTTCCGATCAAAATTCCTGACGAGAACATAATCGCCGGGAATTACGTCATGAGGTTTCACCTCGGTGTTGTCGGGAAAAGCTGCGACTACCTGTGAACGACAAGATTGTAGTGCAGACATCAAGGAAGCCAGGTAATCTGTCAGCATATTACAGTCAACATCAGTTATTTTACGGGGTATAGGCGTCCCCCACATATTCGGTGGTCTACCAAAGATCACCTCATAAGGGGATAGCCCTGTTCGAGAGTGTGCTACCATCCTCATGTAAAATAGCGCAACTGGTAAGGCTACTATCCAGTCCACACCTTTTTCCTGACATATTTTAGACAATCTGATTTTTAAAAGTTGATTATGTCGTTCCACGAGACCTGCTGCCTCGGGGTGTCGGACACAGTGGAATTTCCACTGATATCCCAACAAAAGTGAGACATGTTTCATTAATTCGGATGAGAAAGGCTGGCCGTTATCTGAATATACAACACGTGGTAAACCGTACCGTGGGAAGAATTCTCGAACTAGCTGCTTGGCAGTAGTCGGGGCAGTGTAATCTGATACGGGATACGCCTCTGTCCAACGGGAGAGAGCGCAGACAACTACGAGAACATATTTGAATCCTCGACAACGTTCCATCTGAATATAATCCATCTGGAGGACTTCAAAAGGATGGTCAGGAGGCTGAAATCCACCCTGCTCTACGGGAACACTCTTTCCTGGATTAAACTGACAACATATCATACAGGTACGAACTTTTTGTTTAGCTGCTGCTCGTAAATGTTTGTTGAACCAAATGTGCTGAATGCTGTCTAGCATAGCCTTCTCTCCTAAATGTGCTGGACTGTGAACTGTAGCTATAATGGCTTGAACCATGGAATCAGGGAGAAACCATACAGATTTCTCCTTCGTCATCCATCCTTGATCTGTCTGGATCCCTCCTAGTTCAGTCCACTTCTTTATTTCTTCTGCTGTGGCATGTGTCTGTATGTCAATTACGTCAAGTGCGGGATCCTTAATTGTCATACACTGTGTTGGTGTCTGAACTATTGGCTTTGTCATGTCTAATGTGTGATTCTGAGCAGTCTGTTTAGCTGTTCTGTCAGCTAAATCATTGCCTTGAGAAATGGTATCAGTAACCTTCGTGTGTGCTTTACATTTCATAATCGATATAGCAGTGGGTAGATGTATTGCGTCTAACAAAGCATGAATGAGGGGTCCGTGCTGAATGTGGGCACCATGGGAGGTTAAATAACCTCTCTCTCGCCACAGCACGCCGAAGTCGTGTACAACTCCGAATGCATAACGTGAGTCAGTGTATATATTAACTTTCTTATTTGTGGCTTGAATACAGGCTTGTGTTAGAGCAATAAGTTCTGCTGCTTGGGCTGACAAAGTATCTATACAATTTGTCTCAATAACTTCAGTGTCTGTTGTGACTGCATACGCGGCCACTAAATCTCCTGTACTTGTTCTCATGCACGATCCGTCTACATACAACGTCAGGTCTGGATCTAACAATGGAACGTCTGTCAAGTCTTGTCTAGGTTTCGTCTTTATTTCAATGATTTCAACACAATCATGAGCTAGTGGGTCTGTTCCAATTACAGGTAATAGTGTAGCAGGATTCAATGTATTACACCGTCGGATCTCTATGTGTGGTTGAAACAATGTCAGTTCATAACCGGTAAGTCTTGCTATGGTCAAGTGTTGTGTTTGTGTTCGGTTCACAAGAACCTCTACTGCATGTGGTACTTGTACTGTCAATGGGTGTCCTAATACTATGGCATCGCTTTGTCTGATTGCTAAAGCTGTCGCTGCCACTGATTTCAGGCATGCAGGCAAAGCCTGAGCTACGGGATCTAATGTACTGGAAAAATAAGCACATGGCTTGCGTGATCCTGCTTGGTCCTGAGTGAGTACTGACAAGGCAGTACCTTCACGTTCTGTAACAAAGAGTGTAAAATGTTTGCTATAACATGGTGTTGCTAAAACAGGTGCTTGACATAAAGCTTCCTTTAGGCTTTCAAAAGCTTGTGTATGTTCCTGAGTCCAAGGGAGAACAGTCGATGTGGCTGCCTCCTGTGTGGTTAACTGAATGAGTGGTTTTGCTAGAAATGCGTACTGAGGGATCCACTGCCTACAATATGAAGTGAGGCCTATGAAAGCTCGCACCTCCTTTTGTGTCTGGGGTATTGACATGTTAGCAATTAACTGGATGCGATCTGGTGTAAGCTGCCTTCCCTCCTTGGACAGCGAGTGACCAAGATAAATAACTCGCTGGACACAGAATTGCAGCTTAGAAGGGGACACCTTGTGCCCCTTGTCGGCTAGGAAATGTAAAACTGTCAGAGAAGCTTTTTCACATTCTGGCTCGCTTCTCGCGGTGATCAGCAGATCATCAACATATTGAAGCAGTGCAGTATTGACTGGCATGTGGATACTGTCAAGTTCTCGTTTCAGTGCTTGGCTGTAGATGCTGGGGCTTTCTGTGAATCCTTGGGGAGCGCGTGAGAATTTAAAGCTGCGCCCATTTAAACTGAATCCGAACAAGTATTGGCTTTCCGGATCTATTGGGACGCTGAAAAAGGCATTCTTGAGGTCAATTACAGTAAAGAATGTTGCTTCGGAATCAATTGCTGTCAATAATGATGATATATCAGGGACCACAGGAAATTGTGGTACAATGCACTTGTTTAGTTCACGCAAATCAATAACCAATCGGTACACTGGTGGGGCAGTAGGATCAGTTCGTTTAAGAATCGGAATTATCGGTGAATTACATATATTTGAGTCTGTTTCTACAACTACTCCCTGGGCAATCAGCTCATCAATGATTTTCAGCAAAGCCACTACAGCATCATGCGGTAACTTGTATTGTCGCATTCGTGGTAGTACCACTCCTGCTTTCAATGTGACTCGATAGGGTGTAATGTTCATGCAGCCAACATCCGTAGGGCCTTGTGCCCATAGATGTACTGGTAAAGTCTGTAGTCGGGGATCCATGTCTCTAGACACATAGTGACCTTTAAAATCACGTAAAAACAACCTTACTCCTTCCGGAGAACAACATATTATGGCTCCTAGTGCTTTCAGAGTTTTAATTCCTAACAGATTTTCTGGGCATGATTTAGTAAGCAATAAATCTGTAGTTCGTGTCAAAGGTCCTATCGTAAGTGGTAGAGGCTGTGATACTTCATTAACAATAGGTTTTCCTGAAAAACCAAGGGAAACATTTTGAGAGCCTGAGAGGGGTGCCCCTGGAACTTCACTACGTTTTATGGTTGTTCGACTTGCCCCTGTATCGAGTAAGAATTTTCTATCTTGACCTAATAATTCACTATGTACATAAGGTCCTTCTTGATCTACAGGAATCTCGATAAGCGGTAAGTCAACTTCCCTCTCTAGGCTGGTTCATGCGTAACGCTGATACTCAGGGTATTCATACTGTGCAGTCTGATACATTTGTCGTGTTGTGGTTTGTGTGGCAGTAGCAGGCAACGGTGGTGCAGCTGGCACAAACTGTATGGGTTGCTGTGAGGCTGGCATGGACTGTTGCTGAACTGGCATGGACTGTCCATGCTGCATAGCTCCTTGTTCATTCTGATCTTGTCTAACTAATCGTGGTCTCTCCTTTGCAATACCTGTAGCTATATTACGTTTCAGGACTGGACAATCGTGTACATAATGGCCCAGTTGTTTACAGTAATTGCAGGTTCCCTTTACAGGAACTGCAGAATCACCAGAGTGTGTCACACCCTTTTTGTGACCATCTGCTGGTACTGTCTGAGAAACTAGCATTTTCATTTTTGTATCCTTCATGCGTCTATGCTCGTGTTCTTGTTCATCCCTAATTCTATTGTGATGATACTGTAACATTTGTAGCATTTGCGACGGAGTGTTACTTTGCCAGGTACTCTCGAATTTCAATATTCTATTCTTTACTGGAGGCAATGCATTTTCCACTAATTTTGTCACAAATAAATGTGGATATGAATCACTACTTGCTTTTATACCACTATTTATACCAAAACATTTTTCAAATCGAGCATAATAATCGCTTGTGTCTTCATCTTGCTTTTGTTTGCAGGCTGTGATTGCACCCCAATCTTCCTTTTTTGTAGTTAATAAACGTGGCAGTACCTGTACTAGTAAACCTGGTAACAGTTTAACTTTATCCCCGAGCCCTGAACCTGCAGTTCGGCCCCTTTCTTCCTCTGCTAATGCTGTCCAGTCTATCTTTTGGTCTCCCACTTCCCACTCTTTTTCTTTCAGTTTTTCATAAATGCCAGCAGGCAAAAGCACCTTTAATATCGTCATAATATCAGGAAAGGTGTACTCTCCCATTAGTAACATGTCTTTAATTTCTCGGTGGAAACCCGCTGGGTCTTTGTCATGACTAGGTACTACTTTCTTCATTTCTAATAATTCCATTTTTGATATGGGTGTGTAAACAAATACACGGTGAAACTCATTGTCTTCGCCTTTTATTGGGTGCACTTCTCGTAAAGGATTTTGTCTATCCATATAGTACGGCGCTCTTTCTCTGCGGGGCAGCGAGAGAGAATCCGGACTTACAAAAAGGACATACTGCTTACGTGACACTAATATCTCTTTAATTAGCTTGTTACTAGAACCTCTCCATCTGTTCGTGAGTAGTTCCGTTAATATATCAGGTAAAGGACCAGGGTCAGCATGTTGGCTTTTATATAATATAAGGAGTTGCTGAATCATATAGATTCCAGCTAAACGTTGTTCATCTGTACTGAGATTAAAAAATGTGTGTGCTACGGTCTCATCACCGTATTTTTCAGGACTGTCAATCCAGTGAACGGCTGATCTGGCTAATTCTTGCTCATCCATGGAATCGAGGAGGTGGTAACCCCTTCGTTCTCGTAGTATTTTATCTGCGGCTTGAAACGAATGTTCAGGAGACTTCAGATTTATTACAGGCGTCAGATACGTTCTGCTATTATTTGGGCATACAGAGTGTATTGGATCAGAAAAACATCTAGTATTTTCACAGGATCTTCCTCTGCCTACATAGGCTATGGTCTCTGACTGTCTTGCGGAATTCCCTGATTCGGACACTTCATCTTGCTCAAACTCGTCTGTTCCCAATCTTTCTTCATGAATACGTTCTATTTCTTTACGGATTTTTCGGCACATGGCTATTATACAATTTTGTTTATCGTGTCTCCCTTCTGATATATTCTGACTCCATCTTGTAAGAATAAGCATTGCATTCGGGTCTACCCCCGGACGATCTTGATTTCTGATTACACAGTTTATGAGGAAACGTAACAGTTCTCCCTGTATTTCTACTTTCTGGAATTCCATAGCTTTGTTAATACATCCTGGATCTCGTCCTGTTTGAACAAAATGATATATGTTATCTAGATGCGTAGTCATTCCTGGTAACCTTGCTAAATACTCTGCGGCTCGCCTGATACGTAATGATGCCAGGACCATTTCGTCCTCTTTACCAACCACCGGGTCATATCTACAATTAACAAGGAGTTCCTTAAGCGTACGTTCACTTACGAATTTTGGTGTACGTGAATGTGCTGACTCTTGAAAGACAAGTTTATTTATTCTAGGTGGTGTAAAGGTACTGCTAGCACCTCCCGTGGCCCCATCTGGGGCGTCGGGTGTGAATGGGTTCGTTGAACGTGACACAGCAACTATGGGTGTCGATACCTCTGTAGAGTCGACTGCGGAGACAGATGCGGAAACAGATGTGCTTGCCGAAGCTTGTGTCGGGACTTGCTGTTGCACGGGAACAGATACCTGATCCTGACGTTGAACCCCTCCGCCAGACGGTCTATGTGGTGTGGCGTTAGCATACTCGGGAGCTGCGTCGTCTAGATATGAGGAAAGAAAGACATCTTCTGCGGTTCTGGGATGCCCTTTTGGATGTACCTTAATTGGAAATAATGGGGGTGGCAAGTCTTTTGGTATCTCTGGAGCAGCCTTAGGTAGTCCTTCGGCTACGACGGGATACATACCATTCATAAGAGCATTTCTTTGTCTATTTATTTGTTCTGATTTCACTCGGATACCTTCCTCAATTAATAGATTTTCTTGAGCTTTATTTGAACTTTCTTTACTCCTCTCTTCTTGTCTACGTGCTTTTTCTGTTCGTCTATGAGATTCTTTACGCCATAACTCAACAGCGTCTTTCTGTGACTGTCTGACCTTTCTTTTCCATAACTCTTCCTCCACTTTCATGATGCACTCTGCATCCCAGGTTCCCGCTGCGGGCCACCTTTGACTTTCCGGTAATCCCTTGGTATAATCTACCCATAGATCAAGAAACAATATGGCATCTAAGCCATGCTTATGGTACATAAAATGCCCTGGAGTGTCCCTAGGAGGAATAGGAACTGCTTCTTCAAGCACCCCTTTTCTGGTAGTAATCTGTCTTAACTTCGAGAAGAGCGGCATATTGACAACTGATCTGATACTTACTCTTGAACTTACTTAATACGAAAAAAACACAATAATGAACAGTGAACAATGAACAATCATTCATACCACAATTTTTGAACACTTTAAACATTAAACATTAAACATTTTAACAACGACCGACAATGATGACAGTCTGCCTAACTAATCACCACGCTGAATTCTTGACAATAACTGAATACTTCGGAATACTTGATATACTGCTAAACAGTACATATACACTGCTAAACAGTGCAGACCGGATTTGTGTACCCAAATCCGTCTTGACCGGCACACCCTATGTGCGCGTCAATACGCCTCCTTGGCGATGGTACTCACCGAGTAGCTCCTTGAAACGGAAGGCCTCAGAGAATGGACAGGACTCGATGACTGCGGACAGCGGACCCTCTGGACATCGGGATTTCGAAAAACCTGGTGGGCCTCTCTATACCTCGGATCTTGCTCTCTCAGCTAGGCTCTGGTCGGGATACTTCGCACTTCTCACCGCCTCGTCTGGGTTGATCGCAGCCTCAGTCGCCCCCGCTTGACCGGAGGGAGCTTACAGGAAATCCTGCTGGTACGCGTTTATGGTCCGTCCAGCTGTGGCAGGAGACCGGGCCTGCAACGCACCGCCGGCGCGTGAGATGAGAAAGTGTCCCTATTCGGGCGCCATTATGTGGTAAATAAAATCTTCTTTACCGGACTGAATTTCATACGGAATCTTAAGATAAAGTAAAATAGCTCAGAATAACAAGAGGCAGAATCCGTGGTATAAGAGGTTTTCTAAATGGGCTTTATTCCATTCAAAATGGCCGACTCGAGTCGCGGCCTTCAGGTTCCGTCACCAAGAAGGTTCAGGAAGTGAAGTACAATACTTTATTGACAGACATGCATTTTTATAATAAGTACATTACAATGAAACGAATGTAGAAGGCGTAACATTTGATAATAAAAGTGACATGACAGGTACGTAATCGAAACTAGGCGTAATAAGGAATAAAAGAAACATGATTGGTTAGGATTTATCAGACATAGGTGGATCTATAAGATAATACTTGGCATAGATGCGCGCGCGGCAGCATGACGTGTAATTGACGTGCAACTAGGGGGGTGAAGGGGACTTGACATTAACTCTACATATGGAGACGAAAAGTCTGAGGGGTCAAGTCAACCTAATCCCAAATCATATCTAACATCCTATGTTTAAAGAACTATGTTATCCACAAGGAAGGACTCTCGGACAAAATCTAGTCTATACTGACTGTGTGCGTGCACAAACGCCTAAGTGTCTATGTGAGATGCGAGAGGCAGAAAACCTTCCATGGCAGCAGGGCTATGAATCATTTGCAGGAGGACGGAAAGGCTGAGTCCCTTGCTTGTGAGCTAGAGGAAATGTTTACCTAAATCACTAGACAGGAATGCATCGGCTGAAGAGCAAAATAGATAATTCGAAGGTGAAATACAGCTTCTTGGCAGGCAGGCGAAAACTGGCCGAGGCAGGCACCGTTAGCTGCACAGGGAGTAGGACAAAGTTCATGGATACAGATGCGAGCTCAAGCTGAAGCTGTCAGAGGCAGAGAGCAGGGAAAGGCTTGAGGACAGAATCGGGCCTACTTGCCTGAACTGTAAAAATGGAGTAACTTAGCCATATAAAGTCGGTGGCCTTTCATGCTTAGGAATCGAATATCCAGCCCATTGATGGCGGATCTGACAGAGAACATGTTGACGGTAGACACACATATGTTTGCGTCTTAGAAACTGGAACTGGAGGGAACATACATGTACTTGTAACATGCATATAGAACCGTTGGGGTCCAAGATAGGGGACATAACTGATCAGGAAAATCCACATTTCCACACCTAGCGGAGGTCAAACTTTACTTTAAAGGGCTCCCCTGGTTGCTCACAGTCTCCTTGCTGGAGACCTTGCTCAGACCTCGTGGGTCTGCACCGTAGCTGTTTCTTGATTCTTGCGTGGGTTGCGGTTGCCAAGGCTTAGTGGATCCAATCCGGACACTAACACCGCAGCGGCCTTCATCCTTCGTGGGACAGTTGCCCTCCAGCAGCTGGACTTCCTTGAAGCCTCCTGGACCCCGTGGCTGCTGATCCAAGCTACCCGTCTTCCACCTGAAAACACCAGACATTGAAGGGCTCTTTCTCCTAAGGCCCCTGGTCGGCTAAACCCAAATCCCCATCCCTAAAACAATTTACAGGATCTATTGCTAAGAGGAGGGGGCTCACATAAAGGAAATTGTCTGACGAAAACAAAAACGCCTAGATTAACTAAAAATGTGGATTGTGAGTTTCTGTTTTTATTAGATACTGCTCTCCCCTCGACAAATAATCCTTTATTAAGGGATTTGCTGATGGTGCCTGCAGGTTGTTCTCTGCCCAGATTTGAATTGGGATTTATGGAAAAGATGGAACAACTCATTAAGTCCTCTATTCTACCGCTGCTGGCGAGATTGAAATCTATCGATGAAAGACTGATAACATTTGAACAGTCTATTGCAATAAATCTTGACCCCTTGAAAAAACCCGTTGGGGTGCCACCCAACCCGAGTTCAGGAGATAATAACATAATCTGTGACCCCTTAACTATTACCCCCTGGGCGCCCATTCCAACTGTACCCAATACACCTTCTGTATCATTGTTTGGGAATAAGCAAGCTGGTATAAGTACCTACAGTGATGCAAGGAAGAGGGGGACAACAAGCGGGAGGGGGGCAGGAACAGGAACCAAGGGAATCGGGATTGGCCCAAAAATCATCAAGTACAGCAAATGAAACAACGAATAATGTAAAAACCAAGAGTTCCTTTACACTAATTGATTTACCCCCGGATTCCTTGTCATATGTTGTTATGATGGCCGGGGTCCCCGATTTGGATAAAGGCAGTATAGAAACATATACCGAATTAAAAAATAAGGTTATTTTTTGGCTAAATAATAATAGACCCCTCCCTTCCTACACTTATAGTGAAATTTTGTTTGTCCGTAGAGTAGGTTGGGTGGGACACAGACCAAAGGATTTAGCTGGTGACTGTATCATTATTATTAATTTCAGAGACAGACGGGCAGTTGAATTTATTTGTGATGGGCACCACCGAAGGGGGGCAATTAAATACAGACCTTTAACTTAAGTTATTTTTATCCTCCTCCTACCGCCTGTAAATCAAATTTGTATTCTTTTGAGGCACAGCGAGGGGACTCAATGATGTTGCATAATAATCAATTCAACATCCTGACCTTTAATTGCTTCGACAGGCTCTATCGGCTTGAAGGAGTGGTTTGACTGAGTACAGGGAATGTTATGGTTAATGATACCTCTAACTCACAGAATACATCTGTACCTAATGGCCAACTCATAGATGGACCTAGTTGTTTTCAGCCTGATCCCTGTGTCGGAACACGGACATTAGATACAGAAGCTAGTAGGGGATTGGGGGATAAAAGTTTTGCAGCTAATATCCACACTGAAAATAATATCAGAACTAGTGACGCCCTTAGATGTAATAGTCAGGTAGATAGTGCCATCAAAGAGAGTAAATGAGCGATCATGTTTTGGAACGTGGCAGGGTTAAAAACGAAGGTGTCCAATCATTTGTGGCCTGTTTTTGTAAATGGGTATGACATTTTAAGTCTATAAGAAACTTGGGCGGAAGAGGCTCACCATTTGTGTGGTTGTAAGACTATACACACATCAGCGATAGGCTCCAGATCTGGAAGGGCAAAAGGGGGACTTTGTACTTGTATATCTAATTATCTCAAAATTGAAAAAATAGAAACAGTTCATAACACTAGATACTATCATACGGTCAGGATACATGTAGATAAAGTCCTTTGCTTGGTTATCATACATTTTTATAATAATGTCCCTTCTGAGGCAATTGAAGACCTATTAAGAGCATTGAATACAGATGTTAAAAGTTTATTAGGCTGGAAAAATAAAGAAGTCATTGTTATTTGAGGAGGGGATTTTAATTGTTCATTATGTAAAAGAGGGGAGCTAGGGTCATGCGGCATAATGTTGGACAGTGAGATTAGCTTATCACATTTTGAGCACACTGTATGTGGGGATCTAATGAATGAAATAATGTTTTCCTGTGATATGGGCTATGCTAATAGACTCTTTCAACCAGAGACCTCTTTCTGTCCCACATTCAATGGTAGAGGCGCTTCTTCAATAATTGATTTTATAATGATATCCTCTAGATATGCAACATCAGTTAGGAATTTTAATACTCTTGATATTGCTTTAAGCAATCATTTTCCTCTAAGTGTTGAAACGTTAATTCCCAATTATGATCATGTTAGAAATAGAACATCTAGGCAGTCTATAAATAATATTGCCTTGAATAGACAAAATGGGTATTCCCTAAAATGGATAAAGGTGATACCAGATGAGTTCCTTCTTAGTTTAGTTAAGAAATGTGAAGTCAGTATCTATGCTTGCCTGGATGAAAACTCAAATAACTCTGAAATTATCAAACATGTTGCAGTTATTGCCTCTTACATCAAGAAAAGCTTGTGGATAGAAACCAATAAACATAGAGAAGACTCAGTTGGTTGGTTTGATACAGCATGCACTAAGGTTTATTCTAACCTGAAACATGCTTTAAATGCCCCTGAAAAAGACCAGAGTTTAATAAGGGATTTGAGAAAAAATTATAAGAAGACACTTAAGAAAAGAAGAGACGAGATGAAAAAAGAGGCATGGAATTCCTTGTGTGAGGCTTCATTGAAAAGAGATACTGTAGCTTTTTGGAAAGTGGTTAATGCTCCTTTTCTTAATGATAAAACAAAAGCAACAATAGAGATAGCCATAACGGAGAATGAATGGGTATCACATTACTCAGATCTATATAGTGTTTCGCCCGCGCTAGAGCAGTTAACATTAGAGAATGCAACAGATCCCGAGCCTCCACATAGTTTTAAGAGAGTGGAGTTGGATATCATCTTGAATGAAATCAATATGGGCATTAAAACCAGAACAGGAGGAAAGGCACCGGGCCCGGATGGGGTGCCGGTTGATCTGTTCAAAAACAATGTGGTGTTATGGGGTCCACTCCTTACGCAAGTGGCTAATGCATGCTGCTCGAGTGGACTGTTAGAATCATGGTATGAGTCTACTATTGTACCTATATTTAAAAAGGGGGATAGAACAAATTGCTCGTGCTATCGCCCCATTTCATTATTAGACTCAACAATTAAGATCATTGGACGAGTGATCTTAAATAGATTACAATCTTGGGCGGACGAACATCAAATTATTAGTGATCTGCAATATGGTTTCCGGAAGGGTCTTGGCACTATTGACCAGGGCCTCAATTTACACATTCTCCTAGAAAAATTTACCAGAGCCAAGGGAGGTCGCTTATTTTTAACTTTTTTTGACTTAACGTCAGCTTTTGATTGTGTTACAAATACTAAGTTATGGCTAAATATGGAAAATTTAGGGGTGGATGAAAATATAATTTCTTTTCTTAGGGAGCTTTATTCTGGAGCAAGTCAGATTTGGAAAGAATGGGAATTGTACAAGGGCTTTTGGTATTGCAAGAAGAGTGCGGCAAGGATGTGTCCTTGCCCCATTCTTGTTTACAATTTATATTAATGATTTAGAAAGAACCTTGCTGAGGGATTGCGGGGGCATGCCTAAGGTAGCTAATAGATCTGTTCCGGCACTCCTATACTCGGATGACGCGGTATTGATGGCCCTGACGCCCGTTGCCATGCAGAGGATGGTAACATCCTTCTCCCAATTCATGACAAGTCTGGATTTGGGAATCAATTGTACGAAGACATTTTGCATGAATTCTGGCTCCGGGGCTAATAAAAAGAAAAAGGTAATGTTTATTAACTCTAAACCCCTTGATTTTACACCTACATTTCCCTATTTAGGAATATTGATCGACCAGACTGGTACTTGGACAAGTGCGGTAAAAACAACAAGATTCCTGTTATGTAAATCCTTAATGGCATTAACTAATTTTACTCGAAAAATGGGCAGAAGACCGATTGGGGAACTTCTGTGTGTATATAGAGCCACCTGTGTAGCTATTGCGACCTATGGCGCAGGGATATGGGGATATACAAATGTGAAATAATTACAGGTTGCAGAAAATTGTTTCCTGAGATATCTCTTATCAGTTCCGGATAGTGTCTCCACATTTATATGTCATGCTGAACTCGGACAGTCGTATCTAGAAGATGTGAGTAAGGTACAACCGGTTCTGCTGTGGCACAGGGTATGGACTACTGAAGAGTGTGTTTTTAATCGTTGCA
This sequence comes from Triturus cristatus, assembly GCF_964204655.1. Classification (NCBI taxonomy): domain Eukaryota; kingdom Metazoa; phylum Chordata; class Amphibia; order Caudata; family Salamandridae; genus Triturus; species Triturus cristatus. The sequence goes on from NC_140581.1 coordinate 831,601,233, forward strand.
TTTTGAAGGATGCAATGAATATTAATAATGCTAGTAAGATTAAGTGGCTGCACTATGTAGAGATGTTTCTTATAAAAATTGACCATCAGGAGTATTTTAACGATCCTCCATTGATGTGTAATGTCTCAAGGAAAGAGCTTAAAAATCTTTGTATGACATACCTGAGTGATTGTAGAACTATCTGTGAGATGACAAAAACTACTGTGGTGGCTCATCATCTAATAATGACTACTTTTAACACCCAACCGTATGTTAAGATATATATGAAGGACTTTGAAATGTTTTTACTAACACGATTCAGGTTAAATATTTTATTTAGATTTCTAAGCTTCCCCAAGATGAATGACTGGACAAGACAACTTTATAAATGTCCATGCGATGATATGTCTAGTCAATCAGACATACACATTTTGTTCTTCTGTAAGTTCTACACAATACCGAGGAGAAGATGGATAGTACCAATATTAAAGAGTATGGAACTTAGGCAATGTCGCCCTGCATTTCTGGCCATTCAGAAATTAGACAATATATTTACTGTTGCATCTGTTTCCTCTTTTTTTAAAAACGTTTTTAAATCACGGAAATCAATTCATGTATGAAATTTTATTACTTATTTTAACGAGGGTTGACTTCTTCTTTTTATCATTTTTTAATATATATTGTGAATGTGTTTTAAACTGTACTTTTATGGTTATTCTCAGAATAATAACCGAATAAAGTTATTTTTGATTTGATTTGAGTATGGGTGTGATTTGGCCTAGTTGGAGGCAGTCAGGAACACTGCGTGAGGAGAGAGATGAGTTGATGATTTTAGTCCAGAATGGGGCAATGATATGGTTGATGTTTTGAACTATTGTGGAAGCCACAGGATACAAAGTTTGGGATGTGGGCTTCAACTTTGCAATTATATTGAAGACTTCACTGTCAGTCATAGGTTCAAAATCGGACCAATTTGCTTTGTTTTTCAGTTGAAGGAGATCAAGGTTGAAATTAGTTTTTATAGAGGTCATACAGTCCTTGGTTACATCAGGAGGGGATTCTGCCATGTAGGGGAGTGAGGCTGAGGGGAAAGTTGGTAGGGATGTCAGATTTGTGACTTGGATGAGGGATTGTTCAATTTTTGCAAATATATCAGTGAAGAAGTTGCCAATTTCTTCACAGCGTTCAGTGGTGGCTTTTGTTTTGTGTGGGGAGGAAAGGGTAGTTTGCCATTTAATAATGTTGAAGAGCTCTCTGGGTCTGTTCTTGGCGCGGTCAAGTTTGTTGCGAAAGAAAGTGGCTTTTTCTCTGAAGATGTGTTTTTTTGTAGTAAAGCCATGCTGTTCTTAGGAGTGCGAGGTTTACTGTAGAAGGGTTTTGTCTCCATAACCTTTCTGAGTTGTCTCCTCTCGTTAAGATCTGAGTTAAACCAAGATTTAGATTGGATAGATCTAGACTGCTTCAGTTTGAGCCGTTTGAGCCGTGTCCTTTGTTCCAGAACAGCAGATACCGCCATGTTGTAGGGGGCAGAGAGGTAATCGACTGTGTGAGCGGGATGATGGTGCTGTAGTTGAGCACAGATCCTGGTCTCCAGTTCTGTCATTGAGATTTGCTTTAAGTTCCTGGCCCAGTGCTTGGGTCTGTCGGAGGGGGTTATTTGGGATCTGAGGTAGATCTCTATATTAAACAGTATGAGATGGTGGTCTGACCAGTCAATGGGTGTGATGGATCAAAGTGAGACAAGATAATTTTTGGTGATAATCGCATCTAGAGTGGCGCCTTTGATATGGGTCGGTTCGTTGCAAAGTGGGTTGAAATCGTTAATTTCACAAATGTTAGTCAGATTGCGTACTGTGGTATCTTCAGCATTGTTCCAGTGAATGTTGAAGTCGCCCAAGAAGGCATCCTTTGAGTCATCTAGGGAGAACCGTGTCAGTAGGTCAGTTATTTCTTCTAAGAAGAAGGTGCTGTTACAGAACTTTATGCATTTTCACCATAGCCCACATTGGTGCATTGGATGGATTTGAGTACTTGATTTATTTAGCATACATTTGCTAGTACTAGATTTCAAGCCTTAATTTACACAGGTTCCTACTAGCTAACAGAGCATTTGTATAGACACATATATTTTCCTGCTCACACTACTTTACCTAAAGTCTGTAGTCTGATTGCAAGGTGACCTTGAGTCGTCTCAGTGGAATTTAAAAGATACAAGCATTCTGACTTCTGCTTGCTTCCTAACAAACAAATAGGAGCATTTGTTTTCAGTCCTGTCTTGCAAATTGCAGTATCCAAGTACATTAGCCCCTCACTTGCTTCTTTGCCTTCTTAAGACAGCGTAGATATTAAAGACCCTGGCAGTTGTTTACCGGAAGATACTGTGAAAAGGAGATATGGTTTGAAGCCAACTTGCCTACATGTACTGGGCGGGTTTACATAAATCAGCAAATATTATGAACCAATAAATGATACTGCAAGGCAATTGGAGGCTTAGGCCCTGGTTTATAGTTTGGCGGATGCATACTCTATCACAAACGCGAGGGATATCGTGCACATTTTTATAAGTACAGATTACAAGTGCATTATTTTCAAATACACTTGTAATAGGGTGGATGGGATATGCCTCATGTTATGATGGAGTACCCATCTGCAAACCTAACATCAGTCCTTTAGACTAAAAGGTTATAAATGTGTGAGGAATAATGTACAGAGTATATCTCGTTTTCAGTAATCTTATTATCAATTGTTGAGGTGGTCATACTTATGATGATAGTTCTTAATTCTATGATGTGCATGTTCATAATAATACTAATCTAATAACAAATTCTAGGTCACTATAAAAAAAGCATATGTTGCTAAGCATGCTGATTTCAGGAGTTCAAGGTGGGGATTTTCCAAACTACTTGTTGAAGCAAGAGATTCTCTAACAGGTTTGTCTGATTCCAAACATCCCTATTGCATATGAGCATAACTCAATGGAAGGTGTGAGAAACACCTGCGAGTTTTTCTGTTTTTCACAATGGTCACAGTTCTTTTAGGGGCTCTGGAAATATACCAGAAGTGACTCCAAAATTATTGGGGTTGTCACAACAGAGTAGGCGTAAAGAGTGATGCAGCACAATGAGGATAGGCATCCCCATGCATTGCTGGAGTTGCGTCGTGCTTGCAACACGGTTCCAGCAATACGTGACTTGCGCAAACAGATGCGTCAGAATTTCAGATGCATCTGTCAATCCTTGCGCCGTATTGTAAATATGGGGCATCCATGGTGGCGCAAGGGTTTCTCAGGGTGGCGCAGGGATAGTGACGCATCACTACAGATGCGTCACTTTCTTGTAACTCTGCCCCATAGAACCTAGTCTAAGAATTATGTATGTCAGGGAGGAATTTTTCAAAGACAATTCGGTATTATCCATATAAAAGTGGTAAAAGATTTTGGAATGTTTGGAAACAGAGGAAAGGCGTTTCATGTAGAGATTGAGAGGGGTAGAAAAGATAATTGAATCTTCAGGAACACCTTGATTAAACATAGAGAGTTTGGGGAGAGAACGTTTTGAGGGAATGACAAGAATCCATTAAGGACTACACCATTTAAACCCATTCTTTCATTGAGGATTTTCAGGAGAATGGATGAATTAAACTGTTTAAAGCTGCTTGATAGGTTAGGAGGATGAGGAGGAAGCAGTTGCCTTTCTTTAGTTTGTGAAGGGTATTATCAACTATTTTTAATATTGTGACCTCCGAGCTGCATATCAACTGGCAACCTGATTGAAGTTCATATAAAAGCTTTGAGCGGACTCTGCACAGCTCTCCAAGTCTTTAGGTAAATTAGAAACTGGGAAATTGGGTAAAACTATTTGGTTTATCAGCATCCACTCCTGTTTTCTTTTAAGTAATAGGGACACCCAAGCTATTATAGGCAGTCTGTGACTGTACCCTATGACTAAAGGTGTAATTTGATTTATCCAGTTGGGTGTAACTGAGGACAGCCGCGGTCCGTGCAGGTAATAGCGGTGGGGCGGTGGGGCTGCATTGGGGGGTAATTTGAGTGACGATGCAGAGGGAAAATTATTTATTTATTTAATTTTCCCTTGGCATCGTCCCTCTAAATCCTCCCCAACCAGGCCCCACCGCTGTTACCCGCACGGACCGCGGCTGACTGAAGAACACACATTTCTGATGAGTATAGATATGCGTTGTAAGAAATATGATGATGGTCTGATCCTATTAATGGTGTTGCGCAGTTCAGTGGGAGACATTTCTATGAAGGATAATCTTGAAATCTTAGATGTTTGTGCGTTGTCCAAGAGGTCCTGGACATTCGGAGGGAGTGCCAGAGAGAGTTCTATGTTTTTGACCTTCTCAAAGAAGGAAACAAATGTTTCATAGCTTTCTTCAAATTTGTTGTTAATCCCCTCTGAAATAGAATGAATAGATTGTTTCATAATTAGAAAGCGCCGTAACCCACTTTCATTTGCATTTGTTAGATGGTATTACTTGTAAAAACTTTCCTTTTTCCGTAGGAAAATTAAACACACGATCATCAAAATCATGCTAACCATTTTCAGGTTTTCAAAGTTTTTAGGCTGTTAACAACATCTGGAGTCAGTGACCTCTTTTTCAGCAAATTGTGAAAGATGCTACAAGATGGTTGAACTCTTATTATAACAACGTGTTCATAGACACAAGCTAAATTAGGAAGGCTGTATGAGGCTTCTATCCTCTATGACTGCCACTTCATACTATGCCGCCGGGTGTAACCCGGAATCTGTGTTCTTCACATGATCACTAGGGAGGAAGATACTGTCTCAAATGGGAATAAATAGTCAATCCGGAAGCCCTTGTACTGAGTATGTCTGATGGCCATGCTCAGACTTAATCCATTTCTGATTTTGCAGCCTCACCAAGATATTGGAAGCACACTGCAATGCTTTAGTTTATTCTGCTTGAGAAAGCAGTTGCAGGGTGTCTTTACAGGGATTGAATCACATTTTGAGAAATGTGTTTCCTAGTTGGGAACCAGTGCCAGAAGTCAAAGGTAGGCTCAGCTGGACAGTCTCACCTTTTTCCTCTTCACTTAGCACTGACTTAGGGGAAACGGTTCACATCCATACTACTATAAGTGACCAGGAATACCTCATAGACTACACATGTGCCTATGTAGAGTTTTTATGTAGAGTAGAATAAAAGTGACTGGTGAGTTTACAATCGCTGTGCTTGAAATTGTGATGTTGGAGCTAGTTTTTGACATGTTATCAGGCTTAGTCCCTCAAAACCTGCTCACAGTTGCTACTCTTTACTGATACAGACTTCTAGCTGCAGGTTCCTTACCTTTTGAATACTTCCCGAGGCGTCAGATTGGATCCAAAAACTTTTTTGCAGTACCTCTGAGCGAAGCCAGATGGCTCTGTGCGGCTCCACACTAACGCCGTTTCACTCTGTAAATGAAGTTTGGAGCCAAAATAGGCGCCCCTTCTGCACACTAACATCAGTTCCTTTCTTTCCACGCCACCAGATGTGGATCCAGACCTACCCCTCATCTCTTTTCGAGACCCATTTACCTCGAAATTCTAAATCCAGTGTGCAAAAGAAATGTCACCGTCCAAGACGACAGGGTTTAAACCTTGCTGGGGCTGTCACAAGCAAATGCCCATGGCATGGCAGATCCCCATCAGGTTTACCTGTGATTGACTCATGACCCGAAGGCTTACAGTGACTGGCCTTTGATAATTATGAAGGTCGCTCTGGACCACGAGGTGAAGCTCTACAATTCCACCTACTCTTGTACTCCTGAGATTGCACAAGGGCGTTGTCACGGCTCTCGATCTCGCTCCTTAAATCTGTCAACGTTAGAGCTCATCCCCCAACTTGTCGTGGCACCAGCCGAGTTTCTGGGCCATCTTCTACACTAAAGGCAGATATAAGAGTTCTGCAAGGCCATGCTGTGACTTTTTAGATCCCAGTGGGGTCCACGGAGCCGGGAGGTCCTCTATTTGGGATACAGCCGGCGGGTTTGCCCTTGGTGCCAGTTGGACTCTCTTAACCCATCACCAGACTTCTACCTGCACTATTGCTGACTCCACCTCCGGTTACACATTACATGCCGGTTCCTGGAACGTTGACAGTGATGCTAACTTCATCAACGCTGGCAGATGAGGCATAACCTATTGTGCTCTCCAAATCCAAGTCGGTGCATCCCTGAACTTGATTTAGGTCACTCTCTTTGTCTATCGTGTTGCAGCCTCTGCCCACTCCACCTGTGCTACTCAATGTGCAGGTTCTGCTAGGACAGACCTCATAGGCTAACTCTTTATTTGGGCCTATCTATGATAATGATTATGATGCAGAAGAGTAGTTTAGGCAACCCTACCATGAAGAAAACTGAGATGAGGATCTCCAGGATGCCATTGGCCTCGACACCCCCCTGCTACTGACCCTGCCACTGAGGAAAGCTCCTCTTTTGCAGTAGTTATGTGGAGGGTGCCCGAGGTTCTCAACCACCAGCTCCCCACCTTGGAGGTCAAACTAACATCCAAACCAAAGTTCTACAAATAAGGCAGACCAACACCTTGGCTCAATCTCTTTGTCCCCACTGAGAATGCACAGTGTCAGCAGTTCTGTGCGTTGGAGCTCCCAAGGTGTCTTTCTCTCTCTCAAAGACATGTTCTGTCTACAGTAGGACTCGGGCTCCTGTATGCCTTCCAGATGATACCTCTCCTGCCCCGAGGTCCAAAGAAGATCAGGACCGACTAGGCCCAAGTCATTCTAGTGGCTCTGAATTGGGCATGGGAAGGATGGTATCCAGAATTCGTGGCCATGAACATCGGTCCTCCAATAAGGCTGCCCAGCTGGGAGGATCTGCTGTTGCAATAACAGAGAAGGGTCCTGCACCCAGGCCTCTGCAACTTCCACCTTCATGCTTGGAAGCTACAGCTGAACACCTTCGATCTGTCTCTGGTGGTAGTTGATGTCATCTTGGCAGCCAAGCATCCCACAGCAAAGACCGTATAAGCCTGACATTGGGATGAATTTGCGGTTTGGTACTGTACACTCCAGGCCAGGTTATCTGATGTTTTGTTGTTTGTTCCATCTCTCGTTTGGTAAGGTTTTGCTTTGGGCACAGTTAATGGGTATATCTGGACTCTTTCGGCCTCCTTACAGTTGCCAGACCAGCCCTCATTTTTTAAATCACTTGTTGTGATGCGTTTTTTAAAAGGACTGCAACATGTGTTTACTCTTTCTCCCTTTACTATGCCATAGTGGGATCTTAGCCTGGTCCTCATATATTTAATGTGCATTCCTTTAAAGCCGCTGCACAGCTGTCCTTAGCTGCTTCTCACCCTCACGACAGTGTTCCTTGTTGCCATCACATCGGCACGACAGGGGAACGAGCTCAATGCGCTTTGTGTAAAATCACCGTATACCACCTTCTTCCCAGATAAACTGGTTTGATAAACATAGGCATCCTCTCTTCCAAAAGTAGTAACAATGTTCCACATTGGTGAAACCATCACCTTATTTCCGTTCCATGCTTCGCCGCACCCCTCTAAGGGAGACAATCGCCTAGCCCCCCTAAGAGCACTACGCTTTTGCATTGATTGTATCAGAGAACACCAAGGGGGTGATCAGCTCTTTGTGGGGTTTGCTGGAGCCATGCAGAAAAGGACCCTCTTGTGCTGGATAGTGCTTTGCTTCAAGTTCTGCTATGCACTGGCCAAGAATCAGGCCCCCGACAGGGTAAGGGCTCATTCTACCAGAGCCAAGTCTGCTACCACTGTGGTGACATGCAGAGTTCCTGTTCTGGACATTTGGCAGGCGTCAATTTGGCATCTCTCCATATGTTCACAAAGCATTACTGTCTGGACAGCCATGTTCACTGAGAGGTGCATTTCTCCCACCCGGTCCTACATAACTTTTTGGTTTGAGACCATTCCAAAACCCACCTCCGAATAGGTATTGCTGTGGTATCCAATAGAAATGTCAAGAATCTGAGGTTAGAAATCTCTATCAGAAGAGTTACTTACTTCAGTAACAAATTCTTTATAGTAGAGACTCCATCTAACCTCAAATTCCTCACCAATACTTCCATTGTCCCTGTTCTCTAAACTTGGCTCTGTCCATTTAAAAAGATCTCAATTTTAGCAATCTGCAAACTGGTTGAAGCCAATTGGCTGCTGGGGCTCTGCATCTGGAGGCGCGGACAACCACAAAAGCAAGTGACACCAGCATATGGGAGTGGCAACTACATTGATTATGCACGTAATTTCTGGAGAAGAACGTGTCAGTGTTGAGCTGCATGGTGTTACCTAACTGCAAACAGAGAGACTGCTAAAAAGTTTCCAGATCCAGTCTGACGCCTGGGTAGGTATTCAAAAGGCGAGGATTGTGCGATTAGGTAGAGTCTCTACCAGAAAGAGCATTATCAAATGTGAGTAACTTGTTCCATCGCAGCTAACAGAATAAGGTAAGGAAGACTTTGCTTGGTAATCAAAACAATGATTTTCAAACTGGTGAAATTCAAAGTTCATCGAATTGATATTTTTGTTGGATAGACATTTTTCTGATTGTCATATGCATAGTGTGGAGCTATGGATAGTTAATCCTCCTGTGTACGATGTTAGAGCCTGAAGTATTCGAAAATCTCATACGTTTCTTTTTAGACAGCCTGTAAAACCAAAATATATTTGGAATATAGTGCTAGAATGCTATATACTACTCACTGTAGTCCCCTTATCGTGGGGTAAACCACTGCAAATAACTTCCATACTCTCCACTGTGCCATGAAGTTGTTGACTCAGTTGGTATGTGCGTCCCAATGTCCAATAAATTCCCAGTAGAGAATCACACTATCCATGTGTTTCCAGTTTTGGCACCTCTGCTATAGAGATTTTATAATTTGTTGTCAGCATAGTCCTTAACCCCTCTTATACTAAGACCATGGAGGTCACATCTTCCGCAGTAGGATCATAATCTCCTTGTCCAGGCATTGGGCACAGCGATACGTCTGGTGCTCACATATGGTGCTTCTCCCCTACAAACTCCCACACTGTGGAGCAGAAGCACTTCCTCTATGGCCTTTGGGGACTCCTGAAATGCACTCACGTCACCAGTCTGGAAATCTGGAAATGTCACCACTGACCTTAGAAACAATCGGTCTGATTGATGCTGGAGGTCAGTCGGATAAAGATTAAAATTCAAACCTAACGTACTTGCATATCACCATGCTCCTACTTGCATACATCTATAATCTCATGCCATACGCAAAGCATCTAATAGTCCATGTTGGCCAGACAATTGCTCACACATCCAACGCACCACAGGTATACCATTTAGCCTTCCTGCATCAGTTTACCCCCACTGGCTCTACAATTTCGGGCTGCTAGTTCCTCATTTGAGAATAGTGCTGCCAGAGGTCCTCATGTTCTTACCAGTGATTCTTACCAACACAACTACCAGAGCATACCGCACACTAACCTACAAAAAAACACTAAGATAGAAGAGTGTTTTCCAGCAACTAAATATGAGGCGGTTGTAGTATGTTAGCCATACTTTGATATTTGTAGGGAATTCTGGGTAACAAAAAACTGGCATGAGACACATATCTGTGCATTCCCCAGTATGTAAAGTTTCAAAAACCGTTTGGGACTGGAAGAGTTCCCTGGGTGTTGGGTGATTCTGGACTCAAATACGACTGCCATTCCCCATGGCATATGCTGTGTCTTTACCAGTGCGAAATTTCTGTTGACATGGTCATGGTTTTTACTCCATTCCTGTCCCATACAATATGCCCACCCACCCATTTAGTGTCGTTTTTTAATCGAGAGATGTGTGACAACTCAGAATAGCAGGACATTTGGTGTTTTCATTGCTTTTTCACAATCGAATATAAAGTAAGGGTGGGCGTAGTTCGCGAAGTAGCACTTCGCGAAGCTACGCAAAGTGAAGTTCGCACTACGCGAGCTACGCGTAGCACTTCGCGAACTGCGAAGTAACATGTTCGCACTGTGCAAGATGTTGTTTTCAATGATTGCACAGTGCGGACAAGCAACCGGCACTGTGCAATCATTGAAAATGGCATCTTGCACAGTGCGAGCTGTAGTTTTCTGCTGCTCGAGTAGATTTTTACTCGAGCTGCAGCTTTCTCAACGCGAACTGGTAGTTTCTCATCGCGAGCGGTCGCGAGCATACGCGACCCCTCGCAATGAGAAACCTGACCTTCTCGCGTTGGGAATCTCGCCGGGAGGTTTATTTTCCATGCTCGCGATCGCGAACAAGGAAAAAGTCTCGCCAGGATGTCATTTTGCTTGCTCGCGGTCGCGAGCAAGCAAAAAATGACCGCAGCACTACGCAACACTACGCTACGCGTGTTCGCACTGTGCTACGTGCAGTTCGCGTAGTGCGAAGTAGCGCGAACTTCGCAAACTACGCGAGCGTAGCGTAGTGCTTCGCCCAGGCCTAATATAAAGGTGCTAAAATAATGGTGTTTTTCCCTCTTCTTGTTTCAGAAAGTTTGGAATAGAAAGATTGATCACAAGAAACCCTATGTTGATCCTGTCGTAGGACTATAAAAACCACATACTTGCACATCACTTTTTTATCTATTATGAAAAAAAAGTTTTGCTACATTATGTGTCTTTTCTCCGACCCTTCCAAAGTAACCCATAAACGCTGGGTACAGTGACAGCTCCTCCGCTAAGGCAGAGGAGCGTTGCCCTACTGCTCTTTGAGCAATAGAAAAAATTTAAATCAAATGATAATAACTAGACGTTATTATCATTATCAGGACTCAGTCAGGTCGGGTCGACCTGACTCCTTAAGTGCGCATGACTGTTTGGCCAGCCCTCTTGGGCTGGCCAAACACTCATGCGTACTTAGAATGTTCTCTACCTGGCTGTGTTGCACAGCCCGGTGGACAACATACCCAGGCTCCCAGACACTGCCTGAGCGGCCAAACAGTCTGCTCAGACCAATCAAGACCTGCTCAAGCAGCGTCGTGATTGGCTGGGAGAGCCTGGGTGCTTCTGTTCCTGCAGCGGTGCCGAGTGAGGACGGAGGAGAAGCGGCGGCGGCCGAAGGTAAGTTTATTTAATTTATTTCCCTGTCTCACCACCCCCGTTCTGAGGCAGCCGCCACTGGCTGGGTATGTTTATAATTCTCGACATACCCCCCAAAAAAGGATGCACAAAATCATGGTGGCTGAAGCTCGGACTGTCACTAATGTCACAAAAAGCGAGTAGACCTTCACCAGTTAAGGGGTTCAAGAGAGTGCCTCAGAGAACAAACTGAATGCACCCACTCTTCCCATGCCCCTTTGCTTCCTTGGAGGTAGACCATCCCAGGAAGCGAGGTGGTCCTTCTGCCTCCAGGCCCCTTTGATCTCTCACCGTTTGTGCTCAGTTCTTCGGCGGTCTTCATGATGTCGACACCTTCTCTCTGAGGCCAGGACCAAACCACAAACGTATTTCATAAAAGGCACTGAACAGCTGCCAGATCAGATACTGTGAACCACGACTGACGTTAGCTACGTATGAGCTGACCTGGGGAAACGTGTCTCTAGCCCTTTGCCAAGTTGTAAAGCTATCCAGGTCCCACACTCCTTCCTAAAACCATTTCATCACAGAGTAAGGCCCATGTTAACTTTGGCACAACTTAAGTTATCAGATTCCCTACCCCCACCTCGTGCTCTCCTAGAACAAATGCCCTATTTTCTGTCAAGCAGTGCTATAGCCTAAGCCTTAGGCAACAGTAGCTGTGCGCCTGTGGAGCAGGCCCAGCCCCTCACTTGGCCAAAGATTCGTTTGATTTTTAATGCCACGTGAAGATGTAACGCTTCCGCCTCGTAGGGGTGACTGTCCGCCTGATTAAACAACAACAGGCGAGCACTCTTTCAAATGAAATGAAACGGGACCAGCTCTACCATTTGGGTGGCGCTTCAATAAGCATACAAAAAAACATGGAACTTATGCTTAATTATGTGTGTGCAAAGTATGTGGCGACTCAAGGACAAGCATGGATGTCGCAATAAAAATATTTTGTGCATACATATGTATTCATACACAGTGGGGGTTATTCTCAATTGTATAACTCTATGCCTGAAAGCTTGTGAAATATTGAAATGTCTGTATCTGTTATCCATTTCTTGCAAAAGATGAATTTTTATGTGCTTGGCCGTCTTTTCTAAAATTCTCCTGAAAAAGCACCTTTAACGCCAATAGGTTGGGCGATGACAAGATAGTTCAATAGTTCTTTTAATTGTTTTATTGCATGCATAGCTCACTAAGATAAAAAACGAGAAGAATAAAAACACGCTGCTGCCTATACATGTCGGTCATAGGTTTGCAATAAAACATTTAAATTGAAAAAGAATCAGCCATCCTATATAATTTTAATTGAACAGTATAGGTGCGTCCTAGCAGAAAGGTTAACCTAAAACAGGTATAGAAACCCTTTTTAGCTGTAACACAACACATATGATTCTCATTGATTCCAAATAAAAGGTACTTTTCACTTTGAAATAGTGTAACCTGAAGACATAAAAACACAAAAAAGATAAACATTCAAAAAAGATGAAGAATGGATAGGAAAAAGCATTTGTAAAGTAAAGTATTGGCCCACTAGCCCGTGCACCGAAGTCAGCACATGATCATGCAACATTCTGCCATTCACAGTGCAAGAGAGCCAGTGGCTGAAGCTAAAGTGGGCCGGCCCAATAACCCTTACTGTATTTTGTGGTGGGCAGAAGCAAAATGTGAATGATAGTTGAGCATACCAATAAATAAAGTGGCTTACCCAAAGCCCCTCTGTGCATAACATACTAGTATATATATTTGTTTATTTTGTTACACAAGGCTGATTAGAAAGCTAAAGCTGTCTCTAGGCTATATCTTAAAAAGGGACTAGTTTAACTACTTACCCAACCCTTATGAGCTGCTTACACCACTTCTGCTTAGGTTTTCGTTAGGTGGTTAAATAAGTGGAGCAAATGCTTTGCTAAATGTTTGCAAATACCACCATTGGGTCTACTTTGTATCTTTATGACACATTCTTTGCATATGTGTTGCCCCTTCTGTGGCATTGCCCCATCAGAAGGAGTGCAGAGTGGAGTAAAACACTGATGGCTGGTGACACTTCCCCTTTGCATTTTCACCCGCCCTGTTCTGCCCGCTAAGGAGTGAGCTGCATTGTGAGTTGTGTGGGTATGCATCAATGGTAAGAACATGAGGAGCTCTGGCAGCACTCTTCTCAAATGAGGAACTAGCAGCCCGAGATATTAGACCCTGTGGGATGTAAAGATTGGACCAATAATGGATCCCATGAGATACGCTGCATGTAGCACTGGTGAGGCATGCACATTTTCCTTTCTGTGGGATTATTGTCTCCACCAGCAGAAACCCAACCTCAGGGTGACACAAGATGGTGGAAAGAAAGATTTAGTCCATAGATTCAAGCTGCAGTACAGCAGTAATTCCATTAAACCACAAGGGAGTCGAATGGCGCAGAGGCAGCTCCAAAGACATGCTGATGTGGCTATGCAAGCCCCTCCCTATATGGAGGGTCCTCGTGGCCTGCTCTGTAGCCTGACACAGGATTTTCTTGGAGGGCTTCTTTGCAGTTGCAGATGCAACAATGTAGCAGATCTATTGTTGTCATTAACTTTAAGGGTGGGAATGATTTCGTTTGCAGTGGGGCTAGGGAGGAGTTTAGCTTTGAGCCCTGTTGCATGTATGTTCGCTGTTTAGGTGGTCATAGAAGTAGCATGTTTTGGGGAGATAGAAGGATAGAGTTGGTTTTTGTGGTAGGCGGAGGTGTATATTGTGGTGGCAGAGTCTTAGGTGTGTCTGCAGATTATGTATTTTCAGAGTGTTTCTGTTTATTTGTTTAAATGTGTACATGTGACTTGATCTCCTTGTTTGGAATTGTTGTGCTCATCAGACTTGGCTAGTGTGAGCTTTTCTGTTCTGGAGTATGGCCAAGTGTGACTAGAACAATGTTTCATTGAATTTTTATATGGATGTTTGGTATAACATACATTGAACATATGATACGTTTCTAGTCACATGTACCAGATTCTGGTGTGTCGGTCTTCTTTGTCTCCCTTTTTGGCAGAGTATCAGTGGTTTTCGTTGTTCTTTAGAACAGTAGAGTAGCAATGTTGTACAGTTATTTATTAGTTTGTTGTATATGGCGTTCATAGAAATCCTTTATCATGAACAACCAGATAGGAAGTCTGTTATTCACTGCAGTGACGTTACAACAGTGGTTAAAAATTGGTGTGGCGTTACTAGGGAAACATTCGCCTGCCCGTTCTTCAGACTCCTGAACCAATCTGCAGAGATCCAAAGGTGACGGGAGAACATGGGCCACGCTGTTGCTGCACCAACCACCACCTTCTCCGATATCTGTGCAGGTCTCTACATACCAGCGCTGAGAGGAGAAATTAACCAACAATGAAAAATGAACAGCCGCTGTTAGTATAGTACCATCTCTCCACTCTCAGTATAAGAACTGAGAACGTTTAATTGGGCACAGAGGGGATGGGATGGCGCCAGGGGTGGTGGGGTGGTTGGCAGTAGGCCAAGTACTTGTTTTTCAGTTTAGGTGGGGAGGGCTTTTTCAGAGGGTATTGTGACTGGGTCACAGGAGGGTCAGTATTTTCTTTTAATATTTGAAGATGGACAGAGGAGTTTAATTTCATATGGTGGTGGGTGTGGGTGGCAGTAGCCTAGCTGTATTTTTTTTTATTATGGGGAGGGTGGTAGCGGTGTGTGCCAGGATTAATCTTTTTTTTTTACATGTTACTCATCTGCCCCTATGTACATGTTAGAAACAGGGGCAGATAGTTTGGCATGGGGCAAGTAAGGGATGACATTATAAATGGGTAAATCATGAATAATTGGGATTTTTTTCAACTTGGGGTTCTGAGTGACATCGTAGATAACTCAAGTTTTGCTCTCAATGTCTTTGTGAAGTCATTTAGAACCCCTTGGTCAAAACCATCCCAGTTATTCACAGTTACGCATCTATAATTCTATATGTTGCACAATATAGTACTTTAATTAAAGTGTGAAGTTTTTTCCTTGTTTTGGTGTGTTTGACACACGAAAACAATGTTCTTTCATTGAACAAATGATGGAAATCATAGCCTTTAACTCTGACCTACACCCCAACCATATCTTCCTTAGGGATTGCAACCTGCACTGGAATGATACAACTGATCCCTCACTGTGTACCATCAAGGCTTTCCTCTCAGATCCTAACTTCACCCAGGTTTGCAATGAACCTACCCACAACAATGGCTCCACCCTCGATCTAATCATAGCTAAGGATAACATGATACAACTGGAAATTATTTCACCGTGTGACTGATCGAATCACTACATAATTTCTTTTTGCATGCTTGAAATGTTAATGTCTAGACAAGGTCAACAGCATAAAAACAAACAGTAATCTGGGAATCTAAGAGACATTCATACGGTGGACATAGCCTCTGTTAGTAATAACCTACTACCTCCAACCCCTAACTTGACCAATTCGGATGACCCCACTGAGCACTATATACATGCCATGACTAATATACTCGACCCTGTTCAACTGCTCCCTCAGTGAGGAGTGTCGCAAACTTAGGCTCTCAGAAAGATTATGGAGAAATTATCCCTCCCTAACTGACCTCAAAAGGTTTAGGAGAGCAAGAAGCTCATAAAATAAACATTCTTCGCAACACGAAAGCCGAACGCTTTAGATCTCAACTAGACAACGCTAAAAACAGACCTAAAAAACTATTTGAAAAAATAAAACAACAAGCTAACCACTCAACCGACCTACAATCTGCTCCCAAGATATCTTTCCACAGTGAAGAGGTCTTCTCCGCACACTTTATCGAAAAGTCCAGAAAGATTGAACTAGAACTGCAACATGTATCACATAATAGGCGTCATCAGACACAGCCCATTACCTCGACCTGCTAAACCTCAGAGAGTGCTCTGTCCTACAGTGGCATAGACCTTGCTTCAAAAAATAACGCATCATGGAACAATTTCAGACTTCCTGACGGTGCCGAGCTTCGAAAAATCATAATGTAATTAAAACCCTGTAATAGTTTCCATGATCCCTTGCCAGACAAATTCTTCAAGGATTTTAGATCTGCCATTCTCCCACTCTGGTCCTTGATTATCTATGAATTGCTCATACAAGGTAGGATTCCTGACTACCTAAAGATAGGACAAGTCACACCCATTCCAAAAAAGCCTAATGTGGACTTATCTGATCCCAACAATTTCCGTCCAATTTCCAACATCATGACTCTAGCTAAAGCTCTTGAGAAATGCGTACACATACAACTCTGCAATCACAGTGAAGAGTTTCAGCTGCTTGTCCAATACCAATCTGGTTTTAGAGCAGGACATAGTACTGAAACAATTGTATTCTTTTAGTTAAAGAAAATGAGACTGAACAAATTCAAGGTTAGACCACACCTTTCCCACACGAGTGCCCGTTTCCAGAATTTATGTCTGCATCGGGCATGGTTGAGCCTCTGGATAATACTCGGATGTATTTTGGACTGTTCCTAGGTTGTGTATTGTGTTTATGTACTGATGCACGTATGCTTGCCTTGCCTCGCCTCAGTATGATAGGTTTCACCTAAGGCTTTCCCAGGTGTCCTTGGAACTAAGCATCAGTTGAACAGGTCTTGTTTGCATCACTGCTTGTTTTTGTACCGTTTTCTTCTTTTTTTCCTCTGATTTATGTATAACCTGAATGGAGCATATGAATTGTGTTTCAAAAAAATGCTTTGATTCTAAACTAAACCTACTTAAATGAGTAGTTTGGGATGTCTGTCCTTGCCCGATTAACTCACAGTAAATTATTAATTAAGCCATTATGTGGAGCAGGCTTAGTGGTCTGCCTTCTGAGGCACAACATGTACTGGGATTGACCCCTTTGGGCTGTTATGCTGATTGGGGGGGCTGGCACTGGGACCCAAGACAAGATAAGAGCATCACTTTGGCCACTCACCCACCCCTGCGAAACACTTGTCACATAGACAACACTTGTATGAAAATCATATTGGGACCCTGCATAAAGTTTTTGTCCAGGGCTCCGTGGATTTCCAATAGATCTGTATGCGGGCAGTTTGCTACTGTAGAAACTGAAGTAAATATGCACTTTAACCTATATAGGATAGAGTTGAAAATCTCAAGCACTCCTGGAACACAATTCTGCTTCTTTGAGAGCCCTCGAGATCATGAGCCACTCTTCCTTCTTTTCATGCGCTTTTATGACCCTGAACCCATTATTGTGCTGTTTATGATATTTTTATTTGATTTTTCATTTTAGGCTATGGTATTATTTGGTGCAGCGAGTTTCATTACTGAGGGTGCAAATACAGATGCACAAAAGTAAACATGTTCCTTGTCCGAGCTCAACCAATTATTTTGAGGAACAAGTAGAACTCTACAACCAGAGCAGATTTTTTTTTATTGTAATGATATTGTTTTCTTATAGCGGATATGTTTCTTCTCGTGTTATTATGGCACATCAAACAAGGACCGACCTGAAGGTTATCTGATGATTCGGCCTCTTGAAACATTTCATCCAGACTCAAAATCCCTGACTATATTTTGTCTGATTTGGGGAAGGTCACGTTTACTTCCGTGAAGCGAAATTGACTTGAGCGCACCCTTCACTTAGCCTTGACACTGACAGTAGGAAGCAGAGCTGGTACCTCTGAACGAAGAACAGATCTGACTCAGCCCTACTCTCATAGTCCTGTTTGTGATTTGATCTTTCTGTAAAGTCAGGATTAACAGAGTGAACCTGCAGGGGCGGCTCTAGGCTCATGGTGGCCCTGTGCAGGGAGCGCAGGTAGGGGGCCCCGGAAGCGGGGGTCCGGGCGGGGCAGAGCTCAGGAAGGTGTTTTAAAAAAACGTCCAGAAAAGGCGTTAGATGACCAGTAACATGGTAACAGAAAAACGACGTTTACTTTTTGAGTGCTCATCACTTGGATACTTTGTTTTAGAATCTGGGTCTCTGGAGGGACCCCTTTCAACAAGAAAAACACGTTGCGCGTCCGTAAGAGAGTTCGGCCACAAAGTAGGATTCCTCCAATCACATAAATCATATTCAGAACACGGGTCTGTAACATGGTCTTGCTCTTTGGCTTCCTTTTCAATATCAGCATCATCCGTCTGTAAACTCTGAACCTCCTTCAGAATGCCAGATGTTGATGGACCGATGAATGATGTTTCAGTTTCTCTGTCTGAGGGTCTTTTGTAATAATCCTCATCCTGAGTTGGTAATTGCTGCATGTTTGTATCAATTTCAGAGTCACCTTGTTCATTTTCATTGGTCTGCTCATGAGTATCATTCTGCTCATGGATATCATCATTTTTTTGTTCTTCTTTATGGTCGTCAGCGCCTGTATTAGAGTGAGTCCTAAGGCTATGAAAAGGCACTAGAGGTTCACTGAAGCAAAATTAATGTGCAAGGAACATCCAGTCAGGAGACAACTTTCAAGCAGACGTACGAATCACTAGCACAGCGTACCAACGACCCCATGGGCCGTGGCATAAGCAAGGAAAATGGCCCCTTTGGCTGCTGCTCAGGAAGTAAAATATAGCAATTATCAGGGTTCAATGGGCCCCTGAGGGTTTTGGGTCTCAGTACCACTGTACTTGCTGAACCAATGGTAACTATGCCCCTAGTATGGACAGAGAAGGCTGCTTCACCAATTGCAAACTGAGGACTAGTTAAACTAGTTTTCTCTGCTAGTCACATGACAAGCACTGGAATGTAATTAAAGAAATGATCAAGAAGCCAGTCTCCTACCAAGGTCTCTGCAAAAGGGCATTAGATTGAGTTAACATGGGTAGGCACTGCCATCCTATTCCAGGCGTCCATCCATAGGTGCTTGCATTTCATGTCTGCCTCAACACCATATAAACAGACATAACCAAATGCCAAGTACATTTGAACACTCGATGCTTTAAAAGATTTGTGCAGGCAGATCCACTCATTAGATCACAAGTATCAGCTTCATACTCTGTTTTCATGATTGTTGATAAGTAATTGTAATCATTTTAATGAATCCTTAACATTACGTCTAACACCTTGTACCCTGCTCTCCTCTTCCCCCCAATACGACCGTGCCTCCCAAGTTACACCTCCAAAAGTCACCATGCCTCCCCTCAGCCACAAGTAAACACCGCCCCTGCACTCCTGACTCACTCTTCCCTCAACATACAGCGCCGATCTGTACCACTCCTTACCCCTGGCGCACGGTGACCACCTCTCCGACCCGCGCCCTCTCAGAGATGAATCGTGAGAGAGAGGCTCTCTCTCACGATTCATCATGCCCTCCCTTCCCATGACCACCAGAATACCTCCAGCTCGCCACCTCACATGGCTTACCTCCACCCAGACCCAAAGCACACAACATCTACAATAACATCCTCACCCAACCTTCCCCACGCCCCCGGCTCCTCACCCCCACGGGCTGGGATACATTCCTACGCCTGATCTGCCCTCCTCCCCAGGGCTCCCCACACCCTCGTCCAATGGCTCACCTTCCCTCGGGTTCACTCTGCAGTGGCACACGCTGACTCACTCCCCCTCCCCATGCCCTGACCCTCGGGCTGCTCACCTCGCAGCTGGCACCAAAGGTTGCACACTGGCATGCTATCCTCTGCAAGGCGGCCTTTCTTGCCCAGGGTCTCTAGGCGCGCCGGTGCATGGCCTCGGCCGGTCTCGGTGCTGCTCGCTGCACTCCGGGCACGGGTGCTGCCACCCCTCCTGCCGCCAGTGATGCGTGGTGCTTCTGTAACCCCTTCGCTGCAGGACTCGCGGGCACTGTGCATGCGCGCGCATGCGAGCCTCCGGAGGTGCCAGATCTGGACTATTAAAACAAGCTCGATTCTCCTGGAAAAAAAGTTCTAAACAAGCACAAGACCTACCAGAAGAGCCTGAAACAAGGCCGACCCCACACAAAGACGAGACTGGGTTAGAAAGGAAAAGAGTATAAGAACAACCATTCAGCGTGCATCACATTGGATTTAGCACTCCTCAGTCGTTCATGCGCCAAATCCCTGCCAGGGGCCGCCACGAATATGTATTGTATCCGATTCCTCGTGGTGGCCCCTGGGGTTTGGGGGCCCTGTGCAGGTGCACAGCTTGCACATGCCTAAGGCCGCCCCTGGAACCTGGTACTGCTGGCCTGCTCTTGAGCCCTTAAACACGAATTATGAAAAGGGCATTGGCCCCACATCCCTTACGAAGTGGCACCTAAAGCTGTAATCACTTAGCAGTAATATATTTTCTCTGATTCTTCTTCGACTTCCTGGTCGTTTAATCCCAATGTGGAGCCACACACCTGAGAAAGGCATCCTTCTGCCTACCTTAAACTAACAACTTTCCCCCCACAGAGAACTCCGTACAGGGTGAGCATGACCCCTGTAGGAATAGTCACATGACATTCCCAGAAGTATGCATGGAAACCTGCCCTGGCGTAGCTCTCAGGGATTGTTTGTGGAGGTGGGCGAGCCACTAAAAGCTCGAGCGAGGCTCCAGTCAGATGCTTGGCTCTGGCTCAGCTCGAGGTCCTCTTGGACTGGACCCTCGAGCCCAAGACAAGCCGAGCCTTCATAGGAGGCACTTGCCGTAGGAACTACAAATACTACCATGTAACATGGGGAATCAGGTTTGGATCCCGGCCTCAGCTCTGTCTCCTGTAAATCCCGCAAATCTCCCTGTGTCATAAAAAAAGTGTTTTATAGGCTGTGTCCATTGTGAAGCGCTTGTATGTCCGCATGCGAGATTCTTGCCATGTGAAACAGCCAGAAATAAAAAATCACCCATGTGCTAATCTGTTGCTTTAAAAAATATGGTCAAAGGATTAACATTTGATGTCCAAAAGAATTACCCATCTAGTGGCTGAACTGTACACTGTGAAACTGGAAAATCTGAGATCAATCTGTATTCACTCCTAGGCCAAATTGTGTGATCGTAGGCAAATGCTTTATTTCACCATGCCTCCTTTTCGTTCGTTGATATCATATATAGGAGTACCTTCAAATACGTGGGAGCTCAGGATATGCATTGTACAAACACCTCTCTTGTGTTTGATTTAATCAACTATAATGTTGCTCTGTGGATAAAAAGAATCTAGGCCACACATAGGGTACACATGACAAATGATTTGTCTCTTAGTTCCGTATTAGCTTTTTCATCACGGCAGGGGTAGGAATGTTTCCGTTTAAATATGATCACTTTTATTAAATACGCCTCGATGCAGAGGTACAATCGGATGCACGAATCTGGTGTACTAAGGTGAAATACTTTTGCGTGTTCAAGAACAGTTGTTTTGAATTTTGAAGGAACTTTACTGTACTTGTACTGCATGATTTACATGACAAATATTTTCATGGCTCAGCTAATGCACCGGCTCTTAGAGCAGAGGTCTCGAACCTGCAGGGTGCGTCACCCTGAGGGGCTGTGGATGTTTTCCCAGGGGGGCGCAATTCGGTCTGCCATTACATGTAAATGAGGATAGCCTAGAAACCCCTTTCGTACTGCCAGGCTGTCTTCATTTACATACAGCAGTTAAAGGTCATAAAAACATGAGTGAGGACGGTACTACTGAGTGTCAAGGGGCAGGGGCAGTAAGTGTGAGGACTGGGTCCTGGGAAAAAAGAAGAAAAATATCGGCATTTTGTTGTTTTATTTTCACTTTTGGGTAACTGCATATAAAAAACATGCACACACCTCAAATAAAAAATAAATGCAAGATAAACTAACCAAATGGAAATATACTCCTTTACTTTATGAAACCTTTACTGGCTAATGTGATCACCGCAGATGTCTCTGTGTGTGACCAGAGAGTCACAGAATTAAATCCTGATTGATGCAGTGAGAAATAGTGACTTGTTTATAGCGCTAAGAGGTCACAGCCTGTGACAGAAAACACTATGAATATTATTATTTTAAAATTGTATTACATTGTATAAAACAGGCTGCTGCAAAATACTGGTTAAGATAAAACAAGTGTTTTTTAAAAAACATTCAGACCATATCTAGTGTAAATATGTTTGTGTGTCCATTTAAAGGGTGGGTTAATTTTAATGGGCACATATATTACCTATCAAAATGAAGAACTATTTGTCACCATGAAGCTGAATGACTCCATTAATTAAAACCTACACTGGCTCCAAAGCAGCCTTTATATTTGGTGATTAACCATTGCACACATTCACATTTCTTTCGGGTAGCGGGCACCTTGGTAAGAAGGCATGTTTCTTCTTTAGTTGTCTGCTACCTGTTTCACAGCACAGGAGCCCCCCACTCCCACCCTTTATGAGTGGGCACTGTAGCCCGGATGGCAGTCTTACTATAAAAAAAGAATGTGGGGTGTATTTTCCGAGCTAGCATTAGGGCCCAGGTCACTATTGTTGCGCACAGAACAGGGCCCAAGTAACAGAGGAAGAGGGGGGCTAAATGTGCTTTTTTGTTTTTGTTATTTTTACACAAAGCAGCAGAAAGCCTGCTTTGGGCATCTGGCCTAGAAGTAATGGCCCTGCTGAGTGGGCAGAGTAGACAGCCTGCTTTGCAGAGTTATAGGCATTATTAATGCTGCATCTACATTAGAAGGCCAGAGCATGCTTCCTGTGTCAGTGTTTCTTTGAACCTTTGAGCAGTGGCCCAAGGGAGGGGGGAAATGAAACATAGGAGACACCTTGATTTGGGCATCAAAGACATGAGAGGGAGAGGGAGAGGGAGGGTGTGAGATGGGAGCCCATGTTGTTATCAAAGGTCAGAGGCAGTAGCAAGGTAGTAGCTATCATTATTGAAACAAGTGCAGTGACACTTTTTCCCAGGGGCGCACTGCATCACAATTATTAATTTTTTAGAATAAAAAGTGGGCATGGGGGCTCATTTTCCTTGCTAGCATTAGGACAGATGGCGCCTGAGGCACAAAAAAAGGGGGCAGCAAGTAGTAGTTCATTTTCTTTCAGACGGAGAAGGGACTTGTTTCGAGATTAAAGTGATGGTCAAACATGGTGGTGAAGGAGGGAAAGAAGAGGAGGTAGCCTGCTTCTCAGGGCTACAGCCATCATTAGTGCAGCAGGTGGAATGTGTTTGGCTCCACAGCACCCCAAGTATGGGAAGTAGTGTTTTTAGTCAATTCTGTTCTTTTTGCTGTTGTTTTTTTGTTGTTATTTTTTTAAGTCCCACATTTAGGGTGGATTACAAGCTAAAGAAAAGCACCCCTAAAACCCTAAAATGATCTCATGATCCCCGCCCCCTGCGATCCTCCCTTACCCTCCCACTCCCCAAATCCTTATCATATAATCTTCGGGGGGCGGTTTCAAAGCAAAAAGGTTTGAAGGCCTCTGTATTAGAGCCGGAGCCAATCCTTGGCTGTGCTCTTGCTCCGCTCTCCCTGTTAATATGTTTGCTCCCCCACCTCTAAGTGATTGTGAATCCCAAAAAGTAGTAGCTATGCATCCGCACGTAGATTCACTGCTTTCCTTGTGAATCGGCTCCTAAATGAGTAGGTCTCAATGTGTATGAAAACTGTGCATAAATGGCTGAATACTGGTGTTTCCTGGTTCTTTTTTTACTAGTATTGTCTGCAATCCAGAATTGTATGTAAATAGTTGATTGGTATCCCTGCCCATCCTTAGTAAACAACCAACTGAATTGGCATGGAGACTGAACAGCAGAAAGTGGATGCTGAATTAGGAAAGACAGGATAGTAGCAAACACAGTGCATCCTTTGTAGATAATTGTGCTTGCGCGCTGTGCACAGCCTTTCTGCCTTTCAACTAGACTGTCCAAACCTGATCTTCGTTGCTGATGTATTGATGAAAAATGAATAGAATATTTATGAGGTACATACTCTTCTGAGGCGCCAGGATCCCCAGAACAGAAAATAAAGGTGTTAGGCGAAACCTCCAGGCTCAGGCGGATTAGGGGCCTTAACGAGGCTGCCCTTGGGCAGACGTCTGGAATAAAAATAGTTTATTTATCCAGACTTCCGAGCGAGGACACAGACACTAGCAAGGACATGCTGAACGCATAAGCTGTATTTTTTATTGTTAACTGGACACCTACCTTCAGTTGGCGGTTTCACCCACATTAAAGTGCTAGAGAGAACATGGCAGTCTATTTACAGTAAGTTGGTGAATGTTAAAATGCAAAACTCTTGATATGGCCTAGTCTCTGGGGGGCTAATCTACAAGCCCCTTTCACCACCATAATGCACTGGCAGTGCAAGGGTTTTGTAAATATGCCCCTGGGTTCTTATGTACTGTGCTGAATGCCACCGTCAGCTGCGTCTGTTTGTGCACGGTCGGTAGATAAGGTGGCTGGAGCGTTGGCGTGAGTTATGTGAGGCCAGCTAGGACACTTGCCCGGCACTTAAGGAACACCTGTGACCCTATTACCGGCCCCATGCAAATAATGGAATCCTTTGCCTCTGCTCCTGGGCCGTATTACAGACATGGGCACAGAGGCAAACAAGCTGTCAGGAGGCGCACTGACTGGCCATTTGAAAGGTACGCCCAGCGCTAACCAGGAAAATGCACCGCATACAGAATATTGCCCCTGGATGCTGTAAGTTTATCCAAATCATGGCTTACTCTTGCAGTAGTCTATCAAACCTTCGTGGTGGTGGCAGGCTGTTTGGTGTACCGTACTTCTTCAGGCAAACTAGAATAATCTCTTGCCCAGGCCCTCAACTCAGCTTCTAGACAAATCTGGTACCAGGAGGAGACAAGAGAGAAAATTGCATCTCGCTCGAAAAAGGTGACAGCATCCTATATTTAAATCAGTCTCTTCTCTGCTCCTCTGATTATTGGTCCCACTATTCTCACAACCTCAAGATGGGGACCCTTTGTGAGTTGTTATGCCTGGAAGACAGAGCTCTCTTTCTTGCCCCTTGTGCTCTTCCGAAGCTCATGTTATTTGCTGCCTAGCTTCTGCAAGAGCATCCAGTGGCTTTGACACTGCGGCCTTGTTTATTGCCAGCTTTTGGAATTCAGCCTGAACACAGATTAAACCCAATAGCACCTTCCATAAGTAATAACTATGGCAATGCAAGGCAATAATAAAGTCAAAGTACAAATGAGTTTGCAAACAGTTATACACAATTAATCTAAAGATACAAGAATAAAAGAGTTACCCTGTCTATCCAAGTTATTCAAGTTTATTACATACATAAACTTTGATTCTAGTCCTGAAAGGGAAGGAGTGTTATGAATAAGCCTTATAAGATTTTTTTTTAACTTCAATTCAGCCAGACTCAGTGCTTAATTTGAGCAGGTGCTTTCAGGTGCTCAGCACCAGCACCTAATCCTCAGCACCAGTGCTTATAGCACCAGTTAAGGACACACTAATTTGGAAAGCACGTGATTTTCCACAAAATGACAGTATGTTGAGCCACGCCGAGACTCGAACCCGGTTTCCCAGCTCCAAAATCGGTAGCTTTAGCCATTAGGCCAAGTCCTCCCCAGATTAATAAGTGCCAGGGCTCTAGTCAGGAGGCAGTTTGCTCCAGCACATTTCTCATGTTGGCGCTGCCTCCTGAGGAGAGCCCCGGCACTTTTTATTTTACAAATTAACCACTGGCCAGACTAATAACATACTTACCCAAATTTTATGAAAGCTTCATAGGTCATTTTCATATTTATCGTGAAATAAATGGCAAACCTCAGTTTATTCTTGCAATTTGAAAGTATAAGCTTATTACCTTCAATTAGCACTTTTGAGATCCACGCCCACCAGTTTATGCTTCACCTCAATGATATGTCACCAAAGAGAACAGCTTCACCTTTAGTGATGGAAATAAAAGGCATCCAATGAAATTCTACTCCCCAGAATGGACAAATAATGTTTACAAAGTTAGGGTCATTGCATCTCCAACAACATTTGCTGAGCAGTTTCGCTTCTGATAGCTCATCTGGGGACCAGTACTCTCGCTTCAGGATTTTCTGCTGAACTAAGCCTAATATCGGGGCTCTTTCTAAGATCCATAAATAGCATAGCCATGTCTCTTGGTTTGGTTGTCTCCAGTCTTCGTACTCTAATTCAAAGAGCTTCCCTCAGAGAGAGACATTTTCTTCTTTTTTTGTGAATGGTTTTGAAGCTTTTGAGAAGTCACCATTGGGGTCTTCAGAAAATAGAAATCCCGGGATTAAATTCTCTTTCTATTTCTGATGGGTACAACGTATTCCTAATTATAATCTGCCATCATGTTACCATACTAGCTGAATTGATTGTATTCCTGCTTCTGACCAACTCTTCCACATGAATGGTTTGCTCTCAATCTTTAGTGGGTAGTTATTTCAATTATTTATCCTGTCTGCCAGATGTCTTCACCAGATTGTGGCCTTCGGCATCTGATCTCTGTCACAACCAACGTTTCTTGAACATGTGATATACCTATGTAGCCTGGTGTAAAAAGCTTCTTCTTCAAGTAGTTGTTTCATACTCCTCTCTCATGTGTGATTTACTTCTAAATTTCCAGGCCTGATTCCCAAAGCACTTTGTGGGAGTAGTTGAATCCTGTCAGACTTAGGTGCAGTATACCCATGAATTCCCAGAAACAAAAAAAGCTTACTCAGAGCAAAAGGTCTTTGTGTATCAAGTTAACAAGCAGGCATTTCTTACTCCTGAGAGTTTATAAGAATCTCACAATTGAGTCTGGGATCAGTTTGAGTACAACTACAAATTTACTGCACTAGGTTTGAATAATTCTGCTCCAGCAATATATCAAATATACAGACGAACAATTGCCTAGAAGAGAGTACCTGTAGCACTACAAAAGTATTCTCGAAACTAATATCTGGTAATTTAGGATACATTTGATTTATACCCACCAGTCAATTAGAGTTCTTACTACCTGTTACTAAAAAAGATTCTTCTAATCTCATTACATTAATACATTTCAATTCAACTCCAGAAGGTGTAAAGAACAACTGCTTTGGATGACATGAAAACAAACAGGAACCAGACAAACAATGAACTAAAGCATGTTTGGAGACAACTTTAGGGAACTATTCCAAGTCTAGAGTTAAAAGATTAAGGGGCTTATTTACAAGCCCCTTGCGCTGCCCGCATGTCACTTTTTCCCATGTTGAGTGTGCTCAATAATTACTCTCTTTCTGAGCATGTTCCCCTGTCTAATATTTCCCATGTGTACATAGTCAGTTGAACTGCAAGCATGATAAAACAATCTAACCATCTGTAGTCTGCAGGCGGATCACAAATTCTCTTACCAAAATCAGCCTGACTTTAAATCTGTTCAGCAAGCAACTAAGCCCTGGCCTGGGCCTGCAGTACCCACTGTATCTGTTTATACTATCAGAGCATTAGAAAAGGCCACAACTGGAATGGGGCTCCAGCACTGGCAACAATCTCTAAACAATAATCAAAAACAAGATACTCTCATGAAACACTTGACATTACTTTGACAGGCTGGAGCCCCCGATCTCTTCTTACTATAGGATTGTGGGAAAGGGAAATGAATTAAATTGTGTTCATTTGTAGTGCCCACTCTACTTCTATTCTGTCAGCATCTTTTGAACTTTACACGAAAGAAAGTGCCCCAATTGCTGTTGAGCGCCTTATGCATTATGCAGAGGATATTGAAAGATTTTGGTCTGGTGATGGGAAGACAGTGAAGCACCTCTGTGCCCAGTGAGATCTGGTCATGTAGATATCTGTACCAGAGTTGTCTCACCATAGCATTTTAAATTCATTCTAGACTTCCCAATATGGAGAAGGAGATTCAGTGGTGAAGTCTGTATGCTTAATGTAGGCATAATATGATGAGGAAGGTAATTACCTGGAGTTTCTGTAGGGATCTCATATAAGACAAAACTTGTCCTAATAAAATCTCTGTGACTTCTTCATTGATGCAATACCACCTACTTATGTGCCTTTGCACAATATTTGTTAAAACCCTGATAATATATATATATATTTTTAATGTCTTATGGTCTCTCACACTTCCTATGAGGGGTTTTACTTTTGCAGAGCAATGGAAAGGCTGAAATCCATGATCACTCCCAGGTTTCTTACTTGTGTCAATGTTGTTGGTCGTACTCCATGTTTTTGGGGCAGGCTGTCAGAGGATGGTAGTTCTTCCAGTCTCTAAATGTGAAGAGTTCTGTTTTGGATGAATTGTGTTTAAGGTAATTTGTTAACATCAATGGGTTAACAGCCTGGAGACAGTCTAATCTTGAGCTATCAAGATCGCTCAAAGTTTCCAATTTTATGATGATAGCCATGTCATGTGGACAGTTATAGTATGTCAGGTCGAAAGATTTAATGAGTTCTGGCAGTGCGGTGAGGCAGACCTTAAAATGAGGTGGAGAAATGATTGGTCCTTGAGATATGCTTGCCTTGATGTTGAAAGGATAGAGGTGTTATTCATTCATTATTTACGGTTTTTGGGCATAGTAACAATCCGGTATGGTTTCAAAAGTTGCTCGTGGCGGGAAGACAAGAGCTATCGGGGAGACTGTAGTTGGCACCCGAGCAGCATTAGCAGCTAAGAGTGCAAATGAAATGCTCGGAAGCACGCCACCGGTAGCTACCGTACAGGATAAAGGCCTTACATATGGAACACCAAAGATACCTCAGATTTTTCAAAAGATTGCTGGTAAAAAGCTGACAACACCTCCGCTAGCCCCTCCTGAATCTTGCATATCTGAGTTGATCTTTTCACCTTGTGGAGAAGGCAATCTGTTTGTGGAAGCAGCTGAGTTGCCTCATGCCAATGTTGATGAACCTGCTCTAACGTATGGCAATTATGTCAATGATGCTGTTATGGAGGATAGGAATGAGCCTATTGTGGGGAGCAGATGTTTGAAGGATTGGATCTGGGGCCAACTGGGGGTCCCGTGGAAGAACTACAAGGCCAAGTATCATTGGAAGCAATATACCGATCTATCTCTGAGCGTAGGTTAGAAACACGGGCAGAGAATCTAAAAACACACACCGCTTGTAGGAAGTTGTAAAATACAGTTAGGCGGTTGGCAAAAACCTGCAATGATTTTACTGAGCGAATGGCGGAAGCAGAGACTCGTATATCATTGCTTGAAGACCAGATGACTACACAAAGGGATGCAGTGGCAGATATAAAAGCCAATAAGGATGATGTGCAGGACAAGTTAGCCGATTTGAAAAATCATTTGCGCAGCAATAATTTGCGCATTTTAGGTGTGCCAGAAGGACTTGAGGGGCAAGATGTCCGAAAAATTTGTTGAATTGTTTGAGGAGGCGCTCCCTTAGTTAAAGGAATGGAAGTGGGCACATGAAATCCAACGGGCACATAGATTTCCATTTCGGCAACGGCCAGTAACAAATGGGCAAGCGGCGCAGCAGCCGCGGGCTATTTTGATTTCTCTTAATAATTTCTTGGCCCGGCAGGCATTGTACGATTTGGTTAGGCTAGATAAGAAGAGAACTGGCAAGGGGACTCAATTCTTTGTGAGACCTGATTACTGCCACTTTACAGTGGAAAAAAGATGGCAGTTACGGCAGTTGATTACTCCTTTCCAAATAAAAGGCATCCAAGTGTTCCTATTGCAGCCGGCCACCTTTAAGACGGTTAACAAGGGCCAGATACGTTTTTTCACTTCTCCAGTCCTGGCTAAAGAATATCTTCAATCTCTGGGATGAGGAGCACCATCTCAGTTCAAGGCAGCCAATGTTGGACTGTGTGGCGATTTAGAAGGGGGAAGGGAAGGGGGGAAAGGAAGGTAAAAAGGGAGAAAAGGAAAATATATAAGGTGTAGATTGTATTAATGTACTAATGTGGCATTGAACATTTCTCTTCTTTCCTTTTTTTTCTTTCTCTTTTTTCTCTCTCTTCTCTCTGTTTTTAAAACATTTAAAGAAACGGCATTGTTATTTACAATGTCAATAGCTTAATCTCTCTCAAATGCGAGACCTATTGCATTTGCAACCACACACAGAGCCACACACACAAAGCCACCCACACACACAGAGCCACCTGCACAGAGCTATTCACATAGAGCAACCCACACACAGATAGAGCCACCCACACAGAGCCACCTACACACACACAGAGTTGCCCACACACAGACAGAGCCACCCACGCATAGAGCCACCTACAAAAAAAGCCACCCACACAGAGGCACACACACAGAGCCACCCACACACACACACACAGACACACACACATCTAAAACAAAATAAACAACAACAAAAAAAACACCCCCCCAAAAAAACACCCCTAGTTGCAGGATTGCATATACACTTCGCAGATCCTCAAACGATAACATACCACCTCTGGGTGACTGTTGTAGCACTATTAGATCTAAATCTTGCCAACTTCTTCAATACCTCTTGTACAAATTAGAGGAAATGTGGATTGTAGCTAAGAGAGATACATTGATTAAAACTAGAAATATTGCACATAGGCTTAGAAGCCCGTCTTATCTTATGATATACCTCCTGTGCAACTGGAAACCTAAGAAATTAGAGAAGAGCGCAGTGTATTCTTATAACGTGCAACTAATGACAATTCCAACAAGTTACGCTTTCTCAAACTTTTACGTCCGGTTTATCTTGTTAACACATTCCTGTGTGGGTGTGAAGCAAGAAGCATTCACACTCACAGGGCATGTTTCATACGTTTAAATTGTTCTGCTGTGACCAGAGATCTTGAAGCAGGCAGCGCGTCTGCAGTTCCTGCCTGCACATCTCGACACGTAATCGACCAGAAATGTAAATGCAGTGCCACTTTGGTGCGAGCTAGAACAAGGGTGAGCGGAGGCAATATCCTTGTTTTTTACTGGTTGGGAAATTGCATCCATACTCTAAATAAAATCCTGCTGCTATCTAGCCCCGTTAGAAAGCATATCGGCTCGCCCTGCTTTAAATAAAATATGAAACTTTTTTTTCACCACGTGAAGACGAACAAAGTAAAAATCAGCTGCTGGCTGAAACGCCACTGCACAACCCTCGTGCAGAAGAGCATAACGCAGCATTGTACATAACCTACAGTTTTCTACGAAGGACGGGGCCAGATAGGTGTTCAGGTTGCCCCAACGCTGAGAGAACAAAACTTAATGACCAGCGCGGCAGCTGTGAGATGGGTGCCGCGTTGAGAAAAATAAACGCTTGAAATGTGGAAAAATGATGTTACTGAACGCCTGAAATGTGAAACGAGCATTGGCAAGGACAGAGAGTTAAGCTGGCGCCTGCTGAAATATTATGCATGGCGTCCGTGTTGTTACTAATGTGAAAGCGTAGCAGGCGACCGGGGACGGGAGGCACGGCACGACAATGAGGAACAAGCTGCAACGCTAGCTATTAAGTGGGCGCCTGCTGAAATATTATGCATGGCATCCGTGTTGTACTAATCTTGAAAGCGTAGCGGGCGACCGAGGGCAGGAGGCACGGCACGACAATGAGGAACAAGCTGCAACACTAGCTATTAAGCGGGCGCCTGCTGAAATATTATGCATGCCGTCCGTGTTGTTACTAATGTTGAAAGCGTAGCTGGCGACCGGGGGTGGGAGGCACGGCACGACAATGAGGAACAAGCTGCAACGCTAGCTATTAAGCTGGCGCCTGCTGAAATATTATGCATGGCGTCCGTGTTGTTACTAATGTTGAAAGCGTAGCGGGTGACCAGGGGCTGGAGGCACGGCACGACAATGAGGAACAAGCTGCAACGCTACCTAAAAAAAAGTTGACATGAAAGATGTTGGGCACCGCGCTCAGCGTGCACATACAAAACAAGCGCAGCCTTTGGTAGCCGAGACCTAATGAACACGAGAACGTCCCTGTAAAAAAAAAAAAAATACAAACACGCCCACCAGTGTAAAAGGAACGGGCTTCAAAAAGAGAAAGAAGCGAAAAAATACTCCCCCGAATCCGAAAAAGACGGGGCTTGTTTCGAAAGACAAAGCTCTTCTCCAATGGCTGACCAGCATTTAAGAGGCCAGCCAATGGAGAAGAGGGGCGGGTTCAAGCCCCATTACTGAAAAACGTTAAATCTCGCAAGCGAGACTAGCCGAGACCTAAAAAGCATATGGGAAGGGTGAGCACTAAGTGGGCTATTCACCGAGCATCACAGGGCGATCGGCCCTAAAGGCTTATGATGGGGGAGGGTTTTGGGGTGGTGGGGGGGGTTCTTTTGGGTGGTGGTGGGGGGGTGTAGAGGGCACATGGGGTAAGGGGTTGGGTGGGTACTTCTTAAAGGGGAAAAATCAAGGTACATAGTATGTGTTGTAGGAACAATAGGAATGATAGGACATATTTTTATATATTGATGGCCATAAGATTTTCACATAGTAATGGCAGATAGGAGGCTGCGTATATGTACATTTAATGTTTGCGGGTTGAATAATATCCTCAAAAGGAAACGTGTCATAGCAGATCTTCGGCTCATAAATCCAGATATTCTTTGCTTGCAAGAGACACATGTCCCCTGGTCCAACCGTCGGATATTATCCGAGTTGGGCTTCACTCTGTTAGCAACTTCCAGACAGTCTACCAGGAATAGGGGGGTAGCGATTCTGGCCCGTGGGATGGTAGGCACGGGTAGAGAGAAGGTCGATAATCTGGGGAGGTGGTCCATTACCGAGTCTATCCTAGGGGACACCAAGATTGTGCTCTGTACAGTATATGGTCAAAATCTGGATAAGGTTGAGACTCTGGAGTCTTTGAATGTTGAGCTAGCACTTTGGGGGACCCCATTGATATTATCCGGAGACTTCAATATACATGGTGATGGCCAGACTTGGGATCCTTATTTTGTAATGTATACTGGGCGTAAGCCCAAGGTATTTACGGCGCTACAACAGCTCTTGCAGAATCATAGTCTTGTTGATGGATGGACTGCTGTGAACCACGGCAATCCAGGGTACACATATTATTCATCCCCACATAATAAATCTCTTCGGCTAGACTATATCTTTTTACCTCGGTCGATGACCGCTGGTGCAAAGATGCAGGTATGGCCCCGCATTACATCGGATCATGGACCTGTGATATTGGATCTCGCTAGCCTTAGTCTTTCAAGGGAGCAGCGATCCTTTACATTTAATAAAAAACTTCTACGAGATGAGGAATTTACTCGACACATTCGAACTTGGGTTACACTGTTTATGGAGAGCAACAGAGGGTCCGCTACCCTACCAATAGTCTGGGACACATTGAAAGCCGGTCTAAGGGGGGAAACATTCAGCTATGGATGGTCTAAGCAGAGACGACAGAAGGTTAGAATGCTTGGTTTGCTTGAGGACCTAAAGAAAGCTGAGCAGGAACTCATACAAGCGGTCAGTGCTAAAGTTGATAGCCAAGAAGCACAAATTAAGACTGTAAGGCCAAGATCAATGGGATGTGGAGTCAGGAAATTGCCATTCAATTTAAAACATATAAGGCAGAAAGATATGAATATAGGGAAGCAACTGGCAGATGTTTAGCTCAGAGAATGCGTGGTAGACAAGCCGCCAGCGGATAGCAATTCTTGAAGATGGTAAAGGTGGCACAGTTGAGACTACGGCAGGAATACTGGATGTATTCCATTCTTATTATAAGGAGTTATATACTCAAGATCCAGTCGAGCATGATAATATAGTGAGGTTTTTACAGAATCTCGACTTAACTGAGCTCGGGCTAGTAGAACGAGAAGCATTAGAAGCCCCCATTACTATGTTAGAACTTCAGACAGCATTGTATGGTTTAGCGCCAGGGAAAGCGGCTGGGCCTGATAAACTTCCATTGGAGATATATTGGGTCGTTTTTTCTATTATGAAGGAAGATATGTTGGCTACTTTCATAGCGGCCCAGCACGGGAACCCTCCACCGTCTTGGGACGCCGCCAATATTGTGATCTTCAAAAAGAAGGACAAACCTCCTAGACTCCCGGGCTCCTATAGACCCATATCGTTAATAAACGCAGACGGCAAGGTATACTCTAAAATTTTTGCAACTCGGCTGGCGCAGGTTATATCCCCATTGGTAACTAGATATCAGCATGGCTTTTTGCCCGGTAGGAGTACATTTAATCATTTACATAGGGTGATAGCGCTATTAGATTATGCTACTGTACAGCAAAAGCATATAGGCTTAATTTTCTTAGATGTTGAGAAAGCGTTTGACCGCGTATCGTGGTCATTTCTTTGGGATACAATGCAAAATATGGGGTTTGGACTTCGTTTTTTGCAAGCGCTTCAAACCACGCATAAACGTCCACAGGCTAAAATCTGTACAATGGGGACGGAGTCAGCTTCTGTATATATAACTTTGGAAACCCGGCAGGGATGCCCCTGTTCTCTGTTACTTTTTGCTATTTATATAAACCCATTGCTTCAAATACTGGAAACAACGAATGATATACAGTCAATGGTAGTGGGGGGGATACCAAGTGCGTGTCCTTGCTTACGCTGATGATATAGCGGTAAGTTAAACATCTCTAAAACCCAGGTTGTATGCACTGAGGGACTTTGTCCTGGAGAAGTTCGTGTAATGCCAGAAGCGAGATATCTGGGTGTTAAGATTAGGATGTCACTCCAAGAGATCGTTGAAGTAAATTGGGCAGACATATTACTATCGACAAAAAGGCAACTGGAACAGGTTGAGTGTCTTCATTTATCAATGGTTGGGCGCTGTAATGTTTTAAAAATGTGTATTCTCCCTAGAGCAATGTATTATTTTAGGACGGTACCGTTAGAGCTGACGCGATCGCAATTATCACAACTTCAGTCTCTGGCAGATAGGTTTATATGGGGCCAGAAGAAAACACGGCGTGCTTCAAAATATATGTCGTTACCACTGGGTCGTGGGGGATGGGGGGTCCCGAATTTTACATTTTATTATTTAGTTTGTCTATTACAGAATATGCAGTATTTGGTGACCGAGATGGAAGTGCGACCATTTGAAGCTCCCAATATATATCAAATGCTAATGGGGACTCAGGCGAGTGAGGTTTTATTCAAGTTTTATGAACCAAGCTACTTCAAAAAAACACGATTTAAAATATTCTGGGCAGCACGCAAGACTGGGAAGGCGATATGTAAAATTATATCTATAAGTCGTATAGGTTATTATACGCCTTTCAACTCTACGGAAATATTCCCCTCGTTCTTTTGGGATCTAAAGATGGATATTTGGAGGGTTAAGGGGATACGACGTCTAGGGGACATCTATAGGGTAGGGATAATTGTTTCTTTCTCAGATTTGGTCGAACAATATGAGTTACATAAGAATGATTTTTTCAAATTTTTGCAAATTCGCGATTTCATTGTCAAACATTGTAGATACACGCCTATGACACCCAACGATTTAATAGAGGCCCTGATTAAACGACCTAAGATCGGGGTACTGTATGACATATTGTTGGAGTCTCAACGGGATGATATTGAGATGCATGAGGCAAAGTGGCGTGAGAGATTTGGGCACACTGGTTCCTATGTGCAACAATCAATAGATATGGCCACCAAAGTCATGCTGAATGCAAATTTACATACCCAACATTTTAAAACTTTGTTTAATTTATATCATACCCCTGTGAAAATGATGAAGTGGGGTGGGCTCCACGATGGAAAATGTTTTAGGCGTTCGGTGGAGAATGCTGATATTGTACATATATTTTTCGATTGTATAGTCTTAAAACAGCTCATAAGGAGCATTTCGGAATTCTTATCACAAATTACAGGGGTTAATGTGTGTATATCTAGAGAGATAATGTTAGTAGGTGTGGGTGAGGGTTCTGAACCCACTCAGAGTTGCTATCCTTTTCGTTATCTTTTATTTATGGCTTCCGCTGTTGCCCGATTATGTGTCGCTTCTATGTGGCTCCAATCAGAGGCGCCATCATATGAAATGTGGCGTGCGAAGTTTTACAATGTATTTAATTTGGAATTCAGTTTGTATCGTATAAAATCGATGAGGAAGAAACAATTAGGGATCCAAATTTGGCAGCCTATGCTTCAACATATGGAGGTGTCGATGTGAAATGTATTGTTTTTCGTTTATTTGTGTTCCCCTTTATTCCTACATTATTAATTAAGTGGATTGATGTATAAATCCTACATGCTATGTACTGAACAGTAAAGTATTTAAAAAAAATAAAAATAAAGGATAGAGGTGACAGAAGGAACCAAGATAATGCTCAATCTGTTGATGAGGTAACAGGAGATACAATGGAGAGTACTTCCCTTTATGTCCTTTTGTTACAGTCTTTATATACACATGTACGTATGTAATATTTCTGTAGTGCAAACCTAGCCATAATGCAGCGGAGCTCTGTGCATGGTCAGAGTCCGGCATGAAGTAAATTAGTGAGGTGCTGGGCACCAGCACTTGATTGTCAAAACATCACTTTGCCAGAGCCATTGTTATAGTTTTGGGGCCTTGAACAGTCTGAATTGTAGTAGTGTGATGGTTAGTAGTTGTGTAGGCACTGTCACTGGCAGCCCTGACAGGGTCAATGGGTAGTGCAAGCTGCGGTGATCTCCTGACTAGTGCCCTGGCACTTATTTTCTTTTACAAATTAAGCACTGGTGAAAGGAGAGGTGCCTGAATTCCAGACTGTTAATGCATTGTGATGTATTGTTCTTTACGGAGGTGAGTCTTCAAATGTTTCCTAAATTGGAGCAGTGTTGGAGCAGTCCTAATGGATATGGAGATATTGTTCCAGATACTGGGTGCACAGATGGAAAAGATCTGCCTTTTTTGTACACTTTTTAGCCTGCATTCTGATAGCGTCCTGTCTGTGGGTGTGCCGAGAACCTCCAGATTTGGTGAGCTTGTCAGCAACACAAACGGAGGTGCTCGTCATGATGGTTTTGTAAAGGATGCAGCTGGTCTTGAAAAAGGTGCGTGCTGGCAAGGGGAGCTAGTGGAGTTTCATCAGGATACATGAGTACTGTTTCTTGTTTCTTGTTCTTAGCACACAACAAGAATTCTGTCTTGTTTGGGTAAAGCTTCAGGGAAGCACTGAACATTGAGTTCTGGATGATATACAGGCAGTCTTTGAGGTGCTGGATGTCTGAAGCAGAAAATACTTTAAGGTAGAGTTATATATCATCAGCATATTGGCAAGTCTTGGTTCTGTTATCTGTGAGATTAGCACAAAGCAGCTCCATGAAGTGTTTGAAGATGAAAGGTGACAGTATGGACAACTAGCAATAGGGATCTTTTGGGACCTGGAGGAGCCCATTTGAACAAACTGGTGATGGTCAGAAAGTTAGGAGGAATACCAGTGGACATTGACAGTGAATTCAATTCAAGGCTCCAGGGTGCATATGAGGGTGTGATGGGCAACTATTTTAAGGCAGCTGAGGGGTCAAGCAATATCAGGAGGTGGGGAGTTTCTTCCTTTATGGTTAGGAAGACATAGTCTACTATGTGTAAGGTAGCAGTCTCCGTGCCGCAACAAGATCTGAAGACCGGCTGGTAGTCAAGCAGGATAGGGTTAGCATTAATGTGATCTTGGATTTGAAAAAAGACAGTTTTGTGTTATCTTGTTGGTGAAAGGTAGGTGAGTGATGGGCCGGTAGTTGGTGAGGTCATCATAGACTATTGTATGTTTCTTTAGAAGTGGGAGGATCTGGCCTGTCTTGAGAGCTTCTGGGAAGATTCCTTGAATGAGGGAGACATTAACAGTGGTGAGTAGGAGAGATAGAGGGAGCATCCCAAGCGAGAGCTTTGATGAAGGATGAGGGTAAGACATCATCTTTATAAGTACTGGTTTTGAGGGAACTGAGTATGTCCATAGGATCTGTGGGTGATAGGGCTTGGAAGGATTACCATTGTAGAATTCTGCCGGAAGGGGTAGGCATAAGAGATGAAGCAGGCTTTAGTCATCTTTAATTGCTCTAGGAGGGATTGGTGCTGGTTATCTATGTTGTATGCGGTGGACAGTTTCAGTAGAAAACCATTTATATCCACCTTGGTATAAAAATCTGCCCACATGGAAATCCAATCTGATAGTGTCTCTCTTCCTGGCCATAACCTGGTTTATTGGCCTAATAGCAACTTGTTTTCTCCAGGGCAGTGTACCAGGATAAGGCCAGAAATGCTCACTCGACTAAGTGACTATTATTGAATTTGGGTTGTTTTATAAAGTTCTAACACAAGTATTTTTTATAGTTAGTTCGAGAATGAGAAGTCTTGAAATCAAAGTCCATAAAGTGGACTGCTCTTCTTCTCTCTGGCGGCAACTGAAGTGGTCTTCCTCCCCGGTTTCTCTGGTCACACTAGCTCCTGGGAAGTTGTCTTCCTTACCCCTCAAAGCAAATCTCAAAACTCTGCACTACTTCTGTATCATAGATTCTAAATATTTCATCTTCATCTCAGTGTCCGTTAGTAAACCATACTCTTACCAAGCCAATGTTACCCAGCTCTGTTAGTGTGAACTATAGGAAAGTGCCCCTTTTTGACATGGTCACCCCCACGTTTTGCCTGATATCTGATGCAATTTTGACAGAAGTGTACTGGGTTCCTGCTATCCAGGTCCCCAGTGCCAGATCTCTTTTCCTAAAACTGTACAGCTGTTCCCCCAATTGACAATATCTTTAGCACCCCTTTTAAGTCCCTAGTAAATGGTACACCTGGTACTTAGGGCAAGGAGGCTAAAGAGGGTCCCTAGGGGCTGCAGCATGTATTGCGCAACTCTACAGGACCCCTCAGCACCACCATGCAAACTGCCATTTCAGACTGCGTGCCATGGTGCAGACAAAAGTGAAGACACTACAAAGCACTCCTCCTGTGTACCATGCCTGTAGACCCTGCATGCAGCATAGGTAAGTCACCCTTATTGCAGGCCTTACAGCCCTATGGCAGGGTGCACTATACTACGTGTGGACATATCTGCTTGAGCAGATATGCCCCTGTGATGTCTAAGTCGATTCTTAGATATTACAAGTGAACAAGGAAGCCATTTTGAGTACATGTGCTGGACACTTGTATTTAGGAGTTCCCCAGCTGCATGATGGATTCACTGAAACAAGAGAGGTTTGGTATCAAACATCTCATATTAGTAAACCCACACTGATTCCAGTGATGAGTTTATTCATACGTGCACTCAGAGGGCACATTAGAGGTGCCCCGTGAAAACCTACTGACTACTGGTGTGTGCTGGCTGATGGGTGTAGACCAGGCTGCCACCACAGACAGGTTTCTGACCCCCTGCAGGTGAGAGCCCATGCTCTCTGATGGCAGAAACAACACCTGCTCCAGTCGGAGGTGTTGTCTCCTCCTCTAAGCAGGATGGCTATGTGATCAGCATAACAAGACCGGAGGCTTCAAAGACCTCTGCCGCTTTTGATATGCGACCCAAGGCTTCCCCAGACATGGGAAATGCCACCCCATGCCCCAGGCCCATTTGACACCTGAACAGGCAGGAAAATTAGCTGGTCATGAGGTGTGTTCACCTCTCAGGCTAGTACCAACCCTAAGGTGGGCTACCTGATGTGAACACGACTTTTAGAATTTCACCATCTTAGTTTTGGCAGGATTAGGCTCTCTGGGTCAGGATTATGCCCACAGTAGGTGGTCATATAGAGGGTGTAGACACCCTAAAGGTAAGTAGCCAATTGGCTACTACCTGTCACCTCCCTTAACATCCCTAAATTGAGTATTTAGGTGGCACCCCTGACACCAGGAACTCAGATGTGACTGATCAAGAATAGAGGACAAAGAAGAGCTGTGAGAAAAAGCAAGAACTGAAGACTACTGTTGAATTTTGGCACCAAACCCTGTCTACCTGTGCCGTCTCAACAATCGTGACCAGCGACACATTCTGCAGCTGACCAGTTTCCAAGCACCCCAGGACACTGCCAGCCCTTTGCAAATTGCCAGCAATCTCCCTTGGAGTCGAGGAACTACTACCCGCTGCATTCCGCCAGCACTGAAACTGCAAATTCCAGTCTACAGAGTTGCCGCTCCCCGACTATTCCGATACGGGAGCCCCCCAGGAAGGTTCCTGATGGTCAGATCTGCCACCCACCGAGTGAGAGGACACCAGGACCACCCATTGCTGCACAGGACCAATACCCGGGGTGCCGGACCTCTTACAGCAAACAGTCCCTGCATTGAGACCATGCAGCCATCGAGGGACATCATCACCACAGAGACCCAATTCCAGAGTGGCCCACCTGTCCTTATTTTGCATTCTCAACCGGCGAAGACTGACAACCGCAAGGAGGTAGGATGCAAAGAGCCCAGTTGATCTTTCCTCTCTGCACCCAAGCCCCCCAGCCCAGGTACCGACGAATCGGCTGTGGCTCTTTCACCTCAGGACCCTTATGACCTGAGCCGCTTGTTGGGAGCTCCCGGACCTGCCCCAAGTCTCCCTCTGCAGCCTGTTTCTAGGTGGCCCCCCGTCTTTCCACTGGCATAACGTGCACAGCTACCAATCAGACCAGCACCTCTGCACCCGGACGCCCCATGGCAGGTAACGGGTAACTGCTGGTGGTACTTTGAGCTTTGGCCCCCTATGACCCTAAGTCACAAAGGAAATCTCCAGAAACCAATCGCAAATAACTATGC
Source organism: Triturus cristatus (assembly GCF_964204655.1). Lineage (NCBI taxonomy): Eukaryota > Metazoa > Chordata > Amphibia > Caudata > Salamandridae > Triturus > Triturus cristatus. The sequence continues at coordinate 831,641,742 of NC_140581.1, forward strand.
AACATATGCCTTGTCTCTCATAGGGAAGCATTGCTGTGTAAAGGCTTATTGAAGTGAACCATTTATTTCTACTCTAAAAATTCATTTCTGTTAAAGTACTTACTTGATAATGAAGTTCTTGATATCAAAATGTATATGAAATATGAGTTATTTTCTAAATTTGTCTTGGATTTATTCGTTAGTGTGTGTCTCATTTATGGCCTCCATGAGTACAAAAAATGCTTAGCAATTCCCTCTGATAAGCCTAACTGCTCGACCACACTACCGCAAAAGAGAGCATTTGGATTATCATTTGTGCCTCTGTAAACCAGTTGGGGTTTGCCTAATCTCTTACACATTGTACCTCGTTTTGGTCCTCTATATAAAGAGCCAGCTTCCTACATGCACCCCATGTTTCCCTCTCCCCATTATTGCCACAAAGTGTGCAGGTTCAAAAATGAGAATTTGCCTCATCGCCAATGGCCACGGTCCTCCTCTTGTGCTTCTTTCACCCTCAGGTAGCTGGGTTCACCAGAGCAGTTACTCTCTGGTTTCTCTGCTCCACACCGCTTTGCTCGCTCCCCACCATCTTCCTCTAGTCTCTTGGCATCCCTGACTCTGGAATATTCTGCCTATCTCTTCAGCTGCCTTTCCCTTCTGGCCTCAACCCTTTCCCATTGTTCTTCCTGTACAAGCCGTGCCAGATACGCACACCTTCTCTTTTCAGGCTTTGGCCCATGAATTCTCTTCCGGCTTCTTTCTACCTCACAAGCCAGAATTGTCCCTCCTCACTTTTCCTGACTGTGCATATTTGTTGACATCTACACTTCACTGCCCTTGAGTGACTGACTATTTGAGTTTTGCCTCTTGCTTGCCAGAATGGCTGAATCAATATTGTTGTTCTTCATGAGTGGTCGTATGTAGGAATTCTTTGGTTCTGTGAGGAAGTGCCATTGGTTAAGGATTCATTGATGATGTTCTTTGATGGTGTAGTCATGGCAGTAAATAGGGGGTTGGCCTAGTTTATTTGTGGTGGCCAGAGGACAGATGGTGACCCCCCATGTACAGTGACCTTGACTATATCATAGAATTCCGAAGGCAAGAGTTGCTTGAACAATAGAGGTGTATTGTGATCTTTTTGGGGGGTTAATCTACCTTTTGGTAGCCTTAGTGGGTGGAGAGTCTGGTGTCTTTCTAGCAAGAAATGTTTGCAGCTTCTTAGTTTTGGTCATAAAGTGATCTGCAATGGAATTGCGCAAGTCCATAGAAAGAGGAGGCTTTGCAGAGGTACATTTGGGTTGCAGTGTAGAATTTTGTGGAACTCCTCTCTGTGGCACTGTGCTTTCAAGGTGCTGTTTGAGTAGTGAAACTGTTTTTCTCTTATAATGGTAGTATGTAGAGCACACTGAGCCTCAGGTGGTAAAATATGTCCAGTGTGTTTCTTGATTTCTACCATTGATGTAGCCTGCCAAATTGTGAATTTTTCCTATTTCTATTTCTATTGAGCTATTGAGCTTTCTATCATCACTTATGATCCATAGACGTGTTGAGGGGGATCAGCTTCTCGAATGCTTTGTGGATTTTATAACTGCTTGACACCCATTATTTGCTCAGATGGTGATAGCTCAGCTGGTGGGCGAGATTCAAGTTCCTCTTGGTCAACACTGTTCAGTGTCTTTGGGTGGGAGACGTTGATGTGTTGGTGGCAATTAGCCTTGAGGTGGGCTTATGGGTAAAAGAGATGAGGTGGTGGTCACTCCAGCAGATCTTTTTGTTGTCAGTTATAATGGTTATTTCAGCTGGGCTCAGTATAATTTTCAAGATAGGGCATGCTCTCTTTGCAGCCCCAGTGACTGGATGGCAGAGGTTGTGCTTTTAAGTTTTTTGCAACAGCTCTTGGTTGTGCATTGAAGGTTGGTCAAACTAAAGGCTCAAGTGGCCAAGGAAGGTATGAACAAGAGTGAGTGATGCGTGTAGAATGTTATGTTATGTTAAATGAACTTTTTAAGCGCAGGAATATCCTTAGGTGTCATGATGCTGGCTACTGTGAGCGAAAATGAGAAACCTATCGAGAATTAGATATCTATACAGAATTGAATAGCCAGATCTTAAGGGCTTTTCTGAAACCTTGGAGGTTAGTGGATGATGTAATGTGGAGGGGGAGCATGTTCCATATAGTGGAGTCACCCAGCACAAAGCTGCGGCCCCCTCATGACACCGGTTAATATTTGGGCATAATCACAGATTTGGTTGTGGAGGATCTGAGAAGCCTATTAGGTGTGTTCCAGTTAAAGCTGTTGTGGCTTATGGTTCTAAATCTGTCATTTGTGGGAGCCCATTACAGGACGGGCTGAGGATCTGTCATCATGCTTGAGGCAGTCTGGGACATAGCCTGGGCCTTACATTTTGTATTACCTGTAACCTGACTGGGATTCATGTTAATCAACCTACTTGTTGACTGGACAAACACCCAAGTGAGCTACTTTACTAAACAAATTCACACATTTTGTTGGGAGTCACAAGCCCATCGGAATTGCAGAGTTCATTGTAAACTAGTAGGTCCAGGCGGGTTTTCCTAGGAACTTTGACTGCTGAAAGCAGCTGAAACATCCAGGACAAATTTGCAGCCAAGAATGAGGAATTACTGTGGTAATATATGCAATAAATCCACTTTACTTGATAGTTACCCACTTCTTAGTAGCCCGAAGGTTCCAAATTATAATGGTGCAATGCATAGTTGCAATCCCCCTAGTGATAGTACCAACCAGTAGTAGTAACCCCTCATTACGAGAGGTCTCATCAACACTGACAAATGTCATACTGTGCTGTATATGTGTCCTGATGGATACAGTTATCTTTGCTCGGGCTGATTCTAAATCTTCCCTCGTCTGTACAGCATTGGTAACTCTCACTAGGGCCTTGCAACAATTCAAGTGAAAGAAAGTCCCCATGTATGGATGTCAGTGCGAGGCACTCTGTGCTTCTCAAACATGGCTGCTGTGGCCCACGGCCCAGTCTGTCATGTAAAAAGTTATTTGCTGCTAGCAGTAAAATCTTTACACCCCCTTTGAGGAGTGTTGCAACGCACCTTCACACAGCGAATTTCCTGTTATTCCAACCCTGGAACTGGCCGGCTGTTTCAATTTTAGACTTTTATGCGCCCTTTTATTGTCTTTTCCCGTGGACGCGTGCCATTCAAAACTGTCTAATATTACAAATAAAATATGGCAATACGAATGTGAGGCATGAAAGGGAAAGCTGTCTAGAAACTTACAAATAGTGGAACAAGGAAAACAGTTCTAGACGTATGATTGAAATGGAACGGACCCAGTAAGCACTCTGTAAGGGCTCGTGGATAAGATGTGAGCAGTCTACAGCCATAGGCCATCTTAGTACAATGCACGTTACGCACGATGGACGGGGTAATATTCCTGCAGCATTGTGGCAAGGGTGCTGAGGGCCATAATAGAAGGGAAATGGGCTCACCTGCCTCTAGTCTGGTGTAAAAGAGCCATAATTGTGATGCAGAGGGGCCCCCTCTCACCCTTTGCTCCTGGCACCACTGCACAGCCTGCGCAAATGATAGCTTCATCACTGGCAGTGGATTTCAATGCCAAGTGGCATTTACAAATTCGGATCTCTGGCATGTACAGAAAATAATAGATGGTTCACAAACAAACTCTATCCGCATTGGACAAAACAGCAAGCAGCTTGAAAGGCATTGGGAACCCCCTATATGGTGGTGTGGAGTACTTGAAGCGGAATACCAGTCCTCATCCAATGGGACGTACAGGAAGGAGGAAGGAACAAAAGGCATTCATTCTTAGTTCAGTTAGAGAAGGGCACAAGCTCCTGCACAGTAAAGCTAGTAAAGGAACTAGGAATATAGAGTCACTAATTGAAGAATCATTCAAATACATACCCATATGCCACTGTCTTTCTGTATGAGAAACACTGCATGCGGTGCTCCCATTGCAGTCACCGTCCTGACTACCTATATCTGAGGAACATCCTACAGTGCCAGTACCTAGTATCGGTTGTGGTGTTGTGTGGGAAGGTGAGCATCTTTTTTTTTGGGGGGGGGAGGGGAGTGACAAAGAAAATCCCACCTTTGTTTTGAGTACTGCTTTGAGCTTTGAAATGTTATGGTGCTGCGGTGCTGTGCGGAGCAGTCACGCATGTGCTCAGCCATTTGCAGAGCTTGGGTGCAGGCTCTTTTGCAAATCTGGATGCAGGACAGTGGGTGACGTGCATGGTGGGTTCTTGGTAGTTCTGTGTGAGGGCCTACAGTTCAAGGTTAAAGGGTGGTACATGGGAGGAAGCCTCCAGGGCCGGTGCACCTTCCTGTGTTTGCAGGGCCGGCTTCAGCGCAGGTGGCGTCCAGTGCCACAATGTTTGTTGGCGCCCCCCAATGACCACCACGGATTCCCTCACTGCTACCCTTTAACAGTGCCCTCAAGTCTCCATAACCACTCTCTCAGATGCATTTAATTTGTTTTATAGTGCCGCCGCCACTCATACCAGTGCAGGGTGTCAGAGCACTTTACATCACAAATACACCCATTACACAGAGACAATCAATCATAGGTGTGTGTATCAATGTATAGGATATGCTGTATTAGATAGAGGTCTACAAAGTGTGGACAGGGCCGTCTTAATAGGCCCCCGGGCAAAACAGTGCACTGGGCCCTGCCTACAGAGTGTTTTGGCAGGAGGAGCAGCCCCTGGTTAATTTCTGGTCTATGCATAGATTAGCATAGGGCTCCTATGCTCGGAGGGCCACCTGGCAACTGCCCAGCGTGCCCATGCATTAAGATGGCACTGGGTGTAGCAGTCGCATGTCATCCATACTGATAGGCAGGATCGCTTAAAAGTGCTTGGTCTGGAAAAGCAAAAACTCAGAATTTAAAATGTAACACCATGGTTGGGGGTTCTCTGTTTAATAATAAGAATTGATTTCTACCCAAATTAACCCTTTTGCGACATTAGAATAATGAAAGAGGGGGGAAAAGAATCACAGCACTCTAATCTATACCCAGAAGTTTGCACACCGCTCTATGACAATAGTTAACTTCCACTAGACAAAACTCCAAGCCCTCTCCAAGAAGAACATTAATCGCCAGAGTTGCCTGAAAATTGCTGGAGGTAAGGAATGCGGCAGCAGTGCTTCTAAACCCATAAAATACTTGCAAACAAGGCGCCCGTCCCCCCTCCCTCTCCCCCCGAAGTCAGCACCCCATGCGGTAGCTCCAGCCACACCACCCTAGAGCCAGCCCTGTGTGTTTGTGCCTTACTACAGTGTTGCAACAGGGCAGTCATTATTTAGGTGATATTCCTATTTTACTTGATGTTTGGCAACATCAACTATATCAGGAGTAGGTTATGCGATTCCCGCACATATGCAATACAAGGGACTAGTGCAGATTAACATCTGAACACTCAGCTGTGTCAGAAATGTCTTCAACTTTGTATTACTGCGAATTTACTTTACTCTCCTACAAACAGGCAGGTCCAAAATGTGAGGGTGAGGAGGCCACTGCACTAGCAGCTTCTATATCTGAGAACCCTGCTGTAAGGATAAAGCTCGTGATTTTTCATTCGTACTCAATTTTTCAAGCTAAGTTTGAAGTAGCCATAATTAAGAGAAAACTCTTATACAGTAAATGCAGTGCTCTCCGTGGACACCTTTAGTGTATCCCAGGACATTGCAGGCTCAAATATGGTCTCCCCACCTTGTAGCCTCAAGGGGTACCCCACTCAGTTCCTTTACCTAGGTGATAGCTGGTGGGTACATTTATGTGTCTTTGGGGTGACGCAGCTGCACCCAGGGGGGATAGCTACTGGCCTACTCATGTAAATTTAGTCCAATGACCTCAGGAAAACGGGGTACCTTTGTGTTTATTTTTTTTATAATGAATAGGAATTTTCGCAAACATTATCCACTTTATATTTGTAATAACGATCACAAACATTGAAACAAGATAAGATGAAAAATTGACCGCAATCACCTTGGGTGCACCTGTTGTTAGTGATACCCTTGAACAATCATAAGTATATTTATGTAGGAAAGCTCATTGTAAGAGGGAGGATGGTTACTGTCCGCTGAAAAATAAATCAGACAGTTCATCTCCGCACTCCTGCCTCTGTGTGTGGTACCTGTGCTTGTTTAAAGGAACATGGAATATTGTACAGGTCATTCTGTCCTACATGGAAGATTGTACAGGTCATTGAGTTCCTTTATGGAACACACACATGTCATAAGTGTGGACAGATAGGCTGTGCCATGGAACGTGTTAAAAGGCAGTTACTCCAGTGATCCAGCGGAAACGGTGTAATTTTTATTACCAATGATCAGTTTACTACTTCCCTAAATACAAACTTTGGGCCCACATAGCCATTAGATCCTCCGATAGATCTTTTAGTAGACCTGATAGGGACTAGTCAAATATGAGACGGATGCCATTTCCCCCATGAGGACCTACGATGAAGAAATAGCCTAACTAAACAGTTGTGTCATTATACATATTGTCTAAATGTACATTAGTAATGACAGACTCAGAATTACTTATCAAGATACCTGTATCTGATATACCAATATGCCTGAAAGGTCAATTACAGAAGTACATAAGTAATTTTAAACTCCATTATACATTATTACAGGTAATTCACAATAAAGAAACAATGCATAATCAAAATACATCAGATCAATAACAAACGAGAGGAGAGAGAGAGAGAGAGAGAGAGAGAAAAGGAAAATCATTGCAGTATAAATATGCAATTCTGATTTCATACGAACCCAGATCAAGATTTACTAATGCACAGAAAATAGCTAACTCTTCTGCCGAATCGGCAACAACACCAGCCGATGAAGTGCAAAGTTCTCAGGACACAAGGACAGTCTGTTCAGAAATTGCAAAGATAGCCAGCCAGAGTAGCATAGAGAGTATGACAGCAAAGGCCTCTCTTCTCATAGAAACAGCTACTCCTAAATTCTTTCTTTTTTTTAAAAAACTCTTTTTATTATAAAAACTTCGACAACAAGGCATAGGTTCACAGAGGTACAACATAGGTAATGGCATACACAAGGTGTCATCAGAACACAATATACTTTTGTCGTTGGAGTTACGGGGAAGGGGAGATATCCGGATCACTCAGTCTGGGGGGGGCACAAATTTCACCTCGGTACAAGTTCCAAAGGGTCCATATCTTAGACCACTTCCGGGGGCATCCCCTCGCAATGTAAACAGATTTTTCTCCTTGCATGCACCAATCAAGGTCCTTTTTCCATTCTGCGATTTTGGGTGCCTGTGGGGCCCCCCAGTGCTGTGCAATATTTCGTTTAGCGATCATACAGGCAAGCGTGACCCATTGTATGGCATAGGCGTTGAGGTCCGTGGGCTCCCAGATATTAAGGAGACACCTGGGAGCCTCAGGTCGGAGTTCAACCTCCAGGACTTCACTAAGAATCGAATGTGTCTTTTGCCAGTACTCCTGAATTATCCCACAGTGCCATATGATGTGTATAAAAATACCCGGTTGGGTGCATCCCCGTCTGCAGGACCCATCAGTTTGTTTCCCCATGTGTTTCAAAAAACGGGAGAGGGACCCCTATGACAAAGGAGAGGGGCACCAGATAAGACCTTAGTCAAGAAAAAACCTCTTTGTCAACAACACATTCAAACCAACGCACCTTTCGTACCAAGGGGATGAGGATGGACAGCAGCAGCACAAAGCACAAATAAGAAGAAATAAATCAGATACATTTATTAAGCATAATAAAAGCGATGTACAAAGTCAAATAGTTGATAATGCAACAGAAGACAATTTCATCGTATCAGTGTGTAAATATTAAAAAACAGTCAATCTAGTCAAAAATAAGAAAGACCTATATAGTGATATACAACACAACATTAAAATTGGGAACAACATACAAGGGAAATATTGTAATTATAATCCTATTGACACAAGGAAAACACCAAATCAAGAAATTTTATCAATTGTGACCCAAATCAATGTCCTTTTCGATTATATGTCACCCAAACCAATATTTATAGATTTTGAGTGGTTTCCTTTTTTAAAAGCATCAAATCATGATGCTTTTAAAAAAGGTGTATGACTATATAGGTCTTTCTTATTTTTGACTAGATTGACTGTTTTTTAATATTTACACACTGATACGATGAAATTGTCTTCTGTTGCATTATCAACTATTTGACTTTGTACATCGCTTTTATTATGCTTAATAAATGTATCTGATTTATTTCTTCTTATTTGTGCTTTGTGCTGCTGCTGTCCATCCTCATCCCCTTGGTACGAAAGGTGCGTTGGTTTGAATGTGTTGTTGACAAGGAGGTTTTTTCTTGACTAAGTTTCCCCATGTGTACCAGTTGCGGCCCAGTGAGATATATTCTGTGCAATATTTTAAGTTGCACTAGGCGGAGCCTTGCTGATATTGCGACTGTTTTAGGGGATGAGATCGCTGTCTGCCACCCCTCAGCATCTAGTTCTATACCGTCCCCCGTCCATCGTTCTCTCAGTAGGGTTCGGGGGTCATGCATGTTGTTGATCAGCTTTTTGTATGTCAGAGATATGGCCCGCTCGGGCAGGTATCCATCAAGGAGTCTATCCTCCAGGGGGGTGCTATCAGGTGGTGGGACGTCCCGTGGCAGTGCGGTCCGCAGTGCGTGTCGGACCTGGAGGTATCGGAATAGCTCGGTGTCGGCGAGTGAGTATTGGGTCTGCAAAGCACTAAACGGTTTTATTCCCCCCGCCTCCCAAAGGTCACCAATTGTGGAGATACCGATCAAATCCCACTTGTCAAACCCCTTTGAGTCTCCCAGGTACCCTAGTTTTTGTAAATCCCAAAGCGGGGTAGCAAGTGGTAATCTGTTGGCCCAGCCCAGCGACTGTGTAGCAGTGTGCCATATCTTGGTCGTGTGTTTGGTAGGCCCTGTCAGGGGGAGCTTACCAGGAGTGGAGTACAACGCTCGACCGTACCCCCCATTGGGCAGGAGCCAGCGGTCCATACGGAATCCCGGGGCATCGGGGGGGCCATAGGTGCCATGATTGATCGCGATTAGATGAGCTGCCCAATAATATCTTTTAATGTCAGGCAGTCCAATTCCGCCATCATACCAGCCAAGCGTGAGCTTCGATAGTGCTATGCGTGGCCTGCCTCCCCAGAGGAGAGCCCTCTGAAGGCTCTCTATCTCCCCAAAATATGAGTTAGGAACGGGATCTGCGGCATTTTGCAATGCATAGAGGAAGCGCGGCAGTGACATCATTTTGAATAATGCCGCTCTACCCAGTAAGGAGATAGGGAGCGATTGCCAGTGCAGAATGTCGCTTTGAGGCGTTGCAGGGGTGGGGTTAAGTTGCGCGCATATCGAAGTGTCTGATCCCTAGAGATAAAAATGCCTAGGTATTTGAATCCGTCGGAGGCTATCGATATTGGGCAGTTTCGGGGTAGGTGCGGGGTGTCACCGCTGAGGACATATATGAGTGACTTCTGCCAGTTAACTCGGAAGCCCGAGTATCTCCCACAGATGTCCAGGATATCAAGTAGGACAGTAAGGGATCTCTTAGGGGAGGCGAGGTAGAGAAGAACGTCATCCGCGTACAAGGATATCCTGTCTTCCCATCCCGGTGTCCATCGCAGTCCACGAATGGCAACATCACTGCGGATCCAGGCTGCAAGGGGTTTGAGGGCCATAGCGAACAGGAGGGGAGAAAGGGGGCAGCCCTGGCGAGTGCCCCGCCCGAGTTCGAAGGGGGCGGATTTTCTGTTGTTCACTACTACCTGCGCCATGGGCGTGGCGTAGAGGAGTTTCACCCAGCTGATAAAAACCGGACCAAGGCCGAACTTTGTTAGCACTGCAAATAGATAAGGCCATTCAAGGGTGTCGAATGCCATAGTAGCATCTAAGGAAGCTATGATCGCGTCCTCTCGTATTGTGTGTTCCCTACCCAGCACCCCGTGTACTCTGCGCAAATTCAGGGCAGTATTCCTCCGGGGCATAAATCCCGACTGGTCGGGATGGACCAGGTCCCCCACAACCTTAATCAGTCTATTAGCAAGAACCTTGGCTAGTATTTTGGGCTCAGCGTTTAGTAAGGAGATAGGCCGATAGGAGGAACAATCCGCTTTGGGCTTCCCTTCCTTGTGTATGGTAACGATCGTGGCAAAGCGTTGGTCAAGAGGCAGTATCCCCCTGTCCAGGCTGGAGGTGTACATGGACCTGAGATAGTGACCTAGTTTATCAGGACGTAGCTTGTACAGCTCGATAGGGATACCGTTGGGGCCAAGAGCTTTACCCGGGCGGAGCGCTCGTATCGCTATTGCGATTTCCTCAGTGGAGAGGGAGCTGTCTAAGAATTGGCGGTCCGTCTCTGAAAGGGTAGGGAGGGAAATGTCCCTTAGAAGATCAAGGGAGTCCTCAACCGTGTGGTGGGCACCAGATGTGTATATTGTAGAGTAGTGGGTTGCAAAGCGAGTGGCTATCTCCTGAGGGTCTGTAACAGGGTTACCGTCCACTCTCATGAGTTCAGGGATTAGGCGGCTAGCACGTTCTCTCCTTTCGAGCCAGGCAATCAGTTTTCCTGCCTTGTCTCCCCAATCATATATACGGACCAATTTTTATTGCCCCAGCGTTTTGGCGCGGTCGGTAACCAAGGCCCGATATTCATCCTGACAGAGCCTGAGTTCATGCATCGCGTCAGGTGTAGGGTTCGAGTTAACTGTATGTTCAAGCTGGTGCACTCGATGTTCAGCGTCCGAGATGTCCTTCAGTCTTTCCTTTTTTCTCCCCGCTATGAGGGACAGGGCTTGACCTCGGATTACAGTTTTAAACGCCTCCCAGAGCGTTTGCGGGGAATCGACCGAGTGTTCGTTTTCTGTAAAGTAGTTGTCAATAGCTTTGATCAGCTCCCCACGTATCTTAGGGTTCTTAAAGTGCCAGGGATTTATGGGGGCGATACGACCTATTTGCATATGATCTAGTACGATATGGGCCCATAGAGGGGAGTGGTCAAATATACCCCTCGGGAGATGCCTAATTTCGTGAATATGAGCAACTTGGGAGGCAGGGGCAATCATGTAGTCCAATCGGGAGAGGCTGTGGTGCGCGTTAGAGTAGAAGGTGTGTTGAATTTTGTCCGGGTTGTAAGTTCGCCATAAGTCCACCAGACCCATAGCTTCCAAAAAATTTGAGAGTGAGTGTGTCGTTTGGGGCAATTGACGCGGAGGGTGCCTGTCGAGCTCACCCGATACTACAGAGTTAAAGTCCCCGCCCATGACAAGCTGCCCCACTGGTAGGGTGAGTAGTAGAGCGCTAAGGTCATTGAATGTCGTTGATTGCAACCCAGGGGGCACGTACACTGAAAGAAAGGTTATGGTATGCCCCTCCCACCTGCCGGTGACACCCACATATCGCCCACGGTCATCTACAGAGGAGGATGTGATCGATAGCGGGAATGATTTTTTCAGCATGATCCCCACTCCTCTTGAGCTAGACGTGAAGCCAGCATGCGCCACCATCGAGTATCCCCACCTGGACATTGCTCCACACTTGTTACCTATTAGATGCGTTTCTTGGAGCAGGACGACATCCGGAGACAATCTTTTAATGTGTTGGGTAACCACCCCCCGCTTGATTTTGTCCCCTAACCCGTTAACGTTCCAACTTAAGATTTTAAATTCCTTGTTGCGTTGCGTACCCATTTACGTGTCGATGAGGATTGAAACAGCAATACAGAATTGAACACTATGCCATCAAACATACGATAATACACAGCAACCGAAAAAACCAACAGCCCCTCCCAACTCCCCCCCTCCCTGCTGCCCTGCACGCCGGGCTTAAAACTACCCATAAGACAAGAAATGCAGAGTGCCTGTCGCCCACAAGAAAGAGAAATTAAGAAAAAATTAGAATGTAACCCAGCTAAAGGAAGAACGTGGGGGGAGGCTATAGCAGTTCCCCGATCCTCACTCCCAAGTGACAGTACATCTAAGCCATTATACGAGATGGTCCAAGTGGGCAATGGCACGCCATTCCATGGCACCACGCTCTGTCCTGCATCAGAGCGCCCCGCAGAGACCCCCCGGCAAGTTCACTCACATCAGGGGGCGGCGACTCTACCACCTGTAGAGCGGTATCCCGTACGGCCAGCCCCTATGTATCAGCCGTCTGAGGGGCCAGTCCCCCGAGGGTCCCCCCCGACCCTCCAGCCAGTCAGAGGCGGCATCCGGATGGTCGAAGAAATAGGTCTTCCCATCCGCCTCCACACGCAGCCTCGCGGGGAAAAGCATGGCGTACTTCAGCTCCCTGGCTCGTAGCTGTTTCTTGACCTCTTGGAATGTGCGCCGCCGCATCTGCACCCCGCGGGTGAAATCGGGGAAGAAGGTGACGTGTGCATTATCCAGGCAAACCGGGGGGGCCACCCTGGCGGCCTGGAGGATAGTGTCTCTGTCTCGGTAGTTTAACAGGCGGGCCAGGATGGGGCGGGGTGGAGCCGGCGACCTCCAGGCACCCTATATGCAGTTTCTACAACAAAGAGTTTCGAGAGGCCCTTAGGCTGGAGTTTAGTTGTGATCAGATTCTCAATGAAAAGATCCACAGCATGGCCCTCCATTTTTTCTGGCACCCCGAGGACACGTATGTTATTACGCCTCATCCTCCCTTCATAATTGTTGAGTTTATCCTCGGTTGATTTGCGGAAGGCCCGTAGTTCAGCAACCTCGGCCTGTAGCTGCGAGGTGTCGCCCGCCAGTCCCTCTGCGGTAGTCTCGAGCTGTTGCACCCTCTCCCGGTAGTTGGCAAGGTCAGCCCTTATTAGCGTCATTTCGGAGGAAAGAGTGTCTATAGATGTTCGGACTCCGGTAATGGCTGCCATAAGGTCCTTCATAGTGGGTTCGGTAGGGTCCTGTGTTGCGCCATGCTGGGCAGCGTCTCCCGGCGCCCTCTTGTCAGATTGATCGGCCCTCGTACACATGTACCGGTCGAGTTTACTTTGCTGGGACGCCCTGGCTCCCTTGGCGCCGGACACTGCGGAGCCGGCTGTTGGTATCACACAGAGAGCGAGTCAGGTCAGAGGCAGGGGCAGTGCCCGGGCAGCACAGTCTCGGCAGGCACTCCTTCAAGGAGAGTGGCCAGCGCAGGAGCCACGAGTAAAGCGACACAAAATGGCGTCCCCCCGTCGTGCAGAGGTTGCGAGGGGCAAGCGGGGCACCCACAGCACACCCCCGGCAAGGGAAAGTCCAGGTCAGGATACGTGGCTCCCCGCCCCTCAGATCCTGTCCACCACCTCACTGCCACACCCTCGCCTCGCCAGCCCCGCTCTCAATCCGGTGATCAAACTGCGCCAAAATGTTGAGTCCCCAGGTCGCTACCAGCCCAAGGCCCCCGCTGATCAGGTGGCAAAAGATCTTCAACCTCCCCTGCACGGCGCGACCAGTTAGGGTGCCACAGTCACTCGTGCATTACAGCCGGGAGCTCCAACAATCAGTCCCCCGCCGCAGCGCTCCCCACCTCAGCACAGGATATCCAGACTCAGCGCGGCACCTCCAGAGTCCGCCGAGCAGGTATGGTGTCAGCCAGCATCCCCAGTCCGCAGCCTCATCGAGCGCAGGGCAGTGTCCACCGCCGGTGCTGTAGGCGGGGCAGAAGGAAGGGGGGGTGGGATGACTCCGCTCCAGCGGCAGCCCGGGGCACCCCGGCAGATGGACTCGGGACCTCCGGAGGGCCCCCCAGGCCAGAAGACGACACAGCTTGGCAGGCACGTCCCAGGGCAGGGCGAGTCCCCCCCTGCCAGGCACGATATCACCGTTGAGCCCCCAGTACCAGGGAAGGGGGGGGGGAAACAGCGCCGTCGTCCGATGCGGGGTGCAGTCCTCCGCGCCGCGCCGGCGTCAAGGATCACTCCACTCCCCGGCCGCGCAGACTCCGCTAGGCCCCGATGCAGTGGACCTCGTAGCTTCGGATCTGAGGCAGCGCTGGGGCCCCGTGAAGCGGGGGCTGGGTCCGCTAGGTGCGGGAAGGCAGATTTTAGCGCTTGAGAACAGGATAGGCAGCAGGATAAGTGTTCGGGAGGAGGTTATCGGCGGAGCCGAGGCACTACACGACCATCTTGCCTCGAAGCTTGGCCACGCCCCCCCTAAATTCTTTCTTGCAGTAATAATTATATCCCAAATGTCAACTGTCCAACCCCTAAAGTTACATTCACAAATTCTTCACGATCTCATTGGCTTTCAAAATGAGGTGATCATCATCCCATCCAGCTCATCCAGGTTTCTTTAAACAGTCCATTGTTAATACGAAATATGTCATCCTTTCTCGGAAGCAGGAAAAGAATCTTGCAACTTTATCCATGTCCTCGTTCACACCACATCAGGTTGCAACATTTTTTAAACAAAATCATTCATAGAAGGATAAATATTTAGCACGGAGAGGAAATTCCTAAAGTTTACTTTGTGCACAACTAAAGAAACATAACAGCATTTCAAGAACTGGTGATGGACAAAATTAATTTACCTGCAGCCTACATTTTAAGAAAGAAAATCACTCCAACAAAGTTTTGAGGCCTTCGTAGGAAAACCTTAAACTGCAAACTGACAGTTTTCCTAAGGAATAAAACTCACTCCATAATAAAGGAAATATAAAGAAAATACATAAGGAATTCGTTATGGCAAAATATTCATTATTCTGATTAAACTCAAAAGCATAATCTAATTAGGCTTATTAATAATTATGTCTCTCTTATATTATAAAGAAAGGAAATAGGCATTTCACGAAACATTTTCCAAAAGCGTTCTTGTTATTATTATTTCATAATTCTACGTGAAAAACTTTTATAATGCATAATTTTATTCAAGTCGCTCTCGTAATGTTTTAGTCCATATAAAAAAAGTTACATTCATGCTTTCTGCATGTCTAATGCTACATTTATTACTTAACGTGTTGTGCTTTGTCTTGCGCATTTTAACGTAATCTCCTCAAAAGTCACCCATGTTAATAGTTTTCACACCATTAGTCATTTGTTCAGTTAATAACACAAATATGAGCACATTTGATCAAGCAGGATTATTTCGTAAAAATCATGCTTCATCACCAGCTTTGATGGATGATCGATGGGATCTTCTGGGGTCTAAACTACGTTTGAACCTGCCACCGCATCTTGAGTTTATTTGTGTCCAGATGCCACAGTTGGTGTAGTCCGCAGGCCTCAGGAAGATCTCAACATGAATTTTATCCTTGGATTTTACAGACACTACCGGTCTGTTTAGTGGACCTGTGGATGCAGCCTATATATTGTGTGAGATCGTTCTCTTGTGATCTTCTTTTTTGATTATTACCTGGTGTGTCTGGCCTAATGGGACCGTATCCTGAGCATTGGCCTGCTGGGTACGTGCCTGTTGTGTAGAGCTAAACGCGGTTTTCAGACTCCCTAAGGACAACATTGGGCTTGCGCCTGGTCTTGCTCTTGACCGTTGCTCCCTCGAGCCAGCGCACATGTGTGCTAATTCAGTGCTTTGTGTTCACTCGAACCTCTCCGCGCTCTGCTACAAATTTGCTACAAAAGCCTTACTTGTTCTTTTGGGCTTCATCACAATTTCAGTATTGCTTCTCATTCCATGGTGGCTGTTTCAGTTCCACTCCTCTTAAGACGTGTCAGCACATCTGAAGACGTGCTGTGCGGCGACCCTGAACATTTCTCTTAAAGGATTTCTGTTTAATTTCCGCTCCTCCGAAGATGTGTCGGCATCTGTGAAGACATGTGCATTATCCATGGAGTTGTTTCTCCTAAAGGGGCATCCACACCTTTATTTTGCATGAATATTTTCAGTGACATGCACACTATGGGTGTGATCTTGCGTGTCCAGTAATTTTATTAATACAGTGGCATGCACACTTTGGGAATAAATCTGTTTGACTTCTACTTTGTGATTGCAGTGACACGCACACTTAAACCACAATTCAGCATGTTGTGTTCTTTGGGTTTGCAAGTGCCAGGGCCTATAAATCTAATGCTGTTGGTGGGCTGCAGCACTGGATTGTGCCACCCATGCAAACAGCCCATAAAGTGTAACTCTGGCCTGCCATTGCAGAGCCTGTGCGCAGCCTGGGGCTGCCATGTCGACTTGTCAAGTGCACACACTTGAGAGTCCCTAAACCTTCCCTTTTCTACATGTGAGTCACCCCTCTGGTAGGCCCAAGGTACCCCCATGGGCAGGATGCATTGTATGTGAAAGGTAGGACATGCCCTGGTATGTGTGGCATGTCCTGATAGTGAATTACAGCCTACTTTGTTTTTCACTTTTGCAAGGCTACCTGTTCCCCATAGGCCAGAATGGGCAGTTTGATTATTACATCCTATAATCCTAACTGACCCAGGGAACATGGTAGAAATTTGAGTTTAGTATGCTTGAACTCAGAATGATAAAATGCATCTTTTAGTGAAGTTGGTTATAACATTCTGGGTTTGAAAATACCACTTTTAGAAAGTAGGTATTTTCTTGTCTAACCATCCAAGCCTCCTTCTGCTAGGTTGTGTATTCCTTGTCTGGAGTTTGAGTGACAGGGGCTGGGGGATTCAGGAGTCAGGGTGAGTCAGCGCAGGGCTGAATAGCAAGATCTACATGTAGATGGGTGGGAGGAGTTGCACCTGGGACCTGAATAGGGCTGTGCCTTCCCTCCACAATGCTGGTTCCAACTCCTGTGGTGCGTCTGATGTCCCTGGCCTACACTGTGAAAGGAAAGAAGGAGTCTTGTCAACAGAGGGCACCGCCACAACGCCGCACCGCAACCTTGGTCTCACCGACGCTGCCTGTCGACGCCACCACCGAGCCGCTGCTTGCACCACGACCTGTGGGCACTGCACTCCGCACTGCCTCGCTTCATCCCGAAGCTTTGGCACCGCAGAGAGCAACCCCGCACCACGACCATGGTCTCACCGATGCCGCCTGCTGACGCCGCCACCGAGATGCTGCTCGCACCGCGACCTGTGGGCACTGCACTCCGCACCGCCTCACAACGACGCCTTGGTATCCCCGATGACACTGCTCTATGCCGGTCTCAACGCCGCTGCTTGCAACGTGGTTCGAGAGCACCGCACGTAAAGTTACCCGATGCACCGCCCTCATCCCGCGCCGCAGTCTTGGCCTACCAATGCCGGTTCCATCGACTCCAGTTCGTCAGCTGACGACAGCGCTTCAGCAACGACGCCGCTGCTGCACCGTGACCTGCCAGCACCATGGCGAGCACCGCCTTCATCTCACACCGCGACCCTGGTCTCACCGACGATGCCATCTTATGCTGCCACCGAGCCGCTGCTAGCACTGATACCTGAGGGCACCGCACGCCGCTGCACTTCGCACCGCAGCGCCCGACACCTGCGGACGCCAGCGCTTCTGACTCCATCCGAGAGGAGATCGCCCTGCAATGAGTGTGACAACGAGAGGTCCTCGACGACCTGCATTTCTGAGAGGTACTCTTTGCCGGTCTTCCCGACACTATAGCTGACCCGCGACTCCGCGTTCAGCCAGAACTGTTTGGATTTGTTTGTTCTCGACGCCGTAATAGTCCCAGAAGGAGCTATCGCCATCAAGGAACTGTTTTTCAAGGATACTTGGATAACTGAAGATTTTTAAGTACTGTATTGTGGATTTTTATCGTTCTGGTCTTGTCTTAAGTATATAAAAAATATTGGATATTTTTCTAAACTGATGTGGTGTCCTTTTGTAGTGCTTACACTGTATTACTGTTAGTTATGTGCAAATGCTTTACACACTGTCTCTAAGATAAGCCTGACTGCTCGTGCCAAGCTACCAAGGGGGTCAGCAGGGGTTATTTTAGGAGTGTAACTCCCTTACCCTGACTATGAAGAAGGGTCCCTACTTGGACAGAGGTGCAAACCCTTGCCAACTAGAGACCCCCATTTCTAACCGTATAATTCAGCGTGTCCTATTCATTGTGTATGCAGCGACATGCACACTTTTGCCATCTCAGAGTTTTTTGTTCATCGTGACAGTTGTGACACACTTTGTCTGTAATTCAGTGTGTTTCTGAGTTTGACGTCTGTGACACGCATACCAACTACATATTTAAGTACTCTTATAATATAATTGTTTAGACATCTTAATTATTTTTTTGTGATCTTGCACTACAGTAATATTCCTTAATCGTGTGCTGTGACTGGTGGTTAGTAGAACGCACAAGGAAGAATATAACCGCCCCACCATTCTTTATGTCTACTCCAGATGCACCTCCCACTAGATGACAAAAATTAAGAAAGGTATTTGACAGGTATGCCAGGGTATGTGGAACCAGAATAAGTGCAGAAAGGAAAACTTCTTTACTCTTGCACTGTTTATGTTCGGAAGGACAAGATGTTTTTGATCATTTTCCTGATCTCCAGGATTTGGATGCTGAAGACCTGAATCAATATGAGATGTTCATAAAAAAATTAGACAAACATTTTATTCCAAAGGTCAGTACTATCTTAGAAAGATAACATTTTGCTATGAAGATGCAATTAGAAGGTGAATCAGTGGAAGATTATAGAACTGATTTTAGGAATCTTGCTTCCACTTGTAAATTTGCGGATTTGGTGGAAGAACGTATTCATGACCAATTTATAGTAGGATGTTACATGGAAAAGGTGAGGGAGGAGTAATGGTTACTTGATGAGCCTACTCTTGATGAGGTTTTGGTGGTAGCAAAACACATTGAACACTATTAAATGTGTAGTAGTTATCAAAATTGACTGTGAGAAAGATCAAAAGGTGCATGTTATAAAAGAAAACTTAAAGAGGTTAAAATAAGGGATCAAGGAGTGAGTGTGTTTAGCAAAAGTAAAATGGTGGTACATAAATGTTACAGTTGTGACAAAGTTGGTCATCTGACCAATGACAAAAGATGCCCAGCTTTGATATCCTCAAGCACAAGATGTAAGAAAAAAGGGCATTTTGTGGTTGTGTGTAAGAGTAAAGAAAAACCCAACATCAGGAAGGCTGGTGTGGATGCTGAGCATGACAGTGATGACACAGGTGATGATTTTGAGTGTGGACAGATTGTGCTACAGGTGGCTGTAGAAAATAAAAGCAGATCTGGTCCCTTGGATACCATATTAGTGGAAGCTACATGTGTGTTATTTGATTCTGGTGCTAAAATCACTATAATCTCCAACAGGTTTTTTAATACTAAGCTCCAGGACAAAGTCTCCTTATTTAAGCCATATATAAAACCCTGTGCTTAGGGTGGCGAAACAATAACATTGCATGGCTATTTCATAGGATTGATAGAATACAAGCAAAGGTTGCTTAGTGGGAAAATGTATGTTTAAAAAAAGTTGATAGCATCATTAGCTGGATACACCAGGGTGATCTAGGAGTAATGTTGTATCCCAATAGCGATCGACTTATTATATTGAAAGAAACCGTCAACTAATGTAATGTTGAATCACAAATTGGTGTTGATTTTGTGCAGGTTCTAA
This sequence comes from Triturus cristatus, assembly GCF_964204655.1. Taxonomy (NCBI): domain Eukaryota; kingdom Metazoa; phylum Chordata; class Amphibia; order Caudata; family Salamandridae; genus Triturus; species Triturus cristatus. Next base: position 831,661,209 of record NC_140581.1, read on the forward strand.
ATCATGATTTTCCAAGAGGTTTTTAGGGAAAAGCTTGGTAGCTTGAAAGACTACAAACATAAGATAAAACTCAAACAAAGTGCTCAACCAAGTCGTTGCAAGGTTAGAAATGTACCACTTGCTCCCAGTGGAGAGATACATGCTGAGATTTTAAAGCTGTTACGTGGTGGTGTTATAGAGGAGATAGAAGATACAGAATGGCTGGCTCCTGTTGTGGCAGCCAGAAAACCAAATGGCAGTTTGCGCTTATGCATAGACAACTTAATAAAAGTGTTGTGGTGGATAGGTACCCTCTCCCCATCATTACTGAGTTGGTGTTGTTACTCGATGGTGCTAAGGTGTTTAGCACCATCAATCTCACTTCCGCTTACCACCATGTTGAGTTGAAGGAATCCTCAAGGGATTTTACAACATTTATTATGCCTTTTGGGATCTACAGATTTGTGAGACTTCCATTTGGGCTGGTATCTACGGTCTCCATTTTTCAACGGTTTATGGAAAAGGTGCTAGGTGATATTGACAGAGTGTGCATCTACCAGGATGACATTTTGGTTTTTGGTAGGGATGAGACAGAACACAACTGACATCTCAAAGAGGTTTTGCAAAGATTAAGTGACGGTAATCTTACTGTCAAGTTGGAAAAAATGCAAATTCCGTACTAAAACAATAAACTATATTGGTCATAATATCACCGGAGAGGGTATCAAACCTAAAGCTGATTTGCTTTTCACCATTCAGAAAATTAGTTTCCCTTCATCCAAGAGTGTGTTGATGATGTTCTTGGGAATGGTAGAATACTATGGTAAGTTTGTTACGAATTTTGCTGATCTTAGTATGAATATGAGAAGGCTGTTGAGGAAAGGTGTGGCATATGTGTGGGATACTGATTGCGAGAACGAATTTTGTGAAATAAAGAAAGAACTTGCTTGTTTGCCTAATTTGCAGAACTTTGAACCCAAGTTGAGGCCGATCATAACCACTGATGCCAGTGAAAAAGGTCTGGGTGCTGTTCTGCAACAGCATGAATCTAATGGTATGAACACCATCTTGTTTCTCTCAAGAAGCTTAAAGGATGCTAAGTCAAGATATTCTGTTATAGAAAGAGAAGCTCTTGCTGATTTTTGGGCAATCAGGAAGTTGAAAACTTTTGTATGGGGTATCGAGTTTTAGGTTAGACCTGACCATAAACCCATGGTGAAAATTCTTAATAAAAAAGGGCTTGACCTGGTTTCTGGGCAGATTACGTAATGGGTCATTGCTTTGCAAGAGTACAGTTTTGCTGTGAAGTATATCCCACGATTGAAGAACGGGGTGGCAGATACTCTTTCAAGACTTGTTGATAAAGAGGATCATGACATGGTGGAGAATGACTGCTTTGAGGATGAGTCAGAATGGGTGTGTTTTTTGGAGAGCGATACGGTATCTGAGCAGAGATGGCGAGAGGAATTGAGTGCCGATGGGTGCTGGTTGAGGTTATATCTCTTGTTCAGAACGGGTGGCGTAACAAGAGGCAAGGTTCAGAGGCTTCTGAACTTTTCTGGCATGTGAGTGAGGAACTCAGGGGCATATGTACAAGAAAGTAATGCCGCCGTAGGGTACATTTTTTGACATTACAACAGCTTCTTTTTTATCGCCGTATTTACAAGTTGACACTAACCGCAGTTAGAGGCAGTTTTCCGGCCTAAACGTGAATTTTTAGGATCATCACTTCTGTTAGCGGGACTTAACGAAAATGAGATGCAAGGTAGGCGTTCCAGTGCAAATTAGCGATATTTACAAGGGATTCCTTATATGGTGCAAAACTCAAAAAACTGCCTCTAACTCCAGGCAGTTTTTTAAGCCAAGAAAATATTTTCTGGTCTTAAGAATGGTGCAAACACTTGGGCCTTCATTTCAGAAGGTTTTGGTGCTGGACAGCACTGCTAGGAAAGTTGCTGCGCTGCCCTGCAAGAAAACTACAGGGCAGGAATGTGCACCATCAGTAAGATAGGGTGCATTCCTGGCTTCATTCATGAAAAGTGTTGCATCGCTGCGACAAAACAGTGTTGCAGCACTTTTCAGGATGCCATTCTTGCGACACCATGGATGCGTTGTATTCACTGTACGGTGCTCCATGTCGCAATTAATGACAGATATGTCTGGAATCCTGATGTATCTGTCAGCGCTAAAGTCAGGCATTGCTGCAGTTGTGTCACAAGCATGACGCAACTCCAGCAATACATGGGGCCAGCCTATTCCTGTGGCACTGCGTCACCCTTATGCCTGCCATGAGGCAGGCGTAAGATACTGACGCAGTTGTGTCCTACAATTGTTGGAGTGAAATCTGATGGATTTCACTGTGCCACTCCTATGAGGCTTTGTTGTGTGGGAGTGCCCACTCTGCATACATCATACCTGATGCAGGTATAATGCAGGTATATGCCTAGATGCGTCACTATGCAAATACAGCTCAACATGGTGCAATAATCACGCTGCAAGTACGTCAAGAAATAGACGCACCGGCGGGGTGAAACTGTCAGGAGGGGCTCATGAATAAGCCCCCCTGTCCTTTTCCCCTAAGTTGTGCACAATGGCTGCCATGCACCAATGCAGGCACCCTTGCGCCATGGTGGAAGGATGACTGTGTTGTGGAGTTGATTCATGTTGTGGCTCAATCTCTTCTCGAGACGTCTGCATGTAGGGCTGGACTAGTGGAGGGAGGGAGTGAACCAGTTGGCCTTCTTGGAGTGTAGTTTGTCTGGTCTTTACTTGAGTGGTGTCAGGGTGTCGGCGCAGTTGGAGATCCATCGGTGGAAGTTGCGTGCTGTGGTTGTGGCATCTGTAAGCATTGGCAGAGTGGTAGTGCTGAGGGAGTTGACAGAAGGTTCTTCGGTGGCCTTGACCCAGCTGCGTTGGGGGGGGGAGGCAATGATGGCGATGGTGTACTGTGAGCGTGGTGAAGGCATGATGTAAACACTGATGGTCGGTACACAAGAGTCCTGTGGTGTGGCTGTTGTTGAAGTTCCCGCTGGTGAAGAAGACGGGCTCGAGCGTGTGTCAGGCTATGTGGGTAGATGCGGTGACTAGCTGCTTGAGTCCGATGTTGGTGAGGTGGGGTAGTGTTCTGGTCACTGGGGTTGTACAGGTGGATGGGAGAGCCTGGGGTGCAATGAGGTCTACAATGGCATCGGTGAATGGGGTTCATGGCCCGGGGGGCCTGTAAATGAGGATGCTGCGGAGGGTGGTGTTGGTCCGGATCTGGAAGTGGAGGTGTACCATGGTCACCGTCGGGTCATTAGAGTGCGTGGTAAGTCAGAGTGTGCTTTTTTAGACAATGACAATGGCAATTCCTTCTCCTGGCCTCTCGGGATGGTTCTTGCGGGTGAATTTGTAGCCGTCGTGGATGGTGATGGCAATGTCCGGTCCAGAGCAGAGGTTGGTGCAGGTTTCCGTGAAGAAGGCGATGTCAGAAGAGGTGGAGTCGAGGAGATCCCAGATTTCTGTTTGCAGTTGAGCGGGTCGGCTGTGCGGCAGGAAGTGCTGGTGTGTTGATGTGGCAGAAGGTGCATTTGCAGTTTCGACAGGCGCAGGGTAAAGGAGAATTCTACAGTGTAGCTAGATGGCAGGCAGTGTGGCATCCAGGGTTGATGGCGAGGAGGGTGCTGGCGTCGTAGCTGTGGAGTGTCCGAGAGGAAGGGACCTTGTGCTGGTTACGGTCCAGGGGCGGACGGACACAGACCGGCTTGCCTTTGGCATACCAGTGGTGCACCTGTTGTGCATGGCCACCCAACGGCCGCCATCATGTAGTGCTGCGGGTGGGACTGGACGGCTGGGAGGTGGGAAAGGACACTGTACGGGGCGGGGACGTGGGGGGAGCTAGGTTGTACATATATTTCTTAAAAATTCTTACCTCGAGGCCGGGTCCCACGTCTTCTGTTCTCCTGCTCTCCTGCTGGGCCCTGTCTACCGCCAGGGCCCAGCAACTCCACAGCACCATGGCATCCCACTCCGGGTCCCAGATGCAGGCCCAGCAAGGCCTCCAGGCCCCGGGGACTGTCCGCAATTTCAAGGTTTTGGATTTCTTATGTTGCAAGGAGTGTGTAATGATAAGTATACATCACTGGTTTTGCCCAGCGATGTGCCTCTCTTCATGATTGCAGCCCTGAATTTTCTCTTTCCCTAGGACTCTGGCTGGTCATCCTGGCTTTTGGGGGACTTGGGGGGGGGGGGGGGGAAGGGGGGCGGAAGGGGGGGTAGGGGGGGGTTGATCTGTGCTGCACTTGGCCATGGCTGCTCCATTCTGTGTTCCATTGATTTTGTTTCCTATGTTTTATTAGAGGTGGACTTATAGGCTATTTTTGCCTCTAGAGGCAAAAAAAGTCACGTGGGGCTGACTAACATGAGTGTTTTTTTGCCACTAATGGCCATTTCGTCAGTTTTCGCCCACTAAAGTCAGAATTTGTATCACCTTCATGCTAGTGTTAGTGGCAGTTTTCACAGCTGCTATCTGAAACTATCGCCATGTATCGACGTATTGTAGATACATTGCTAACATTGCTATGGTTTTTGGTGATAGGCCGCGTTAAGAAAACTACCGCTAACTAGCGTTACCGTAAGTTAGCGGCAGTTCTTGTACATATACCACTCAGTGGCTCTAAAGACTTATTATTTCGGGGCACAAGGTTGGTTCCTCCATGTAAACTCAGAAAGGAATTGATGCAGCGAATGAGACACATCGGGGCATCACTAAGACCAAGGAAAGTTTGAGAATATCGTATTGGTGGCCTGAAATAGATAAGAAGGTTGAGAGAGTGGTACATGAATGTTATCCCTGCGCCTTGAGTGATAAGTCTAAGAGTCCAAGATTAGGGAGCATCCCACTTGTCCTTGGCAAGATGTTGATTTGGATATTCTGGGACCCATTCATGGGGAAGGTCAGCAGACGTACATAGTTGGGGTGATAGACACTTTCTCACGTTGGCCAGAGATTCTTTTCACGACTTCTATAGAAACCAAACATGTTTTCACATTCCTGGAAAACCAGAGAAGGGATTCCAGAGACAATTCTAACTGACAATGGTGTGCAACTAGTTTCTAAGGAAATGGAAGAATTTTTAAAGAAAAGGGGATTCAGCATACAAAATGCACACCTTATCAACCACAAGCCAATGGGATGGTTGAAAGGTTGAGTAGGGTGCTTAAGGAGACCATAAGCATGGCCAAACTCAATTCTTTAAGCTGGAGGTGCTCAAAAAGATAGAAATGTACAGGTTCACACCTCACAGTACTACTGGGAGCACTCCTTTTGAACTTTTTCATAGAAGGTTGCCCAACACATCGGTTGAACCACCATGGGTTAATGAAGAGTCGAATTGATACATCACGATGTATCCTGAGCCCCCTATGCTCCAGCTCCCATGCTTCCATGTTCATACCCCTCTATGCCAGCAATGTTCCAGGCTTGTGTTGTTTTCCAGCCTGCAGTCGCCAATTGTGTTCTGCGGCTTCCAGATCTCTTACTGACCTGGCTTTGCCGAGCATGTCCTGCGTGTCATGTTCTGAGTCTCATCGGTTTCAGCAGCACAGTTTGCATCTGGCTTAAGTTCATTTAAGTCCCTTTGAGCCATACTCATGAATTTGCCAAATATAAAGCATGAGCCGAAGGCACTGTGCAGGACAAAAGTGAGGCAACTGTGTTAGCACATCTTCTGACCCAATACTTTAAAAACATTGGTTTTAGCATCTGGCGGTGGTTCTGGAGAAGGGCGGGCATCAACATATTACGTGTGCCAAAGATTCTGCACTGTGGTTACATAGCCTGTATCTGGTTATCTACATTAGTGATTTCCAGCTGGGGTTCAATTCCTTTATTGGCAGCGGCGCTAAACACGCCCATTGAATCTCTAAGGCGCTATTCATGTGCGGCTGTATGTTGTTTGTCTCATATGATTTCACTAGGCCCGCCAACACTTCGATGCCCTTGAATCTGCCTGTCTCGTCCTTACTTGATATCTGGATGATTTGGTTGTTTAGCACCTTCTTGATTGCTGCATAGTTTACTTCATCTTGGGCCCAGCACGCTATTGTTGGACCAAACTCTGCCACAGCCTCAAGACAATACTTCTGACATGGGTTTGGTCCCCCTTCAAATATCATGTTCAGCACATCCTTTAAGGAGCATTTCTGGGCTTTTACTGTTATAAACCAGTATTTTACTAGGGTGCTCATGCATTCGTATTTTTGTTGTACCAGGCCAAACTTTAGTTGGATCAGGGCATTTTGTGTATATTTAGGGAGTCCAAAAAGCCTTTTATAAAACTGGCTCTGGGCTTTTTCCATGATTTTTTCTATCTTCCCTGAGAATGCTTGAGATGCGTACCCGGTTTCTGCTAGCAGTTTAGATTTTGTCACTCTTCTTATCGGTTCTATGGTTGGGCTGTATAATCTGCTGTGTAGCTTGCACAGTGCATAGATGGTGGCTTGTATTTTGGCTTGCGTCTTGGCTTGGTGCATTGTTGCCTTTCCTTTGTCATTTAACCTCGCTCCTAGATATTGGTCTTTCTATTGCTATATTCTTGCGGCCCAACGTCCACTTTAAAAACACTTTTTTCGGGTATTGTCCAAAAAGCACGACTTTGTATTTACTGTGGTTGGCCACTAATTAATTTGCCTCATTAAAGATGTTCAGTGCGTTCAGGCCTCTTTGCAACTCTACTCTCGTGTGATCGAAGGTCACCAGATAGTCAGCATACTGGAGTACATGTAATAGTTGCTGTCTGATTTTCGGGGTTTACAAGGTTGCGCCTTGTAGGGCTTTCCCCGGATGGGCCGTGTACAAATTGAAAAGTGTTGGCGCTAAGATGCAACCCTGTTTTAGACCTTGATCTGTGAGCAATTTGTGTGTAACCATGTCCCCTGCAGGTTTTATTCTCATCCAGGTATTGCTATACAATGACATAATTGCCTTCAATATTTTACCTGGGATCTTCCAGCTAATCAGTTTGTGCCATAGCTTGCTTCAATTTACTAAATCGAAGACTGTTAAATAGTCAACAAAGCATGCGAATACTAGCAGTTTGTTTCTATGATTTGCCTGCTGTGCCAGAAACAAGAGTGTCATTATGTTGTCTATAGTCGAGCAGCCTTTTCAGAATCCAGTTTGATAGAAGATCCAGGCAGTTAGCGCCTGTAACAAGGTGCTGGCATACGCTTTGCCTTCAATGTCTAACAAGGCAATGAGCCTGTAGTTTTTTGGGTCTGTTTTTACCCACTTCTTATGAATTGGTTGTAGTATCGAGCCGCACCAGGAGTCCAGTACGTCCCCCAATGATCTACATTCCATATACAAAGTTGATAGAAACTCCGCCTAGCCTTTGATACCCTATTTGAACAGGCCGCCCGGTAGGCCATAGGGGCCTGGAGCCCCATCCCTTTTTATCTTTTTTTTTACCTTTATGATCTCTTTGGGTTCTTGTGTGTCTGGTCTTCTTCCTCCACAGCCGCCCCTTCTGCAATGGGGTCCTCCTACTACTTTGGCACCCAGATTTCTGCTGTATGTGCCAGCCTGGCTTCCGCCATCACTGAGTTTCACCTGTCCATTTTTTCGTTTTCCATCTTAGCTATATATTCCCAGAATTGCTTCTGTTAGTTGTATTTGCACAAATCAAATATCTTGATCCATTCCTTCTCAATTGTCAATTGCCATTTTTGTTTCTATATTACCTGTTTATAATTCCGATGGGCTTCTTTGTAAGCACTCTCTGCCGCCGGGATCCCAGTTTTTTTATATGCCTGTTTAGCCTGTCTGAGAGAGCGGGTACTGTCCTTCAGTCTTTTGTGTATTTCCAGTTTTGTTCTGAGTTTCCCGCAATTTTGTGGAAAGTCTTCCTGGCCCCAGTTAATAGGACCACATGCAGCTCTTCAATCCAGGTGGCCCAATTCTGGATAGATGGAGTGGGAGGCACGCTGATTCCCGTCCGTCTTGATCCCTGATTCCAAGTCTCCCAATTTGCAGCGGTAAATTGGTTCCATCTAATCCTCTTTAATAATTTGTACTCCTTCAATCCTCATGTGTGGCTCCAGTTCTTCTCGACGTTCACATTGAAGACTGAATTTTTGTAATGAGCATTAGGTGGTCACTTGCTTTGTGTTGGTATGTCCAGAAGCATAAGACCCTGTGCCTCATGCTTGTCCCGATGAAGGTATAATTGATTATTGTTTGATTGTTAAAGGTGAAAGAGTTTGACTCCTTGGGATTCTGATGCTCGGTCCAGGCCTGAGCTGAAATTAATTCAAAAGAGCTTAGGAAGTTGTTAAATGCTCTTTCAGCAGTTGTGCCCTTTTCGTTGTCCGAACTCAGATGGTGAAGGTTGAAATCTCCAATGATAATCAAGTCCACGTGGGCGTATTCACAAAGCACTTCCTCTAGAATGGCAATGATCTGTTTAGTAGTTACCAGCTTTAGGGAACCGTTGTTATTGAGATATATGTTGATTAAAATTTCCTTTTTGGATTTGCCATCAAGTAGCTTATTTATGACAATAAGCTGTAGCTTATCCAGAGGTTTCTCAATCTCTTTAATGGAGACTTCTATTGCGTGCTTTACGTATATTGCAAGGCCAATTGAGGGCCTACTGTAAGAGTGTAATTTTCTACCTGGTACGTGTATGCTTGCAAAGCCTTGTAAGTGAACCTCCGTGGTTGCCCAGGTTTCCTGTAAACAGAGAATGCCCCCCTTCTGGATCTTTTCCATTGCTGTTTAGTGCACTTGTGATTCCTGCCACATTCCATGTTATGAGCTTAAGGCTTAGTTTTTGTGCTCTCTTTGAGGGTCCATCATCATTTTTTTTGTAATGTGCCTTTTTTGTGTGACTTTGGGCAAGGAGTAATTATTGTGTCTTCCCTGCGTTGTGGTGGCCTTGCGGGTCACCTTACGGGTTTGGGACCTGAGCCAGCTTTTGGCTGCTGTGCTTCATTTACTTTTCTCTCACTTTGGCCCTCTATTTCACTAAATTTATAATGAAGTTATGGAAGCTGCGTGAGATTTCTGAGGAGTGAGTCCCTCTTAGGAAACTTTGTGTGTTTGCACCATTTCTTTGTTATTCGGGTATTTTTTATCACTGGGCTCCCGGACCACAATGCCCCATTTTTCGAAGATGACCTTTTCCTGTAGAACCAAATCAGCGTGGTCAGTTGTCTGCAATGTTGTTATCATGTTTTCCGTGGTGGTCCACTACTTATTCTCCTCAAAATGTATGCTGAGTAGGTCTTTGCTCATTATGTGTGCCAACAAGGGAATGTGTTGAAGCAATTTCAAGATATTTCCCCTGTTGAGAGTATCTTTCCATCCTCGTGACGTAATCTGAGGGCAAAACATCACTTTCTGTGAGGCCACTATATGGGCCCGAGAGTCTTCTTCGATTTTTGTATGGAGTTGTGTGGCCCTGTTTTCTCTCAAGATGTCATTAATTCGGTCACTCACTTGGTGGTCTGTGGCTTGGCCAGTCGATGTTGGTCTCCACTGCCCCTGCAATGCTTTTTCTTGTTTCGTTTAGGTCTTCCTGCAACCCCTGACAGGCAGCATCTGTACCCAGGGCTCTTATTTGTCTTGTGCTCCCTCCAGTCACTATTTGCGCGGGCCTGTGATCATATTTCGGGCTCCTCCTGGATGCCACTTGGGCTAGCCTAGACTCTATTCTATCTGGGTTTTGAACGAAGGTTGGAACCACACTATCCATCTTCAGCGGAGGACATTAATTCATGGTCTTTTGTATCCCTCGTGGAGGCCCCATTTTTCCTTTTTTTGTTTTTTATCGGAAAGAGCTTTATACTGGGGAGATCTTCATTCTTGGCAATTTGAGGGCATTAGTGGCTGCCAAAAGTGTATCGTTGATCGAGGACAAGGTTTGCTTTGATCTTTAAGCCGCTCCTGGCTTCTCTATAGCCTCCTCCTGATGAGTTTCAGGTAACCTCTCTATTGTATCCCTCTACTGGACGACCTTGATGTTAATCTTCCTCATATGCCCATGCCATGGGGCTGCCTCTACGTGAGTCCTCCCATCCCCTTAAGTGCTGAGCCTTGGTTTGAGTAGCTTCAAATTTGATGTTGTCACTAGCTACATCTACTGCTTTGGTTCGTGTTTCTGTCGCAGGTGTCCTGTCAGCTGCCAGTTGTAATGATCGGGAGCACAATGTCTTTAAAAGTGACTTGCTGAATAACTCAAACTCCCTGCAAGGTGTAGCTATCAAACATGAGGAAAGTTCCATTACACTGTTGTCTTCCATGCTTTTCTGTAGGCTTGGACCAATAATAGAAATAGGACCTTTGTTGGTGTTGTCCATATTGTGTGTATCCAGCACTGGAGCTACAGCTGTGCCTTTTGTCTTCTCCCTGACCGGCCTCTAAGACCCCTATGGACGTTGAGGGTGTTTCCCACCTTGCTTGGAGGTGGAGGGGTCTGTTGATAACCACCTGTCATCAGTGCACTGCCGTTTTTGCTGTCATTGTCCCCAAGCATAGCATCGGGCATGGCGTCAGGGATTGTATCCACTTTCCTATAGTAAACATCCAAGGTTTTTGGCTCCTTTTGGGCACTTTCGGGGCACTCCCCATTCCTCTTTGCTGCCTTCTATTTCCCCTTTTGCCATACTTGCCACTCTTCTCTGCGGGTAGACTCGGTGGGAAAATTTTCAGCCTGCCGCGAAGATGCCTGTTACTTTGACTTGCCTGCGATTATCCCCGAGGATCCCTCTTGCTCATCCTGTTATTTTCTTCAGTGGGTATTCCAAATGGCCATTAGGTTAGCTCATTGGGCTCTGGTGGGGGCCTCCTCTCTTCCTTCCTCAAAGTACACGCCTCTCATCACCACCACGTGATACAACTCGCTTCCTCACCTCTCTGCTTTGACAATAACCAAACACAATTAACAAACATGAGGTCTTACAAGTGAAGGCGTGTGATGAGAATAAAGCATGGGCTAAGAAGCAGTTGAAGGTGGAGAAAAGAAAAGTGTATTTTGACAACAAGAAGGGAGTGAGGGGTGGACATAGGGTCATGATAAAACATCTGGTTACGTGTGGTTCTGGTGTCTCCAAGCCTATTCATGTTGTAAAGATCTTTAACAATACTGTTAAAACTCAAGGTTTTCGCATCTGGAATCTCAATAGAGTTGTGGTTTTTAAGGACTATGTGTACATTTTCTTTTTTTTTGCTTGTGTTTATGTCCACATGATGTATTTATATTTAAGCTATTCTTGTAAATATTTTTTGTGTATTTAAGGAAGGTGTGTGGTACCTGTGCTTATTTAATGGAAGATTGTACAGGTTATTGTGTTCCACATGGAAGATTGTACAGGTCATTGAGTTCCTTTATGGAGCACACACACGTCATAAGTGTGGTCAGATAGGCGGTGTCATGGAATGTGTAAAAAGGCAGTTACTCCAGCCTTGATGGATGATGAATGAGATCTTCCGAGGAATAAACTATGTTTGAACCTGACACCGCATCTTGAGTTTATTTGTGTCCAGATGCCACACTGTGTCTTGCCCTTTGTGTACGGATCTCCTCTGCAGGGCATGCACTAAGGTTTCCCTCCAGAGCAGACTCTTGAAGAATCTGCCTACCTGCGGTCACATAGGTTCCGCACTTCGCAATGCATTCTAGAAGCAGAATAAGGACTGCCCTGCCTCGCATTCTCTCTGTGGAGTGAAATTTAGCCCCAAGTTGATGAGTTGCATGTTCAAATTAACTGAATGATTTATAAGCAGTTTGCATGGACGTCATTTGTATGTAGTCAGGGGTCGCAGCTATGACCTCTAGCTTGCTCCTTGCTACCCCAGGCACATTCTTTCCGAACCTTGACCTCAGAAGAGGCAAAAGTGTTGCCAACTCTGAGGCCACTGGCCGCAAAGGAAGTGCAGGGAGGAAGAGCAGCAGGGAGCAAGCTAGAGGTCACAGCTGCGACCCCTGACTACCTACAAATGGCGTTCATGGCAGTAGGGTGTGCCCAACTTCACGGGACTAAACATAAAAACTAGAGACCCTCTCTAGCAAAGGGAAAATCACAATTGATTAAAAAACCTGTGTGGGCCGTGCTGCGGTGCTCTTATCTCTGTTCTACCATTCAACGCCATCTGAATGGGACCTTTGATCACTCGATTCGCCCTCTCCACTAAACCATTACCTTGGGGATTATGTAGGAAAGTGTGCACATGTCTTGTTCCCTTTCCTTTTAAAAACTCCTGCATGAATGTGAGATGAGTCCTGTTGCCTATCACAATAACACTTGGACAACTTTCCCTTCTGAAAGCCTTTCTGAAAAACTTAATGACACTCTCTGTGTTGAGGTTTCTCACAAATTCCACCTCCACCCATCTTGAAAACACATTTATCATCCCTAGCTCAAAACGCTCTTTTGAGACAAATAATCCATGGGACCAATTAATTAAAGGGTAGACACACAAAGAGGGCATGAGGAGATTTTAAGACCAGCAGGGGACGCCTACCCTATGACAAAGCCGTAAAACACAAATAGGCCCCGGGGTCAAGTGATAGATAACAGAGGAGTGCAGGAGTGTCCCTTTTATAGGATGGTTTCCCTCACCCACCCGAAGGTGGCATCTTTCATCATAGGGTAACCTCCTCTCAATGTGAGCCTGGTCGCAAATCAGACTGCAACCACCTCTCTGAGAGGGAGGAGGTCAGGGATGTTTTCAGTGTAGAATAGAGGTATACTAAAACATGTAGATGTCCGAGGACACCAAAGACTTTATTGGAGCATCCCACGGTCAAGATTAAGAGCAAAAGCTATAGCAGGAGTGGATTAAAGCTGTCATAGTACTGTGATGGTCGACATGTTTCAGTCTTATACACTCCGTAGATGTGTAGCGGCTTTCTTCAGGACCAATTGTGAGCAATATGTAATCTAGTACATTGCAGAGACATACACATCCATAAAAAGGTATTCTGAACCAGTGGTTGGAGTGGATCGCCACTCAGTCAGAGTTCCACTGGTAAGTGTGTTACCCACAGTGTCAGGTAATCACAGACACCTTAACCGAAGGGGCGTCTAAGTCCTCAACCACGGCGTGTGGCGGGCGCTGGATTATCTGTCTGAGGTGCGATCCAGCGCCCGCCACACAAGAGGTAGTAGCACTGGTAGCAGGACAGGGTGTTACCTGATTTATTCTTCTTTACAAGAACACTCATTCTTGACGGGCGGTATCTTTTTCTTCATGTATCTTGGCGAGTGCTTGAGCATTCTCCTGAAAACGGTTTTCATTCGGGTACAAGATGAGCCTGCAAACTAAACTCTCAGGTTCCTGATGCATAGACCTGCTGAAAGCCACTGCAGTCCTTAAACACCTACACAGGTGCAAAAGGAGGTCTCTGCACAAGAGGTAGAAATCTGGGAAAACAGGGAATGGGAATGAGAGAAGAACACTGGACGGGATCATGGTTTTCAAAATGTATTTGTCACACGCAACGAATGTCACAGAACTTCCTTGGTGCTTGAGGAATGGCAGGCCACCCAACCAGCTGTTTGGATGACAGAGGACCACAGGCAAGTAAAATAATAACAGGGTGAAATGATAAGATATAGTAGTGATATGAGGCTTACCAGCTGTGGCAGCAGATGTAGTGGTGTTAAGCCCTCCAGCAGACTGGGATACCAGACTAGGACCCCGGGCTGCTGGTGCAACCTGGACTGGTGAGGAGCTAAGCAAGAAATGGATACCTGAAGATATTGAGAAAAATGCAGGGAAAGAGGCCTAGAAGCGAATCTAAGGCAAAGGAATAGAGAGGCAAGAAAACGAAAAATGTGAGGGATGGATATCAGGGATGAAGCAGAGGGCCATAACATCTCACAACACATGGCTAGGAGAAGACTACATGTTAGAATGATCTTAAAACCTGGATTTACCCGTAATATCCAGAAGGGTACCCATAAACAGAAAGTCAGTGTACCTGTTAGTCAGATAGGTGGATTCACCCATAATGCCCAGAAGTGTACCCACAACCAGAAAGTCAGTGTAGCTTTTAGTCAGATAGCTATCTAGACTTTCCAAACTCATCAGTGTCCACTGGCCTGTTTTCCACAGTTTCCAGCCCCGTTATCCCAATGCTTAAGGAGTCATCTGTGCCGAGTCTGATTTCAGGCATCAGCATCCGTTCTGCATGTTTATTGTGTCTGGGTTCTAATTATTCAAGGGCCAAGTAATTGTTGAAGTGTGATGCTGTGTTGCAAGTAACTAGCAGAGGTGAGGCGTGTGAGCAGTCCTGAAAACACATTCTCCTCCCCCTTCTGGTGTAATATATTCATTTAGAGACGAGCCACAATCCAAAAAATGGCAGCTACTAAGATTGACACTGGAACAAAGAGCATGCAAGCAAAGATATTACAAACAAGAGACTTGTCAAGAATATCAGAAAATTGGATCGAAAGATTGAATATATGGTAACCTCTCCTAAAACATACCATCAATGTGGTCAGATGACCTAGCCTCAAAAGCCAAAGTGTAAAGCAGCTCTAAGTCCCAGTCACAAAAAAGAAAAGTCATGAAGCCTCACAAAATTAGTGTGTTCTGCTCTTTATCAGTCTTTCTCAAGATAAAGCTTACAGATAAAGTCGACTTCCTGTTGATGATGGCTGAACTAGGGTCAAAAAGAAAACTTGGTTATAGAAGACACATTGTAGTCTTTGAAAAATCTGTTAGACGGGTATTATAATTAACTCCTAGGTATGGCTCTGCTTAATTATTTAGTCATACCCACCTATAAGTGTTCCTCATTGTTAAAAAATTATAAACCATCCACAGCTATTCCCTCACCCACCAATGAAAAAATTGTGAGATGAGTCAGAAAGTGCCTCACGTAAGCACCATCCATGGAGCTACGAGTTGGTACTCACCAGTTTGCTCATCCTATCATCAGCAACTTTCTTGACAGAAAAGTAAAGCGTGTGACCTAACTCTTAAGCTCATGTGAAGTGGTGAAAAAATAACATGTAAATGATGGTGTCATCTATCAACAGTCTAAGCCCCTTAATGTGAAAAGAAGTGAATTGATCTCCTGATTAAAAATGAGTTGTGAACAACTATCCCACACATTCTTTAATTTAATAGTGTCCACACTCGATTAAAAAGAACTGCATGTTTTAGACCATTTTAACTTGAACGGCTAACGTGTTTCATCGCCCAAAGAATTTTTGGCAATTTCTTCAGGGCACGGGGATGCATCTCCACCTCAACGATGCAATGGATCGGAACGCGTACTGTTGGTCTGGCGGTACATTTTGCTTCAGCTGCATTGAGTTCCGTGGGGGTGGTCAACCTTAAGAGTCCCCTCTTGGTGTGTTGCTGGTAGGAGTCCACCTGGCAACCACCTGATCCATTGCATCTTCTGAAAAACAGGAGCAATGAACTGGTTGAAATGCCATGGTAGCTCATAGCCTTTGAAAATTTGGCAAAGTAATATGTTTGTGAGTTTTTAGGCTTTGTAGAGGGAGTATCCACTGACCGCGATTGTGCTGTTTTTTAATGTTCTTTTTACATTTTCTTAAGTGTAACATTATTCAAACGTAGGGCCTCATTTAAGAGGAAGTCACAGAGTGCAGCGCAGAAAGTCACCTTGCTGCGTTGCACTGCGTGGCAGGGAAAGGGCAGGAATGTGCCATATTTAAGGCAATGAGGCACATTCCAATCCTCTCCCTTTCGCTGGTGCCCTTTTTGCAGCCTAGCGCCAATGCAGGCGTGCAGGATTGATTTTGTTCACAAAAACAATCCTATGAGGCATATTCCTCGTTCTATGTGTGCTGTAGAATGCAGCACACATAGAAAGAGGAAGAAACCAGGAGAAATAAAGCTATTTCTCCTCTCCTGGAAAGGTGTAAGTTTTTGACACATCGCCAGGTTTGCAAGTTCTTGTAAATCTGGGAATGTGTCAAAATCTATGGGAGTTGTGTGGCAACACCCACATAACATTCAGGGAACGCCTACCCAGTGCAGAGTAAACCAACACAGAAATTTGCGCTGTATTGTGTTACTCCAGATTTTTAAAGTCAATCAGAGCTACGCAAAGGGGCTTTGCGTGGCTTCAAAAATCTGACTTAAAGGTTTGCTTCACGTATGTACCACGTTGTGTGGTGCAAAAATGGCGCAAGCCTCTCATAAATGAGGCCCTTGTTGCATTCAAGGACAGTTTGTGTGCAAGAATACGTTGACGGGGAGATATGTATTAACAATACTATATGGGGAGAAAATGTGGCGCAACTGCCAGAATTGCTGACTTTGGATTTGGGGAACCAGTTTCAAGTCTTGGCATCGGCTCAACATCCTGTGATTCTGGGCAAATCACTTAATCTCCCTGTGCCTGCCCAAAAAATTAATGTACTCATGTAAAGCGCTCCAATACCTTTGAGTCAAGTTTGCGCTATATAAAACTCCCCAAAAAATAAAATAATAATAATACATTTCATTCAATGAACAGTAGTACACTGAGTTTAATCAGCGACATTCAATAGAGCCCTCTGATCATGAGCTTATAAAAATAAAGGGAGTCTACAGGAATAAAGTTCGGTGAAAAAAATAAAAAATTACTTCCTCCTCCATTTTGTACAAAGCAGTGACCCTACCCTCTGAACATACCTCCTAATTCGCCTTCCTAATCCAATACTCCTCTCCTGAAACTGCAGCTTTCCTACTGGGAGCAATCTTGGAAAAAACATTTTTTATTGAGGGATGCAGAGCCATCTACTTAAGTTGCATTCCCTTCTACAGCGATCCACTCGGCCAATTATTTGGCTTTCTGTAAATTAAATAATTTAATTTAACATTATTTCCTATGGGGTTTTATTTTAAGTCCCTACCTCATTACTTTCTTTTGGAGTGTATTGCAGTACCAGTGGCTGGCCGTGTGGAGTGCTGGCGATACTGCACAAGTATCAATAACAAAAGTGCAGGTCGTGAATACCAAAAACTAGTAAACGTACTCAAAAGTGTAAACATACTCAAAAGTGCAATTTGTGAACTAGACCCTGTGTGCATGCCCAGTGCTGCCAGCTCACCTGGCTGTTGGCTGTGTGGTGAGTGGAATGATGTGGCTTGTGTCCTCTTTTCCGTGGACTGCCTTGGTGCCTTTGCCCATTAGCAGTCTCTCTCACTGCCGTGGACTGCAGCTGAGGGAACGGCAAATCTCTTACAGTGGGACAGAGTCAAGAGTCCGAGAGAATCTGAGGAGAGGAGCTGGTAATAGTGCTGTGGAGAGATGTCTTTTTTGCTCTGTCACCGTCCCCTGTCATTTCTTCTTTTCTTTTTTTTTTAAAGTTTTTTAATTTTATTGAAATAATGAAAGTTGATTAACAGTATTGGAAAGACCGAAATAAATAGGAATGGAAGAAAGGAAGATGGGGCAACCAAGTAAGAAAGATTTATCAACTAGAGAAAAGGATGAGGCATTAAAATGATTGCTCTAAATTCTTATCAGCTCTAGGGAAAGGTAGTCAGACAGCCCACAATGAGGTTGTCTGCCCGCTTTATTCATTTTGGTCAGAAAAATGAACAAAGGTGTATGGAAGAAGTCATTAGTGAAGTCATGATTCTGGCTGTTGTGATTCTTGTTAGATATCCTTTGCTGGTGTAGAGGTGCAAGGGGGAGGGTCCTCTGGCAGTCTTTGAACATGCGTTATACTTTGTTTCACACTTGGGGGCGGATTTATCAATGAGTTGCATTGCCCATGCGCCACCCAAGGGGGTGCAAGGGTGACACAACAAGTAAGTCAAAGTTATCAAGCCGGCCCTGCATGGCTTGATAAATTTAGGGTAACGCAACACAGCATAAATCGCTGCGGTGTGTTACTCTGCCCCAAGTAGGCGTTCCATGGGTGGAGCATCGGTGTTCCCATAAATCCATCCATAGGTTTTGGTGCATTCCCAGATTTACCATTACTAGTAGACCTGGGAATGCATCAAAATGCTATGCTTCCCCAAGTGAGTTGAAATATCTTTATTTCGCCTCAATTTTTCTCTATGTGTGCTATATTCCACAGCACACATAGAAAGAGGAAAATACCTCAGAGGATTGTTTTTGTGCAGGAAGGTTTCCCTTCCTGCACAAAAACAATCCTGTCTGCTACGCAGGCACCCTTGCACCACAGCGCAAGGGTGCCAGCATTGGCGCTAGGTAGCACATTGTACGCAAGCGCAAGGAAAGTATGTTAAATACAGGGCATTCTTGCCCTTTCACATAGTGCAGCAAGGTGACTTGGTAAATCTACCCCTTAGTTTAGAGATTCAGGTGGGGTCACTCAAGCCAATTGCCTTTTACACTCTGCACTTTTGTTTTGGGCGCTTTTATCAGAGTGGATGAAAGGCAAGGGATACACCATGGTACAATAAAGCAGAAGACAGGCCAGTCCTATCTCTAGATGGCCACCCACAAATGGGTTCAACAGCCATCTAGATGTGACAAACAATTGCTCACCTCAGCATTGAGGGTTCGATTACACACGCTTAATGTAGTATCCAGCCGATGTTCGCAAAGGTTACTCTGACACTAAACCCTTTTTACTAAATACAGTATTTAAATCAAGGTAAGGGAGATAAAAGGAGATGTGGTCCATTCACCTTCCGGCAAGTCGTTTATAATCAAAAATAGAACGGATCACTTGTACCTGTTTTCCACGGTTATATGGCTTTTCATCTATTCCTTAAAAAACCCTCATTCACGTTTAGGTGATTCGTAGGGCGGTATATCTTGATTCACTGCCTAAAAAACGTGACAGCTTCATCATTGGGTTTTGTTTATGCTTCCTCCACCCGGAGGGAACCACTGGATATTTACAGTAGTGATCAGAAATAAAACTGTGATAGAGTGCTCGTGTTAAGTGAAAAAATATATTTTAAAAAGGGTAAATCCCTCATGCTACCTGGACTGTATTTTTATTATTGTCTGGTGCATGGGAAAAGAATAAAAAGGGGAGGTTGTGCAGAACGGGCATATAATGAGTCCAATGCACAATCAGTCCGAGTAATTGGTCGACATGTTTCAGCCCTTTATTCGCCCCGAAGGGTCGGGGGGCTTTCGTCAGGACCTTGAGAGTGTTGAAAAGGGTGGTGAGATAAAGGGATAATACCCTGAATCGAAACAAGAGGAGTTCAAATGTCAATCTGTAGAGCTCCTAAAAAAAGGTTATTACCTTCTGGTGCTTCTATTCGAGTCTTCGGTAAATGGGTACGGACGCGATTTTACTGCGGGTTTTCGCAGGATGCACGACTTGTGCTGATGCTGTCTTCCTGTTTACAGGTAGCATGAGGGATTAACCTTTTTTTAAATATATTTTTTCACTTAACACGAGCACTCTATCACAGTTTTATTTGTGATCACTACTGTAAATATCCAGTGGTTCCCTCCGGGTGGAGGAAGCATAAACAAAACCCAATGATGATGCTGTCACATTTTTTAGGTGGAGAATCAAGATATACCGCCCTACGAATCACCTAAACGTGAATGAGGGTTTTTTAAGGAATAGATGAAAAACCATATAACCCTGGAAAACAGGTACTAAATACAATAGACAGGGCTTCGCGTCAGAAAACTGCAACCTTTTGAAGTAGGCACAAGGAAGGAGAAATGCTTTAATTTCTCCTTCCTTTTCCGACTTCGTACGTGTGCTGCACTTTACTTTAGTGCAAGTGCAGATATTTGCATATGACACAATTACAGCAATGAGGTAATACTGCGCTGCTTTGTTTAACTACAATGAATGATTTTCACCAGACAGTTCTGGTGTAAGGGGAAATGCATGCAAAAATATTGGATAACGTTATCAGCGCGGTGTTAAAATGTGATTGTCACAGTGTACTTCTGCAAGTCGATAAATCCGGTGGTAATACCAAGTAATGATTTTATAACCACTATAAAGTAATACATCCAGGAAGGAATGAGCACGATTTGCAAGAGATTTTCGCACTGGATATGTAACCTCCAGAGTATGAGTGAAAAAAAGATTTACTTACACCGAATCAGGATTTGTGGATTTTTCGAACTGTAAATTACACTTAAAACAGGGTGGCTTTTCACAGGTTTTTTTTAATAGTAAATCGGTGGCGAAACTGATGTTTTCACTGAGAAGTCATGGAGAAGCTATTGGGAAGGTTCAGAATTGTTACTGAGACTATACTATCTGAAAGAAACACGTTAGTTAGATTCCTCACCTTAGAATATCCCCAGGCGTCAGACTGGATCCGGAAGATTTTTGTAGCAATACCCCTTGCTCGTCGCTAGGCGTTGTCTGCGGCTCCGCGTCCGTCGTTGGCGTCGTGCGCCGGAATGACGTCGTCGGAGTACTTAGACGCCGCCCTCGCGCGCTGACGTCAGTTCTTCTTTTTTCCGCACCAGACTCTTTTTGGTCACTTTCTCGACTCTGGTGCCGGTAGGATGCCTGGTTTCAAGGCCTGCGACGACTGTCACCGACTGATGTCGGTGACCGATCATCACCGCCGGTGCCTGTACTGCTTGGGCCTCGACCACGACACGGAGTCGTGCTCCGATTGTATGGCCCTGACCTAAGCTTCTCGAGCTTCGCCACTCGGCTCCGCGCCCCTCTCGATCCCGGTCCAGGAGGAGGTCCAAGGATCGGTCGCGGAGCTGCACTCGACATCGTCGCGCGTCTGGCTCGAAGTCTTCGGGTAAGTTGAAGCGCTCTAAGAAGTCCAAGAGGCGACACCGCTCTTCGGACTCCCCTCGCCGGTCGCGCGACTCGGCCGAGGGTCAGGGTGGTTCCACCCCCCGCGGCTCCGCCAGAGCCACAGGCGCCACGCAGATCCCCATACCCGCCGGTCCCTGGGATTGACGCGACGCCGGCGGAGGTCAGTGCCTTCCTCTCGGCCATGAGGAGCTTGGCCCCGCCGTCGATGCCCGCAGGCGCACCTTCGGGCCCCGCGGACTCGACTGGGCGACCTTGCGTGCCGGCGGCTCCGGCCCAGGCGCCGTTGGAGGCTATGGCCCCGACGCTGCAGGTCCCCGAGGGGCCCGAGCCTGGGCCCGGTCGACCTCATCACGCCTCCTCCGCCGGCGTCGACACCGGTACCACCTCCGACGCCGACTCCGGTCGACGTCGATCCCCGGTTCAGCCCCTATCCG
The DNA here is from genome assembly GCF_964204655.1 of Triturus cristatus. Lineage (NCBI taxonomy): Eukaryota > Metazoa > Chordata > Amphibia > Caudata > Salamandridae > Triturus > Triturus cristatus. The sequence goes on from NC_140581.1 coordinate 831,682,328, forward strand.
GTCCCGACACCAATGCGGCGCTGCCCAACGCCGCATCCGACGCCGCTAGAGACACATTATGTCTGTCGACCGGCTCCGATCATTCCTCCTGTTTACCAGGAATCGGATGACGGGGGCGACTGGGAGGGGTCTGAGGACCCTATGGCCCTTCAAGGGCAACATTCACAGGACTGGGCAGATGAACTGGGGGAGGCCAGTGGATTGGATACCTCACCGGACACTGGATTCATCTCTCCTCCGACTGTGGCTTCGGAGGAGGGTGCAGCTTTTTCTGTGGTGCTGCGCAAGGCGGCCGCGGCCCTTGGGCTTGAGCTGCCTGCCGTGGCTGTGAGGACTAACATCCTCACTGAGGTGCTTCAGTCTGCCGCATGCTCCACTGAGCCTCTGCTGCAATTCAATGAGGCCCTCACTGACGTTCTGCAGGGCACCTGGTCCAAGCCCTCCACTGTCCCTCCTATGGATAGGAACGTTGCCAGTCGCCACCGCCCTGCTCCGGGCGACCCAAGTTTTCTGTCCCAACACCCCACCCCCGAGAGTCTGGTTATCCAGGCCTCTACCTCCCAATCCTCCTTCCCATCCGCTCCTCCGGACCGGGATTCTAAGAGACTGGAACAGTTCGGTAAGAAGCTGTTCTCCTCGTTCAGTTTGGGCCTGCGGTCTTTAAACACCGCCTGTCTCTTGGACCGTTATTCCCACTCTCTGTGGGATACGGTGGAGGACGTGCTGCCACTGTGCCCGGAGGAGGCCCGGGCACGGCTTTCCTCGGCTCTGGCCGATGGGAGAGATGCAGCGCGCCATGCCATCCGATGTGGACTCGACACTACGGACTCGCTGGGTAGGGCGATTTCTACCACGGTGGTGCTTCGACGTCACGCCTGGCTGCGGTCCACGTCCTTTTCAGGGGATGTCCAGAGCACACTCATGGACATGCCTTTTGATGGCGCTCGCCTTTTTGGTGAGAAAGCGGACAGTGCTCTGGCTCGCTTCAAGGACTCCCGGGCTACGGCCAAGTCCTTGGGCCTCTCGGCCCCGCGGCCACAAACTTCCGCTTTTCGCTCCTTTTGTGGCCAAGGAAGGGGCACCTCCTCACGTCCGCCTAGCCACCGGCCACAGACCCAGCCTGCACGCGGACGTGGTTTCCGCCGAGGCGGTACTGGAGGACAACGCGGTCAGTCCACATCCACCCCGGCAGCATCCGCCTCAAAGCCTTCCTAGTCCGAGCTTTCAGGCCCATTCCTCGCCAGTGGGAGGCCGGGTTCGCCATCACCTGCTCCACTGGCGTACCATTACTTCGGACAGGTGGGTTCTGCAAATCGACCGAAGGGGCTACTCCCTCCCCTTCGAGACGACCCCTCCAGCCATGCCACCGCAGCACCACCGTATCTCGGAGGATCATTTGAATCTTCTGCAAGAGGAAGTTTCGGCCCTCTTGGCCAAAGAGGCCGTCGAGTGCGTTCCGAGCCCAGAAGTAGGTCGTGGTTGTTATTCCCACTACTTTCTGGTTCCCAAGAAGGGCAAAGGGGGCCTACGCCCTATCTTGGATCTCAGGAACGTTAATGCCTTCCTCAGGAAGGAACAGTTCGAAATGTTGACTTTGGCTCAGGTTCTAGCTGCCCTTGACCCTGGAGACTGGATGGTAGTGTTGGACTTGCAGGACGCATATTTCCATATCCCCGTCCTGCCGGCCCACCGGCGTTAACTGCAGTTCACGGTGGGTCAGGAGCACTTTCAGTTCACCGTGCTCCCCTTCGGCCTTACCAGTGCCCCTCGGGTGTTCACGAAAGTGATGGCGGTGGTCGCAGCTCATCTGCGCAGATCAGGGGTTCTAGTCTTCCCCTATCTCGACGACTGGTTGTTGAAGGCGGGCTCGCCCCAGACAATCGTCTCCCACCTCCAGACTACGGCAGATCTCCTGCATTTGCTGGGGTTTTCCATCAACGTGCCGAAGTCACACCTGAGCCCCTCTCAGAAGCTCCTCTTCATCGGAGCGGTTCTTCATTCGGCGCAGTTCGGGTCCCATCTTTCGGCCTCTATCCTGGGTTTCGGTCAGGCTAGTGTTGCGGCTTCTGGGGCTGATGGCCTCCTGCATCCTACTAGTGCATCACGCCAGGCGGCGCATGCGGGCTCTGCAGTGGGACCTGAAGTTTCAGTGGGCCCAGCATCACGGCAACCTGTCTGACCATGTCTTGATCTCGGAGGGCACTGCACAGCAGTTGCAGTGGTGGCTCACGGACCGCGATTGGGTCACGGGCAAGAGCCTCTCCCTACCCCTACCAGAGCATGTCGTAGTGACGGATGCGTCCCTCCTGGGATGGGGTGGCCATATGGGAGAGGCGGAGATCAGAGGCCTCTGGTCTCCGGCGGAGTCTCGCCTCCACATCAACTTGTTGGAGCTGAGAGCGATCAGACTTGCACTGAAAGCCTTCCTTCCCTCTGTCCGGGGAAGTGTCGTGCAGGTGTTCACGGACAACACCACTGCCATGTGGTATTGCAACAAACAGGGCGGGGTGGGGTCGTGGACCCTTTGTCAGGAGGCTCTGCGCCTCTGGACGTGGCTGGAACACCAGGGCATCACCCTGGTGGTTCAACATCTGGCGGGCTCTTTGAACGCCAGAGCAGACGAACTCAGCCGCCGGTGCATGATGGATCACGAATGGCGTCTGAACTCCGAGGTGGTGCACGGTCTCTTTCAGCATTGGGGAGAGCCTTGGTTAGATCTATTCGCCACCGACGAGAACGCGCAATATCAGCAGTTCTGCATGTTGGAATTTCCAAGGCGGCACTCGCTCTGCGACGCTTTTCGTCGAGAGTGGAGTTGCGGTCTGTTGTACGCCTTTCCGCCTATACCACTTCTGCCCAGAGTGCTGAAGAAGATCAGGTGCGACCAGGCCCAAGTCATCTTGGTGGCTCCGGATTGGGCACGAAGGTACTGGTACCCCGAGCTACTCAGTATGTTGACCGCTCCTCCGATACGTCTGCCCCTTCGGGAGGATCTTCTGTCGCAGCAGCAGGGGACGGTACTCCACCCGAACCTGTCCAGCCTCCACCTCCATGCGTGGAGATTGAGCGGCGGCAGTTGATGCCATTTGACTTGCCTCCTGAAGTCTGTGATATAATTCTGGCAGCCAGGCGTCCCTCCACAAAGACGGTATACGCCTGCCGGTGGAACAAATTTGTGGCATGGTGCACAGCAAAGGCTGTGGATCCCCTTTCCGCCCCTCTTTCTGAGGTTCTCCTCTTTATTCTTTCTTTAGCCCAGCAGGGCTTTGCCTTGGGCACCTTGAAAGGTTATCTTGCTGCCATCTCTGCCTTCTTACGGCTTCCTGATCAGCCCTCTCTTTTCAAGTCCCCTGTGGTGTCACGCTTTCTTAAAGGCATTACTCACACGTTTCCTCCTGTCCCTTTCGTAATGCCTCAGTGGGACTTGAATCTTGTTCTAACATTTCTGATGTGCGCTCCCTTTGAGCCTCTTCACAATTGTCCTCTTCGTCTTCTGACTCTTAAGACTGCTTTCCTGGTAGCCATCACCTCGGCTAGACGGGTGAGTGAGCTCCAGGCTCTATCGTCCAAGTCTCCTTTCCTATCTGTTCATCCGGACAAGGTTGTCCTTCGGCCTCGTCCTTCCTTTCTACCGAAAGTGGTGACCCCCTTTCATCTTGGGCAATCTGTCACCTTGCCCACCTTCTTTCCGCCTCCGCATCCTTCCAAAGAGGAAGAGCGGCTCCACCGTCTGGACCCAAAACGTGCGCTCTCCTTTTATTTGGACCGCACCAAACAGTTCCGAGTGGACGACCAGCTTTTCGTTGGCTACGTGGGTGCAAAGAAGGGAAAAGATGTGCACAAACGGACCATCTCCCGGTGGGTCGTTTTGTGTATAAAAATCTGTTATTCCTTGGCAAAAAAGGACCCTCCTGTTGGGCTGTGAGCCCATTCTACTCGGGTCACGGCGGCTACTACTGCTTTGGGACGGGGAGTCCCTTTGCAGGACATCTGTCAGGCGGAGACGTGGGCTTCGCTGCACACGTTTGCCAGGCACTATTGCCTAGACAGCCAAGTCCGGAGGGATGGCTTCTTTGGCCGTTCTGTCCTCCAGGACTTTCTGGTGTGATCTTGGTTCGCAGACCCACCACCGGGGTTGGTATTGCTTGGGTATCTATTCTAAGGTGAGGAATCTAACTAACGTGTTTCTTTCAGATGAACAAGTTACTTACCTTCGATAACATTAGTCAGTTAGATTCCTCACCGACCCACCCATCCTCCCAGTTCTGTGAACCGACATCTAGGGTTAAGGCTATCCTTTTCAGGGCACTAGATTTTTTGGCACCAGTGTCGGTCTCTTGCATGTCTCTGCGTTCCTGGCGCGGAAAGCTATGTACAAGAACTGACGTCAGCGCGCGAGGGCGGCATCTAAGTACTCCGACGATGTCATTCCGGCGCACAACGCCAATGACGGACGCGGAGCCGCAGACGACGCCTAGCGACACGCAAGGGGTATTGCTATAAAAATCTTCCGGATCCAGTCTGACGCCTGGGGATATTCTAAGGTGAGGAATCTAACTAACTAATGTTTCTTACAGATACATCGTTACCGAAGGTAAGTAACTTGTTCTTCTGGGTATCTGTAAAAGGTCACCTTAATAAGCAAACACATTTAGTAAACTGTTTGCAGTACATGTGCATTTAGGATGTGAAAGAAACAGAAGCACCTCAGGTTTTTTCATGGCGTATAGCGCAAGGGAATCCATGGGGACGAAAAATAAAAAGAAATGGGCAAGTATGCCTTCGCCCTACCAGTAGCCTACAGCTTGTTTGCACTATCAAAAATCTATAGTAGTTAGACTGGGGGCGACAGGAGTACATCAGGAAAGCTCCAAATTTTGTAAAATTCCAAACTTATCATTGGTGAAAGCGAAAACAAAAAAAAATGAAAATCAATGTCATTTTTAAGCAAATGTGATGCGCTGATGCCCTTTTTTATTAGTGAACTGAACTGCCTTCACCAAAGCTGATGACAATACAAGAGGGAGGGCAGGCTTGTCTCAGCATGTTATGTGTGAGAAAGTGTAATATTAAAAAACTCTAAAGTCTGGGATTTCATATTTCCGCCTCATACCTTTGCAATCTGAGCGAATACAAGTACACTATCTATATTTTCAAATTAATGTGTATAGGACTGGCAGCTTCCTGCATTGCGTGATCTTCGTACTTTTTATTGCAGAACCGTGAAACACTGCTACATACAGTTTTAATACAAATGTATGCGTATATAAACATTGCTTTTACAACCCATCCAGTCAGAGTACATTCCAGAAAGCCTCAAATTTACATGATTTAAACACGTAGAATAAGGTTTAAGGATCCTGCTGGAATGCCTTTGCCACAAAATACTGTTTCACCAAAATTTAATAAAGTGATCTTAGCATATGTTGAAGCCCTTGGCTCACCTTCTTGCTCGAGGAATGCTTTCCGTCTTTTGGCGGAGGCACATTTTATCAGCATTTCCAAGAATACACAGGACGAAGCACACAGTACAGTGCATTGTTAGTGCTAATAGGCCTGACAGCTTTTAGATTTTTGCTAGGATGTTAACATCCTGTCATTAATCTTCAGGTAAGCGCCATCGCAAACAGTTTGTTTTACTTGCGGGACCACGTGAACATCCTAAAGGAGAAGCTCGGAATAAATCCAGTCGTTCTGCTGAATGTATGGCTGGACCTTAATGACGAGTTTTGTCAAAGCAGTGTGAATGGTTTGAGGTGGAACCAAGGTGTTATTGCGTTCTGTAGACCCTCGTATGTTTCCTTGTATCCCATTTGGGCTTTGGACAATCACAGTGACTTCCCGCATAGTTTGGTTTGGAAGTAACTGCTTCCTCAAAGTCTGAAGGCACCAACACGTTTATAACACCGGTCCATGGAGTCTTAGATTCCGAACAAAGGGGCATATTATCAGGAAACGGCGTTAAAATTATCGCCGCTTTAGCGACAGAAAACTGCCGCTAAAGCGGCAATAACGGGCTTGATAATTTGCTCTTGAGAATTCCAATAGAAGCCCATGTTCTGGTGTCAACATGGGCTTTTATTGGAATTCTCTGCGGCATATTATCAAGCCCATTATCGCCGCTTTAGCGGCAGTTTTCTGCCACTGAAGTGGCAATCATTTTAACGCCGTGCTTGATAATATGCCCCAAAGTTCTTACACAAGGACTACACGTTTGCATTGATTCTTATCCTTGAGTAAACACATGTAACGATTGGAGTTCCGCAGTTCTACGTGGCCTAATAAAGGGATCGTTTCCTAGAAGATCAGGCACAACTCCACAACATTTATTTTCCCTCTTAAAGAGATATGTTCGCCACTCTCGATCGATGCCGAGAAGGCATTCGACCGGATGCCCTGTCCAATTTTACAGAATATTTTGATTGGATAAGGCATGGGCCCTAGGTTCACATCTTGGGTTCTGAGCGTTTACATACAGCTACCTGCAAGGGTTAAGGTTAACTAGGTGATCCTGGGATTAATTTCCGATTTCTAGGGGATATGACAGGGATGTTCCCTTTCCACCCTTTCATTTGCTTTCTATATGGTGCCTGTAGCTGGGAAATCTAGAAGCAACCCTGACATTACAGGAATGACCATTGGTAATCATAAATGAAAATTGGTGCTGGATACATATGATGTCAACCTCACCCGGCCAAATTCCACACACTCTTTACCAGCATTTCTATTGGAACATCTTCCCAGGGCAGACTAATGCAACACAGAGATTTGCGCTGCATTACTCCAGATTTATTAAGCCAATCAGGGCCGCTCAAGTTGGCCTTGCATAGTTTCATAAATCACATTTTCGGCTTGCACCCAGTTGCGTGGTAAAAGAGCGATGCAACTCCTCATAAATATGCCCCTTAATTTTTAATTTTCAGTCAGGCATTGTATCCACCCTGCCATGGCCACTGCTGCTTATGGCCAAAGTCTGTGTGGAGCAAGGGTTAAGTGATGGTAGGAGGTACGGCAAAGGGCATGGACACAGGCTAGACCTTGTGCCAAACCCTCACTGCGCATGGCTAAAGGCCGTGCGCAGAGTAGGTTGATAGTGCGCTGGGCGAGGGCCTTGCTGCAAGTCAGCTGCTCCACTCAACCCCCACAACGAAGTGCGCTGTGGGGGTGTGGGCAGAGCACAGTGACAGGTTGCATGGCCAAAGCCCAGGTGCAGCAAGGGTTTCCTGATGGAGGAGAGTTGGGCAGTCCCAGCTTCCTCTACTCAGAGCAAAAGGCTGTGCATTGCAGGGGCTGGCTGATCGCATTGGGTTGGAGTGAGGGACTGGCCTTCTGCATGGTACTGTGCTCTCTCTCCTGACTATAGCTTACTCCCACAAAGCACAGCTTTCGGGCATGCCCAGGAGGAGTTGGGTGCAAGTGCTTGGTCTTTGCTTGTGGTCAGACACTTGATAATGTGTTTGCCTGTTTTCTTTCTTTTGATCAGCATGAAACTCTTGAGAAGTAATTTGAGAGATGTGGAAGTCTCAAGTCAGAAGTGATTTCAGAGTCAATATAAGGAATCATGATCACCCCCCATTTTTTGGACTGATGCTGCTGGTTATCTGACTCTGAAGTGCACTGGGACCTGCTGACTACTCTGGACCCCTCAAAGGGCCATATGTAGGTAAATAACATTTACCGATTATTAAATACCGAATTTTACCGATTCGGTATTTATGAATCGGTAAATGTAATGTAGGTAGAAAAATACAGAATCGGTAAGTGTCGGTATTTTAGAATCGGTATTTACCGATTCGGTAATGGCAACTGGCTTCCCATTCATTCCTATGGGCCGATTCGGCAATGGGGGAGGCATCAACATGGGTGGCAGGGTGTCCATGTCCTAAGGGCATGTATGTCTGCCACATTGCACACAGCAAAGTGCACAAAAATGCTTTTTCACACCTATTCGTCATTTACCACCAACTTTTAGTTGGTGGTAAATAACGAATCCACACAACACCCACACACTCCCCCTACATCTCATTTCATGATTCGGTATTTACCGAATCGGTAATTTTACCGATTCGGTAAATTGCCGAATCATGAAATGATCCCCCTACATACCAAAAGCCTAAATACCGGTCGGTAACGGTATATTTACCGAAAATCGGCCGTTACCGACCGGTATTGGGCTTCCTACATATGGCCCAAAGTGTATATACCAATGGCTAATTCTTGGTTGGCATATTTGACTTACCTATAAGTCCCTAGTATATGGTATAAATCGTACCCAGGGCTAGTAAGTTAAGTGTCACCAGTGGACTGCATCACTTATTGTGCCTCCGATACTGTGACAAAGTGAAAACATAGCTCTAGGTCGGCCTTTGAAGCCTAGTCGGACAGCTTTTAAACTGCAAACTTGATATGGCAAAATAATGTCAAACCCTTCCTTTTTAATATTTGTAAGTCACCTCTAAGGCAGGCCTTAGTAGCCCATAAAGCAGGGTGCCCAATATTAAAAAGAAGGACATGTCAAATTTAAACTTTACATGTCCTGACAGGGACAACTAAAAATTGTTGTTTTCACTATAGTAAGGCCAATAGTCCCATTGGCTAACGTGGGGCTTTAACTAGTCCATGCTCAAAGTGATAGCTCTCATTTGGGGCCACTGATTATAGTAGTTCAAAGAATCAAATTATTTGTTACATTAAACCAGACTTATTGCTGAAGTCAGATTTAAAGTAACTTTTAATGCAAAGATGACTTTAGAAAGTCACTACTTTCTTGCCCCAAAGTTCTAATACCCGTTAATGATTAACTACAGCAGTTGTCACCTGAGACAGCCTGTTGCCCTTCTGCCAAGAGGTGTGAAGTGCTCTCAGGAACTGAGAACAAAGGTGCTATTAGAAGGAGGAGGTGTGACCTCCTCAAGCAGGTTGCCCACAGGGCTGTGACCACAGATGGCCCAACTTTAAAGGGACTACCACCTTTGATAGGCAACTGTGAATCACACTGCAGCCTGCCCTTCCCTTTGTGCAGGTAAACAGGCTGGCATCTCTTTCAATGTGGAAAACACATTGCAGAACCGTTTGTTTAGTAGATGTGGCTAACTGTACTGGACACACCTTAGGGGTGTGCCCATGGCTGTGTGCGAGGGAAGGAGGGTGCCGACATCTTGGATTTGGGCAGAGGGATGCGCTGTGGGATGGCTTAGTGCCAACTCCACAGGAAATTCTTTAAAAGTGGGCAGGGTTGACCCGTAGGAATAATAGCCCAATTCACTACTTAGTTCTCCCCACCTACAAACTCAAAATAGGCATAAAAGTGGTATCCCTGGCTTCCAGCTGCAGAACACCACTGGACTTTTCAAAAACAGAAGAAGAACTGCACCTGCTGAGCCTGTGGACCTCAGCAAGAAAGGATGTACCAAGGAAGACTGCACCTGCTATGCCTACTGAGCCTATACAGGACTTCGGAAGAGAAGGGCTGCTCCTACTGGTAAACTTGTGGAGAGACACCCCTAAGGGCTGGAACTACTCCCACTCATGCCATGGACCAGTGAGTGGACTCCAAGGGCTAGTTGACTAGCCTCCTATTAAGCGTCAGGGACACAAAAGCTAAAGAAGCTCTGCACCTCCAAAGTACTCAGCTGACCAATTCGCCCTGGACTGGTGTAGCCCGAGAAATTGAGTTCTAGCCTACAAGAGGTCCCTCTCAGATCCTGGACCCTCTGCTAATGCTGGAGTATACTCTTTCTGGCCACAGACTTGCGACAAGTCAAACCCAAAGTCAAACTCAAGCTCCAGAGGACCCCACTGACCTTTCTGCTCACGAGAAAAAAAACTGAAAAGTTCCTGTGCAAAAGTAAAATCTTGACCAGGACCAATCTGGAGCCAACTTCTGACCCCTGACTTCCACTGCATTTGGCCTGAAACTTTGACCCCTGCGTTCATGGCTCATAGACTATCACTTATCGTTAAAAACAATGAATTGCTAACTTTTTTAAACCATTTACAAACTTTTTGGAGTGAAAATCAGTGATTAGGAAAACCTTGCAAAAATGATAACTCTGGTTCCCTTCATCTGATTTTTGTCATTTTGGTGTCTCGAGGGTGCTTTGTTTGAAAAATAATTTGCGACGGTCCAGCCGTGAGACGCATCCGCCCCGAAAGAGGGGGCCACGGAGGCATGGAATTGCCCGAGTCTCCTGAGGGATGGCAGATGGCAGAACACTGGAGCCCTTTTGATGTAGGAGGCCCACTGAGGGGCTTAACACAAACTGAAAATTATATGGAAACACGGAGCCTACTATAGGTAATTAATATGCGGAAGGCACCCAAGACTACTAAGTAAACAATCGCGAACTGCATTTCCATTTCCCAGCATGCTGCAAACTGTTGAAACTCAGCTGGAGCCCACTGGAGGGCAGAAATAAAAAGCGTGCGAATAGGTGCCTTCCAGAAATGGCTGCAAATTCATTTGTGTGCCTGTGATCAAGCAGCATGCCGCTCCGAAACGCGTTAGGCGAGGAGATTAAATCCGACAAGAGTGCTGAATTGCAGAATTGATCTGCCATTGAGTGCGGCTCGAATCGAGGATGCTCTGTTTGAAAAATAATTTACGGCGGTCCATCCATGAGATGCACCGCCCCGAATGAGGGGGCCGCGGAGGCATGGAATTGCCCAAGTCTCCTGTAGGATGGCAGATGGCAGAACACTGGAGCGCTTTTGAAATAGGAGGCCCACTGAAGGGCTTAACACAAACTGAAAATTATATGGAAACACAGAGCCTACTGTAGGTAATTAATATGCGGAAGACACCCAAGACTAAGTAAACAATCGCGAACTGCATTTCCCAGCATGCTGCAAACTGTTGAAACTCACCTGGAGCCCACTGGAGGGCAGAAATAAAAAGCGTGCGAATAGGTGCCTTCCGGAAATGTCTGCGTTTTCATTTGTGTGCCTGTGATCAAGGAGCATGCCGCTCCGAAACGCGTTAGGCGAGGAGATTGAATCCGACAAGAGTGCTGAATTGCAGAATTGATCTGCCATCGAGTGCATCTCGAATCGAGGGTGCTTTGTTTGAAAATATAAATATATACAATTTTCTTTTTAATAGAGTAGGAGTTTTATTGTGTCGTGTTTCTTACCTACTGACTGTTTTGGCACTGATAAATGCTTTACAATTCTTTCCTTTGTGTTGAGCCCGACTGCTCCGTGCCATGGCTACCCAAGACTGAACTAAGGTTTAATTTGAAGACACCTAACTGGACCGGATAACGATAATGCCATTATTACTGGGTGATATCCTACAACCATCCCAACTAATAATCCACTTTTCTCAGAGCCAACAACAAATTGACAGCAGATTCCACTCACATCAATCTTTTGTGTTTGGAGTCATGCACCAATTCTATTGTATTTCGTAGTGTAGCTTCCTGAAAAATTATGCTCAGAGCCCTTAGCCAGCCAACCACAGCTCAAAAAATCAAAATGTAAGTAACAGGAAACGTGAGTTATGACTCTTTAGCTGAAAAGGCAGATATATAAAAAGTGTTAACCCTTTAAACCACTGTGCGACTTTTTGAAACGCTATTATTTCAAAAACTACTGAATAAATTAACACCAAGTCAACAGAAGCACACTTTCTGGCAAAAGGTCGGCTTACTTGCCAAGTCTGGTGTAAATCTGTTAAGAAGTTTGGGCTATAGGCATGAACAACATTTCCTACGAGAACTACATAGGAACATCACTTAATGGTTTACCTAATTATCAACCCCCTCATCCCCACCGCTTATCTTTTTCCCCTTTAACTAATCTGATTAGAAATTGGCATGCTGGACCATAGCTTACTAAGTAGTGATTTGCCAGATTCTGTGCATTTCTGTGCATTGGGCCAAATATTATGGTCAAACCAAAAAATTCATTTTTTAATAGAGAGTGCAGCTGAACCATACCTATACAGCCATTGCCACTGTGCAAAATATGTATGGAAAATGTTACTTACCCTGTAACTATCTGTTTACAGCATGTACTTCTGCCATCTAATGTTTGGCCAGGTCATTTGCAACTTGTTTTTTGTTCAAAGATATTTGATAGAGACTATCCGCAGATAACTTACCTCAGAATTTTCCCCAGGCGTCAGATTGGATCCGGAAATGTTTTGGGAGCAGTACCCCTGTGCGCCGGTAAGTGGTCTTATTCGGGTCCTCCTGGCGTCATTGGGGCCAGAAGTGATGTGCATGGTGCCTATATAGCTTCTCGGTGCCTGGAAGGCTAACTGGTGACAGAGCACTATGTGGGTTGGTCCCCCTTATGTTGCTCAATGTTGAGCCAGTCTCCAGAGGAATGAGTCACAAAAGTTTTGGCTTGTTCAGGCTCAGCTCTGAGCTCGATGCCTGACTCCAATCTGAAGGGTGTTCTGCCTCAGCCACTGAACATTTGGGGGCCTAAGACTGACTTGAAAGCCCAGCCGGTGTGCACGGTGTGACCTTTGTTTTCAGTGCCAAAGCAGGTGCATGCTGTGGTGGTGGTTCGAGGAACTTGACTTCTCCCTTGACGTCGGGCATCTCAGAGAAACACACCTCTGGTTCTTTCTGCTCGACCCATGGGGATGTGCTATGGGCCAGCCTCATCCTCCTTGTTACTGGCAAACTCTTTTGCTCTGTATATGTTGTGCATTGCCGACAGCTCTTCAGGCTGCATTTAATAGTGTGCCCACTTTCTCTCTTTCCTATGACTGAGGGTTTTCTTGCAGTGAAGTGGGCATTGTAGGATGATTTGTGGGGCCCTGGGGAGAGGTAGAGATTGGAAACCTCTGGTCAATCAGGCCAGACATACTTTGCATTGCACCTAGGACAGGAATGGGATGGAGTTTATTCCATAACTGAGTCTTCAGTGCTTTTTCAAGGCTAACCTTGGCAGCACTCAATGGGTAAGCAGGAAGTCGAGGCAGCAGGAACTTGAAATGGATTCCCGAAAATTGAAGATCTTCGATGCAGTCATTCTTTTAATCTCTGGGGTGTAAGAGAAAGATGCAGAATCCCATATGGAACCAAACAGAGATAATCCTGTGTTTTTAACACTTCCATTTCAGAGCAGTGTCCTGAATGTCCAAGCCTGATGGTGGAAGAAAACAATCTGATGTGGAGCCATTATGATGAAGGAACAAGGGAGGAGTCACAACAAGTCTTGTGACTAACTTCATTGATGAAAAACAAGTTGCAAATGTCAGGGCCAAGACTTGATGGCAAGGCAGAGCAGCTGTATCTACAGCCATACATGCTAAAAACATATATATTTTCATTAATTGGTTACAGGAATGTTATAGTTTGACTGATATTTCACTCATACAAAACCAAACAAAATTCAGCAGTTACAGTTAGCTGAGCTGACTATAACTTACGCCCCCACAATGCACTGCTTTTGACCTCACATATTACATCACTCATGACATGGTTAGTAGAACCACTGATCACATCTCAAAGACCATCACTGATGATATCACTGATGGCATCATTCAGTGATTGTGAGTGTATTCTAAAACTTACTGAGTGTTAAACATATATACTATGGTGAGTGAATGGGTGTGTAAGTAGTGTATACAAGAGTGAGTATATGAGAGACTGGGTGTGTCGGTGGGTGTATGAGTACGTGAGTGGCTCTGTGAGTATCTGTATGGGTAAGTGAGTTGTTGTTTAAGTCACTGGCTGTATGGGTGAGGGTCCGCGTGTGTCAGTGGCTGCAAATGGTGAATGAGAGAGTGATTGAGTGGCTGAATGGTGACTGAGCAGGTACATAAATGTCTGTATGGGTGAGTGATTGGGTACATAAGTGACTGTGTGGGTGCATGAATGGGTGTGCAAGTGGGTGTATGGGTGAGTGAGTGGGTGTGTGAGTAGTTGCATGGGTGAGTGAATGGATGTGAGTAGTTGCATGGGTAAGTGAATGGGTGTGTGAGTGGCTGTATCAGTGAAAAGGAGAGAGGTTGTAGGGGAGAGTAGGTACTTGTTTCAGTGACTATATAGATAATGTGAGTAGATGTGTTAGTATATCTAAGAGTACGTGAGTGGATGTGTGAGTAACTGTATGGGTGAGTGAGTAGGTATGTGAGTATATGTATAGGTGACTGAGTATGAGAATGGCTGTAGGTGTGTATGAGTGGGTGTGTAAGTGTCTGTATATCTGTATGACTGGATGTGTAAGTCACTGTATTGCTCAGTGAGTAGGTGCATGAATGGCTGTAAATGTGAGCTAGCGGTCACGTTAGTGGCTGTATGGGTGAATTCATGTGTCAGTGGCTTTATGAATCAGTGAGTAGGTGTACGAGTGTGAATGTCATCAGTGATGCAATTTGAGATGTCATCAGTGATGCCATGAGTGATGTCACAGACCATGTCATGAGTGATGTAATATGTGAGGTCATAAGCAATGCATTGCAGAGGTGTAAGTGATAGGTAGCTCAGCAACTATAACTGATAAATTTCTTTGTTTTTGTACAAGTGAAATGTCAGTCTAACTTCAATGTCCATGTCGCCTTTGTTTTTTTCAGTGAATTTCTAAGTTTTAAAAAATTCTATTTCCTAACTATAACGTCCCTGTAACATTTGTTTTTTTCAGCAAATTTCTATAGGTTTTTAACTAGTAGTTGCGTTTGTGGATTGGTTGAGAAAGGCGGCGGGCATATGACCAGCTCTCACGAACCCTGCTGTGTCACACTTACTAGAGGTAACAGGAGGGCTTCTTGGCCCCTACGGACCCACAGCTTCCAAGAGGACTTCATCCCGCAACCAGTAGTGCCCTAGAAGGAACGTTTGGAGAGTGGCAGAGAAAAGGGGCTTGGCCTTCGAAGACCTTTCAGCAATCTCATGGTGTGGGATTTACTGGAGGTAACAGGAGGGCTTGTTGGCCCCCACGGATCCTCAGCAGCCAAGGAGACTTTATCCCCCAACCATTAGTGTGCCAAAAGGTGCATTTGCAGACTGGTGGAGAAAGAGGGCGTGGCCTCCGCCGACCTCTCAGAAATCCCGCTGTTTGGGACTTACTGAAGGTAACAGGAGGGCTAGTTGGCCCCCAAGGACCCACAGCATCAAGGGGACTTCATCCCCCAACAAATAGTGCACCACAAGGTATTTGCAGAGTGGCGGAAAAAGGGGGCGTGGCCTCCGACCACCTCTCAGCAATCCCACAGTGTGGGACTTTCTGGAAGTAACAGGAGATTTTGTTGGCCTCCAAGGACCCTCTGGAGCTAAGGGGACTTTGTTCCTCAAGCAGCTGTGCGCCATGAGGTGTGCTTGCAGAGTGGTGAAGGGTGAGGGTTGGCCTCCAAGTCCTCTCAGCAATCCTGTTGTCTGGGATTTACTGGAGGTACACAAGGGGTTCCTGGACCCCACAGACCCTCAACATCCAAGGGGACTTCATCTCTCAATCAACACTGCACCAGGAGGCACTTTTGCAGAGTAGTGGAGAAAGGGGGCAAGGCCTTAGGTGACATGCCAGTCCCGCATTTGTTTTTTTTTTTAATGGGATGAGGGCCGCATGGCCCCCCTTCTCTGAGCTGATTTATGCCTCGGGGACCCCATTTCCTGGGGCCGAGACATTATGTAATTTTGGAGGGGGACTGCACGCCCCCCTCCATGGGCCAATTTCAGCCCCAGGAACTGGCCTTTGCATTTTTTTAAAATACTAAAGGGAGGGGGCTGTGTGGCCCCTCTCTCATGCTGATTTTGGCCCCGGGGACCCAATCTCCCTGTGCCTGGCCTGTAGTGTGGGTTCGCTGGTCCCACCCTAGGGCACCCACTGCCAATGTTGTGGACTGCTGGGGGAGCCTGAAGGCCCCCGCGGTCCCTGCCAGTTCCCCAGCTCCTGCAGGAGCCGGCATTGCTTTAACACAGAGGTAGCTACTAACATGCAGCTCCCTCTGTGTCAAAGCAATTGTGCTCTGCTTTCAGCAAGCAAGAGCAAAATGCTCTTGCCCGGGTGTTTCGGGGAGGCCAAATGAGCCTCCCTCGCTCATATTTAACAGGCTGAATACTATTACATATGCCCCTGGGACTTGGCCCACCAGGGTACTTTTTTTTTTTAAACACAAGTGCGGGATCCCGTGCTGGTTTTATTTTTACAGCAAATTTGTTGCAACCTTGCAGTAAAAAAAAAATGTAATGCTTTTTTGCATGAGGGACCACAAGATCATGGCTTTGGGTTAAGGATATTCCTTCCCTGCTCCCTTTTATTTTCAGTTTTTAGGTCTCGCCTGACCCAGCGCATGCGCTGGTCTGGCGAGACTTATTGAGAGGGCTCCAAAAAGTGCTACCAGGCCAGCCTAGAGCTACAGTGCATGTGCGCGGGCGCGTGCGCCGCGTTTGACCGCGATATTACTTGACTTTCGCGGCTGCACGGCCACTTTGAAGTTTGATCGCGATCACTTTCGGGGCCGCAGGGCAGCTTGTCTTCTACTTGCTAATAGTCACTCTCCTTTTCTTTCATCCATCCTCAATTCCCCCTTATACCCGGCTCTTGTTTCTTACTCCCTCTTTCTATCTCACCTCCATAGCTCATGTTGTTTTCTTCTTTCTGCCTCCCGTTCTTTGTCTACACCAAATTTACGTCTTTCACCTCCATATCTCCTTCCTGCCTCTATTCTCCCATCGCTTGTTAATACTGGCCTGGGAAGGGAGGGGCATATTTTTTCCTCCTTACATAGGGCCCAGAGCATGCTTGTGACGTCACTGAGAGCACAGACCCTGGTAGCAACACCTGAGCGAATACACCCTTCACTGCTGCTTCTCCCTTGTCATAGACGTCACCCTGATCAAGGATCCTACGTTCAGCCGAGGTTAGAGACAGTGTGAAACCCTGCCCTCCCACCTGCTCAGCGGGTAGGCTCCCCCCAGATGCCTTCAAGTCCACTCTACCTAAACACCCCCTCAGAGCAGCCCCCATCCCAGGCACAGTCTTCTGAGCTGGCTGCTCTTGACCAGCAAAAATGATCCGAATTATTACAGCTAATCTCGCGGTCCACCGGTAATCTGTTAGGATTATCTGCGGGGAGAAGGCCGGGATTAGTAGGCCCACCTCGGCTTTCGATGTTTTACTGTCACTTTCTGCCCCGCCCCCTCCTCTTCTTTCTTTTCACACCCTATTCATTCAATCCCCGCCCGATCCATTACTCCCCTCTTTTCGGTTCTATTCCTAACTCTCTCTCTAGCAGGCAGCTCATTTTAACGCTCTTCTTCATCACCCTTATCTTCTGATTCTCTTACGTCACCTACCTGTCACTTGAGGGGCCGATTCATAGAAACATGTAGGAGTACGTGACGTAACGCTGCAGGAGTACTACTTTACTTACTCCAACATGGCTTCGTGACAAGGCCGCTTAATCGTGTGTTCCATTAATCTTTTCTCTTTTATTTGCCCTCGCACATTTCCATGCTCAGCGCATCCCTCCTCACCTCTCCTACCCGTTCAATCCACCCTTCTCTCCTCTTCCCATCCATCCATTCACCCATCCATCCGCATTGCCAGAGAGGTCTGGCCATCAAGCCCCCAGCAGCTACTTTGAACTCAGTGCATGCCTCGTTTACTAAAGTCTGGGTTATTAGCAGATTTTTAGCTGCTGTCTGTGTTAGGCACGAGGCTGTCAGATCAGAGGCACAGCTATAAATTGTGCAGCAGGTGCAGTGGCACCAAGACCCAGAGACATGAGGGGCCCAGGCCCACCGAATTCCTATTATTGTAGTATAATTCTTTCCGAATAGCTTGGGGGTGTGGGAGGAGGTACTATCTCTTTGCTGGCACTAGAGTCCATGGTGCCCGGTTGGCATTAGAGTCTATGGAGCCAGGGCTACTCCACCGTCTCAGGTTAAGCCAAAAGTTAACTGGTGGTGGCGGCTAAACTGTACAAGAAATGTGTTTCATGTCCTTTTCAGTAAGCCAGTGGAGAGAGATCTCCTCCCTGTCCTGCTTTCTGAGTCTTTGGTGGGGTCTGCCCCACGAAGTGTTCTTCAGATGCGTCCAAGTTGTGCATTTTGAAGCTCGCATTCTGAAGCAATTTATTATTAAGTCTTATGTTTCAAAGGTAATGATGGCGCACTCAAGATAGGCCAACATTTTAGGTTACGTAGGGTGAGTTATGGTGGATTAAGGGGTATTCCCCAAGGAAATTTTGAAAACAAATTGTGTAGATGTTAAGATGTAGCATACAATTTTTCAGAGAAATGGGCTAAAAAGTCCCAGATTTGATTGCTTCTCCATAGCAGCAGATGGTGAAGCGTCCATGAACACAAAATGCACCAGGGATGGTATTTCAATCATGTGCCCAGTCTTGGAAACGGCCTAAAAAATTCTAGCGCAGCCACGTGTGCCGTTTCCCCGCAAGCCGACCCACGCTTGCCTTAACCACGACCTTATAAGTGTTTAGCCACGCAACAATTGATGTGGTTGCACCAAGGATATTGTGATGCATAACTAAATACTTAGAAGGTTCCAAAAGCGAGACCTATTGGCTATGCCAATGCTTGTTGTTTTTGAGACTCAGTGAAGCCAAGTCCCAAGATGGCTGCCAGCACTTCCTGGTTGAAGTGTTGGCAGCCAATCAGAGATGTGCATCTTTCCTTGCACAAGCCCGTCTTTTTTGCCGAAGGCTTCGGGCCAGAGAAATCACTAACTTTTTCCTCTTATAGTTCTCAAAAACTACTGAACGGATTTGCACCAAATAACAAAAAGCACAATCTGTGTAACAACATCTACCTTTCTGCCAAGTTTATGTAATTCCGTCCAGCGGTTCAGGCTGTAGGCTCAACTACGCATCTTATGCGAATTAAAATAGGAAAACACACTTTTTCTAGGCCCCCGCTTAACGGATCACCTCGAAACATCCCATTCACAACAAGACTTACTATGACACTTTGTTTGGAAAATTTTGTGAAGATTTTTAAACGGGCGCAAAAGATATAGTCAAGTCAAAAAACGCTTTTCTTATGCAAACTAAGTCCTAACTATAACTACCTACTGGTGACTGCCAGTAGGTAAAATATATAAAATTGCATGGACATTTTTATATATATACACCCAATAATTGGAAGACTTGTGAGATGTTTCTTTTTAGCTGTAGGTAAGACATATAAGTCACAATTGGTACTTTTTTTACATGCCTTGCATTTAATGCACATAAAAAAAACCTTTTTAGATGTTACCCAGCTAGTGTTCGAGTTCTACCTCAAGTAACTGGATAAAAGTATATACTGTAGGGATCTCGACATGCGATAAGTGATCATAGGATGTTGATTCAACTTCATCCCCACAGAGGAGTCAGCTTTCAGTATATGCTGTGTCTGCAGAGTATCTTCCTAATGTACGTGTTGGCTCTACTGCAAGCACATAAACATCTGGGTTGTTCACTTTCGGCTTTCTCCTTTTTAGGTCTCGCCTGAGCCAGCGCATTAGCGCTGCTCTCACGAGAGCTTTTGTAAAAGGGGGATCTGGAAGTGCAAACCAGTGCTTTCAGGCCGCCAAGTACAGTGCATGTGCGCCGAGCGCGCGCACCATTTGGCAGCCTGCGTGATTATTTCGCGGCCGCTTTGATGTTCCCAGTGAGCCGCGCGGCCACTGAGAACACCAAAGCGGCCGCGAAATGATTACTTTCACTTTGCGTGCGTTCTTTCGTTGTTCTGCCGTGGTTGCCTGGTGAGCACTTGTCATTAGCGCGTTCACGTTCACGCAGCTCGCATGTTGATGACTTGTTTCCCTTTGTTGTGAGGGTTTGCTGTTGTCGCATCTTTGGTGTTTCGTTAGTTTCAGCAGAGTTATAGTGTGATTGGGTGTAGAATTGTCTGCACTTCTGCACCGTAGCACATTTTCCACTTTCAGACTTTTTATTCACTGGTAATATGTTTTCAAATTGTGCAGCTATTTTTACTGCCCCCTCCCCATTTTTCATCATTGCCAAGTCTCGTTTACCCTGCCGTGCGTGTTTTTCAAGTATACACATTTTTCTCACTGAGGAAAACGGAAATGCTTAAGCACCTCATACAGAACAGATCAGAGCTGTAGCAAGTAGGGTTGCTTTTGTTCACATGCTGTTTGTTCATAGACCTCGTCATTTTCATTTAAAACTTCTCGGTAACGTGTCTATCTCCCGCAACATAGAGACGCTGCGCTGAATCTCAAGAGGCAGCGACTTGACGCAGTCCAGGTATTCACGTACGAAGCAAGTATGGTGCGATCTTCCTCTACGCCAACTGGGCTGCTGCCACCGCCACCACCGGGGAAGCCTTGCTGCGGTCCCAGCATCCTAACACAGGGCAGTCTCAAACTAAAACCATGGCGGTGGACCGGGAATGGTCGTCCTGCTAGGGGGACTCTGCAGCCTTCCTCTGTTTCTAAAGTTGCAAGTACTTTACTCACAGAAATATAACCACAATTTTGCGTTCAACTGCCAAAAGCCGGGTTGTGGTTCTTATCTCCCCTCTGCCCTCCCTCCATATTTTGAGCATACTGCAGCAGAGCTAAAAAAAAAAAAAAAAAAAAGCTGAAAGGGAACCACCGTCAGCACTCGTGGCCGATGCTGGGGTCTACTTACCTCCTCACAAAATATTAAAAGTGCCTGTATGCAGCTCTTTCGTAGTGAGTGGCTTACACATGCCTTAAACAAATAAACAAAGCCGACATCTGGAACGAGCAGTTCAGTCTGTATTCTATTCAACATATTTAAAACATTTGACCTCTTAATTTACTGCTTTACTTCCAGTCTCCAACAGTGTTTTTCACAGCTAAGGATTTGAAAATATCTGATTCAATACAAAGAAATTAATCATTCTTTGCGATGTTCCACGGTGTTTCCTGTGAATCTTTGGCAACAACAAACCCGTTCACAAATATGTATTTTAACAAGCATTTGCAATGCAATAGGTCTCGCATTTATACGAGTTTGAGCTATTGGCATTGTAAATGACAATGCTTTTTATTTAAGTTAGCAAACCTCTTTCTCATAATGTCACACTCTTTTTCAAAGCTGGCTGCGGTGCTACTATTTCATTTAGCTCTAACGAGCTCGCCATTAGGGATGCTGTATTTGAGCTTGGTAGGAGGATGACTCCTTGCGAATGAAATACTATTGCCTGCTGTTTCCTTATGGAACAGTGTAGTCTCTAGTGTTTCATTACTAACTAAAAGAAAATTCTACATCTACTTAACTTATTTTCGAGGTGAAACTTAAATTTCGACCTTTCACTTGTATTTTGTTACAATTTAACTTGCCTCTTCTTTCTTCCCATCCCAATCGATAAACAGGTTGTCAATATAACAAATCCATAATGAGATGAGCTGAATCTCCTCTTCGTATTCTTTTCTGACCACCAGCCCATGAGGGAATTTGAGTAGCTGGGGGCGAAGCAGCTGCCAATTGCTGTTCTGGGGAGCTGTTTAAACATGTGTCCCTCAAATTGAAATGTTATTAGTTAGACAAAAATTGATCATGTCTAATAGGACGTGTGTGTTTAAGTAATTTTATAGACCTCCTTCTGAAAAATGTGCACACACCTGTAATCCTAAATCATGTCCTACACATGTGTACAAGGAGTTGACAACTATTGTCATCAGCACATATTTGGGCTCCCAATGTATATCATGTATTTTTTGTAAATAGTCTATGGTGTCCCTACATTACAATCGAAGACTTTTCACAATAGATGACAGGTAATAGTCTAAATAGATGGTAGTATTCTCCAAGTGACTTTGATTAGATGACACTATACAACTATTATGTATTTTGAGTAAAACATAAAAGCATGGCACTATTAGATAATTATTCTTCAAAAAACAGCATTTTTCAAACCTTAATAAACCCTTGTCTTTCCAGTTGAAAAGCTTATCTTAATACACATGTGACCTCTTTTATTGTAATACATGGAACCTTCTCATAACAACCCAAAGTATGAGCTGATGGTTGGTCTGCTGTCTATATTTAGAGATGTCCCATAGTACCACTTTTCCACCTTCTTTCAAGGGTTTTGCTAACATTCTGTTGTCATTTCTCAGTGTCTGAATCGCCAGCCCTTGTTTTTTCGTAAGATTTTCCTATCCATAATTTTTTGTCCTGTTTGTGCACTAAGTTTCATTAAGTCCTTAACTACCCCTGCATGACACAAAAACTACACTTGCCTCTCTCTCCTCCTTGGTGCCTTTCTTCTTCGGCTTCCAGCGACGTCAGATCTGCACGTCGTTGTTTGGAAATGGAAGCTCCTTCCAAACAACAATGTGGATAGCGCATACCATTACAACGCATGCGTAGTAACAACTTGCGTACTAATGGTACGTGTTGCAACATCGCAAGCGTAGTAACAGTATGTGCACTAGCAGCCGCGCACTAAAGGCTGTTTACCAATAACAATAGTTACAGTGGGCTTTGGGTCAACCCATTGCTTACCGTCTGTGCTTCTTATTTGATGTTTTTTCTTCCTCTTCATGTGTTTGTCCTTCCCATGAGGCATTACTTCCTTACCATCCATTAGATTGGATGACTTAGCTCCACACCAAACAGCACAAGTTTTACTATTCCTCCCCCCCACACTCCTTAATACCTGGACTTTTTTTATTTCATGCAAAAAAATATATATATTTACAGATCCAAGTGCTGTTTGCCATCTTGAATTGGTAAATAAAAGAGGAAAGCAAATTCAGATGCATGCACGGGTCAGTGGAATTAAGTGACTGCCGTTGTGCCTTTTTACATTTTTTATTTTTACTCTGTGCTGTACAGCACCGCCAAAAGCAATTGGCAAAGCCAATAGTTTACAAATGCGAGACCTTTTGGCTTTCTAATGTTTTTTTCAGTGGGAGTACATGTTTTCTTTTTCTCTCCCCCATGCACTGCTTCTCTCTGACATTTATTTATTTTTTGCAGTAGAGTATCTGCAGAAAACATTGGAAAGCCACCGTCTGCATTGGCAAAGCCAAAAGATGAGACTTATTGGCTTTTATTTGATGTAAATAATTTCAGAAGTTACTGAGATTTTTGTGGATAAAGCCAGATAAAAATCTTTAGTTATCTGGGCTGGAACGTTACCGATGCCTGGTCACTTTGTATTTTGAATCGGAGTATGGAACATGATTGGCAGTTGAAATTTGATCATTTTGCATCAACTACCCTGTGCCTAGTTCTACGGACCTTTCAAGAATTTTACAAACATTTTTGTGAAAAATATTTTGGGGGGGCCATAGGTGGTGAGTGGATGCTGAGTAGGCACACTCCCATGTCCCACAGTGGCTTGAGTGATCTCCACACATGTGGGAAACAGCAATTTCCCTGGGAAAAGCAGTATAGCCGATGGGTCTACAGGCAATATGCTTGATTAAAAAAAAACAAAGTTAGGGTGAAATGGCATTAATTAATCTCTATACCATGTCTAAAAGTACACATTGTTCAACAGTAAGGAAGGGTTAGAGCTGCCTGATTCCTCACTGAAACATCGTTAAAGACTAACATTTTGCTGTATGATTATTTTGTAATCTAGGAATATTTGACTATTTTACTCATGGTCAGACCCCAGCTACACGGGCTTCCGCCAAAACACAGTTTCAGTTCTTATACATAAACTTGTTACCAGGACCGAAAACTCTCTTTTTCTAGCTTTCATTGTGATAGCTTACAAAATGTTTAGATTCTAAGTCTCAATTGCTGTTCTTGGTACTGTGTAATAAACGCTCTGGATCCTGCGGCCATGCATGGACTTTACTTACCCATGGGAAATGGCCTTAACAACGCGGGCTCTGCCACGAATGCCGTTTCCCCGCAAGCCGAAACAGGCATGCCTCAACCATGCATATGCGTGGTTAAGGCAATTCGCGGTCTAGTTGCAGAGCCGATGGGCAGGCATAGGAAGACAAGAAGAACGATCGGGAGAAGACACAGTGAGGTAAGTGGGGCTAGGGCCATGTGTTGGGGGATGGGAGAGTAGTTTTTCGGGTGGGGCTAGTTTGTAGGACTCAGGAGGGGGTCGGGTTGTTTATAGGACAGGGAGCAGTTTTAGGGCTCAGGGCTGGGGGGCCTGGGTCAGGGTACTTTACAGATGTAGGGAAGTTTTTAGAGCTCAGGGCGGGGTAGTTTTTAGGGCAAGGGGACAATGTTTAGGGCTCAGGCAGGGAAAAGGGACTGTTTTAAGAGTGGGGCAGTTTTAAGCTTCAGGGCAGGGGGGCTGAGTCAGGGTACTTTAGGAATGTTGGGGACAGTTTTTAGAGCTCAGGGGAGGCTGGGGTTCAGGGTAGTTTTTGGGGCATGGTGTTAATTTTTAGGGCTCAGGGCAGGGGGAAAATGAACAGTTTAAAGGGCAGGGGTATGATCTTGTGCACACATCTCTTTATCACGCAATTTCTTGGTAAAGACATGATAGGTAAAGGCATGCATGGTAAAGACGCGGGCATGGTTGAGACCGCGTGGGACAGGCATGCATCGTTCAGGCATGTGTTTTACCATCATACAACCCTTACCCACATATGTTCGAACAGCCTTCCTTTTCACATTTAAAACATTTTTGCCTTATTTGGCCTTAAAAGGGCTATAAAAACTACCCTGTTCTGTTGATCCCCGTTGTTTTTATCTTCCGTTCTGTAATAATAATGAGCACAGGCACGGCCACACGCTGTACTCAATGAGTACGGGAGGGGAGGGGGGGAATGATTCGGAACCTGGCACTAGGATCGGAGGGATCCAGTTAGGCTACCAGTTCAGACCAGGGCTAGCATTGTTCTACACATGGAGTGTTCCTAATTGTAACAGGGCAGTAAACTTGGAATGATGGAATGTGTGAGGATCACTGCCATTAATTAAGGTCAATCCAGACATTCCAACCACCATATCTTGACTTTTTTCGGAGGGACAATAATCCCAGCTTCAGTTTTGCAATAAAAAAACATGTATGTTGCTTGTAGACTATTAGGAGACCTGTGACGAAATGTAGGCACTTTTTTCGGGGGCGGAAAAAGTTCACTACTTCGGCCACAGGCTTCAGTCCTTGCTTATAATTAAGGCTCCCTGTTTTCCGTTTTTAATTATTTTTACAGATAAATACAGACAGAAAACATTCATTTCCTTGTCTGTATTTATTTTTAAATGTGGGAATAAACGGAAATTGGGTTGCTGTTTGATTAAATCTAAATACCCTCTGCCATGACTGCCAGGCCAATAGGAGTGTGGATTGGTAGATATCGGGGTTAAAGAGAAAGGAATTTTAGTAAAGAGCCTTCAACTGCAGTAGATTTGCACAAAGTTTATATTGAAATGTGCATATTTTCATATAAGGGCACTGATTTATCTACTGTAGGTGTTCACAGCACTCAAACCTGGCAGACATTCAAGCATGAGTGCATATTTATCAATTAAATAAATGTGGAAATATACTAATTTCATCTTAATTTTCGCACAAAACCCAAAATAAATATGGATAAATGCAGATAAAATTAGTAAAAAATACATATGGCTAAATACAGACGGAAATGGCAACAACAACAAAAATACCATAAACCCGGGGCCCTACTTACAATGGGAGTTGCCCATCTTGCCTTCATTAAGAAGGATTTATGTTTTTTTAACACCTCAAAGTCAACAAACGTTTTGGGCCACAGACCTCAGAAAATGATGGAACAGGGCAAAATGGTCAGCTTTTGAAAGCCCTTCAAATTATGAGCTCAGATTTAAAATCTCCAAATGCCTGTGGACGTCGGAAACCTTATTTACATGTTTTTACCTCACTTACTGCCTTACACATCTATAACCAATTACGGCAAACTATTTAAAAAACACAATCACTCTCTCTCTCTAAATCAAAATGTGAAAAACACATTTTGGAACCCTTCTCTTACAGTTTTCACCTCCCCTTTAAACATGCTCCTTTAACAGTATACACAAAACTTAATAAACTAAATAACTAAAATTGATTATATTTTCTCTGAATGTTTTGGCCAGATTTTCCAAATGAAGTCAAGTAAAAGGTCATGAAGGCAATATAGACCCAGAAACGCATGGTCAATGACATTGTAAGCAAATAGCGCTACAAATGAATAAAAAAAATAATTATGAAATATAAAATTACTGGCGAGTCATAGCTTTTGAGCCTTTCGATTGTGCTTACTACTCTTACATACAGTCCACCTCACACACAACCTTAGGATTTCGTCTCTTGCTATGGAGTATCCCGTTTTGAGCAGGGGGCATGCCATTTATCCCTCTTTTGTTTCAAAGATGGACAGTCTTGCACCAGAATGTGTAGCTGTGTTTCTCACCCATTACATACTGGGGTGTGTGGGTGAGTGTGTGTTTATTTGGTGACAGGCCCACTGCCCCAGCAACCAATACTCAAGAGGCCATTTATCTCACTTTCATCGCTCTGCAATCCAAACCTTCCTATATCTAAAAAAGATCTCACCAGTGAAAATAACATGGCTGAAACTCAGTCCTAGCCCTCCCCACTTCCTCTCCGTTTTGGAAAAGAACTGGTATTTCATGGGTACTTTGAACAACAACAAAAAGCTTCCCATTCAGACCGGCTGTCTTTTTTTCAACTGTTGGGACGTGAAAACTTGTGCATGAATCTGGAGCGTGGTCTTCCCTGTCCTATGTTGATCTCCTAGCAAGTGATTGGAAAATTGTTGGATTTCTTGATTTCCACCTCAGTGAACATGACAATCGTGTGCCTGCTAAGGGTCTCCCCATTTACATTGATTACGATCCTAGATCTTAGCTCTGAGGTTGAGGGGGCATGGTCTCTCTACCGAGGCTGTGGTAGACGGACAATGGTGGCAGCATTAACCTATACTTGGTGGAACCTGAACTCCTTAGGAAGGGTTGCCTACCAGCTCCCTCCTGGTAAAGTCTGTGCAGTATCTCTTACCTGGTTTCTTTTTGCCTGTTTTGTCTGGGATGTGTAATAGGAGCCACTGGGTTTCCTGCATGAGGAGGGCGAGCCATTGTGTTTAATTTGACCAGAGCTGGTGTCTGTTCAACTGCTCATTCCAGTTGCACAGTGTCCCTCCTTATTCTCTGTCGAAGCTTGGTGGGTTGGAGTAGGCACCATTACTTACCTGTGTTTAGCTTTCTGCTGGGTGATGGTAAGAGCCTTATGATCTGCAGTTAATCAACATTCTTCTCTGGGGAAAAACTGGTAAGGTACCAAGAGATTGGAAGGAGGGCAACGGCCCCTCCTCCCGCACTGATCACACTGTGAAAATACAGGAAATATGCCGCAGGACTGGAAGGACAGCCAGGATTTAAAATTAGCAGACCGCTGCCAATTAGCCTCTCCATCAGGGAATGATAAACGTCTGGTCTCATTGGCCCTTTGATAGTTCATCACTGCACTGGTTTACTGACCAGGCACTGTCAGGGTTGTGGAGTAAGCCATGATCCAGGAGTGAAATCAAGGAGTTGCAGTGCTTTAAATGGGCCGGTACTGAGTACCGGCACTGCTCATCTTTACCACTCTGAGTACCGGCACTTCTCTGCTGCCAAGAAGAGTACCGGTACTCATCAAAGGTAGGGTCATTGTTGCTTTGGCTCACGCGCACGAACGAGGCTGTCTGACAGCCAAAGCGCCTCTAGCCCAAGCTGAGCCACCTTTAAACAATTCAGCAGGGCTCATCTGCATAATGTCCGGTGTTCACCATCACGCTGTGTTTGACAGAGCAGGGTCCATTCAGGCCCTGTGCTGTCAATCGCATTCACACCATGGTGTGCATTTGTACACACACTCGAATCCAGGCATCCCGCTGACAGCAGCAATAAAGAAAGCCAAGAAAGGAGATAAGGGGTGTAAAATGCTGTTTATCCCACCTTAGTCTTTTGTGTGAGTGTCTGTCTTTTGTGTGTCTGTGTGTTTGCCTGCTTGTGTGCACATGTGTGTGAGAGAAAAGCAAGTGAAAGAGAGAGAGAATCCAGACACTAGGGAGGTATTTAAAAGGACATTCTTGGAATGCTTTGTGTGAGCATTGCTGCTTGTTTCTGTGAGTGCGCACTCAAGAATATATAAGTATTCGAACACATAGTAGAAGTGTCTTATATGTCTTGTCCTTAGCCCCGCCCCTAGCCCCGCCCACTTGCTACACTCATAGCTCATTTTAAGAGTACCTGCCCCTATTTTTTCCCATTTAAAGCACTGAGGAGTTGGATTGTCATTCCCCCTCCCAGGGTCAGGATCAGGGCCGTGGCTTGATCTGTCTCTGTTGTGGATTACCTTTAAATTAAATTTTCCAGTCTGACAGAAGGAGCTGGCCTTTTGTTCATCGGATAGCATTCCAGCAGAGAGGGAGCTGTATCTGTGAGGCTTTTGGAGTCGGTAGATGAACTGAAGCGCAAAAAGACTTCAGGCAGCTGTGCACGGTAAGAAAACTTGCTGCACATCAACATCAGGGGAAGCAAAATACTGTTAAAGTTAGTTAGACTCCCTGACCCTCCCCTGCGCTGTGGGAGCCTGTAGGCACTTCTAGTTACCATTTGTTGCTAAGACTGAATAGGTCTCTCGCTTTATCCTTGGAGGGGTTATTTACAAGGCCCTTGCGCCACTTTTGCGTCATTTTGAACATGGGAAAAGTGACGCAAAAATGGCGCAAGGGGCTTGTAAATCTACCCCTTGGTTTTTCCACACTAGTATCAAGGACCATTGTTGCCCTGGGAGACCTGCTGTTAGAAACCCTAGGCTGCGAGCAGTGGGCTCTGTGGTACAGGCACCAGCCCCTTTTTGTGTCATTTGAGCGTATTAGGATGGACTGGCACTATGACCAGCCACTACACCCCAATAACTATTCAGTGGCTACTGGACTAGTGGGCAATACACCAAGCACCCATAACCTGACACCACCAGAGTGGTGTCCTCTCCAAGGAAAGAAGTGCCCTTCTGCTACTTTGGGTGGTTGGGCAATTGACAGACCAGGAACATTCAACTTCATATCAACTGCTACAGCCACATAACTGCAATACAAGTATTGCTGCCATTGCTCTTGCTGTGAAGAGTAACCCTGTGCAACATGGTCTGTAAATTGCAATGTTAAACGTTTATATAGTGCCTGATATGCAGGTGCAATTATACTGTTTGGGGTCAGAATGCTGGCCCAGGGGGTCGTAGAGACTTCTGTTTTTCACTATGTATTTTAGTAATATTAGTAGTAGGCCTTTCTTGGGTGTATTAAAGTATTTTTCTTTTATGAAATAAAGAACTGAATAGACATTGGTCTTACTAGCTGGTAGTATAATGTAAACTGTATTCGGAGGGGCTTATTTACAAGCCCTATGTGCCGTGGAACTTTACAATTTTTGACATTCCGGCAGCACAGTGTGCAGAGCCATATCTATGAGGCCACAAAAGCCACCCTGTGTGGCTTCCCATGGCCTCGGAGATGTGGTGTAAGGCAACATAGCGCAAGTTACTGCATTGCCTCACACTGCATCAGGGAGGCATGCCATGGGTGTTGCTGTGGGTGTTCCCCCTCAGTGCCTATCGTATTTGACACATTCCCAGATTTACAACACAGCGTCAATCTGGTAATACGTAAAAAACATGCTCCTTCCCAGGGGAAACGTAACGATTTGTTTTGTGCAGGAAGGTGCCCCTTCCTGCACGAAAACAATTGTGCGAACAACGCAGACACCCTTGCGCCATGGTGCAAGGGTGCCTGCGTTGGCGCTAGGCAGCCATTTGTTCCCAGCGGAGTGGAAGAGGACAGGAATGCGTCGTATCTCGTAGATACGGCACATTGCTGCTTTTTTAGGTCTCGGCTCGAAGGCTGCGCTTGCGCAGTCTCGATCCGAGATTTAATGACTTGGAGAAGAGGGGCTTGAACCCGCCCCTCTTCTCCCCTGTTCTCCATTGGCTGGCCTCTTGAATGCTGGCCAGCCATTGGAGAAGAGGTCCGTCACTCCGATCAGACCCCGTCCTTTTCGGATTCGGGGGCGTGTTTTTTTCAACAAATCTAATTACCTCCTCCAGCCAATGGCTGGAGGAGAGAACAGAAAAACACGCCCCCGAATCCGAAAACGCCGCTGCGTTTCTCCGAGGCATTTCTGCTTCGCCTCGGAGAAAGGCGGTGGTGTTCCTGGCGTCCTCTCCCCCTGCTGTTGGCTCCCGTGTTTGGCTGCTGCTCTGGTAAGGCAGCATTCGTTATCTTTTTATCGTAGCTTCCGGCGTCTCTAGCCTTCTGCGTGACTGATAGATTTTTGCAACAATCATGGGTCTTAATATTTACCACTCGGTGTCAGTTTGTTAAAATGGCCAATCGGCGGGTGGAATACGAAGTGTGTCTGGCACTAAGATCCAATAGGCTTTGTCCATGGGCGGTTCGGTAGGGAAGTGTGACCGGTGGCTTTCGATTTGTTTTCTGGCAGTGTCCGGGGTCCAGCTACAGCTACAACCATGGTGAGTGGGAGAGAATGGCTAGTGTGCAGAGAATAAGTGAGCACCACCGAGTGTGGGTGGAGCGGAGGCAACGCCAAAAAGTAGCTTTAAGTGAAGGGGCTGAGTGAACACCTCGGAGTGTGGGTTTGAGGCAGTGGGTTAAGATGCATGACTCGTGCGAAGCTCCAAAGGGAGTATCGTGTTTTGGGAATCAGCGATTTCAGTGTCCATGGTCGGCTGCTTCACGGGGTTTGAGGAAGGATGGGAAGAACAACACTTCACCATGGCCAGTGAAACAGAACTGGTCAGCGATGTGGGAAATCAAGCGCGAGCTATGTGGCGTGGGAAATTATTCAGGGCAGAATTGTCGTGGATAATCCCACAAAGCGCATCAGCCAATGGATATCCTGAAAATTGGTCATGGCTGAACCGTCTGTTGGATAAATGGGGGACCGAATGCAGTCTGAGTAAAGCGGAATGTGGAAACTTGTTGAAGCGGAAAAACTTCCTTTTTAGATCTGGAAATAACGTGACCGACACATCCCAGCAAAGTTTTCCGGTTGAAGAAGTGTGACATTTTTGTAATGTGCCTGTGTCTTATATTTGACCATTTGAGTTACGCTGTATTGGAAGCAGAAATATAGTCCAATTCTGAGCTTGCAAGTCCTCTTCTGTGTGCGTTCAGGGACATGCAGTTTAGTGTTTTGTAATGAAAACATAAGCATTTTACCTACCATGCTGTTGCAATTGGAAACAAAAGGACTGGATGAACTATGTGTCATGTCTCGAGGACACTAGAACCATGCAAGAGAAAGTCCTCCCTTGTAAATAGGCCTGGGTACAGGGCACCGCTTCCTGCCCCAGGGACTGGATAGGGTGTGTCGTTAGACCGTGGCAATCCAGGCTAGGGCTGCATGCATTATTGCGCTTCCTCATCGTATGCACTATTAATATATGTGTGTCGGCATCTGGGAGTCCCTACGAAATTGAAGATGGATGAGCGTTGTATATGGTCCTGCGGGGCGTTTGAAATGGTTTACTGGAGCCCACGGTGGGGCGTGGGTTGAATATTGGGTATACAGAGATATAATGTCTGAACTGTTGATAATTCAAAAGTAGTCTTCTGTGGAGTTGCAGGAGCACAAGTTCATATTGTGCTAACTTTGCACTGAATAAAGATTTGTGTGAGATTCATATGGAAACCTTTTCTTTTCTTTCACTCTCGATGGCTGCTTTATACATTTGGAACAGAATGAAAGTGAGACTGGTCACTGAGCCTCAGATCATGTGCACTGAAATATTGTCAAGATGTTATTGTTTATTTGACTTCCAACAAAATGTTTCCACCATTCCTGAACTGGGGGATCTGGCCTGCGCTGCCTTTGCAGTGTGCTGCGAAAGTGGTGTGCTCAAACAGAAAATAGTAATTGAACTAGGGCCCAGCAGACGAGGGAGTTAAGGAAGAGTTATTGACCATGAGCAACAGAGAATCTAGAAGAAAGGAAGAAGACGAGGGAGTTAAGGAAGAGTTATTGACCATGAGCAACAGAGAATCTAGAAGAAAGGAAGAAGACAGACGTGAAATAAAGAGAGGAAAATACGTGTATTTGTGGAGATGCTGAAGGGATAAATATATATTGGTTTGAGAGAAGGGAAGAAAAAGAGAAGCTGTGACGGCTGCAAGTGAAAAGAGACTAGAGAAGGGAAGATATGTATCAGGCAGATAGACAAGAAAGACTGTGCTTAGAGAGACAAAAATAGATTGTTGTGACAGGACTGACAAGGTGATAAAGAGACAGCTGATAGTGTAAAAAGAGACATCTGAGTGAAGGGAGAGAGACAACTGAGAATGAAGGTTCAGACCTACAGAGCGAAAGTGTAGGAGTGCAAGAAGCAATGTTGTGAGAGAACTCAGAGAGGTACAGAAAAATAGGGATTCATGTGTAAGAGAGAGGACCAATGAGACAAACATGATAGAAAGATTTGCTGAGAGATAGGGCAATGGATATCGATTAGGGGTTGCAATGGGTCGCAGTTGTGACTCCTGGATTGTTCTTTCAAATCCATCGCAGTGCTTTTGCTCTCTCATGGCATCTGATGTGGCAAGAACACCGAGGCAGCTGCATTTGTGAGTGTTAGGTCTCCTCCCTTCCTGTTATGTGGCCGTTTTTTTTGTTTTATGCCAATAATGAATAATAGTCTATTATTCAATATTAGTGTAATAAAATGGAGTCCTAGGAGCTGTAACAGGACATGTGCTAACCGCTGAGGTAAGTTAAAGAAAATGCTTTTAAATGTATGTTGTGTCCATGTGTGCAAGTGTGTGTGACAGCGTAAGTGTGAGAGTGAGTGTATTTTTATGTGCAAGCATGTTTGTGTGTGACAGTGAGTGTGAGTGAGAATGAGTGTGATGCGTGTTAGAGAGAATTAGTGTGAATGAGAATGAATGTAAAAATTATTAAGAGTGAATGGCAGTGATGAATGTAACTGAGTGAGAATAAATGCGTCAAAGTGAGTGAGAATAAGTTACAATGAGTGAATGAGAGTAAGAATGATTACAAGTGAGTGAGCAGGAATGTAGGACTGAGTGGCTCTGTATGTGTGGGTGGCTTTGTGTGTGTGGCTCTGTGTGGGTGCAAATGTAATAGGTCTGCATTGGAGAGTGATTAAGCTATTGACATTGTAAATAACAATACCGTTTCTTTAAATGTTTTAAAAACAAAAACATAAACAAGAATAATGTCATGAGCAATGCCAACAGCTCTAACTTTAACAATGCCGAGACCATTGCATTGTAAATGCTTGTTTGTTGTTGACGCAGGGCAGCAAAGTATTGTGCAGCGCTTCCCTGCGTCAAATTGTTGTAAATGAGGCCTTGATTGTCTAACCCACCTCCCTCCTGAGGGTAGCTTGGACTGCTCTCTCTCGCTTTTCTCAAAAAAGAGTCAAGTGCTGGAGAAAAAGTACTTAATTGTCCAGTTTGGTGCACAATAGCACTGTGACATCAGTGATGAACAAATCCAATTGATGAAACTGGAGCCCAGTAATCTCGGACTGTCCTGGTGCCTCAGTAAACCAGTTGTCACTCAACCAAAATGGTCTATACACGGGATTAACTCCATTTTATCAAAAGGCATCTGTTGTTTTAGTCATTCTGAATCATCACCTTTCAACCTCCAACCCCAGCGCCGGAAACAACAACATCACTCCCTCACAAGACCTCTGTGACTCACTCGCCTCGTTCTTTCACCGCAAGATCGCCGACATACACAACAGCTTCGGCGCACAGACCATGCACCCAACCACCGAACCTACGCTCCCCACCACCACCCTCCGCGCCTGGACCCCGGTCAGCACCGAAGACACCATCCACATGATGAACACCATCCACTCCGGATCACCAACCGAGTCATGCCCCCACCACGTCTTCAACAAGGCCGACTCCGTCATCGCACCCCAACTCCGGGACATCATCAACTGCTCCTTCAACACCACCACCTTCCCGGAGAGCTGGAAGCATGCCGAACTCAGCGCCCTCCTGAAGAAACCATCAGCAGACCCCACCGACCTCAAGAACTACCGCCCCATCTTGCTCCTCCCGTTTCCTGCCAAAGTCATCGAGAAGACCGTCAACAGACAGCTTGCCGCCTTCCTCGAGACGAACGGATCCCTCGACCACTCGCAGTCCGGCTTCCGAGCCAACCACAGCACCGAGACCGCCCTCATCGCAGCCTCATCCTCCTGGACCTCTCCGCAGCGTTTGACACGGTCTGCCACCGCACCCTAGTGCAGCACCTCAGCGACATCGGAATCCAAGAGAAGGCACTGGAGTGGATCATCTCGTTCCTCGCCGGAAGAACCCAGAGAGTCCGCCTCCCCCGTTCAGATCCGAGGCCACCGAAGTCATCTGCGGCGTACCACAAGGATCATCACTCAGCCCCACCCTCTTCAACGTCTACATGAGCCCCCTCGCAGCCATCGCACGCCAACACAACCTCAACATCATCTCCTACGCTGACAACACCCAGCTGATCCTCTCCCTCACCAACGACCCAGCCACCGCCAGAACCAACCTACACGAAGGGATGAAAGACGTAGCCGAGTGGATGATGAACAGCCGCCTGAAACTGAACTCAGACAAGACGGAAGTCCTCATCCTTGGACCATCACCCTCTGCCTGGGACGACTCCTGGTGGCCCCCTGCCCTGGGCAGCGCACCCAAACCAACGGACCATGCACGCAACCTGGGCTTCATCCTGGACTCCTCCCTCTCGATGATCAGACAAGTCAACGCCGTCTCATCATCATGCTTCAACATCCTACGCATGCTCCGAAAGATCTTCCGATGGATACCCACCGAAACCAGGAAGACGGACACCCAGGCACTCGTCACCAGCCGTTTGGACTACGGTAACACCCTCTACACCGGAACCACAGCCAAACTACAGAAAAGACTCCAATGCATCCAGAACGCCTCCGCACGACTCATCCTGGACATCCCCCAACACAGCCACATCTCCGGACACCTGAAAGACCTGCACTGGCTCCCCGTCAGCAAGAGAATCACGTTCCGACTCCTCACCCACGCACACAAAGCCCTCCACGACCTGGGCCCCAGGTACCTCAACAACCGCCTGACCTTCTACACTCCCACCCGCCAGCTACGATCGTCCAGCCACGCCCTCGCCGCCGTTCCACGCATTCGAAGAGCCACCATGGGAGGAAGATCCTTCTCCTACCTGGCAGCCAAGACATGGAACTCCCTCCCCTTCCACCTCCGTCTTACCCAAGACCACCTCTCCTTCAGGAAGCATTTTAAGACCTGGCTGTTCGAGCAGTAGCAGACCCCTCTTCCCCTAGCGCCTTGAGACCCTCCGGGTGAGTAGCGCGCTTTACAAATTTCTTGATTGATTGATTCAGAATTGGTCTCTGCATCCATGCCATTGTAATTGGCAGCCAATCAGAAGAGACAGATTTTCGCAAAATCGTAGAGAGAGAGCATCAGCAGCAACAGAAGTAGTTTTGGCAAACTGGTGTGGCATTAGTAGTCAGCTTTCCGACTTTGCAATTTTGTTTATATATTTCCGTAAACCATTATTACAAAAACATTGAAAAACAAACAAAAAGATAACATCTTTAATAAAAACCCGCCCACCCAGTTTTAGACAGTGAAAGGGGTTACTTTCTGTGTGTGTGATGACAACATTGTGCTTGGGCAGAATGGAGTTGATCACACAGAATGCAACCAATAGCTGAAGCGGGAGTGGGCTACCCCACTGCCCCAGGCGGCACGCGGTGGAGGGCAGAAGCAAAATGTGAATGACACTACTGCAGACCAAGGAAGAAGGGCTGGCTGAAAACCCCTTTCAATAAATATATTACATATATATTTATGTAAAATCAAAAGGGCTTGTCTACCGCTGGACCTAAAAATAAGGCCTAGTTAATTTTCATATTTTAAGTTTAGCTCCCATCAGTTCTCTGAAAAACGCTACAATGCGAGTCCGACAATCACTGCCTTTATAGGCCCAGGGCTTGTCAGCTGCCTTTTCCTTCTCTCAGTAAACACACATCATTGAGTCTTTGATATCCCCAACCACAACTGTTTCCTTCTGAAGTAATAAGACTGATCTGTCCCCCTCAGGCAAGGTCATGCGCAGAATTTACAAAACTTGTGCACTGTGGCTTCTAACACACTCCATTGTTCATTGAAGAGTTTTGTGGAGCTTCAACCTGCCAGGGTGTGGCGCACAGAGAGCGTATGAAAATGCAGCAACAGAACAAGAGGAGATTCATAAAATGAGCACAGCGGTAACGAGCAGTCTCTGCTGCGTTTTAAGATGTAGGAGCTTTGTTTTCCACTTTTGCATGTATCGAGTTTTGCTTTTAAAAGCACAATTTCGCCGCTTCGCCTACAAGAGACCAAATCTGAGCAGGGGCTTCATACTACATCCTATTGTATGATGCGGAACATGTGCGTGCTCCAGTCATGCAAAGCCCTGACATGGTTCTAGATCTTCAGTATTTGGTAGCAGAGGTTTTGTTAATATATTTGTTTTACACTAGGGCCCACATTTACCAACTTTTTGTGTGGACACTCGCCTGACACAAAAGACAGCGTCACTTTACTTTCCACTATAAAGGCCTGAATGCGCAGCACTACACTACCTTGTGTCACATGAGCGTCTGCGCTAACAGTAAATGTGTCATGGTTTATTAGTTTCAACAATACAAACAGGACCAACTGGTACCCAACCAACTGCCACATTCCACCACGTCACAAATAAGGTTGATGTCATACAGTAGAATCAGTTTAATATCACATTAACAATTTGCCCAACATACATGTTCACATGCCTTTCGAAGGATCTGCCCGCTCTTCCCCCTCCATGTCCTTCCTCCCTTCTCATAACAACATTGGCAATGCAATAGGTATCGCATTTGTGAGAGTTTAAGCTATTGTCATTGTAAATGGCAATGCCTTTTATTTATCCGTTTTGCTAATTAACACACAAATAAATGGCATTGTCATTTACAATGCCAATAGCTCAAACTCTTGTAAATGCAAGACATATTCAAAGAAGCAACCGCCATTGTCCTGGGCTGCTCGGAAAGTGAAAGCAAGCATGGCGCGGCGAATGTTGCAGGAAAGCATATCGTGCCTGCAGTAGGAGAAACTCATTAAAGAAAATAGTGCTTACAGATTTAAAAAGACATACCATGTAACAACCAGTGTAAAGGGGCCAGTCCTCATGGGAGGATACAAATGAAGACAAGGCGGTACTAAGGAGGCACTAACAAGCCTATAAACCAATCAGAAGCCAGCATTTACTAAGGACAATGACACAAGCCAATGACAAATATGGGCGGAGAGTGGGCGGGCATCTATTCCATACTCCAATACAGCATGCTGCAGAGCAGCGCACGCACTGCCCAGGCTAGATCTAAAAAACAATCCAGGTTTATGGTTCATCAGTGAATAGCAACCCTTCATCATCCAACGAGGGGCGTATCCCTCCCTAGATCCGTAAATCTATCCAACAGTCCCACCCACACCTCAAGAGCCTCCTGCGCCCATTCATCATGCCTAAACCCCGTCAGACGGACCTCCACGGCTACAGCCCATTCAACTACATCCGACGCCCATCTTCCCTCACTCGGTCCTCACTGGCCCATCCACATAATTGCCACCAGTCTCTTGGCTTGGCCAATAATAACATCAAATGCACAAGTTAAAAGGTTTCGGCCTAAGGAAGTCGCCTACCTAGGTTAATGTCTGTCGTACTGTGCATACTTATGATGAAAGAATGTCTTATTTATGTATTTTATAAGCTGTGTATATTCAAATCTCAATGAGGGCAACCATTACTGTAGGGCATTTTGCCTTCTGATATATCTTTTTGTTTTAATTGTATAGTGAATTAATGCCTGCATTGTGTCTTTGTAGGGTGCAAGCATGTTGATATCTCTGAAGTTAGCAGCATCCCGGGATGCAGTATTGCAGTTTTTCTCACACAAAATAACCCCAACTTTTTCACTCGTGTAAAAAGCGAAGACATTTCAGTTTTTGGAGTGAGGATCGCTTTTGCAAAATAATCAGACTCCTGCGGAAGAATGGCTTGGTGCCCGTCAATCCCAATAATAAGGCAAGACAGTGGAATTAAGAAAGTTTTATTGTTAATCAGATTCTCATCTGTACAATTTCAAAACCCTGATCCTGGAGACTTGTGGATGGATGTTCTGCATTCAAAGCCATTTAGCACAGGGGCAGCGAGCACAGTCACTGTGAGGCCAGACCACAAGATCTAGCTGTGGTCCAACAGCATAACCACAGCCCAGAGGAAAGTGTAAGAACAGGCAAAGTGCATCCGGGACAAATATTCTGTAACAAAAGATCAACTGACTCCGGAAAGCTGCAGAACCAAGAATAACATGACCTTGACCAATATGGGGCTCCCGCAGCAAACACAGCAACTGCTTAATTCTCAAACGGCTAAAAGATTTCAGGGAGCACAAATTTAAATTAAAACAGTCAGTCAAGAGCCCCTTCCCTTCTAACACATTTGAGGTGATCACTAAAGATGTTGCTACATATGTTGGTATCCAGGCACTGTGTTGGAGACGGTCTTCGCCCATCACATTTGCAACCCTTATCCTTGGTCGAAGCACCTACCCAAGCTTTCGGATTCTTCATGCGTACCACAGTGAACTCACACAAGGAACTCCTGCAGAAGGGCTCTTTGGATTGACTGTTTACTGCATTACACATACAGGTTCGGAAATCTGCAGTAGGCTTTCAGGATGAAGACAGTATGTGAAGGGGTAACATGGTCATGGCTTGGACTTGTGAGCATTTCAGGACTAATTTACTTTCACGAAAACGGAAGCAAATTCATGCCGTATGTGGCAGAAACCAGAATTTGCTACTTGGTTGTTTGAGGGGTTGCGGGTGGAGCAGGCATTACATTTTGGAAAACACATAGGGGAACACCAGAATTAATTTCCGTGGTTTTTTTCGTACTTAGAGTAGATAATTAATCTGGTGGGCAGGAGTTGGTCAGAACCAAATCCCACACAGATTTTCCTGGGTGTCAGAAATAATTTGCAGCAGAGGGGAAACACCGCCCAGAATAGTTGCTGTGTCACCCTCAGCAGCAGTGTTACAACCCATCATGTTGGGGAGGGTTCCCCCTCTAAATCTTTCTCCCAGCTCCAGCCCTCCCCACAAATTCTCTCATCCTCACAATCACACATCTCTAGATTCGGCTGTAAGAGCAACTTACTTCCGCATTTAATTCATCAAGTCATACTGAGGAATAATTCAATCAACAGCCCAGGCCGGGGCCACAGTACACATATCCGACTGGGGAGCCTGGGCGCGCCGGTCCTCTGTGAAGGCTCTCAGAACAGAAGTCAATATTTCTGCCATCCAGTTGTTCCATCAGCCACACAATCCTCCCCTTGATGGGCGGGTGAATGAAATCCTAGTTCCACCGAGGTTTAGAAGGCCATCTATTAAAAGAACGGTCCTGTGATCTTTCCTGCAAAAGGAAACAGCGTTAAAATTTATGGTCCAGACTCCAGGAAGACCGCCTCACAAAGGAACCCAATAAACGACCATTTTCCGTTTTTTTATTTCCAGATCCGACTTCCTACCAGACAAGAGGATTCTTACCTCTGATACATAAATGTACTTCAGTCTTCACATATACAACCGGAGTTACACAGGCAGAAGCAACAAATAACGTTATATTTACCATATGAAGCGCTTCGACGCCTCGTCAGGGGTTGTAAGCGCTATATAGATGCAATTACAATACAATACACTATGAAGCCGAATGTTAGAAAGGGGCGTGTGTTAAAAGCTGCTCTAAATGGGAACAGTCTGCCAACATATGGAGGAGGAACTAAAATCAGCCGAAATCACCTGGCCCCACAAACCTCTGGCTCAGCCGTTTGAAATAGGGGCAGCATTGTTTAAATACATGTTATCAACTTTTCCTGCAAGCCTCTACATCCGTTCGAAGCAAATGTCTTTATGCATAAAAAATATTGTGTTTCTTTGAAGCTCTCATTTTGTGTATACGTCACTACTTGCATTGGTTCACTTTCTCGGTAACACAAGACGACCAGGAAACCCCGATTTCTAACCAGGTTCAGTTTTTAACTCAATAATGATAGAATCAAGAGTTTTCTGCATCGGAAGCCGCACCCATTCTGGGAGACTAGTCTTCTGTTAACACAACTACTCGGCTACCTTGATGTTTTCGGGCTGGCTTCGGGGATTTCAACACAGTGCTGGGTGAGTAGGGGGAACTGAAGGTGGATATTGGGGGTTTCCACTGACTCAGATAGAGGCTGGAAGAATTTTGTGAATTTTCAGAGGGACCACTGAGAGATCCGCTGAAAGGTGGGGCCCAGACCTGGTTATTATGTTAGTGCTTGTAAAAGTGGGGTGGGTGTTTGTTCTTGTTCCTTAGTGATGGGAGCACTTTGACTGGGTCTTCTGGATCAGGAATGGTGTATGTTCGAGGGTGAAGTGTTCAAGGGTGAATGCTGTCATCTATAGAGAAATCCTCTGGTTGGGCCGGACAGGCAGAATTACATTAATTCTCAGATTGCGTGGACAGCCGTGGTCTGTGCAGGTAACAGCGGTGGGGCGGTGAAGCCGTTGTTAGGGGGGGGGGGGGGCAGTCGGAGAATTCGAGGGACGATGCAAAGGGAAAATTTAATAAATAATAAATGTTCCCTCTGCATTGTCCCTCGAAATCCCCCCCCCCCCACCACGCGGCCCCACCGCAGTTACCCGCATGGACCGTGGCTGGGCATTGATACTCCATACTCACATGTTACCGCTAAATCTGGGTTCCCTCTCCAATGTGTACGGAGGGCAGTTACGTTTGAGAGTATTCATATAGGCACACTTTCCCCATCTCCCTGTGGGGTGCTCATGTGTGGTGATGGCTACTAGAGTGGAATGAGACTCAGAGGCAGATTTACTGTGATTTTGCGTTGGAGTTGTGTCAATCTTGTGGTGAAGTCCCGATGCAAAATCATTTTTGATATTTACTAAGCCATGCAACGGCTTTGCATGTTTTGTAAATACAAAATAACGCAACATAGCGCATACCGCTGCCTGCACTTGGGAGGGAGTTCCAAGGGTGGAGCATGGGCATTTCCGTGCATCCACCTTTGGGATTTTGCATTCTCAGATTTACTAAAACGAGTTAACTTAGGAACGCGTCAAAATACTACGCCTTACCCAGTGAGGCGTAACGAGGGGAAATAACCCAATTTCTCCTTGTTACTTCCTCTTTCTATGCATGCTGCATTTTGTAGCAAGTACAGAAAGAGGAAAATGCCTCCAAGGCTTGTTCTGTGCTGCTTGGTACTAGACACAGCAGAGGATCATGTCCTTCATTAATGACCTTTTTAAAAAGAAAAAAAAAATTCCCATTGCTCTAACCCCAGGGAGAAGACAGGGGCGTTTTAAAGGTTTGAATAGTGGGGTAGAAGAGGGTGCAGGGGGTTCCTTGTCGGGGGGAGAACAGGCAAATTGATACATTTTTAGTTTTTCTTGCAAGCTGGGGAGCACAGTTAAGGTATGGAGGAGTGCCTGTATAAGAATTAGTGGAAGCAAAGTTAATGCATCTGAGGCAAAACTGGGGCCTGCTATGGTTAGTTTGAGAATGTGCGCATTGGCCAACTTTTTCCCCACAATGTTTCCTCTTTTGCAGGCTGCAGCTTGAGGTTGTCCTGAACAGATATGTTTAGAGAAGGAGAGCTCTGTCATAATCAGTATCTATGCTTACACATTAAACAACTTGTACCCTTTTATTCTTTGTCTGTTTTTGGTGAAGGTTGTGGGTGCTGCATACAATGTCACAAATGCG
This sequence comes from Triturus cristatus, assembly GCF_964204655.1. Classification (NCBI taxonomy): domain Eukaryota; kingdom Metazoa; phylum Chordata; class Amphibia; order Caudata; family Salamandridae; genus Triturus; species Triturus cristatus. The sequence continues at coordinate 831,724,077 of NC_140581.1, forward strand.
CTGGGCTGATTCTACAGGTAGATACAAACATATACTTTTAACAGCAGTGCACCCACAATACTGAGAAAGCACAGTCAGTGATTTTAGACTCGCTTGTGCAGGACCCAACGGATGGGGTAGGGTGGGCCTGCTACTTGGACACCATCACTATTTTGACCAAGAGAGCTACCCGGGCAATGGGGAATGGATAATGTTTCTTACTGTCTCAAGGCAGATGCCTGGTTTGGGGCCATTTGTAAGGGTTATGGGGAAGAGGTGCTGCATCACGTTTGCGAATGGACTTCACTTAAATGTACCTTCTTTATTATGACCTTCATAAACATCATCATATTGCAGAATAAAATAGTAAATATGTTAAGAGACAAAGCACAACAGGTGTCCATTAAGGTTTGCATTTCTGTCTCACTGCTATCACCAGAACAAGTCTGCAATTAAAACCCAAATTCTGCAGTCGTCGGCCAATGAGGAAGCTAGGAGTTAAAAGAACAAGGAAGGTAGGTGGTAAGAGAGTGACACCAGAATGTTAAACATAAACAAGGTAATGCCAGAGCAATTCTCTAAGCGCAACAGTGAATCATTTTGAAGACAGAGCGAGGACAACATTGAAAGACAACTAAACCATGAATGAACAGAACCAAAACGGCATCAAGACAAAGTAGAGCCAAGCTAGTTGACCTATATTTAGATGCATTTGTTGCGCACAATGTAGACCACAGGGGATCCACCGGATGTGACATTTGGGAACATATCTGTAACTCTACCAGTGCATTCTGCATCTTCAGGTACATAAGGTGATAGAGCCTTGTGTGAAGCGTCTGTTTTTGAAATCGGGCCTGGCTCCTGTTCCTGCTGAACTGAGCCAGTGTGTGTAATAAGAACTGATATCAGCTCAGTAGGCACAGGAGGACAGGTCCTTCCGCTGTCTGGACCGGCGGCAGCTCCAGCCCGCACCTGCCGCACACTGTAAACAATACAAAATTGCACATATATTTCAAAGCCAGGACAATCATAATAGCTTGCGCACATTTTCCCTCGTTAAGGGCAGACTGAGTTCACATGATATGTATGGCCAACAAGACATGCAATTAAAATCCATCTCTGTTGTAATGAAGTTCGAAAAGCAGTGATTGCATACACCATCTACATGAGATGCTCCTGTGTTCATTTCATTCTTGATGTTCAAAACCCTGCTAGCCCCCTCCTGCCACCAGCAACCCAGAAAGCCCAGCTTCTTAGCCCTTGATCCAACTCTGCCCGCATAGGTCCCACACCTCCTAAGAAATGGTCCATCTAACCACCCTCTATTCAGGTGCAGAACTTAGCCACTGTGAACAAAAGGGAAAGTAATCACTGTTCACCAATCAGCTAAGCTCTGGACCTTGTTAGAGAGGTCACTGTCAATGCACGGAAGAGCAGTGGGTGGGTCCACGTGTGCCCACGTAGTCTTGCTTCGATCGTTTTCATTTTTGTAACAATATTATTCAGTCTTTTACATGTGAGGTTCTGCACAAGGATCCGATGTCCCCTGAAAGTAGCCAGGGCCATGGTTGTGTGGTAATCCCTGGCAATGTGATTTTACTTATGTCACAAATCAGCATGCCAGGAACCCAAACAGCCACACCATCGTAGAAAAACTGCAACTGTCTTGCCCGCCCACCACCCCTCCCCTCCCCTCCCCACACCCACCCACCCACCCACTCACTCCCCCTATTGTGCAGCATGTCGTGCACACAAAAGGCTCAGATGTTTCTGAACTAGCAAAAATGGTTATTTAGAAGGCATGGAAGGAAAGAGGTTCAATGAAGGACAAGAATCACACAAATCTAAACCTGCTAGGGTTACAGAAGGTGTAGTAAACTGGTTGGAGAAGTTGCAGGAAAATAACACTTTCAGTGACATTCAATGTGCAATCCTATTGTCTTTAAACAAACAAACATGTTAAGCAATTTAAGTGATACAAATCAGTACTTAAACATGGATACATGAGGGTACGCAGTTATGAAACTTTAAAGCTTACCCAAGAATCTTAGTATATGCATACCACACATTTGCTTTGCTAAAGTTAGGTGAAGTGAAAAGTGTAAAAATGTAAACTAATATAGTGCTAAAAGCTGAAGTTTTGGGCCAAGATGTACTAACACTTTGAGGCGGGTTTGCATTACTTTTGTAATGAAAATCCGGTGCAAAGTGTATTTACTTTCCAAAAGAAATCAGGATTTGCATTGCGGTGTAAGTAAGTTGTAAGAAAGGGTACACTGCCAGTACCTAACCTATGCTTGATAGAACGTGCACTTCCTTATACCATGGTACAAGCTCATGTGCATGGACGCATGGCATCCTAAAATGCATCAGAGCAGGGAGAGAGAAAAACAGCACCATATCTTAAAAGATATGATGTGCTTATTCACTCTCCCTTCAATGAGTTGCAGCAACTTTGGTTATGGTGCTTCGTTGTGTCGCATGTTAGTAAATTTCCGCCTAAGTGAGAGTTTAGGTTTCCATTCAAACCTTTGCCTCTACTGCTAATCTCTCCCTGCGTTACCTTTACTGCCTTTGAGAGACTCCCTAGGATCAGAATGTCTGTCAGACCAGTATGCCGTTGGGCGTCATGGGGGGCAACACATCTGAGCCACAACATAATTTCTCTAACTTCAGCTCTCCCTAACTGAATCCCTCTAGATATTTCTACTGTTTACAGATCCAAATATGCTGGGTCCGCCTTCCTTCAGTGCTCTCCTTCAGGTCCAAGAAGAATTCCCTGACCTGCATGAAGTGTCTGAGAAAAAGGACATCATTGTCAATCATAGCAAACCTCAGATTTCTGGGTGATATTTGAGGCCCACCTCCCAGCCACCGAGAAACGAGATAACTACTAGAAAGTATAGACTGGAAGACCAATAAGAGCTCTTTAGTTCGCAGAACAGGTACACTTGGTTCTTCTAGAAGACAGCCATCCTGGCACCTGTAGGTGAATTTACAATTTTGATTTACATGCAGAAATAATTGGTATGCCTGTGAAAACGTCTTAGTTTGCATCTAAAACATAGAAACACAGACAAGATTTTGGAATTACATTTTAAGCATTAGATTGCATGCCACGTTTTCCAATTGTTTTTAAGGATTAGATCACATGCCCATTATCAAACCCTAAGGAAATGTCATACCTACCAAAGTTTTTTCCTTACTGCCTGGGTGCATTCACTAAGGGACCGATTTACTGAGGTGTTCAAGAACTCTCAAACATACCTAGTATGGAAACTGACTGTGCTAGAGAAAAATAGAAATTCAATAAACAATTAAATGCTTACTCAAAAAATCCAGAAGTTAAAAAAAGCGCTCTGCCAATGCTTCTCTGGCACTGCACCAAGAATTTGCAACAGCATTCTCCCAGCATTCAGAGCCACGACCTAATGCGCTGCCTTCAAGAAAGGGTTGCATTCCTTTTAAACAGTCCACTTTATTAATTGAATAAGAATTCAATTTCCCTCACACACCCTCAAATTTCCACTTTTATTGAACATTATTTTATCTCTGAGATTAAGAAATTAGGGCCCAGATAGGCTAATGGTTTACATCGGAAAAGTGACGCAAACCCACTGCAAAGGTTTGGGGTGGGACTTACTATCCAACATAAACCAGGATTTGTATTGGAAAGTTCCCCAAAGTTACACAAAGTTGGTATATGCACATCTTTGCTTCAAGGTGGCATTCCATGGGTGGTTCATGGTTGTTTCCATGTAACCCACCCCTGAGTTTTAAGGTGAATTCCTATTAGCAGTCGCTTACATGGATATATGCCAAAACGTTATGCCCTTCGAGGCTGGTGCGACATGTAGAAATGTTTTCATTTTTCCAACTTTGCATGTGTGCGGCATTACACAACACTCATTCTAAGTGGGAAAAGTCTTAAAGGATAGGTTTTGTACTGGAAGGGCGCCCCTTCCAGTACAAAACATATGCCTTGGAGAACACACACTTCTTTGCAATATGGTGCCGGGGTTTGTGCGTTGGGGCATGGCAGACAAACGTGCACCAGTGCTTGGGGGAGGAATAAATGTGCCATATCTTAACTGATATGGCACATTTTTTATTTCTCTCTTTGTTGCAAGACAACACAGTAACTTTGGTTGGTGTGCTTCTTTGAGTGAAATGTTAGTAAATCCGAAATATATGTAGAAACCTGGTGTTCTAATGTCCATGTCATTTTGCTTTGTGGTTTTATGCTCCTCACTTGTACATATATTATGTGATGTTTAAACTGCCACTATTTCTCATTTCTTATGTTTAACCTCTGACAATATCAAATCCGCCACTCTAGCAGACTTTCCACAGTGAGAATCTAGCTGGCTGGGGGGAGGGGGGGGGGGAGATTGGGGGGCGGCTTGCATTGCTACAGATCCTGTTTCTGTGAATTAAAATCGGTGGATTTCTACCTGCATGTATATTGTTTAACCTTAGTTGAACTCAATGCACAAAAAAAGATATCGCCCCTAAAAAAGCATGGCTAATTCTAACAAGCCTGTTCCTGCTAACCCTAGCTCTCTAGCCCATTAGAGGCGCATTATTATTTTAACAGGTCTTATTAATGCTGATTAACTCTTCTTTGAATTGCTCCGCACATGTACGGGCGAGAGACCCAGGAGTTTTTTTTTTTTTATTCAATTCCACACTAAAGGCTTATGTAGCCTCGCCCCGTCAGATGTCTGGATTTTCCTGACAAGTCATCTGCAAAGTTATGTGAAAACCCGAGAGTAGTCTGTCAGCGGGGTTATTTCATTAAGCAACAATCTGCGGCATGTTGAGCCGGGGAGGCTCTTCATACCACGCCTAATTGACAATGCGCGAGACAGGCAAGTACAAACACCCCAAGGTCACCTCGGGGTATTAGAAGAGCTGGGAAGAAGAAGACATTATACAAGACGCGGCGGCTGGAGGACAAGGCTGGCGCGGCTGTGTCCGATGGTTTCAATGCCCTCACTTACATCATCCATGCCACCCCCGCGATGTCACAGGAGATATTGCAAGCAAAATTTGTCTCTATTTAGACGAAAAGCTGGAAACCCCTTAGGGAATGCGAAAGTTCTTGTGGCTGGATTTTACTCCATTAAATACTCCTAAAGACTAGTACAAACTGTGATACCATCAGTTCCAGGGCTTCTAGTCTGTCTGAAGAGGACAGACCCCCAGCTCTCATTTCTTCCAGGTTGAGTGTCCCCTTCCATGTCCAAAGGGGCAAGAGTTTGATTATATTTCCTCTAAATGTCTTTTGTACCACTCCCATTCATACATTCAACAACGCCCCGGCTTAAGATGTAGTTTTCTCCAAGACAGACATATAGCTGCTCGCTTGCAGCCACCAAATTATTCTCTGGCTGACAACTCAGGGCTCACTGAAGGTGCAGACTAAAGCAGAAGGTTAATGAGAAGCCATCACAAGCAGGGATCAACAGTTTGATCTGTCACACCACACAGGGTAGATGATCGGCTACAAGCATGGACCATTTTACGGTGAGATCCCAACAAACGGTTCCTACTGTACCTCCACACTGGCTTCGAGTGTAATCTTTGCAATACCTTAAGCCCATGAGCTGCTGCATCCTGTAATATCTGCATTAATCAAAAAAATGAATGTGTCCTCATGTAATGCAACTGGTGCTATGTAAAGCGCTCTGATACCCGATTCGGGTCAAGTTCGCGCTATATAAAACTCTGTAAAATAGAAAAAAATAAAACAAATAGTGATACTTCAAAACTCTTGAACATTCACAGGCGACATTGTTTTGGGTTTCCATGTTAAAAGGAATTGTGTATGCCATCCATTAACCCCTTCCCCGCTCATGACGGAACCGCTCCGTCATGAGCCACGGTTGCCGTGTGCTCATGACGGAGCGGTTCCGTCATGCCACGACCGTTGGCGGCCGCTCCGCCCACGCGGCGCTGTTTCCCCGCCTGTGCGGGGGGACAACGCAACTGGGCGGAGTCATGACGGAACCGCTCCGTCATGAGCACAGCTCAACCGTGGCTGATGACGGAGTGGCTCCGTCATGAGCACAGCGCCACCGTGCTGCCCCCCCGCACCCCCCAGCGCTGCGGCGGAATTCCCGCCGCAGCGAAAGGGTTAAATACACAACTGGAGAAAATAAGAATACCACCTGTGTGACTTTATTTAGGCTCGGAGAGGGAGAGACAACGAACAGTCCGTGCCCTCCTTTAAGAGGGCTCTCGTCAAGAATAAATAGATATAAAAAAATCACCTATTCAAAACAACATCTCCTGTACCACCCTCAGGGAAGACACATCCATTTGATCTTGGACAGCTGCGAAGCATCTCCGTGCAAGCTCCTGCTGTTTGGCATCTTCACTGACCATCAGCTCTCCATACAGATATACACCCATCGCCTAGGGAAGAAAAGAAAAAAACATTTGACTAACAAGCAATATAAAGGTTTGGCTTTTATTTTCAAAGGCAAGCTTCTGCAGACAGGTCCCAAAACATGAAGATATTTCCCACCTGAAGTGTCTTCTTTCAAAGCTCTGCATTCCTGCTGCCTAACAACATCTTGAAAACATTTCCTGATCCAAGGAAGGAGACTTGAGGTGGAAGCAGACACTACTGCATGTTGTGTTTCCTCCCCTGAAACTGCTAAAACCCCAAGCCATGGGTTGGTGCCTGGGAGTGCCCACAAAGACATCGCAAGGCTGCTAAGAGACATGTCTCTGGTAACACATTGGCAGCAGCTTAAACCCAACTTTAACACGTTTTCCCCTTCAGGGGTCACAAAAATGTTCTGGGGTACGTGTGCTAAGGGGGAGCGAAGGACGAGAAATGCTTTGTGCTGTGGATCTTGTTTCAGAAACAGACCTCGCTGATGCGCTTCGGCCATCCATGTACCGGAAGGAAATACCTGTTACCTTACTTGTCCCTCCCTGGGTACCCCAAGTGCTTTGTAGATTGGAGTCTCACACCTATGCCAACCTATGGTTTATGAAAAGGCATACTAGTCAAAAGCGTATTCGGAGTTTCTCTATCGCATACTATTACAGTGTCTGCCAACAGACCTCTCACGTGCCTTAGCAACTATAAAAACAGGTTGGATACTTGATGATGTTGGAGTATCCACTTGTCTGAAGTGAGCTTTCTCCACTCCTGGAGGAAGGCTCCTATCCTCCCCCCCCACCGGTGTTGTGTATGTGAGGGGATGTTGGTGTTTTGAATCACTTTCTGGTTTGTGCAGCCTCCCTTCTTTGCGGCTGCAATATTCCTCGTCCCCGGAAGGATTGACGCAGTGGTGTCTGGTACTAGCATTGTTGATTTGGCGTTTGTGTCTGGCTTGTTACTTGACATCTTGGTGTGTAGTGTTACTTTGGAAGCTCCCTCTACCTACCGGTCTCTGTGGTTTCTCAACAAAGATACCCCCTAAACTGCAGGGCTCCTATTGATTTGGCTCTGTCATTGTCCTTTTTAAGCTGCTGCAGGATTTCATCAACTGTACTGCCATAAAGTTTTTCTCCATTGTCCTTTTTAAGCTGCTGCAGGGTTTCATCAACTGTACTGCCATAAAGTTTTTCTCCATGGAATGGGGTGTTAATGATGTTTGCTTCCACCTCATTTTTTAATCCTGACACCCTTAGCCAGGCATGTCTTCCTAGGGTGGTCCCCATCATCATCTCTCTACAATACATGCGGTGTCTGTAGCATCTAGTGCAGATTTTAAGCAGGTGTTGGCAATATTTTTCCTTTCATCTGCAAGGGACGCTGCTCTTATCTGTTATTGACCAGGCAGATGTTTCATCAGCTCTGCCATCTCCTCCTAGTGCTGATATGCATACCTGTTTGGCAGGGCATTAGAATTGGCTATGCATCATTGTGTCGCATCTCCCCTCTCAAACTTTCTCCCCACCATGTCCACATTCTTACTTTCTTTATTTGGATGTGATCCGGAGACAGTGGGGACGTTTGCCCTCTTTCTTGCCATATGCAAAAAGAACAATTGATGGACAGAATGCAGAACAATGTCATACATTCACCCCAGTACAGAGATCTGGGTCTAAATCCATTGTGTTTTTGCTCACCATGCCATTGCAGTTTGGACCCAGCCATATGCAAATCAGTCTTGACCCTGTGCCTCATGGGAACAGTCCAGCCCGAACTGCCAAGCCAGATCCTCCCTGGACTGGAACCAAGCACCCTAGGACCGGTTTCGGGGTTTCACCCCTCTTCAGCCAGTATAGCTTGATTCCAGTGGCACGGAGAGCACGGGACTCATGTCTGAGCATACCCGTCCCACTCGGGGTGACAAATGCAAAAACAAGTGATGGACAGAATGCAGAACAATGTCATACATTCACCCCAGTACAGAGATCTGGGCCTAAATCCATCGTTTTTTGCTCACCATGCCATTCCAGTTTGGACCCAGCCATGTGCAAATCATATGGGAAATATTACTCCACCTGGTAAGCCTCTGTTCATAACGTTTAGTGCTGTGGATTGACATGTTCTGCATACTCTTGTCCTGTTGGGATCCGACATTTGCAAGCTGCTTATTTCCAAAGAAAATCTTTTTGAGTCACAAGATGCACTGTGACTCCTCCCTTAGTTGTCAATGCGCATAAAGGAAAACAACTTGCAACTGTCCACGACCAACACTATATGGCAGAGGTATGCAGAACATGCCTTTTTCATAACACATGCTACGAACTATGTATTTTTAGCTTTTTCGGATGTTCAAAAAGCACAGGATAGGGAATTCTTCAAGCTTGGGATCTTTAGAGAAGAAAATGCATTTGATTAATATTTGGCTCTACTACACCTGGAAATCTTCAAAAAAGAATAGACTTTATACTTCGACTTCTGTGCTAGATATACACAAGATTCCAGTGCATTTCAGCTGAAACTGGCCTGAAAAATAAAAAGGGTGCCACCGCAACTGAAACAAGATAGGAGTTCTTACCACCTTCTAGTAGCAGGGGTGCTACACTTGACACAGAAAGGTCTGTAAGAAGCGTGTTTCCACAGTCCAGTCTAGAGATGACTGACCACTGCTCAAAATTGCAGGTGGAATTACAACCTTTCATTTGCCATAGTTGCTGAAGTGGTTATCAGCTACATTGAACTCATTTAGCAATATGCACTTTCAGGTTTAAATCAGAGTAAATGGAAAAGAACGGGAGAAGGAAACCAACGATGATTCAGACCACAGCAAAGATGGGTCGGGACTGGGTAGTGACCATACCCACGGTCGAAGTCTTTGGGGGTGGGTGAATCTCGGAATATTGTTGCTGCTCCCACTAAGATTCAGAGGGTGAACTTGCCTCCAAACTGGACTTCATAAGCTGGGCCTCGACCTCAAAATCGGGTTCCCCGAATATGTCGGGCTGTTGTCTCCATCTTGTCGCTGCATCCTTCGATTGTCCCACCTCTGTTCACTTTGGTATCGAAAGGTCTCCGCTCGGAAGGTGTAGCAGGCTTGGCTCGTGGGCAGAGATTGCAGACTTAATGGTGGTCAGTCCAGTAGGACTTCGAGTGACACTGGAGGCAGTATTGGAAGGACATTCTTTCCATCACTGACCCATCACTCTCGTCAAGAAGGACCTGGAAACATGGGGCGTTACACTCTGAGAGGGGGCCGAGGCCCCTGGCGGAAGGTGTCAAAGTGAGTGCAGTTGTCAAAGTCCTTCAAACAACAAAGTGGGAGTCAAACCAGCTATAGCACTATTAGGCATTGAACACCGAACCCGATCAGTACATGTCTGAACCTGAAGGTGGAAAAAACTGTCTAACAATAGAGCCGATGTCACTATACCTTGCGTCTCAAAAGACTTAAAGAAAAACAAGTTGCAAACATCCAAGCCCAACACTACATGGCAGGAGTATGCAAAGTATAACTATCTACAGCAGCCACACATGCTACAAGAAAGAGCGAGAGGGAGAGAGAACGGACAGATAACAGTAACAAGACTACTCAGTTTTACAGAGTCAAAAATTCCATCTATGCAAAGCAAAAAAGACCTGATCCTTATTTGGCATAGCCTGCGAAACAAACACACTGCAGCTGCACTTGGCTCCCAAAATGGACTCGGTGACCTGGGTGTGTACGTTCCATTTCATCTTGACGCAGCCAAAAAAGCTAAAAGGCGTGTGTGCCATTTCAACATGAACGAAAACTACGGCCCTTTATGGTGTGCCTGGCCCGTAATCACACACAGCTCGCAAGAATGTATGAAAAACCCAGAGGACACGCATTTGCTTCCAGCATTGACTGCGGCATTGGCTGTTCCGAGGATGGTGGGCAGAGTGTGGGAGAGAGTCCGAGCGTGCAACGGGCCACACGACAGAGAGGGAGGGAGGGAGTGAGTGTGCATGATGAGAGGTAAAGGCACACGTCATGTGAAGAGTGTGTGTGCAAAACAGTAGGAGCGAGCGAGTGTGGGAAAGAAAACAAGGGCGGGTGTGCTCGGGCGAGTGTGTAGTTAATGGAAGGAATCCACATCTGGAACGGAATGTTCAGAGCTCACTGGCCGCAGCCAGCTGCGCGCCAGGCATAAATAATACACAGCCGAAACTCCCGCCAAGAAAACTACTGTTACTTCACGTCAGTGTAAAGCGGCGTTAAACGTGTGTCCTGAAGGATTACTGTTATCGTTGAAATACAAGCATTTGGAAGGGAAGTTCAAGGTCAGGTGGGGGTGACACAAGGACACGGCATGAAAGCTTCGGAAGCAGCCCCGCTTTTGCATAAATCATTTTACAGAAACAACGGAAGCATCTCTAGGGTATGAAGAAAAGGCTGTCGTTTACTTAAGCACTGCTTTTAAGAAATACAAGAGTGGATGTGAGCTATTGGCGCCTCGAGAACAACATACTGAGCAGCTCATGAGGGGATTATACCCCAGTTATTCTGCACTATATCAGCCCCAACCCATGAGTGGGTGACCTTTATAATCTTATAACAGTCTACCTGGACACCATATTAGACATTACCACCCAACACAGAGTCAAACTGAAACCACTCCCAAATAAACCAAGACAGGACGACTTAAGACTACGGTCTACATGGACGCCATATTAGACATTACCACCCAGCATAAAAAGAGACTAAAGCCAAACACCTGAAATAAATCAACTCAAAATTACTTAAGAGTAGTCTTTAAAACACCAAAATAAAAATTACCACCCATCAGAGAGACAGACTAAAACACAAAATCCAAATTAACCAACACATGACGACTTAAGACTGCGGCTATACGAAAACCAGATTGGATATTACCACCCAATAGAGAGACAGACAAACACAAAATCTTAATATACCAATCCTGGACGACTTGGTCTACATTGGAAACCTTGGAAACTTGTGGATAGTAACCAATGTGACTACAAACAAAGCCATTTTAATAAGAAAAGGTGTGCTATGCAAATACCACTAGCATCACTTAAAAACGTGAACACGGGGGATTCTGCCACTTCATCCATAACAAAAAGTATGAGCACTTTCATAGACTTGTCTAATCGTATCCTCCTAGGAATTAATATTAATATTTTGATTTTTTTATAGTGCTAGCTAGACCCGAAGGTATCACAGCGCTTTACATGTTAAAGTGGCTGAGGATGTTCAAGCTAATCTGCCTTTAGAATCTGCGCATATGGCGGATCATGACCCCCTTATCCCTTCTCCAGTGATGCAGGGGATGCCCGTTTCTGACAAGCACGTACATGGCACACTGATGACATCCAGGAAATGTAGTCTACCCTTATAGTCCATTTATACTTAAGCGCAAAGTGACTATCGCGGATTTCCTGAGCGAGCAGCTCGATCTGATACTCAAATCTATTATCAATATTGTTTGAAGATTAAAAGCTCCTGCCATCATGGGCATGCCATTGCATTCCAAGGAGTCATGGAACATGGAGAAGAAACTATGTAAGTACACACTAACACCCTTTCCCTTCACTAGGCACACCAGCGTGCTAGGCAACTCAATGACTGCTATTGAGAGACCCAGACTAGGGGAGACAAAGGCACGAGATATGGGGGGGACCAGGGGGGGAGGGGTGGATTGAGGGGGTGGAGGGGGATGAAAATACATTAGGGGTCATTTAGATCATGGCAGGTGGCAGCCAGGTTCACAGAGGCTATGGCTTATGCTGCCCTGGCAGAGGATTGTCTGCCGAATTTAGAGTCACCTGTCTGCCTGCCACGGATTTCTTAACCCTTCAGAGCAACCTCCAGTGAGGTGGCTGGTCTGAAGAGTGTAAACAGAAAGTGCCTTGCTTGTTGCACCCGCTCAGCAAACCATTTAGTTCTTCAAGAGTAAACTACCATAGCAGAAGATTTGCTCTTGAAAAACAAAAGCAGAAAAAAAATTAATACAATCAATGGTCCTGTGCGTGGAGTCCACTGACAGATTTCCCTTCCCAGGCAGGAACACCTTGTGATTGTCATGCCGCCCTAAATGGAATAGGGTACCAGTCACTGTGATCTGATGGGCCATAAGGTTAAAAGTTTATGCCCGTGAAACCCCAGTGAATCCCTCAACTCTGAATCAAGCAGGTGTGCCCCGAGTCTGCTATGGCTCCCACTCAACCAACTGTAAATGAGGCCCACCGTGTGGCACAGACTAGGGAAGCATTCAGGGAGAATTGTGGGGCATACAGAAGATACTGGGGACAAAATAAGTAAACAAGGGCTTCACACAATAAGATGACATCCTATATTGGTATTAATAGAGGGTAAACCTGAGAAGCAACGGTGAGCTCTTTATCAGTGTGGAGTTGGGAATTGCATTCTACATTTTCTTATGCAGTACACAATTGTAATACAGATATTTACCCTTTGAGGCACAGAGAAATGATGTGCTTAGATCAGAATCACACTGTTTTTGGTAAAATTGTCGAATCGGGGGTGAGAATCCAGGGATACAGGTTCCAAGGTAAGCAAACTGCCCATTGGCCACATCTCCTTCCTGGTCAGCAAGGTTCCTGTGTCTTGGGTGTATGATAAAGCCTCTGAATGGAAACAATAAACTGCTAAGGGCAGTGTCACATCTAACACAAGTTTAAAGGGATATATATTTGCTTCCCCAAAGTCCTTTAAAACAGGCGAATCTTACACAATTTAGGCATAGGATAGAAAGGGGTTTGAAAAGTCCCAGTAACTTAAAATAAAAACATACAGGCCACCAAGACCTTGCCCCACCTGACACCTTGTCTGAGTAATGCCTGTACAGAAGCACTTCCACTGTCACTGTCCATCCACCAGTCACCATCATACCCTAATAAATAACACTCCTATAATTTCACCCAACAACCATCTAATGTGCCTTATTTAAACCTGGCATCTTGTATTTAATATATACCCAACCTGGCTCGTCTTCCCCCCACAAACACACATGCAAATGCCTACAGCACAAGGTACAAGATCAAGAGACAAAATAACTAGCCATATCCCAAGAGTACAAGATTACTGCCACACAAAATAGTCATCCTCTCAAACCTGAGCCTGGCTTACGCCATCTATGACCAGCTGGTCTGTTGGTTGTCAGTCCTACGTGTGACACTCTACAACCCAAGGTGAATGAATCAAAAAAGCTCCAGAGGCAGCCCTTGAACATTGCAAAAAATCTGCTTTCTTCCTCCGCCAACAAGATTAAGCATATTCAGCCAGACAACGGAGGCAAATTGAAAACCTCACACTTTACTCCTAACTCTCACCCCCATCTTAACCCACAGAGCAGACAAAATATCTGATGTCTGCAACTCTGATTAAATAACACGTTCCTAAAGTAAATGGGAGAACCCTAGCTTTGTCCCACCCACCACCAAAAAGCACAATATAACTTGGCTCCTGACAGCACAACTATGATCAAAAAGCAATGGCCAAAAGACCCAGATAAAGACCATCAGTACCGTCATATTGAAGAAACCCATAGCTCCACCTAGTTCCCCAGTGAGCTATTAACTACTACCCGTCCTGAGCAAAATCATGCAGCATGAATTCACTTGTCAATTCCAACAATCACACTGAGGCAAAAAACATTTTACATCAGTCAGGCTTTTGACCATTCAAAGGAACTGAATCTGATGTTAGGAAAGAACTTATCTCCCTCAATGCAGGTCAACCTGGAACCCTGATCCTCCGTCACATTTCTGTGGGTGGTAAAAAGGTCAACCAAATCCTTCCTGAGTGCACAGAAAAACTAGCAGGGATCATCGGTACAGCCCTTCAAATCTCTCCATTAATCCTCAAAGACTGGAGTCAACAAGACAAACTTAACACCACATCATCATCAAAAACCAAGCAGACCTTAAACCAACATCTGAAGAACCAACACAACTTGCCCTTCTTCAAACAAGTTCTGAAGAGGTGCTTCTTCGAGAAGGCCCTCTTTGGCTAACAAATCAAATATAGGAACATTCCCCCTAAAAACCAGACTGTCTTTCAGTTTAACTGGCACTGGCAATAATCCCTTTTCATTGAGCCTTTGTGGACCAGAAACTTTAGTCAATGAGGAACATCTGACAGAAGTTCCAATCCTTCAAAATGGGAATAGCGATGACCAGCTCAAAGAGTGATTTCAGATGGGCCAGGGAGAGTTAGAGCTTGGGCTTTACCAGTGCCAATGTTTTGCATTCTCTGTTTACGTCCGTACTCTCCCATTGTGGCATGACTTCAGATGGTGGCTGTTGGTAGGATGTTTTTCAATACCTGAGACTGAAGACCTGTGTATGCTCATTTTAAAGTTCTTCCACTTCACTAGACCACGGGCCAATTAACCAGTCTTCCTCATGCCTAACCCGAGACTTCGGAACCTTCACCCAGGTAATCTAGGACCTAACAACAACCTGCCATCCTTCTGGAAAGACTTAAACACTTGCCAATTCAGAATGTACTTTAGTATTTAACTGGTCTCTCTCGAATTTGTCCCTGTCTTCAAACATTTCTCGTGTTGTACTGTTAAATATTAATGTAAAGTACTCTGTTACTCCGAAATTAGATCTGATCTATACAAGTACCTTAAATAACTGCATAGTTTGCCCATAACTATAGGTTACAGAATAATGTTCATTTTGTTTGTTGGCAAGTCATACAAACCCCCCTGCCATGGAGATTGCAGTTTGGAATCTACTCACACTCATGTGACATAAGTGTAAGTGATTTCTGTACACAAAGGGGGGCATAGTAGAAAACAAAATAGGGATGCATTATCTCCACGTTCTTGACGTGCTCTTAAACAACGAGTGTTAATAGTTTTTACAGAAACATTCAATGCATCATTCAAATGGTTAATATCTTTCGAGGACTGGAATTGTCCCATTCCCGAACTGATGACCCAATTTCCATCCAATGCTAACCAGTAAAAGTAATCATGGCCATCATCATGTGGTCCTTTGGGGAGAGAAAAAACTAGTCGATATGGAAAATGTCACAGAGTTCTACAAGGTTGTTTTATGATAAACCCCTTAAAATGCTCACACCCTAAAATACAGTACAAACCATCTGAGCACATTTTGTATTTGCTTGAGGATTGTTACAAAAGAAAGTGAGGCAGTTATTTACTAAGAGTTTGTGCAAAGCTATAGAAATGGCCCGGGTGGCTGATACAGTAGACAGGATTGCATATTTTACTGTTCTTCCCAGGCATGCAGGTGAAGGGAGAGGTTAAGGTAATCTTCCGAGGGCTAGAAGCCTTGCCAATTTCATCATCAACCTTCCTTGAGCCACACCCGCCTGCAAACCCCCATTTGTACAGTAACCCGGGGGCACTCCTTCCACAGAATCTTTAACTGATCCCTTCTCTCTTTGGTTTCTACTACCACCCACACCGAGAAATGGTGCTATTACTGCACCTGGATTGGTCCCAAAGACTTATTACATGTACAGTATTTGTTTTTTCATTGAACTTTTACTCGGTCACTAGGGAGTCGACTCTAAAGTACACTAACTATGACTGGTTGTATAAGCTCCTATTACCTTGCTCTACTCCTAGACACTTTATTTTATTTAATTGTTTATTGAGCGTGCAATTTCCCAGCGGGTGTCCTGGCGCTTAGCCAAACATGCTTACTGCATGCCACCAAGAAGGCTAAAGAAACCTACATTAACTAAAAAGTTAGGTTTTCAGTTCTGTATGAAATTTCAGCAGACTGGATTCAAGGTGAAGATCTAAAGGCAATATATTTCAGGCTTGATCAGTATCCACAGAGAAAAACCTTGCCATCTAGACGGGTTCTGCAGAACTTTGGTATTAGGATGAGACTAGAGACATAATGCGCGACCAGCCTAGAAGGACAATACATTTTAAATGTGTCAGAGATGTATGAGCCTTAAGTTGCTGGATAAAGAACTTTATGGGCCATAAAAAGAGCTTCAAACTGGCATCTCATCTTAAAAGGTAGTCAGTGAAGCTTTTTGAGAAGAAGGTAAAACACAATCAAATTTTCTCGTCCCAAAGATCAGCCTGGCTACTGTATTTTGTATGAGTTGAAACCTCCTAATTAGCTACTCAGGAAGTCTAATACATAGGGTATTGCAGTAATCTAGTCTTCTGAGCACCAAGATTTGCACCAACATCTGCCTAGAATCCTGAAGAATAAACTGAATAATCTTCCTGAGTTTTCTCAGAATCAAGACACATAGACATCAACTTATTGATGTGCAACTCAATAGAGTCTGCTATAGAATAACACTCCAAGATTATAAGCAGAGGTTATGGGTAACGGGCCTTTGCCCAAAGAATGACACCATCACATATGGGACCAGATGGAAGAACTTTTGTCTTATCAGAGTTAAGGCAGAGAGTGTTGGCATTCATCCAGCTGGCCACCATAATCATACATCCCTTAAATGCTCCTGAAGTTGTGAGATCACCCTCCATATGGATGATTATTTGGGTATCATCAGCGTACTCATAAAATTAAAATCTGAAAGGAGCAAGAAGGTCTGCCAGGGGGGGCCACATAAATATGAAGAATTGCAGGACTATGGGCAGACCCCCGGTGGGTCATCACAGTTGATATGTTTAAAACCTGAACAAAGATGCCATCTGCACAGCCTGTGTTCTACTCTTCAGGAAAGATTCAAACTATGCAGGTGGCTTATCCCTCAGACGAGCAGAGATGAGCCTTTTTAGTAAAATAGCATGCAAGACCATATCTAATGCGGCTGAAGAGGTCAAGAAGCATGAGTGCAGCAAAGTTGCCAGCATCCGAAATCATCCATATATTATGATTAGCAGCCATAAGCACAGTTTCTATGCTAAAGCAAGATAGAATACCAGATTGGTGCTTTTTGTAGACTACATTTTCCCTACAATATGAGGCTAGCTGCTCATTGACCCAACTTTCCAATATTTTGGTGAAAAGTGGGAGAAGAACGACAGGACAATAGTTTGAAAGAACGTTAGGATCCAGGGTTTCCTTTTACAAAAGGACGAAACAATCCAATTTTTTAAAAAGTTATTACATATCACGGTTATCCGGGGAGAGAGAAAATACAACATCTCTTTGAAGATCCTGCTAGGGCAAGGGTCAAAAGGAGAACCGGATTCAATGAGAGAGATTTTATCTATTACTCCCTCTTTTGTAATAGGACAGAACTCAGACCAGGTGTCTCCAATCAGTCGATTAAGAGCTACCAGGTAGCACAGAGCCTACAGTTCATTTTTAAATAGGCACAGGGTCAAATTTGTCTTTTAATATTAAGGGAAGGCTGTGTTTACTTTACATAATCATCATCAGGCTGCAGATAGCAGAGCCTGATAATGAGCAGTGCTCCGTCACATTTATGAGGCAGGCTGGGTCCCAGAGGTGAGGAACTGAAGTATTTAACTCTTAAATAAAAGTCCTTGTCAACTCAATATTAGAGTGTGAAAAAAATATATATTTCTAAATGCTTTTGAATGGGAGAAAATAAAATGATAAGTTACTTTAATGATTAACTTTTAATTTTAATGTTCTCCAATTTCAAAGGCCTTTTGCTCTCAATGTCCAGTTGACACCGTGCCATATTTATATAACTTTAAAATACTCTTTTTTTTCAAATGGAAGAAATTTAAAGTGAAGAAAACTTTTTTCTATGAAAAAGTAAGCATTAACGGCTTTCTCCACTTTCAATTAAGCCAAATACTTCTCAATGTTTTATGAAGCATATTTATTCACTTAAAATTACTCCCTTTTAACAAATGTAGTTTTCTGTTATAAATATGGCACCATGTCTACAGGCCACTGGGAGCAAGATGCTTGGTGTTTGTAAATGTGACACTCGGAAATGGTAGAAAATTTAAATGATGAGTTTTATAGAGTCCACATAAACAAAGTTAACTCTTCAGTTTAATTTTCTTAATACAGTGCCATATGTATAAGTGAAAAATATATCCATTATTTTAAATTGGAGAACTTTAAAGTGCAGAAAACTTTTCCAGATTCTGAAATGTTTTTCAGAAACATTTTCTGCACTTTATATTACTCCCATTTGTGTTATACACGTTAATAGTGCCACATATTGCCAAAGGTATGTCCTGTGCCACAACTACATTCAAGACAGTCTCTCAGTAACCCGTTCACAAATATCCTACTCATACGCTCCCTTGTTCATACATCCTCAAAGACCATGCTCTCACTGACACACATGGCAGCCCTGTCATAGTGCCCCCAGTCAAAGTACTTTGTGCAAACCATAATGGCTGGTTCTATAGACATTAGGCTTAAAGTCAATTAATCTGGACGTGGGGGCATCTGGTAGCAATGCCAAGTTGCTTAGCCGTCAGTAGCTCACAATGATCTAGTTGGACTGGGATGGACACGCAAAACACTACCCTCATAGTGGTGGCAGGCTACCGCCTTTACCAGGAGTTAAGCAGCAGGAGTGAGGTGATGGTAGCATACAGTGTAGTGATCAGTAGTAGTAAACAGGACCTTTCTACTCTGTGCTACTGGAGTGAGGCCTACAGGCGCCCTCACCTTTTTAAAAGTTCTGCTGCTGTGTGTTTAACTCACCTTGGCCAAGATCAGGTAATCCCTGAGTGCTTCGCAGCGCAGGAGTAGTGACTGCACTGGAGATGTGTGCCTGGGAAGGGTACAGTACAGGGACAGAGCTCTACTGTGCAGTGCATGTGTGGTTAATGCATGGACTGGGTGTATGTATGCCTGGAATACATTACATGAGAGATGTAGTGATGCGCAGTGTGCACAATGAAAGCATGTGCTGGTCGTATGTGTGTTTGCACGAAGTACAATACATGAATGGTTAACTGTAGTGCAGCGTGCACATGGTGACTGTATGTGCTGGCAGTGTGATTGGGTTTGTAAACAGCACACCCTAGTTAAATATAGCAAAGCTTAAATTCTGACAGTGCACGCAGACTGAGTGTGTGCTAAATGCATGTGTACTTTTAATGGCACAATGCATGGAGGGAAGAGCGCTGGACAGTAATTGTGCTGTAAATGTAAACTGAGGTAAGTTTGCCTGCAGTGGTACATTACATGGAGGACCCTAGGTTCCGTTTTCGGAAGCCTGGGCCTGCCTGGTGAAGACATGAGGAGGAGAGGAATTCCCTCCAGACAGATTTGTGTATTTCTGCATTCCTATGGGCTTGGTAGGACAAACACTGGAGGTAAAACGGAAGAGGCTCCCAGTACAGTTCAAAAGACTGCTCTTTGATTCAGTGAATGATCACAAGGAATGGCCCTGGACACATCTCAGAACATTCGCATTTGCGAGAGTTTATGCTATTGGCATTGTAAATGACAATGCCTTTTATTTATCTGTTTTGATAATTAACACAAAAATAAAAGGCATTGTCATTTACAATGTCAATAGCTCAAATTCCTGTAAATGCGAGACCTAGTTCATTTCAAAGAAGCAACCGCTATTGTCCAAGGCTTCTTGGAAAGTGAAAGCGCGCAAGGCGCGCTGAATGTTGCAGGAAAGCAGGTTGTGCCTGCAGTAGGAGACACTCATTAAAGAAAATAGTGATTACAGACCAAATAAGACATACCGTGTAACAACAGAAGTAAAAGGGTCAGTCCTCATGGGAGGTTACAAATGAAGACAAGGTGGGACTAACAAGCCTATTTGCGAATCAGAAGCCAGCATTTACGAAGGACAATGAAACAAGCCAATGACAAATATGGGTGGCGTGTGGGCGGGGCTTTAAGACTATACTCGAACACAACATGCCTCGCAGAGCAGCACATGCACTCCCCAGGCTCGACCTAAAAAGAGATGGGGCTGATAAGGGTACCATAAAGAGTAGAACTGGGAGTTTGGGATTAACCTTTTGATGCACATATCACAGTGGCTAACATCCAGATGTGAACTTTGGTCACTCCCATGAATTGTGTTGTAGGACAATCCACTTCAGAGTCTTGCCTGCTGCGACAGTATTACATGAGGAAAAGAGAAAAAGAGAAGTGTCCACTTCAAAAGAAGCAGTACCCCAACATAAAACGTCAAAGACTCAGACTCTAAATTACATTTTGGTGTCTGGAAATGGACTACAAGAAGAGGAAGTTGCTATCCCATATTGGTCATCCACCAAACAGCCAGTGTGAGAAGGGGAAGCTCTGCAAGTCATCTGCCTGTGACCGGAACTGGGGGGAAAAACCTGCTAGTCTCACTGCTGATGAGGGGTCATCAACCAGGGAAACCAAGACCACGTGCCATGGAGCCTGGAGCACCAGCACCTTCCTACTTGCCAAGACCAGTATGTCCGGAGAAGGAAGAGGAGAGTATCGGAGGAAAGTAGGTCCAGTGCGGAGCCCTACTGTGATGACTCCCTGTGCGAGGTGCAAAGATTTGGCTGTGCACCTATCAGTTTTTTTCCTGTGTGCAGAGTCGGTTCGGCGACCCCTGTATGGCAGGAGAGGGCTGCCGTGGACTGAGCCATGAATTGAGATTTGTGCGGGTCTTGCTATACCTGTACCAGAGCACTGTGGCGACCCCGTATGCCAGAGGAGGCCACAGGAAAAAAAGCTACTTGAGAAGTGCTGAGACTTTTAAATCATCTATACAGGGACACTTGTGCTGTAGGAGCCTACACCCATACTAACCCATACTGTGGCAACCCAGTATGCTAGGAGGGGCTGCCAATATCAACGTTGCCAAAGGATTTGAGCGGTCACCCAAGGAGAGACTGAGGCTACGTTTGATGCACTGCAAGGGAACTGCCCCCGACTCACCAGCGAGGACTGCTTTGGACGATGTGGGTGATGTCTCAACCTCGCTGGCTCCAGATGGGAGCTGAAAAAAGGATTCTTCCCCTGCAGTGCTGCACAGGAGAGAGAGCCTGTGGTGCCAGGTGCTGCTGGGTGGCCAGTCTCTCGGGTGATCACGCTGAGGGCACCCGCTGCACAGCTGAACTCTTCCGTGCTCTGAGAGCAGGTAAGATGTGAACTGGGCTGGTTGTGCCATGGAGGACTCACTGCTAATACTGCTGCAGCACCAGACACTTTTCACTAAAACCTGAAGAGTTAAAGGGGGGCTCTTGAGTAAGGCCTAATAGTCAGCATTCCCTTGATAACGCCACCAATGAAAGTGTAATAACCCCAAACAAGTTACACGAATGAGGGTGGGACAGGGAGTTGCCGGACAACTACTTGTGCTCTGACCTCAAGGGGATCGTGTTGTTGCTTCTGAATGTCTTATCCATATGCATGTGTAGACTTCGAAATAAAATATTACTTTTTCCTATAAAAGCAAGTTTTTGACTTGACGTTGATTTATTGTTCGTAGTTTGCACTTTTGAGTTATGAGTTGCGTTCACTGACCTGTATCTACATCTCACCCCCCCACCCTCCATCCCGAGGGATTCTTGACTGCTCGACCACAGTTACCATTGAGTCAAGTGCAGAAGGGGTTCTTAGCCCAGTTGCTCAGGATCCATAATAGGTTGGGCCCCGGGACATCTGGAGTAAAAGGCCTCCACCACCACGGTTGGGCCCTGTAACCCCTGCATGCTCTGTGGCCCTTGGAAAGCGGTTCATACATGGACCATTACTACTCCTATGTTTACCTACATGGAGATTAAAAGTATGGCAGTTCTGTTTTGCATGTGTCTGTTTATATGCAGTATTAAACATGTGCAGAATTCCAGTTTAACACAGATATTCGTAAACAATAGCCACTCCATGCAATAACAGTGTGTTCATACATCTTGGAAATGCACTGTCACGATTAACAACATTAACTCTCGGTTTAAATCATACACTATTTGAAAGCAGGGCCGGACTGACTACCGGGCGTTTTAGAATTCTGCCGAGCATGGGGCTGATTTCACTGCGGTGGGGGCTGAGTTCGTTCATGGAGACCTGCGTGTACTACGAAATAATTAAAGCAAAACGAATTTCGTTCAGTGCACGCAGGTCCCCATCAACGAAATCAGCCCCTAGCTCAGCAACATTCCAATACGCCCGGTAGTCAGTCCGGCCCTGTTTGAAAGCATAGAGTCTAAAAGACACAATGACTGGAAAATACCACCAAATATCACAAACACTCTGGAGGGTTGGATGTGAAAATAATCACATCAGACAGCTGGTATGAAAAACTGAATAAAATGTACGCGTAAACACATCTGTAATTGTACTTTGGTCCCATTAAAAAGAAATGTGTGTAGTGGTATTTTGTAAACGGGAGGGTCTGTCATGAGGCTTACTGTAACTGCTACTGTGAGGAGAATGTTTTTTTATTGACAATGTTTTCCTTCTATTATTCATCCTTTATTATTGTTTTGTCATCCTTGTGTATATAAAGTGTGTCCTCCAGATGTAGTCAATCCCCACTGCCAGGCCCAGAGCCGAAAACTGAGCTTCCGCTCTGCCTCCTCGCCTGTTTCCACTGAGACAGACCAGGACGACACCGGTTGTAAGAAGGGACCAGGGGCCGAAGCTCGTCCACAGAGGGAACGATGGAGAACTAGGCTATGCTCTTAACAAAGAAGCCTCCAAACTGGGAAGGGAACTCTCAAGTTCATTTTCTGATTTGGAATAAACTGCAATGGAGTTAATTTAATGCATAAAAAAGACCCCAACTTAATTGAATGGGAATGCAAGTCTTGTGAAGCGAAGATGCTTCAAAGTTCACTGCACAAAGAATTTTTGCGTTTATCTTCGAGGTGAAATAGAACCTTGAGGGGTGTGCTTCCTTTATCGTATGACTCTACAGGCAAGGAAACAGGCAAGTCGCTGAAGACAACAGGCCACACCAGCACCCGGAAGAAAGAGCTCTCTTCTGGTGCCTCTTATCACATTGCTGCATTTTAACTTTTGTTTACTCGTCGGAGACAAAATAGGGCCCTTTGAATTACATTTTGTAGCTGCTAATCTGCAAAGCATCTCTTGCATGGTTCTGAGTGAAGTCATTTTCAGTCTCATCTATCTTTCTTCGTTATCTTCCGGTTGACATCATTTTTTCTATTGCACTGTTTTTCCTTTTCTTGCTTGTTTACCTTCAGTTGTTATGTCTCTCTACTGCGTCACTGAACCCTCGAGCTTCATCCTGCTTGCTCAGACTCCATGGCATCCTGCCAGTTTTCTCTGTTCTGTGTGTGCCATAGATTACCGTAATTTGTTCCGGTGCCTGGAAGCCTTGAGCCGAAAATACACCTTCTAAATACATGATCTTGCCCTGCACTCCTTCAAGGTTCTGCACAGCAGACAATCCAGGGTACCTCCATTGAAGCTCCACTGCATCTTTCAACCCCCTTCTCCCTCAGCACCAGTGCGGCTTTCAGTCAGGTGGCATATCAGACTCCAGTCCAGAGAGACCAGGTCTCACCGCCCTACAGGCCTCGTGGTGGTGACGCGGAGTGCGTGGCAGGAGGACATTAAAGGACAAACACGATGACGCCAGTGGCAAGCCGAGAGATGGAGCTACAAATCAGCCCATGTATTCATAGGTGCTACAAACCTTCTTGAAAATTAGGGCTACTACAAAGAAAGGGTTGGCAGCAGAAATGGGAGGAGAAGGGCAAAGAAGAAAGGTAAATAAAAAAAATTTGGAAGAGGTGCAATACAATGCAACTAAATTGATTAAGCCATTAGGCTGGGCCTGTAGCAAATACTTTTTTGTTCTGAGTTTTACAGCATATAAAGCAGCCCCAGAGGCAGACCAAAAATAGTTCAACCAAGAGAAGTGTGTGCAAAATGCAAGGTTGTTGGTAGCTAGTTAACAAGGGGGGCTCCGAAAACCCAAAGCACAAGTACACAAAGGACGTAAACTCACCTTTTCACAACCCGCTTAGCTCGTGCACAGGACTTTTGAGCAGTGCAATCACCTTCTCAAAACAGCACAACCATATACAGTGCGGCTCACTAGAAGGGCTTTTGGTAGTAAAAAGAGGCCATTCTTTTAGTACCTTCTCTCACATAACGAGTGAAAATCCACATCTTGAGAATTCCAGATGTAGACGGACACTCATACAACTGGACTGCGACCTACGTTTTGAACTGGTTTTGCCTAAATGAACATTACAATTTTCACACAGCTCCTTTACATGCGATTATGTACATCATGTTCAACCCATGGACTCATAAGGACGCGAATGACTGGTTGGCACTAAACAGTAGTTTTAGTTCCATTCCAGACCACTTCATGGTGGTCAGAAGCTTTGGTAGGGCTCAGGTCCCAAAAGTGACGCAGGGCCCGAATCTGGTTTTATGGCAACATCTAGTGGCATTAGGGTGACCCGTCTCAGCGAAAATCTATCACTGCAGGGCAGTGTTGAGCTCTGAGAAGAGTGGGGCCTGAGAAAAAATAGCCCCAGCTGCTTCGTCCTGGTGATGGTGCTGTTCCATGTACAAGAGATGAGGGAGATCTATTGTTTTACTTTTAATTAGAGGTGCCTTAGCATCGGAGCACACTAGAGGGAGATAAAATGTTACCTCTGCTACCCACACCCCAAAACACAAAAAGTTTAACAGATTTAAAATCAAATAACTGCAAGTGCCTTACCTGGTCATCCCGCAGGAAGGTTTCTATATCTCCATACGCAGACGTATATTTGTGTTTCAAGACAAGTTCGCACCATCGATGTCGGGTCTTTGGGAAATCAGAAAACAAACACTGTCAGCATATGGGTGACCCCCAGAAACAACTGTATGACTTATAACACTGTAATATCCTTTGACAGCCTATCAATTTTGTGATGATATTTGTCAAGTGCAAGCACAGGAGGCGACTCAGAAAGACAAACATGTAAAACATTTTGGGTTACCTGTTGCTTATAAAGTTCCATGTTATTGCACTTCACAATAGTCATGACCTCGCTTCCAAGTGAGACCCGGGCATTTGCCTCTCTCATGAGCAAAGCTGCAGCTCCTATTTAATCTGTTTTTATTTGCATACACTCACTCACTGCAGTCATTCTCAGAGTTCAGTTCTATGCATCTTTCGATTCAATTCATTATTTGTCTACCAGTTGTCAGGCAATTTTAAGAGTCACTCTACTTTCCTTGAATGAACAAATAAAGAGGGTATGGTGTTCTAGCTTCTCCGTCATATTAAGACTTGGAGAGGATGTGGCGCAAAGGCCAGAGCTGCAAACCCCGGAGCTGGGGATCCGGGTTCGAGTCTCGGCCCATGGACAGCGCCTGGATACCCTCACGGGTGATAAGCTATGCTATATAAATCTACTAATTTAATTTAAAGACTTCCTCCCCGATTGTTAGCATCAGTCTTCCATTAAAAAACAATAGGGTTTATTTTATTTAGGTATGTTAAAGAACTTCAGTGTCAAGAATCGGGGTTGCTGTGGTGAGTCACTTGTTCTTATCCTTAAACACTTCCAACTTGTGAGGGCTACATCTGAGCTTCAGACACCTGAGAATCACAAACAGCATGATCCCATGGCACTTTTTAAGCAGACTGCCAACAAACGCTGGAACAAACTGAGCTAACTGATAAAGAGCGCCCATTTGCTTGGGCAGGTACAGTATGGGGGTGGTGTTGATCAAGTAAACAACAGCCAAATTTCGAAGCACTGAGAAAAACGTCACCCTGTAAGCATGCATGGGGATACTGCAAGCCATTCCCCACATTTCATGGTAGCAGAACAAAAGCCAGAGTGTTCTAAAGGTACCCTGGAACCATCTTCCACTCAACAGCCCGGAGAGACGATTTCAGAGCCAGAAAGATTACAGAGAAGGTTGTTGTGAAGAGTATATTACTCTGGTAACCCGCAATCGCTATACACTTCAGTGAGGGATAAAACGGCTCCCCATCCAAAAGGTAGAAAAGCCTCCTGCATTGATTGGAAGCATTAGGTATTTATTCAAAGCCTGGGGTAGGCCCTCACGGATGTACGATGCCATTAACCTGAGGCCCCTACAGACCTTAAGAGGTCTGACAGGTCTGAAAAGGAGAAATGCCATCCGTGATAGTCAGGGCCCTCTCAGCATCAGAAAAGATGTTTCAGCATCCGGGATACTTAATATAGCCTTATAGCCCGCCGTAGCGGGCTATAAGGCTATTAGAACATTCTACCACTAGAGGGCAGAATGTTCTAACAAATAAAACGAAGCCTTCAGGGAGCGCGAGGGGATTCAAATCCCCTCAGGCTCCCTGAAGCCTTTGTTCACAGCCAGAGCTGTGGACAAAGAAGCATTGGAATGTTGGAGCTCCGGGCTTATACCAGCCATTATAATCCCGGCGCCCTCCATTGTTTTCAATGGAGCTACCAACATTCCAATGTTCTAATTGAAATTAATGTGCAGGAGTGGAGGGAGCAGAGGGCCGGGGACTTGATTATGGAGTCAATAATGGTGATTGTGGGGCCCCAAGGCAAGTAGAGGTGTTGTTACTCAGGTCAGCCAATCTTATAGGAGAGGCAGAAAGGTGCTCAAATTCAAGATGTGCTGCTCCTGCTCGCTGGATGTTGGTTGGAAACTGCTGGGGCGGCGCAGAGGCCAATGTGATGGTTCTTTTATCACTCAGGTGGGTCTCCAACTGTGATCCAGATTAATCAAATTAGGGCCTCCTATTGTGAATGTTAAGCAAGGGTAGCCTTTACATCTGATGAACATCACAAATCTCACACCTGAATGGACACCTGTGTGGGCCAATGTTACCATATTGAATGGTTGTAGAGTTCCCCTTACGTGGTCGAGTTTATGGGTATCATGTTCCAGTATTTCGGACAACAGAGCAGGCGGTACCCACCCGAGTTAATGTTCTTTAAACAATGGAAGCATGCCCTTTCAGGATGAGCAACAGTGGGATGGGACAACCAAGTACATACTATTCACCTACTGGTGCATGGTGATTGCACCATGGCATGCTAAAAAATATAATCACAGGACAGTGAAAAATATTCAGAAGATATACTCCTTGTGGCCTAATGCTGTCAAATAGGGGAACGCAAGGCAGTCAATCAGCTATGGTCACCCGAAGAATAGACCAAGAAAAGGGGCTATGCAAAGAAGGTTAACATGGTCGGCAGAGTGCTGTGTGAGGAGATGCACACTGAGCTTTAAAAGGACACTTTCCTGTCATGTCAGCGGGACAGAGCAGACCCAACACTTTCTCTCATGTCAGCATGACAGAGTAGACCCCAAATACTGGGAAAGTTAAGTAACTGGGTGTATTATTATGTAGATAAAGGAACCTTATGGATCACAATTTTCAGCACACCTTGATCTCAGAAGGTCCACTATCACTCAAGCAATCATTAGAACAGATCAGTCTCTTCCTGATCCATATCTCGTATTATTTCACTTTCACAAACTAGAATATCCCATTATCCTAATCCTTCTCTTCAGGCTACCTCTCCTACTTGTCTGCTTCACCTTCTCCACCCCTCCACAGTCGAGCATTATTTTGCAGGCTCGCCATGCGGCACTGGTCGACTCCATGCGTCGCAGCCACTCACAGAGGTGGTTCTCACTGATCAGCTACCAATGCTTTATATAAGTATGCCTACGGTCTGCAATAAAACAAGAATATCACTTTATGTCGTCATTCAGCTGAGCCTAGGGTTTGATAGCCTAAAGTGTCTCGCTGACAAAGGCGAGGGAACAAACCGCAGGGCCCGCTAGATGTTTTTTGTTGTCAGGCATTCTGATAAACAAAGCAGAGGCGCCAGACCTTCCATGAGAGCAGCAGCGTTTCTCCTTTGATATTTAGTACGCGTCATATTACCCTGCGTCAAAGCTCCCACAATTATACACAATGAGTAGACCAATATTTTATATCCCATTACTGAGCCAGCGTCAGCCCGGAGGGAAGCAGTTAAGTGCATTACAAAAGCTCCTTATGTTTCTGCTTGCATTTACTGCCTCCACAAAGAAGGGCACTTTAGAACAATCAGCTTTTCGGGCAATCGCCAAAATGGAGGCGGCTTCATTGTCTGCAGCTAACCAATCAGACAACTGGAGCAAACGTGGTAATCTGCAGCCACTGAAGTCTCCATTTCCCTTCTTCTTTGGTGCTGCTTCGCCCTAGCTCCAGGGTGAAAATTCACCCGCTCAGGATGTAGAACATAAGAGCTACAATGGTACAGCTCAGCAAGCAACAACATGTACAACGATGTCAAGTCTCCTCTCGATATGCCTGTGTGTTTCACATTCTGCCCTTGTGCTCTCGGTTTTGCTGAGAGAAAATTTAGTACACTAATATCACCTGAACTGGACCTAAATCCCAAAAATTTCGACACTTGCAAAAATGTCACGCACTGCCCAAAATGTGTACAAAGTCTTCCCCAAACGCAGCCAGTACCCACCCATCTCAGTGTGTACGAATAATTAAATACTCCTGTTTTTTGGTTAAAATTCCTTTCTGGTTTAAGCAGAAGTCGAATGTGACTATTCTTTAATAAAGGAAGTCCCTCCCTCGTGAGACCTCATTTTAGTGAATCCATTTCACCCTCACCGAAGGTGTAATAAGAAAGCTGAGCGTGCGCTAGGGTGTCCTGGGCCTATGGTGATATTTCTACCCAGAATCCCCCAATGATTCTGCCTCCTCGAACTTTGAGGTTGAGGGCATTTGGGTACATTAGAGTTAAGGCTCAATGGTCACAAGTTAGGATATATCATAGAGCGCGCAGGGCCTACGCGCTCTTAAGAGTGTTTTTAAAACCTCAGTGAAAATGACAAGACTTCCCACTTCATTGGCTCAAAGGCCACGTGGAAGTACATTAGCCTATGGAACTTTGATTATTATTAGTATATGCAGTCCTACTCTCGAACCCATAAACACATACGCTTTACCTCTAAATTTCTACCACAAAATGATTCAGCGAAAAATACTTTGCTTGTAGACAACAATCTTTAACTTGGTCTCTGGGTAGCATAGAGCTGATCAAAAGTTGTAGAGGCGGTTCACTAGGAATGTGTTCGGGTAGAGGCCTTGCAGGAACTACACAACTTACATCACATACTATTTTTTTTTTAAGTTCTTATAAAAATGCTTTTTTATTTCATTACAGTCTCTTTAAGTCTCTGTGCGCATGCGTGCAGGTAATGTGCACTACTTAATCACAGTCGGTAACAGCGGGCAGCCTTGCGGGCAGACCCTGCACTCCTGTACAACAGAAGCATGCCACCATACAAAGGCTTAGAGCCACCAATCAGCAGCTTTGTATTGCAAAAGGTAATACCAAGAGGTCACGTAGCGGAAATGACATCCTAATTAAAATCATAAGCGGGCGATGAACGCGCACAGGTCCATTTCGCATTCTTGCCGCATTCTTTATTCCTCAGCGCTTGCATGGTGCGAGCGGGTGGCATCACTCAACAACAGGGCCCCGGTTCATTGTATGTAGAAGATAGCTCCCATTACTACATATACAGCGACAAAGGGCCAATTGAAGCGGCGATAACAGCTGCATGGGGCGTGGAGAGCCTTGCATAGTTAAACTAGTGTATTCCATTAGGGCATTTTAGAACGCGGATTACAGAAATGCGAGTAAGGTTTACAGCAGCTGTGTAAAAGAGATGGTGCCTAGAAGCATAGAAGACATGTGAGGTACGTGCTTAGTCGCCACCTGCCTGTTGCTCGTGTGCATTCTCCGGCCTGGATGACAATGAGCAGGCAAAGGCAGTTACAACGGAGCAGTGAACATGGCTGTCTTCGATGACGACTTACACACGCGCTTCTCCACAGCAAACTAATGCATTGCTCTAGGGCAGCTCAGATCGGGAAAGGGTAGAGACTACACAAGAGTACCCCATGAAAACATGAGTAAACTCAAGCTAATTAACACTGCAGTCTCCCTGTTGTATCTTGCTTTTCTTGGAGGGTTAGCCCGAGATGGCCACCACTTCCTTGTGTCCCTTTAGAGAACCACTGCACTGCCACCAAGTAGACTGAGGCACACAGGTAACATGAGGCAAACTGCACTGGCATGGAGGACTTGGTCTGCAAAGCCCCAATCTGATAACCACGCCAGCAAACTGATCTATCTGACTCACAATTGACTAGAGGCAAGTTTGCAATAAGTGCAGAATCACTATCCAGGTACTTTTGTAAATTGTTTTGCATCACCCTCACTTCTCTTTACCTCCCAGTGGTTTGGTAAACCAGTAATGATAACTAAAGATAGGCCTCAAACAAACGAAACACCTGATCTGTTGAATGCAGCGCTCTCTGCACCACCTTCTGTAGCAAATGGAAGTCTGAAACGGACATTCAATTTACAAAAATGGACCAGATGTTTCCAACAATTATCCTCCTCATCGGTTAGAATGTAAATGGTGCTGACAATTATAACTTGCAAATGTGATTTCCTGCACCTCACATCTTGGTAACCTGCTATGGGTTGAGTAGACGACCACTTTCATGTCCACAGGCTCACTTTATGTATAATCTTTTGCTCTTTATCTTCTTACCGTACTTTTTTCGAACACGCTGCCTCACAGCTGGAATACATCTTCAGAAACCACATTATGGCGTCAAGGCTTCCTGCAAATTTGTGTATCCATGCTAGGAAAGGACAAACGAGATATAGCCTGTGTCCTAGTACTAACCCAGATTGTTTATGAAACGTTTGCTAGAGTCATTATCCTTTGGAAAAGTATGCATAATTTCAATTTAAAGGTGAAAACTAGTTCTGGTTACAAAGTCCCCGGATGCTAGGAGATGCCACAGTGGCTCCCGAAAGCCATGAGAATTAGTGTAAGTTACAAGACCTCCAACCTCCAGCCTAAGACTGCACAGGCTGCAAGCAGAGAAGAGTCTAGTGTAGTAGAGGCGGGCTCTGGAAAGATGCAAGGATTCTCCCTGCTCTAGGCAAAACTGTGTGGAACGCACCTCTGAACCTCTAAAAAGGCCACTGAGGGTCCTTTTCTTAAAATCTGGTTCCAGAAAGCGTCATTCTTATCTATCTTTATAGAAGTGCCGGCCGAGGCTGGGCTTGTTGGCCAAGAGAATAAAACCCAGTGGTGTTTTAAGTGCGACAGACAAATGGGCAAATGACATCTGTTGAAATTGATTATATTGAAATGTGTCCATTCAGTCTAGAGAGACTAAAAATCTAACTGGAAATTAACAGAAGGTGGAGGACAAACCCAGCATGGGTTTCCAGAGATGATGCTCTTCATTAGCATGACCTGGGAAGCATTATCCTGTTGCCAGGCAACAGAACTTTCTGGACCAGGTCACTGAATTACCTCCATTTTATCTCAGAAAATGGGGAACCCCAGATCCGACCTGATCGTCTTCTAACAATAAAAACCCTTCCAGAGAGCTCTGCTCCATGAACAAGTTGTGCATCTTTTGCAAATTTAGCACGGATCTTCATTGGTGCTGGAACCGTCAGCCACTTGACTTTTCACGAATGTCGACCTGTCAACAGTCACTTAGCGCCAACACATCTGTTCAACTCTGCCATGTTTGGCATTTTAGGGCCGCTTATAGGGTCACGGAGAGAGAGCTCCTGCGGTGTAGAGGAATGTCTGACTAGACAAATTACTTGCATTCCCTTCCATCAGGGCAGCTGTGCATCTACTGTCTCATGGTTCTTACCTGAAATAAAGGTATGATTTTTTTTTTCTTGTATGGTACAGGAGATGCATACATTGCCAAAGACCTTGACAGGTACAGTCTTGGTGGTTTGACCATGTAAGCTGCTGTGAGGGGCACAAGAAGGCCAAAGCTCTGGGAGCATCCTGTTTGCAGGAAGGGTGCAAGGTTTTTAATTTTTTCTTAAAAACAAATTCAAAAGTTTGCTAGGTTTCCTTGTTTACCTTTGCTCACGTGGGGTTTCTCGTCATTTACACAATATAGCAAGATTGTTTTTACTCTAAGCGAACCCAGCCAAGGTGGAAGATGTATGCAGATTTTTCTCTGCAAGTTCTCCCTTTCATTTCTTTGGAAACTGCCATTGTGCCGCAGAACTCCGCTCATTTTTTCTGCGAAGTACATCTTTTGCAGAACATTTAGTTAGGGTTACATATTTTCCATGTGTCTTAGCGAAGTTTGCTAAATAAAAAAACTCTGAACTCTCCGGTTGTTTTACTGGTAATGGGTTTTTTGAATGCAGCCACTGATGCACAGCGAGGCACAAAATAATACTTTATCGAGGCCTGGCAAGACTTGCTTTATGTAAATTCTAATACATTATGCCTTTATGCAGATGCACACTTCCAGAAACATGATTCTGACCCTGGAATCTGGAAAGTTATGAACACCTCAGCATGATTCACACCCGGACAAGGGCATCACCACCAAGTTGACCTGTAGTAAACTAGAGTCCCCTATCAAGAGGGTACCAAAATACTTCACAGTACAAAACAATGATACAATGTAAGACTAAGTACACAATCTAGGACAAGCCAGTAGGAGAAAGTGGGTCCTGAGCTCCCTCTAGGGTGGCTGGGGAGCCAGGAGGCACGTTCCTTGTAACGAATAAATGAAACAAGCAACACAACAAGCAAAGTTGAAGCTTTTTTTATTTGCTGCACTACAAACCTGCCAAACTGCAGAAGGTAGCACTACATAAAAATATATCATTATTTTAGTCCAGGTCCTAAACTCAGTGTATCAGCATTACTGTCCAATAACTGCTCGACTGTAAGGCCCTTCTATTGTGCTAAAGTAGACAGTGGCACCTTAACTGGACAAACCAAATACTCAAAATCAAGGTAGGCCATCTCTCCAAGGAGAGTTGTAACCCCACACTGTAGCAGGATGAGAGTGGCGGCACGGGCTGAGATGCTGGATGAGCGTACGGTGTATGAAAGAAAGGCTGCCGCATAAATCTGTGCTGTGGAGCTCAGTTCTGCAGCACAATATGATGATGCTGGGGCCCCGAAAGGGGATGTTACCTCTTTTGGAGACCTGTGTCTGTTTTTCACATTTAATAGCTGGACTGACTGGTCTGTCTCCCACATCAGAATCAATAATTGTATCTTTCCTGCGGAAGGCAGAAACTTGGAAATCCCTAAGACACACGTCCTAGAAATCCCTGGGGGAGCAGCGGTTTAGTGGTGCACGCCTGCTGCTTTCTTCTTTGTACTCAGTGCGTGTGTCATTATGCTTGCTCCTGGAGGGACCCCACTGCATTGTACACAAATCAGGAAATGGGACAGGAGTCTGTCTCTGGTAGCAGTATAGGGCTGCCCCTCCACCCCCAAACCATTAATACACAAAGAACAATGTGAACAGTTTGATATTCATACATGGGGTCTCCAACTATGTAATTGCCCCCAAAGGCAATAAAGGACTCGCAGGAGGCCTTGTTGTGTTCAGGGTAGAGGCAAGTGTTGCAGAAGCCGTGGTGATCAGCCCTGGTGTTGCACTATGGTAAAAAATGGAATGGTGTTCGTTCTATCACCCTGAGATCGAAAAGAACTCAATCTAGTCTTTAGAACTGTGGTACTCATAGTACGGCCCGCCAGGCATTGCCACCAGACCAGACATTGCCTCGCCGTTTCTAGTTTCCAGTGAGGCCAGCAGTAAACACAGAAGATGACTGCAGGAGCATACACGTAGTGAATACATATCAAATGGGTATTCACTACGTATGCTCCGGAGGGCATCTTCTGTGTTTACTGCCGGCCTCTGTGACGTCATAAAACCGTCGGAAAGCTTCCCAAAAGGCCCTTTAAAAGTCAACTGTAAGCTCTTTCACAGCTGACTTTTAAAAGGCCTTTTGGGAAGCTTCCTGTTTGGACAGAGACAGATAGAGACAGAGATACAGACAGAGACAGCTAGAGACAGAGACAGCTAGAGACAGAGACAGCTAGAGACAGAGACAGCTAGAGAGAGATAGAGAGATAGATAGAGACAGAGATAGAGAGAGAGATATACAGAGAGATAGAGAGATAGATAAGATGTGTGTATGCCGGGTCTGGTGGCTCAGTGGACTAATGCGTCCGCTGCAGGGGCCTGTGCTCAACCTCGTGGTCACAGGGTTTTTTTGTGCTCTAGCCCCACCCCCACCGGTGCGGCCCTCAGCCACAAACCACACTGTAAATTTGACCCCTGAGAGAAAGTTTGTGAGCACCCATGCTTTAGAACATTGCCTGGCCTTCCGCCATCTCAATTCACTAGTTCGAAGAACCGCAAATATTTTTCTTTGGTCGTTTGTATCAAAGTTAACAAAAAGCTAGACCTGAGAAACGCACAGGTGACGCATCGGAGGCGGTTACTGAATACATCCGAACCAGATGCCTGAAAAAGCTGTGGACTAAGGGAGTCACATAGTATCCTGTGACTCCACGCATCTTCGAAGAAAAACACCTTGTAATGTCTGTACCCATTACTAGATGGCAGGAGTATGCAAATCATGTGTATCTACAGCCATACACATATTGTTTCTATCACTAACTAGTGCACATTTACTATGTCTGCTACCTCACATTTATAGGTGCAAGTTTGATATGGTTGAGCGTGTTTTTGTACTTTGATCAATGTTTCCAGATCGATCTGGCATTTCTCCAAACTATCTTTGGGCCTCTAACCACTTGCATTTCATGTTGACACAAATGAGATGCCATAAACAGTATGTGGTCTGCACACTTCAGCAGAGGACTCAGAAAACACAGCACCCGAGGAAGAGCTGGGAAGTCTATGGTCTGCCTCTGATGCATTAAATGGGAGAGGTCCCCTCCCAAAGATCTACCGTGCTGACGGGACAGAGCTTGAGATGCCCAGAGTTGTTGTCCTAAGTTAGGTTGTACAATGTCACACTTTAAACTAAATTTGTAAGGGATATGGGCGTAATGGTAAGAGCTAATATGGACACCCACATTATTTTGTTCCCACGTGCAGTTTTAGTACCGATTTTGATTTTATAGTGTTTTCTGCTCAAGTTACAGATTCATGGAACACTTAAAAGGCACAATACTCTTTGCTGGGTGGAAATCGAACTAAGAACCAGCTGTAAAAGGAGTAGGAAAAGGCTCAACATGTTTTCATTAAAAGCACAAATGATGCCTTTTCCAATTACAAATTCTGAAAGGCCTAGTATAACTCCCATGCACGAGGTTAGAGATTTTACCAAATTGTGGGCACGCTCCAAGGTCTCTTATGAAGGAAAACTCAAAAGAAGTTTACTTCACACCCACAATTGCTAACTGCTTGGGTGGCTGTTGCCACGTATGGATTATGTATGTAAAGAAGTTCAGAAAAATCAAGTATTTTCCAACAATACAAGCAACCTTCACAAAAACATAACGTAAACTAACAGCAGAAAAGGTGCCTTATGTTTGCGTCCATCAAGCTTCGCCTTATTTGGCCCAACTTTTCAATGTCGATTTCTCATCCTCCCCTGGGTGGAAACCAGTGTATACTGGGTGGAGCAGAAACAAGATGTCATTCCTTCTTGTGAAATTAATTATGAGTTCCTGACACACAAGAGCCACCGCCCAGATAGCAATCTCCTCTGCTTCAATTCAGCCACAACATATATTAACTGCAGAGAGCTGTCAAAACCGCAGTCAGTTTCCTCAACGAAATGAATACAACCATTACTTGAACTAGGGTTCACCTGTGATAAATCAAGCACATACATTTACAAAAATAATCCAAGGGCATTTACGGGCTCTACTTGTGACTTGTCTGAGCGCAATGCCCAGGCATGGCCTCATCAGAACCAGTGGCACAGCATGTTTGCCATGGTCCCCAGTACAAGCAAGGAAAGTGGGCCCCATGAATGCTGCTTGGGCAGTAAAATACAGCAATAAACAGGGTTCAGTGGGCCCCTCTGGATCCCGGTACCACTGCACTTGCTGCACTATTGATAGCCACTGATCAGATCTCGGATCTAACCCAGAAAAAGATAGGAATATGGGGGGGGGAAGTATCATCCAAAAAGAAAGTAATGTCTATATGTATCATCGACAATCGCATTTTCAATTTCTGATTAAAAAAAGAAGATGCAAGTGAGCACCCAACCAGTAGGTGGCGCAATATGTGAATCGGCGACAGTTTCAAGCACCAAACAACTATTTATAGCCCAAATCACTTCACAGCTGGTGCAATGGGAGAAGCTGCAGACTGAACTCTCAATGCTCAGTAAAAGTGACTTGGGGGTTAGGCAGCAACAATTTGCCTGAATTTAAATTGTCCCAATGACGGACTTAGAAGGATGTTGTAAGTTACTCGCCATATTAGAAATAATATGCTTTTACACAGTACCTAAAAAAACACCTGTTTTTCCATTTCTAAGTAGTCTAAATAGCAGGTGTTACTATTACTAAATGTATCTGCCTGAAAAGATGGCAGGATGAGTTGGGAATGCTGAGGTTCTGATTTCTGACCAGTAATTGACACCAGAAGCATTTTCCTGTGCCCATGGGGCACCATGTGTGGCGCCTCAGCCACATCCTCTTTCCTAAATGTTATTTCATATTTGTGTATGCCTTCTAAGGCCTGTCACCACACGGTGTGGCCTTCACAAGAAGTAGTGACCTGACGTCACCCAGATTTACATTCAGGGCAGTGGCGCTTCAATAGATATTACTCCCTCAATTGAAGCCTTTTACACAAGTGGGTAAATGCTGCGTTCATGTTGAAGCAAAAATGTTGGGGTCAAGTCGCAGTGGAATTCATGAGTATATAAAGACGAACTCTTGCAATTCTACTTTGCGCACTTAAATGTCTCAGTGAATTGGCCCCAAAACAC
Source organism: Triturus cristatus (assembly GCF_964204655.1). Lineage (NCBI taxonomy): Eukaryota > Metazoa > Chordata > Amphibia > Caudata > Salamandridae > Triturus > Triturus cristatus. The sequence continues at coordinate 831,761,130 of NC_140581.1, forward strand.
TAAAATGGGAATATTGCTCTACAGGGAGTATGAATAGAAAGATGTGGTCCCTTAGCAATGTTGCTAGTGATTGGATATTTCTTTGCCAATTCTAAATGAATTCACGAGCACACAAAGTAGTAGTTCTGAAGTGCTACCTCACACACTCGTAAATGTTTTTGTGAATTGGCCCAGTTATATTTTCCAGTCTTCCATATTTCAGTAGAGTACACTCTTACTTCACAACCATCTTTCTTTGACCTCTATCACACCCAGCAACCCCATCAGAAAAGTTTGGAGTTGCCATAGATCATAATGACCGTGGGACCACAAGTCAACTGCATCACACCCAGGACACAGAACGACCTCCCTGAACTCATCAGAGCCTCCCCTCACTTACTGAGTTCTGCAAGAAGCTGAAGACCTGGCTCTTCGATTACGCACCTTGGCGACCACACACCTACAACCCTGCTCAAGTATACAAAGAAATCCTCAGCAGACGTCATAGGTGTATCAACAATTCGTTAAGTGCACGATGTAAGCACAAATTATACACAAGTTATACACAAGTTATTTCAATTCTTATCTTCTTTCTTTATTATTTTGGTCTTGCTTCAGACAGCCAACACGTGTTTCGTCGCTTACAAAGGGACATCGTCCCGCGACTTTCTCAAGGCTATGTCCTTTTTGATAGAGACCTTTCTTTTGTGGTGATATTTCCAACCCACAAAGGGATTAAGTACACAGAGAGCGATATTTGATACGAGACCGTCAGACTCACAAGCTCAAGATTTGGGAACAAAATAGGATCCCTCAGATGCATGGACTGCCTTATTGACGTTGCGCAAGATACTGAATCTCTTTGTGGGTCGGAAATATCACCACAAAAGAAAGGTCTTTATCAAAAAGGACATAGCCTTGAGAAAGTCGCGGAACGATTTCCCTTTGTAAGCGACGAAACACCTGTTGGCTGTCTGAAGCAAGACCAAAAGAATAAGGAAAGAAAATAAGAATTGAAATACCTTGTGTATAATTTGTGCTTACATCGTGCACTTAACAAATTGTTGATACACCTATGACATGTGCTGAGGATTTCTTTGTATATTTTGTTGGCTTTGGCCGCTATTTTGGGGAGGTTGGTGGTTCTCCTCACCTTACAGCACTGCCTTCCCAATAAGTGGTTGTATGTACAAATACATGTGTTATTCTCCTGAGTGGCGCCAATATACCTAAGCATTGTACCACTGTTCATAAGTAGTTGCAAACCTGCTCAAGTACCTATCTGGAAAGCTAATCGGGGGATTAGTGCACTATACAAATCAATATAACATAATATAAATTACCTGATAAAAATAATGTATTTACAGACCTAGAGAATGGGGAAGATCATCTGCTTTTTTCTACAACACCTGAGGATCAACAGAATTGATTTGAAGTTGAATTTGTGCATGAACACCATGAATTCCATCGATCTATCCCGCGCACAAAGCGGCTCGAACCGATCAACAATTAAGTTAGTTGCTTCTTAAACGCTGAGTGGAACATCATTGATTTCAAAAACCATTCTTCCCACTTAAAGAATCAGATTTGTGTGATCCAATGAGTGGGCTATCCTTTAATACCATCTGGTCACCAGGGCTGGTCGACAGTTCACCACAGAGGTGCTCAAACGCACAACTCCTTGCCTGTAAATTTTCACACAGTGCATGATATTTTTCAGGCAGCTAACTTCCAGTCTAAAACTTGGCCGAGCTTTGGTTGGCTACATCAGCATCAAACTGGTGTCAGAAGATAGGGCTCAACTGCAGCACGTGCTATCAAAGAGCAGTTTATCCAAAACATCTATGTCTCCAACAGTAAACCCCTACACTTTAAAAAAATATTTTCAAAAATACTTCAGGAGAAAACGGAAAGAATTATCAATGAGATGATAGCAAAAGCAAGTTATGCGCTTCCAGGATAAATCGGAGGCACAACAAAGCTCCTTTGTGGTGCGCTGTGCAATGCACCTCCTATTCCATGGAGGCTTTCTTTTTTTTTGATAAGCAAATTTTTTTATTTTGCATTTAAACATACAAAAATACACGGACAACCGTCCAAAAGAACTGGCAGCAAAAATATAGCTCCTATGTTCAGTGACATTCAATAGCAAGACCTCCCGCCCCCTCCCCGACCACTTCACTCTCCCATGGAGGCTTTCTATGCAATGTGCCTGCAGAAGTCATTATATTGAGTACTCACTCTCGAACGGCAAAGATTATATCCGATAACCATGCAAAAAATCTTTGCAGCCTTGTATTATTTGATCAAGTTTATTCCTTGTGTGACACTGGCGTGCCTACAATGTGATCAAGAGTCGCTGCTATGGGAAACTTATTGCATGCAGGGAAGCTTGCTTTGGGCCATAATAAAAATGTGTTTCATAAAACACTGCAGGCGAATAGCAAAGTTAATTTAAACAAATTATGCTGACACACACACCTGAAGCAAATATGCTAGGTGTAACCTTTTACAGTCATTTTCAAGCAATAATCGTCCCTTCCACGGAAGTGACAGGGAATAAGTGTTTAGAAAGAATCAAGGCAGGTTTTTGGCATGGACGAGCTGGGCCCAGGCACGGGGCGCCAACCTTTAGAGGGGTTCATCGACCTGTCTGCATGAAGGTTATGCATGCAGCAATCGCATTCCGACTGGTCCGGTTATTCTTCCTAAACTAATTTTAATCTTTGTTCTTTTAATATGCTGCAAGCACCGTGTTTAGCACCTATTAACTCCCACAATATGCCTACTATCTCCCTGTCACCTACGCCATCCCACATATTCACACCCTATTACCCCACCACCAAAACCACACTCTTGTCACCAGTATGAAGGAGGTATGATGTGGGTAATTAAGGTGGTTTGGGGGAGGCGCATAAATGTTTGTATTAAGGGGCAGCCAGTAACAACTGGACGGCGTATAGAAACAAAACCCTCCGTTGCTTCTTCTTTGCAGTTTTATATAGCTCGACCGCAAGGTATGGGAGCACTTTACATGGGCACCAGTTACATTGCACAAGGATACATTATTTTTTTTTGTAGGCACTGTATTATTAAGTGATTTGCCGGATGTTGAGACAGCGCCGAGACTCTAACCTTGTTTACTCAGCTCCAAAGTAACGCCACAACCTCTTCTTGCTTTAGTGACTAGCAGCACCCTGGGCGCCAAATGTGTTTCTACCCAGGGCGCTATCTTAGCAAAAGCCAGATTTGAAAAGAACACCACGGGTGAAATATTATTGCGATGAGAAACAATACCTCTGACCTGGGTTCACACCCCAGAGTAGCAAATCTAATGCCTTACAAACCACTGGGTAGCACTTTAAGAAAAGAGGAGGGACTTTCTTAAGTTTTGTTAGTTTGTTGTACTCACTGGATAGCAAATAAGCTTGCGGGAACAATCCCTTTAAATCAATGGCTCACTGCCGGACACAAACCAATTGCTCATGAAGTGTTAAGTAAATTATCTGGTTCTAGATCACAAAAGCCCAGATAGTAAAAGTGAAAAACTCTTTCAGTGCTACTTCTGTTATTTTTGGATTTTAAAAAAAATCCTATGAGTACTAGAGTAAAGTTTGCGTGCTCCCTTTGCATATTTGCTCATGCGAAAACACAACCAGTTGGAAGATTCTGGTAAAGGGCAGAGTTGGAAATGTGTATTCTGCAGAGGACACTATTTCTCTGTGCTTAAACCCCTTTCCTTAAACCCTCACAAAATAGGACAGGGATTCCTTCACTTTCCCAGCATGAAAAGGGTCTTGCTCCAAACATCCTCAGCAATCTTGCTGATGCCCGTGTGAGAAAGTTGCCGCAACAAGTCGGTGAATACCAACAAACGTCTTTGTGGGTGTTTACTACATGCTTTTTCTCCCCAATCTATTCCTCCCTAACAGCCCATAATTTACAAACACAGAAAATCCACTCTACGGGTAGATGTCCAATTTTTGGGTCTGGCATTTGCCAAGACCTTTTGATTTTACTAAAAGAAATTATAGTATATAAACTTGAAGGATTTTCAGGTACTCCTCTTCAAGCACAGGTTTGTTATCCAGGCACTATCACAATATTTTAATATCCTGTTTTACACCCTCACATTTTGTAGATAGTTCACCTTTCACTGGTCCTGATGAATTGCCGCTGGATCCCCCTGACCATGAGGCAAGAAACATGTTGACCATCTGAGTAGAGCGGAGTTAGTCCTTGACTCATTGTGTCCAGACTACCGCCACTCATCTTGTTTTTAATAGGGTGGTTTACTGACCCAATAAACTCATTATTCAGACTAACCAACCCTGTTTTAGAATACACTCACCAACGTCTACACTTACCTGGCCCTCACTTGCACTCAACCTTCGGCAAGGAACAAAAGATCTCCGTTAAAGAGCCCCATCTTTGGGTGCCCGTTGGGAATTGCAGCGCCGACCCGACGAGGAGCAAAACCCAGATGATGAAGCATGACACCTAGCTTGCTGGGTGTGTGAGGGTTTTAGTTCCACCAGTGTGGGTTCCCCCACCCATCACATGCTATTAGTTCCCAGGCTGTCTAGACATTATCCCCCACTTTGTCTCAACCTCGGGGGCAAGTGTACACTTCATACTAACTCCCCTGACTAGGAGGAACGGTATACCCTTCTCTCATAATTGTTATTATGCCATTCACATGTTTGTACTGCCCCCTACAGCATACATGTGACAGTGAATCAGCCTGGCTAACTTAACTGAGTGATAGCATTCCTCCCTTCTCAAGGGCCACATTCACACAAATTAGCACACTCCAGTGCCAAGGACAACTTACTTACATGTGTCCATTTTGAAACAAAAAAATATCTTTGATGTTCGCTAGTTTTTTTTTTTATAATGAGCATGATGATGGCACAGCAGCTTTTCCAAACATGTTTTTTTTCAAAAACCCTGACAAAACGGGCATTGGCAAAGCCTAAAAGCTGTCAGCAACTGCCGGACCTATTTGCTCCGACCATGCTTGTTGTAAAAGCAAATTCCACCATTCATTCTTTTGAGAATGAGGGAATGTAAGTTATTCCTGCAACCTATTTTGCACAGTAGAAATACAGTACACAATGAATCAAGGACATTATTTCCAAAGTGTCCCAATCCAAACACACCTAACTTGTCAATGTTAAAAAAGTTCAAGGCAGTTAAAAAACGATTAAAGAAAACAACGTGACCTGGTTATCTGCAGCGATTTTGCATTTGATCCATTGATTCCCTATGAGAATCTGTATTCGCTAAACAAGGTGACCTTCCATGTTAATACAATATTCCAGCCCCTTATCTATTATATAATTTCAGCAATTATCAGCTATGAGGTGTAACTTTAGACACAATAAAACTAGACCTAGGCGAAGTTTTTGATCTTGCATAATTTCCAGCACTTCGTGTTACATGAATTTATGCCATTTCGCCACATTGTGTATTTTTAATTCTCTTCAGGTCAAAATCTTATTGCATGTTAACAACATGAACGAATAGAACACATGCGACTGTTCGCTGTAATTGTGTTTTGCTCTTTTCTTAGCGTGACATGAGCCTTTGTGCCCAAAATGGACACATGCAAAACGAACAATTGATGGACAGAATGCAGAACAATGTCATACATTCAAAATGAACACATGACACATTCTACCTCAATCTTGCATAATTTATCTGAATTATTTGATAACTGACCACAGAAGCAGAGATATCTCTGCCTTAATACTGTTGGAAAGGAAACACATGAAGCAAAAACCAAAGGTAATGATGGACGGAGTGTTGAACATTGCAAGCACTCACCCCCAGTCAACTGATCTGGGTTTAATCCATCACTGTTCTTTAGCCCACTCTGCCACCCCAGTTCAGACATGGCCATATGCAAATCAGTCTGACCCTGTGCCTCATGGGAACAGTCCAGCCCGAACTGCCAAGCCATGTCTTCCCTGGACCGGAAACAAGCTTCCTAGGACCGGTTTCTGGCATTTCAGCCGTCTTCAGCCAGGCTTGCTTGAATCCAGTGGCAAAGTGAGCAAGGGACTCACGTCTGAGCATACCCTGCCAACTTATGGCGAACAAAGCAAAAACCAAAGGTAATGATGGACGGAGTGTTGAACATTGCAAGCACTCACCCCCAGTCAACTGATCTGGGTTTAATCCATCACTGTTCTTTAGCCCACTCTGCCACCCCAGTTCAGACATGGCCATATGCAAATCAGTCTGACCCTGTGCCTCATGGGAACAGTCCAGCCCGAACTGCCAAGCCATGTCTTCCCTGGACCGGAAACAAGCTTCCTAGGACCGGTTTCTGGCATTTCAGCCGTCTTCAGCCAGGCTTGCTTGAATCCAGTGGCAAAGTGAGCAAGGGACTCACGTCTGAGCATACCCAGGAAACACATGAAGACAGCAAATACAGTAACAAGCTGTTAGTTTAACAAGCCGCCCACTTTATGGATTTGGTGTTCGAAGCTGGCAGGGCCTTAGCTGTAAGTTTAAAAAACAGAAATAAATGTATGAGTTTTGCCCCACTAATCATACCCAAGTGCAAGTAAAGCCTTAACTTTCAACTGCACAAACCCCCTCACAGCAGCACACGGCAGCAGTGTACAGGTCATGGATATCTACAACACTAAACACAGGCTGCCCCGGAGGCCCAGATGAGGCAGAGCAACGTCACATGATGTACTGCCGTTGTCTATAAAAAGTGTACTGTGAAGCATTCTGGGACCGGCCATGCAACGCAGCAGCTTCTTAACACTAAAAATAAATATAGTGCGTACAATGCCAAATGGCACAACCATCAAACGGGTATTCATTGGCTTCAAAGGCCAGTAGCCCTCTTCTTCGTACATTTGCCTTGGGGTGCCACTTGCCTCTGTTATATGCCCACTTTTCAGCAGCTGCTGAATAGAGGTACTAAGTAAAAAAAAAATTTAAAGTGGATTCTCCTGCTTGCAAAAGAGCTCAGGCTAGACAGATGACCACTTGTGAAATTTACACAAGAGGGCACCAGGACACCAGTCAATGCAAATATAGGTGAGCTTGTGTACAATGCAAATAGGATCTTATTACAGAGACAGTCGGAAACAAGGCTGTAGGCCTGAAAAAAACCAGAGGCCAAAGGGGGTGGGATATGTGGGGCACAATGTGCCCCCACTGCTTTAACTTAACAAAAAAACAGTTTCCCTACTTTTTGTTAGAGACACCCGTCCCAGAACGTTAACTCCGACATTTGAGATGCCTCATCTGAGGTGGAAGAAAGGGAGTGCTGTGAACTCAAGGGAGGGACAGACAGCTATACAAGAAACTAGCCTTCTTGCTGGAGTGCCTGCTGTCTGAAAAAGAAATGTAAATGTGTGCAATTGGCTCAGTCTGCAAATGTAAGGGCCGCTTGGAAGCTAGAATTGGCTTTAGTTAATGGAGTCACTTAAAGCTTCCTGGTGACATAAAAGTATTCTTTGAGAAGTAGTCTAAGGGAGGTACCAGCTGGGTTGCTTTTAATGGACAGTAATAAAAATGTTTGTACTAGGTACAGTCTGCGTATTACACAAATCTATATTTTGGGAGCACTAAATCTAAACCTAAATCATTAGGTGTATTTTGTGGAACCTATCTTATACTGTGTGAAATTATGCATTTTCCACAGATTATCTTAATTTACACTATTTTATACTGTGTGAAATTATGCATTTTCCACGGATTAGCTTAATTTACATTTATTTTTCATTAACGGTGTGCATTATTTCATATGCAGTAACCTTAAGGTTAAACACCAACAAAATAGTTACATAATAGTTTGTTCTTTTGCGCTGTGTCCACGCTCAATGACCACGCCCCCATTAAACTCAGGATCCCGGTTGCCATAACTTTTTTTAATGCACCTCGACAGCTTACGAAAACGCAGCAACCAGCAACACTCATTTGTTGTCTCTTGGTATTAGAGATCGTGATAAGCCTGTCCAGAATCAAGCCACGTTTGACCACATTCATGAAGCATTCTAGAGAGTCTTACTCAAGAGTAAATTATACCCAACGTGGCAGTATGGTAGAACTTTGAAACACTGTATGAGCGGGCCTCCAGTGAACAAGATATACTGCAATAAAATACTTTATTGGAATATGTATGTGGGTTTAAAACCCATTTAGCTGATGGGATTGCGTGCTTCTGATTGAGACGGTCTGATAAAAGCACATTAAGCTTCGATGCATTAGTGGGTTTTAGAAAGCCTGCCACGCCAACTGCGCAGACCGCGTCAGCGGAGCAGCTATGCTTTCTGGCGCTCCAACTTTCCGGCTCCATGGTGCGCACGATCTCAAACTACCAAACCCAGAAAATATTTCACACATTAAAAAAGTCAGACAGTGTGACGGGACGTGCGTCAGCGTTTCCACCCCGCTGCGATGGGCTGCTGGGACACGGACGATAACCCGGAGAGATAGGCGGCCGTCGGCATCTGGTTTCCTTGTGCGCTAAAAGCAGGAAACATTCAGGCCCAGCACAATGTCCGATGTGTTCAGTTTCCCCCGGTGCCGGTTCCCTTCAGGGGAGCGTGCCAGACTCAGCAGTACAACACCCCGTCTACCCCACACCACGTGGCGCGCTCCTGGGGTCACGTAGAGAAGGCAATAATGGGGCCGGCTTTTCATTTAAATATTAAATGCATTTATCTGGAAACAGGAAAAGGGACAGAGGGGAGGTACTGTCCATGTTCAAATTAAACTTTGACGTATAGTTCTTAGCCCCTCTACAATTGTTGGCTACAGGTTATCCTTTCTATAAAGAGCAGAACGACTGACCCCTAAGGGCCACCATACCAGCTGCTGGCAACCTGTGCAAATGTCTTACAGGGCTGGTCCTATAGGTGGCGCTGTCCGACTGTGCCTTTCTTTAAGGCAGGTGCTCTCGAAGAAAACTTCCAAGACCCCGTTTCACTCTTATTTACACCCGAGGAGCATCCGTACCTGGCCTGGGTATGCGTGTCTGTCCTCTCCCAGCAGAGAGTGAGCGGTGACAGGTTTACTATGCAGCTGGCTCACAGTAATGGAACAAAACACGGCCTTCAAAGTCAGTAAAATGCTGGATCCACAACACCTGTCGGAAAACTGAAGCCGCCCTGCAGCCCGTTGTGCCGGGAGGCCTGGGCCCATTGTGTCATCTGTTAGCACAAACCTCCTTTGATGCGGACGCTGCCAATAAAGCAACAAAGCGCCCCTGATACACATCTTACTGCGACAGTCAGAAACTCATGCATTTCACAGTCCCAATTCATGTCACGAACCGTAAGAGGGACCTACACAACAAACACACACTCCATTTAGTAAAATTTCAGTCACATACTTGTGAATAAAAAATTAAACGGGCGCCATTTTAGGCTGCAGAAATCATAAACAAATTATGTAACACGTGGAGGGGAACAGCTGAAGGTGTATACGAGGACGGACACGGCCCAATGCGCAGTCTACGTGGTGACGTGATATGAACGTGTGTAAAATCACTACAACACTCCAGTCTGTGGGGACTGCGACGATCGGCGTTAGTTTGATCGATCATCAAAGATAAGTGTATGCCTTCTGATGCACAATGTTGGTTGGGGTTGACTACTCTAGCCACCACACCCGCCGGCAGTGCCTCTTCCACAGGCAGCTTATGCTAGAAGATACCGTTGTTACCAGGTTGCTTGTATTTCATTAGACTGTTGCTTTGGCTAGCACAGACGCCTAGATTAGAGATCTGGACATGCGGTGTATAACATTAGGCCTGGAAACCCTTGTGCTGCGTCCTCAGATACAGTCTGCCTCAGAAACGAGCCAGGAGGTAAATTGGTCCACATTCACAAAATTAAAAGTAGTAGTTGTTTGATTTTGTCTATATATAAAACTGATATTTAAAGAGGCATTTTATTTTTGAGCTGGCATGTTCGGGAGAGGGTAGAGGAGTCTTTTAGAAATCCATCACTTTGCCACCTGCTAATGCATTCTTACCAGGCTGGCAAAGCTACGGGTAAGCCAGGCAGAAAGTTGCCAAGATCCTGCCAGGGTCACCCCTGATCCTAGCTTGGGTGCTGGCATACATTTGCAAGCTTGGTGGCATAACTGAGATCCGCCATAACACATTCATCAAGGCTGGATTCTGCATGCTATGGCTGGCATGAGGAATGCAGGGATTTATATTAATCTACATAATTCTAACTTCCTTGATTGAGACTGGCTATAGTTATTCTAGCTGCCATGAGAGACTTTCTGAATGCCACCACAAACTGCAGCCGGCTAAACAGAGTAAACAATGAAATACTGAACTGAGGTTACAAATATTATCCAGCAACAACCATTTTAGAAGTTGTAATAATGTTCACATTCAAAAGGTGACCTTTTCTGGGCACATGGTGTGTAGTTGTTTACATGCTTCTAGCAGAGCGGTGAGTTATGAAACAGTCTGACTTGGCATGTGGACTGTAAAGAAAGATACTCGAGACAAACCCTGAGATGTGACCTTATGTTGGTATTTGTTGGCGGGTTTTGTCGGTGCCACATGATGCACACTGGCTGCCTGCTAGCAAGCTCTTCTTCTCGTAAGTATGGGAGAGTGCAGTGATTGGTTGGGAGGTCACTGGGTTTACAGGTGACCTTAGGCAGGCCAGAGACTCGGAAGAGTGAGTTGAGACATAAAACTGGTGTATGAAGCGAGGATGACGCATGTCTGACTTTAATCAATGGCCTGCAAGCGATTGTGCAGAAAAAGAATGACTTTTCCAAAGGGATCACAATTTTCAGACATATGAAACTCTTGCATGTGCTATTTTGGCGATAATAAACCGCAGTCAGTAAAATTCTGTTTGAATGTTTTATGGCAATGGTTTTATGGGCAGGCCATATGCACAATGGAGCATTTGTGTAGAACTGGGGTCCTTTCCATGTGGGCATTCCTTTTGATCTAGCTAGGAATGGTGCGCTCAACATTTCTGAAAATTTATAGCGCTTTTCCCCCCCAGAGGCCTCACACCTAATGATCTTCAAGTATAAAGAGAAATGTCCTGGAACTGAATACTGCTCAAACACCTTCTCAATTACCTTCTCAGAGCTCAGCAGAAGAAAGCTAATCCTTTAAATGTAATGCTTAAAATACCGTGGTGGAAAGGGACAGGAGCGTAAAGATAAGGCATGGAGGGGGTATACATAAAGACAAATGTCTCGGAAAGGGAAACAATGCAAAAAAAAAGAGAAAACCATAACTGCTGAGCGACAGGAATGCAGGATAAATCAAAGAAGGACAATCGGGTGAGATAGTGGCTACCTCTCCATAACTTCTATATCCAATATTTCTGTCAAATGCGGCTAGATGCTTGGGCCCAGACTAACTGGTCCAAACTTTTTTTTCTCCCTTGCACAAGTGTGGGAGTATGACATGAGGAGCTGACACTTCAACACACTAGTATCCACTCTCGAAAAAGGCAACCTAAATGGCGTGCAGTGGAAACTGTAAAATGGAGATTGCGACATGGGGAAAAAAGTTGGGGTTAAATCAGGTAGATTTTCATTGGTCAGACATATGGATGAATGAAAAATGAATACAGGTGCTAAAAAGAAGTATAAAAAGGGAAAGCTCAACAAACCAGGAGGAAACACAAAGTAAAATATTTTGAAGTCCATGAAACGCTAATGTAAAGGTACTATGAAGGCCAGGTGCTAAGACCTATCTCAGGAATGCTGCCGGAAGGATGTGCATGCCGGGACACAAATTCTCACAACAGCAACGTGGAATATGTTAAATAGGGGGAGGTGGTGACTTGTGATATCAATAAGCAGGCATGCATGAGTAAAATTGTATTCGGAAAAAAAAATTGGACTTTTCTCAGACATGAAAAAATACAGATGATATGGAATCACACTCAATTTCTGGTATGAGATTTGAGGGAAAGGCTCAACAAGTTTCAGCACCCCTCGCTACTTTCTTCATAGATGAGGCGTCCTCCATTAGAGCGGGGGATCCAAGAACAAGATTATTCATAGAAAAACCTCCCTGCCCAAAAGGTAGAAAAAAATCCCCTGAGACCCCGTGCAGTTGGTTGGAGAATAACACTTCTCAGGCCGTATCTTACAAACAGGAGAAAACAAACAATCCGTATAAAATCGTCAAGAATACGCAAAATTATTTGCATCGGTAATTCTCAAGCCTGCACAAACAGCTAGACATCAATCTTCTAACCTTTTCTCGAACCTGGAATCATGATTGACCGTTTCAAGAAGGAAACTGCAGGGATCCGGTAGTGAAATAGAGGCTAACTCCTCCAAGGTATCCTTCTGTTAAATTAAGCTGACCTGTAGCTGCCCTCATCATCCCCACCTCCACCAACCACCGTTCAGAGCGGGATACAGATTTCACGGGCTTCCACCACAATTCACAACATACAAACAGCATTGCCCATGACCATCTGCCCCTCCCCTGTCAGGCCTGCACCTATCCACCGGGGGCCTCTCATGGGGGGTGGGCCTGTTTCAAACACCACAATGAAGACGTCTGAGCAAATGTGCTTATTGTGATGTCCATGTGGCTAACTATGAGAATGTGTGTCACTAGAGAACCTGACACATACACACAAAAGCATTAACGACTTTGTAACATCGCCTGCATTTATTTACACAATCACCACTTTTTGTGGGCGCCCAACAGTTACCTGCAGTATCAAAATAAAATATTAATCAGACACTTCTGAATCTGCTTTCCCTCACTACAGAAACTAGACTGAGCAGCTACAGGTCTCGTCAAGTGATGAAACCCAACACAAGAAAATGTCTGCAATGCAAAGTGAGCAGGTTACGGTTAGGTGGGGTTTGCAACACCCTCTTACCCACTGCACTTGCAGGACTGACACCAATGGAGTACCTGAAGGAGGAGTGGGTTCAGTGGTCATGAACTTACAAAATACTTATTATGTTGTGCATTATTTGGCCTAAGGTCAGTGTGTGTGTGTATATATAACAGCTTCTTGCTCCTCTTTATGGAGTTTCAAGAGAGGTGTGTTTAGAATTCTGGAATATCTGAACACCAAAATTCAGACAAGGTTCATTATGAATGATAATCTGCTTTACATCTTACTGGAGTCAAGGAAAGACATCTGTTAAGTGGAGCACTGACACAGCTGATAGTCATCTAAATAACGCTTGAGCTAGGACAGACCAGCACCCCACCACAATGAAGAGAGTCTGCAGCACAAACCCAGAAAAGCTTACGTCTCATGCTCCAAGGCAGCATACGCCTAGGCTGCCTGTCTGCATAGAGAGGACCATGGAAAACCCATGTCTGATATCTAGAACGATACTGCTAAAAAAAAAAAAAAAGAGACTGCACTGGAGCACGGGAATTGAGCGTTAAGGAAGTTCATCTTTCTGTGGGAACATTCTGTTGTCTGTGTCCACAGCAATGCAAATAAATCTCCTGGGTAAAGGTACGAATTTAGCCAGAGATCAGCGAAACCGCACAAGCACTCTTGGAATGTATAAACTGGGGATAAATTTAAAGGAATCATGTGCTCAAGGCAATCCTGATGCTCTATAGTCCCGATGGAAGCTATGATTTTTCATTAAGTTTTGTACGGTGAGGAAAAGCATTGTATTTACATCAGCTGTTGGCTGCAGCTAAAATTTCCTTGCCAAAGACCATAGAGCGGATTTGACAAAGGGAGTCCAAATTAGCCTGTGCATCAAATCTTGGTAGAAAACAAAAGTAACATGAACTCCTCCCTTACCCACATCTATGAAATCCCTATTTAATTATCTCAGCCTGGAAAACTTTACAACCGCTCCAAGAGGAACCAGAAAATCTGTTAGGCCCAGGACCAGGAGATAAGCAAACAAACATTTGGCCTCTCTTACTACTTTGTCAAATACAATTAAAACCTAGTCCGACAGCAACGGTGGAGACGAAAATCCGTAGCTCAAAAGTGACATGGAAAATTACCAATATTACGAGGATCACAAAAGGCAACCTGCATGCCAGTGCAGCTCCCTACTCTGCATAGTATATGTAAATCCTGATTGCTTGGTTGATAGCTAACCAATTTTCTGTCAACAAATGCCAGCAGAGCGGACAGAAGAGCGCATGAGATCCTCTTCCACTGGTTTAGTTGAGAAAGCATAGAAAAGCGAGGGGAAATGATACCTCATGGAAAAACAACTGACTAAGAGGGAAAAAGGATCATAACAGCAAAGTGCGCAATGGCCAAGCAATGGAGATGTGCACTTTTCCCTATCGGTATGGGTATCGGATAAAAAATGTATTAGCAAGAATATCAGTGGAGAACCATACTAAAAGGAAAAACATGGTATAAGGGGAGAAGGAACCGGGTGCCCCCCCTCCCCCCCCCATGTATATTTTGCACAGAAGTCAACCTACTTCTGATGCAAAGGTCAAGGGAAGTTCTTACACCTCACGTTCACAATGGCAATAATGTTTAACAATCGTTGCGGACAAAAGCAGTGCTATTTTCTTTACAAAACCTATGGCAGACTGCACAGCATAGAGGACACACGGCATAATCCCCAGGGTAGCAAATATAGCAACGTAACAGTACATTGTAACTGCCACAGCCCAGGATGGCTGCCAGTGGCTATATATATATATACACACATATATACACACACACACACACGTTTGTGTTATTTGAGTAACACTCACAATGAGCAAACAAGGGCAACTTTCAAAAGTGAACAGCTTTTTAACACGATTGTCAAAGCACTACATATTATGTACTGAAAAACAAACTGTGACTTTTATATGTCACCTATTGTCAGCCCTGCAGCTCATGGCCCTGTAAATCGCAAGTCTCACCATTCCCCAACTCAATGGTGCTCATTTTTTCAGCCCAAGGAGGATGAAATGCAGAGTATGTATGTCAACCTCCAGAGATTCAATCCTTTGACCTACAGCTAGCGCCAACATTTTTGCCCCATGAGCTTTAACACGTCGAGTTATCCGCCCTGTGTTAACCCATTATTTTGGTGGATTTTAGCAAAGTCCTGTACTTCTGCGTTACATGTAAAAAGCAAAAGACAAAGGCACAATGAGCATAGTGTGTTGATCACTCAGACTAGCCAGGCAAGATTAGTCGGAACCTCCGGAAAGGCGACCACTGCAAACCAAAACTAAAACGTAGGCCAAGGGCTTCCATTGCACCGATGACCAAAGCTGAAGGTCCTCTTCACCGTTTACAGAGCCTAACTGTGGAAATGCCAGGAATACTCGCGCGCTCCACTCTGCACTGTGGACCAACCAGGAGGCTTTGCTTAATGGCTGCACTGCGTCACCAAATTAAGATTCAAGTAGATGAAACATAGAAGCCGGTCTTGGCAGTGCAGGACAGGCAGTTGTGGAATCCCATGAACCAAAAAGTGGGGTGCAAACTGAACTATGCCAGCTTCAGAAAACAATGTGAAATACAACTTTTCACACTCGCCCACAACAGACATCTACACAGGAAAGGGAACTCCACTGAAAAACTGGGCGAGGTTTCACTTCACAGATTGGAATCAACTCTGCCAACATTAACAACCAAAAGCATACTTTCTGCGCAGGACTTCAGCGCTCTGAAGAAACCCAAAAGGGACATTCAACACCTTATAAAAGATCCAAATAAATAAGACTAGACGTGCTTTTAACGCTGAGAGAGAATTTTGCATCTAATATTATGTGCAATCTCAGAAATAGAAACTTGGCTTAAAATTCGATATTGAGCGATAGGGTTCTCTTCATCGCTTATAAAACTGCACAGCACAGAGACATATGATATCACTTATCACTTTGTGGATCATCCAAAGAGATCAGATTGCGGTTTTGAGGTCTAGCTGATAATGTTAGGTATTTGCTTTGATGTTCATCACCCAGTTGGCTGGAAAACTACTGAGTGTTTCTGGGAAAGTTTACTCCAGCAACTCCTTACCATCATGCCAGGACATGTAATCAACTACATTCTAAATATTTAAGAAACCTTTTGGGGGAAAAAATGAAACATAGGCAAAATATGATGAACAGATTACTTGGTTTCCAGTCTAAATGCATATGCGGAACAAAAGACCCTAGAAGAAAACAATCAAGATTATCTTAATTACACAATCTTTGTCAGCTGACACTTATGTTCCATAAAGCATGGTATCAGTTCAGCAGTTTCACATTCAAATTCATATTTTTTCAGAAAACTTGTAGTTTCATACACTCATACTATGTGGACAATACCGTTGTGCATTGTTCTTGACTGCTTACATGTGGCGCACATCTATACGAGTGCCCAAGGGTTCCTATGCATTTCTGTGTTCTTTCCTACAGAATGTCGGCGTCATTTTGCTCTAGACTGTATCCTTTTCAACGTCAGTTTTCAACCATCTCTCCATGGATGAAGACTGGGCCTGTTCTAGAGCAAGACGGGACAGGGTGCTGCACTGCCCTTACACACTAGATTTGCTGGGTGAAGGAAAAATCTTGAATCCCTTAGGACGGCAACACACCTTGGAAATGGGCTGGATGAGAACACAGGCCTCCTCAGAAACATCCGTGCCGAGCCTTCTTTTTCTGGCTATGATTGATATTGCATCTGCGTAATCACGCTTGTTTACAGTGACATCCTACACAGAATCTCCTCAGAGCAGTCCTAAAACATAGGCCTGGACTGAATCTTCTACAATTGGGTATGCCCAAAGATTCAAACTGCCCGTAGCAAATCATTCGAATCATGTAGGTCCATCATTAGGATCTATGAGCATGGGTTTTAAAGGTTTTTTTCTCTAACAAGCATGTAGTCTAATGCAACATAACCCCAAGCCATCTCTGATCCTTCACACTCTTCCTCAATCCCTCCGGTTTCTTCCCTGAAACAGGAGCACCACGAACAGCTTTAGTAGGACCTGTACAATGCAGCCAGAGCTGCAAAGACGGGAATACTGGCAAATTTGCTATAGGCAATGGCTATGTCGATAAATTTTGGTGTTCAGTTCACTGACCAAGTCATTGGTTAGTCTGTTACCAAATTTGATTCCAGTACAATTAATGCTTTTCTTCAGACCTTTCGAGTTAGCAAAGCCTTTGCCCAAGTCAGACAGAAAATAACATTCCAAGAGTGGAATAACGTGTGGTACTAATGTCCACTGTGACACTCTAGTGGAATAAAGGCTAAAAGTATCATGCTTTCCAAGCTCATAAGAACCCACATCATATTATGAGCCTGTGTGATTTTCAGACCACTTCTCGCTCAAATGCCTATGTGCAGAGCAACCCTATCCTTAAAGACATTGATTCTACTGTCCAGGGATTATTTGAGACACCTGACACTAGGATGGTCCCTGCTCAGGGGACAAGATAGCAACATTTCGAGGGGCTCCACAGTCTCATTCCAAGCACGCGTCTATATCCCTGCAGGACTCACTAAAGGCCGGAGGTAGCAAACCATGGAGTTTCGAGTCAGATCACTCCTCAATAAGAAACACCCAAAAAATGTGAATGGCATGATGCCTGGATGATTCAGGGCTCCTTGTGAAGTCTAATGGAAATTCTATCAATTGAATACGCGCCGCACAGGTCTGGCGATCAAGCCCTTGCCTTCACCTTGGCCTGCAAGATAAAAAGCTGAAGATAAATAGTCCTTGCTTGAGGTCACATGTGTGCTGTACAAAGCACGGCGCAGGCTGTGTGCTAGGCAGCAGGAAATGATAACTGGTCGGACTCTTTTAGGGGTCATTAAAATCTTGAGCTTCGCTGGTATTAAATGGTAGCCCCCTGCCTTTGATCCGGCCTTTGAAGCCATAGCTGCCCAGCATCTAAACCAATGCGAACTGATATAAATATAGAGGTCTGCACGCGCTAATTGCAATAATCTAATATTCGGAAGGCTGCCGAAACAACTGCGCGCAGGCTGTAGTCGGACCGCAGCAGTCTCTGGGAGGCAGCGCCACCATTGCTAGGCCTACACTCTCCAAAATTAACGCCTCTGTTCTGAAGGTCTTAAAAGGCACATTTGAATTTATGAGGGCTCTAAAATGCTGTACAATATCCTCGCGGCCATTCTAATCTAGCAATAATGAGGCAGATTTCTTGCCCTCTCAATCTTAATGACTGCCATAAAAATCCGATCTTATTATGATCCAGAGCACAAGGGCCTACTGTGGCGCCTATGCCAGGATTGAATACATATAAACCATTAAAAAACGCATTTGTTTTTCCAGACGATAAATATCGCTTCCTGCCTTTATGTACAGAAATCCGCCAATATTCTGTGCTGTGGGAAACAAATATATTTCCCTGCAGCGATCATGCAGACCAAGGTTAACAATTAAAATCCTTCTCTGTAACTCTATTGGGTTTAGTAATTTTATTTATTTTAATATGCGATTATGCCGATTTATAGTTCAATTAATTGGCCTGTAGTTGGCACACATCTACTAAAGATGGGACGAGAAAGTATTGATTTTACGAAAACTAAAAATACTAGAATAAAATAAACAATTCGTTTTACTTTAGACAGAATATTTTCAAAATCTACAAAGTATAAAGACCATACTGCATGCAATACGTTCAAACAGTTGCGGGCATTTTTTAAACTGAAGGGAGAAAATAAACACAAGATGTTTTAAGTCGTATTTATGTAGAAACCACAGATTGAGAAACCCCCTAGGCCTTTTGGTGGCATAAAGGGGGTTGCCAGAAATTCTAAACTACGAACTGAGGGACAACAGATTTCAAAATCTCACCAAATCCCTGGAATACTATTGTTGGACTTGCACACTAGCATAAACATATGTTACATTACATGCAAAACA
Source organism: Triturus cristatus (assembly GCF_964204655.1). Lineage (NCBI taxonomy): Eukaryota > Metazoa > Chordata > Amphibia > Caudata > Salamandridae > Triturus > Triturus cristatus. Next base: position 831,779,934 of record NC_140581.1, read on the forward strand.
ATGTAGGCGACAAACTGATCGATACCAGTACTACCACAATTACAATGAATTATGAAAAATAATTAATGGGTATGACATAATTGCCATGGACTACGAGTTTTAATACCACTTCTGCTTTTACAGACATTCACTCCACTCTCTCGGACACTCAAGGTCTCTTGCCCATATCCCCCGAGGCTCCCTAAATGCAAACATTTACAGGAGGCACATTGGGCAATTCACATATGCTTCCTTCACTGCCACTCAAACTCTACAGGAAAAGGTCCGGCCTTGACCAGCCCTGGTGTTATTGGTGTTATTAATGGAATGAAAGCATTCCAAGCTACTGGTGCTACTGCTGCTCAACATCCCAGGGCGCTTGTGATGAGGTACCTCTGCATCCTGCTCACGGAGGCCGTACACTCTCTCCAGGCGCTGAAGGCTTCTGGCACAAAATGTCCTCTCTTCCAGCAGACACTCCAGAAGAAGGACCAGCTGGTCTGGGAGAAGCTGCAAACAAGACAAAGGCGGTTAGAAGAGTTGGTTGCACAAGATGGCATGTTCTCACAAAAGGCCTGTGTAATTATAGCATGAGTTTACATTACAGCCAGACGTTCCTGGTCCACCTCTACAAACCCTTGAGTGTTTACGCTGCCGGCATGCTGCAAAAATCTCCTCAAGCTCTAATTACCACCCCTTATTCCTGGGTCTTTTATTTATCTCCACATTTAGCACAGATCAAACACAGTTTACCCTGATGAACCATTACCATGGCAGATTAGAGACCATGGCTACGGAACACACATGTTACGGGATGAGTCAGTGACCGAGGGGTGCAGGCACAGAGCGGGGCGTGCTTTGGTAGTGGAGGAAGGGAAAGATAGTCAGTTGACTCAGTGGGAAAGCCACCCACATACTAAACACTTGCGTGAGCACTTAAGTCCATATGATGGGAATAAAAGAGGGAAGCAAGATGGAGACGGAAAGCAAAAGAGAGGAGGGGCGGTCAGAGGGAAGCCACTCCTACAACGTCTGGTCATTAAATGTTTTTAGAGCGCTGGCCTGGGAGACAGCACCCCAACATTAAAGAGGAAACGGGGCCTAGGGTGATCTGCAAGAGGCATGTGGCGCCTACGAAATCACCAATAAATATATGCACTGAAACCCACACCAGAACAATAAACAATGACTGACAGCTGCGCACAAAGCCACTGCAAAGATATCTGACAATAGACGGGCTTCTCAATCGCCATTTTAGTTCGAAAAATGAAGAAACAGGCTACTAGGAAGGTGCATGAGAACATGGACGGGTGCACAGGGTGTGGGTTGGCATTAATGAGGTGAGTATACCATGCTATATATCATACAAGAACACATCTATGGAGCGGTGTAGTAAGAGGCACACTGGTATGACTTGTTTTAATACACTAATATCCGCCTAAAGGGGAACACCAGAGACTGAAAAATTAAAATCCGACAATTTTAATGGGCTTTAGTCCTTTGAGGGATATTTGTGCTTTTTCTCAAACTACTGTGGGGAATCAAAAGTTAGGTCATGAATCATGAAGTGTGTTCCCCTTGCTCAGAGAAAGGTGGACGTGTGTTGTCCCATATACCATCATAGGCTGAGACAGGCTAGAGTCCAAGGTCACAAGCCAAATGAAGCACAAAAATCAGCTTGAAAACTGGAAGCTTTTTTTCCGGAGTTGCAAAGCTTCACTGGTCAGATATAATTAGGCAAGACGTCCTCCAGGGTCAGCCCTTCCAATAATCCCAGCTCCCTACCACCCACCGCCGCCTCTTTCCGGTTGGGACCTTTCCTCCCATCTTTTACAGCCAGGTGCAAGCTAACAGAGCAATAAACACTGCCTTCTTGTACAGAAAGAGTGCAGGATAATAAATATGCCTGAGGAGCAAGCAATCACATCATTAGAGGACCTTCGAAAGAGGGGTGGGGGCTAGGTAGACCCCTCCACCGGACACAATCAACAGGACACTAATCAAAACCTCGCGCAGCCGCCATTTTGTAAAGACCCTTCAGACAAACTGAACAAGCGTCCCACAGCAGAGTAAGAAAGTCTTCTTGCTGCCAGGCTAACAATCAGAGGGTTTGGCAGAAGTCGTTAACATAACACTAAACAGGGTCAAACTCACCTTCATTACAAAGAGTACACTTCTCCCTTCCCTGCCCCCTCCCGCTTCCTTCAGTAGTAGGTGTGTTTGAGGCACTAAGCCAACTACCCTCCATGTGCTACCAGCATGGAAATATACTTTAAATTCGAATTTTAAAAAACAGGTTATTTGTATAGGAGTATTTTTTGTTTTTAATTAATAAAAAGAAGAACTACTTCAAGCCCCAAAGTGAAAAGATAGCATCAAACGGCAGACGGGTATTATATTACAGGCAATGCGCTCAAACTCGCCCATTTTGTGATTTTGAATTTGTGATCTTGCATCAAGAATCACATAATGAAGTCATTTGATATGAAACTTGTTATGCCACCTATTGACATTCTCCGAACATGTTGGGACGTGCATACATGCGCAGCCAAGGCGGATTACATAGTACAACGGCCAATAAAAACAGACTTTTGCTGCATACTCATTGCATAGGGCTTCATAAAAGCGATGCTTCTTCCTGAAGAGGAAGGGTGTGGCTTTGGTATGCTCTTTGGTTGGGTTCCAGAAGGTTCCACAGCTGGAAATGATTGACGCCTATAGATCTCGTACCATGTCCAGTATGGAGGCTTATCGTTTATGGGCTCTGTAAAGTGCTAAACCTTTCTACCACTCAACATCAGAATTATTATTCATGACTTTCATTTCGCCCTTGTCAAACCCAATGTCTGTTTTGTGTAAGAACAGCAAAGGACTTGGCCATAATGAAGAAATTGTTATAACCACACACCTTTTTGCAGAGTGCAATACCATGATTCAGGTCTTATTTGTTAATAACTATTGCACTAAACCAGTAGCGAGCTTTTGGGGGAAGGTGTATGCGCAAACCAAGAAGGCGCATTCTACACTGTATGTCCCTCCACAGCGAGTCGTGGTTGCAAGAGTTATGCTCTGTCGAATATTGTTATGGTGTCAAGGACAGATCTGAAGTACTTAAAGAATAGGTAAAACATGGGGGGCTCTGGGCTGCTCCTGCGGGCTTGGGCCCCCGCACACCACGCCTAAAAAGCAACCCCCATAAACAGCCAGCCAAATGAAGAGAGAAATCATGTACTAGAGAACAATATGAAAGCAGATGGTCAACAACAAATGAACAACACATAATGCAAAGAGTGGGGACACTAAATAACTTTACTGCGCAATGCCCAACTTTGTGTTGTCTTCTGTACCTCTGCCACCCTCTGGTGTGTTGGGCCACACAACAGAAGTGTATTTATTTTGCGATAATCAAATCAGAATATAATCATAAATGCATTTGAGGGTAAAATGCAACAGGTTGAAGTGGTGTGCGTAGAATGAGAACTAAAAAATGGCTCTGATTTGATTTTTGCTAACTAAAATTATTATGAAAAAGGAAAAGTTAAATTTTTATAGGTAAGTGCAAGACGCAAATTGTATTGCCTGTAGGCACGGGTGGAGACCCTGCTCTGACGTATTTTCCGCTGAACCTCGACAAGCTGAAAAAATTGTAGAAACAATGCTTGATAAAAACGTTCCAACATTGGTATCCTCGAACAAAGGGAGGGTGTGTGAATGTGCACCAAACGGCAAAGAAAGATGATGTAATCCTTTCCCTAAGTAAATAATGCGATTGTATTATCTTGAGGAGGCGAGGATCGGCGTCAGAGCTCAGCACTTCATGATGCGGTTGGCCCCAGGCCTCTTTTTTCTGCACTTAGGCCAAACCGTGCGTCACTCTGGACACTCATGGCTTGCTGGTCGGCCTTAACTGGACTTTCCATTCAAGTGTAAACTAAAGCTTTACAGTACTTAACTAAGAAGAACAAAGACGGCACAGCTGATTTAAAAATTCAGTGTAGTTAATAGTCCTTGCAAACAAAGCAGGTTTTGGAATGTTTGCATGGTGACCAGCAGCGTGATATTAAACAAGTTACTTCCGGTTTAACAGTTTCAGGGACTTTGTGAGATTCCTGTATTAGGAAAACACCCGAGTAGGTAAATTCACAACTTATTATGGAGGTTCCCATCTTCAAGGTGCAGTTCCATTGCCCTCTTCATCCAGACTACCTCCACTAGTCTCGCGACATGACCGCAGAGTCCACAAAGCTAAACCAGGGAATGTGCAGAACATTATACACAAGATAGCTAAGCGGGTTGAGTGCCTACTGAATATATTAGAGTAGAACCTTTAATGTATCGGTCTTACTTGCAGAAGGGCCCACTCAGCCTTTCCTCTTTCCAAGGTTGATAAAAAGGAGCGCTATGGAGCTGGAAATTCACATCTGTATCTATGTGTTAGGAGAACTCTAATTAAGATGTTCGACTTGTCAGCTATCGTTGTTAGTAGCAGTGATATTATTTCACTCAAAATGATCTGCTAGTCCTATTGTAATGTGGAAGACTACACTGAGCAGCAAATTATTAACCATCAAATTAAATAACTAAAGTTCCCCAGAAACTGAAGGACAATTCTGAGAAGCAAAGTTTTAAACTGGCCTGAATGGGGAACAGTAGTACTTAGGTACTTACTGTAACCCCTCCCTGTCTCTGCCTGCCAACACAAACCGCGCAGACTGCACACATATTCACCCCGCGATTCGCCGTGTATCACTAGCTATGATGAATGCAATGTGCGATATTTAAAAAAAATAATTATACTTTGATTTCATCGGTGGTGTCGTTTTTTGCCATGATACGGACGATTGGTTTCCCCTTACGGTCTCTTGGTTGAAATGTGATAATACCATCAAAAAAAAATTGGATGTCTCCAAAAAATCACTTGTATCCCGTTTGGTTGGAAGCATTCCTTTCTGTTTGGTGAAGTTACACAAGGAGACGCTGCGCGTGCTGGGAAGGACCCGGCGCCTTCATTGTTCATCGTGTGGTCCTCCGAGACCACTCAGGACAGCAGCTTGGCGAGCCAGGGGCGGGTCCGTCGAGATGCACTCACTGAACCGCCTGAAGAGAGCGAGTCCAGTCTCAGAACCGCGCACCGAGACCGACCCCCACGCCCTGCCCCAAACCAAACACCAGCTCTGTGCAGCCCTGAACAGACCGCAGCACCCACCCCGCGACCCCGGCGGGGTTCGGATACTATCCTCGCCGAACTGCGAGAGAGAAGACACGGCGCCTAGCAGCGGCGAATTCGACAAGTGGCTCTCTAAAACACAACAAACTGTGCATCCCTTCTACCACATTCTATTCTCGGCTAAAAACCAGGTTCCTAATGCATTATTATCATTTACTAAAGGTTCTGGGCACACAGTACAGTGTTTTACTTTTATAACAACTGAACGGGGGAAGACTTTACCTAGGTTAACATTATTCAAACCCAAACATGAATACATATTAACATGGCCCGGGGACAGCGCACGTTGTGTTTTCAACGCATGTGTTGATCCAGTCGTACTCCTCCTTCACACCCTCGCGCCTGGGCAGATGTTCGGATCTCAACTCGCATCGAAGTTCGGATGAGTGCTTCAAGTGGTGAGAACACGCGCACATTCACTATCAGCTTCGAGTAGGGCAGGTGTCTGACACCCTAAATTATCATTGAATTACTCTAACCCGGCCCTTCTCGGGGCTCAGTGCGCCGACCCTTTCTCCAATCACCGTCACCATCTAAGACCCCGCTTTCCTAGATCGACTTCAATTGTTTCACCCAAAAAGCGCCAATCTTCGAGGCTGAACAGGGTGGGACAAATTTAATAAGTGGGTGCACCGACAATAGAAAAGTATCCAAAAATTTCTTCGATATTACACTCTCGCCACTGCTACATTTCGGGGGAAATACCAACGAATGTGTACTAATCTTTTCGGTCAAATCGGTAGTTGCTGCATTTCGTCCAAGGGCACAAAGATGAACAGCTCCCCGCGTGCACTAAACACGAATACTCGAGGTTAAAAAAACACCCCACCATATTCCATATTGTACGTGACGACATACCCACGAGGTACCCGCCAAATCTCCGCGGTTCGCAAAACGTGGCCAAGTATGCCCAGGTCCTTAAGTGGACAAAAAGGTAATTATAACTTTTCCTGTAAACCATAAAGTGCCATACTACAAAAATGGGAACGCACGGAACTGTGACCCCAACCAGAATAAGAGGCTTAGTTCTTAAATTGCCAAATCGTGGAACAAGTAAACTCATTCCTAGTCTAGACTAGAGGTGTGTGATTCTGGGCGGACCACTTCATCTACCTGTGTCCTTTAAGGCATCAATCAGTATGTACAATAAGAGAGTGATGGGTACTTACCCACTAGAGGAGCCCACCCGCGCGGCTCCATCCCGCACCACAAGCCGCCGCCGCCGCTGCTGGGATCCACTTGAGCGCCACTGCCCTCCGAGGGAGCCGAGGAGTTGTGACAGAGACGGATGGCGGCCGAGCATCCCGCAGCAGCAGCGCCTGCACCGCCCCCCGAGGCCTCGAGCGGCTCTGCGTCCCGCCGCCTCCTGCACTGCGCCCAGTCACCGCCAGGGGCTCCCAGCGCCGGCCGCGGTGCCGCACCAGCTGAGGGTGGCGTGATGTCTATTCTTACCCGGCTCTCGGCCGGGACGGGTGCCCGGGGCTGGGCGGCGTGCTTCCGCCCTGATGCCATTTCCTTTTATCCGGGCTGGGCTCTAAAAGCGGATCAATGGCAGCAGCGGCGGCGGGCGCGTGATGTCACCTCGGCGCGCGGCGCCCCCCTCTCCATTCTCAGATCAATTCTTCCCAAAAATGGTGAAGAAATGCTCGGGGAGCCTCTGGTCCCAGAAAAAGGGTCCTCTTGCTATATTTGTACAAAGTTATCCAGCAGGAACTGTTTAGTGGAAGAAGGAACAGGGAGGGTGGACCGCCGGTACAAGTTTGGGCCGGCTGGCTCGAATTCAACACAAACACGGCGCAAAAAGCGGAGATTTGAAGCAACCTGACCTTTGGGAAATTGTAAGCAGCAGGCTTTTAAATGCCGTGCTCTCCATGAAGACATGCAGCCCCCGGCTTGGCCACCTTGTGACGAGCTTCTCGCGTTTCTCTCCTCAGATACTTTCCAAGACGAAGCTGTTCCCGCCACCACGCACCCCAGTGCTAAATTGCTGCCTGGCCTGTGGAGGCTTTTTTTGCAGACAGGGCTCTCTCGTTAAAAGACAAGGGCGAATCCTGCTACCGGTCTGACAGGCAGGATTTATAGGGCCGTGGCATCTCTCAGGCTGTGCTCAGGAGATGGAAAAAAAGCTGCAGTCATAAAGTCTTTGCTTGCCCAATTTGCCTCCAGGGTGGCTTTCTACTGGCTGCAATTAGACAAAGCTTTCTTACACGTTTATTTTCCCTATACAATGCACTGAAAAGGGCTGGGCCTTGGAATGCGAAGACATAATCTGTCTCCTTCAAGAAAGGGTGTAAATCTTGGCACGGTCTGCTCAAACAGGGCTCCAGAATGCGGCACTCTAATCTTTCATTGGGTTTTTTTCTTTATAAATAATGGAATCGCAGTGTAGTGTATGACAAGAACGGCCTGATGTAAGACAATCTCCATGTGAAAAGACACGATTTTCACTGTCATGTAGAAATATTAAACCGCGCACACACTAAGCAGGGGCTAATTTGGATGTTTAAAACTCAGCCAGTTTTCGTCTCTTAAGATCGGAAAAAGTGATATAATTGTTTTCTATTAATATCTATTATTCTTATGTTCTATCCTCACAAAGAGTAACCAATCAACATTTCTCATCGTTTTAATATCGCTTTGTAAGCATGTGTTACTTTTGTTACCTTCCATTTTGGATCTGCTATCAGTACTTATAACAGCAGCTGGCAGGGGATGGGGTGCGGGTCCTGTGTTCAGACTTGTTACAACAATAAAGGTGAAAATACTAAAATGTAAATTCCATTCACTTCTCAACAAAAATAACATGCCGCGATTTTACGTTGTATCTTTCTACTTTAGTAGACTAACAAACATCACGGCCTGCCTATCTCAAACACTTTCTGCCATGTCACAGAACAGGTGGCAACCAAAATAAGTAGAAAGCTGTCCATAGCGCCACAAATAATACTGATGGAAGAATGTTGTGTTTGGGAAATCAAGGTCTGAGAAATTAAAAGTAAAAGTAAGGTCCATAATATTGTATTTATGTGAAAACTGTACGTCCCCTTAAACAGAATCATGAATTGAGACTACGCTACTCTAATGGTCCATTGACCACTTTGAGACCCTGCAGTGATTTGTAGGACCCTAACCCAGTATGCAATGCCACTCTTCAACTTACTCGAGAAGGAATTCTGGGTAATTCGAAAACAGCTCGTGGCATACAGGATCATTGGAAGTAGGCACTACTAAGAAGGTTTTACTTGATTCATAACGTGACGAAAGATCGTTTGTGTGCAAGTTGTTTCCACTGTGGTCATCGTGCCTAGTACTATATGGATTTTTGTAGCACAATAACTGGAAAATGGGACGGCATATATCTATGTGTTTATATGTTCTAGCCTCGTCCTCCACACAGCATGGGGCAAAATCAGATGCATACAGTATGGAATAAGTAATCGTTGACAATAACAAATCTGCTACATTTTCAACAGTGAGCGAAAATGTAGTAGCTTGTTTGTAGATGGTTGTATTTAGGCATGGGTCCAGTATCACTTCCATATGTCAGTCTATCTGCAGTTGTATCCATCTGGGGTAGAGGTTCGACAGTCCATATTCCTCCCTGTGGGAGCTCACTCAGAGTCCAAAATATACACAGTTGTTTGCTGAACAACTGGCGAAAGCATGTCAACGTCTCGTCAGGCATATGAGTAAAATGTGAAAAGCATGCAATGCAACTGCAAACTATCCATAAAAGTATCTATCTCTAGAACTGTCAATCTGTCGACATCCTTGAACAGTGATGAGACAAGTTGCACAGTCTTTACTCCTCTACCCCAGTTAGGATTCCCCTTGTACCAGTTCCCCCATCTGCTGGTACCCCTCACAGCAGGATGGAAAATCCATTCCTCTCATTGTCTGCCAAATATAATCATATAAACTTCCTAATTCTTTCAAATAAATTCTTAAAACGGCTAACTAGCCAAGAACAACTGGTATTGCCTTCAGTATTCTGCAAACAGAAAATGTCACCTTACAGCACGGTGTGTAGTTGGAAAGTAGACAAATGTTAGTGACTGGGGGCTGGCCCTCTGCTCGGGACACTGCGCAAAGTTGGCACCACCAGAGAAAACGGTAAGCCAAGTCGGGGAGGAAAGGGACTGGCCGCATTAATTGCATGGTCGTCACTAACTTCGGGTACCGTCATCGTCCCAGTGAGTGGGCAGAAAGGGTGAGAGGAAGCTGCTGGCACGGCACAACAGGCACAATGCAATTTGACACACGTTGCAGGTGGGCTGGAGGGCACTGAGCAACAAATGGCTCATGGCTGGTAAGTCAGCTTTTCAAGAATTGGCAAAATCTGCAGAGATCAGGCAGGAGGAGCCTGGCATCCAGTGGCAGGTCATACCTCCAGCCCTGATCCCGGGAAACTGTGACCATCCACCAGGCGAGAGAGGCTCGGCTCTGGGTCTCGAGAGATGAGGAACACTGTGCCCTTTAATTAAAGGCTGAAGACAGCCGGGCTGCCTTTCATCGAGACGATTCATGCATCTGAAGGGCCCTGAATAGGCGGCAGGTTGACATTGAGAGGAGGGCGGACTGCTGCCGACTGCATTAGGCCCTCTAGACACTTGCAGTGTGGCGTCTCTATCTAAGTGACTCTCAGGCTCTCTCGGTGGAACAATGTGTTAAAAGCAAGCAAACTTTGCAGGTAAAATAAAAAGAAAACCAGCAGAAAGGGTCAAGACAAAACCAGGCAATTAATACAAAACCTAAAAGGATGCATTGCATCATTACAGTGCATAACTTATTACAAAAAAAAAATAATAGCAGGAATCTAGACCACCCTGTCATGCCTCAAACTTCCACCACCCTACAATTTCTTTCTCTTTGCATCACTTTTCCCGTTCTTTTTCATTCCTGCTCTCTTTCGTTGTCACAGTTTGCCTTTCTCATCCTCCTCTTTCCCCTTTCTGCTTTGCTCTTGCTTTGGTTAAAGTCTCTTGATAAAAACTAAGACCTGGTTCTCAAAACTGAGTGTCGGTGCCCACCACCAATAATTGCACTAATCAAGCACTTCTCATTTAAGAATGAGAAATCTGGCCTAAATCTGAAAATTGGTTATGGCCTACTTAGGCAGGGGAAAGCAGAGAGGTGGGCCGTCGTGAAGTGCCTACTGGTCCCTATCAGCTGTCAGATTCCTTATTCGGTATGCAAACTTGCTTGTGTTACTGTCAATAAGGACCTCTGAGAGCACGTTAGTCAGCCATTTTACAATCGCGATCTAATATGACAATGATGCCCTTCGAGGGACATCCAACTCCCGCTCTCAATTGGTTGTGCAATTGCACCTGCTTACATACAAAGCACTGAGGCCACAACACGGCTCCCAGATGGCATCCCTGCAGGTTCAGTCAGGTTATGCGGTGTATGTGCTCAGCCCCAATAATACAAACATTTGATGAGCACTTTAGCTATGCACATACGTGCGTCCCACAAATGGAATGTGACCCCAAGGTACACTCTAGTCTGAAACAAAAAAGGATTATCATCAATGCCAAAGGGCTGTCAAGACTGCATGCAAACAAGCTTTTTGAAACAGCAACATGCATAGCCAATTTTAATAAAAATGCACCACATGTTCAGAGAGTAAAAAAGAAAAGGCACTATCAAAAGAAAAATACGTGTTTTCTCATAAAATACCCAGAAGGAAGCACACATTTTATTCCATATCAACGGCATAGGTTTATTTTGCCAGTGACAAGATCAAGGGCCATCAACGATGCTTTTTTCCTTTTAGTAAAACCTTAATTCGTCTACCTGTGTTCCTAATGTAGTGAGCAGGTGCTCAGGGGAGCTATGAATATTGTAAAAAGAATGGAAAACAAACATGAACACATTCATTTTGAAGTCTTCGGTAAATAAATCGGGATGTGTTATAGCAAAAATAGAAATTTTCCTCGTCTGGCATGAGAGCTCTGGTCCATTCTACGGATAAGATACATTTTGTTTGATGGCAATTTTTGTACAGGAGAAAAGCAACAATTTGGCCATATTCCTTCAGTGGAAAATGGCTCCTGAATCCTTCTGTAGAATGTAGCCTTCCATCTGCATATATTTCTGCTACGCCTGAAGCTTACTACTGCAGCTAGGCCTGGGCTAAATTTCCGTTCCGCTCGCGGAAATTGCGATAATTTGACATTTTCGCATTTCGTGGAGAGCACGAAAATGTCAAAATTTCCGCATTCCGCAGCTTAGCGATAATTTGTTTCTTGCTCGCGCTGTAAAATAATACATTCTCGCGCTCGCGAGATCGCCTTACCAGAATCCCCGCGTTCGCCGACAAGTTTTCCCAATCCGGTCGCGTTCTCCACGAGATGTTGGATTGTTGGTAGCCATTTGCGCTGTCTCGCGACAGTTCGCGCCCGCAGTAATGTCATTGGTCGCGCGATCACGTCTTTCTTCTCGCGATTATGCACCGCGAGAAGAGTGAAAACAAGATGGCCGCGCCCGCGAGCAACCGCATGGGTAAGTAGGCGAGCCGCGACCACGTAGAAAATACCGCGAACGGGCGGGAAAAAAACTTCCGCATCTTCGCGATAATTCCGCGTGTTTGCAGAGATTTTTAACATTTTCGCGATAATTTGCGAAAGTCACTTTCGCAAATTCCGCCCACCCCTAACTGCAGCACAAGCTGCAGTCTGTAGTGCAGGCTGTTCAGCCCCTTACCACTTTCCTGCACCTCTGCATCTCTTTTGAAACTACTCCTTGCTGGCAGGTTCCTTCCCTACAACATGCGGACTGTTTCTATTTCCATTTTCCTGCCTGTTTATTTCAGACAGAAATTAAGTTCTTTATCAGTGCTGTTTAAATTTTTAATGTGAAATTCCGTTTTTTTTGTGAACATGTCTGCATTGTTTATTGGTCGGGTTATTTCATATGCAAGATGATGTCTAAAATTGTTTGTAATTATTGTTCTCTCCTGCTCTAATAAAAATTATTAAAAAAGAAATTAAGTTCGGAGGGGCGGCGCCTAAACTGTAAAGCCCCAGAATGTCAGGCACTGCAAAATATCTTGTTTCCAAATAAACGAAAAAGGTATACAAAGTAAAAGTACACGCAGCAATATATGTAATCAGATAGGCAACACGTTTCAAATATACCTGGGACACACCCAGTTTACGGTTCTTTCCATCTTAAGACCAATACCTTCACACTATTCGTCAATTTCAAAACTGTAGGGTGGGAAGCTAGAAATTTGCTCCGGTTAGTTGACTCCTAGATTTGGAGCAAGTTTCCAACTTTTCATGGATTCACTAAGATTCGCTCAAATACTCACGGAACGTTATGACAGCTGCAGTTTTTTTAGGAGTACTCACATGCGTAAAATTGATATATGCCGAATTCCAGTTAGGGAAATCTGATGTAAAAGTGTGCTTGAACATGTAATTTTTTTTTCTCCCAAGAAATTATTTTCCCTGTGTATTTACATATTCATGTGGGTGAAACGATTTCCATCAATCCTATTAAATATGGAGTTCTCACTGCTGAATTCCATGAGTTAAAGTACTGCTCTTCTCTTTTTGTTGTTTTGTTTTTTACCAGTGATGCTGGTTTACATAATTTAAAAAAAAAAAATGAGAAGCTCTGAAAGGTGAAAATATGACAACAGTGGGAAACTGTCCAACTGCTGTGATTGTGTCCAGCGTGAAATTGAAAACTGTGCTCTTGGTGTCAGTTTGCTAACGGTGGTCTCTTTTTGGATCAGGTTTACTGTTCAAGCGTAAGGTGCTTGTTTGCATTCCCTGAAAATGGTTTACAGAAGGAAATACATATGTACTGTTTTTTTTAAAAGCCTTGGAGCATGAATACAGTAGAATGTAATGCACTGGAACAGCCCTGCCAAGTACCACGCATTAGGCGTTAGACTAACACATTTCTGTGTGGTGGACCGCATCACTGCACTGAAATGCGAAGTCACGCATAATAGCGCCTCCTAAGCTGTCAAGGAGCGCTAGTAATCACTATAATAAAGCACTGAAACTAGAGTGGCAGCACGCTGTGCGTGCTGCTCCCGGGGCGTGGGGGATTGCTCAGAGTCCACAGCTCTAGCAGCTGCTACTCAGGTTACAATGTAACAAGACACCGGGGGCTGCGCCGCAGCATATTTCAATACATAATTCATGACTGCCTTGAGTCTAAGTGTTCATTGGCTACGACCGAGACAACAATCACAGCTTGGGAGTGAAGTTTGTGATACAGAGCAGGTGGAAGTGAGGTCACATCCTGCTGCCACCATCGGCGGCGCGAAAAGCAGCCAGTTAGTAAATAAAGTTTTGGTAGGCAGCGGCTGCCCTGGCAATGACAGCGCTGCTAAGGCACCAGCGGCTGAGTGAGTGGTTCAGCTGCCCATAGCACAAGTCCACACTACAGTACAGCTGCTGAGCTAGGCTCAGAATAATAGCCGGGCCGGCATTTGCCACGGGAACAGTAATTGCGGCCATGACGGCCTGCACGAACTGCCGCTAACGTCTCATGTAAAATTAAGTGACTGCTAAGCTTGGAATTTGTTTCGTTATAGTGCGAACGCGGTGACCACACTGGTGCCAGTCCAACTTTCAGCGCGTCCGGCAGCGGCATCACTTAAGGGTCTGGTGTTTGTAGTTGCTCTGTGACAGCCGCAGCCTGCTGGTGTGATCTGGTGCGGCTGGGCAGCAGGTAGTGGCGAACCGACCGGGGCGGACACCGCTGCTCAGCAGAGCTCGGTAATCATTTTTATTAGGGTTGAACAAGCAGTACTATAGTCAAGTCTAACACAGCTTCCTGGCTGGCTGTGATGTGTGCGCCTCACCCTCTTGATTTCTGGTGCTTTGCAGTAGTTTTAGAATCTTCTTAGGGTTTCTCGTTGCTCAAATTGGTGCTATTTTTGATATTTATATCTTTTTCCTCAGCTTCATTGCTTGATTTTGCTTGTGGGAAAGCGTCACTCATAGTCGTTGAAATGCCATTCATAATTACACTGACATTATGAAAATGTCACACATAGCAATCTAAACCCTTGGCAGCTATGGTGGAAAACTTTACTGGTTTCAAACATACACATGTCCAGACAAGCTTTGAAGGACCTCAGGAAAAATGAGTGCTCTTTGCTGGTTTAAGGTGTCAATGCAATATCTTACCCAAGCATTCTTCTAATTCAACCGGCCTTTCATTTCAGACCTGCGAGCAACTTAATCAACTAACCACGTTTTCTATAAATGCTACTCACAGTCAAATGTACTGCGCTCTTTGAGATTAAAGCCAAATGAAATACAGAATAGGGAACATCAATAATTAGCTCCCAGGTGATTTCAACAAATGAACGTCTACTCACATTTGTCTATGTATTTACTCTGCACATCGGTATCTACACCTCCTTGATGTATGAATATTTTTTAACACACACCTTTGGCTCTGCTTGCTTACCATGTTTCATTTTCACACCCTTCTCTCCATAAGTTTAACTTGTTTTATACAATTTTCTAGTTGTATGGAAAACGTATGCACATTTTTAAACAGGAAAACCAGTTTCAGCAAGATCAATAAATTCACATCAGCACTTGGCACATAAACTGTGATCTCATATCACGTGCTGGATTCGGCCATCTTAACAGGTTCCGCATGTTTCATTTCCAAGTGGCCCTTCCTGTGGCTCACATTTGCTAAAGCCCCTGCTCCCTGCATGTGTGAGTCCATGGGTGCTCCACAGAGTTGTGGAATTTCCACTGGTCCTCCAAATGTGTTGCATTACATTCTTGATCTCTCAAACTCCTCTCTTCTCCTGGTACCTGATTTTCCACTTATAGTGCCTGAATCATGCCTAGTCTACAGCCATGGTTCTTTCGATGTCAAGATGGCGTTGCAATCAGTGAAGCAGCCTACACCTCACTTTCCAGGAATACACAATGTTATTCATGAATTCGAGGAATAGTAGAGCGCGGTAACATATGAAATAAGTTGATATGTGAAATAGGTCACTTTCAACAATTTGCAGAATCAAATGCAGGTCTAAACTCTAAAGAAGTAAGACATTCCATCATCAACTACAGCAAAGCAATCCAACATTGTCTACCTCTACCAAGGGTTCACAAATAGCCTCATTTCATTTGAATTACTTTTATGAGGATGATCTAACAAACGTGAACAGATTGAAGAGATCCGGATTTTAGTAATTGTTTAAACACTTTATAAATGTTTTTATCACTGTCTCACACGCTAAGGGGCCTATTGACTCGAAAATTGGCACATGGTTCAAATTC
Source organism: Triturus cristatus (assembly GCF_964204655.1). Classification (NCBI taxonomy): domain Eukaryota; kingdom Metazoa; phylum Chordata; class Amphibia; order Caudata; family Salamandridae; genus Triturus; species Triturus cristatus. The sequence goes on from NC_140581.1 coordinate 831,795,417, forward strand.
ATCAACGTTTTGGGAATTCAAGAGAAGTACATGCGTTTATGTTGACTCCTCTTACATGTCAACCACAAAACAGTCACAAACACTACTGACAACAAAGGATACTGATAAACTGCAAAAGAAACCTGAATGACTGTCATCCTCAAAGCAGCTGGAGTGACAAAGGCGAAAATCCGAACTCCATGCAGATAAAAGCCAATGTCCAATTCACATCAACAATTGATAAAGTTGACAGTGGCAGGGAGGGAAATGTTTCACTACACACAGAATTGCAACATTAAAGAAAATATGGTAAAAACTGCTAAACACAAATACTTGCACCTCATGGCCCAACTATTTCAAAAGAACTCTTCGATGGCACAATAATTTTTTCAGATCCACCTTAAAGAGACCTACCGGCCAAACCTAATCCCCAACAACTCTACCAACCTCAAATTCAGACGGACAGACACCTCAGAAGAACAATAGAAACAGCATACAAAAAATAATGAATGTTGTTCGTTTTACACCCCTGCCCAAAAATGTTCTCAGAAAAGTCTCAGTTGAACTGAGCTCATACCTATAAGTCACCACCATCAATACACAGTACCAGTCACCATTAAAATGGCAAGTGCCATCCCGGTTAAAGAATTATCTCCTGAGCTTCGGAAAATTTGGCACTTCACCATGAACCCATTTTAACATAAACTTATTATAGAAGGTGGTAACTACCCATCTCTGCGCGAAAGTATTGCAAATGGCCTCTATCACAACACCTAACTGGAGTTCTAGTTAGATCAAATCATATTTATATAGAACTGTCCTACCCCTTGTAAGGCCCAAATTAACCCAAGCGCATATTATAAGGAGCACCCCCTTAAGATTGCTGACAAAGAAAAGACTAGAATGAGCCTATCTATAGTTGACAAGATCTTCAGACATTTTATGTCCAAAATCATAGTAACACGTCAGGCTGTTCTCAATTGTGTGCATACTTTCTTTAAAGCAGGTGACATTAAGTTAACAAGTGCCCCCTCTTAACATGGTCAACCACCATCAACGGTGGAATTCGGAAGGGATCCGTCATCTCACCAAGCTTATTTAATATCTACCTAAAAGCCCTGGCTCACCTTCAACACAGACTTCAATTTTCACAATTTCATATGAATGCTAACTCTACCCAGGTTTACATGAATGGACCGAGAGACTCACCAAAGGCTCATGCTGTGTTTTTTCTCATACGTTGTGAAACTCTCAAATGAGGATAAACCAAAACTACCTCAAGCAGCATACAAAAACTGAACCACTTTGATTTGGTATTCACACACAAATCAATTCTTTATGCTGTGATCCAGTATCATAGGCCCCCTCCAAACCAAAGCTCGGACTCACAGTTTGTCAAACATGGGTTAGCTCCTGTCTCCTTTCAATTCCTCCCCACTAATTTAACAACGTGAAAAAAACTATACTCTAGAAAATTTATTTGTTACAAGCAGCACTGCTACATCTCGTGAAACTCATTCGAAAGACTCAGAAATCCTGAATTACAGTGGAAATAAATTGAGCTATTGAAATATCCTGTAATTTAGACTTTTAAAAGACAAATCAACAACAACAATTGATCCAGAAGTTTGCTGAAAGCAGGCTCTCTGCCCTCATGTTCCAACCATGTGAGCCACACCCCAAGGGTCTCAGTCCAACTCTATATGACAATATGTCCAATCCAAGACCTGACACTTCTCCTGTGGAGTTGCGTGTTGTGTCCGGCCCTCTGCCCCAAATAGACTTCACAATGAGCCTGAAGTGTGACATTTAAATAAGGTCGAGAGCAAGACACCACAATCGTCTCATTGAATCATTCCCATCATGTGAATTATATTTACTAGTGCCAATCCTCCATCAAGTCTCACGAAGCGAAAGCACATCTTTTGCCTGCCAAGCACCAGTCCCTGAGGTGTGCCGCGTCACCCAGTCCATGACATATGATGTCTTCCATATACCGACAACCCGAGGCTACTTTAAACCATAAGTCATCCTAATATATCTTCTAGGTTGTTTCCTCAAATTTGGACCAGAGCAGCGTTACGGTGATGCGCCAGATACACACTAATTATGAAGCGGCAAATATGGTAGGGAGGCTTTCAAATGGGTTGCTCTCATTTCAGTTTCCACAGAGATGATGTCCACATAACGAAGAAACACAGACTTACAATTAACAGTGATTGGCACACTTACTGGAAATTCCACAGTGAAATATGCTGGGAAAAAATGTCAATTTCCGCAATAACATTTTCCAACACCATATACAGACAAACTCATAAAATACGTCTGTCACATATTTAGAGCAATGTTTTTGTACCGTTTCTGCTTTGCAACTTGACCGAGATAAACGTGTTGCATATACAATCATTTTTCATGCATTCCTTCAGGCTTCCAGAATACTTTAGGTTTTTTCATACACTCATTTACAAACCAGGAAAAACGGTTTTTAACGTGTCTTTCAAGCAGAACACAGAAAAGTGGATGAGAATGGAGAGCTGTTCCAATCAGTTTACAATACATTGACCAGGTATTCAAGAAGCTATAAAAAGAGAAACTTTCTAAATGAGAACATTTTGTAATACTTATTTCTTTAAAATAAAAACTTATATGAACATAACCCATTAGAAATGAATACATCCAGCAGCAAACAAAAAATCCGAATTCTGTTTATCAGCAAATCTGCAGAATGACGTGGAATTTTGTGTTGTACCAACACCATGTGCCACAAATGGTTTAAAGTGGTTATTTTTGTAACGCCTTTACCATGATTACTGGTAGAAGCCTCTTTAATGCTTACAAATATAAAAAAAATAATATATGGCTTGTATTTGGACTGCTTTGGACTCATGGGCACTTTAGAAGTTGGGTGCTATTCATACGTCCTATACCTGTGTTGAGGGCTCAGAATAATGTGCCAGTGAATGATGGTCTGAAGATATTTTCTGTGGACGTGCTAAACATACTGTTCTTCTGATAAGTCAGCCATTCTTCACCTGCAAACATTGAAAACTTGGCTGGGTACAGGACCTGATCAGGTCCTACAGGCGCTGAGGGGGCCTTATGTGTCTATGATCAACCAATTAATCAAGAGTAAATACCCACAAAGGTATTAGGTCATTCCTTTTGCCATATATTTAAAGCCTATGCCTCCACATACTTAACACCAACTTTGAAGTAAGACTTAATGTGCTGGGCCACGCTGTAGCAAGAGTCCCAACGAAGGATGTAGTGCAATCTGCTCCCTCTTTTCAAAGTTTGGCAGAACTGAAATCAAAAACACCTACACGGGATTAGAACCAACTGCACTGAAATGAGTAGTAGCAGAGATCCACAGCTCTCATGCAACACAAAAGACCAACAACAAACTGGTTCATTCCTAATGCTAAAACAGAAGGACACTCCTCAGTGCCAGGGCAGTTGACATCATTTGTATCCTAAGACAAAATAACTTAAAAAGAAATAACAAGGGGTTGGGTACTTACACCTCCTTAACATGATCCCTCCGCGAGTTGGCTGCTTTGAAATGAACGCTCTTCAACGGGTAGTACCTCAAGCGCACGCAACCACCTCCCTCTGTGTGGTGTGGAGAAGCCGTACCTCCATCCCCGGCACTCCACGTGCTCCTAAGCAGGTCTCAGCTTGCACCACCTCTACAGTCAAAGAACGCTGGCGCCTGGTCCCACCTTCCTCCTTCTGAAGGCCACCCACCGCCTCCTCCCAAGCCGCATCTTCACAGGGCGTTCTCCAGACCGTCATCTCTCACCCAGTAATTACATTAATTAGACGGTATAGCTTCAGAGGTTGACAATGCGTGGCCTGTTAGAGCACATATTGGAATTCCAACTAGTGAGGTGAACAATGTCTTTCTACCCACACCCTTTTTAATATCTAGAATATGAGGGATTTCCCAATAGGATCAGCACAGTGCAGGTCTAGACGTAATTATAATCTGTTCCTTGTGTCCCGGCTGGCAGTCGGCTTCTTCCCATTACAGGTTCTTAAGTTCTTAAAAAGTTTAGTACGCACACCATATCTCACTCACAGTAATGGGGACATCCACCATCACTCCCAAACAAGGGGTGTCCAAGCAGAGAGAAAGAGAAGCAGGCCATCCCAACAGTGACAAGCAATGAACAGGCCATTAAGGCACCCAACCGCACTTACTGCCATCAACTACCGGGCACTGAGCATAGAGGGCCCACATTTGTTTTATTGAGAATGTTTAATATTATAATGTAAGCAAAATATAAGGTGTAAACATTTTTCTGGCAGGTTATATATGTTAGTGAATCAAAGCAAATGCCTGTATATTTTGTAACGCATTTTTCTGATGATTTCAATCGTAAAGTAACAAGCATTTTATATAAACAACTGTGGAAATACAAATATAAAACACCTCAAAACTAACGTACTGTGCCTACACCACAGACACCACTACAACACCAAGTCAGACTCTAGGCTGCCATGGGAACGTTTGAAAAGTCATACTGCGGACTACAGACAGGCGCTGCGGACTACAGAGAGGCGCTGCGGACTACAGAGAGGCGCTGCGGACTACAGAGAGGCGCTGCGGACTACAGACAGGCGCTGCGGACTACAGAGAGGCGCTGCGGACTACAGACAGGCGCTGCGGACTACAGACAGGCGCTGCGGACTACAGAGAGGCGCTGCGGACTACAGAGAGGCGCTGCGGACTACAGACAGGCGCTGCGGACTACAGACAGGCGCTGCGGACTACAGAGAGGCGCTGCGGACTACAGACAGGCGCTGCGGACTACAGACAGGCGCTGCGGACTACAGACAGGCGCTGCGGACTACAGACAGGCGCTGCGGACTACAGACAGGCGCTGCAGTGCCACACTACTGTTGAAATTGAGCGCCAATCAACTGATCATGAACAATAAAAGTCAAATTCGGCCCCTAGCTCGCGGTCTTTTAACGACGGGTCTGGATTTAGTCAAAGTGTTGTGTCTCAGACTTGAAAAGGATTCGGCGTTTTGTATTACCAGATTGATGCTTTTCAATTCATGGCTGTACTCATGAAACAAGTTGGAGGTGTAACACTTGATGAAAATGCATAATTAGTCTTTGTTAGCAGCTAGAAGATAACACATCTATCTAAAGTCATAGGTGCTGGAAGTTAGGGTATAGGGTTGTGGCAGCACCCCTAAAACAGCTATGCTGGGAGTTCAGAAGGTAAACGAGCACTAAAGATGCCTTTAGAATTTGTTTTTATCTTGTCACATTTGTGAGCTTTTTAAGACAGAGATGGGATGTCAGGCCTTATCTTCTAACTAATTGCTGCTTAGTTCTTTTTTTTGTCAAACTTATTTTTATTGAAAAGATTTTCCAGTACAGCTCAAAAGTATAACCATCACCTCGCTCAACGCAGTAAGCTTCTGCCTTAGGATTCTGAATAAGGGTTGAAGCCATAACATGTTACCCGGCCATTGTCCCGGCCCTTATCTCGTAGGGGATGCAAATATGAAGGGTACAGTTTCTAATATCATAAGGGTTCGGTCCATGATCCAGTGTCCATTATAAACAGGTAAGGCACACATTTAGCTGTCCCACCCATCTTCCTTTTGTGATGGGTTTCTAATAAACCCTTCCAACGGGACGGAGCAATATACGGTAAATAAAAACCCTGAAAAGAGAACTATATTCTAAAAAAGAATAACAACTCCCCCCCCCCCCCCCCCCCCCGTCTTCCCTCCCCAATTATGGTGGTGGGTCAGTTACTTTGATGGGTTCAAAGATAAGTAGGCTTAGGTGGGTCAAAATTGAAAGAGATGCAATGCTCTGACAGAGGGAGGACAGATTAGTTCTTTTTTTTTAACATGGAGCTTGGTGTTTACTTTTCTTTCTCTGACTGCAAAGTGAGTGGATTTGTTAAAGTTAACTATGTGACAATCTGGCTGAGTGTGAAAAAAAGGTTCTAGGGTGTCACTTTTTCTAAAACACAACGACATTTAAATACCTGTAAATTAATTCTACAAATATTTCAAAATATATCAGTAGTTAGGAAAGCACAAATAAGGCGCATTTTAAATTCTGAAGTGTGATGAAAACAAGGATTTTAATAGGATCAAATCAAAACATTTTTCTTGGTGATGCATAAATGATAAATATTTGCTGACAACTGTTTTATACACATTATTGTTTGTGCACTGCATAGTTTTATCAGTCAAAATGTAAATGTCTGCAAATGTACTGGCCGTTGCAATGGAAAATGGACTGTCTATAAATGCCAGTGCGCTCCCACACCATACTTTATTGATATATTTGTGGCAATGTGCTACATACTGCATATACCTTTACCACTCTCCTGCTGAATGGGCAAGGCTCATTTGCCACACCTGTGTGACACTTGGATTATTAACGAGGCCTGAAACATTGACGGCAGCAGCCCCACTCTGAAAAAAGTTCCAGCGCCACTGCCTAAAGTAATATTACAAGCTCAGTTGTTTTTAGCAGATGCTACAGGCCACATGCACAACAATTATATTATAATGATGTTAAATCTATAAATGATGTAATTAACATGATAAAAAATATTATAAACTTATACTAATGATGATAAGAAAGTATTCATAATTAAAACTCTCTGCCTTGTAAATATGTACTTAGTGCAAGAAACTCTTTAGGACCAGGGCTTAGTTAGTAGTGATTGTGCCAAAGTAAAAGAACAACCAGAAACCATACATGTGTGGGCAAACATTAGGCTTTTTTTTAACACCTTAAGGCCTGTTATATAGCACAGATATATGAGCAAGGAAGCCAAAATGTCCCTGAACTGGGTTTTAAACCCGCTTTCGGAGCCATCTCCATCCCACAATGCCCACTGCCAGGCCCTGGATCTGAAATAAGCAGGAACTTCTCAGTGCCATCTGGAAACGGTGTTGCCCCAACATCGCTGCCCGCTCCGCCTGGCACCGTTTGGGGAGCTCCCTATGCTGAGAGGCATACTCTGCATAATAAGTACATCTAAAAAGGCTTGATTGGCGCTATGTAACCCCCCAATAAGTATTAGAGCATGGTGGCCTCGATCTCATTTGAAGATTTCAATCAGTTTCATTGACCCATTTTTAGGTCAGGATTGTTCCAGTGCAGCTGTCAAACAGACATATTTCCAAGAATGGGATTTGGGATATCATTAGTCAACACAACCATGTGACTCAAGGCGAGAAGTTTAAACACGTCTTGTCACTTTTATATGAGTGAAAAAGGCAACTGTAATCCAACACCTCGTCTGATCACAAATCCTTGCTAACATAGCATTCTGTACTGGCATGAAAAACACCGGTACAATATAGACACTTTACAGGAGTGAGGGCATGATGTATCCTTGTAAATTCAAGACTAGCCTTTGGCATATCCACCCTAAGGGCCAAAAGCATTGTCCACTCTTTACATTCTGCATCCAGGACAATGGACAATACCTGTTCATGAGTACGGCGCTTTCTGAGCATATATGACACTGAAAAAGCTTTAATGCAATGGAAAGAGATGATAGTTTGTTAAGAAGGAAATATCTCAACTGAGAGAATACTCCATCTCTTTCCGAGAGACTCAACACGTAAAATAACACTGATAGTCACAAAATCAGAACAGCGTCAGTAAGGAAGAATGTTGACTGCTGTTTCACATTGACTCCCCCTTGTCTTCAATGTCATATATTATTCGGCTCTAACTTACGGGCCTTATTACACAAATGTATATCTTGTGCTACAAGGGTAGCTCCCCTCTTCACTGTCTCTAGTTTATCTATCAATTTGGAGAAAAGGCCTTCGCAAACTGCAACCAAACTTTGGACAAAGCCCCAGAATTTAACGGAGTAGTACAAAAACAGCCCAATGTGACGATTAAACATCACTCTATGCACCTCCGCATTCCCTACCCCTCCCTTCCCTCACACAATCCCTAATCACACTTTGTATACGCTGAGGCAACTGGACATAATAATGTCATCATTTCAGATCTATGTGATGACCCCAATGCACCTTTACTTAATCTTGTACTATCAATGGCGGTGCTCAAACCCAAGTGCATAGTCTGCACTGTTAGACTTGGCATCTTTTGGCGTGTTTTCCCTGAGTTTTTGCTTTCTTACCTCCCGGTTTTGACTCTGTTTGTGCCGGCTTAGTGTTTCAGTGGTAAAGTGCAAGTGCTCCTGTGGTACAATGTGTTATGGATTGGTGTTTTCATGATTGGCCTACTTGATTTATGTGTCAGTCCCTAGTACAGTGTACTGCGTGTGCCAGGGCCCAAATGCTGTTGGTGGGCTGCAGCACTGGATTGTGCTACCCACCCAAACAGCCTGTAAATGTGACTCTGGCCTGCCATTGCAGAGCCTGTGCGCAGTCTGGTACTGCCATGTCGACTTGGTAAGTGCACCCACTTGCCAGGCCCTAACCTTCCCTTTTCATAAATGTCATCCACCCCTAAGGTAGGCCCAAGGTACCCCTGTGGGCAGGGTGCAGTGTAAAAGGTAGGACATGCCCTGGTGTGTGTGGCATGTCCTGATAGTGAATTACTACCAATTTAGTTTTTCACTAGTGCAAGGCTACCTGTTCCCCATAGGACAGAATGGGAAGTTTGTTTATAACATCTTATAAACATAACTGGCCGTGGGAACTAGGTAGGGAAATAAAGTTTAGTATGCCTGAACTCAGAATCTAAAGATGCATCTTTTAGTGAAGGTGAATTTTACATTCTGTGTTTGAAAATACCACTTTTAGAAAGTAGGTATTTTCTTGCCCAGTCATCCCGTGTGCCTCTGCTGGAATGTGGATTGCCTGTCTGGGTTTTGGATGACAGAAGGCTGGGGAGCAGGAGTGGCTCCAGATAGTCTAGGTGGATCAGGAAAGGGCTGAATAGACCTGGGCTGCAATTAGGGAAGGGGGAGGATATTTCCTTGCACCTCAAAGGGCCTGGTCTGCCTCTGACATGGCAGTCTCCACCTCCTGCCAGGAAGTCACACCAGGGAAGGCAGAACTGGTTCTGGCTGGGCACAGACACTCACTGCCTAAGAGATCAAAGGACTTTGGGATATAAATTTTGGGGCCCAGACCCCTGAACTTTAGAACTCTTTTGGACCAAGAAGACTGCCAAGAAGAAGAGGAGGAACTACCACTGTGCTGTGTGTTTTGCTGTGTTGGCCTGCAGTGGCTGCTTCTGTCGTGGGCAATGAAAGGACTGGACTGAACCTTCTGCAATATACTTTCTGAGTTTCTCCAAGGGCTTGAGGTAGAGTTTGGCCCCTGTTCAAGAAGTCTCAGGAGCAGCAAAGACTTCAAGCTCTTCTGCCCTCAGCACTGGGGACTGTGTATTTTGTGCTGCAACAGAAGGAAAGCAACCCGACGACGTCTACAACGCCGCTGTCGACTCCGTGTCCTGAAGGCACTGCAGAGGGCACCGCCACAACGCCGCACCGCGACCCTGGTCTCATCGACGATGCCTGCTGACGACGCCACGGAGCCGCTGCTCGCACCGCGACCTGTGGGCACCGCACTCCGGACCGCCTCGCTTCACGACGACGCCATAGTATCCCCGACGACACCACTCCATGCTGAAATCTACGCCGCTGCTTGCACCATGGTTCGAGGGCACCGCTCGTAAAGTTACATGATGCACCGCCCTCATCCCGCACCGCAGCCTTGGCCAACCGACGCCGGCGCCATCAACTCCAGTTCGTCAGCCGACGACAGCGCTTCAGCAACAACGACACCGCTGCTTGCACCGCGACCTGCTGCCACCGCGACGAGCACCGCATTCACTTCGCACCGCAACCCTGGTCTCACCGACGACGCCATCGGATGCAGCCACTGAGCCGCTGCTCGCACCGCGACCTGAGGGCACCTCACGCCACACCACTGCACTTCGCACCACATCACTCAACGCCTGCCGACGCCAGCGCTCCTGACTTCATCAGAAAGGAGTTCGATCTGCAACGCGCGTGACTTCAACTCCTGCAACGACCTCCGGAACCGACGCCTGCGGACGCCGTGCTTTCGGAAGCTCAATGAGAGGTCGCCGACGCCCTGCATTTCTAAAAGGTACTGTTTGCAGGTCTTCCCGACACCGCGAATGGCCCGCAACGCTGCTGTCAGCCAGAACTGTTTGGATTTGTTTGTTCACGACACCGCGATAGCCCCAGACGGAGCTATCGACATCAAGGAACTGTTTTTTAAGCATATTTTGATAACTGAAGATTTTTAAGAACTGTACAGTGGATTTTTTATCGTTTTTGGTCTTGTCTTCAGTATTTAAAAATATTGGATACTTTTCTAAACTTGTGTCATGTCGTTTTGTAGTGCTTCCACTGTATTACTGTTGGTTATGTACAAATGCTTTACACACTGCCTCTAAGATAAGCCTGACTGCTCGTGCCAAGCTACCAAGGGGGTCAGCAGGGGTTATTTTAGGAGTGTAACTCCCTTATCCTGATTAGAGTGGTGGTATTTGCCCGACTTTGGCACATGCCCTAGCCAACTAAAAATCCCATTTCTAACATGTACTTAGATCAATGTATTTAATTAAATGTTTTGAGTAGCTCTACGCTTTACTGTTGCTACTTCACAGTGTAGGAGAAAGAAAAATACTGAGTTGGTAGAGGGACAAGACAAGGGGCTCAGAGCAGGAATACTCAAAGTACGGCCCGGGGGCCGCATGCAGCCCTCCTGACCTTTAAGTGCAGCCCCCTGGTGAACAGCAGCACTTGACAGAGCAGGAACAATCAGAAAGCACTGAAACAAAAGGTGCATGTTTTATTTACACGTTAACTAAAGTAAAGGTAAATAAGAAATTAAGGTGTCCTACACAACGTATCTTTAGGAACACCTTTAGTTTTAAAGACATCTTGCACTAAACATGTAAAAACATGATAAACTCTCCGCAAACTTCCAAAAAGTGTATTTTAATAGCATGCATGATCGTTTTACCTTTAAAGATAAGATTATATCACTGCATTGAGAAGCATTTATTAGCAGTGAAAGTTTTCAAACATAATCTTGGAAACATTCATGCCGCCACCATTCTGAAAAAAATACTATTAGAGAACCAAGAGGGATGTAATTTGTCAGGTGCACCTTGTGTGTAGCCTTGGTTGTTACATAATTGGAACAACATTATAGTTTAATAAATAAAACACAAGAGAAGGTTTTGTACAGCACACATCCTGAATGCGTATATTTTAAGGGGCTCTCATGGGTGGTAATGTAGAAACAGGGAACAAAGTCAAATTAACCAATTGCCTAGGATGGCACAATTTCGTCAAGTGTGGAAGCCAGGACTGATGCCAGGTTTTTTGGTTTCACATTTTACAATTCAGCCACCAGATGAGTATCTCTTTGCTGCTCATGTTTAAAATTAGAAGTTAATGCTTTGACTTTAATTCTTGGTGCACGATAATAGAGCGTTGGTAGCAGACAGAAGTCACATGAAGGCTTGGATTGTTGTCCACACCTTGCATCTGCTTTGCATGCCCCTATGACAACCTTTCATCACTGACCCTCTCATTGTTGGCATCGGTGTGGCCCTTAGACATGCCACAGACAGTACTTTGCAGCACCCGGGGAAATGTTTAAGAGTACCCATGGCTTAGAGTGTATCTGGATGCGAAAAACAGTCCTCAGTCCGGCATTTTCAAGCTTTCTTGATGAGGCAAATGTTTAGTCAAAGCCTCGTTCCTTTACAAACCTTTTCTCTGTTTTAGATCTTAGTAACATTTCTGTAAAGCCTTATCTCCCCTACCAAAGCTTTTTTTTCAATGGGTCTAGAATGAATCATTGTGAAACTTCACTATGTGTGTGTATGTATTCAATGTGGTTTGATTTAAGATACTAGGCACATCCAGAATGACTACTTCAGAGGACACACTGACAGAAGGGATTGAAAGGAGACCATATCACTTTCTACGAAAGCAGGGACATTCAAAGATGGATAGACTCACACTCCACCTAAAATTAATATTTATTTCCTTTCTAAGTTCTTCAGAGAAGATGTTCTGCAATTTTAGAAAATGCACAGCCAACTTTCTACCTCGAATGTGTTGTTTTTCAATTTACGTGGTTTACAATCCCATCTTCCTTAAGAGCGTACTCACTGTGCCTGCACACGTTGTATTCTATAACTTAGAACGTTACCTCTCATGAACCAAAACTTAAGTTATTTAAAGACTGGTTAATCTCTGTGTGCGTCCGAATCAAATGTTTTCCTGAAATCCAGACAGTCCACAGTAATGTCCCCACTTCCTGATCCATAACTCAATTCCCAAAGCCAACACATCCATCACTTCTGCTTGCCATGCTTTATCCTTGGAAACTCCTGCTGCTTTGTAATCCGATTCCAGGCGCCTGCCCTACAACCATCAACCTCTACCATGGGTCCACTCCTCACCAGCTTGTGTCTCTTGTGCTACCTTTTTGTGCTCCCATCCTGATCTGTCATAATTGCATACACTCAAGAACCCTGTTGAATACTGCCCGTAATGTGCAAACTCTGTTAGTAGCCAGCTAAGATGGGCATTGCTTTGGGGGTCCAGTATGCACTTGCTGCTACTTGCAAGTGTGCTGAGTTGCTCTAGTGAACCTCAGGTAGATCATAGGCTTACAAAAGCTGTATCTTTCCTTTCATGCCAGCCACTGACGTCATTGGGGAGGGATGTGGCATGGGCTGCTGGGGTTGGTGCCCCACCTGTAAATGTCCTCCTCCCCTCTTGTGCTCCACCACAAATGAAGGACGAGGCCAGCAAAAACAGACACTGCCCTCTCAACCAGGGAAGAGCTATGTTGTTCCTGTTTACATTTCACATTTTGCTTACTCTTGCATTCCTGAGAGTAAGAGTACTTGCTTTTTTAAGGATGGCGTGTTTCTGCAGTTTTTCATGGAACACATAACTCATTTATAATGTGAAGCGTCAAAAGAGTAACTCCTGTGTAGCTATGTGCTTTCAGTTTGTGGTTGGGCCATGATTGAGACTGAGGAGTTCTGGTCGAATGCAGTGCGAATTTCTCTCAGTGCCTATCAGAGGGTCACAGAGCGGTCTGGAAAACAAGCTCATCCAATCCTTGGCCTCTCTGAAGAGCATACAGAGCAATGGTCAGGTGTACCTTTGTAATTGTGATTATACACAAGAGTGTATGGAGGAGGTACAAAGCTGTCAAAATATAGACAGGGTGAAGGAATAAGAAAATGAAGTGTTTATTTACGGATGGATGCGGGTCCTCCGGTCTAATGTATACCAGGCGTCGCTAACACGGCCCATGTGGGCTTAACCGGGCACCCCCCTTTCTAGCCACGGAGTCCTGTCAATAGTTTGTGTAAGCACACACACAGATGGATGCTGACAGGCCATATAGACAAGATGCGCAAAGGCACATACACATAGAATACACGTCGGCGGGCACATGCGTTAGCGACACACGCACTTCTTTTCTTTACATTGATTAATGTGGTGACTGCCAGTTGCCCCGGAATTTTCTCAGGCGTATTCAGGTAAACAGGGCCTGTTTTGTTTCTTAGTAACTCGGGGAAGCTGCACAACTTAGAAACACCGCGAGTTTAGTGGAAGCAGTGACGTACGTCACTAGCAGTCTCTGTCGGCTCTCTTCTCCAGACCTCAGGGTCCTAAGCAAGGAGATGCAACAGGTAACACGGTTTCTTATTGCAAACGCCTTTTTCAGCATCACTTATTGCGAAGTTACCCTGTTATGACACATAAAATAAACTGGTGCCAAAGCTGGTATCTGGCAGCCATCTTGCCCCCTGGCAACTAGCTCACATTGCTGCAATGTGTCCTAAAATATACAAATAATGTATTTAATTTCTTCTGCGTTTTCTAAGACCCAGGGCTCATCGAACTGATGAAATGATTGTGTTTGGAGTTGAATAAGCATCCCTTAAATGCTACCGAACTTTTTCTTTGGGGGTGCTATCAAAGCAAACATGAATATGACTTAGAATTTGTGGAGATCTAACTCAGCCACCCCTGCACCATGGGCTGTGGAGCTATAGTTTCATATTTTGTTAGAAATATTTAGCACTTCGCAGTCTTCAGCAACGGCGTCACACACGGCCCTTCCTGTGTAGTTTGCTTGGGTTCCATTATCAATCAATAAGTCACGATTTGTAGAGAGTGGCTGCATCACCCGTGAGGGTCTCGAGGCGCTGTCGGATAATTCTGCCTGTTCCCCTATCGGTTGAACATCCATGTCTTGAGGTCCTCCCTGAATTGCTGAAGCGATGGTGAGGCTCTGAGGTGCAGATGTCACTTGCCTACTGCCATTTTCCATATACGCTATAAGCCCAGACCGGACATTCATGTTCGTATGTGTTTTTTTTGTGCATCTGTTTAAGATTCCGTGCTGACTAAAACATGTACGTAAGGTTAATCAGAGAGTGGCCTGTACACGTGTGCATTATAGACACCAAAAGTGTTGGGGGGAGGTGTGGAGAGAGGAAATTTGTGATCTTCTGGCTGTGAATGAAATCTGGGAGGGTGCACCATCGTCTCAGCTTCAGTATCACAACTCTCCTTCCTACTGTATTTAGTTCCTGTGTTCGAGGAGTAGCGCGGAGATTGGCTGCACTAAACCCCAGTACCCCTTTTTGGGGTCTTTCTCACAGATATGCTTCTGAGTGACACAGATCATCTCAAATTGAATGTGTGAGGAGACCAGCAGCCTGTGATGTGTTTTAGGGCTTGTGAAAGGTTAAACATTGAAAGCATGCCTGGTCACATTGTTCTGGATCATGTGAAGCTTCTGATGGTTCTGGCTGGATGCTCGGTGTAGAGGGAAACCTACAGTAGCAACAATGGCAGCTCTGAGGGTGATTTGCCAGTAAGGAGTGATGAAGAAACGAGTTTCTAGATCCTACAAGCTAAGCTTTTTAGATGTCGAATGGGACTTTGATCTGATACTATGCTCAAGCTCCCGATTGCCGTGGCAGGTACCGTGGCTTCATGAAAAATACCCGTCAAAGGAACTAGAGGGGAGGGGCGCTGAGTAGCTCACACCCAGAATCTTTGAGTTGTCCCGTTTTAGGGATCACCAGTTGTGCACCCAGCTTGAAAGGGATGTTAATCGTATTACCAGTCATTTTTCACAGTACATAAGGTCATGTCTGGTTACCTCAATCAGTGAGAAGATAGGTTTTCCAAGCTCAGATTCTCATCGAAAGTCATAAGACGCTTGTGTGCTCAGACTTTTACTTTGGCAGTGGGGCACACATTGAAGCACGCACTCAAGAGGCTTAAAGAATTCTTGAAACTTGCCACTGGTACTCATTTTTTGTCACATACATACTTCAAGCTAATATGTTGCTTCAATCACTTTCCGATTTGTATTGCAGATGCATAGTACTTTAATTGCTGCTGTTAAATTAGTATACTGTTTTTAATTCTCAGTTTTTGTCTGCAACCCAGACACAAACTCCGCTTTCCCCAGTCGACACGTCACAGAGTAATTTGATAAGAGACTTCAACCCATCATCGAGCTTGAATTCATCAGTAGGGGAATACAGGGACAGTTGCACAAATAATTGTTTGGTGGCTGCTGTCTTGTTGGTGTTTCCAAATCTGACTGGGATATAGTTATCCAGCAGAACAAACAGTCCGAAACATACAGTATGGTTGGGTCAGACTCAATGCTACCCATCACGAAGCGCCATAAGATCCGCAGGACATTGGCCAGCAGGCTGAACTGTGGCACATGCAAGACCCGATACATTGCACAGTATTTTATGGATATTAACGGTCAGAGCTGTGTCAACATCTGCAGCTTTTGCAATAGCTTGCAATGTGTAACCAATGTGTTCCAAGCTCCTAGTGGGGCACAGGGAAGATTCCATTGTCTCTTTGCTCTTTCCATCTAGTGTTCCAGAAACGTCAAAAGAATGTAACATAACTAGCCGAGCTGCGTTTGAAGATTCAAAAATAAAAAAAGTACATCAAACGTATGTGTTCTTTGCTAGGGCTCACAGACTTAAGTCTGCTTGGAGTTGGACGACTCCAACATGCTTTTCTTTTCATCCAACTCTAATCCCTGTGGAAAGAGCCGAGAAGCCAAGAACCATAGCAAAGCTTCTTCCATTTCAAAGCGCATTTGCCACTCATACGTACCTTCATGAAACATGTTAGTAAAAACATTGTGCGGTTGGAGCTTTTTCTTCACAGTATGTTTTACACTGCTTAGCGGATTGGGCCAGTGTCATCTCAGGATACAGTGTGCTGTACACAGCTCCTCTTAGAGACCACCCAACATCCCACGTTTGTTCTTTTACTAGTGTACAATTTAAGTCTAAACAGCATTGTGGGTGAGTATGAATTCTATGAGAGCAGAAAACTTCTAGGGCGGGGTTATCCAGTTTTGTCTGCAAACTGAGGATAGGGTGGCATTTTTTTTTATCTAGACATTTCTTCTAAAATTAGGGAAAAACATTTTTGTACTATAAAACTTATGAAAAAATATCTAAAAAAAACAGGAAATGTAACAAATGTATCAATACAAATGGCATGGTGGTACAGAGCCTAACTAGTGCTTGCCTATTTCAGCGCGTTCGTTCCTGCATGGCTGTTTCAGAGTATCTGACTGCTGTGAAACTAGCACACAATTGTTTTGATCATGTAAAACTCTGCAGGGGGGAATCCCCATGAGCCCTACTGGTTTTCATCCTGCCCTGCACATACAATCGTTTTTTGACACTATTGTGCCCCACGCGTCCAATTTCCTTAACCCTAATTATGTGTCCCATCCTGGTTATCTGACTGCCCCATGCACGAGTTTGGGAAGTCCACCTCTCGCACCAAAGCCTAGTAACTTTCCACCTTTTACTTCCAGCATGTCTAATTACGGTTGACTCCCATGTCCCTTCGCGTGTCCAATCCTAGTTCTGCCCATCCAATGCCTTGATTCCAGGTGGACCCAGCACCCTGAGTGCCCTATTGCCTATGTCCAGTCCTTGACGGTGCTCTTCATGTTCGGCTCAAGGCTTCTTTGCGTCTTCCACTACACATCTTCTCCTCAACATCTTAGTAAGAATGAATCATCTACTTGACCAGCAAAGCTTCACTGACCGCACCTGCCGAGTCCACCCCAACGTCATGTCATAAGCTCACTACCCCGGTCCTCCTCCCCCTATCCCATGGCAGCTGTCCTCTCCTCTTCCATTCTGTCACAGTCCCTGTGATATACACCCTCAACAGAGAAAATGTCAGAGAAGAATTTTTAACCATAAATCTACTGCTGCAGAATTCAACAGAAGAAATTCGCCCTGCCCTTCCACCACCTTCCGGCAACATATTAACGTTCTGCTGAAGATTTATTTTAGTATTTATTTATTGTGATGTTCTGCCACTTTAGCATCTGCATTTTACAACACACGAAACTGGGTGAGGTCTTAAAGCAACCCAGCATACTCAAATAACTTCTAATTGAAAATCAATGTTTTATGTTGTTTTTATCAGCATTCTCTAGAATCTTTGCTCATATCTAAGCATTTTTACCATGTATTAAAGAGGTAATGTTGAGGTATTTATAGTTATGGTTGGAAAAGTTCACTAGAAAAGTATTTCCTTTATTATCGATAATTACATTGGACTCCATTAAGAAAATTGCACATAGTGTTTTCTAAGAATGTACATATAAATGAAAGTTTAATCCTGCGAAAAAACATGATGATTGGTCAAGGGGGGAAATTTTGCATTTGCCATTCACATATGAATCTCTGCTCTTTATTACATCAAAAACAATAGAACATAGCTTTAAAAAAAAATGAATATAGACCATGTTTATTCCAAAATAATATAGTTTCTTGGCTTCATATAAACATGCTCAGTAGTTAAAAAAAAAATTAGAAAATGAAACGTTAGAGATCTATTACCAGCTGCGTTCATAAATCCACCCATTCACTAGAATTTAAATGTAAGCTCAGAAACTAATTGACTGGGAGCGTTTGATCATTGTAGCTGTGGCATTTAATCAACAGTGAAAAATTGTATGTATAGCAATAGGCAAAATATATATACCCCGATCGAAGGCTGCAGCGATCTCAGGGGGTAGAAAATGCCCTTTACCCCATATTTTCCGCTTGGTCCACAACCTCAACGTTAGGTTCACACAAACCAACGTGATCACTTTTTTCCTTCCCAATCGCGTTTTGGGTGAGATGGCTTGGCGCCTGTTACCTCTATAGGCCTATCACTAACCCTGAACTGGTACAAGTGTGTACCGCACCCCCAGGTTTTGGAGAAGACCATACCCTGTCCCCAGTATCAGTCCATTGATATATACTGCATACAGTCACAGAGAAAGAAAGAATATTTTAGATTGCTTAAAACCTACACATCAGATGAAGAATCTTCATAAAACTTTCTCCCTATGATCTTGGAAAGTTGGAGGCAGATTGATCGGGGGAAGGTTGCACGGATGTACCATAAGCAGGCCCAAAGTTGCATTTTTCATTGAACTTCACAGAAGTAGTTCTTGGAATGCAAGAATGCAAAAACCGCTGCTGGAAGTTCATGCCCAGAATGCAAAAAGCTATGCACAGCAGCCACTGTGAAAAACATAAGGCTCCAAGGGAAGTACTGGTAACAGAGGGTTGCGGAGGCCGCGCCATCTACCTAGTGGTGATATGGCACACAGGCAGGTTGTGCCAATGGGTACAAAGACTTTAGTACAGGGTACAGGCCATGATCGAAGGCTGATGTGCCCATTACTCAGGGAACTGCCACAGATTGTGCCTAGTGGGTAGAGAGGATAAGGGTATAGGCAATACCTGGAGGTACATCATCAAAGCCCTCAAACTACCTCTAAAAATATTTTAATAAGGGACTTTCATGGCTGTCTACGAACATCAGCTGCAATCAATGCAATATAAAACCGTATAAATGAAATTGCAAAATATTTGGTGAAATATCACTATGCTTATAATCTATGACATTTAACCCACTGAAATTGCAACCACAACCCCCACGCATAGCTCAAGACTTCAAACATGAGATCGCAGATGACATCACATGACTTCAGATATGGCCAAATCAATGACATCACAACTGCATTTGTTAAAATCTGATTGCTGCGAGGGAAAATACAGCTTTTAAGAAACACATGATGACTTCTCGATATTCACTATGTGCATAACGGCAGCAGCCATTATTAACATCATTGCTCCAAGAACATCTAGGCAGCAGTACAACAGCCTTGCATCTGCATTTAATGTCTATGAAAATGTCAATCTCTACTACTTTCCAAGTGTAAATGCGGGAGCCCTTCTTCTCGAACTAACCTCTGCAAGGACATAGTGTGCTGTCAGTGGTGCAGTGGCCTTGCCTCTACATTCAAGGTCTGTTAGGATATCTACTACTGGCGTTCAGCAACACAAGATCGAGCAATAACAGGTCTGTGATGCCCTTAGATGTCCGGGGCTGCACGCGCGCTACACTGAACGGATCAGCGTGTGTCTACCCTTCGCCGACAGGTGCGGGTAACCCGCTGAACCCCGTTCGTGATAGGGATTGGGGATCGCAATTATTTCCCATGAACGAGGAATTCCCAGTAAGTGCGGGTCATAAGCTCGCGTTGATTAAGTCCCTGCCCTTTGTACACACCACCCGTCGCTACTACTGATTGGATGGTTTAGTGAGGTCCTCGGATCGGCCCCGCCGGGGTCGGCAATGGCCCTGGCAGAGCGCCGAGAAGACGATCAAACTTGACTATCTAGAGGAAGTAAAAAGTCGATATCTACTACTTCAAATTGTAACTGCAGAAGTCTTTCTTCTCTATCTGGTCTCTGGAATGCCATCTAGGTGCTGACAGGAGTAAAGCAGGTTTACAAGTGTAGTCTATGTCTCTAAAAACAACTTCTACTTGTGAGTGAAACTTCAGAAGCCTCTCTCCTTTGCATACACCCAGCAAGGTCACCCAGTTGCTCACAGTGGCACTGCAGCCTTTCATCTCCAGGCAACATCGGAGGACCTGCAAGGGGTGGGGCTAGAGCCTTTAAACAGTACATCATTTCATTCTGTCTGTGTACGTGCTGGCTCTGGTTTCTTTTATATAAAACTTCATGTTATGTCACCAGTAGGGTTGTTTCTGAAATCACAATAGGGGTTATAAACAGTGGGGTTTTTTTTATATCATATTTACATAGCTAACCACACCTGGTAGAATTCAGTCTTTTTTAGGTTTTGGATGACAGCTATCTGAGACGTTTTTTTTCACAAAACTTGCAAGGCTTTTTAATTATGTTGATTGCAACTGATCTGAGTAGACAGCCATGACTTCCTTTAGCAAAATGTATATATGTCAGTGGTGTATTAAATAAATATACAGATATATCCATGGGTGCACCTAGTTGTCTGGTTGAGTTGCAAACAAAGTTCGTTTTACAGCGTGATGTAACTTAAAGATGATCACAAAATCACACCCATTATCCTCACATACTCCAAATATGAGTCATTTACACCGCTTCTCATTTTTGCATTCATCAAAGTTTGGACTTCTAACGCCAAAGACATTCTCTACATGAGCGAACAGGATATTTTTGCCAAATATTGTAACTTTCTTTTTATATTGTATTTGCAAGACCCAAAAGTACCTACCACCACTCTTATAAAACGTTTTATAATGAACACAAAGGAAAACACGCTGCTGAGTAACCACGGTTCTGAACATGGAAGACGACCCTCAGCCTCGTAAATAAGCACTGCTAAGGTCTGCACTGACCAGTTCCTTTGCTGGTATTCAGCGTCCAGTGTCTCTCTTTGCATGGCAGATGGAAATGGAAGGGTGAGAGCCATGAGTCACAGCCATGCAGCCCTCACTAGTTGTTCTTTAGAACTAATGTGCTTCCTCGGAAGAGGAAATATGTTCTGATGAGCGCTTGCTTCCTACGTTTAGTCTGTAGCGCTTTATAAAAGTATATGATGGTTTAAATGATTGTCAAAATTTGTATGATACTACAGTAAGGTCGTTAATATAAAAAACAATAATATGATACCACATAATATAAAATAACAATAATATTGGACCTATAACACTGAACCTGAATATCGACTACCAAAGTATTGTGAAGGTAAGTATACAAGGTTAAATATGAAAATACAATCCCTAACTCCACATCAATGTACCTTGAAGATATATTTATTGTCAAGTTCAGAGGTCGAAGTGGGCTTTATTAGTTTGATCAAAACAGATCCCATACTTTTTTAAAGAGTTCTTATAGGGTTGAGTTGCTGCAGGTTAAAAGGGGAGAAGAAGGGTCTCTTCTACTGTGAAGTGCAAGAGGGCAAAGGCAACTAAAGAAGAAAGAAGCCTTCCCTCCAGGGCCCCTGCTACCTAAAAGAAATGTAAATGTGAGCAAGTGGTTAAACAGCAAAGTAAAAGGCTACTTGGGAGCAAGTGTAGGGTTTAATTAACAGATTATGGAATTTGTATAGAGACCTATAAAAAAAGGTTTGCCTTTGGTACAATCAGTGCATTATTAAAAAGCTAACTTTTGAAAACAATGTAAAGATTTAAACACAATCATTTTGCACTTGTTTTGACA
This sequence comes from Triturus cristatus, assembly GCF_964204655.1. Taxonomy (NCBI): domain Eukaryota; kingdom Metazoa; phylum Chordata; class Amphibia; order Caudata; family Salamandridae; genus Triturus; species Triturus cristatus. The sequence goes on from NC_140581.1 coordinate 831,816,987, forward strand.
GTCTATGTATACTATACACAACCTTTCTTATACTGTGTACAACCTTTCTTATACTGTGTGTAATATACGTTTAAACTAATGGCTTACATAGCCATAGTGCTTTCTGTAACAGACTTGGACCTCGTAGCAACAGAAATGCACATCACTTTTTCACCAGTGCACCGACCATGATCCAGATGAGTGACTGATTACAACCACAGACATCTTAAGTGAATGCATTAACCAACTGAGGTTCGCCACCAGAAAAATGCATTTCGCACAGGTACATTTAATTTGCATTTATTTTTAATTTAAGGTAGGTGCATTATATCTTATATGTTGTTACATGTGGGTGAAAAGTCAACAAGTAAGTTAAACAATATTTTGTTCTTTACGGCCACATCTGACCCCACACCGTCACTCACTGGCTGTGCCCCCATTGTACTCAGGGACACAGTACCCAAACTTGTCATTATGCACTTCGACCTCTGGTCATGTTTTACATATGAGGAGTTTACAATAGTAAATCTATACTTTATAAGATAGATATGGAGTTAAGAATAGCAATTCTATACTTACTCTGTATACTTAAATTCACAATAATTTGGTAGTTGATATTCTAGCTAGAATGTTTATGCAGCACAATATTGACATTGTTTTTTTCTGTTACTATACCCATCCAACTACTTGTATGTTTTTAAGGTAAGTATATATTTACAATTTTTAATTCAATATATACTTACTATGGAAGGACGTATGGGTAGAATTAAGATTTAAGATATATACTTAACTTACAATGTGGGGCTAGGCCGATGTAGTGAATACAATAATGGCATATGATATAGTAATCCGCCACCACTGATGACAGAAAAGGGGAAATATTGATTGAGGATGAAAATCACCCACTCGAATACAAGAGCACTGCGACAGATGTTGAGGAGAAGGGCTTATGCTGGTTAGAGACAATTCAAGAAGGGTACCAACAAAGGAAAGGGCACATCTTGTAAAGTTATAAATACAAATCCCTTTACATAGACTATGGGTAAAGGATCCCACATATTTCACCAGCATGTTTTGTAATGAAGAAGGTAGATGACTGCAATGATGATCTTTTACTTCTGATGACGTGGCCTTGAGTGACACTTGAAAACAGATGCCTTTCTATTGGCAAGTTATTATCTATAGTCACTTAGTCACCAAGGTCATAGATGTATTTTCAACCATCTGCTATACAATTCTCAGGAGTTTGCTTGGCCGAATTAATTCGATTCTAGAGAGACTGTACTAGGAGAAAGATAAAGGTACACTAATTTACATTATTTTGATAATAAATGCTGCAAGTTGCTTGGTCTTTCTCTTACCACTGACCTTAGAAATGAAAGCCAACTCATCTTTCGTCCTATATTTCTTTTTGTTTTCGCAGGCTACCATACCAACCACCAGTGAATTCCACATTCAAAAACTCAGAATTTATTTATTGACGATGAAATGGCTGATAAAGATGGAATGATATCTGTCTTACATTGCCTCTACTCAGACTTTAGCGCAAGACTGATCTATAAGATAAGTTTTGTCCTGGCTTTTGCACTACCATGGTTTTTTAAGGAAAAACCACACGGTCACTGTTGAAAGTTCATGCAGTAGCCTGAGGAAAGGAGCAGCATTAGCCGGTTTGGTAATATTTCCTTCTGCTTCCATGCCATAGGGTCAGACATTTATTTAATTGAGAAGTTATGTCATTAGATCTCATATGGAAGGCATCCTGGAATAATGGTCTCCTATGAGCGAAGACGCACTTTGTCGATATATCACACCCATCTGTTGTACACCTTTCTCCTCTAGCTCACTCTTGTTTCCAATATGTACCCACAAATACGACCATGTGCATTCGATTCTGAGTACTCTCTCACTACCTTATACTTGTCCATTAGGTTTATGTGGTATTTTTTTACTGGACACCCCTTTGGTGCAGAATACTGCCTTGAACACTACAGGTGCAGTCTGAGCACCCTTCGATGGACTTGTATACTGCTTTGACATCTTATTTCTTATTGTACAGGATTCTCATCCCCTCTGCCTAGTTTGCACTGTTTAAAGGCCCAATGGCATAACAAACACACAATCTTGCGCCAATCTTTTTGTCGATGTAGCATATGAAAACATAGACTGCAAAAAACCGAAGACTATAAAAGTAGAGATTGCCAAAGTACAGGTAATACATGAACATCTCCCTGCGATATTTCAAAACCAGACTTCCCTCTAATTATAGCCAGATCAGAGCTACTTCTAACATGGGTGAAAGAACGTGGCTGACTGTAGGAATTAAAATCAGGTCAAAATTATCACAAGATACACGTGTTCTGGCAATATTTTGCAGACTATGTTTTTCCGATCTCATTTTTCACATGTAACCTCTCCATGCATCATTACATAGACATCTCCTATGTGTGATTTCATGGCACAAGGCAGTTATGCAATGTCGCTATGCCCTGCTGGTGTCCTTTACCAAATTTTGAGGAGATTCATGGGCTCACGACCAATCACTACGAAGATGTAAGGAACACCACAATATACTACATACTTCAAAGCATGTGCCACCTTAGTATTGAGATGTCATGCTAATTCTAATTTGATACACAACCCTCTTGCAATGTACTGTTTGTTCCCCTACTATGGTACAACGACCTGGTGCAAGAATAGTTATCTCTAATGAGGCTGCACCTTGTCTGCCAATTCTCTGCTCCAAACCCCTGTTGTGGTTCTACAAGTCCTTCCTTGCCTTTTGCTGGCTGGCTATTATGATAGCAAAGAAATACTTGCGGGACTGAAAACTAAAACATGGGCGCGGTAAGAAAATGCAAAAAAAAAAAAAAACCATTACAACAGTCACTGAAGTATGAAGAGAAAGGCTTCTGCGCCACAGTTATGTCCTCTTCTGCCTCACCTCTGTCAAATGAAATTAAGCACTATGGTAACGCTGCAATTATCTAGCTTTATGACACTAAAAGCCACAGATCTTCTCTGAACGAATTTCCAGAAACGAGATTTTAAGCGTTGTTTAACCAACTTGTTTTTTCTCGCCTTCCGTTCAGCCTCCTGCTTTTCTACAGCTCCGCCAACAATGAAAACTCGTTGGTTCGTGCTTGAGAGAGGGATACGCCTTCATGAAATATGCTGTTTTATGGGCAGCTTGAAAAGCAGATCAAAAGACAGCGAGGTAAGCCTCTGGGGGGAGGAGAATTATTCGGCTTTAAGGTTTTACACAAAAAGCTGCTGAGGTTTCCAGAGGTCTTCCACTCTAAATGTATCTTTTGGCTGGAGTCCTAGATTGGAAGGCAGCGCTTCAGATGCAGATACTTTGGATTTCAGGGCCACAGACAACTCAAACAAGCATTGGCAGAGCCAATAGGTCTCGCCTTTGGGACCTTATAAGTGTTTAGCCATGCAACACTTGATGTTGTTGCACCAAGGATATTGTGCTGGATAACTTAACACTTATAAGGTCCAAAAGGCAAGACCTATTGGCTATGCCAATGCTTGTTGATACATACCACCATCCAGTTTTAAAGTCTTCTTAGAGTTTCTCATTGCTCAAATGGGTTCAATTACTGTTATATATATATGTTTCCCTCCTATTCATTGCTTGAGTTTTGCTCGCAAAAAAGTGTCACTCACAGTTGTTAAAATGTCACTCATAATTACACTTTAAATATGAAAATGTCACACATAGCAATCTGAAACCTTGGCAGCTATGGGAATCACAAACAAACGCTCACAGCACGTACATCAGACTGGGGTACAAAGGCATGCAGCAAGGTTACAAAGGCATACAGCAGGAGTACACAGCAGGTACTAACCGGCTGTGTTGCGTCTATGTTGCATGTCCCTCCAGAACAGCTCCTGATAGCACCGGTTCTTCCTAAGCAGTAAGGAGCTGAGCAGTGAGGAACTCAGTGGCTGCAGATCGGGACCCATTGTGCTGCTCAGCCCAGGCCTAGCTCTAAAGAAGACTGGCGTCCATTGTCCGGAGGCAGGCGCCCACTCTCGCTTCGGCTGGTAGAAGATTAGTGCCGGTGACGTCACTGAGAGAGCCGTGCATCACAGTGCTGACTGAGCCTGCCCCCCCACCCCCGGAAGTGGGAGGAGCGAAGGAAGTTAGAAACTGCACTTTGAGAACTGAGGAGCCTCCTCTCGGGTGCGCACGCGTCTCACTCCGAATTGAGTTGCCGGTAGAAAGGCCTGGTGCGACAGATGAGAGCACCAGAGGTTGATAACTGCCTAAAATGGGTGCACATGAGATTCCACTCATTAACAAAAACCCAGCAGGAGGGATGGATTTGTGTCGACAGAAGAGCCAGCGGCACATCCAGTGGCAAAGTGCTGCGCATACAGAGGGAGGGAGGGTGCACGCAGAGAAATCCGTGGTCGGGTATCAGAGTGGAAAAGGCGAGGGGGAAATGAGGGCGGCGCAGCGGGAGATGAGCGGAAGAGAAGCCGAGCGCAGCCTGGACAGTGAGAGGCAGCGTAGAGGTGAGGCAAGTTTAGAGGTTGGGAGGAAAGGCAGGCTTAAAACAGACATAAATAAAGAGCGAAAGATGGGAATGAAAGCGCACAGATGAGGAAAGAGCCTATAGCTAAAAGTGTAAAAGCAGCTGGTTTCAGGAGAGAGAGCTGTGCACGAGGGAATGACTAATGCAGCTGTTTTCAAGCACACTCGTGCTTGTGGCACCATCCGCCTTGCGGGAGCGAGCAACAGCCAATTACCATGCGCACTGCTGCTCACTCCCGCAAGCTGGATGCCGCCACAAGCACGAGTGTGTGCTTGAAAATGAGCAGAGCGACGGCTAAAGGCCCTCCTATGCAGCGCATGCGCACTGCGTAGGCGAGACATAAAAAGGACACGAGTTTACTTGTTCCAAAAGAACATTCCTTCCCTAAGGAATGGATATATCAGAAATGCAACAAGGCGCAGCTATTTCCTTCTTTAACCAGCTACCATGTAGAATTACAAGAGCAGGTGGTTGACATCTAACTAACGGGGCCACTCTTTTGTCGGCACTCGTAATCACCATATTCAGTTTTTCATCCGTTTTAAATACATTAATGATAATATATGCCATGACGGCGATATTATCTGTTGCCATCGGCTCCATCCATCTGTGTTTATATTACCATTATTTGTTTTTTCTGGCAACCTGACTTTGTATCAGAATTACCCACTTCTTAGTCAAAGCATAATTCATGGGCCGTTAATATTTAAATATGTACCCTCCCTTTTTTCCATATTTTGATTTGTTTTTGATACCATAATTAAAACTATATTTTTGCCTGCATATTGGTGTTTCACAGACACTCAAAGATGGCCGCCGCATTTGTTTACATAGCCTTCAATTGTGATTTACACTAAACCAACAGGGCTAGCCGTCTTTTGACCTCCTGTTGGCATCCGTAATTATCTCCCATGTAGGCTTTCGCCTTGGCGCGGTTTTCTATTCTTGGCAGCTATTTAACCACCACTGACGTACATGTTTATGGCAGATACCTTCAGCGTACTCCACGCCGTGGATGAGGTGCAGCGCTGACCTTTGGACTTTAACAACACTTTGTCGTGGGCCCCGGTTTTCGATTACCTTTCAAAGTCTGAGCTCCTGCAGATTATCGGAGGACTATTTATGCCCACTTCATCGGTAAGAATATTTAGGCATTGTTTTCGACCCCTAGTGCCACAGGTCCGATGTTAATCTACTTCCTCATATCATATTCAGTGCGGTCCTTACCCTTAATACACTAGTTTTAGTAATACTATTTGCCATATATTCTGCCTAGCTTCCATATTTTGCGCCATTATCATCTGGCCACTACGTTAGGAGCATTTTTTGGATCCCTCTTTCTCGTCATAACTCTTACTCTTACTTACATCCCTTCTAGCTTAGGACACCGGCTTCTTAATGTGTCCACCACTGAAAGGCGGCTGCTTTCCTTCTATTGCCCCAATTCTAACGTAGGTAAGCATCACCTTCCCGCTTTTTTTGCACGATCCATTGGCCATACCAACCCATACTTAACAGCTTTTTGATGACATGGCTAAGTGGTATTGACGCTCCTCTAATCATTCCACTAGATCAACCATACAGCTTTTTTCTTTGTTTTACAGTACAGGCATTGTCTTAAATCTCCCTTCCCTTTGCCTGCCTATCTGTATCTGCGTTAGCGGATCATCAACGTACTACACACCGCAGCACTTGATCATTTGACCATTCAACCCAATACGTGTCACCGGCTACCACAACTATAGGTAAGCCTTCTAGTTGTCAAGCTGCATAGATCACGCTGCATACCAGATACACTTAATGTCTCCTTGCAGAAATGTAGGTCATAACTTTAAAAGTCAGCTAAATGTTCCTCCATTTTTGTTCCTATAATGGGTCTTTTAAAATTATACGATTACCACGTTTTTACCTATTACAGCCACTGGTCAGACCATCCCTGTTATCCATTAAGGTAAATAAATTCTCCATCAAAGCCTCTCATTTGAGTTACCTTTGAACACTGGTAACTCATGCATGCATCAAGTGGTGTGGAGTCTAGTTTATCAGTAATTGGAGAGCACAATAGACATAGAAACTATGCTGTTACATTTGAGTATTCAATCTTGTTCACATTTTCACATCTCTTGCAATCTCTATCGGTCATCTTAGAATGACATATGGTGATGGGAAACTTACAACTTTGGTTTATCTGTGACACTTTTAATAGCCCCACTTATTTCACTCTCAGTGCATCTTTTCTGCCCTGTGACAAGTTCTTTTAATAGTAAATCCTTTTTTAAAAAAAACAATACCTGTTCTGACTCTTTATTGGGCAGAATTTTTAGTAGGACCTACTTATGTCATTTACATGATTTTCTATATGCACCCTGTCTAGGTTTCATTATTCATATTTACATGGCTTACTGATGAAGGCACATCGCCGAAACGCACGGATACTGAACTAGCAAGAGCCATGCCAAAGGTGATTGTCCTTCAATGAATTGAAGTGATTCATTTTGTATAATCCATGTTTCTCTTCTTATATAAAATATATTTAAATTCTGTATGACATTTTTACATACAATATTGTATACTATTAGGCACAGTGTGAATGTATTAGCATGACTGAATATTTAACTTAAGAAACATGGACATCCAATGTAGCAAAATGTACTGAATACATCATTATTGTGCACATTGAGAAATTGTACTCAGGGGAAAATGTTTTCTTTCCTTTCTCCTTTTTACCATTTATAACAATATAAAATTGTCAATATAAATAAATATTAACAAATATTTTTGTTACCTAATACTTGGGTGGTTATATATTGTTTATGTAAACCCTAGGTCCACGATTGTAATTAATTTCCTAAATGTTTTGTGTACAACTGAATTACAAGAGCAGCACGGTGGCGGCTAACTCTGGCCCTGATTGCAACTCGGGTTGTAATCCCGTTCTGGATGCAAACTCCTGTTCGATTTGAACCTGTGCCCCATTACAACAAGGGAAGTAATCCAATTTCAGGGGCAGCTCCCCCGTTTTAGGCGGAGGAGCGTCGTCCCACTTAAATTACCCCCAAAGGTGAAAAATAAAATGGTAATTCATTAACATTTTATTTTTCATCCTCCCTTCCTGAGCAGAGTATCAGGACAGGGTCGGGCCGCTGCTGAATGACAGTAGCAGGGAGGAGGGTGGGCTGTTTGTCCATTTTTCAAAGTGCCCATGTCCCTTTGGCCGAACGTCTTGTGACCTCCAGCCAGACACAAGGGCGGCTCCTCTGTAATGGTGAAGGAGCGTCACCCCACTGCCAGCCAGCAGATGATAAATAAAACGATAATAACAGGTTGTTATTATCGTTTTATTTATCCCTGTCGGGGTTAATTACGTCCGACAGGAGGGGCCGGGCCAGTGCATAGAGGGGTACTGTGCACTTATAAGTGCACGTGTGTTTGGCCGGCCGCCCTAGGCCAGCCAAACACACGTGCATTTATGTTTCTCCATCCCGGCTGTATTGTGCATCCGAGTTGGAAAATCCCCACAGGCTCCCCGGCACCGTCTGAGCGGCAAATGAGGCTGTTCAGACCAATCCTGGTGCTGCTCTCGTGCTAGAGAGCAGCGTCTGGATTGGGTAGGGAGCCTGTGCCCTGAGGGACCTTCCCCTTACGGCTTCCGGGATGTGAGGAGCAGGAGAAACAAGGTGGACGGTAGCAGAGTGGAGCAGGAGGCAAGTGGTTTTTATGTTTATTCTCCAACCTCTTCTCACCTCCCACTGCCCCAGCCACCCTACCGATTTTAATTACTGGAAGCCGCCACTGGCCAGACATGTGCAATGTGAAACTTTCAGCTCAGCTGTCCTAAGATTGCTGGGTTGGAGTGAGTGCAGGCCTCAAGGGCGCTGGGGAGCACCGAGTGAGGCCGCTCCCTCCAATCAGGGCACTGCTCTCACAGCATGAGAGCAGTGCCAGGATTGGTGCCCGCACTGCACCCAGATCCTGAGAAGAGGTCCAGAGTGGAGGATGTCGGTTAACGTAAGTTTTTTTTTTATATTAATATTTGAGCACCTGTCTCCCCCTTACCCACCGCCCCGCATAGATGCCGGCTACTGTCCAATTTCAGGCACAAACTCCTGTTACTTTCTACCCTGTGTCTGATTATAAAAAGGAAAGTAATTCTGTTTCAGGCGCAAACTCCTGTTTGTTTCTACCCAGGGCCTTATTACAACAAGAGAATTAATCCCGTTTCACATACAAACTCATGTTGGTTTCTACCCAGGGCCCGATTTCAAACTCCTGTTTTGTCCTGAAACAGGATTTACAAACCAAGGTATATGGAGCATCAAAAGTACCACATTATGTGGAACTGGAACTTACTGAGCCCATATGTGCTGCTTATTTGAATCCAGTCATCGCAATGCATGGGTACACTTAGTGCTGGTTACTGAATAAATATTACTGAATACATGTAGTGCCTGTAATATTGTTAATGAATCCATGCAGCATGCAAAACAATTATATATATCCAGCTACGGATTTAATTTACTGCAACTCTGTGCCTCACTCCTCTGTAGTGGCCATTGGCAAAAACTTACCAAACTGAGAATTAAAGGCTGCCTTCATTACATCGGTTGTAAGGTTACACGCCTGCACATAGGGGACCAGAATCTGGAGAACAGTTCACAATTTTCAAAGTCCTCAGTGTCAACCAGAGTGAGAGAGCAACACACAGATGGGACAAGCTCTTCAAGCAGCATGTGTACCTGGTATTCCTATACCTGGCAAAATGGTGTTAAACCCTAAACAATGGAAAAACCCTGCTCTGGGAAAATTGAAGGAGTGGGCTTGGATGTAGCGGTACAAAGAATTAAAGTGCAAAATCATGCATTTACGTCACAGCATTAACCTGCCACATGACTCAAATGTGACTATACAACATGACAAGGCTATTGGGTTGACAGGAGGAATAGTTAGATGCAAAGAGAACTATAACTAAAAGAGAAGTAGTGACTGTCTGACCTCTCTACACATCACTTTCAAGCCCTCTTTGGGAGTACTATGTTTGGTTGTGGAGGCCACATCTCCAGGACATTGTAAATAGATCAGAAAGGGTCCAAAAAGAGACTGCCAAAATTATAAATAGTTTGATGGAAAAGTCCTAAAAGGGAAGAAAATATTTAAATATTTTGCCAAGAATGGAAAGGAAAAATTGGGACACATGATGATGACATTCACGTGCTACTAAAGGGAATAAGCCACAGATGCATTAACGACTACAAAGAAAGCACAGGGCTTGCAATAGAAAATATGTTTTCATGGACCGATTACTGAACACTTATATACTCTCCGACCATATATGTGGGGGCAAAAGAAGGAATAACATTTAGGAAAAGCACATGACAGATATAGGGAAAAAGTTTTGAACAAGCAATGGCAAAGTCGCAGACCAAGTGTGGTGCATGTGTGCAGAATGGATGGGCTCAGCCTCCCTAATCAGACATTACATTTATCTATTTTTATGTCAAAGCTCTTCTATTCCTAACATCTCAGCTGTCTTCACTGTCAAAGCAATCTAAGAAACTGCACTCGTACAGAACTACAGACACAGCTGCAGAACTCAGAAAAGTACATAGTCGCCGCAAAGAAACAGTCCGTCATTAGGGACATAAGCAATACTGCAAGCCAAGAACATACATCACAGCCTAAGCAGATGCAATCCTGCAGGACAAGAATGCACAGAATGCAACAGAACATAAGCCCATCAGGCCCGCCTAGTCTGCATTTTTGTAATATCAAAAATCTGAAAGATTAGACATGTTATTTGAATTTAAACTTTACTCTAGTGCCTTTATTTGGTCTATTCGGGGATGATCGTCCTGCCTTAGGCATTATAAAATAGGGCCTGTAGATATCTCCTTCAAAGACTGTCAATCTCTGACACAGGTTATAAGCAGAAGGTTTTCCTAGGTAGAACCACTGAATCTGCAGTGGAACTCAAAACACGAGCCCTCTTACAGGACAGTTCTACATGCTGCAGCCTGGGTTTAAATATATATATAAACCAGACACATGTACTGAGCAGCTAAACATAGAGAGGGACTAGGCGCGCTTTAAGGTTCAGCATGTAATACAAAAGGTATGCAGTTCCTGAGGGTAGGGAAGGAAGGGAGGTTCTAGGTCCGGGAAACTGAGGCATCAAATTGATCAGGGGATCTGATTTCTCAGAAACAAAAGCCCTTACTCACCTGTGTGAGTGTCATGCTTCATCATCAGGCAGCTCCTTGTTGGGCCGGTGCTGCAATGCCCAACCGGCCCCTCGATGGGGCTCTTTGCTGGATGTCTTTTGAGCAAGAGATGCTGATGTGAGCTGTAGAGTGGAGGTGCTCTAGGTGTAGATTGGTGTGATGTGAGTTAGTGGTTTTAAAAAAAGCCAAGAGACACCCAATTACATTTAGTAGGTGAGTTCTCTTGTTATGATTAAAATGCAATGAGTGGCTGAATGTGGAAGTAATGGTCCTATCCACCTAATACATTAGAGTGTAGGTCAACTAGTTTCTTGCCTCAAGTGTCACTATCTATCTTGGTAATTCTTCAAGGCCGTAAAATGAAAATGAATCTACTTGTAGTTGGGGAAAATGTATGCAGCATTGGCAAAAGGTACCCAATCATACAACCAAATCCTCACAGTAAAGTGTACCTGGGGATATCTAAAACCTGACCTAAGTTCTGTAAGCTACTGACACCTTAGGTGATGGTAGAGACCACGCTAGCTGTGAAACAAAAGGTTTCCAGCGCACTGATTCAGTGGTGACCTACCCCTTCTATGCCACCCTGGAGCGTGGTCTCTGCCATCACCTAAGGGGTGAGTAGCTTACCGAACGTAGGTTGGGGTTTTAGATATCCTCAGGTATACTTTACTGGGAGGATTTGGTTGTACGATTGGGGTACCTTTTGCTAATGCTACATATATTTTCCCCAACTACAAGTAGATTAGATTTCAATTTATATAAAATATAAAAAAAGAAATTACTTTGGGGAGAGGATATGGCACAGCATCCAGAGCTGCCGACTCGGGAGCTGTGGATTCGGGTTCGAGTCTCGGCATCGGTGCAACATCCTGTGATTCTGGGCAATTCACTTAATCTCCCTGTGCCCATGGATAGTGCCTGGATGCCCTAACAGGTTAAAGCCAGGCTATATTAAAAAGAAAATTACTATCCGAAAGAATTGCCCAGATCGATAGCGACACTTGAGGCAAGAAACATGTTGACCTACAAACACACTATTTTATGAGCTGGAAGGACCATTAATTCCACATTTAGCCACCCATTGCCTTTAGATCATAACAAGAGAACCCACCTATTAAATGAAATTGGGTATCTCTTAGCTCTTTTTAAAACCACTAACTCACATCACACCAATCTACACTTAGAGCACCTACACCTCACATCGGCATCTCTTGCTCAAAAGACCGCAGGCAAAAAGCCTCTTCAAGGGCCCTGTTGGACATTGCAGCACCGGCCCAGCGAGGAGCTACCTGATAATGAACCATGACACCCACATGGGTGTGTGAGGGCTCTTGCTTGTGAGCAATCATCTCCCTGATCTGTTTCCTCAGTTTCGCTGACCTAAATCCTCCCTTCCTTCCGTACCCCCTGGAACTGCATCCCTTTTGTATTACACATGTACAAGACAACCTTGAATCAAAGCATGGTGAAATGTTCCACTTGATCACATTGACCCCTTCCCCAATGATCTTCATCCATGAGTAAATCTGGGAACGCGGTCATTTCAGTCCACATAAAGAGATTTTAATGGAAAGCCATCATTGCCTGCACATTACTCTTCAGAATGTGATCATCTCGACATCTGCATCTGGGGTTTCAAGGGATTTCGTTGGGCACAGAAAAAAAGGAGGTGAGCAGGGACCTTGCTACTGAGTATGATTATAAAAATGAGTTGTGAGTGGGAGAAAGTGGTCAAAGCACTATCTTGTGGGATTTGTGCTCTACATACAAACATCTATTAGATGAAAAGGATCAATTAAAACATGTCCATTGCACTTGATGGGGCCTCATCTCCTCTCCACCTGGAGCAGAGGGGTATTTTTATGAATCTCAGAAGACATTTAATTTAAGATTCACTGAGGATCGGTCGGTCACTGGCTAGTGGATTGGGCATTACCAAATAAGCTAACGAAAAGCTCCAGCCTCGGGGAAAACGATATAACCATCCATGGAAATCTATGCTGATTCTGGAGAGGAAATGTTCCTGTGAGTGGAGTTCTAGTGGGATACAAACCAGGGGGTGCTTGTAGCATTTGTTTGTTCATTCCATGCATACGTCATCTCATTCTTATTTCCCTGTGTATTCCATGCATGTGGGTTGTTTACTTTTGCTTCACATTCTAGGTTCTTTACAGGGTATCTGTGTATGGTTCTATTATGTGCCAGTTGCATCTGTTTCTCAGATTGTTCTAATGCCTTTGCAGTAGAAATAGCATCCGCCAATTTGGGATCTCCCATCACCCATATTTGTTATTACATCTTTTTATTCCTAACATGTATGATAATCTGGTCCCTAATCATCTCATCAGTCATCATCCCAAAATTGCAATGCAAGGTCAATGACCTTAATGCTGTTAAAAGTCATCGAAAGATTCGCCCTGTGCTCTGATGTAAAACTTAAATCTATTTAGAGAAATAATTGTGGTAGGTTTAAATCTTTGCTCCATCCTTATAATGGCTTCCTTGTAAACATTCAATTCTTCTTGACCATCAGGAGGTACTTGTGGCAGAGCTCTAAAAACAACTTGTCCTTCTGATCCAAGGCAATGTAAAAATATGCTTTTTTTTTCCTTCGGCACCCATGCGTTTGCCATCTACTGCCCTCATATACATCAGATACTCTTCTTTCTATCGCATCCATGGAATTTGAGGCTCACCGTTACTTTGTAGAAACTTGACAGGTGGGTCAAAATGCATGGCGTCTTTAAAAGGAATATAATATTAATGTGCAGTTGAACACAAAAGCATGAAATTAAGTCAAACAGCATCCAACTTAGCAAATGTCATATACCCCAAAAAAATAATAATAACACCACAAATACAAAGAGCCTGGTGTTAATATACCTTAAAGCTATGCCGTTTTGGTCGGTCTAAATATTACTCTTAATATGTTCTTGAAGATATTGCGATCTAGTCTGTCTAAGCTAAAAACAAATCCCATGCAGTCCAATGCATGGGATTTGCACACCACAAGCGTGTTGGGAAATATGCCCGGTGTGTTTTGCAGCGTTGCTAGGTTACACTCATTGAACACCAAAGATGACTGCCATGCTGTGTGATAATGCAGAAAGGTCACAGAACGCCAGGGCGTGATAACTTCAGATGTGCATTCCGACAGCACAGCGAATTCTGCTGTGGAACTACAGCCGCAAGTCCAGTGCCACAGGTATTTACTTTTGAAATCTTGCACGCTCTGAAATCCGGTCCCGTTGGACCCTCAAACTCTCTTTACCCCTCCATGTTGAAAAACCAAACAGCACACGGGGTGTAGATAGCACTCCAAACATGAAATTCCTCCTTTGTACTCAAACACCAACCAATAGATCAGATTTTTTCTGCCAATTAAAAAAAAAAAGCATTTAAAAAATCCTCAACTCGTCACCAATGTAAGAATTCAATTCTACAAAAATTGGGTTTTCTAGTAGTTTATTGCAGCAGTACAGCAACACGTCCACAGGCCGGACTTCAACAGATGTAACTGACACATAATAGAACCATACACAGATACACTCCAAGAACCTAGAATGTGAAGCAAAAGTAAACAAAGCGCATGCATAGAATACACAGTGGAATAAGAATGAGATGATGCATGCCTAGAATGAACAATAAAATGCTACAGTGCTGTAGTAAAGTCTGACTCTATAAGTTTCCACTTTAAGAAACCCTCCGACGGTCTGTCATGTTTTGGTCGATCTCAGAAGCAATCTGCCTGTAGGGTCTTATATCCCTTGTTAATGGCTATGTCTGTGGCACAGTGGGTTAAGGCTTATACAGCAGGACTCTGTGCTTCACCTCACGGTCTCAGGTTAGAATCACAGTAGTACTACTCAGCCTTTCTTCCTTCTGAGGTCAATAAAATGAGTACCATTGACTTGTGTCAAAAGAAACATCTGCCATTTCAGTGCCAAGATACCCGTCTGAGGGAACGTGCAGTTTACAAATACGCATTTCATGTCATGGGCCCAGGTGCTTGACTTGGCTCTATAAGATAACTCAACAAGCAATACCAACCTTCCATGATCTTCATGACCTTCCGAGATCTATTGTGGAACTCCCAATTTGAGAGCCCTCGCTGGCCCTATCTTTTGGGGTAACAAAATCATAACTAGTAAAGTGGATGTTCTTGGGCTAAACTCACAGCCATTGAAGAATATATAGCATAAGTCAACTTAAAACAAAGGTCTTTTTTTTCCTCTATCGAGTATACCAGTGCATAAGGCGGATGTTTAGACATGAGCGCCTCTATTGCTGTTCTTAGTGAATCAAGTTACACCTCATTGATGGGGCCCAATAAGGCTGAAATGTTTCCTGCTATCTCAAGCAGAGGAGGCGTATTACATAGATTTAGGCCACACACCTTCTCTTGAATGGGGGTTGACCTCATTCGCAAATGCTTGTTTCCCTTCTGAAAC
Organism: Triturus cristatus; assembly: GCF_964204655.1. Taxonomy (NCBI): domain Eukaryota; kingdom Metazoa; phylum Chordata; class Amphibia; order Caudata; family Salamandridae; genus Triturus; species Triturus cristatus. The sequence goes on from NC_140581.1 coordinate 831,832,188, forward strand.
AACATAAAACACCCTTTAACTTATTGAAATGCTGCCTGTGGTCTAGAACTATTAGTCTGAGTTTCTATCACACTAACTCGCTCATTGACTGGTCCAGAAAGCTGAGGGTTTGTGGGCATGCTTGTTGCCTTTTGCAGACAGGATGTGACCCAGCAGTCGGGCTAGACACCTCTTTTTGAGTGTTGTAAGACCAAAATTCCACCCAAGAAATTCCCAGTGGTTTAGTTGTGCTAAATCGAGCATTTCCAACACATTTTGTGTACTCGGGTAAATACTAGTAATATCTACGTATGGAATGCTAAGATCCTTTCTTCTCAGGAGGAGTATGAAATCCTGCATGCAAGGTGGGCACCAGCCAACATATGTAATCTCCTGCCCAAAGTGTCTCAGTAGCATATGCACCATTAGAGTCTCAAATTCATGTTAGTAAACTGGTATTAATGTATGAGAAGAAATGTGGGTTTCTTTCACAAGGACATTAGATGAGCCCTTACTTCAACACCAGCTAAATTTACCAGACCTGGAAAAGTCACTAAAAACGAACATATTGTACAATACAGCGTAGCTGGCCTGGGCCGGAGCCAGTACACGTACCTATCAATCAGGAACAAAAACAATAATCTCTTTTCAAGATGTTAGCCATTCATTATGCTCGTTTCAAAGAATGTCATGAAGCTGCATTTTTAAGTTTTCTTCAATACAATTTGCTATTTCCACTACATATGTATTATTTCCACTCTGTCAGATAGATAACATTGTATTTACTGTCAAGGGGATAAATTGCAGCTGTGCTACCTTCTGACATAGGAAACAAAGATTATCTTCTGCTGTGAAACTTGTATTATTTTCGGTTCACAGGCTTTCGAGGGAAAACAGGCTCAGAACAACCAGTAGAGGGGAAATGCCAGGAAGAGGGCAGTGCGAGTAAAATGGCTGCCACTCATTCACGCGCCACTACCTCCTGTGACAATTTGTCTCACGCAAGCGTCACTATTTACATACTGAGTAAACAGGTCTGGCTTGTAGCCTGCCATTTGGAAGGTATTGTGCAATAACGCAGCGGGGCACATCTGCTTTGGTAAATTAGTTTCACAAAATCGTTGAGTCTGACAGTAAAGTATTAGCTTTTAACCCTTTAACCCTTCAAGTCTAATAACAAGTCAACCTAAAAGGATCATTCTAGTCTTTCAAAAAAGCAAAGTCTTTGCAGTGCATTCGCAGGCCAAACAGTATACATTCCTTGACAAATTGGACAGAGTACATTCCTGGCCCTGGAGGGGCCGGAAGGTTGTGTGCACAATCGAATCCCTCTGCAAATAATTACAACATGTGTGTTAAAGGCACGAATCCCCTGAAATTTAACTTTTTATCCCATGGAGCCAAGGACAGGCACTTTACCTGCAGTGGTACGGTCTAAGTGCCATGCCACAAGATGATTAATACACTCAAGGGGCTATTGACGCACTATGACGTAAAATGGAGCGCTTAAATAACGTGAATTCCAAAATTAAATCAAATAAAACATGAAAGAAGTTGGGAGTCAACGTGCAACTACCTATGTTCTCGCTTCATAAGGACCATCATTAAGGGCAATGTCAGCGCAGGTTAAAGAAGTCTTGAATTCTGTATGGTTCAACCTTTTGCTCATTGCTCAAGTCTGGGCAATGTCTACAACACTTCACTGAGACAGTAGTGCGTTCACCATGACAAGATCAGAGCACGTTTCTGGCCATAATGAACAGAGACACCAAACTTGTCCCACAAAATACAGCCAGAGCCATATACGTTTTTATCTAGACAGCAGCTTATAAGTAGACCCATGCAAGATTTCCCATTACATGCATATAGTATGACTGTATGCAAATGACACAAAATGTCAGAAATTAAACCAGTGTGAAAGTTCACACAATTTTTTGCTGCAGAGGACTGGTTCAAGCAGAAATTGCCTGACAAGACCACTGCTCTCCGGGGCATCTCAAGTGACTTTTCAACACAAGTTATTTCCTTGCATTTCTTTTTCACTCAAGAGACCCCAAAGTGCATTTCATGTAATTTACTCAATCAATCAAGCTTTATTTCGACATGTAATGTCATAAAAGCACAGTACTTTTAAAAAACACGAATACATAAGAAAACAGTACATTTAAAACATGTCGTAAAAGAGATCTAAAATACATTGTGAACAATAAATATTAAAAAAAAAATTAAACTTAACAGCTTTGGTATAAAAAGAGAAATTATCTGGGACAAGTCAACCTCTGCCTAATCAACCATGCCCATCCTAAGAATTTTGCCACTCCACAAATTATAGTGGTATTCGTTGTAGAATTGAGAATTCTCAGGGCAATAGAGCTGTCCCTAGTCCCAAGCAACAGGCAGACAGGCCTAAGCCACTTCGTTCTTGGGGATGCATAGGCTGGACAGACAAAGAGAAAGTGAGAGGTATTTTCGGCAACACCTAAACAGGAAGGGCAATCGGGGAGCGTTTTGTGCGGAGGATTCCACTTGCTGGTACAATCGCGGAGGGGAAGGGTCCCGAATCTAAATTGGATAAAGAGCGTCCTGTCTCTGGGCTTAGAAATAAAGTCCAGATATGGTTCTAAGAAAGGAAGAAGCTTATGTTGATAAAATGCCTCTGTAAGCCTACCATGGTTAGGGTCGCTGAGAATCCGGGCATCGATCCACGCCCAATATGCTTTCTTAACTGTATCCTTAGACAACGGTATCCCCGGAACAAAGTCAGATGCGAGACCTATTGCAACCAGGAGCTTCTTGATTTTTGTCAGCCACTCGATCTTGTAAGCTCCCGGTAGGTTCATGACCTCCCTGAGACCATCAGCGTAATTAGAGAGCTCAGGGGTACGCCACAACCGCGCCCAGTGTAACAAAGGACGAAGGGTGGCTAGGTCTCTGATGGAGCGCCTTCCGAGATCACTTAATAGAGGACCAGTCGGTGTGCCCCTCGGGAGTGATAGAAGGTCTCTAAAAAATTTGTTCTCGTTGGATACTAGGGTGTCTACGCAGCAAAAGCCCCATAGCTCTGCGCCGTATAGGGCGCTACCTATCGCCTTTGCAGCATAGATATCCAAAGCTGGTGCGATGGGTTTGGTGGTGGAGGCACGAAATTCCTTCCCCAGGCTACCTGTGACCCGCCTATGATTAAGTGTCCTTTTGTCAATATGGGGCTGCCACTTAAGCCTATCAGTAATCCTAATCCCCAAGTAGTCAAACTCCTTAACTCGCTCAAGTGGTTTGCCATCTAGGGTAAGGGTAGACCGGAAGGATCTGGTAGGGTTGAAGTAGAGGAGTTTGGTTTTGGAGGTGTTGATGACAAGGCCTCTTAGCTCACAGAACATAAGGAAGCGATCTAAAAGCTTCTGTAGTCCTGCAGGTGTTTTTGAAATTAGAAGAGTGTCGTCCGCAAAAAGAAGGGCAGGGACTTTGACACCCGCCAATGTGGGGACGTCAGCTTCAATTTCGAGCAAGTAAGAGACTACGCCATTCACAAAAAGGGTGAAGAGCGTAGGGGCCAACACACATCCTTGGCGAACCCCTCTATTAACCGGGATCTTATCGGTTTTCTGGTCCTGAGTTCCCCATCGAATGCGTGCATAATTGTTGGTATGCATCCGGATGAGAAGATTCAGGATGTAAGGGGGGATTCCCAATTCCTCCAGAATCAGCCACAAGCGATCACGAGGGACCAAGTCAAATGCGGTCTTGAGATCTATAAACGCCAAATATAAGGCGCCCTTCCCAATAGTGACCACCTTCCAATATAATAGCACCAGCCTAAACACTTGATCAATTGTGCTAGTACAGGCCCTGAAGCCTGCTTGGAACTGCGTCATAATGCCTTTTTCATCTACCCAGGAGTGGATTCTCTCCAGGAGGACCCTCCCGACCAGCTTCTGTCCAGTATCTATTAAGCTGATTGGGCGATAGTTCGCTGGATCACTCCTTGAGCCCTTTTTAAAGATGGGAATTACTTCCGCCCCCTTCCAAGAATCGGGCACCGGGGAGCCGTCCAGGAGATTATTAGTAAAGATTGCAAAATACGTAGCCCATCCGTCAGTATTTGCCTTAAAAAGGTCACCCGGAATGCCATCTGGCCCTGGGGCCTTTCCAGAAACAATTTTGTTAATGGCAGTCACTACCTCTTTCTTCTTGATCCTATCGAATGGAGATTGTTCAGTGGGAGAGGCTATGGACCTCTGATAGGTGCCCTGCTCCTCCTCAGGTCCCGCCCCTACATAGAGGTTCCTAAAGTGGTCAAACCATTCCCTGTCCGTAATATGGTTGGGGATTTTATCCTGGTCATACATGGAAGATTTTCTCAAGGTGGACCAGAAGAGCTCGCCATTTTTAGAATGGCTTGCAGATTTTAGAGCATCCCAACGCTGGTCATCCCAGTCTTTTCTCGCAGTAACAAGTGCCCGTCTATAAGACTGCCTTGCTTCCCTGACCGCACCTGGAATATTAGATTTAATTGCAGCGATCAGGGTATTTTTTTTAAGTCTGCAGTCCTTGTTGAACCATTCATTTTCTGACTTAGGTACAGGTGTTTTATTTTTCCTATGGTCAAGGAACAAGGTACCAATCGAAGCGATGGTATCCTCGAAGATTTTGGTATAGCCAGGCATATCAATCGAAGCCATGGAGAGCCTGGCAGTATATTCAACAAGGATTCTACTCAGGGCAGCAAGTTTTGTATTAGACAGGACAAATTTAGACCATTTTAGGAATCTGTTGCAGTTAGAGGGATAGAGCATCTTAGTAATCATCTGCGATCCATGTGGAGGAGTTTGCTCTTGACTAAGGCAAAACTCTCTCATGCTGAGCGACAACGGGTTGTGATCGCTACAGGTTGAGGGAGTTATTATCATATCAGCAACAGATTTCCAGCCTCTTCTATCAATCAGAATGTAGTTGATTCTGCTTTGGCAGGCGACCCTATTGAAGGTGTTAGCACCCCCCAGGTCGGAGGCTGTACGCCCATTTGCAGCTCTTAGACCAAATTCTAAGGCCAATGCATTTAGCTGAATCACGACCGGGGACCATCTCTTTACAGGGTTGAGCGATAGTAAAGGAATGCCCCATCTAGCATCCTCGTCGTGAGTTCCCAAAATATCATCAATGGCCAGTGGTTCAAAAGAACAGTTGAGATCACCAGCCACTAATAAGAGAGAATCAGGAGGGCAGGTAGAGAGCATACCTGAAAGTGATGTGATAATGGGGGACTTAGCACCCCCATGTGTACCACGAGCATAGACATTAAAGACTTCCCACGAATGGCCATTCTTTAGACCCTTGATGGAGAGTCTCATTATGTCTGACGTGGAACAACTATTGTGTGTAATCTTAAGATTAAGGTGTGCCCTAACCCAAACCGTGAGTCCTCCGGAAGGACGGCCTCGCCCAATTGTGGTAGCTGGCTCAAAAAAGCAACAATACCCTGTCTTATACAGTGGCTCCACACTCCAAGTTTCCTGGAATATGCATATATCATGTTCCTCAATTAGGTCATTCCAATCTGGAAGGGTAAGCTTGTTACGCAAGCCTGCCACGTTCCAGGAAAGAAGCTTAGCATATCCAAGAGATTTTTCCTGGGTGGTAGAAGTACTTGGGAGGTGGTCTAGGTGGCTGGGGGTATGCCTCCTTGGTAGATCCGTTACAATAGATGGGACGTTGGCTGAAAATGCTAATGGAGTAGTGGGACCTGGTACAGGAGAGTCAGGGCGACTCAGGGGAGTAGATGAAATATCTCCATTGCCCTGCAGTCAGTCAACAGCCTCTAAACAGCCATACCGATTTTCCATGGAGACAGGATCTAACATCGGTGGGCGTAAAGGCTTGCTCAACTGAGAGGTACCTCTCCTGGTCCGCTGGACATGTGTCCATTCGTCCAAAAAGTGACCAGGGGGATAAAAATAGGTCAGAGGTAAGGCTCTAATGAGTGAACCTGTGCTAGGGTATCTCCAATTACAAATGTAGTCAACGATTTGAGGGTCATTAAAGTTAATTAGAATGCAGTCCCCCTTTATGTTTTTTGCCAGGTGACCCACCCATGGGGCCCTTCTCACTGTAAGTATTCTGCTGCTTTTAAACAATGGCAACGGTCTATTTCTGTTGAGCCAGTGTATCACCCTATTCCTAAGGGTTGTGGGAGACTCAGATTCGTTTTCACCCTGTTCTGGAACCCCTGCCAGAATAACAACATATGGAGCAGTTTCAGGTGGTAAATTGGGGATATTTGCCCTATTTAGAGACCTGGGTAGTGAGGTCCTAGGAGCCTCTTTTGGGTAGGTAGTACTAGGGTGTCTAGGATTTCTGTGGGCAGTAACCGAAAAGGACTCTTTGACAGCAGGAACTGGTTGACTTTGTTCGGGGACTGAGGGGTGAGTTTGGGGGGCCACCATGTCTTTATCTACTCTAGTGTTAGCCGGGGCATTCAGTGCCCCTGTTCTGAGACTAACATTGTGAATATTGGGCAGGGACCCAAGACTGCATTCAATTCTGGAGAGCTGCTGTTCGATTTTAAGAATTCTATTCTCCACAGGATGAAGCAGGAGTCTGATAGCCTCAACAATTTCGTGAATGTTTGGTGGATCTGGGGACCCTCTCTTGTCTGTTTCACTTGGCCCTCCCGTGACATCCTGATGCAATGGAGGGTTAGATAAGGAGCATAAATGAAGCTTATCCAGCGAAGCCGACTGGGAGGGCAAGTCGGAAACGACTAGAGACTTATTCGGTGGGCCAAGATGATTTGTTGTTTTATTGGTGTTTTTTGAAAGCTTGCCCTTCCCACCCTTAGAGAAAGTACGCCCAGGTTTGGTTTTAGGAATTGCCCCAGAGTTTCTTGTGCGAAGCTGTCTAGTGTCTTGCTCTGGAACAGAACTAGTAGAAGATGGTAACAATCGGGGGGAGGCCAGCAAAGAGTCAAGGGGCAAGGACTGTTCCTCCATGGAGTCAATAGCGACTAAACCGCTAGGTGGTAGGCCCTGGGTGATAACATCCACATCAGATCGATCAGTAGAGACAAGGTCAAGATTGTGCTGGACAGGAGAACGGGCATTGGCAAGGTAGCCCATAGAGGACCTCCTAGCCAAAGCAAGGTCCTGCGAAACACGACGTTCCAAGTGCATAATTTCATTATCAATGACAGAATTGACCTTGGTAACAAATTGGTCCATTGTTCCCGAGAAATGTTCGTTGGCCATTCTGTTATTACGAGCTTTAGGTGGCATAGCGAGGATCAAAGGGGCAAATTAGCAGAGAGAGGCCAGGCGCCGCAATGAACAACAGTAGTCAATGGGGGGTACTGGGTTAGGAACAAAAATAATGCAATAATGCAATCAACCCGTTAAAAGGACAAAGACCACAGTACCTTAGGATGAATGGTAATGTTATTGCAGGTTCAAGGGGGGGAGGCCCCGCCCCGTCAGATCCGGTCAGTGACGGGCAAGGACGGGCCCGCCCTTGGCCCGGGCTTGGCCCGGCCGCTGCCCGCGCGCGTCCCGCGCAGCGGGAGGCGTTCCGGCCAGATAAGGCCCACCAACAAGGTCACGTGGTACGTGGCGGCGTCAAATGCGCTATGGCTCCTGGGAAGTGTAGTTGGAACCTCGCGCTGCCGTTCCCCTCACGGCGTCTCTGGTCAAGATGATGATCAGGTAAGTTAATTAGGGGAAAATCTGCATAGCAGCCGTTTCCCTCACGGCGGGTGTAGATTACACATAATTATGCAAATTGTTCCCAACGACATTCCACTCAACGTTTGGGGAAAAAATTGGGTGATTTCTCATGCACTTCACCACAACCTTTACTGTCTTCTCACCTCTTTGGTCACCATCACACCTATGTAGCAAAGAGAGGGTCATAGCAGTAATCAGGTTACATCTCTGTCCCTCAGGAACATTAAAAAACATTATCCCATATCGGACACAGTCGCGATATACAACCCATCTGCTCACATGAACCATAGTTTGGAAATCCTTCAGACAAGCTAAGAAGGCTGCAAGGCCACACATGTGGCACAAGTCCTCTATACAAATGAAAATGGCTGTTCTGGATATGTGTTAAAAAAAAATCCATCAACGGGCCTCGAATCATCATTTAAGGAGTAAGGGATACATCCAACGCTTGCGGAAACACAAAGTTACAGATGTGGGAAGAAGATTCATGTTTTTTCATTCAAGTAATATGCCAGGACCAAGAAACCCCATGCGCAAATGCACTCTTTAAAAATGACAGACAGAACAGCTCAATGTGTAACCATTTAACACTGGTGTGCTCGGGAGCAATGACTTCAGGAGAGTGGGTGTGGGCTCTGTGGCAAACAGAAGGAGGACTAACAACAACGAGGCACAAGTAACATGCAGGGGGGGGCTCCTCTGCTAAGGGTGAGGAGCGTTGCCCCACTGCTTCACAGCAGTGATGTAAAGGAAACATAAAATGATGATAATAACTTGTGTTATTTTCATTTTATGTTTCCTGCTGCTGCAGCAGCTTGCAAGGCGGGGCTGCTCCGACTACAAAGGAGCAGGGGAGGAGTGGTTTGCCTACATTTAAATGCACATGGCTATTTTGCCTGCCCTCTTGGGCCAGCCAAACATTCATGTGCACTTTGCATCTTCTCCATGGAGGCTGCATTACAGCCTGCGTGGAGAACATGCCCAGGACCCCATTCTCTGGTTGAGAGCCGACCCACAGCGCTCAGACCAATCACAACGCTGCATTGCAGCGTTGTGATTGGCTATCAGGAGGCTTGGAGGGTACTTCCTGCTGATTCCAACATCCTGCTGTGAACTGGAGACAGGAAGAAGAGGATGGAGGAGAAGCGGCGGCCGGCTGGTCGTCACAGGTATGCGAGAAGAGGGTTACTCTGTAGCTCAGGCTGCATTCCGACTGCCCCAATAAGAACCAGTTCCTTGCCTCGAAAGCTCTGAGATAATCACTGTCTCAAGGCGCTCTTTTAGGACCTTGCCATCCTGGTGTGTACCCTCTTTCCCTTCATTGTTACACCTTACTCATGCTGCTTCCAAGGAGGGGGTCAGGGGCAATGTGTGCATTGGCATTGACAAGGGAAGGGAGCTTTCCCCACCTTGGGTAACGATGTTGCCGAACAATGGCTTACACTATCCGAGGCAGTGGGAGTGGGTTGGCATACGAATTGAGGCTAAACCATGCGTGCCTCAACAATGCGGTCGCAACAACTAATGCGTCTTAACAACGCATTCCTTTACTCCGCACGCCTTTACAATAAATTTCTTTGTAAAGGCATGATTGCTAAAGGGATATGCGTGGCAAATCATTGCTACACTGACCCCTTTCTTACCCTAAGCCCTAAAATCCTGCCCTCTACCTTGGCCCCCCCCCACCCTGAGCCCTAAAACCGACCCACCCTGCCCTTAAAACTACCTTTCCCCTCGTCCTGCCCTGGGACCTAAAACCTTGCCCCCTACAAAAAAATGACCCGACCCCAGCGCCCCACCCTGAGCACCAAAATGGACCCCTGCTCTTAAACCGACCCCTTCCCCTGCCCTGAGGCCTAAAACCCTACCCCCTGCCAAAAACTACCCCGACCCAAGCCGCCCCCGCCCTGAGCCCTAAAACTCGCCCCGGCCCTGACCTTAAAACTAACCCTTGCCCTCCTCCCACTATGAGGGCCTGAAGCCCTGCCCCTGCCGAAAAACCCCGACCCCACGCCCTGAGCCCTAAAACTGACCCCCTCCCCTGAAACTGCCCCTCCCACTGCCCTCAGCACTAAAACCTGGCCACCGCCCTTAAAACTACATCAACCCCCCACCCTGAGCCCTAAAACCGACTGCACTCCTAAGAACTATCCACCCCCCCAAAACACGGCCCCAGCCCCACTTACATGTCTGCATCCGGAGCTTCCTGTCCTGGTGCTTCTTGTTTCTCTACCCGCCCATCCAGACATCTGGACCAATATCAGCCTTAACCACGCAAATGCTTGGTTAAGGCAGATGAGTGGTTCAGGCAAGTGTTGTTCCGCTTGCAGGGAAATGGGATGCGTGGCCCTGCCTGCGTTGTAAAGGCTGTTTACCCTTCGAATGGATATGATACTATTTTAATTGATATTCACAAGATACCATATTACTAACTTAATTTTGAGCGATCAATAAATTTCAATAAGGCACTTCCAGTCATTCCTGGAGACTTTGCAAAGACCTACAAAAGTCTGTTGTCATGAAGCACAGAATTGTTTTTTTGCAAAAATGGACCATGTGAGCTGCATTTCCTGTGTACCAGAAGTATGATTGACACAAGAGTGATCGCACAAAACAAGCAATTCTTTAAATTCCATAGTAAGTTAGTTAATTTACTTTCCACTTACTTAGATGTAATGGGAGGGGCAGCTAGAGGCGCAGCTGCTAATATTTAAGGCATCGAATGGTAAGGGTGGTGTGGTCAGAACTGTAGTTTGGGGATTACTTTTGTTCGCTGTGCTATTGTAGGTAGCACAAATAAATAAAATAACTCACCGGAGGTCGCAAGACTAGGCACATTTAATGTATGCCATCTTTAAATGGAACTGGAAACAAAGGAAGTTTTTTCCCCATAAGCTTTAAGGCCACTGAGTAATTTCATGCTAAAGACCTCTCTTAAAAGAAGAGTGAGAAGAGACTTGCTTATGCAACTAACTCCCACTATAGCTAAACTCTAACTTACGACCAGTCCAGACTCAACAAGTGACCAGGGCCGTCCCAAAGGCTACACTGTGACTTATGAACTGACCAGACTCAAGGATATGGCATTTGCCCTCAGCAGACCCTTCGACACATGCTGACCGTAAGATGTCCTTAGTCACATGCAGCTCATATATATACAGAACCAGGCCTCTCAATGGTTACCAGGAAGAATGTATTCAGGGCCCAGCAGGAAGAATCAGTAGTCTCCCAGCGCATGCCCCTTGAACCAGGATGCTCATTACAGTCACTGTGTCTGCCTGGACGTCGCTTTGTTTTGTCATTCCTGCATGCTTACTGTGCCTCTGAGCTCTGTGGAGCAACCTTGAGGCGGCCTGTTGGTGCAGTATAAAACACCCGAGGAGACAGGTATGTTTTTCATTCTACAATGAGAACCTATTGTTCTCAATGGAGGCACTGCTACACACAATCAAATGTTGGGTTGTTCTCGACATATTTTCACTCTGGAAAAGCACTTAATTACAGTGAGAAAGTATCTGCAAGGTTTATGTGCGCTACTTTTGCAAGTCAGAACTCCTTGACAGGCCTACTGACCTGCCTTGATCCTTAAATTTGTGAATTCAGAAATCTCACGATAAAGGTGAAATGTGCGCGGCTGGAAATCACATTTGCAATGCTAAAAATCCTCCGATCGTGTGGGACTGGTAGGTGTCTTTGTTTACACACCTATGTTCAACTGATATTGGCATAGAGCTCTAAAAATCAGGCCAACATTGGCAAAGGTGACCAGCTTGTTTTCACCGATTTCCTGCGCTTTTCAATGAACCAATTATGAGGGTAAGTTTGTGACAAATGTAGGTGGCTAACGATTTTTCTGTTTTGTTAGTATTTGTTATTAGTGCTTTCGCACAAAATGTCACATACGAATATACATAAATACTAATATATATAAAAGTCAAAATAATAGAAACAAAAAATAGATGAAAGAAGTGAGACAGGAACGTGAGGGTGCTCTAAGGATGGTCCAATACACCCCCAGTGTATGCTGGCATAGGCGCATATTATTATGACTAGCTGCATTGAAAAGGATTCAATCAATGTAGCTCTGATTGGACCAGTGTGGCTACACTGCGGATGATTTTCTTCTGATATTGCAGGCAGTTCACATTATAGCGATGCATTCTCCACATCTGCCCTGAGCAGCAAGCACTACACACTCTTCATCAGTGCTAGAAATGCACAAACCACTCATTGTGCTGATATATGACACCTGCGCGTATGCAGCGAACAAATAAACTGTGTTTTTAAACAATCTCCTGGCATTCCCAGAGAACCACTACACTGCCACGCGAAGTGCTCCGCCTGAGAGTGAAATTTAATGCGCTAATGGAAAGCGTAAAAGCACCCTCACTTCGCGGCCGCGCGAGACGCGGGGGGAGCAGGGCTCACAAAAGCCCACTGTTGCCTGAGAGGAGGGCCGGGTATCCGATGGCCACAGTCCCTTGGGTGGGGGTTGATGGGACTGTGAGTGGGACACACACGGAGAGAGGATGTGGTCCGTCGGCTTTATCTGCCGACTTTGGTGCTGGAAACCAGGGTTCGAGCCTCGGGGTCGCGTCCACATCCTGTGATCCTGGGCAAATCACTTAATCACCCCGTGCCTGAATGTGTAATGTAAATACAGTGCTCGTGTAAAGCTCTCCAATACCTTCGGGTCGAGTTCGCGCTATATAAATATGCAAAAAATAAAACACAGTCTCAGACTCTGTCCTACAACCCTTGGCGGCTTCATGGTGCTTGGAGTGAGAGGAGTTTGTGTTCTGAGTGACAGGCTGCAGCCCCAATCACGTGTCAGCTGCTACCCCGGCGCGTGCTCCATCCCTGATCTCAGGGCTCAACAAGGCACAGGCTAGAGCAGAAAGCAGACAGGACTCAGCCCGGTTTATTTTCTGTACCTTCCACTCCTTGCCCATGGGGTCCAAACATGTGATGTCATCGCGGGTAACAATGTGTGATGTTATTTGCGCTACACTTGCATTTTAGTGGATTGGTGTCTGTGACTTGCGTCTTTCACTGGTGAATCTCCGAGTGCCCCCCCCCCCCCCCCCCTCCCCCACCCCACCTTAAGTTCAGCACGTGGCCCTTGCCTAGAGTGCCACCGCCGGTTTGTGTGAGTGGATACTGATATGTGCGTCAATAAATAACAGTGTAACAGAAGACAACCCTTTCCTTCGTCAGAACACAAAATATCTTGTAGTCATATGTCTGTGAGGCGACTAAGCGCTCTGCTTGCTAGCGAGCCAGTGGAATTGTGTCTTATGCGTCATTAGACAGCATGACTTGCAAACTGTCTGAAATTACAACATGGTTAGCACGTTGGTGGCGAGGCAGCAACGTTTGTTTAGAACTCCTCTCCTACCGGGAGTTCAGTGCAATGGGGCACACACTAGCTGGGCGTCTAATATAACAGACATCTTTCCAACAGAGGCGAGGGGGGTCACTTTACAATGAGGCAAACGAATGGCGCAGATGGTCAGCATATACCAAAAGTAACAACCTGTGCAGTCGGGTCACCACGACCATCAAACCACAACCCACCAAACAGGCGTGCATCACACTGTTTTGTGAGTAGCCTGGCCGCAGTTTTATTTAAACACAGTTCAGTCACGGCACGCAGGCGGGGAGCATTTTGACGGTTATTAATGTCACTTTAAAATGCCATCTCAATGGCAAATTAATATTAACCCCTATCTCGGTTATCAAAGATTCACATTTGGCAGTACTCGTTGACGTGTCCGAATGTTAGTGGGGAGAGATTGTATCATCCAGCAGATTCATGGCTACAACTTGCTACTGACTGCTTTACCTCTGTTGCCGGCCCTTAGGCCCCGGGCTCAAGTCCTAAAAAAAGGAAGTGGGGGGACTCACCCAATTGGGTAGAATGGGTGTGACATTAGTGTGTGTGACATCACAGGACGTGGCATCACTGAGTGTGACATCACAGGACGTGGCATCACAGGAAGTGACATCACAACCCCATACCTCACAGGAAGTGACATCAGATCCTAAGGCCTCACTTATGTTTAGAAGGTCTATCATGAGTACATTTGAGCCCATTACAATATTTTACAAATAAGATTTTGCATTAGGGTGTGCCAAAATATTGTCGCAAGCTAGATGCAAAATCTGGGCTTTAAGTTATACACTTTTCTTTTAAAACCCTGCCACAAATAAATTGGCAACAAGTAGAAATGTGGCAGTATATCTGTTCTGCCTAATTGTTTGCAATGTCTGTATTTTAAAATATCTTATGGGGTTAAGGCACCTCATGCAGAGACTTCCTGTAGAGATCTTTGTGTGCCAGCTAAATCTCAGGGAATAATAATAATGATAAGGTAACTCTGAAGGATAACGTATTTGCTGGAGAGGTGTGTTTTGCCAAGTCCTAATTTTGAATCATAATAGCATAGAGGGGTAATATGTCTCCTGCAAAGCACATTACGTAACATGCAGATGACAGATTTTTATTTTATGTAAATGGGTATGTGGGTTACTGCTTTCAACACAGAGATCCTTTTGTTCCTTGCAGTTCATAAATTGTAATCCTTCTAATATAGCACAGTGAGGTATGAAGGACATGTGGCTCTCACACCTTGTAAAACTCACTGTTTTATGTAAAACATCCTTTATACTGATGTGCACACATATGATTTATTGTCAATGTATAATCTGTACGTGTGATGTAAAGCACCTCTGACACTCTGCATTGGGATACGTAGTGGCACTACTCATCCCAATGCAGGGTATCCGAGCGCTTTACATCACTTGTAGACAAATAACAATTTAAATACCACTACTTTGTTTTGTTTCTTTTATAGCGCTTTAGTACTATTGTAGTGCTAAAGCGCTATAAAAGAAATAAAACAAAACAGTGATATTTAAATTGTTATTTGTGTAAATACTGGGGCGACCAACACATCTGACATTCTAACAGTGCGTGCATATATGACTCATATATATAGGGACCGAACAAAGTCAAAAGAATTTCTCTCTTAAGTACCCGTGGAGTGATGTCTTTGTTTACCCTGCATTGCATCTATGTGTGAGGCTCCCAATAGCTCCCCATCAGGATACTCCAACAAAGACAGGATACTCTAACAAAAAGAGGCCTAATGGCCCCTTAACTTTGGCCTTTGTTATGGGCCCAGTTTGTATCTGATAAGCCCCTTCTCTGTCTGCACATTCCTTCTCAGAACAAAAGCAGACAACGCAAAGGCGCTGCTGAAAGTGTCCAGGTGTCAGAAAATTAAACCAGGACGAGTTCAGCATATTTCAGTAAATCCGCGAGAAGTACAAGGAATGGGGCATTCTGCTGAAAGCGGTCAGCTTTGCAACAGGGTAGACAGCGTCTAACCTCTGAAAATAGTGGGTAGATGGCATCTACCCTCGACTCGAGCCCTGCTTAGGCCTTTAAGCTGCAAGTGCCAAATCTGCCCTGTTGGGTACCCCCACCCCTCTACCCTTGGCCCTGCTAGTTGACATCCCAGAACCCCAGGGAGTTCCTTTCCTACCCTTTTTGGGCTTCTTGAGGCATGGGTTTGCCCAGGTTCACTACCTGGACCACGCATGTTTGTCCACTACAACACTCCTCTTCCTGCTGGTTTGTCTGGAGTGTGTTGGTGGGTTAATGTTCCACGGCACGCTCTTTTCTGTTGGGTCAAGCTCTGGGTACACCTTTTATCTAGCCCCTGCCGCCATGCAATTGACTAGTTCAAATGCCAACCTTGACCTCACCCAATCAGCAGGGGGCACTGCAGCGAGAAGCCTCCTCAGTTTTGCGCTCTTTGGCCCTTGCAGGTAACCTTGGCGCACATTTGTCTTTGTCCTTTTCAGCCCGGATGACCACCATTGGCTAACTTGCGGGCCCTCCTCCCCGGTTATGTCTGTCTCTGACCTGCTCATCGAATGCTGGGCCTCCCTCTGCACTAACCTGTGCATTTGGGCCACCCTGGTCAATATACCATTACCCTCGCCCCCAAACATATGCACCTCACACTGCTTTTGGAGTGGTCTGGCCAGTTTTAATTCAACACAGTTTACTCACTGGACACAGATGGGAAGCATTCTGACGGGTATTATTGGCACATTAACATTCCATCTAAATGGAAAATTAATATTTATACACTACTCAATTATCAAAGATTCTCATGTGGCAGTCCTTGCATCTGGCAGTCTTTGGTGAACTGTCCTGATGTTATTTGGGGAAGGTTGTATCATCCAGCAGATTCCTGGCTCCAACTTGCTACCAACTGCTTTACATCAGTGGCTAGCCCTTAGGCCTTTGGGCTGCAAGTACAAAGACTGCCATGTCACGTGCCCCCTCCCCACGCTTCTCCACTTGGCCTTGCCATTTGATATCTCAGAGCCCTAGCGAGTTCCTTTCCTACCCATTCTGGGGGGGCTTGAGGCTTGGACTTCCTTAGGTTTATTGCCCGGACAACCACACCGCAAAAGGGGTTGTCACCCCTTTGTGTCTCACCTTTATTGCATTATTCTTCAGTTGCACCCTACCAGCTGCAGTACACTGGCTATGTTACCCTTGAACATTTGGATGCCTACCCCCAAAAGGTGGACACCACCCCCTCATAAAAACCTGGTTCTTACAGATTGATTAGCCCGTGCCGTACAAAGTCGAAACCCCAGCTGCTACAAAATGTATTCATTTCAACATTGAGTCTTGTCTTGGATCTTTCCACCACGCTGTGCAATGTGCCCCCTCCATTGGTATCGGATGATCTTTGACCACATTAACCTAGTGCTCTCCAGTGTTTTTGATGATGTGATGACGTCCTTGTTGATGTCATTCAACAGCTGTCCTCTGCCTAGTATTGTCAAGTAGAATCCCCCCTAGATGTATAAGCAGTATGTATGGCTTGAATACATCGTCCCTCAACCTTTCTACAGCCCTTACTAGCTGCTCCCATTTCATGTCCGGCATGCCCACCCATGTCATCATGTTGTGCAGTTGCAGCCATCCTGACCTTTCACTGCCCATCTCTGTGCCCTCATCGCAATAGAGTGTCCCACAAAACATACTGTCCTTGCTCCATCGTATGCATCACTTCTCAAGAAAATGAGTATTATTTGTTCCAACCCTCGGTACGCACTCTTAAGTAGTACTTGTACACACTCGATTCCCATCTGCTGATTTGTTTGATGCTTGATTCATCCAAGACTAGTGTCGCTGCTGTCGTTGCTACCCCCATTCAGGAGGAATGGGTCCCAAAGTGCAGTGACGGGAGACCTGCCTGCCTCAGCGCATTACCTCTGTCAATTGAACCTACTGAGGAAAGACCTGCCCTGGTGCATCAGCAATTGTGCACCGCCCACTGGCCTCCTTTGCATATATTCCTTCATGACATAAACCTGGCAGCACTTGAACTCAGAAGAACTTGAATTTTTGGAATTCAAGCCAAAAAGTAAATTTCAAGCACCGGTGTCACACAAAATGTTGGACACATTTGAACTACTAGTCAAGAAAGACTCGGGTGTCTTGAACTTTCAAGAAAAAAAAACCTATTTATCCAAAGCTGAGGTGAATATTTTGAGGTCTTTGGCAAACAACACTGACATAGTATTTCAACTGCCAGATATGGGGGGCGCATTGGTCATGATGGACCAGAGCTATTACAAAGAAAAAGTTAATGCACATGTTGGGGATACGTCCATATATGCTATTGGATAAAGATCCCACCACATAATTCACTGGGACTCTTGGGAAGATCTTGGATAAGGCTTCAGAGTTAGAATACGTCAGTTCGTCCACTAAGTCTTTTTAACTACTTCCTGTCCACGGAGACCACAGTTGTACATGCTGCCAAAATCCCATAAAAAAAAGCTCTGATCCACCATTTCGCCCAATTGCATCTGGGTGCAGTTCTTTATTTGAACCGTTGGGGAAATACCTATATATATTTTTGCAACCTTTTGTCCAATTATGGAGGTCTTACATCCGAGATACAACAGATTTTACTTGTCGTTTGGAGGAACTTCCACACAAAGGGAACAGCAATTGGGCTTATGCACAATAGATGATACATCTCTTTACACATCCATCCCACATCAGGC
Organism: Triturus cristatus; assembly: GCF_964204655.1. NCBI lineage: Eukaryota > Metazoa > Chordata > Amphibia > Caudata > Salamandridae > Triturus > Triturus cristatus. The sequence goes on from NC_140581.1 coordinate 831,849,986, forward strand.
AGGTCTGGAAGCCACAGAATGGGTACTTCTGCAAAAACCAAAAGAGCACATAAGGTTTTTCCCCTAGAGATTCTGCATTTTTGTTTGCATCACAGGTATTTTAAATGGGAGAAGTCTCATACGTTGGCTGACAACAGTCAACGTCCCTCTGGGCGCGCCGTGAAATACTTCGCTGAACGTGAATGAAATGTTTGTTGAAGATTGATGAGACGTAGAAATTAATCTTCAATTTCAAGTTTTAATACATGAAACATCAAGTTGATTCATATAATCATGTATTGGAAATCATTACGAAGAGTGACATCACTGTATCAGGATGTTAGTTTAAGTGTTAAATTCGGTCCCAATGCATTTCGGGCCCCTCTGGCCCTTCATCAGGGGAATCTGATGTGTTCAAATGTGCCGGTCAGTCTCGCATCGGGTTGTCAGCCAACGCATGAGACTTCTTTGACTTTCACACTCTTTGGGTTTATGAGAGTGATACCTCTGTGGCACCTGACAAAATCGCAATTTATTTAACCTCGGTCTGTGCACGATCCAAATAACTGTATCATACTATTTTAAATGGGAGGACATTTTTTTCCTTCAAGTCAGTGGTACATCCATGGAATATACGGGAGCACCGGCGTACGCAAATACATTTCTGGCTAAATTTGAACATGATTATATCCTTGAAAATCCATTGTGGCAAGAGAACCTAATCCTCTATTGTCGATGATATTTTTTTTAATTTAGAAAAATACTTCAGAAAGTTTGGAAAATAACATTCAGGTTTTGAACTCAAGAAATCCCAAAATTCCATTCACCAAAACACTTAGCGACACTCATCTTCCATTTTTGGTTGTCTGGGTCGAAATGTCAGAATCAGGAATAACAACAAGTGTGTACAAGAAGTCGACACATCTAAATAATACCTTACTATAGCACAGTTTCCATCCATCATGTTTGATTCAAAATCTACCATATTCTCAATTTCTGAGAATTAGAAGAATATCCTCAGATCAAGCAACTTACAATAGCACTTTGAAGGAACACACACAAAAATACACCGCCGGAGGCTATCTTTCCAAAATATCGACTGATTCAGAAGCTCGGGTTATGGCTATGGAACGCAAGACCCTGTTACATAAGAATCCAATGGGTAAACCAGTGTTAGTATCAAGGTTTTCCATGAGGTCCATAGGAATAAAGAAGAAGATCAACAAACGATGGGCACTGTTACAGAATGTGCCAGATTTTCGTGGACTGTTTATTTACAAACCTCTGCATGCTTACACAAGATCCAAAAATCTTAAAGAGATATTGTCATCACAGAGGGTGCCTTTGAAACAACAAGCTGAAGAAATTAAAAAATGCCGTAACTGCATTCATTGTAAAAATGTGGTTACAGGTAACATAATTACACACAAGAACGGGCGAATAAGTCGACCTTAATCATTCGGCTGATCGTAATTCCAGCAATATGATATACAGTATCAAATGCCCAGGCGGGCTCATGTATATTGGCAAAACTGAAAGGAGAATAACAATCAGGATAACGCAACATAAAAACATGATTCACAACCGGAATGGGAACTCCAACCTGGTCTTACATTGGTTAGAATCCAGGCAAACCATAGCTCAAATGCGCTTCCAAGTTCTAGAAGTACTCACCATTATCCCTGGTCACAAGAATTCCAAAACGCTTTTGAAGAGAGAGATATTTTGAATTAGAATCTCCACGAGGGCTGAATGATAAAATCAACATGAGCTGTTTTCTCTCAACTTGTCTGTGTTACACTGTAGGAAGGCAGGATCCTTCTAGCATGGTTAGCCCCACTTTGTGCCTGGTGTTGCTCTGTTTTCTGACTAGTCTGACTGGGATCCTGCTAATTAGGACCCCAGTCACTGTGCTTCCTCCCTAAATAAGACAATGGTAAATACTTTGGTACCTTCCCAATTGGCTACTAGTGTACCCCTGTAAGTCCCTAGTATATGGTACTTAGGTCCCCAGGGCATAGGTGCACCAGGGGTCTCCCATGGGCTGCAGCATGTATTATGTCACCCTTGAGAGACCACTCAAACTGTGATTACAGGCCTGCCATTGCAGCTTGTGTAAGTTGGTGCTAGCACCACTTACAACAGATATACGTTTCCTTATATCTGAGGTCAATACACTTAAAACCTATAAGTCACCCCTATGGCAGTCTCTTCAGTTTTGAGGGCAGGATGCTTGGTTACAAGTGTGAAAGTGCCCCTGCATGAGCACGGCCCCTCTACAAAACCCAGAGTCGATTTTCCAGGCTTTGTAAGTGCGGTCAGCCAGTTAATACATATAGTGGACATCAAGTCAAATACGAGATGTCTAAATATATATTGGTTGCACCAAAACCGGTGATGTTTGGTATCAAACATGTTGGAATCTTACCCCAACACCTATTCCAGCGTTGGATGTAGGCTCTCAAGTACTCCCCTATGGTGCCCCCCTGTATTCCCAGTACCAGCCTTTTAGGGTCTAACAGCAAACTAGTGCTGCTGCTGGCCACAGACATGTTTCTGCCCTCCTGCTGCTGAGCTGAGCTCGTGCAGGGGAAGGCAGAACAATAGGTTTCCTGCCACCGGGAGGTGTGACCACCTCCCCGACAGGACTTAGTGTATTGGGCTGGGGTGGGGGAGATTGCCAGCACCACCAGACTGCTTTGACGGGCACATTTGGTGCCCTCTTTGCATACTCCAGTTTGAGCCAGTTCAGGGAGCCGTTGGCTCCCGCTCTGGTGTGAAACTCGATAAAAGACATGGGAGTATACTCTGGTAAACATCCTTGAATCGTCCCAACCCTTTCTCTACGGTACTTAAGGGTTTACCTGTGGGTGCTCTTCAGATTCATCATGAGACAAGATTCGAACCCGAAACCACTTCAACCTATACTGTCTGGGCACTTTGGACATCGTGGACTTCGCCTAAGAACCGAGACTGCACCAAGGAAGACTCCTGCTGCTCTTGGTCTCATCGTCCTGCCAGTCTTCTGCGTCGTCTGTGCCTGTGCTTCACTCTGGTTCCTCTCCAGGCCTGTGGGCATCAAGGACACCCAAAGTAATCTCCCTAGGAGTGAAGAAGTCACTCCCCAGCATCTGCAGGCACCGCAACAAAGCTGACTGGTCTGCTGCTCTTGAAGTCCTATGGACTCCGAACGGCTCAGCAACACAGGTGGTGGTTTTGCACCTCCCTCGAGGCCTGCACTGTCTTCTGAGCCAGTTTGAGGCCAGTATCCCTCTTCAGAACCGCTGGAACAGAACCTCTGTGCACCGCATCGACTTCCTCTAGAGATCTTCAGGCTACAAGAAGCTCCAGCAGCTATTCCTGCCAAAATCTTCATCCTCACCGCATCCTGTGCACCGTGGGCCTGCCTCTTAGGTGATCTGCTCGGGATCCTCTTGCGACTCCTTTGCCTTTAGCCTGTGGGTCCTTTTGAGGGTCTTTTTTGGCTTCAGTGGGCTCCCGTGCTTGCTTTGGGCCTGCTCTGACTCTCCTGCACTTGGCGAGTCCCTTGGGCCTTTTTTGATCCCAACGCTGCACCTTCTTTGTTTACCAATTCTGTTGCTGCTGCCAAGGCTTGTTGGTGCTCCCGCCGGACACCAACCCCCTGGTTCTTGACTCCCGACATGGAACAGCTCGTGAACGGCTCCTGGTCTTCCACAGCATCACAGCTTCACCGATAAGGTCACCGTCATCACTCTGCATCTACATGAATTGGTTGTCATTGGTCTCCCGTACCTCCTGGTCATTTCCGAGTGGCATAGACTCTGTCCCCTCTGCTTGTAGGTACCCCTCTTCAAGAATCCACCCTTGGATTCCACTGAACGACACTTTCACCTTCCTCGCTAGCGGCCTCTTTTCTTAAGTCTCCCATTGTGGTGGTTTCTGACGTCACTTTGCACCTATGCACCTGGCTTCCATGGTGTAGCTATCCTGGTTCCTGGGGTATCCACAGGTGGGGTGATTTTCCAACCTTCCATCTTCCACAGGGTTTCTTCAGGGTCCACTGGGTGGGGTCCTCCTTCTTAAAAACTGCCACTGTGACTTTCCCATTGACTTGCATTTAGTACGCAGCTGTGTTTCCAATCTGCACTCATCCTCCATGGGGTTTCTAGGTACTTACCTTGGGTGGTTCCTTGGGTCCTTGGCTCTTCTAAGTCTTCTGGGTACAGTCTTAACTTCGGTCGCAGCTCGCATTCCACTTCTTTAGTATATGGTTTGGTCTCCCCTGGATACCACTGTGTATTTGTGCTTACTTACCTGTTTTACAAATGAAAATTGTGTGTATTGTGTTGATATCTCCGGGTAGAAGATATACCAATATGTTAGTGAGTATGTATAATAAATATAACTATTTTTATAACTACACAGTGTGGTTCTTTTTCGTTTAAACTACACTATATGATTAGTTCTGGTAAAACAAACTGCTTAACACTCCTTCTGGTCTAAGCCTGAAGGCAGCTCCCCACAGCTACCATTTAGAGAGCTTTCAATGGTCCTCTAAGACCACTAAATCACCATAAGGGTTGTCTGGATTAGTGCAAGGTGCTTCACTAAAATAAGAGTGCACCATATACTAAGCCAGCCTCCTACATACTTTTCACAATATTGGCAGGAGATGTTCATATTTAACTCGGTCATGGTCAATACTTTATTTTGCATCGTTTCCGATGCATGAAAGTGCAACCACAATTAATGTGAACATGATAAAAATACCTACATAACCATTAAAACATACATGTTAAAAACAAGTTTCCAATAAAACAAAATTCCTTTCAAATCTATTAATGTACAAATTCATACCTAATTTCATATTCAACTCACATGGTTTACATTCATACACTTCATGCTCTCAGTATTGTGCTATGTTGTTCTTATTGATTCCTCAGCTTTTTGTTGTACAGTTTGAACCAATCTGCTCATGTTTATTATCTATTTAAGGGTACTAGCCCAGTTACGGGCACAGATCTGTAATTGAATGATCATTATCTGAGTAATGTATTTTTCGTTTAAGTATTTTTCATCTCTGTTTTTAAAAATTTTATTTACAGTTTTCAAACAATACAGACATCATCACAGCAGTGCCAGCATAACAGTATCAGTATAGCAATAGTACGACCTGTCCATGTATGTGGAAAGATAAAGAGAAAAAAGAAAACACCGAGAAAAAAAAGGAAAACTAGTCACAGATTGAGCAGTGCGTTCCACACAACTTACTTTGATCATGTCCATGCATGAGTCCATAAAACAGTATAACTTGGCGGATACAGCTAATTACAAACATTACAGACCCATGAGGGGTGGGCACATACAGGCTGTCTTGGAAGGCCCAGCTATGCCAGGGCAAAAAAGAGAGTCAGTCTGTCCCATCATGTGCCAATTGCTGCAGATACATGCGTAGTGGATGCCAAATGTCCCTGGGGCGGGATGTGAGCGGTGTATTGAGGCGTATAGCTCACTGATGTCACAGAAAACGAGACTTCCGAGCCATGTAGCATAAGTGGGACAATGCCTGCCCGCCCCCCCCCCCCCAGCAAATTGCCACCTCTCGCTTAGCCAACAATAAAGCTATGCTGTGAAGGGGCGGGCATTCTTAGGGACATTTCGAACATACCCCACCAGCGCCATCAATGGATACGGGGTCAAGGTCCTCTCTACCATCTGGGATACCTGTGAAAGATTGCTGTCCAAAAGTTACTAATAGGTGTGCAGGCCGATGCAAGATAGAAGAAATCAAGTGACACTCAGGGAATTAGAAGGATGGAGAGGGTCTATCCTTGGCCATAAAGCTGGGTGTAATGTAAGTAAGTTGAAGAAACTTAAAATGTATCAATTTATGTCTGTGATTAGGGGATATTAACTTGGTTTGCTGACAACAGAAATACCAAACATCATCTGGAAGAGGGCGACCTATGTCTGCGGCCCAGGCCTCTCGCAAGCGTCCATCTGAAGCGGGCAAGAGCACTAGACGCGTCTTATACAACTTAGAGACCAGGTGACCTCCCTCCGCTTCCCCTATGATGTTTTTGAGAGGGTAGAAATCCACCGGGGCAATGGGGTAGGATGAAACCCGGGCACGCATTGCACTTTGTATGCAGTGTAGAATAAATATATCAATTTGGGTAGCATCAATAAAGCGTGTGTCATCTGCCCAGGAGATAGCGTGGCAGTCCGGAAATTAGTCTCAGGCAGTGTACAGTTCATAGCACATCAGGGTGTTCTTAACGGTTAATGGCAAGTGGCAGGGCGGAGGCTGTGCCATGCCTAGCAGGTGGTGGTTATTGGCTGGATATCGGTAGGTTCCAAAGGTATACTGACTGGGAGTACAATGTTAAGCGGCGTCTCACCAGTGTGGTATCTCTCCACGTGCTGGTAAGGCAGTCAGGCATCGCTGGGTACCAGTAATACGTATACTACCATTGCGCAACTAGGTAGTAAAGGTGCAGGTGCGGCACCCCAAAACCCCCCTCTCATACCGGAGACCAGTGTGTGGTAAATAAATCAGGGTAGGGATCATTTTATCTATCTCTCTATCTGCGATGTCAACCTATCGACCCCTGGACTGTAATTCAGCTGGATGACTTGGTTCTTATCCCGATGGATATGTATGCCCTGATATTTCACTGTGTCCTCACACCACAGCAGCGGGTACGAACAATGAAATCGAATCTTTCAGAGGGCAATGGAAACAGTTCAGACTTCTCCCAGTTAATACACAATACGGAATATTGGCCGAATCTCTGGATCTACTGAATACCAGGGTCAAGGTTTGTGGCAGGGTGTTTAAGAAAAACAAAAATGTCATCCGCATACAGTGAAAGAAGCAGTGGACCGGGACCGAACCACAACCCGCGTTGTAAGTGCTTCTCCTGTAAGTGTCGCACCAGCTGGTCCATCGCTATTATAAATAAAAGTGGGGATAATGGGCACCCCTGTCTGGTTCCTCCGGCCAAGGTGAACAAGGGGATCAAAGACCCGTTGGCCCAGATACATGCAGTTGGTTGCGTATAAAGGAGCATGATGAGAGACGTAACCCCGTAGTTTTCGAAGTGTCGCCAGTAAAAAAGGCCATTCCAAAGAGTGAAATGCATTTTTGGCATCTATCAAGGCAACCGCAGCCGGGATATCTGGGGCTATCCTATTCAGTACGGAAAACAATGTGCGTAGATTGGTAGATGTGTACCGGTGAGAAATAAACCCCAATTGGAGAGGGGAGACAATGGTCTCGAGGAGAAGAAAAAGTCTACTGGCGAGTAGTTTAGCTAAAATATTATTGTCGAAATTCAACAGCGACACCGGACGATAGGATTGACAAACCTGTGGGTCCCTCCTGGGCTTCGCCAGCAAAACTTTAATCGCCTAACGCAAAGTAGGGGGAAGGGTCCCCACCGATAGCGCTTCTGCATACAGCTCCAACAGACAGGGTGCAAGCAGATGGTTATATGTTTTATAAAATGCTCCTCATAAGCCATCGGAGCCCGGGGCCTTAGATCCTTCCATGGAGTCAATGGCAGAAATAATCTCGAAAACTGTTACTGGTCCGCTTAAAAACTGCTCTTTTGGGGAGGTCAGCCAAACCAAGGCAACCTCGTAGGAATACTCAGTAAGATTGCTGTCTTCTCCCGCATATCGGGAAGTATACAGTCCTGTATAGTAACACATCAATTCCGCATGGACCTCACCATTGCCCGGGAGCCATCTGCAAGAGTGAGCTCTGGGATGTAGTCACTGCCCCTTTGTGGACGAAGCACACTACTAGCCAGTGTTCAGCCGGGTCGTTCACCCTCACTGTACCGCCTCGCCCATGACCCTTTCCTAGAAAGAGCACTTCCCGGTCCGCAAGTTCGCAAAATTGCTCCAGCGTTTGAGCCCGGCTTTGCAACTGAGTACTGTCATGTTCTCGGGCCGCAGCAGCATCCATCCGCTACAACTCTACCTCCACCTGCTCCAAAGAAAGACGTATGTTCCCGAGTAAACCAGACTGTTTGGCAATCGTCACCCCACGAATAAAGGCTTTGAAGGCCTCCCAAAGGGTGGCCTGCGTCGAGACAGTATCTTCACTGATGGCGAAATAGTCGATTATAGCCAAGCAAAGTCCAGAAATACTGAGTCCTGGAGAGCCTGATAAGGAAATCTCCAAACGTATTCCACCGCCCCCCCAGGGAATGGAAAGGACAGTATTACGGACACAGGAGCATGATCGGACAAGTACGGGGGAGGCAGTTCACTTCGCCCAGCAGTGGCAAAATCGAGTTCGAGAGGAGCCAATAATCTAAGCAGGACCAAGTGCTGTGCGGCTCCGAAAAGAAAGTGTGTCCTGGGCTCAGTGCATAGCGATGACGCCATGCATCCCTGAGGGCATATGTGGTACAAATATCACGCAAAACCTGGAGGGCACGAGGCTTCCCAATCGGGCCGCTCGCAGTTGAATCATGGACTATATTCATGCAGAGGTTACGGTCACCTCCCCCATTATAACATGATCAGTGTCCACCCTCCCGAAAAAAGTATGGTGAGTTTACGTTCAGTGCATAGACAGATAGTAGAAACACCTTCTGGCCTGCCAGTTTGCCAGTGACTGCAACATATCTCCCCTCCTTACCACTAATTCAATCAGCTGGGACAAAGGGAACCGATTGGTGAATTAAAGTACAAGTACCGTAGGAATATGTGCTGTAGGTAGAAAAATATCTGTGCGGGCCCCACGTGGAGGGAAAGGTGCGCCTCCTGTAAATACGCCCCCTTCATTCCTTTCCGTGCTGGTTTTATACACTTTGTTCACTCACTTTTATTTTTTCCTTGATATTTCATTGTGCATTTGGTTCAAATATTTAGTGTCTAGATTGTTGCATGTCGCAGTGTTTTGTTACGTTGTTTTGTTTAGAGATATGTCACATCTGGAACTTTGCATGAAGTCTTTTCATAATACATCTAAAAAATTGAACAAATAAAGCTGTGGTAACATCCCACTTGTACCACTGTTTTCTCTGTTTAGAGTGGCCCATGAAGAAGACACCCTGTCCCGAAATGCATCGGGCATTACACTTCCAAATTGGAATCAACAGTGGATCAACCATTGCGTATTTTTTTTTTAAAGTAATGATCTTAGGTTTAATGGGACAGATTGGTCTTTGTATTAGTAATAGGTTTAACTATTTTGATGGTTGAACAAAATTAAAAGTGGAAACTTCACAATAAGTGTAAAATTCGTTTTATGCTGGAGGATAAATTCATTTGCTGTGCACACTGAGCCCAAGGTACCAGCGGTACCTGACCTTTTTTGTTACCACTTGGGGGCTGCCAGGCATCTCAGCTCGACCCATCTGCCTTTGGCGGCTGGTCTGTTTTTGATTCCCAGATTTAAAAAAACCAAATATTCCTCCCTTAGTACCATATCCCTTAAAGTTAAGAACTGCTCGCCCACCACCGTCCTTGCCAATGGGACCACCTCAGATACCCCCTGCGCACAGAAAAACACGAGGAAAAAGACTGTTCTGAAAAGTGTTGCCTCGTACAGGTCGCTACAAACCCTCGCAAGGGCCTCCATCACCGCTGCTATTCATTCAAAGTTAATTGGCAGCCTACTGTTCTTTGTCTGTTGCCTTATGCGACCCCAGCCTTTCATTGCAGCCCTAATGTAAAAACTTTTTGTGGGGTCCGTGCCTTGTCTAACCGTACAATAGTTAGCTACCGCTGCCAACTGTTCCTGAGTCTGTGATCAAGTCTTTCCCTCTTTGAAGGACCCGTCGATAAAATGCTCCACTGATGATTGAACTTCTTGTGCGTTCATAAGTTCCTACAACCCAGCCACTCCCTTAAATACTTGCAGCCTCCTGCGATACCGGACACCTGTCTTGGGAGCCAAAAAGAATTGTCTACCAGCCAGTCCAGACCTATCAAAGTCCACATAGTCATGGGGAATGGGTTAATCTGCTGCTCTACCTCCGGTTCCAGCTCCCTGAATCTTTTCTACTGGAAACGAGAAAGGGCATTAGCTCTTGAGTTAGTCATTCCTTGAATATGCCTCAGTTCCACATTGGACCATAGGAGTGCACTCACTAGGTTTCTAATGAAACACAAAAGGCAATGTTTCCCTTGATCAACTGTATTGCTGCTCGGTTGTCTGACCAAAGCATGTTCCAGAGTTTCTCCCTCCACATGTACATTGCTGCCACAATTGGGAACCATTCTAGCATGGTGATGTTTTTCGGGAGCCCGTGAGCCCTCCAACTTGCAGGTCAGGCCTGGGCGCACCACACCCTGCCCAGTATAATCCCAAAACCTTTGCTACCTAGCACATTGGTGAATAGCTCTAACTGCTGTGATGTCACCCATGGCTACCTCCACGCCAATGTCCCATTGAACCTATACAGAAACTTCGCCCAATCAAGCATGTCTTGCAGCACCCCTTTACCCAGCCTCAAGTGGTGGTGCTTTTTAGTAGACCCCTGATTAGGCCTGCCAGCCACCTTGCAATTTTCCTACCTGCTGAAATGACCCTTACTGGGAAGTTTAATTTGCCCAGCACTTCTCGGGTTTCTGCTAGTGTTGTCTTCTCCTCCCCTAGCTTGCTCAAGTTGGTTTGTAGACCCCTGACTTTTTCTTTCGGTAGTCTGCATATCCCGGCTTCCGACCTATCTCCATGCCTAAGAAAATCTGTTATTGTTTTTAAAGGCCCTCAGTCTTTTCATTCACTAATGGAACTCCTAGTGCATCTGTCAGTTCAATGGAAGTCTTTAGGAGGCTGTTCGATTGTCCCTTTCCTGCTAACCCCACCAACAAGAAATCACTGGGATAGTGCAGCACGCTGCCTTCCGGCTGCTCTTTTTTGAGGGTGCATTCTTGGAAGGTACTGAGCATTTCAAGATAGATGTATGATATGGAACAGCCCATTTGTGAGCATTTATCAAAAACGCATTTACCTTCAAACTTAAAAGCACTAGGTTGAAACTATCTGGGTGAACAGGAAGCAGTTTGAAGTCTGACTTGATGTCAGCCTTGGCCATCAGCACACCCTTACTGGCTGCTCTCACTAAATCAACTACATCACTGAATGAGCTGTAAAAGACTGCACATTCATCTGGTTCCATCCAGTGATTCACCGAGTTGCTCTCTGGGTATGACCTGTGGCGGATAAGCCTGAATTGCCCGGGTTTCTTTTTGGGTACAGCTCCCAGAGGGGACAATATGAGGCTTGTGAGAGGAGGATCTGCAAACCGGCTTTCTATTCTGCCCATGCGTTCCTCCTTCTCAATTTTCTGCCTGACCACTTCAGGGTGTTCCATGGCTGACTTGAACTTCCTGTGTTCCCTGTTCCTTACTGGGCCACTGTATGGCATCCTTAAGCCTTCCTTGAAACCTGTCATGATAACATTGGCCTCCTCTGCCTGTGGTAGCCGTTCGGGTAGTGTCTGAGCCTAGTCTTATCTATTGGTGTCATAGCTAGGGGAAATGTTGCTGCTTTCTTAAGGGTTATCTTCGTGTCATTATCCTTTGTGGCCCGTACTGTGGTGATGTCCCTCCTTTCTCTTCCTGTTTTTGTCTTTTCCCTCAGAAACTCATTTGTTTTTTCTGTGGCTGCCCCCCCCCCCCCTCACATGTGCTGCAGGTGTGCCTGAATTTGCATGACATTCCCCAGGGGCAGTTGCCCTTCTCAAATCTACAACATGTGGCATTGGGGCCCTTTCCATAGATCAGCTTCCTTTGCCCGTATGGGGGCCTCAGCTTGATATAACAGCAATACCGTTCTTGCTTCCTTTTGCCTTGCGGTTGAAATGGTTGCTCTGCCATGGCTACTCTTTACCTCTCTGCCACTATTTAGTGCATGTAGTCCGACATATCCTCGTGGTCGGAATCTAGTATGGTCCACTTCTGCATCTTTATCCTAAAACGCTGGCCATATTAGAGTCATGTATCCCCCACCCATACATTATTTGTGCCTTGTGTATTTTGTATTCATAGACCCGCAGGTATGCTGTGTAGTGTGGAGACTTCTCAACTACTATGCATGCCATCACCTGGAACATGTCCAGCCAATTCTCAATATTCCTTTCCTTTCTCACCTGCTTCCTTTGCTTCCTATCTTCCTCTTTTTCAAGTTGCTGAGCAGGTCAAAGCCCTATAATTGCACCTCTAGGAATGAAAAAATGTCTATGAACTCCTTTCTCCAAATCATCTCTTTCACTGATGAGAGTATTAAACTTGCCAGCCCAGTGGATTTGGCCACTATTGATGGATGACATGGGGATGCCCTCATATATTGTGCTTCTGTGGTTACAGACTGGGTACTACCCCCATGAGGTACTGCGCCTCAAATGTATCCATTGGTCCCTTATAGCACTTGCACAAGACTCTGTGCCGGTTGGCCCAACATTCATCCAGGCCGTTGTAGGGATTGACCCCTACTGTTGCACTCTGCATAGCACTTGTGGTGCCTGTCTGGTATTATTATGTCCCAGATTGCTGCTGTGCTGTGCTGTCCGGCTTCACTGGGGGTGTATTAGCATGCACTTGCGGGTTAGCTGGTAATATACACGGAGATGAGCCAGTGGAATTTACATTACATGGCATGTTTACTGTATTGGTCCATGCAGTGAACACTTACTTTTATGGTCTGGCCCATCTACCATGCTGTCTGCAAATCTGTACCCTGTACTTGCACCTCTGTTGTTCTATCGCTCCCTTCGCTCTCCCCTAAGCCCAGATAGTGTGTGCCAAAAGATTTAATGCATTGATTGACAATAGCTCTTTTTTACTGACCACTTGGTAGTTGGGGCTGCAGACATAAGAGCTCCCATGATCCTCACAACCTGTGGACTTGTCCTCGCCAGCAACTCCCCCCTGCAGCTCGTCGGGTTCACAGCCCATTCAGTCTCTGCAGGAAGTTCTCCTTCCCCATTCTCGCAATGGCCTCACATTAGAGTTGCATAAAGTGCTTCAATTCCTTGGCTCGCACTGCTTCCTCGCCACATAATTCACGCAGCCTCCTGCTGCGTCTCCAGCCTGTTCCGGTTTGCCAGTTATGTTTGTAGGGCTGGGACACATTGTAAAGGGCTTCTGTATGCAGGGACTCAGCGGCTGCACTAGTCTTCTCCATGGGCTTAGGTAACAGTTAACAGCGTTTACAACGCTGTTTCCACAACGCATGGCTTTACAACGAGGTTGTTACAACGACCACATTGTTACCACGCGTGTCATTACATCGCAAGTCGTATCAACGACTTGCTGTAGCAGGCGTGCAACACCAGGGAATGTGTTGGATTTTAAATCCAACACCTTCCCTGCTGTTGCACAAACTGGAATAGGAATAGTATCGTTGATAAGACTTGCGATGTAATGGCACGCGTGGTAACAACGCGGTCGTTGTAACAACCGTGTTGTAAAGCCATGCGTTGTGAATGTATGCGTTGAAACGTCAAACATTCTTAGGTAACCGGCTGGCCAACCTACTGCACCTCTGTTTTAGGCCCAAGACCCTCTGATGGGAAAGGATAAGGCATTTGGTATGCCCATATGCAGCCCTCCCACTTTTTAGCTGCAGATGGGCCGCCTTCTTGTAGTGGTGGGCGTGGCTTCCTGTGGTCTCTGTGCAGTTCTATGCGTCCGCTTCCTCTGCTGTTTGCCCCCTTTCCTCAAAAGGTGACGGGCGATCATTCTTTGCCTATAAAGCCGTGCCCCGCTTCTCCACTCCTCCACGCTGTGGTCCAGCTGTCTCCCCACCATTCCAACCAGCAGCAATACAGGTGTATAGTGTCTCTGCTGCAGGCATCCGCCCTGGTTTCGGCTCCGACCCGCTCATTGCTCTTTGCATGCCAGGCCTCGGAACTAATATTCAGAGCGTTACTAAAAATAAGTGTTCTAACTGTGTATAGAGAACGTGAATACAAACCAACACACAGTCCTCTAAACAAGCTTCTGAGGAGGCACAAGTTATTCAGAGAAAGGACAACTTTAAAAAGTCAGGCATGAGTAACTAGTTAGAACAAGCCTCAAAGATTGCAGTCTGTAGAAAAGAGCATCATTATCTCTTAAATGCCACTATTACTCTCTCTTATACACTAGTTTCAGTTCTAAAGCTTTCCTCACTTAGTCAGACAACCTTGCCATGAGGAAAAAATAAGGCACCACTTCTGAATTTATAATTTAGGGCACAAATATTGGTCCAGACAAGGCTTTTTAGGATCAAGGTCGTGAGAAAATACATCAAGACCAGGCCTGAAGCTAGCAGTCCTGTTGCCTTATAGAGACTATATTAAACATAGAGGTGTATCGGGTGAGCACAGTTGAAAATAATATTTCCAAACTCAAACTCATGCATGAACTCTTTCAATACCATAAGTTGGTGACCACATTCAACAAAAAAAGCTAGAGGAAGGCAGGTAGCCCAGTGACACCTCAGCTATGGAGATGAGTCTTATTCCGGGGGACTCCAGTGCTGCGATAAACCTCTTGGGAAAATGGCAGCATCTCCTTCCGCAGGGTCTGACACCGATCACCTACCTTTATGGTGTATGGTAGGTTATAGTGTTTAGAAAACTGTGGTATCCATAGAGAGAGCAGACTCGTCATTTAGGGAAAAATAAGAAAAGGGACTTTTGTAGATCAGAGAAAATAATGTTAGAAAGTGAAAATAATTTGGGTTGGACTTTAGGGAGACCCAGAAACTGGACTTCCGTAAGGTAAACACTGGATGGAGCAGTCACCACTGAAATGTATTTCTGTGCTGCAAACCTTCGCATGAATATATAAATCGGATTCTCAGACATGCAATCCTGTCCTGTTCATGTTGAGCATAGCTTTTCTTAAGCCACCTTACTGCAGGGACTCGTGCCTCTCAAACCAAAATGGCCTCACATTAATACCACACGTGGGACCAACCAAAGATGGCACTGGAATGTAAAATGCTCAGAAAACGGTTCTCAGAGGTAAAATGAATGCAATATTGGTGGAAAGTTCACCTGCCTCAGATGCTGGATTTTGAGCATTTTTTCCCACTAGATAATCAGAGCAACACGAACAAAAAGCTATTTTTCACATCTTCAAGGAAATACAACATCCCAGGTGAAAAGCTCTGCAGTGAAGATTGCAGCTTCTTCAGGACCTATATTGAGGGAACATTGAGGGCCAAGTTCACCATTGGTTCTCTGAAAGTCCTTATTCTGAAGGAGAAGAGCTAGTTTCCTACAGAATCCTTCTTTCAGTTAACCTAGGATCCCTAGATGTGGTGCACAGAACACTGAAATGAGGAAAAGGGGCACAAAACCAGGGTGTTTCAGGATCCTAGACACGCTGCACTTAGAAAGATATTTCTAGCAAGTTTGAGAGATCCGATGTCCAGCATGTCACAAGCTCTACACATGAGCCCTGTAGAAAGTATGTGGGACCATCAAAATAACGCGTGAGGCAACTTTGGTTGTACAGACTGAATAACATAACCACCACTCAAATTACTTTTATATTTCACTCTACTAATTTAACACTAATCCTTTATGGGTTTGGGTGTAGCGTGCTACTCGCCGAAAAAGTGCTGCGACGCCTCATCAGGGGTAGTAAGCACTATATAAATTCAATTAGAATACAATGCAATATAGATTAAACAGGTGCTTAAACACTATTCTGGTTATATTAGTAACTGATAATAAAGCCATAACATATTACTTCAGAGAACTTACCTTCCTAGAGGGGGCTACTACCCACATGCACTGCTCATACGATAAACAAGAGTCCCATCAAAAATAAAGTCTGATGCTTTCCTCAGGAGCAGGTTCATCTTGTATCTGGTCATGTCTTTCTGAGAGTGATCTGCATCAGCAGTGTCCAATTCTCAATAATCAAGTCTGCCAGAGACAGGTCCTCCCCTCCAGATTCTTTCAAAGGACTGAAACCACACACCAATGGACTGTTAGAGTGTGGCTCTTTCAGGTGGTTATTTTCACTATACATGTACTTCCTGGAAAGCAGCACCCACCCACTTGAAGTATTTTTCAGTATCTATTTTAAACCTGCATCCTTCAATATGCTTTTTTCACTTATTTTTAAACATATTACTTTAATGATTCCAATCACTTCTGAACAGAATCGTTCTACACGGCTTGGTTCCACAATCTGATTATGCTATGTTATGTTACAAGCATCTGTATAGCACATTTCCGTCATTTGTATATTGCTGTGGTGCTTTCAGGATTAGGGTGTCCATTATAGTTCAATCAAGAGACCTAAAGGAGGGCTCAAGCCTTTTAATAAATAATCTGTTATCTCCTGCTTTTTTTAGACCTGGGGAAGAAAAAATTATATCTTTATAAAGTCTCGGACATCACCATCCAGAAAAGCCATCATTGTTAGGTCGCAGCCCACCAGCAGCTGTCTCGTTTGCTAAAGACATCCTGGGCACATTCAGAAAACTTCCCTCGGGATGCCTTCCACCTGTTGTTTACCATTAAATTTGTGGTTTGCAACTTACATTTTCTGGCTTTCTATTTTCCAGCTTTATTTTTTTTTAGGCTGTCCATTGTGAGTTTGTCCCTCCCAAGGAGCAAAGCCTTTTCACACTACCTCTCCTCGTCTTCTTCCACAAGTGCTCCTTTCTGTAAACAGGCCTGTACATCATGTTCTTATCTTGTCACATTTGCTGTGCATTCAAAGACAGAGCTCAAATGTCAGGCGCTGTCTTCCTAGGAAGCTTGGTGTTTGCTTTTCTTTCTCTGACTTCAGAGTTAGAGGATTTATGAGACAATCTTGCTGGATACTGCGGGTAGGAAAGGTTTTTTTTTCTAGCACACAGCAACATTTTTATTGAACTGTGCAAGTATTTCAGGATATATCAGAATTAGGAAAGCACAGATGAAGCAAATTTTTTGTTAATTCTGAAGTGTGATGGAAACAAATACTCATGGCCCCGGAGGTTCAGTTCGCATCAAGTTCTGTGCTGGTGGCTCCAGCACTGGCGCCGATGGGCCCCAGTGGATCCAGTGGCGGATCCAGACCCGCACCGGATGTACCCATGCAACCGGCCCCCGCGCTGAGACTCCTGGCATCGCCAGTGTCATCCTAATCTCTGATTACCCTAATAAACAGCAGCAGCACTCAGAAGAGCCCTGATCAATCACTTTACTACAGATAAAAACAGTTATATAGGACCTGATATAGTTATGGTTTGTCAAATACAGTGAGAGAAGTCAAAGTAAATGGCTATATGTAAAGGGGAAAGATGTGATTTGCACCCGGAAACATGAATGTTTGTAGATAACGTTATAGCTCACCGAGTGCTGTGGGGCAGGAATCAATCTTAAACAAACCCTACCCCAGGATCAAGGGGGCCTCTCCCCCATGTAACGGAGAGTGATCCTAGGATGAACAGAAAGGGCATAATAACCTGGGTGAAGAGGACAAACAAGCGAACACTTCTGAAACTTCAACATGAGTGGACTAAATGAGAAATCAATGTGTCACTACAACCATCATACACTGAGCATCTATTTTAATGGGTGGAACTCAAGTAATTCTGCTGCCAATTGACTTAGCAGTAGGGGATGCAATCAGAGAAAATATGGTATTGAGAAAAACATTTACTGTTTGTAGCATCACACAACACAAGTCATGGCTTTTATAACTAGGTTTAAATGTAAATGTAGGCCGTTTGATATGCTTTCTCATAGAATTACACAGAGCCAATACTGGTTCAACTCTCCCAAAAAAGTAATTTTTTTTATTCACTGGAGATGCTCAATCATAATTTACGGTATTTAGTAATTAGTATTTTTTCAAAAGCTGTCTGCCCTCTTTAATTGAAACCGAAATCTGACCCCCACAAGCATATTCAGACTTTTTACCCAAGTGGGTCTTGGTAGACCTATTCGGCCTGGCACCCAGTGAGAGCTCAATGAAGCGTGTGCATCACTGAACTCAGTGCGTTATCATGAGCATAACAACAACATGGCCGCTCTCACTGCCTTGCGTCAGACGCAGCCTCAGGAGAGTGAGAGTGAGAGTAAGAGGCAGGCCGCAGGGTCATGAAGCTGCTATCTTAATCTCTTCCGTTTAGATAACTGATTTACGCCGTTTAAAGTTTCCGAGGTAGTGTCATATGATATTTTGTGAATTATGAAACATTATTTATAACCAGAGGCCAATTCTGCGGGAAGACAGGCGTCATTCATTGACGTTGCGCAGCGTCACAATAACCAGTCACCCCAGCCCGGGTCAAATACACAGTGCGTGGGGTGCTTCCATTAGCAGGATCAACAACGCGATGAATGAGGAGGTGGGGCCCCTAATCCCCAAATCGCCCCACTCACGCGCGCGCAGATTCAGGGAGATACCATGAACCAAGCCTCTGAAGTTATCTCCTGTGCCGCGGGACGAGAGGGGGGGAGCACTTATAACGGACTGCCAGCATTTCATTCTGTGTTGGATGAAAATCAGGGATCATCTCGGGAGCAGCGCCTGACACTGATTCCAGCTTTGGGGGACCGCCGCGCAACCTAACCTTTTAAATGTGGGAGAGTCTTTGATCAAGAACTTGAAGTAATCAGACAAGAATGCAGAGTGGAAAAAAAGCTAGCAAAAAGCTATTAACACATGGCCCATGAAAGGGAACAAAGGGTAAGTAAGTAAACAATATAGACCACAACTGGGCCTGCCATTAACTGTTTAAACATGCAGTTGTTCCTTGTCAAGGATGGGCGAACATGTTGTTTGTTTTACTTTTGTCGACGATGGCATTAGAGGGTCTTCCAGGCCTCACTGTGAAGCTAATGGAAACAAGTTGAGGTGATGCCTGGCTGCATGTCTGGGGGGGGAAAAAAGAGGTATGAATTATGCTTTGAAAAACAGAAGTATGCGAATGTTCGAAGTAATGTATCCCACAAAAACAGGAAGGTGGCTCCATTAGCTAACGTCTGCAAGATGAATTCATGGAAAATCCTACCCTGCTGCCAGTCTCGTGAGGCTTGGACATCAACGCGAGGAATGACACAGTGGAATATGGTTTGAGCTCGAGTGGAAAGTGCAAACCATGGTTTCTGCTAGATCCTGGTGGCGAACTGTTAAATGCAATAAAGATCAGCACAGTTGATTCCTAATTCCAGTTGATCTTGGAAATGGCAATTAGTGTCTATTCGTATCATGTGGCTAATTTATTTAACCAGTAGCTTATTTCTTACTCTTTCGGCTGGACCGTTCAGTGTCTAGAGAAGCGCAGTGCCATTGTTTGAAATTTAAATATGCAAGTGCAGGTACTCACCATCTTAGAGATCCTGTTTGCCACTGAGAAGTGTTGGTACTCTCCCACTCGGAGTATTGCACCCATGCTGATTAAGGCCAAGTGGTCATTACTGTATGGTGCGTTTTGCACTCAATGGTGGTGTCAGAGGCGCCCTTTGTTGAAAAAGTCTTGCAAGGCTGGTGCCTCGGTTGTTGTTGCTTCCAGAATGAAGGTCGTTGGATGGAAGTTGGGTGCCTCGTGGGTCAGGGTTTACAACAGTGAGCAGAGGCCATTTTCAGGCTCTTTTATCTTGACTTCCTACAATTGTCCCTATGATTGGGTGCTTTGCTTCGGTATTTGGTGCCGTCTGTGTCTTGCTAGGTTTTGTCGCCAATGCACATCTAGGCTTCTGACATAGTTCAGCCATGGAGCAACAGACAGGTAAAAGAGGACGTCCATTAATTGTGTTTGGTGCCGTTTGGCTTGCATGACTGAAGTTTACATGCCTGTCCCACTCAACACGAGGGATTGGGCAGTGAACTGGGATATGCTATCATATGGTGAAGCAGATTATATCACATTGAGCCTGGAAGGACTGTCTGAATGACTAGGGGTACTGTCCATTTTTTGTTTAGAGGTAGAGTGGGTTGATTATTGTGCTGCTGGGGTCTTCATAGAGAGTTACTGTCCCAGGGCTAATTGTTTTTTGTTTCCACCCCTGTGAAATTGGAGCAGAGTTGTACCTGGAGTGGATATTGGTCTAATTGATCTATAGATGAGCTGTACCGCAGGGTGATAGGCTCCTAAAGACCAGTACCGGCAATAATCACCATTGCTTGTATATGATGCTTTGTACTAAGGTGTGCTCATTCCTTAGAGCCTAATTGCAGTTAGCCTTGCATTTCAATGTATTGCAGCATTTACATAGCGCTTCCTACCCCTATGTGGGGCGCTGAATCGCTCTCCTTCATGAGTAGCATACCACAGCATGCAGGGTATGTGGTTGGAAGGCTGTTGTCTTGGTTTTGATCCTATCTGGGAAGTGTTTCAATGTCATGTATTATCGTGTTAAAAGAGGCAGCGCGTAGCAGTGTGTTAGGTGATGAAGTGTGAGGGACAGATGCACAGATTTATGGTTTTCAGTATGCTGTAGCTTTGTACAGCTCTGCAGGTTCCATTAATTTCATTTCAGGCGATATAGTCTGCTTAACTGCTTACTGCACTTCGTTGTTCAATCTGAGATTTTGTGTATAGTTGTGGTCTCGAGCTGGCATGGTTGGTGGTTGGCGGAGGAGCGCCCCCCACCCCCTCCAGCACCCTCAAAAACTTGAAAAATAAAACAATAATAAAACGGGTTTTAAACCCGTTTTATTATCCTTTTATTTTTCTTCTAAGTGCACCAACTTGAGTCTTGGGGCGGGGCCAAGGGATGACAGGCACTGAAGGGGGAGTGGTAGGTGTACTGCATTCAGTGCCGTGTGGGTTTGGCCGGCTGTCTCTGGATGGCAAATCCTACATGCGAACTGAAGCGGTCTCCAACCCAAGCTGTATTGCCGGGTTGGAGACAGCAGGTACAGGCTCCCAGTCTCCCTGGGAGTGTAAATCGACACATTGACCCTGCCCTGCCACCAGCCACCACTGGAAGTGAGGAGAGCCACTCGGATGGGCATTTTTATTATCATCCCATATCTTCATATCTTTGTGAGATGTAAAGAAGTGGTCAGATTGTATAGATATTTGGGACCTGCAGTGGTGGACTATATTAAAGACCTCCAAATTGTCCAGATTGTGACAGATCTCTTCAGTTATTCATTTGGTGATGGCTGTTTTTTGGCAGAACAGTGCTGGTGATGCACAACTTTCATAGCTGATAAGTCTTATCTGAACTTAAGGGGTATAAGTTATAGTTTGTTACTGACCAATGCGTATTATGTTTTCAGTATTATTGTCGGCCCAGTGGCATAATAATAGCTTACACAGCCTCCATGGTGCAGGGGGGGCCCGAGCTCCAGGGGGTCCCCTATGGCACTGTGTGTGGGCGCCGCCCCCCTAGCCTGAGAGCTCCTGACTGGCTTTGGCGCGTTGGGGGCACCCTCCATGTACTTTGCATGTGGCCCCCCTCAAGTTTCATTACGTCACTGTGTGGGCCATAAAAGTTATATATGCAAGTACATAACTATGTAATGCATAGTGGCAAGCCCATCTTAGCTTACCTGACCTGCAGTGTGATCGCATAGGGCGCAGCGCTTAGAACGGCAATAGTGCAATTTTCGGCTTGTATTTTTAACGATTCCTGCTTTTGGTATTTTATTTTATTTTCTTTCTTGTTCCCCTGGTTTTAAATCGCTGGCCCTCTTACTTGCACTATAATTATTGGAACACTCACCGCTCCTTTAGCGGGTCCCTTTTCCATCTCCACTACCTACGGCGGACATATTGGGGGGAGAGAAGGACGCCTGGCGGCGCCATCTTTGTTGATGGTCTAGTCGTCAGAAGGACGCTAGACCTCTATTTAAGCCGGGAAAATCTAGTGGCAATTCTTGACCTGACCTGCAGTGTGATCGCATAGCGCGCTGCGCTTAGAACGGCAATAGTGCAATTTTCGGCTTGTATTTTTAACGATTCCTGCTTTTGGTATTTTATTTTATTTTCTTTCTTGTTCCCCTGGTTTTAAATCGCTGGCCCTCTTACTTGCACTATAATTATTGGAACACTCACCGCTCCTTTAGCGGGTCCCTTTTCCATCTCCACTCCCTACGGCGGACATATTGGGAGGAGAGAAGGACGCCTGGCGGCGCCATCTTTGTTGACGGTCTAGTCGTCAGAAGGACGCTAGACCTCTATTTAAGCCAGTCATGCTGACGCGCAGCGGGCACGCCGGATCTCCGCCGGAGTTACGCCTGAGTTCAGCCCGTCTGCACCCGTCCGCGCTCGGCCGGGCTCAGGGGCTTGGTCTCCTGGTCCGCGACAGGTATTCTCTTCTAGAGATCTACATTATTTAGATATTGGTAGGCAGAAGCTAGATCCCACTATCATGACTAAGCTAGAGGATATGAATATCCTTCGACCTCCCAGAGGGAGGTCTGGGACTGACCCGCCTTCTCTGAAGCTAACCAGCCTGAACACAAGGTCGCTTCATAAGCATCATCTTGAAATCTTCACTCTTCTTCAGGATGAGGACATTGATGTTTTAGCTCTTACGGAGACTTGGTTGGGCGATAATTCCTTGCCTGACATCATAGCCGCCCTTCCCAATTAATACGATGCGGTATGGCACAATTGTGCCGACAACGCTCGGGGTGGGGGGGGTAGCAATTTTGTATAAAAAATATCTAAAGGTCGTCAAAATAGCGGCTGAGACCGTAGATCTATCCGACATACTTGGAGTGAAGATTACTCTGAATAATTCATGCCTTGTGATTCTTACAGTTTACCGTCCTCCAAATTCTACCTCAGCATTTAACGATTTATTTGCCCCTATTATGTCTGATTTTCGCACAAGAAACCAAAAAATTGTGGTAACCGGGGACTTTTAAATGCATTGGGATAAAGCCCATAAAGATCCGGCAACTCGACACCTGGAGAATATTATGTCTTCACTTGGCATTAAACAGCTTGTAGATGCCCCCACACATATTAAGGGGCAAACCCTTGATCTTATTTGGACCTCAGACCCAAAGGTAAACCTTGTGGACATTCTACCTTGTATCTGGTCGGATCATCATTTGGTGAATTGTGAGATCCCCACTGTTGGTTATCCGGCCCAAAAACCACTAAAACTGAAAAAAGTTCGTCAGTGGATAAAAGTTGATTCACAATCTTTGACCAGTATTCTTCCTGATCATGCCCAATCATTGGCCTCTAGTGGGGATTTAGATCAGGACTATAGGGACATAATGCGGAATTTGAGTCAGGCGATTGACCAGATAGCACCCGAGAAACTACAAAAAGCAAAAGGAGTAGGAAAAGGGGCTCCATGGTTCACCCCGCTTCTGAGGGACCACAAAAAGAAGCTCCGCCATCTAGAAAGGAACTGGAGGAGAACAAAAGATGGTATAGACTGGGAACAGTATAAAATCTCACTCAACTCAAATAAAAAGCTGATTATGGCAACAAAAGCAGAATTTTACGAAACCCGCATAAATCAGGCCGAGAATATTCAGAAAGAAACGTTTAAAATCTGAACAGAGTTGAGTAAAAAACCAGAAACGACTGAAACCACAATAAACGTTGATACTTTTCAACGTTTTTTTCTGGAGAAGGTGGAGACTATTCTTTCTGAGATTGAGAATAGTACCTTGAATGGCCCGCTTCTGTCACAGGAAGTCCAAATCCCCTTGGAAGCCTCTATTTCAAGGTTCCCTGATATAGACTCTCTAAGTCTTGAGCAGCTCATGAGTAGAACCAAGTCAGGTTCCCCGGCTGACCCGTGTCCCTCCAGGGTTTTCCGTCTGGCGCGTCCTATTCTAGAAGATCATATCATCTCCCTTCTTAATAGCTCAATGGAGACTGGCCATTTACCATCGAGTCTCAAGGAGGCACGAGTTAAGCCTTTGTTAAAGAAGCCAGGAGCCGACCCAGCTATTTTAAAAAAACTATAGGCCGATATCCCAACTGCCTTTTCTGTCCAAGGTTTTGGAGCAACATGTGCTGAAGTCCCTTTCCTTATTCCTGGAGTCACACCATCTACTCCAGGAGCGTCAGGCAGGGTTTCGTGCACACCACAGCACCGAGTTGGTGATGCTCTCGGTGCTGGATGAGCTTAGAGGCATGGCTGACAGTAAGAAACCGAGCGCCCTGATACTTTTACACCTATCGGCGGCGTTCGATACTGTCAGCCATTCCCTGCTACTGGACAGATAGGCCACTTTTGGGATAAGGGGCGTGGTCCATCAATGGCTTCAATCCTTTTTGACGGGCAGGACGCAGAGGATTCAACTGGGGGATTGTATCTCCGATGTAGGTATTCTGGAGTGCGGAGTCCCTCAGGGCTCTGCATTATCCCCACTATTGTTTAACCTCTACCTGCAACCGTTGATTGACTCTCTAGTGAACATGGGTTGTCGTGTGTTTAATTACGCCGATGACACCCAGTTGCTACTGAGTATTGATAATACGGCTTTGGCACAAACCAATGCCCAGAACATCCTTAGACATACGGTTGGCTGGATGACTGCAAACCTGTTGAAAATAAACCCGGAAAAAACGGAGGTTTTGGTGTTTTCGACCGTAGTGTGGTAAATATTTAAATTACCTGTGCTATTTTTTATGCGGTAAAGTCTAGTAAGAATAACTCAGTCAAAATAAGAGGCAGAATCCGTGGTATTAGAGGTTCTGAAAAGGACTTTGGGCCATATGTAGAAAGCAAATTTGCGATCGCAAACGCTGAAATTCGCCGAATTTCGGCGTTTGCGATCGCAAATTTGCTAAGTGGAATGTAGGAAGGCAAATCTGCATGCAAAATAAGGAATCGCTAAATTTGCGATTCCTTATTTTGCACTTGCATTTAAGGAATCGCAAATTTTGCGATTCCTTAAATGCAATGTAGGAAGCTCCAAAAAAGTGCTATTTGGCCTTAAGGAATCGCAAATTACCACCAACTACAGGTTGGTGGTAATTTGCGATTTCTTGTAATAATGCAGTTTTTTGCATTTTTCAAAGTGGAATGTGGTGCACACACATGCCCTTAGGGCATGTATGTGCACCACATGTGCACCCATGCTAATTTCAGGGGTGCAACAGGGTGTCCTATTGACACCCTTGCAACCTTGAAATTGCATTCTCAATTTGCGATTCTCTAATTGAGAATCGCAAATTGAGAATGTCTTCCTATTCATTCCTATGGGCCTTTTAGCCCATAGGAATGCATGGCAAGGTATTCCTTATTTGCGATTCTCAATTAGAGAATCGCAAATAAGGAATGGGTGGGATTCGCAAAAAAAATTGCTAATCCTACCTACATTGCATTTTGCTATTCTCTAATTGCGATTCCTTAAAAATTGCAATTAGAGAATCGCAAAACACAGTCTACCTACATATGGCCCTTAATTCCTTACAAAGGAATTATGGTTCGAACCAGGCAATCATATTCCATCACCACGAAGGTTCAGGAAGGGATCAGCATACATTATTGACAAGTAACAATATATATATGAAAAGCATTGCATTAGGACAGATGCAGGAGGCGTAACAGCTGATAATACAGATAAGAATACACATACGTAATGAAAATAGGCGTAATAATAGGCGTATGCTAGAAACGTCATTTAAAATGATGTCACAAGTGGGTGGATCCATAAGAGAATCCTGCAGTGTCAGCAGAAATATTTGGCAGAGATGCGCGCGCAGCCGCATGACGTGTGATTGACGTGCAACTAGAGGGTGAAGGGAACTTGACATTTAGCCCTACATGTGGAGACAGAAGTCTGGGGTGTCAGGACAACCTAGTCCTAAATCATATCTAATATCTTGTGTTTAAGGAACTATATTATCTAGAAGGAAAGGTCTTCTCGGACAGATCCTATTCTATACTGACTGTTAGTGCGTGTACAAGCGTCTATGTGTCTACATGAGATGCGAGGGGGCAGGAATCTTTCATAGTAACAGGGGCTATGAATTACTTGCATAAAGACCGCGAGGCCGGGCCCTTTGCTCGGTGGGTGGAAGGATGTTTACCTAAACTACTAGACAGGAATGCATTGGGTGAGGAGCGGAGCAGATAACTTGAAGGCTGAATACAGTTTTTGGCAGGCAACAGGCCGCGTCAGGCACCGTTAGCCGCGCAGGGAGTAGGACAAAGTTCATGGATACGGATGCAGGTCCAGGCTGGAGCATTTCAGAGGCAGAAAAAGACAAAAGGCTTGATGGCAGAATTCAGGGCCTACTCGCCTGAACTGTAAAACGTGAAAAGTGGACCATGTAAAGTCGGTGGCCAATCATACTTAGGAATGGAATATTCGACCCATTCATGGCAGATATGAAAGAGTACATATTAACGTTGGACACAATTGTATTTGCGTCTTCATAGCTTGAAGTGGAGGGAACATACATGTACTTGTAGCATGTACATGGAGCCGTTGGGGTCTAAGATAGGGGACACAATTGACCATAAAAATTCATATTTCCTCATTCCCTCCTTGTCCCCTACGGACCCTCATGAAATATCCATCTTCATCAATCCATCAATCTGTTCATATAGCATCATTTGTTCTTCCTTCTTCTTCCGGGATCTTGAATGAAAATTTGAAGGCGGGATACACGATGTGGCACACAGACCACAAATCGCTGGCCCACATTGTAGACACAAGCAGCAACTGAATAGTATGAGAAAACCAATACCTAGGAAGGATAGGATCCTCCATCCCCAGGTTGACAATATGCTCCAGAACCAACCGGACCAAGTCCAGGTGCCTGGATTCTGATGTATCTGGCTTACGATTTTATGAAGTCGAGTTATGGCTTTATATACTGACGGCGCGTTTTCTGGTATGAAAACACAGCAACTTGATCCGATGACCCTACAAGCTCCGCCCCTATCGGCCAGAATGACGTCAAGGACAAGACGATTTTGAAGAACAACAATCCGCATCGCAGACTGCTCCTCTGTTAAGTTGCCTAAGGCGGAAGTAGTTTCATTCACTACTGCTTCAAGGGTTCTAGTTAATCTACGTATCAGCTTACTATTAGTGACTGTACCTATATAGGGAAAGAAACCTTTATTGAAATCTGTATATTGCTCCCATGCTGTTTCAGTGTAGTCGACAATCGGGAGATCTCTCTGCTGTCTATTGGGTACTAAATGGGTATTCCTATGATAATCAGGCGGGGCTAGGAAAACAGGTGGCAGAAGGAATGCAATGTAACAGGTACCATCCCAATCTAGGGGTAGGCGCATGTATGCGGTGTGACCACAGATGAAGTAGGAGTGACGGGAAGCTCTAAATGTAGACTTGCCTTTATCACTGAATTCTATTACAGTGGTACATTTACTATGGCCCATGTGTATTGAACCATTCTTTCTTACACATAATTCGCCTCTAACTGGAAATACTGACATGGCGGGCAAGATTGGTGTAGCTTCGGATTCAACATTCAAGATCATGAGGTTAAGTGTAAAGTTACCTAATCCATATACTTCATTTTCTAGATCAGTCCCTGTTCTTTTGGGAAGTCCCTCCTTGTTAGGGTAGCAGACTTTAAGTAAAACTAGGTTCAGGTTTCCCCATACCCAGTTGTCTTGATAAACTACTGAATTTGAATCTAGGGAATTAATCAAACTAAACCATGCTCCACAGGAGCCATTGTGTGTGAATGGATACGGAAAGAGGGGCAGAACTCCTTTGTATTTCTGATAGGGAGGGAGTCGGCCACATATCCAACAATTTGTAGCATTGCTGGTCTGATGGGAATGATGTAACATACTAATGAATGTGTTGTTGCGCAGCGCAAATCTATAGGACAACTCATGCGGAGGTAATTCGCTAAAAGAATGTTCGGCAGTAGCATTGAGAGCACGCTTGGAAATAGGGTAATACATGTGTAAAAATATACTGACAGTAATAATCAGAAGACTTAGAAAAAACATAATTAATAATGTCACTATGCAGTGACTACGAAGTGATTTACAGTACGCATGTTTCTTGAGCTGTTTCTGTCTATTTCTCTCTCTATTTCGGTCTAGAGGATACATGTCAGAGACAAATTCAACCGATTCACCTTGAAGAGGACTTAAACAATCAAATTGTCTGACTTGCTAGACCTTAGTTTCAGTTTATAGTTCTCTTTTTCTGGCCCATCAACCAGGGGGAGTTTTGAGTCAGCCTGTGAGGGAATGCAGGGCTGAAAGTTCGATTCAGTTGGTAGTCCATGAAATTTTTTGATATGGCTCGAGTGCAACCACCCTTTACGTCCCTCAATCTTCACAGCTGTCCTTGTGGTCAATAAGACGAGTTTAGGCGACTGCCAGCGAGGCTCCAGCGGGTTCCTTCTGTCGAAGTTCCTTACAAGTACAAGGTCTCCCGGAACCACGTCATGGGGCTTCACCTCAGTGTTATCGGGAAAAGCTGCAGCTACCTGTGAACGACAAGATTGTAGTGCAGACATCAAGGAAGCCAGGTAATCTGTCAACATATTACAATCAACATCAGTGATTTTACGAGGTATAGGCGTCCCCCACATATTTGGTGGTCTACCGAAGAACACCTCATACGGGGATAGCCCTGTTCGAGAGTGTGCTACCATTCTCATGTAAAAGAGCGCAACTGGTAAAGCTACTATCCAGTCGACACCTTTTTCTCTACATACTTTGGACAGTCTAATTTTCAGAGTTTGATTATGTCGCTCCACGAGACCTGCTGCCTCGGGATGTCGGACACAGTGGAATTTCCATTGGTAGCCTAACAGAAGTGAAACATGTTTCATTAGCTCGGATGAGAATGGCTGGCCATTATCTGAGTACACGACACGGGGCAAACCATATCGTGGGAAGAATTCTCGAACTAACTGTTTGGCAGTAGTCGGGGCAGTGTAATCTGAGACGGGATACGCCTCTGTCCACCGGGAAAGAGCGCATACAACTACAAGGACATATTTGAATCCTCGACATCGTTCCATCTGGATATAATCCATCTGGAGGACTTCAAAAGGGTGATCGGGGGATTGGAATCCACCCTGTTCTACAGGTACGCCTTTTCCTGGATTGAACTGACAACAAATCATGCAGGTGCGTACTTTCTGTTTAGCTGCTGCTCGCAAGTGTTTATTGAACCAAATGTGTTGAATACTGTCTAGCATAGCTTTCTCTCCTAGGTGCGCTGGACTATGTATTGTGTTAATGATGACTTGAACCATTGAGTCGGGGAGAAACCATATAGATTTTCCCTTCG
Source organism: Triturus cristatus (assembly GCF_964204655.1). Taxonomy (NCBI): domain Eukaryota; kingdom Metazoa; phylum Chordata; class Amphibia; order Caudata; family Salamandridae; genus Triturus; species Triturus cristatus. The sequence goes on from NC_140581.1 coordinate 831,879,086, forward strand.
TCATCCATCCTTGATCCGTTTGGATCCCTCCTAATTCAGTCCATCTCTTTATTTCTTCTGGTGTGGCATGTGTCTGTATATCAATTACATCAAGGGCGAGATCCTTAACTGTCATGCAGTGTGTTGGTGTCGGAACTATTGTTTTTGTCGTGTCAGTTGTATGAGTCTGATTCTGAGCAGTTTGTTTAGCTGTTCTGTCAGCTAGGTCGTTACCCTGAGAAATAATGTCAGTTACTTTTGTATGGGCCTTGCACTTCATAATCGATATTGCAGTAGGCAGATGTATTGCATCTAACAGAGCTTGAATAAGGGGACCGTGCTGGATGTGGGCACCGTGAGAAGTTAAATAACCTCTCTCTCGCCAAAGCACGCCGAAGTCATGGACGACTCCGAATGCATAACGTGAATCTGTGTATATGTTGACTTTCTTATTTTTGGCTTGAATACAGGCGTGTGTCAGAGCGATGAGCTCTGCTGCTTGAGCTGACAAGGTATCGATACAATTTGTTTCAATAACTTCAGTGTCTGTTGTGACTGCATAAGCGGCCACTAATTCTCCTGTATTTGTTCTCATGCATGAACCATCTACATATAATGTCAGGTCTGGATCTAATAGTGGAATATCTGTCAGGTCTTGTCTGGGTTTCGTCGTAATAGTAATAACTTCAATACAATCATGTGCCAATGGGTCTGTTCCATTTAATGGCAAAAGTGTGGCAGGATTTAATGTACTACAACGTCTGATTTCTATGTGTGGCTGGAACAATGTCAATTCATAACCCGTCAGTCTTGCTATAGTCAAGTGTTGTGTTTGGGTCCGGTTCAAGAGAACCTCTACTGCGTGTGGTACTTGTACTGTCAATTGATGTCCTAACACTATGGCATCGCTTTGTCTGATTGCTAAAGCTGTTGCTGCGACTGATTTCAGGCACGCAGGAAGAGCCTGAGCTACGGGATCTAATGTACTAGAAAAATAAGCACATGGCTTGTGTGATCCTGCTTGTTCCTGCGTGAGTACTGACAAAGCAGTACCTTCACGTTCTGTGACAAAGAGTGTAAAACGTTTGCTGTAACAAGGTGTTGCTAAAACAGGTGCTTGGCATAAAGCTTTCTTTAAGCTTTCAAAAGCTTGCGTATGTTCCTGAGTCCAAGGGAGGACAGTTGATGTCGCTGCCTCCTGTGTTGTCAACTGAATGAGTGGTTTTTCTAGAAATGCATATTGAGGGATCCACTGCCTACAGTACGACGTGAGGCCTATGAATGGCCGCACCTCCTTTTGCGTCTTGGGTGGCAGCATGTTAACAATTAACTGGATGCGGTCGGGTGTAAGCTGTCTTCCCCCCTTGGACAGCAAGTGCCCAAGGTACACAACTTGCTGGACACAGAATTGCAACTTCGAAGGGGACACTTTGTGCCCCTTGTCGGCTAAGAAATGTAAAACCGTCAGTGAAGCTTTTTCACATTCAGGTTCGCTTCGGGCGGTGATCAGCAGATCATCGACATATTGAAGCAGGGCAGTGTTAACTGGCATGTGGATACTGTCAAGTTCTCTTTTCAGTGCTTGGCTATAGATGCTGGGGCTTTCTGTGAATCCTTGAGGTGCGCGTGTGAATTTAAAGCTTCGTCCATTTAAACTGAATCCGAACAAATATTGACTTTCCGGATCTATCGGGACGCTGAAGAAGGCGTTCTTGAGGTCAATTACAGTAAAGAACGTTGCTTCTGAATCAATAGCTGTCAGTAATGAAGAGATATCTGGGACCACGGGGTATTGTGGTACAATGCATTTATTTAATTCGCGCAGATCAATAACTAATCGATATACTGGGGGTGCTTTTGGATCAGTTCGTTTAAGAATCGGAATAACCGGAGAATTACATACATTGGAGTCGGTTTCTACAACCACTCCTTGTGCAATGAGCTCGTCAATGATTTGTAGTAAAGCCACTACAGCATCTGGCGGTAACTTGTATTGTCGCATTCGTGGTAGTACCACTCCTGTTTTGAGTGTGACTCGATATGGTGTAATGTGCATACAACCTACATCAGTGGGGCCTTGCGCCCATAAATGTGCAGATAGATTCTGTAACCGGTGATCCATGTCTCTAGACACGTAGTGACCTTTAAAGTCACGCAAAAATAATCGTACTCCTTCCGGAGAACAACATATTATAGCTCCTAGAGCTTTCAATGTTTTTATACCTAACAAGTTTTCTGGACATGATTTCGTAAGCAATAGATCTGTAGTTCGTGTCAATGGACCAACTGTGAATGCAAGTGGTTGCGATACTTCGTTAATAGTCGGCTTTCCTGAAAAACCAAGGGAAAGATTTTGTGAGCCTGAGAGGGGTGCCCCTGGGACTTCGCTGTGACTGATAGTGGTTCTGCTTGCCCCTGTATCGAGTAGAAACTTTCTGTCTTTTCCTAATACTTGACTCTGTACATAAGGACCCTCTTGATCTACGGGAACCTCAATAAGGGGTAGGCCAACTTCCCTCTCTAGGCTATTTCATGTGTAGCGCTGATACTCTGGGTAGTCATTTTGTGCATACTGGTACATCTGTTGTGTCGTGTTTTGTGTTGCAGCAATAGGCTGTGGCTGTTGTTGTGGTTGTGGTGCGGTCTGTTGTACAGCTGGCATAGGCTGTATATTCTGAGGTACTTGTTGCTGGATCTGATCCTGTCTAGGCGGACGTGGTCTCTCCTTCGTTATACCCGTAGAGATATTATGTTTCAGAACTGCGCAATCGTGTATATAATGACCTGGCTGTTTACAATAGTTGCATGTCCCTCTAACAGGACCCGCTGAATCATTGGACTGTGTCATACCCTTTTTATGACCGTCAGCTGGAACTGACTGGGCAACAAGCATTTTCATTTTCGTGTCTTTCATACGTCTTTGTTCATGTTCTTGTTCTTCCCTAATTCTGTTGTGATGATATTGTAACATTTGTAACATCTGAGACGGTGTGTTACCTTGCCAGGTACTCTCGAATTTCAGTACTCTACTCTTAACTTGGGGCAAGGAATTTTCAACTAATTTTGTCACAAACAGATGCGGATACGACTCACTACTTGCTTTTATGCCACTATTAATACCAAAACATTTTTCAAATCGGGAATAGAAATCACTAGTGTCTTCATCTTGTTTTTGTTTACATGCTGAAATTGCACCCCAGTCTTCCTTTTTCGTAGTCAATAAACGTGGTAGTACCTGCACTAATAATCCTGGTAATACTGTAGTCTTTTCCCCAAGCCCTGAACCTGCAGCTCGGGCCTTTTCTTCGTTTTCTAATGCTGTCCAATCTATCTTTTGGTCTCCCACCTCCCATTCCTTTTCTTTGAGTTTCTCGTAAATACCGGCAGGCAATAAGACCTTTAATATTTTCATAATGTCAGGGTAAGTATACTCTCCCATGAGTAACATGTCTTTTATCTCACGGTGGAAACCTGCTGGGTCTTTGTCATGGCTAGGTACTACTTTCTTCATTTCTAATAATTCAATTTTAGTTATAGGCGTGTACACAAACACGCGTTTAAAAGTATTGTCATCACCTCTGACTGGGTGCACTTCGCGTAAGGGATTCTGTCTGTCTATGTGATACGTTTTTCTTTCTTTGGGGGGAACTGAAACATATTCTGGGCATACGAAGACAATGTACTGGTGTCGATATTCTAGAATTTCTTTAATTAAATCAGTACCTGAACCTCTCCATTTGTTCGTGAGTAATTCTATCAGTATATCAGGTAGGGGACCAGGATCGGAGTGTTGGCTTCTATATAATATAAGGAGGTGTTGTATCATGTATATACCAGCTAAACGCTGTTCGTCTGGGGTAAGATTCAAAAACGTGTGTGCTAGCGCATCATCACTGTATTTTTCAGAACTGTCAGCCCATTGTACTGCTGACCTGGCTAATTCTTGTTCATCCATAGAATCGAGCATGTGATACCCCCTTCGGTCTCGGAGTAATTTATCAGCAGCCTGGAATAAGTGTTCAGGGGACTTCGTATTTAGCATAGGGGCTTGAAAATGTCTATTACATTCTGGACGTATCGGACGTATCGGATCAGTAAAGTATCTGGTATTGTTACAAGGTCTTCCCCTACCTACATAAGCTATCGTTTCTAATTGTCCTGTGGGCATTTCTGATTCTTCCTCCTCCTCTCCCTCTGATTCAGTTTTGTCTGCCTCCAATCTGGCTTTATGTATTCGTTCTACTTCTTTGCGGATCTTTCGGCACATAGCTACTATACACGTCTGTTTATCATGTTTTCCATCTGATATATTCTGACCCCATCTGGTAAGTACTTGCATTTCATCCTGATCTACCCCAGGCCTATCTCTGTCTCTGATCAAGCAGTTTATGAAGAAGCGTAACAGTAATCTCTGTATATCCACTTTCTGATAATCCATGGCTTCGTCAATACTTTCAGGGCCTTGCCCTGTTTGGACAAAGCGATATATATTGTCTAGATGATTAATCATTCCTGGTAGTGTCGTTAAATATAGTGAAGCTCGTCGTATACGTAGTGATGATAGCAGCATTCTGTCATTTTTACCGGGCACTGGATCATATCTACAATCCACAAGATGTTCCTTAAACATGTCGGACGTTGCTATTTGGGGTGTACGTTGGTTTGCTAAATCTCTAAGAGACGATTTACTTCGTGACGGTGGCGTGGCAAAAATTGCTGTTGCACCTCCTGTCGCACCTTCTGAGGTGCTAGGCACGAAAGGATTTGTGGGATGTAAGGTAGAAACTGTGGATGCAGGAAAAGCGGTGGAAACAGATGGACCTGTTGGATTGTGCGGAGGAGTTTGTTGTTGCGGAGGTGGGGGTGGATGATCTCGGGGTTGAGCACCATCGACAGGTGGCGTGTGTGGTGGATCATTAACATATTCGGGAGCTACATCGTCTAAATAGGAGGAAAGGAAAATATATTTTGCGGTCTTGGGATGTGCTTTAGTCGGGAGTAATGGGGGTGGTAAATCTTTCGGTATTTCCGGGGTGGCCTTAGGTAAACCTTCGGCCAAAAGAGGATACATACCATTCATAAAAGTGTTTCGTTGTCTGTCTACTTGTTCTGATTTTACTCGAATACCTTCCTCAACTAATACGTTTTCTCGGGCTTTATTTGAGTTCTCCCTACTTTTCTCTTCCTGTCTGAGCGCTTTCTCTGTGCGCCTATGCGATTCTTTGCGCCATAGTTCAATGGCGTCTCTCTGTGACTGTCTGGCTTTCTTTTTCCATAATTCTTCTTCTACTCTCATGATGCAATCTGCATCCCATGTCCCAGCTGCGGGCCACCTCTGACTTTCTGCTAGATCCTTGGTGTAGTCCACCCATAAGTCAAGATATAATACGGCATCTAGGCCATGTTTATGATACATAAAGTACCCTGGAGTGTCCCTAGGTGGAACGGGAACAGCTTCTTCGAGTACTCCTTTTCTAGTTTTGATTTGTCTTAATTTTGAAAAGAACGGCATCTTTAAACCTTGCTACTTGATTTTTACTTGAACTGGACTTGAACACAATTAATACAATGAACACAATAAGGAACACTCATTCATACCACTATTTTTAAACACATTAAAACATTTACAAGTTTCAAAAGCTTTATTCGACAGCATGTCATAAAAGCAATTACATCCTAACAGTTCCATAAATACTAAGATAAAATAGTTTAAAAATGCATTAAATCATTATGCTGGCGAATACATCAAATAAAAACATCATTGATGAATAAAAGATCATAATGATCAACATTAAATATAATCAATAGACATTTCTTGGTGGCAAAAACACTCATTGATCAGCTGCAGTGGTTTTTAGAGTACGAAGGCGCAATATCCAAGCCCACCCCAAGAATTTAGCAACGGCAATTACCAAGCAGGGGGTGCAATCAGATTCGAAGATTCTTAAAGCTTCCTTATAGCTACGTGTTCCCAAATTTAGGCATACTGGTTTTATCCATCTACGGCGAGGGGCAATATAAAGCGGACACACAAACAACAAATGGCCGGCATCCTCAATCAAGTCTGAACAATGATGACATTTGTTGTTCTTTGGGAATGACCATTTGTGTGTAAAAGCTTTTACAGGGAGGGACCCTACTCTGAACTGGAAATACAGTTTCCTGTCCATAGGGCTCTCTATAATGTCCCAATATGCCTCATAAGATGGTAAAAATTTTATATCAAAAAAGCGGCTAGTCAGATTTGAACCTAGGCCAGTATGGGAGGCAGATGTTAAAGTCATATCCCAATACAGTTTCTTAAGGATTGACTTTGATGGGATTCTTGCACTGTTTGCATCATTCCATAAAAACCCTAGCTCCAGTTTTATGAGCAGGTTCTTGATTTCTTTAAGCCAAGTAATGGAGTGGAAACAGTCAGCCCTGATTATGTCCTTCAGGGCACTAGCATAATGTTCAAGTTCCGGCGTTGTCATAATCCGCCGCCAATAAAGAAGTGGACGTAATTGTGCCAAATCCTCGATTTTTTTCCTCCCTAGGTCGTATTTTAGTGGAATCGTAGGGGTACTTTGGGGAACACCTCTTAGGCTGCGCAGGAATTTATTTTCAGCCAGTTGTAAGCTACTTAAGTTTGCAAACCCCCATAACTCAGAGCCATACAGCGATGCACTAATAACTTTCATATTATAAATTTCTAATGCGGGTCTAATTGGCTTAGTTAATGAAGATCTGTGCTTGGATATAATTGCACCTGCAAGCTGGTGGAATTTTAGGACAGTCATATCTAAATGATTTGACCATTTCATATTATGTTGGAGCGATATTCCTAGATATGTAAAAGCCTCAACCTGTTCCAATGGAATACCATTATATTTAATTACCCCTTTAGAACTTTTCCGTTGGTTTAAACACATAAATTTAGTTTTAGAGGTGTTTATCTCTAAACCCCGATCCTTGCAAAATTCAGCGAATACATTTAGCGCTTTCTGCAGTCCGCTTGGGGTTCGTGAAACCAACAACGTGTCGTCCGCGAACATGAGAACAGGCACTTTGGATCCTGCTAAGAATGGGGCGTCAGTAGGGGATTTGTCGAGGTAATCGACTATCCCGTTAATGTATAGAGAGAACAATGTCGGTGCCAGGACACAACCCTGACGAACACCCCGTTCAACAGGAAACGGGTCCGTCACCTCCCCCTGACTTCCCCATCTAATTTGCGCGAAATTGTTCTGATGTAAGCGGACAAGTAAGGTTAGTAATTCCGGAGCCATGCCGGCCTGGGCAAGAACCTCCCAAAGTTTATGGCGGGGAACCAGGTCAAATGCTGATCGCAGGTCAATAAAAACTGCATAAAGAGTCCCTTTGGACAACTTCACATTCCTCCAGTAGAGAGCTAAAAAATAAAAAACCTGATCAATAGAACTGGTGCAAGGTCTAAATCCGGCTTGGTATGGTGACAAAATGTTGTTATCCTCAACCCATGACTGGAGTTTATTTTGGACCAATCGGCCTATTAGTTTTTGCACTGAGTCTATGAGACTAATAGGTCTATAATTACTTGGGAGTGATTTGTCACCCTTTTTGTAAACCGGAATTATTTCTGCACCAGTCCATGAAGGAGGGACAGGTGCGCCCATAGCCACTGAATTTGCTAACCACTGAAGGTATTGGCACCAAGATGATCTATCTGTTAAAAACACATCCGCAGGAATACCATCCATTCCGGGTGCACGTCCCGCTGTTATACTTTCCAAAGCTAGGTTGACCTCTTTAATTGAGAAAACTTGTGTTTGGAAATAAACAGAAGGAGGGAAAAATTGCTCTTCTGCGGAGGGGACAGAAGCATACTGTGGTTTAAAAAACTCAACCCATTGGTTTTTTGCCACGTGATTTTGTGGGGAGGATGCAGAACCACCTCTACCCCACTTTAATGTGGCCCAAAATCGTTTTTGGTCCTTAGCCAAGCATGCGGATTTCAAATCTTGCCACTGATTCTCGTCCCAATCCTTCTTAGCTATTACCTGAGCTTGCCTATAGAGCTTCCTGGCTGATCTCACTTCATCCGCTACTCCTGATCTCAAAGCAACACTCAGGTGCTTGCGGGCTGTTTTGCAGGATTTGTTAAACCATCCCTCTTCAGGTGGACAACCCCTAGTATTTTTCCCAACACTAGGGGGTTTCATAAAAAACCCTTGCAGTTTAGTAAAGAAAATATTATGGGCCTTGAGCATCACTAGATGGAAATCAGGGTTAGTAGATTTAGGGGCTAAATTGGCCACCTCACAGATGACAGTTTCCTTGAGGTCATTTAAGGTTTCCGTCTTCTCAATAAATCTATCCCATTTGACATGACGCATGTTGTTTGATGTGACAATGTCCATAGTTACTTTCCCCCCCTCAATTTTACTTCCTCTCGGGGTATTTGGAAGATGTAACTCTAAATGCAAGGGATTATGATCACTTTCATCCCGCATGATTACGGACATGTCCTTCAGACTACTCCATACTCTGATATCCACCAATAAATAGTCGATTCGACTGGCAGACCTTCCATTATCAAATGTGCTGGCACCCAACTGATCTGATTTAGTGCGCCCATTTGCGGCTCTAAGCCCTCTTTCTAGACAAAGGGCTTTGAGTTGGATCGCTGCAGCAGACCATTTCTTAACGGGGGGAAGGTCCAACTGGGGAATACCCCACCTATTGTCCTCTTCAATAGCAAGGAATCGATCCTCCGGACCAAGAGGCTCAAAGGTTGTATTAAAATCTCCTCCAATAATTTTTATTATATTATGTGGAAGCTCTGCAAGCTGATGATCCAGGGCATTTATCACCTCTGGCGAGGAACCCCCAACCATCCCTCGCGCATAAATGTTAAAGATTGCCATGCTGTTATTGTTAGGCCAGTTTAAAATTAAAGACATAACATCTAACGATGGGAGATTAGGTTGAGTGATTTTACAGCATAGTGACTGTCGTACCCATATTATCAGACCACCGAGTGGTCGGCCTTTAGCTTTTTTAGTAGCAGGTATACAAAAGTTTAGAAATCCCGGGCGGAAGACAGGGGCTACAGACCAAGATTCTTGGAATAGTATAATATCAAATTGATCCACAAAGCTACTCCATGTACCGGAATGTAACTTGTTATTTATACCTGCAATATTCCAGGATAGGATAGCTAGCTCTGAGTCAGATACAAAAGGACAAGGAGAATATTTAATCAAAGGTCCTATGGTCTCACCAAATCCCATATCATGGCAATCGCTAGCGGAACTTAAGTTGTCTGATGCAAGATTTGTCAGTGAGTCAAGTTCTGGAGGATCAGGTGAAATATAAGTCTGTAGTTCCTGTATCTCCCCTGATTTCTTACCCAGACAAACAATAGTAGCACTTGGGTCTACTGGTGAAGCACTTTCCAAGGAGTTAGATGCTGGACACACCCCACCGGGACTATTTGAGGGTTTAGACCTTAATGAGTCCATAACAACATTACAAGTTCTTTGATGGATCCCCATTATTTCATTAGCGCTAATACTAGCAGAAGGAATGGGGTCTGCTATATTTGCGACCAGCCCCATGTCCATGCTCACCCCGTTAGGTCTATCTTTGAGTCAATCGCAGTCATTTAAGCCCGACAACACCTCAAACCTGTTCTCCTGGCTTATGTTCCAGTTACTGGTAGAAACACTCCTACCCCCTTTACTTGGAGACAGTGGCCACCCTGGTCTTAATACACCTTTATGAATGTCTCGATTTCTCATGTAATAAAAGTATTTAAGGGTTAACGGAACAATAACACCTTGCCTTTGTTGCGGGGGACTTAAGTTGGCCAAAATATCTGGGAGGACATCAGGATTGGAAAAATTTAATACCACACAATCCCCTTTGAATTTTTTCGGGTGGTGCCCTAGCCATTGGACCCTTCTTGCCATAATTAGTTCCCTAGCTAGTTTCTGCTTACCCCAAGGGGACATCTTCGTGTTATTCACCAGCCAGTGCAAAGATTTACTGATCAGGGAAGATGTGGTTTCCGAATTGTCAGCACTCAAAACAGGAACATTGGTAAGTACCAATGTGAGGGGTTCTGCCTGGGGAATACATTGAAATTGAGTATTTGCTATCCGTACCTTGGGTGCCTCTATGTTTACCTTCGGGAGAATTTTATTTGTTCCAGGTGACGGAGTTGGGGTGTTCGCTAGTGCGCCACCAGTTTTTCCTTGCCCTCCATTTGGAGGTACCCCCTTTAAGATACGTATATTTGGGGATAGTGGAATAGTTCTAGCGGCTTCATCCACCGGTCTGTTTATTATGGCGTTTAATCTAGCTATCTCGGCCGTAAGGTGGTCGATTTTAGCTACCAAAGGGGTTATGATATCTCCTATTTTGGTAACTATCATGTCTCTAATCTTATCGGTGAGCTCAGTGTCTGGAATTATATTAGTAGCTGGCCCCGGACGATCTTCTTTGGTAGTACTTTTATTCGCAGTTGTAACCCTTTTCCTCCCTGGGCGGGGCCCATTGCTTTTAGATTGAGGCTTTCTGCATGCTCTAGCTAGCCTACTTCTCAGAGGAGGAGCAGGCGTCTGCGAGTCAGCTACTATAGCCAACTCATCTAAGTCTAATACAGATTCTAGTGGGGAATTGGAGGCTAAGGGTGGGCAAGAATCGGGCAGAACGCTGTCTACACTTATTATATCTGGGGACATGCTACTTGTTGGCTGTAAGGGAGAAGCCATCAATGCGCCAGACAAGGGAATCAGCGGTGGAGAGCTAGGAGAACATGATAACCCCAGTGAAACCCTCCTTTCGTTGTTAATTTTGCTAACAATTTGGACCAAGTAGTTGTCCATAGTATTGGTCATTGTAAGATTCCTGATTTTGGACATTGCATCCATATACGACGACTATATACAAATATATCTGGAGGTGGTATCCCCAAGGGTACAAATGTTTCTCAATGACAGTACCTGATTTGTGACAGACCCGGTGGCGTGGCTCAGTAGGACAGGCGACAATAGTATGGCCCAGCCCAGCCTCGTCCGGCCCCGGACGGCCACAGACGGCCCGCCCTTTGCCCGGGCTTAGCCCGGCGCCGCCCGCGCGCGGTCCCGCGATGCGGGGGGCAGGGTTATTTTTAAAGCGCCTTCTGGCGCGAAATGTCGGGTGTCCGGTTCCGGTGGCTGTGGCAAGGGAGCCTGGGGATTGTAGTCCGCCGATCCCTCCACACAGCGGTCGCCTTATTCACCACTGCGACGGCGGGAGGGGAAAGGACCTGCACAGCAACGAGGACTCGCCAGCCCCCAAGAAGAAGCACCAGGTAAGAACAACACCAGTGTCCGTGTATGTCAAGCGTTCGAAGAGCCCACTCAGCCGAGGGCAGGGTTATTTTTAAAGCGCCTTCTGGCGCGAAATGTCGGGTGTCCGGTTCCGGTGGCTGTGGCAAGGGAGCCTGGGGATTGTAGTCCGCCGATCCCTCCACACAGCGGTCGCCTTATTCACCACTGCGACGGCGGGAGGGGAAAGGACCTGCACAGCAACGAGGACTCGCCAGCCCCCAAGAAGAAGCACCAGGTAAGAACAACACCAGTGTCCGTGTATGTCAAGCGTTCGAAGAGCCCACTCAGCCGAGGGCAGGGTTATTTTTAAAGCGCCTTCTGGCGCGAAATGTCGGGTGTCCGGTTCCGGTGGCTGTGGCAAGGGAGCCTGGGGATTGTAGTCCGCCGATCCCTCCACACAGCGGTCGCCTTATTCACCACTGCGACGGCGGGAGGGGAAAGGACCTGCACAGCAACGAGGACTCGCCAGCCCCCAAGAAGAAGCACCAGGTAAGAACAACACCAGTGTCCGTGTATGTCAAGCGTTCGAAGAGCCCACTCAGCCGAGGGCAGGGTTATTTTTAAAGCGCCTTCTGGCGCGAAATGTCGGGTGTCCGGTTCCGGTGGCTGTGGCAAGGGAGCCTGGGGATTGTAGTCCGCCGATCCCTCCACACAGCGGTCGCCTTATTCACCACTGCGACGGCGGGAGGGGAAAGGACCTGCACAGCAACGAGGACTCGCCAGCCCCCAAGAAGAAGCACCAGGTAAGAACAACACCAGTGTCCGTGTATGTCAAGCGTTCGAAGAGCCCACTCAGCCGAGGGCAGGGTTATTTTTAAAGCGCCTTCTGGCGCGAAATGTCGGGTGTCCGGTTCCGGTGGCTGTGGCAAGGGAGCCTGGGGATTGTAGTCCGCCGATCCCTCCACACAGCGGTCGCCTTATTCACCACTGCGACGGCGGGAGGGGAAAGGACCTGCACAGCAACGAGGACTCGCCAGCCCCCAAGAAGAAGCACCAGGTAAGAACAACACCAGTGTCCGTGTATGTCAAGCGTTCGAAGAACATTTAACATTTAACATTTAACATTTAACGAACAATGATAATTAGGAGAAAACTAGCCACCGACATAATACTAATACTAGATAATACTGAATTATATACATGAACATACTAGATATACTGCTAAACAGTACAGATACACTGCTAAAACAGTGCAGACCGGATCTGTGTACCCAAACCCGTCATGACCGGCACAAATTAATGTGCACGTCTAAATGCCTCCCCAGCAACGGTACTCACCGGGTAGCACGGAACGGAAGGCCTCGGAACTGAACTGAACTGGACCGGACTGGACTCGACTGGACTCGACTCGGAACTTCGGAACCTGGTGGGCCTCTGTATACCTCGGATCTTGCTCTCTCAGCTAGGCTCTGGTCGGGATACTTCGCACTTCTCACCGCCTCGTCTGGGTGTTGATCGCAGCCTCAGTCACCCCCGCTTGGCCGGAGGGATATACAGGAAATCCTGCGGGTACGCGTTTTTGTCCGTTCAGCTGTGGCAGGGGACCGGGCCTGCAACGCACCTCCGGCGCGTGAGATGAGAAAGTGTCCCTGTTCGGGCGCCAATTTATGTGGTAAATATTTAAATTACCTGTACTATTTTTTATGCGGTAAAGTCTAGTAAGAATAACTCAGTCAAAATAAGAGGCAGAATCCGTGGTATTAGAGGTTCTGAAAAGGACTTTATTCCTTACAAAGGAATTATGGTTCGAACCAGGCAATCATATTCCATCACCACGAAGGTTCAGGAAGGGATCAGCATACATTATTGACAAGTAACAATATATATATGAAAAGCATTGCATTAGGACAGATGCAGGAGGCGTAACAGCTGATAATACAGATAAGAATACACATACGTAATGAAAATAGGCGTAATAATAGGCGTATGCTAGAAACGTCATTTAAAATGATGTCACAAGTGGGTGGATCCATAAGAGAATCCTGCAGTGTCAGCAGAAATATTTGGCAGAGATGCGCGCGCAGCCGCATGACGTGTGATTGACGTGCAACTAGAGGGTGAAGGGAACTTGACATTTAGCCCTACATGTGGAGACAGAAGTCTGGGGTGTCAGGACAACCTAGTCCTAAATCATATCTAATATCTTGTGTTTAAAGAACTATATTATCTAGAAGGAAAGGTCTTCTCGGACAGATCCTATTCTATACTGACTGTTAGTGCGTGTACAAGCGTCTATGTGTCTACATGAGATGCGAGGGGGCAGGAATCTTTCATAGTAACAGGGGCTATGAATTACTTGCATAAAGACCGCGAGGCCGGGCCCTTTGCTCGGTGGGTGGAAGGATGTTTACCTAAACTACTAGACAGGAATGCATTGGGTGAGGAGCGGAGCAGATAACTTGAAGGCTGAATACAGTTTTTGGCAGGCAACAGGCCGCGTCAGGCACCGTTAGCCGCGCAGGGAGTAGGACAAAGTTCATGGATACGGATGCAGGTCCAGGCTGGAGCATTTCAGAGGCAGAAAAAGACAAAAGGCTTGATGGCAGAATTCAGGGCCTACTCGCCTGAACTGTAAAACGTGAAAAGTGGACCATGTAAAGTCGGTGGCCAATCATACTTAGGAATGGAATATTCGACCCATTCATGGCAGATATGAAAGAGTACATATTAACGTTGGACACAATTGTATTTGCGTCTTCATAGCTTGAAGTGGAGGGAACATACATGTACTTGTAGCATGTACATGGAGCCGTTGGGGTCTAAGATAGGGGACACAATTGACCATAAAAATTCATATTTCCTCAGTAGCCTCACCCTGGAGTGACCTATATTGGCCCCAGGAATTAGGTCCCACACCGATACCACGTGATAAAGTAAAACGTCTTGGTATCAAGATTGACAATGAGTTGTCAATGGCCAGTCAGATTTCCTCCGTAGTAGGGATGTGTACCGGCTTGATCAGACAGTTGCGTAAGCTAGCTCCCCTCCTTTCTCTTTCCATGCTCCGTATGGTTGTCTCTGCTACAATAATTTCGAGGTTGGATTATGGGAACGCTCTCTACTTAGGTCAGCCTAAAACCTTGACCAATAGATTGCAGGTTGTCCTGAATGATGCGGCGCGACTAATTTTCAGGCTACCTAGAAGAACCGATGCCTCTCCTCTACTGCTTAAGCTACATTGGCTCCCTATTGAGCAGAGAGTGGAGTTCAAGAGCTTATGCACGGCCCATAAGGCAATTTATGGGCAAGCCCCCGCCTATATTAAAGAACGCTTGGAGGTCTATAAGCCCAAATGAATTCTTAGGTCTTCTGATTCCCAGCTATTGGTCTGCCCTCGATATAAGTTAGCAACCAAAGGAGGGAGATCCTTTTCGGTTTTGGCTCCACAGATATGGAACAAACTACCAGAACCGCTTCGGAGAGAAGTAAATCTCCTGCGTTTTAGGAAGCTGCTAAAAACGCTTCTATTTAGGGAGGCATTTGGCCCATTTAAATAGCTGCATTGTAGGCCTTTCTCTGCCTCTCTTAAGCTTTGAATCATAGCTGTTTGTCATCGGTCTTGAGCGCCTAGAGACCTGTAGGTGAGTTGGCGCTATATAAACCAAAGTTAACAATAACAATAACCTGCAAATTGAAAGCAGTTTGATGGTTGAGCTGTTTGCACTTCGTGGATTGTAAGCTGAGGATTCAGTTTGAGGATGCAACTGTTTTCTGGGCTTTGTTGCTGGAATGTGGGTGGTGCAGTTATCTAGGAAATAGCCACGTTTTCAACTGTCTTCTGAAGTACATATGCATCTGGATGCTTTGAATGCTGTCTTACCGTGAGTTCCAAAGCGTGTAGCACAGTGTTCCGTTTGGTTTGTACTGCTTATATGTAACTTGTAGGTAAAGCGGTCCTGTTGGAACAGAACAGTCCCTCGCATGATGGTGGACATACCACTGCGCACCACTGCCCTGAGTGCATCCAACTGCAATGATATCTGGATCCCTGGTGCTGATTTGTGTCATTGGCAAACACAGATCTTGAATGTGCACCATTACACAGGCCTGTCTGTCGGATTGTGGTCTGGATGGACTGGGAGGGGCACCCAAAGCGATACCCTCACAGTGGTGAAAGGCTACTGCCTATGCCAGGAGTTAAGTAGCACGAGCAAGGTGATGGCAGCAAACTGTGTGGAGATCAGTACAAGTGAACAGGCCTTTTTACCTGTGGTCATTGGAGTGCGGCCAACAGGCTCACTCATGTAAGGCTCCACTGGTGGGTGCTTAACTCACTCTTGGCCTACTTCAGATTGGTATGTAGTGCTGTGTGTAGGCTGGTTGTATGTGTGCCTGTGAATGGTGCAATACGTGAATGATGCACTGCTGGGCAGTGCATGTGTGTTATATGCTTGTACTAGGCGTAAGTGTGCCTGTGAATGGGATAATACATGGAAGATATAGTACTGTGCAGTGTGTGTGAGTCATATGCATGTGCTGGGTCTATGTGTGCCTGTGAATGGTACAATGCATGAAAGATTATGTGTTCCATTTTGGGAGGCTCAGGGCTAATTGGAGGAGCATGAGGTGGTAGAAGAATTTCCCCATACAGATTTGTGGATTGCTGCGTTCCCGTGAGTTAGGTGGGGCACACTGTGTGAAGGGAGAGCAGGCTGCGCAGTATACTTCAAAGGGTGCCCCTTGATTCAGAGAGAGGTCACTGGACAGGGGTCTGGGCGCATCTCATGGAGGAGATGGGGCTGATAAGGGAATCATAAAGAGTAGAGCTGAGGCCTTGGGGTACCTTTTGATACACATATCACGGTGGCTGACATCCAGGTGTGAACTCTAGTCACTGCAATGGCTTGTTTTGTGGAGCCATCAGATTTGGAGTCCCTCCTGCTGTGACAGACTGCTTTCTGGAGGAAGGGCAGAGGGAAGGGCACTTCAAAAGGAAGCAAAACCTCAACATAAATTTCAAAGACTCAGACACTAAATCACATTTGGTGTCTAGAAATGGACTATGAGAAGGGGAGCTCGAGGCCCCCAAAATGATCAAATGTCAAGCAGCCAGCCACTGTGTGAGAGGAGGTGAAGCTCTACAAGACCTTTGCCTATGACCAGGACTGGAGGCTAAGGTCTGCCACTCTCCCAGCTGGATGAGGGGACATCACATTGGGAATCAAAGAGCATGGAACACCAGCACCTGCCTGCTTCCCAAGGCTAGTGTGCCTTGTGAGGGAGAGGAAAGCACTGAAGGGAGCGAGGTCCAGTGGTGGATCATGGTGATTGGATTTCTGGAGCGAGGTGTGAGAAGACGGCTTCTGCAGTAATCAGGTCGTAGTCTATGTGCAGAGTGAAGTCGGTGGCCGTCATAAGCCAGGTCGGGCCATCATGAAGATTGCTGCCTTGCCAATCGGGCTGTAGCCTGGATGTAAGGAATGTGCCCCTGTATGCCACGGGGGGGGGGGGTGCCGGAAAAAGGGCAAGGAGTGTGGTCTGGTCAAGATCGTCATCGAAATTATTGGGCTGCAGTGGTAACCTGTGTGGACCCCAGCCCTGACTGATGATCTGCACCAAGAGTAGCGAATTCACCCCCCTACACCCGTGGGGAGGATACAACAAAACGTACCAGCAATGAAAAAGCGTTGAGCACACCTGACTGCTACCCCTGCAGGACCGTGTGTGCATTACTCACTGGGGACAGCTGCAGAAGCTTCAGGGTTGGCGAGAGGCGCGTACCTGAGACTCTGGTCATGCAGGTCCTGCTGCTGCAGGTAAGACTAATCAATAGGCCAGAGGGCCCCAGGGGAACTTGCCTGCCATATAGCATTTCAGTGCTGGAACACTTTTAACTTTAAGTGGAGTCGGAGTGGGACTCCTGAGATGCGAACTGCCGGTGGGGTTTTACGTGAATGGCACCTGTACTGTTTGGGGAAAAACCACTACCACCAGTGAGAAGGGAGTGAGAGTAAGGGACTGCCTATTGAAGCACTACAGCCCTGACTTCAGGGGACTGTGTATATTGCTTGTGAATGCCGTATTTTACTTTGTGTTGAGATATAATTAATTACTCCTTTTTTCCATAAATGCAAGTATTTGACGGACAATCATTTATTGCTGCTATTGAATGTATTTTGAGTTGTGAGCCTGAGTTCACCTCCTCTGACTTCCTCCCCCCGAGAAGCCTTAGACTGCTTGACCCGTGCTACTACTGAGAGTCATGTGCTGAAGGGTTACTTGTCCCAGCTACTTAGGATCCATGGTAGGTCGGGCCCTGGGACACCTACGGTTGGGCACAGTGCTGGCCCTCTGAATGGGGTCTTGGTAGGTCCTTTTCCTTGGGAGGCTGTGTGGACATTGCAGAGTGCCTTGAACATTGCCCTTCTAGCTATAGGTAGCCAGTGGAGCGATTACAGGACTGGAGTCATGCGCTCTCTTGTGTGAGGGCGGAGAAGCATTATAGATGAGTTGTATTTTGGGTATGATGAATGCGGGTGCCCCAGGATTTATAGGCTGTTGGCATAGTCGAGCATGGATTTTATGAGTGTGAGGATGGCTTGCAGCTTATGTGGGTGTGCAAGGTATGGAAAGATGGAACATAGTGTTTTACACATTGCCAGTCAGTGAACACATTTTTGTTCTGTACCCTCAAACAGTACGTACTCAACTAGGGTTTTGCAAGGGCCCCTTATAGAAAGGAAACTGTAGGAGCCCTCTTTTGTCACACATTCATCAAGAGGGATTCCCAACTGGAGACCTATGTGCCTGGTACTACTCTTATGACTGTGACTGTGAATGCGTGGGAGTGCTTGTGACAAGATACAGAACAAAAATGTGATTATTAATTATGAATAAATGCATGTGACAGGGACACCTGCACTTTACACCTTATTGACAATCTGGTAAAATTGCAAGGTAATAGGTACTAATTTAATCCCAGATGCGCTGCCACGTTTGGAATTTGCCACACACCACCATTTTGGTGCCTGTGACTCCACAGCTTTGTGCCTGCCCGGCTACACGTCCATTTTGATGTACTGTGCTCCCTTCCATCCTACTGCTGTCCACTGTACTCACCTGAGCCTGCAGCCCTTGGTCGATTGGGCCTTTCTTCATTGCTTTACATTGGGCACCAACTGCTGTGTTGGCAGCTTGCACTCGGCCGCCCCTGTGCCGCTGGTGGTGTAGTGTTGGTGCTGCTTTAGGCCCTGTCTGATTGCTCCAGTTCACATTGATTTGTATCAGACACCCAACTTCGAACTTGCACCCTGCACCCGGCTGCCCCTGTGCCGCTGGTGGTGTACTGTTGGTGCTGAACTGAACCTTGCCCAATACTGACCTTAACTCTTGAAGACTGTTCTTGTAAGCCGATGTTGCCTATAAGTATGTTGAATGTTTTCTTCCTCCCATAGGTTAACATTACAACGTATGAAAATTGCACTTTATACACTTCTTGCATTGAAAAGTATTTCTGTTGCAAAAAGTATTTACCGGAGACGAAGTTCTGTGGTTTTTCAAAATAAATAGAACCAACCATTATTTTTATAATTCGGTCTCAGATTTATTCATTGAATGTGTGTCTCATTTATTGCCACTGTGTGTACAACCAATGCTTAAAACTACCCTCTGATAAGCCTAACTGCTCGCCCACACTACCACAAAAGAGAGCATTAGTATTATCTACTTTGGCCTATGTGAAGCCTCTGGGAATCCACTGGACTCTTGGCACACTATACCTCTTTTTGGTGTAGTATATAGAGAGCCTGCTTCCAAAAATAATTAACTGCTGTTGTGGTCATCTCCAAATTAGCCAGACTGCGCCATCTTGTGGCAGACTGTCACAAGCACTGGTGTTGACAATTAAATGCCAGTGTCGAGCACCGCAAACCACTGGGTCAAACTAAGCACTGGGACACTTGCTGTAGCAGACGCCACCAGCCCTTTACTAAAGATTGTGTATTCCTGCCTAAAGTTGGGAAATTTGTTTAAGGCCAATTGTCTCTTGGATTTGTCTGCACTTATACCTGATGCCCCTGTTGTCCACCTGTTTTGTAGCCAAATACAACTCCTTCTCTGCCCTTATCCCCGCGGTAAAGTAGGGGATGAGTGGGTGGGAAAAAAGCTGCTGCTGGCAAGGTGGGTGCGTCCGCGCCCGTCCGGGGCATCCAGAGAGCAAGGTAAGAACATGTCAAGTTGCCCCTGTATTTAAGTCCCCCTGGCCGCCCCCTGTCGGATGGCCAGATGGCCCCCCATCAGCCCCAGGCAGCCAATAGCAGTGCAGGCTGAGCCCGAGAAAATTCAAAGTTGCAGCCGCAGTTGACCACCAGTTTGTACCAGTTCAATCTGGCCAACACCAGTGCTGAGGGCCTGCCAACCTGAGGCGTGGGCCCCTGTTTTGCCAGAAGCCACAAACTGGGAGGGCTAGTGCTAGGCCACATTTTAACCCCAATGTACGTTTACCAGGTTGAATCCTGTTACTAAGGAAACTCCACTTAGCTTGGAAAAGACGGGAGCAAAAAGGGGAGAAATTAACCTTTATCTGTACCAAAGGATCCAAAAAATAATGGTAAAGAAAATACAATAAATACAAACTGTGTTAGTATAAACTGCAGATTGTTTCTTATAGAAGCCCTAGGCAGCGCAATGAAAATTCATATTTCTCAAGAATAGGCAAACGAGATTAGTAGATCAGTTCTCTGAAGCACACCAACACTACAAAATGAGGACTGCTATTTGTGGGAGGGGTGATTAAATAATCTGCCTTCAATGGGGACCCTAGGAGTCACATACTGGAAGAGCTAATGCTAGGCCAAATTTCAATGGCAATACACATGTTAGCAAGTGGAGTATTCCAGTGCTCAGTTCCGGCACTTAATTTGTCAACACCTGCGCTTTTGACAGTCTGCAACAAGGTGGTGCTGTCTGGCTAATTTAGAGAAAACCACAACAACGGGTAATTAATAATTAAACATACATTAAAAATGACTATTACCTGCTGCCCACGCCATTCTTATAGCTTTGGAGGCCTGAAAAAGTCTGAATTGTCACACGTGTAGGAGTGTGATGGTTAGTAGTAGTGTTGCTACTAACATTGGCAGCATGGCAGAGGCAATGTGTGGTGCAGGCTGCTGTGGCCTCCTGATGACAGCCTGGCACTTATGTTGTTGACAAATTAAGCATTGCCCACTTGGCTTGGAAGTGGCAGGAATTGCCTTTAAATGTTTGGCAACAGCTGCACGGTTAGGACTGCAACGATTGTATTAATTTGGTGCAAATGTGCAACCCCCTCATATGCCCCGGGCGAGTACTGTGCAATGTAAAAGTCAATGCCAGTGTCAAATGAAACCCTTGCCACCATAGGGCACCGTATGGTTTATCACAGAAGGCATCATATCCCCCTAGTAGGCAGCAAACACAGGACATCTTAGATGCATGCCCGCCTATCTTTCATGCAATCTCTGCAGTACAAAGTCCATGCAGCTGGTGACATGTTACTCTCCAACACACACACTGCATACTACCTACAGGAGAGAGACCGCCTGCATGCTGAGCTGTCTGTCTCCCACAGTAGTCATACTTGCTCGGAAACCAAAAAGACCTGCTCGCCAGAGTAACTCAAGAGAGGATGTGGTCCGTCGGCTAGTCTGCCGACTTTGGTGCTGGATACCAGGGTTCGAGCCTCGGGGTCGCGTCCACATCCTGTGATTCTGGGCAAATCACTTAATCTCCCCGTGCCTGAATGTGTAATGTAAATACGGTGCTCATGTACAGCGCTCCAATACCTTCGGGTCGAGTTCGCTATATAAAAGATGCAAAAAAAACAAACTCAAAACACCCATCAAACCAATTGAAACTGTGTTATCCACTAGCCAGGCGGCTGACTGCGTCATAACATCTGAAAATGAGTCAGCGGGAAGGTGGGACATGTTTAAGCCTCGAGACAAATGCTTGAGAATCCAAACCAACCAAATCACGTTTTACAATTTAAACCCCGAAGGCAGTCACGTCAGTCTGGGTGGAAGGCGACCGAAGAGACGCGTGCCAAGAAAACCATGGCCCCGTGACTTGTATGGCCTGTCCAAGGGCATTATTTATACCACATCAGAAGGGCCGTAAATATCGCCGTTTCACCGTGCTTTAATACACGAAAACGAGACACACCCTTTAAGAGGGCGCTGTCCTTCAGTCCCGGAGTCAGGGACATCCTAAGGATTTTGGGGGCCCTGGGCCAAGCGTATTTTGGGGGCCCCTATTTGGAACAGATTTGGATTTATGGTCCAGTTACAGCTCTTTCATGCCCTCTTCGGCTGGGTGGGTGCACAGGCACACCTGTCAAAATTCCAAATGTGTTCACATTTAATATTCAGGGATAGTGGTGTGTGTTTTCAATATTGTAACACAGCAGCAGCTCACTAGTATTACTGCAAATAATCTCTGTGACACCCTCCCATTTTTCATATGTCAGGTGCTGTTTTAATCTAAAAGAAACGTTTTTACGGATGTTGCATGAAACATAAACATAACATTTCTCTGAAACATGTCTGCAATAGACTCTCCCACATCACCACATTAAAAAATAAATTAAAAGACAACAGCATTTAAATCTATGTGCTTAAGAATTATTCAAAGTCATCATGGCAAAGTTCTCTGCAGAACAGAGCTGGCTATATCAGGGGGGCCCCTGAAAGGCTGGGCCCCTGGGCCAGAGCCCACTTTGCCCATGCCTTAAAACGTCTCTGCCCGGAGTAATCTTTGACCCATCTAGGAAGGACTATTCATTCGCCCTCAGATAACCTCTCAGTCTCAACCCCCCACCGCACATGCAGCTCCAAAGCAATAGCTGTAGAAACCATGAGACTGAGAAAAGTCACTATCTGCCACGTTGTTACTTTATTTTTAGTGCGTTCATAATTGAGGGCTTCATGGCGCTGCGAGCACAGAACCCGCCAACGCATCTCACAATATCTCTTTACCTAGAAACCCTGGGACAGGGAGTTAGCACAGACCTCACAAGTAAGCCTCCCCCGTGCCCCTTTTCTCACCCTCCGCTTCCGCCGTGTTATTGCTCTGGGGAAGGGTTTAACAGCCCGGCCGCCCCTTTGTATATGCGCTTCAGAAGGGACGGGTTTAAGCGCCATTAATCACGTCTGCGTGAATTGCGACTTTGAAGAGTGCAGCAGCCTGTTTGAGTTTCACACCACCGAGTAACCACATCCTCTGGGCTTTGTTTTGACACAACATCATCAAACACACTAAAGGCCTGGAATGGCCCCGCCGCGGTTTCACACGTGATGATAGGCAATGATGCCTGTCTGGGGTGGCCAGGATGGGGCATTAACACGCAGCACTCCTGGCCTTCAGTCTGAAAGGGCCTCCACGCGAGGCCTTTATTCCTGTCAACTCTGGCTGCACAGGGCGGAACAATGCAGCGCTGCACAGTGCCAGCAGAAGGCGCGGGCTATGCAAAATTACTCAAATGATGGTATAGGGCCCTCTGTCCCCACAGCTCTATAAAAAGAGGCTTGCGGGGAGGAATACAAGAATTCGGTGATCGTAGTCTGCAGAAGTTATTTGAGGTCACAGAATCTCACGGCTGACCTCGAGTGCTCATGCTTCTGTCTATTGCCCGCTGGCATTCCCACACACCCTGTGAGTGTGTCTTAAATGTTTTCCTTATTCATGGATATGGACGTTTTATGAAGCGCTGCGTATCTCTTTGAGGTTACTTCGAAGCACTGAGAGTTTTCTCATCAGTTAAGTGAGGCCTTACTGCCTGATCTGAAAGGTGGAGGCTTGTCAAATGCTCTTCAATGGGAGCACTTCCTATATGAAGTTGAGATGCAAGCAGGTCTGAAGAGCTACATTTTCAATAGTCTTCTGAAGAGCAGGGTATTGAATTGAACTCTCAGATTTGGGTTCCAGACGTTCCATAGTTTGTGTAAATGTAAATGTGGGTGTACTTGTAAAGCGCACTGTGACTCCATGGAGTATCCTGGCGCTGAAGACCGCTGGGGAACCCGTCCTGGTTTTCCCTGTGAGATGGTCCCTTTCTGGGTATCTCCAAGGTGAAACCAGGCATCCCGGCATCTGTGGGGGGCCGTTGTAGAGATGAGGCAAGCTTAATGCCCAGA
The DNA here is from genome assembly GCF_964204655.1 of Triturus cristatus. Classification (NCBI taxonomy): domain Eukaryota; kingdom Metazoa; phylum Chordata; class Amphibia; order Caudata; family Salamandridae; genus Triturus; species Triturus cristatus. The sequence goes on from NC_140581.1 coordinate 831,902,517, forward strand.
GTTGCCGAGTGTGTTCCTGGTTAGAGTAGGTACCGAGGCGAGAATTATCGAGTCCGTTTTGACCCTGGTCCACGACCCTGCCGCGTCAGGAATTGAACCCTGGTCCCTGGCCGATTCTTTGCTTACGGGTCTGCTGCCTCTAACCAGTGAGCCACACCTCTCCACTAGGACCCTGAACTCCCAAGAATATTCCTATATGCGTCCGCCGTTTGGTTGTGTCTTGGGTTGGGCTTTGTATGGTTCCAGAGCACAGTTTTCAAGTGGGTGTGTAGTGGGGGACAAAGAAAGCATAGGCAGATGGCGCCTTTTGCCTAGTATGATTTGTCAACAGCGTAAAAGACCTCGAACTCGATGTTGCTGGCACTGGGCACATGGGGTGTTTTTAGAACCAGTTTAACGTGGTCGCATTTGCATTATTTTGACTGCTTTTGCAATAGTCTAAAGTTCACCTTAGACACAGCTTCACCCAGTGCTCTAAGAGGGGCTGGTCCTAAAAACTCACTTCGAAACGGGTCTTTTCCAGGCCCTATGATTTATGTCCTTAACGTTAACAGTCAAAAACACTGATCGATTTGTCAACAATGACTGTAAAAACCTTTAAGGAATTCAAGTTAGCGATGCAATCTCTGCTTTGATTTCTCATATTTTAATTCATGGTATATAACCTGAGTATTTTTTTTTTTTTTAAATATTGTATTTCTGTAGTTATCTTTGTTTTCAACATATGACTCGTGTATAGTGCCCAGAGGTGGGTAAGCCAACAAATTAGCTGAGAGCCGAACCAAGGGTCTGGTTAGACACTGAGAGCCCATGCACGAGCCAAGCAGAGGTCTAAAGAATGTTAGCATCTTTATCATTCAACACACATCATGTGAAAATATGGTAGTCTATTTAAAATAAAAACAGTACTTCTTTAACATGCAGAAGCGTTTCACCTTAATACATCAGAATATTTTTGTACAATGCACACTCTGAACTCGTGTACAGGAAGGTGTTCTCATAGGCGATAACGAAGAAAAAAGAGGCTCTATAAAATAGAATATTTGCCCTGAATCACACAGTTTGGTCAAGCGGGGAAGTTAGTATTGGTCCCAGTTTTTCTGGGCAGAGCGCCAGGCTCACTGGTGTGTGGCGTTAGGGCCTGGGGCCCCGAGAGCCAGGCCCCCTCCCCACCCTAACAAATCTCTGGCCATGGAGTGAAAGGGGGTGCAAGTCTGGTTCCAGGTCAAGCCGGTCAGGTTCCGGGAGGCTTCCGGGGGATACGTGGGGTCGAAGTAAGCAGGGAGTTGCGCGCAGTTTGCTCGTCACTTTCGCTCCCGCCATGCCGATTGTCGGGCCTATTTAGGGCACGACAGCTCTGGCCTCCTCCTCTCACTTTGGAGGTACTTCACACCCTAAATGGCTACCTCTTGTAACACCAAAGGTTTATGCTTTGTTTTTAATGCTTGGTGCATGATGGTAGAGCTTGGGTGGAAGGCAGAAGCCACATTAAAGCCTGTCTCGTTTTGGGATCGATGATCCAAGATGACCTAGAGCTGTGTCAGAGCTCGTGCCTTAATTGGCTTCCCTATCTCTCATAGTGCATACTGGTAACAGAGTGCACCCCAGCAAGGTGTGCATGTATAGAGGCCAGGGGCACCTGTGGGTCTCAGCCCCTCTCCTGCTGTCAAGATTCTTTCGGCCCGGACAGAGGTGTAAGCTGTGGGTGCCACAACAGGTGGAATTCCAGGCTTCATCACATGGCGCAAAACCAGAAGTGGTGGTGGCAATTGTACGTCATGTCCTACCGCTGTTGTGATGGCAATGGGAGTATTTAGAGCGAGACTACCCTCCCCTCCCCCTCTTTAGTGACCAGTGCGACAGTGGGACTGGATCTTGGTGTGGCCGCCACAGGACCACTGAGACTCTGTCAGCAGTGGGAACACGAGGACTATTCTTTGTTTCCTTGGCATCCTCCCATGGATGCAGCACCTCTCTCATCGCTCAGCAAGTGGTTATTTTTGAGCCCATTGAATTTTGGCTGCTTTCCTTTGGTGCAGCAGAGCACACCCGTTGGGTTCCATATTTGGAGGCAAAGTGTTAAATAATTTTATTCAGCCGCATTAAAACCAGGAGACCTGCTCTCGTTCTCTTATGTGGCATGGTCACAGATACAAACATTTTGGCTAATTATACCTTACGCAAATAATTAATTCCCTTCTCCCAGGGACACTTTGTGGGGCCCTTTGAGCACTATTCTTCCTTCTTCCCAGAGGAGTCTTTCACCTTCCTGGGCCAGGGTGACCAGTTTTCTTGGCCTTGCTCATTGAGGCAAAAAGAACAATTGATGGACGGAATGCTGAACAATGTCAAACATTCATCCCCCAGTAAAGAGATCTGGGCCTAAATTCATCGTTTGTTTGCTCACCATGCCATTCCAGTTTGGACCCAGCCATATGCAAATCAGTCTTCACCCTACTAGCCATGAGAACAGTCCAGCCCGAACTTTCAGGCCAGGTCCTCCATGGCCAAGCATCCTGGGACCGGTTTGCTTGCTCACAGAGGGGCATGAACCTCGGGCCCTCCCAGTGAATTGCTGTGAACGGAAGGGGTGGCTGACCAGGACCAGGAACTGAGAGACATTCTTTGGATTGGAATGAGGAGGCTGGGTATTGGGGACCTCACAGTGCAGCTGGACAGCAGTGTAAATTAAAACTGTGCAAGGTTTACTTTATGCATTGTTTTTGTGCTGCTACTGGACTGTGCTAAGTGTACACTGTGCTGTAATTGAGGCATAATTAATATTTTAAATTTTGTGTCCATCTTAACTGCATTAGGGCTGAGGCTAGTGGTTCCATGGGAAGAGAAAAGGCTGAGATCCTAAGCTGGCACAACTCCTCAAGCCTGACATTAGAAAACTCGGGAATAATTAGGGAACTCCACAGAATCTGAACCTGAGCCGAATGAAATTGTCGCGGAGTGCCCTAGGTGACCTGGGGTACCCCCATGTACAGCATTTCTGCCTGGTAGGCTGAAGGCCAGGACACAGCATGGTGTTGCTCCAGGGGGCCTCACATACGGCCAAGAGGAGCCAGTAGGGATGGCCCCTGTGGCATGGGCTGGTACAAGTGCACATGATTCATGGAAGTCTTAATAGTAGAGAGAAAGGAGACAAGTACGAGACCTCAGGTCAGCCCTGGCCCTCAAGCAAGGCCCACAAGTACATTAACTTCAATTCTTGAATGGAGGAAGTCAAGTGAGGTACTGCAAGTTTTGGGGAAGACTAGGCAGTCTCTCGAAGACCTTGCCCTGAAGCCAAATAAAAAAATCCCTAACCAGGGAGATTCAGGCAGAGGAAAATCGGAGTCATCAGTGAACACAGAGGTAGTCACCGTACGTTTATATAAAATATAAGTCTATAGAATATATTTATGTGGGGGCTTTGAACCAGCCCTCTTCATCCATTGGTCCACTGCAGTGTCACTCGCATTTTTCTTCCTTCCACTACAGAATACAGGTGGGGACAATGGGTGAGCCCCGTTCAGCCACTCGCTAACTTCACTGTGAGTGTAGCCATTCTGCTCTTTCACGAGGAGCATATTCACAGACACATTTGTTAGCTTCAGTGCCATATATGGTTAAATGCGCTTTTTGAGACCAAAAATGTTTCTGCTTTCAGATAATTTTTAAATGTTGGTGAGGGCATGGCTAGTCACCCATCAATAAAGTTTTACAAAACCATGACATAACAAATAATGTATTGAGAAAGCCAAACGCTGTCAGCCAACGTTAGGCCTATCTGTTTAGTCAAAGCTTATATTTATTTGTGTTTATGTAAAGCGCCTTATGTTCGCCGGACTCACAAAGCTTCGAGATCCACCCACTGAGAACTCCAGTTTACAGAGGCCTACCATTTCAATTTACAAACCATATCTATACAAACAGTATAGAATCCAGTGTTGCACCATTCTCCGGCTCAATTAGATGGACTTGCATTGATGGGGCACAGTGTAACTAGGATTACTTGTGCATGATATACAATATTAACTTTTTCAGGGCACTTGGGCAGAGTATAAAAGAATGAAAGGATAATACACTATACAACACCGTTTTTATATTCAGAACATATGAAGGTTATCAAGTGTAGCATTTTCTGCCTGGATGTTGTCACAAATTAGTTTACTCTTTGTTGAAGAAGAAGCTTTACGTTTACAGGTGGCAGCTATGTTGACCTATCCTGAACCTTTATTTATATACTAGTCTCCATGCCACTGGCTTTATACTTTATACACTTCGAATTTGAAAGTTGTTAATTGGACAGCGAACCAAGGATTTTTTGATTCTACATACTTATATCCCAAGAAATGCCGTTGAGATTTTTGCTCTGCTGAGAAAAACAGAAAGTGTGGGAGGAATAATTGAATTAATATCAGATACTGGGTATAATTTGGACTGAAATGGAATTTCAGTCCATGTTTTTATTCACTGTGTTACAACAACCAGGTACAAACCTTATGCAAATCAGTTTTGGTCCTGAGCAGAAACCAATAGACCAGCCATGCCATGGTATATCCCCTCACAATGAAATGCAAGCAATCCCAGTTTGGAGTCAGGTTTGTTAGGCCTTCTTATTGACGTGGAGCTATGAGGTCCAGTTCAGGGCATACCAATCACACATACGGAGTGTCAGTAAGAAGAAAAATGTGAGGGGTGGAGAGCTTGAATTAATTTCATCCCCTCGCAGGCCATCGTTTTGCTAGGTGTGCTACAGACGAGGCCCAACTATATATAAATTAGCCTCGGTTCTGCTGTAGAAAATCTAGAAAAATCCCATCTTTTGCTCCTTTATCCAATTTTCCTTCTGGTTTAGACATGAAAATACTGGCCAAGCAGTTTAAGTATTGGCCAGGAGGCAACTCTAGAGGTCTGACCTCCCCTGCCACAGGCCCGTGCAGCCACTGCAGTTTGAGGGCGGAGGAAAGAGTTCAGTTAGTGAGCGAGGATCAGAGCGTAATTAAATTGCATTAAAATGCATGCTGTCCAGGTGTGCACCAAAACTGGGAAAAATAGTTGCTTTCAGGGGAAAGGAGATCTGTCTCAAAACTGATAGCTGATTTTTCTAAATGCTAATTTATAAAAGGAAATGCACTCAGAAGCTACCCAAGCGTGTACTAATAATCAGTATAAGAACTTCTAAAGGTTGCAAAGGAGGTTGCTACAAGTCTTGTAGCTTAAGTTCAGGACACATGCCATTGAACCATTTTAGACTACATATTATTCCATTCTGGTAGTTACACATTTGACAATGTCAGTTTGGAGTAAAAATTCAGAGAATGCTAACTACTGCCAGAGAAACCCCTAAAGGATAATTCTTTGTTTATACACCACTCTGCTGCCCTTTTCTAAATCTGTTTTCTAATCTTTTAAATAAAACGGTAAATGTGTCAGAACTCAGATTTATCTCTCTACATCCCATTGCTTTATTTTTTAGTGATGTCAGGCTATTTTCAACAGATTTGTTTATTTTCATATCTTAACTTGAACTGGGAAACCATCTTGGAATTTTAATCCAGTCTCCCCTCCTCACTTAAAGGCATCCTACATGCTGCAGCAAGCCTCATCAAGGCCTTAAGAAATATGACCACATCACCTCCATAAAGGCTTCCGTTACCAGCCTGCATCACCTTCAAAACCAGCTGCGTCATCTTCAGTCCATCACGACTGGCAGCCCTGCCTACTTCATTGACAAGCTCACCATCTCTGGTGGCTCTCCACACATCCACAGCTAGGAAAGGACACCTTCAGACAGGAGGCAAATATGTGCAAAAACAGAAAAGGCCTTCTCAACTACACACTGAGGACCTGAATGATATCCCCGTACCCAAACTCTGCTCCAATTTAGGAAATAGCTGAATATTCACCTCTTTAAAGGACACAACACTATGATGCAGTAACAGTCCACAACTAGCTACCCTCCTATCATGTATTGATTGTGTCTTTGCCTTTCAGCCTGTACAGCTCTCCACTGCTTAAAACACAAAGTGGTTCCGCACACAACAGTGAAGTCTATAGAGTTCAAATGGAGGACAGTCTTTGTATGCACATCGAAGAACTTCCAATTCAACGTTGTTTCATTTTTCAAAAAAGAGTTCTTTATTGGGCTTTCTTTCATAGTGTACAGATACCTACCCTTGGGTTGATGTTTTTTTGTACCAAATTAACCATGTTTTGCCTCAACTGCTTGCATACCACATTCGATCCGTTTTACCAGTTTCGTGTAGGTGACCTGATAACCACTTGTTTCATACCACACATTGCATGCGATAAGATGGCCGCTGCATTATGCACAGACTCTTACCAAGTTACTAAACCTACCAGGCTTCTGGGAAACATTTCAAATCGACACCAGCGAGAGTAAGCATGCACATGCTTTTAACGAATCAACGAGCTACGTAGGCTTATTTACTTTATTTTCATCCACTTTGAGCACCTTACCACGTTTTTAGATTGGTTTGGAGATGCCAAGCTCACCATCTCTGGTGGCTCTCCACACATCCACAGCTAGGAAAGGACACCTTCAGACAGGAGGCAAATATGTGCAAAAACAGAAAAGGCCTTCTCAACTACACACTGAGGACCTGAATGATATCCCCGTACCCAAACTCTGCTCCAATTTAGGAAATAGCTGAATATTCACCTCTTTAAAGGACACAACACTATGATGCAGTAACAGTCCACAACTAGCTACCCTCCTATCATGTATTGATTGTGTCTTTGCCTTTCAGCCTGTACAGCTCTCCACTGCTTAAAACACAAAGTGGTTCCGCACACAACAGTGAAGTCTATAGAGTTCAAATGGAGGACAGTCTTTGTATGCACATCGAAGAACTTCCAATTCAACGTTGTTTCATTTTTCAAAAAAGAGTTCTTTATTGGGCTTTCTTTCATAGTGTACAGATACCTACCCTTGGGTTGATGTTTTTTTGTACCAAATTAACCATGTTTTGCCTCAACTGCTTGCATACCACATTCGATCCGTTTTACCAGTTTCGTGTAGGTGACCTGATAACCACTTGTTTCATACCACACATTGCATGCGATAAGATGGCCGCTGCGTTATGCACAGACTCTTACCAAGTTACTAAACCTACCAGGCTTCTGGGAAACATTTCAAATCGACACCAGCGAGAGTAAGCATGCACATGCTTTTAACGAATCAACGAGCTACGTAGGCTTATTTACTTTATTTTCATCCACTTTGAGCACCTTACCACGTTTTTAGATTGGTTTGGAGATGCCACTTATCCGTTTTTCAGGGCTGTAACTGTGGTAGTCACCACCTTTGAGTTTGATACTTCACCCGCTTTGATACGTGGTTTCAGCTATTGATACACTCACATTGGTGCATGCCATCCCGACGGTTTATTTTCAAAGCGTAACGTGATAGCTTCAAATTTGTATGGTTAGAATATGCGCAGTTTGGTGTAAAGAGTTTGGCCACAGTCACTCTGATTTTGTGTCCTACCGAGTGAAACCAGCTTGGTACACTACTGTTTAATCAGGACTTGCAATTAGTGTGTTTTAATATACACAGGTCCTCGGTTTATACAAGAGGAATAGATTATTCATATCCGGTTATCGCGGTCTTTAAGCATGCATATCACGGGGGCTTGACTGTTAAGCTTGGTCGAATAAATGACACTGTTACTAACATTGAAACTACAACAATGTGGGTTTGCATGGAGTTACAATTCCAGAACATGTTTACATGCATATTTGCTTTATGTTGAATACAGCCTGACAGCTGAGCATTGTTGTGGTTCCTACTTATTATTTTTTACAGGTTCCATGATCCCCTGATGAAGGGCTAAGTCGGCCCAAAATGCATTGGGATAGGAAAACCTGATTTTTTGTTATGAACCAAGCGCTTTATTCTTTGAAAGTTGTTTTGATCATCATGATTGCGGATGTCAATGAGTCACAAAAGAAAATTTTATTGGAAACTTCTTGAATAAAATATCCTGATAATTTAAATCTTCAAATCTGACTAACGCCTATGAGTCATACATACAAAGCTACTGGTTAGGTTTTCCAGCAGTGCAAAGAGGGGACGGACCCCCAGAGGGGAACACTTTATGGATTACTGATTATACACTGTTGGATCGGAGAGCGACACCCTACTGCACGCTATAAGTTCAATACCTTTTTTGATGAACTTGAGCAACATGGAGTGCGTGATCCACAAATTCTTATATTTTCATTGGAGTAAATATGTAAGGTTTGGAGTGAGCTGGGGCAATCCTTTCGGCCCAGTGTGTCTAATAAACAATGTATTACCACCTTATAAAGCTTTAAAATATATTTACTTGTGTTCTTAGGTTTATCATTTCAGTTTTCATTGTTCCCCTGATATTCGCATAGATAACTATTACCAGAGGATTAAAAGGCAATTTATTGCATTTCCTGTGATGTTCCCTCACATGCAAATTAGAGGGGCCGAGCACGTTCCCTTTCGGCTTGGGGCTAAAAAATCCTAGATCAGGCCCTTGCTAAAATGTATAATTCACTGAACCATGCTTATTGTTTTTGTTGAGGAGTTAAATACTTTTGAAAGGAGTTTCTTTAAATCCCAATCTCAGAATTTTAACAAACATGAATCTTCTCATGTTATACATTAGCAACGTTTTAGTCAACAGATGCGGAGCAAAAAAAAAAGGCCTGGCTTTTTCGGGTAGTGGAACCAGAACCGTGCTGGCCACACCACTTGAGGACACGCATCGGAACACACCTCTAACTCCTCCTTCCTCCTCGCAGTTGCAATGTAATAGTGACATTCACCTTGCGTAGGAATCAGGTGTTCTCCGGGGGAGTCAATGCCATACCTTACGACAAAGGGAAGAAGCAGAGACTTCCATCACCCACAATGATTGGATCATTGTTTGGACAATACTAAACAATGTATCTTCATTGGTTGCACCATTCACCACCTGACAACAGCATGTGGCGACCTACCGATAACCCAAAATAAGAAGAAACAAAAGGATTGTTTCTGGAAGGGATATGATTAGGATTTGGCGAGGATACTACTATAAACAACCAGTAGGAGGGAACAGTTACAGAGGAGGCTTTGAAATCAAGGACCAAAAAGTTAATATAATTTTTAAAAGGTGACTCTTTGTATTTCACAGGACGTGTGACTGTTTAAATGTCTAGGAGAATAGAACCGGCTCTGATGTCAGCCTTCTGCAGCCAGATGGATCTCTGTGTGTTGGACAGAGACCAAGCAGAATTCAACAGTTCACCGCCCATTCACTTCTATTGGTCGTGAGAGTGCATGCACAGTAATACTGCAGCCAGTGACTACACTCACCACCAGCACTTAATGAAGAAAAAGAGTACACACTTCAAGGATTGAGTGTGAGAGGGAATTACATGATGAGTCTAAGATATAAAGCAAACACAAGGAGATGATGGACGGAGCGTTGAAACTTTTCAGACACTCACCCCCAGCCACAGATCTGGGTTTAATCAATCATCATTCTTTAGCTCACCTCGCCACACCAGTTCAGATCCAGCCATATGCAAATCAGTCTTGGCCCTGGGCCTCATGGGAACAGTCCAGCCAAAACTGCCAAGCCAGGTCTTCCCAGGACTGAAAACAAGCATCCTGGGACTGGTTTCGGGGTAACAGGCCAGGCTAGCTTGAATCCAGTGACAAGGAAAGTGAGCCACGTCTGGGCATACCCTGCCAACTTATTGCAAACAAAGCAAACACAAGAAGATGATGGACGGAGCGCCAAAACTTTTCAGACACTCGCCCCCAGTCAAAGATCTGGGTTTAATCCATCACCATTCTTCAGCTCCCTTCGCCACACCAGTTCAGACCCAGCCATATGCAAATCAGTCTTGACCCTGTGTCTTATGGGAACAGTCCAGCCCGAACTGCCAAGGCAGGCCATCCCTGGACTGGAAACAAGCATCCTGGGACCAGTTTCAAGGTAACACCCCTCATCAGCCACGCTAGCTTGAATCCAGTAACAAAGTGAGCAAGGGACCCACGTCTTGGCATACCCTGCCAACTTAGGGCGTACAAAGCAAACCCAAGGAGATGATGGACGGAGTGTTGAAACTTTTCAGACACTCAACCCCAGTCACAGATCTGGGTTTAACCCATCATCATTCTTTAGCTCACTTCGCCACCGCATTTCAGACCCAGAAATATCTGAGCTATAGACAAGCCGGTAAAGGAGGAACACAGACAGAGAATGAACCAAACGAGACAACGAGAAAGGGGGCAGAGTGGGAAAGATCTTTCATTTAGAAAGAAAGAAACATTAGCCAAAAAGAAGAAGCAAATTGGACTTCAGAGCAAGCGTAAGCACAATTCAATTAGAAGGCAGTAAAAGTGAGGAACTGGACACAACAGTAGATGTTTTTGTCAGCGCAGGGAACCTCCAAAGTATTTGGTGACCCTTATTTTGAGCAGGGCATGGGCCCTGTGTCAGGTCTGTTCTTTGTGTATGTTAATGGGGGCAGGAAAGGTCTTGCTTTTGTCTGTTTGTGATTTAGGTGAGGAGGTGGGCTGGGCGTACATCATATATGATGTGCACACCTTTGTATTATAGGATGATGCTTTGGCAAGATGGTGTTGAGGGGTGAGACTGCACATTCGGGTGTCATAGGGAGATACGTTGCACAAGTGGGTTTGCGAACAGACTTCATCAGCCGATGGAATACAGAAGAGGAAACAAATTGGGTCTAGACGAAAGCAACAAAACGTTCCTGCCAAAAAGTTAATACTTTTATCACTATGACAACCAAAAGTCTTACTAGCAACAATAACTAACAATAACAAAAATTAAACCAAAGAGACTTAAGAAAGTATTTTTCTTTAATAAGATCACTTGCTTGATCCAGATTTTTTTTAAAATCATCTATGTTCTTAGAAACTGGTACTCCTACTGTCATTAATGAAACACACACTCCACAGACCATTAGACCACTCCTAATTAAATGATCACCCAGCTCTGGTTTTGCATCCAGGGGCAGCACCAACTACAAAATAGCACGCCCATCTATTGTTTGGGTTAATCTCATCTGTATACAACCCCAAGCCCCTGGTTTGTGCAGGACAGTTCAACAAGCACAGTTTATATATGATGTCTGGTCTGTCTAGTGTTGAGTTACATTCATGTATCATCAAAAGTATTGATCATATTTGCCTAAATAGTACAAAAGAAGTACACAAGCTGAATATCAGCACTGTGCATTTTGTCCACATAAGACATACCTGTGATTTCTTATGAATCACTTGAGGTTTTATAGCAAGTAGTCTCTGTCTGAAGAGCAATAAATCACACCTGAAAATATTCTTCAGTCACAGGTGTGCGAGGCAGGAGGAAGAGTTATGGTGACAGCAGAAAGGGCAGCCTCGCACCTGTGTGCTGTGGCATTCAGAAGGCCCTGAGCTCAGGTGTACCACCGGTGCTGCACACAGGAGACCTGAGTGTAGGAATTCAGGCCCAACAGACTAAATCCCGCCTCTCCATCAGTACCTTGAGCGCCATCCTTCGCTCAGCGAGGAGCCAGTGCAGTTAAGCTATTATCACTGAGACGTGGCCGTGGCTAGCGCTGCCAAAGACTGGACTCTGCTTTATCGGCATCAGGTTTACCTCTGGAAGACAACGCACTGTTAGTGCCGTATACAGGAGATCTGAATGAAGAAAGTCAGACACAGGAGACTAAGGGCCTGATTTAGAGTTTGGAGGAGGGGAAACTCTGTCACAAACGTGACGGATATCCTATCCGCCTTATAATGAGTGCATTATATCCTAATGCACACAGTGGCAGCTGCCATGTATCGAGGATGGAAAAAATAAATAAATAAAACACTTACCTTGAGGCGCGACATCCTCCTCCACCGGTCGTCTCTCTTTCAGGCATGCTCTGACACAGGACCCAGAAACTGCACTAACCAATCCTGGCGCTGAGCTCACCAGCATGAGAGCGGCCCCAGGATTGGTGGGAGCAGCCTCACTCATCGCTTTCAAGAGCACTGGAGGCCTGCGCTTTCTCTAACACAGCCGTCTATACAGCTAGGTTAGAGACGTTAAAAATGTGCATGCCTGGCTGGCCATTGCAAGACAGCTGGCCAAAGAAACATGCACTTTTTAAAGCACACAGCTCCCTGCTGCCACTCGGCAGCACTGGCCCCGCCCCATCCTGTCACTCAGTTCAGGACGGCTTGGTTGCTGAAAAAAAAAAATGATAATAAATAAACTTTATTACCATTTTATTTTTCAGCTCTGGCTAGTGGGGCGACGCTCTTCCGCTCAAACGGAGGAGCCGCGCTCGAATGCACTTGTAATTAGTTGGGCGGGGTATCCTTCACATTTGTGATGAAGTGCCCGCCTATAAATCTCTAAATCAGGCCTTACATCTCTTCTCTCCCACAGCACCGTGAGCTCAATCTTTCTCTCAACGAGAAGCCAGTGGAGCTAAATTCTTTCCAGTGAGATGTGGTCGCGTCTACCCCTGCCATAGATTAGAAACTGCACTCTTGAAGGCAACGAGGGTACCACTGAAAGGCACAGCACAAAGTGTTAACGCTGCACACAGGAGACCTGAGAGTAGGAAGTCAGACAAAACAGACTAAACCTTTTGTCTCCACCACCTTAAAAGCAGCCCGTGAAGCCGAGCCATTGTTGGTGGTATGGGGCCCTGCCTAGCTGTGCCAAAGAACATATTCGAAAACCCTAAAGAACAAAAGTGGCTCAAATGGTGAACGCTTGCTTTGATTGGTGAGGAAGCCCATCCTTCAAAGGCCAAAACAACAGGCTTTAGCTATCACACAAATCGGAGAGGTGTAGGCAGGCTAAGACTTTTCTAGTAGTGGCTGGAAGTACCCAAGACAGCCTGTCAAAAGTCAGGGGTGCAACCATCTTTAACTGATCTATAAAAATAAATACAGAGTATTACAAGCAGACACCTGCAACTCAGGTTTGTTTTAGAAATGCCACTTAATATTTACTATTAATGTTGATTTTCCTTTTTCCTTCATCCACACTTTGTCACATGAAGAAGAGCACAGCACAGGGCCAGCTTTAGGGCAGTGAGACTGGTGCAGCAGCACTGGGCGCTGACCTGTGGAGGGGGCGCCGACCTCATGGGGAGGTACGCTTGTTTAGCAATAACATATGATTGGAGAGATGAGGGGCAGTTATGCCTCGTGGTAGTGAAAGAATCGAGGAGGCGGTCATAAGGTGTGGGGGCGCCAAAAATGAATCTCGCACCAGGCGCCATCATCGCTAAAGCCGGCCCTGGAACAGCAACTGTGTCTGATAAAAGTTAAGTGAGACTCCTCGATTTTAGTGCAACGCGCAAGTGCGACAGGTATACCCAGACGAGGGTTCCCTGCTCACTGTGCCAAAGAACTCAAGCTACATCATACTGACGAAGCCTAAATAGGCTGAAACCAATTTTAGATTGCTTCTGTCCCTCTTCAGAAGGGACCTGGCCTGCAGTGGCGGCTCCTCCACTAAGGTGTTGGAGCATCGCCTCACTGCTTTCAGCAGTGTAAATAAAGGGAAAATAAAATGATAGTTTGTTATTATCATTTTATTTGCCCCTGCTGAGCGTCTTTGTGGGACTGGGCGGAGCTGCTCTGCTCTCAGAGCAGGGGGGGGAGGAGTAATGGGCAAACAGTCATGCGCATTTTGCATGTTCTCCACCCAGGCTGAGCGCCGAAGCACGGTGCTCAGACTAGTCACAACGCTGTATTGCAGTGTTGATTGGTCAGGGGAGCCTGGGTGCTTCCTGTTCTGGCCCAGCGGAGTGATGACGCGAAGAGACGACAGAGGAGTGACAACACGCGGCGAAGAGATACGTTAAAAATGTTTTTCTTTACTCCTTCTCTCTGCCCTCCCCGCCCTCTGCCCTGCCACCCTCGATCCGTGCCAGCAGCCACTGCTGGCCTGGCAGTTTGGACTGGACTCTTCCCATTGGAGCAGGACCAAGGCTGATTAGCACTGGGCTGGATCCTGTCTGCTCACATCTCTCAGCAAAGACGAGAACTGTAAGTTCAACTGGCTTTCCATAAACACTTTTACCGACAAAGTCTGCAACTTATCAAGTTTAATTAATTCTAACCAATACCATCCTCTATCGAATGCATTAACTGCGCTGACTGTTGGCTAGGTAACAATCAAACTGTGTGTAAAAGCTTGCACATTCATGATTGTTAATCCCGTGCCTGTGGGGAAACACATTTGGGTTCTGGAATTGATAAAACGTGAACTTCACTTTTCTCAACGTCATTGTTTATTTTAATCTTTCTTTATGTTTGCATTTTCTAACGTGCTAAATATCCCTAATGACTACTTTGCTAACAAATCAAACCATGTCACCAGTTCTAAAGGAACCTTTGGCAAGTTGTTGGCGGCAACCTCCTTTAAAAAGAAAATTGAATATCCACATAGTCATCTTTCATATGAAATCTTTTCAGAACAACCCATTTGCTTAAGAAATAAAAAAAAAAAAAAATTACCCTACATTCATTTACTTGTGGGTCAACTATTTACTCCCACGTCACATCCCTTATTTTGTACAGGACAGATTCTGTGGACAGTTCCCCGGGTGTTAAACTGTTGGTCATTGACTGTAGTGCTTTTGTACCCTCTTTTTCCATGTGATTCACCATTTGCACTTGCCATGTACATTGTGGAAGTGTGGGTGACTAGGTAAATAAGATGCAGAGGGCACCTTTTATGTTGCCCTGCTCCGCTGCCCCATGTTGCTCTTCAGACATGTGCACCAAACTATTCCCCAAGGAGCGTCCAGTGCACAAAGACTGGGAAAGTAATTTAAGTACTGCCCCCTTATATTCCCCTTCTCAGGACTGAGCCAGGCTATTTCTAGTGTGGGATGGAGAAGCAACAACTAGACCAAATGCTTGCTATTTGCTTTGCAAGATGAGCAGGGCAAGATTTATATTCGGTTTTTGTGTCAATCAGATTACATTTGAAATGCAGAGCACAACAGGAGTAAGCAGACATTTTAATCAAAACAAATTGATTAAAAACAATTAATGATGATAGCTAGTCTGTATTAAGAACGCATACATGCATTTCAGGGAATTAGTTACTGATCCAACTCAGATTGGTAACTGAAAAGAATAAAACGTGGCCACGTCAAGCAGTGTGGTGCAGCGTCAAAGGCTTCTGTATTTGTTTTGTTTACTTTTTTACACTTTAGCCACGTTACACAGCCTCCTGTATACTGCTCAGAATGGCTAGCAACCATTGGCAAAGCCAATAGGTGACTAAGGCTAAACCTATTGACATTGCCAATGCATGTTCCATATGTCATTTATTTGATTTCTATCTTTACATTTCCTCTTATTGGCTTCTCCTCCCTTCTATGTTCCTATTTCTTCTTCCTTCACCTTAATAGCGCTCTAAATTCGCTGAGTAGGCAATATATAAACGCTTCATAAAACTCCTTAAAAAACATAAGTGCCAGTTCTAGACCCTTTGAGCTCATTCCCAGAATGGCTTTGAATGCTCGTTGTTCTGCTGCTCAAATGAGAGCATCACCACTGTATGAAGAATATTGAAGTGACGTTGCCCTTCTCACACTCCTTTTTTGTTGCTTAAAATGTTCACTCCCAAATACACATTTACCTAAACAATAGGAAAAATGTGGATTTTGGCGCACCCCGAAGTTAAGAGACACACCCTTCGTACTGTCAGCTCACACAAGAAACTGGCAAATAAAGTAACTGTATGTAAACAAGGACAAGGAGTTTATGTTCATACAGTTGTTTGTTGCTACAGGAAACCTGTATGGCAAAAACCTGAATGACTTTGCAGATTCTCCAGGTAGGTTTGAATAATTAGCTGTCTTTTAAATACACCCCAGGGGTTGACAGGCATAATTTATCTTATTAAGAAAATTAGTTTGATGTCATTTGCCATACATAGATGTGATTTACGCAACACCTGCAAGTTATGACCACAGGTTATTCCAACAGCACTATTGCATACATAAATATGTCAGACTAACTATAGTTTTACCACCATCTCCTATGTCAGCCTAATAGTGTTTTTATCACCATCTCGTATTCTTCTCTCGCACCATCAACATTTTAAGTACTTTCTTCCTGAGGTCGCTCACCTGCCAGGAAGATCAGTCACACCTTCTGAATATTTGACATAGCTAAACAGCGTCCATCTTTAAGCACAAAACCACAAAAACAATTCTTTCAGATGATTTGGAAAGAGAGGCAACTTGCCAGTAGGTTTTAGAAAATAATTATCGAAATACTCATCAATCAACTATTACTTACCGGACCAAATTTCCCATTCTGGGAGAAAGCATTCATCCATTTCTATGGCGTTAACAAAAAACAGAATAAATCATATGTGGAAACAGGCCAATGAAGAGTGGTGGGCGCGTAGGATTAAGCCAGCCGTCCCCCTGAAGGTTAGCAGAGATTTCTTGAATAATAAAATATTCCCTCCCTTGTCTGGGCATGACTTCCTGTGGCTCGCTGCAGGCCTGGAAGCAAGTTCATGGCCCAAGCCTATGGCTTTATGTGGAGGTTGTGCGCAGAAGCATGTGCCATCACTTGTTTCCTATTTTAACATTAGAAGATATCCCTGAGTTTGCGTCGTCTACGTGTCCTCTCTTACTCTGTTTATGATGAAATGGCCTAGAGAGCCATGACCCTGAATGGGGCAAGGACGCCCAATCACAGTCCAGGAACACCAGCCTTATTCCAGGTTCACTCTTCCACCACACAGACAACCTGTGTGCTGCAATCTCATGGGAGAGGAGTTAAGGAACAAGCATATCAGACACTAATGAAAACTGTATACAGCTATGAGTGTGATCACAAGTACAGACCTTCAGAAGTAGAAGAGTCAAACAAACGGAGGGCCAGTACCATGCACGATTACTAAACTCAAAGAACAAAAACATGCCCTCAGGAAGGTGCAGCAGCTGGAACAAAAATTAAACGAATTGTAAAAAAAAACAATAAAGGAGAGGAGTCTGCAAGAAGACAGGAAGATAGTATAAATTAGCAGTCCCTTTTTAGGTCTTGGCTAGCGAAGGCTGCGCTTGCGCAGTCTCGCTCGCGAGATTTAATGACTTGGAGAAGAGGGGCTTGAACCCGCCCCTCTTCTCCCCTCTTCTCCATTGGCTGGCCTCTTAAATGCTGGCCAGCCATTGGAGAAGAGGTTTGTCTCTCCGAACAGGCCCCGTCCTTTTCGGATTTGGGGGCGTGTTTTTTGCTACTTTTCTCATTATCTCCTCCAGCCAATGGCAAGAGGAGAGAAAAGAAAAACACGCCCCCGAATCCGGAAACGCCGCTGCCTTTCTCCGAGGCATTTCTGCTTCGCCTCGGAGAAAGGCAGTGGTGTGCTTAGGCAGTGGTGTGCTTGTTAATGCTTGTTTAGGGCTTGAGCCCTGGCATGTGCTATATGGGTGACAATCCGAGATAGACCTCCACACTGACAGATCGATAAAATGAAAACCCACAGGCACGCACATACTAATCATTGCTTTGATTTACTCAGGAGGAAGTGGAACTCGAAGTATTCACACAGCAGAAAATTGTCACTCATTCATACACTGAAACCATGGCTGGTGTGCTTCAATGCTCTTTATGTATCGTAACTGCCCCGATATATACTCGAGTAATACAATGTAACACATTTCTTTTTTAAAGCGCCATAGCACCTCTGGCTAAGGTCCGCGTGGGCGCTATAAAAGCGCATTGATAAGTAAGTGAGGCGCGGGCAGCTTCCTCCTCGGTGCCTTGTCCGTCTTCTGTGTCGCTGAACTTACCTCGGCAGGACCCTTGCTCCTGGCAATACGTAGCTGCTCCCGCCCCCTCGTGACATCGCCGGCTCCCGGGCGCGCTCCTCTGACGTACTCACCCGCTGCCCTTTGTGACATACACGATTCTCGCTGACCCTGCAAACGGGCCGCCGTTGATGACGCACTGATCGCGCGGCGGCGCCAGGAGTGCTCTAGTTGACCGGTCGGGCGGAGGAAGATGGCGGAGTACCTGGCCTCCATCTTCGGCACCGAGAAGGACAAGTGAGTGCGGGGAGGATGGGAGGGGTCCTGGTGCTGCCGGAGACCATTCAATGAATGGACTCCGGCATAGCCTGCCTCAGTCTCTGTGAGTGACCCGTGCCATGCCTCTATCTCTAGGAGGCTCCATCCCTCTGACCGGTCCAACAGAGAACTGACTGCACAGAGGCCCCTTTCCCTACCCTGGCTCCACAAATACCCTACCCTGGCTCCACAGATGCCCCTTTCCCTACCCTGGCTCCACAAATACCCTACCCTGGAGTTGGGAGTGACGCTAGCATGGCTTAAAACGACACGTCAGCAAACAGTGGTCTGGAGCAAGGGGGGCTTGTTTTGATGTTACAAATTGACTTAGTGGCCGTGAGACAGTTTCCCGGGATACTTGGTGACTGTGGTAGAGCACACAGACAGATGAATGTGAGAGGAAGTATGTTGGTCTAGGTAATGCATGGGTGGAGCGTTTAGGATGCAGTGACTGTAGAGGCTTCACACTCTTGAGGCTTGTGGTGATCAGAAACGAGGTCGCTGATGTGCACGTAATTTTATGTGTGGAGTCCTTACACAGTGCGCTCACCGATGGGGTTGTGTTAGGCGCTAGGTACACGTCATCAAGGGCTTTGGGGCTGATCAGGCTATCACCAACTTCGGACATATTACATCTCTTTATGTTCCTTCTTTTCGTGAGAAACCGTGTGGAACAAAAATAATGTAGGTGCACATGGAAGAAGACCGAGTAGTAACCCCCAACATCTCTTTACATTTGTTTTGGCTGTGCATTTCGACGACACTCAATAGCTCTCCAAAGTGATGCATTTTACATCCACAAAATGCTAAATCATTATACATTTGGCTGGCATTGGGTGACAGTCTGATAGGCGCCACTTGCACTGGTCTCCTTCGGCCCTTCCCGCCTCCTCCATTACCATACACTCCTTGGCCCCTCCCGGCCATCACCTACCCCCCCCTACCCAATGGCTCCCGGGCACCCCGCTGAAACTGTGACCCACCCAACCGGCCTCTGAAGGACGAAAGGCTTCGGGATAAATACCACGCAACTCCTGCGTACCCCAGGTCTTCCCCCTGTTGCTCCTGAGCACCACCGCGACCGACCCCCCCGCTAAAGGCCGCATGGGTCCCCTATGCAACGGGCGAAGCCGGGGTGCAGCAGCAATCTGCAGCTCAGCTATCACCAAGTGCAACCACCCCCCGCCCTCTCCAGCATTGCTCCCTGTACCGTGACCCTCATCCCTCCCCAGAGAGCGCTTCACCCTCGCCCTCCCGGCTCTTATGCACCACCGTGGCCCTGCAGCTGTCCGCACCTTTATGCCACCCTGCTAAACGGCCCCCCTCCCCCGACCCACCGATCCCCCAGCCCCCCTCCCACCCTCACCTCACACCATGTAGCTCTGTGTGGGGGTGGCTCTGTGTGGGGGTGGCTCTGTGTGTGTGTGTGTGCAGGTGGTTGTTTGTGTGGGTGGTTGTGTGTGTCGGTGGTTGTTTGTGTGGGTGGCTGTGTGTGTGGGTGGCTCTGTGTGTGTGGGGGAGGGTCTGTGTGTGTGTGTGTGGGTGGCTCTGTGTGGGTGGCTCTGTGTGGGTGGCTCTGTGTGTGTGGGTGGCTTTTTTGTAGGTGGCTCTATGCGTGGTGGGTCTGTCTGTGTGTGGGTAACTCTGTGTGTGTGTAGGTGGCTCTGTGGGTGGCTCTATGGGTGGCTCTATTTGTGTGTGGGTTGCTCTATGTGAGTGGCTCTGTGTGGGTGGCTGTGTATGTGTGGGTGGCTTTGGGTGTGTGGCTCTGTGTGTGGATGCAAATGCAATAGGTCTCGCATTTGAGAGTGATTAAGCTATTGAGATTGTAAATAACAATGCCGTTTCTTTAAATGTTTTAAAAACATAAACAAAAATAATGTCATGAGCAATGCCAATAGCTCTAACTTAAACAATGCCAAGACCATTGCATTGTAAATGCTTGTTCTTTTTAGGTCTCGGCTAGCGAAGGCTGCGCTTGCGCAGTCTCGCTCGCGAGATTTAATGACTTGGAGAATAGGGGCTTGCACCCGCCCCTCTTCTCCCCTCTTCTCCATTGGCTGGCCTCTTGAATGCTGGCCAGCCTTTGGAGAAGAGGTTTGTCTCTCCGAACAGGCCCTGTCCTTTTCGGATTCGGGGGCGTGTTTTTTGCTACTTTTCTCATTATCTCCTCCAGCCAATGGCAAGAGGAGAGAAAAAGAAAAACACGCCCCGAATCCGAAATCGCCGCTGCCTTTCTCCGAGGCGAAGCAGAAATGCCTCGGAGAAAGGCAGCGGTGTCTCCCCTGCTCTCGGCTCCCGTGTTCATGTTTTAGCCTGAAGCTCTGATTCACACCGCCGCACGAAATGTTACGTATTGTCATGTTTTAGCCTGAAGATCTGATTCACACCGCCGCACGAAATGTTACGTATTGTTTAAACGAAGTATGGCTCTGTTCTGCTGACGGACAGCCATAGCTCCCCCGCCCTTCCCCCTCGGAGGCTGGCCCGCACGAAATGTTACGTATTGTCATGTTTTAGCCTGAAGCTCTGATTCACACCGCCGCACTAAATGTTACGTATTGTTTAAACGAAGTATGGCTCTGTACTGCTGACGGACAGCCATAGCTCCCCCGCCCTCCCCCCTCGGAGGCTGGCAGCGTGCGGTGACGTCGCAGTGATTGGCAGCTCTGCCCGTGCTGGTTCCTTAGCAGCGGCGGCAGCAGCGAGGAGGGGCGGGGCCGGTCCCTCGCCAGAGCTCGAGGAGGAGGCAGCTCTGCTGAGACTCGGTGTGCGGCCACCTTCCCTCCATCGCCGGGCTCTGCCTCCCTCTCTCCAGCCGCCTCTCCGTCGGTCTCTCCTCCGGGCTGGCCTCGCTGGCTGTAGGTGAGTGAATGTCTTGTGTGGGCTCCGAGGCTGGGATGACTATCGGGAGAAACAGGATGGAGGCGGACTGCAGCTCCGAGGTAAGGCACCTCCAACTCCGGGCTGTGATGGGGGGACCTCAGGGCACCGCGCAGAAGTTCAGATATGAGCGAGCATCGTCCAGCCCTGCTGCTCGCCCCCGAGCTGCCGCTGCAGCCACTTTGGGGTGTTATTGGCTGAAAATGTAGACACATCAGTCAGTTTTGTACTGAAACTGTAAGGTTTTTGCCTTGTATGAGCTTTTGTTCGGCACTCGGGCAGTTTTTGGGCTCAATGCACGTACGTCTCTTCCTGGTAAGCACTGTGTGGACTGTACTCGCGCAAGTGCTGGGCAACGCTTCCTACCAGCTGTGTGGACTGCGCCCACGTAGTTTTACTTCCCAGATAGTTCTACATTAGCACGTAGAATCTTCTGCCACATATAGTTTTACGTTGGCTCGCGCATCCTTCCGTGTAGGTGCCGTGCCTACTGTGTCCTAGCACTTTTACACTGGCACATGAACCTTGCTTTGTATGTGCTTTTTGTACTGCTCCAGGTATGGGAGGTGTGGGGATCTTTCTTTGTATGTGCCGCATGCACTGTTCCAGGTAGTTTTGCGTTGGCACGCGCATTTTTCCTTGCATAGCCTGCATACACCGTGCCAGGTAGGTTTGTGTTGGCATTTACATCTTTCCTTGTATGTGCTGTGCCAGCTAGTTTTCCATTGGCATGCATGCACTCGTTTCCTAGTAAACAGTACATGCACTGTCTCGATGGCTGCCATGTGTATGTTTCCTAGTCATCGTTGTATGTATTGTGTCCAGATAGTTTTACAATTAAAAACACATCTTTTCTAGTCAGCGATGTGTGTACTTTGTCCCAGTTGGTTTACGCTGACATATTCACACACCTTGGGTCGTCGTGATCAGCAGGGCTTGAAAGTGGCACTGACGCCCAGGTGTGTGAAGGGCCTGTTGCACTCCAAACATGTCTACGTTTTACTACCCACCTAAGACACCTGGTTAGGGCTTCAAGTGGGACGGGTCTTGCCAGTGTTCAACACTGGGAGTAACTCAAGTTAGGCCACTGTATTCATGTCCTTATGTTTACAGGCAAAGCACAGATCTTTTTATAACAATTGTAAATCTCCTTAGGGTCATCCATGCCAGTGATGCTGTCCCTGTTTACAGTGCACACGTTTTATTTCGTCTTTCGTTACCTAAGAACATTTGCTTTTCCCAGATGTTGTCTTGCTATAGTTTTGTGGGTAACTCTGTGTGTGTGTGTGTGTAGGTGGCTCTGTATGGGTGGCTCTATTTGTGTGTGGGTTGCTCTATGTGATTCGCTCTGTGTAGGTGGCTATGTGTGGGTGTGTGTGTGTGGCTTTGTGTGTGTGGCTCTGTGTGTGGGTGCAAATGCAATAGGTCTCGCATTTGAAAGAGATTAACCTATTGACATTGTAAATAACAATGTCGTTTCTTTAAATGTTTTAAAAACAAAAACATGAACAAAAATAATGTCATGAGAAATGGCAATAGCTCTAACTTTAACAATGCCGAGACCATTGCATTGTAAATGCTTGTTATAAATACCAAACGTTCCCCTACCCAGTAACTTGATTGTTGAAAAAGCACATGCTGCGTCGGTCTGATAGTCCCAGCAGAAGTTAAGATCAAAAGGCATACTTACTATTGCATTTTGTGCACAAAGTCCTAAAGCCAAGGGTATGCTGAGCAGCTGATAGAATCAGGGGCATTGTTAGTCATTGTCTCAGCAGCTACGGCTGGCAGTGCACATAGGGAAAGAATATAACCCAGCTTTGAAGGCCCATACAAGCACCAACCTCTGATATTACGCAAGTACTCAGCCAAGTTCGAGACAATGTGATAGCGCATGGACAGGAATTTACTCACCCCAGCATGGGCATAGGTTTCTGCAGCAATAGGTTTCTGCAGCAAATCTCAGTCTTAACAGGTGACAAGATCTCAAAAATGAGGAATTTTCTTCAGTTACCACCAAAAGCTCATTCAATAAGAAATCATCCAAATACAGAGTAAGCTTCCAGCTCTCCAAGAACGTGAGCAGCAAGAAAAAGACACTGAAGGTGAAATACAAGTGGCCACACTCTGACAAATACTCCATACAGACTGCAGTATGCATCAATAAATAAACCAATTGCGAACAGCAACAAGTGAAGTGCCTGTTAACTTACAGAGAATTTTATTTTCACTTCTCTTTAACTTTTGGAGCTTTACTTGAACTAGGGGTGTCAACCCACCAAGGTCGAACTAATAGACTTTATTTATAATATAACTGACTTCCAGCCAAGTCCTTTAACATGGGGGGTCCGAATACGCATGTCAATCTCTAAGATGACAGTAACCATGTTCTCTTATTTTCTGCATCTACTCTTTAGTTTTCTTAGAAGTACGCAGGTATTTTTCAAAGAGTAATGCTATTAAGGCAGTATACTAGTCCCTGCAGAAGGCAGTCCCCCATCAGGCCTCACATTTTAGCACATCATGGAGTGACAAACTGGACCATTTCACGTATTCTCACCAGACAGACGCATTCAACAGAGAGAAGCACAATCTGCAGATCACAAGTTACAATTCCAGAAGATCAACTTAGACATTCATCTTAGCAGTCAGGACTACACAAATAGAATGTTATCATTATGATGACGAAATATCTCTCATTGTTTGTTGGGTACACCATAATACATTTTCTAGAGACATTTTTATATGATTATTGGGCTAACTGATTTAATTCAGTTATGTAACAAGCATAACACTTAAAGAGATCAAAGGGACATACTGGAAGCAATTACAACATGTGAATTGTAAGACCCAATCACGTCTAACAAAAACTGTGGGTCTTAAATAACTATCACTTAACAAAAACTGAGAAATGGCGCAATGGGTGTAAGTTGTCTTTTTTTAGATGTGGACAGAGTTCTCCCTCAAACATATAATTTGAATCTAACCACAGATATTGAGTAACTAGGAGGCTTCCCAGTCAGTGGCTAACTTGTTAAGCTTTACTTAAATCTATTTTCTTTTGTAAGCCCTGGCTGGGGCACCATTTAATTTGTTGAGTGATCTCATCTGCCCTGTGGTCATGCGTGAACATCTAGTAATTACTACCGCACCTTTATCTGAAGCGCAAGTATGGAGTGCACATCCTCAGTATGTGCACTGATTGTGTCTCACAGTTCACACCCTTGGTTCACAAATGATGCAGTTCATAAGTGTAAGCAGTTTTTCAAGAAGTGTTGGAATGGGGTACGCACTGCCATTGACAATAGTAACCTGAATGGGTTCGTTGAGGTAGAATTACACGTATTACTCTGGTGATCCCACCTTTCCCCAACATTGCTATAACTAAACAAACTAACCTAGGTGGTAAAAATTTGGATTGCTGCCCTCTTTTGTCACATACCATAAAGACAACAATGCTTTACGTTCTTCTGTATACTGTCCCCACTGAAACACCTGGAAACCCAGAATAGAAAAAGCCAACTACACCTAAAATAGTAGTTCACACCTATGAAATAATTATCTACATATCCAGTCTGCAGTCATCTCAGTTGTGTACTACTATTGCCCGTTGCTCTGCTACAGATTTAATGCCAATCAATGTCAATGTTGGGGAAATCAGGGAGTGATCTACATTTGTTCACCTTTCAACATTCAGAAGCATATTAGAGTACACCTGGATTTATGGGTTCCATCAAGATATTCTGTGACCAGAGTATTTCATCAAAGAGATCTCAACTTATTGGGTACAACAGATCCCAATTTCAATCTCAAGAAAAACCTCTAAAAGGGACTATGAGGTCTAAACTCTCCCTCGCAGATAATCCATTCTGCACCATATTAGCTGAAAAGATGTCTTTAAAAATGTTATGGTTCAGTATTTTTATCAATAACTTACAAGATTTTTTTTTAAATCATTAAAAATTCCTTGAAAAGGTTTCTGCCGGTGAGACTTCATGGTTAAAGTCCAAAACACTAAAATTCCCCAGTTTTGATTAGCTATGCAACCATGCTATCCCCTAATCCATGGGTCATGGCCTCACACATATCACAAATTGCCTTACCAATGACATCACATATCAAACTGCCACAGGGACTCTGTATTATATAGATTTAGGTTAAGAAAGCTGCTTCAGTTGCCCTCTGTAGCAATACAAATCCTCAAATGCATTCATTGTGAGTGGAGTACTGCAGAACCACTTTCAACAGTTAAAAGCACAGAAAGAACATATATAAGTTGTTTCTTTCTCTAAAAGTAAACTTTTTTTTTAAGTCATAATTGGCGGCTTCAGTGATATTCTCACAGGTGTGATTATGAGATGTATTTATTTGTTCAAGTGTTTGGAACTGAACAATCTAAAACCTAAAAATAACAGCGACATTTCTCCATTCAGGTTAGCTACTTTAACAATTATTTCCTACCAGTTTAATGTTCTTGAACCAGTGCTTAATTTGAGCCGGTGGTTTCAGGTGATCAGCACCGACGCTTAATTGTCAACACTGGTGTTTATTACTTTCTGCAACATGATGTCGCTGTTTAGGTAATTTGAAGAGGATGACAACAACGGTTGTTTATTAATTAAATATAGAGTAAAATGGCTAATGCCTGCTTCCCCAGCCATTCTTATAGCTTTGGGGTCCTTAAAGTCTGAATTGTCAATCTTATAGTCTGAATTGTCAAGCTTATAGGAGTGTGATGGTTAGTATTTGTATTGGTATTGTATTGGTTGGCAATAAAAGCAGGGGCACTGTGTGGTGCAAGTTGCAGTGGCCTCCTGACGAGGGCTCTGGCATTTTTTTAGAAATAAATTAAGCACAGCCTTGAACGTGCAACGATCATCATAAATCAGTAATGTTGACTCTATGCTTATAGAAACCTTAAGCTCACACCCGCGCGCACACACATATACGCTCACTGGGTAGAATTAGACTCAAATATGTTACTGCCTGCGACACCAGTCATCATTTGCAAATACACAGTCTAAAAAATGTTGATTGTTGTTTCATTCAAAATGTTGTTACATTCAAAAGCACTATGTAATTTAACATATTTTTATAAGCCACTTAATTGTTACAACAGGTCAGTTGTGAATGCAGAGTATGACTCTTAGTGGTACATACAGATCCGAGTAAGGCCAACTCAGCCTGCCATTTTTCTGGGGTCGGTAAATAAAGCACCATTAAAGGGGGTACGAGCAACAACTGTTTTTACATTGCAGAGAAATGGCACAAGTTATTATTATTGTCTTAAAGTCTGTCCATTACTTTTAGAATACATAAATGGAGAAAAGCATGTGGGTTAAACATGTACAGCACTGGCATTGTCTAAATAGTGCTCGTGCGCTGTTTCCAAAAGCTACAACGTTTTTGATCCAATATATATGCCAAGAAAATTTATTTTATACAACTGATGCAAATTCGTCCATTGTGGACAGACATTACAAAAAAAAGAAACAAATCTGGATAATGGGTTGGATGGCAACATCATATAAAGAATTGGACATAAATATTGTTCTAAAAAAATATTGCTTACAAAAATATTGCGCCAAAAGCTGTAGTTGTTCCACTATTAACTTAATGAGGCAATATTTATGGCACAAAATTTATAAGACGGTATTTTGATAACGCTCTGGTACCACCAATGAAGGTACCTGTAAAATGTACGAGACAGTTCAGTGGGTTAAATGCTATCTGCTGACATACTGCTATCCGCAAAACATGAGTTTGTATGCCAGAAAGATCAACTCTGCCTTCCATCCTTCTGATGTCACTAAAGTGAGTATCACTGAATGGGGTAACAGTGACACCTGTTGCTGACAGCACGCAAGGCATGGCAGGCGCAAGTGCGGAAGGATGGGCAATATTAAATTATTACCATTATTCTAATCCGACATCTACTATCCAAGACAGGTGAGGCGTCCCTGTCCTTGGCATCCATGCCACTCTCAGTTTGAGCACTCACTTTTATGCCTATCATGCAATCAAATGAAAAGATTAAAACTCTTTATAAGGAAATGTGATTTAGTATTTACATTTCTTCTTTAGCTAGTCTCAATAATGGGTAGGGCTGTGTGACTTCTCAGAACTTGCTTCACATTCTCAGTTAAACTTGGCTGAACCGTGTTCGTTACTGAAGCTAAGGTAGTGAAATAGCTATAAACACAATATTGATAGCTTCACAGAATTTGCCACTGATAAATGTGTTGACACAACCTTGAGCAATGAATTATGTGCTTCACAAACACACTGGAGAAATCAGTGATAATCACAATTCATACAAGCATACAGGGAGTGTGCCAAATGAAAAAATTAATAATTTGGAAAAATAGTTTTAGATGCTGTTGTCTGAATCTCCTAACAATCAAGTCTGAAATGCAGAAAGTTTAGTTTAATTCTTGATCTCCTCATCTGGTAACTCATTTCTTACCGGTGTGCCTCAATGTTGATGCCATAGCTGTTCTCCAGGAAGGCAGTGCTTTACTTGTGAAGTGTTGCCCTGACAGGAGCCACGTCACTATTACATTCGTATTTGTGTTCTCACATTTTTGGTCGCTAATCTCCAAATCGGTCGTTGGAACGTTCATTCTTTTTAGGAAAGTAGGTCTTTAACCGACGGAAGAATTTAGAAGAGCAAACAAAGCTCTTTCAGTGAAAACTTCATGATGGAAACCCTCATCCGAGGGCCCCGTCCCGACCTGCAGAGCGTTGACTGTTCAGACCTGCAGGATGGATATTTCAACATTCTGCAGGTGACTCAACTCGGAGCAGGGAGTGGTGGCAAAAAAAGCTGTTCAAATTTTCCTTTTATGCCAACGCGACAACAGAACTGTGAAGAATGACTTTCCCCTGCTGTGCCCGCTTGCGCAGTGGTATCCCATGTTCCCGGCTGGTGCCCATAATCTCTTCTTACGCTTAATCCATGTCAGTCACGTTTAAGTTCATCATTAAGAGCTAAATCCCTGGTTAATACAGGAGATCTGACTAATGAGTTCACGGTCAGTTGAGCGGGAGCCAGTGGCAGGCCACATAGCCTTCTGATATTACGCTGCTACTACTACTACCGGCACATCCCAAAGACTCACTGCTAAGGGGTGGAGTCGCACACTGGTCACAGATTTGTACCACTCCTCCCCAGTGCATCTTGGTGAATGAAGTTCAAGGCAGTCCATAAATTACACATTTTCTAGTAGTAACTTGTATATCCCAAGATTCCAAGGCTAGGGGGCAGCCGGCTCAAGCTGGAATTGACTTTCCGTTTCTCTAGGGTGTGGCTAAGGTGAGTACAAGTGGCACTACGCAAGCTTCCTTCTGAGCCATTCTTGGTGTTTCAATCCACTCTTTTTTTCCCTGTGGATTTTAAAACTTTATAGTTGTGGTGACCAGTGGGTGAACTTCCTGGGATGGGATTGTCCCTTCCATCGCATACATTGTGTATACCCCTGCCCTGAGTGGCTGACTGCAAATGAAACTGGTATCCTATCTGTTTGGCCTTGGTGTCCAGTGGCATAACAATAGTCCCTGAAAGGGGGGGGCGGGCAGAGACTGCCCAGGCACCGTCTAGAAGCTCCTGACTGGGTCCAGAGCATGGGGTGCCCCCTCTATGTACTTTGCAGGGGGCCCCCTCAAGTTTTGTTACGCCACTGCTGGCATCATGCTAATCTAGCATGTACACAGAGGGTACATGCTGTCCCTGGTAATTTGAGGTCCAGAACCTGTTCTGTGCCCTTAAGCAGCACACAAAGCGTGCCCTCATATTGGGCGTAGGACTACTGTGCATCACAAAGCAGTAGTGGCAGCGCACCAAGTTTCTGTAAATCACTGGTGTGACCAGACCTTTTTCTCTGTGTCAAGGAGGTTGCGGCCTATTGACCCCTCTCAAATAAAGATCCGCTGTTATGTGAACCTCAGAACCTTCCATTGACATTGCATGCGCAAGTGGAGTGTGCATATGTGCAGTGAGTGAGTAGCACATGTATGGGAGTAGGAGTCTGCGTGTGGTGAAAAGTCCCAGCAGTGGGACCAGTGGGATCCATACTGGATGACGCTGGTTTAGCATGACACGAAATGAAGGGTAGATACAGCTTTCTCATACAGTGGAAAGGTATTGACTGCATTTCTGCGGCTGGAAGGTGGAGACCGAGACACTGATATGAAAGAGAATGGAGACAGGGCTCCCCTTAGAAATGAATTGAGAATATTTTTTAGCAAACAGCTGCTAATTAGTTCTTCCTGAGCACTGCCATTTGGTAGATGTCAGGGGTGAGAGGTGGAACTGCAGTTAATGTTGTTCAAGGGTGAGAAAGCTTCCAGGCAGAGCCAAGCCTTTAGTCTTGCGGTGCTTATTACTTCAGAAAGTCTGCTGACAGTGAGGTGCAGAAATCTCACACTTCACTGTGCTCTTGTTTTAGGTTCTATGAGCCTGCATACTTGCTACCTGCTGTGAGAGCCATCACCTAGCACAAAGGCTGTGTCTGAAGCACAATCAAAAAATACCATTCGAAAGAAAACAAACCCAATCTAGCATATTTATTTATTGCACAATTTACAAACATTGTTGCAGTGCTGTACAGTAGTACCTTATTACAAAACTCCTAAAATAATCATGAGGCACTGCATGTTGCATTACAGGTGTTTCGGTATTTTGCAACTTGAATGAATTAATCATGTTTAAAACAAAGTCTAAAAAATATTAAAATCCACCAGTCAGTTGTGGATCAACACCGCTCAACCATGCGTTTACGAATTCTTGTAAGTCGTAAGATTTAGGTGCAAATAGGATTGTCTCAGCAGTTTCCTCCTTGGGGCTAGCAACTTGTATCAAATGTAAATAATGTATAACAATGATCCATAATCCGTTTCACAAAGTCAGCCTGTCGTGTCCTCCCAAATAATCATAGTGATGAACTTTTAAAGGGAGTGAGCCAAATCTTGTTGTGATTACCAGCCTTTTCCTCTGCAGGCAAAGGGGGAGGTGCCAGACTTGTTGCTTAGCATTGTTTTCATATCAGCTTAACATGATCCAGCTATATTCTTTTTACCACAGGTGGTGAGGTCCTCTGCTACCGAAAGAAAGTTTGCTTGTTTCAGCGCTAATGTCTTTGTTTGATAGGGAAGCAAAGACAAACTCCATATGGTGTTAAATTGCATGATGGCAAGTGAATTGTGCAAATGCACCCTCCATGAGTTCTTCTGCTCTGGCACCTTAAAATTGACCCAATAGGTTACCCTACTGGAGCATCCCTAACTTTCTCGCTGTATGAAATAAAAGCGCCTCTCAAAATATGTTCTTTTTTGACAAGATTAAGTTCAAGACAGACCAAGCCAAACTAGTTCTGAAACCTTTGACAATAGATCCACATCACCAATCTGGAAAATGTGTTTAAAAGTGGAATTTAAACCACCCCACTTTGTTCCAACTCTAATTCTTTTGTGTGCAAGAAGGAAGTGCTCTGGAGAGTATTCGAAGGGCTGCTGCGAGATGAGGGCTGGTGATCATAAACAGGATTTCAAACCTGCATCCCATTCCCCTACTTGTGCAGAATTAAGTAGCACTGTGCGATTAAATGACTTTCTTTTATCCCAAAGTTAAGCACTCGACTGGACAATACATTATTGTGTATGTTGGTTGGTTGTTGATTTCTGGGTGCATTCCCCCCGCTCCCTCCCTGAGAAGCCTTTGACTGCTGGCCCTCGCTACGCTGAGAGCGAAGTGCATCCTTGCCCCAGTTTGCAGAACCACAGAAAGACGGACCCAAGAACAAAGTGGCAAGCGACTTCAACCATTCCAGTTGGGGCCAGTAGCCCCGATTTACTTTGTGGCCACCCTGAACCGGGTCTTACAGGTTCCCTTGCAGAACTTTTGAGTGTTCAGAATCTAAACTCTTTAGAAATCCCCTCTGTGGAACTTTTTGTATTTCTAAATAGTAGAACTGTGATGCTCACTTACTGACAGTTTCACCATTGCTTTTATACTTGTTGTACGCTTGATTTCAATATCCAACTTTTTGAGCAACATTATGACTGTGTTATCTTTGTGAAACTGCTAGCCACTCTGTCTCTTTCTTGCTTTTGCATCCTGTGTGGATCAGGGTGGCAGCTACCACCCAATGAAGCTGGGGTTCAGCCGCTGTGGCACTTTTTGTGCTAGTTGGTGCATGTCACAAGCCGACCATCCTGAAGCAGCAGCCATTACTCTGTGCTTTAGACCAACATTCTTTCCCCTGCTCCCGGAACAGCATAGATTACTGTGCATGATCCCGTTATGGTGTTGTGGTTAATGCTGAAATAATTGTTAGTTAGACTGAGTTTATCTTAGAAAAAGCACAGATATTCTATTTCCAGCAGCTTTGACTGCTAGCCAAGGGAAGTCAGAATCCCTGAGGCAACTGATTAAAGGGGGAGAACCATAAGCACATTTAAGGTATTCTGAACTTACTCAAGTTAAAACAAGGAGGCAAGCCCCAAATTCAAGGTTGGTAAGACAGTACTGCTAGTTGTTTTGGAAGGAAATAATAAAAACTCCAGAATTCTGCATCTATGAAGCTAATCTGAATGTGACTTCCGATAAAATGTACACAAATTGTTGCAGGGATGGGTACCTTGAATCTCCCCTATTGCATGAGCATAAGCACAAATCACCTCAGGGTTAGAGGTAAATAAACTTCCAGATTTAGATTTATGGGAATATGCTTAAGAGGCGGTCTTACAACGCCCAAGGAGCTTTGAGCTCTCACTCCACCTCACTTTTCGCGGTACACCTAAAGGAAAGGCCATAGTGCTGCTAAGACAGCCCTAAAAGAACTGAAGCAATGCCTTACATGGAAGGTGGGAGTGAGGAGTTCAGTCCAACCAAGGTAACAATAGCAGATTGAGTCACGGACGGCTTGAAACATAATCTGTTATGTTGCCTGTCATCATACAGAGACAAGACCTGGCATTCTTACTTTATTTCTATTGGGAAACCGAAGCAAAGGGAGTATCCCCAAGAACGGATTAAACTGGGGTCGCTTGGTGTCAGGCAAGAGAGAGACGAACACATCATATCAGTCCCTTGGAGGAATATGACCGCAAAAATCTAGCAAGATTCAAGACCATTGGGGGAATAGAGGTGCTTTAATTAAAAGAATACCAGCACGCATTAGCAAATAATGTGAGTGCCAGGCTGCCGGAGCAGCCAACGTTTGTCTGTATTGTTAAAAAAAAGTAAAAAGTTAATTCAAAGTTCTGGGGTAAAGCAAGCATATCTTATGGTATCTCAAAACTGTTTTCAATCATTTTAAATAACATGGTTTATTTTTCAAATACTTTTCGCTCAGCAAACTGTGAACAGAAGTTAGGAAGAATAAAGAATAGTCAGAATGTAAACGGAAATGCTTGCAAAGGCCTAATGGACTTCCCACAGGAATTCTGCCATTTAGTTGTCCATAATAAGTGTCCCAGGGAGCAGAATTATGGGCCTCCAGCAGAAGTGTCATGCTAAGTAAACTCCACCTCAGATGCCAGCTGAGTGTAGCAAATGGCCCTTCATCAGCACCATAAAAGCCTTTGTGTACCAAGGTTTGTTTTTTCATGCACTATGAGCAATGTAGAAATTCTTAGCCATACTGCAGCAAAAAATATCCCAGTTGCTGTGCTTTTACAGATAAGCTGGGAGGGGTAGAGAGCAATACACGGGGTGCAGGTATCTGAGAGGGGAGAACTAGCACACGAGGGAGAGAGCTAGAAAACACACACTCTCAGGAGAGCTGAATGAAAGAGAAACAAAATAGTTCCCTAAATGTCACCAAAGGAAAGACACAAGGCAGCCAATCAAAAGGATTGCTAAGGCTTTGCTGCAGGGGGAGGAATACAAACAAGAAGAGAAAGGCAAACCATCAAGTAAGAAGCAGGCAAATGAGGGTGACAATAAAGCCATCCAAAGAGAAGAGAAGTATGGCTGTAAGCCCACTATAAGTAAACAAAAGGTATTTCAAAATGAGACAGCTTTCGTTGTCAGGTAGGCGAGACCTAAAAATCAGTTTTGGGAAATGTTCAGAAAAATGTGGGTTAAAAATAAATCAGATTTATGTCCTGGTGCAATCTTGATTGACAGAGAAAGCTAGGTCCACTCCTCATTTTTCCTCCTTCTTCTAACAAAATGTTTATGGTCTACCTTGGGAAGACACAATCAGTGGCATAAGCAGCACTTTTTTGGAAAGCCCTCGTATACAAAACACATACTTGGGATGGGCATTCCAACTTTTCCATTTCCTGTTTTTAGATCTCACCTACCAGACAGCACAAGCCATCTTGTTGCGTAAGACCTATTGTATATTTACCACAAACTTACAGGAGATAAGTGCCTGCTTACTGCTCACCACTAGTTAGATTTACAGTCAATCTCATTTGCTTGCTTATTATTCAATAGTCTTCATTGTCCCAGCTTGTCGATCTTGGGTTTGTCCCTCTCCTGGAACATAGCCTCTTTACCAATTTACTGATTGGCTGGCTTCTATCCTTCCACTGCGCACTTTCAGGGAATATTTTTTCTTTTTGGTTAAGCACTCCATGAGAGTGCATGTGTTTTCCAGCTGTCTCCCTCGTGTGCTTCTCTTCCCCCGTGTCCTCTCCCTTGTGTACTGATTCTCCCCTCATCTCCATGTTTCTCTAGCTTGTGTGCTTCTCCCCAATCTCATTGTTGCTCCTGCCTCGTGGACTGCCCTGCCCTTACTTCCCACCTACATTTATTTTTACTTCAAAGGATTTCTTTATCATACTTATATATATTTTGGGAGGATCAGGCTGAAAATTGCTATCAGCCCTTCGGCTTTAAACAATATATGGAAAATCGCTTTTGTGCTTCTTCGGTTTCATTATTTTTAAATTTACGACTCCATCTTCGATCAGTAATTACAAAAATGGAGCCCATGTCATTTTGTAGGGGTGCACATTCACGCTCCCACAAAATGACACAATCCCTGGGGGCTGCATCATTGCACATTTCTTTTCTTTTGGCTATCCTGAAAAGCATCAGAAAGAAATGCTTGCCACTGCTGTACAGAAATGCCAAAAGCCACTGCTGTACACCATTGCCAAAAGGCATTAGCAAGACAATAAGTTCTAAAGGAGAGACTTGTTGGCTTTGCCAGTGCTTGTTTCCCAACCCAAATGTGGGGTTTACTCTCAACTTTCTTATTTTTGGGAAGGTGCTCCTGGTAATGTTTGAAAATCATATTTCTTTCATGACAAGAAAAGCTTTATATGCCACTGATGCCACACAACCTCAATAATACTGTATTTATAAATAATAAATATGACAGTCAATATGATTTTATACTCATGGGGACTGGGTGGCAGACCCTGTGCTGGTGTGCCTAGGGATACCTAAACTATCCTGGCAAAAAGTGGTGGTATAGGACTTGTGTGGTAGAGAAGACTGGACAGCAAATTGAAGGATAAGGGTACAGAGCTTCCATGCTACTAGGAGAAAGTGGGCATCATAAATGGCGCAGGCTCTTTTATGGGGGTATACCTGGTAAGTGATGCTTCCATGGAAATATGGGGTTGGACGCAGCAAGATTACTGTTCTCTGTAAAATAAGTTTGTAGAATAATATATGTCCACTAGGGCTTTGAAAGTGTATACTTTCTAACTGGGTCCGAAGCCCATTATTTAGGACTGTGCAAAGGTTGCCATCTTGCTGAGAATGGGAGAGTCATTCCCCCCACTTTGACCAAGCGCCCTTGAGTGGTGAGAAGAAATAACTCCTGCCAATATCGAAAGGAGCAGCAATCTCACACCAAAGTGACACTTTAAATGTAGGCTGTATATGGCTACCACCTGGAATAAGCCAAAACTCTATTTTGTCTAAAGTTTATCTTGTTGTTTGCGTCAGCCAACCCTGTCTACGTGGGGGCTCACAAAATAAAGTGCCGCAAACTCCGGTTCTTAACACAAGTTGTCTAACAGCCTTTTATAAGCAGACTGAATCAGAAGAAAGTCTTTAAATACAATGCGGGGACCTTTACATCTGCCCTTAGAAACCCTTGCTTCATGCGAGTACACACAGAGGAAATATGTTGTATAATTGTTTAATAAAATGTTTAATGAGGAAAAGATCCTCTGAAAGAAAACATCTTGATTCTATCTTCTCATGAGACTCTTCCCCAGTTTCAGCCCTTGGGGTTTTCACTTTTGATGTCGCGGCATGTCTGTGATCTCATTGATAATAAAAGTTCTGGAGTGATTTGCATTTTATGGAGATGCATTTAAGGTCAGTCTGCGCTTTCAGTAATTTTCACTCTTTAGTTGATTCTTTTACTGACACTAGGAAAATGTTATTTAAGAAGTATTTTCTGGTAACATCTGTCTATCTATCTATCTATCTATCTATCTATCTATCTATCTATCTATCTATCTATCTATCTATCTATCTATCTATCTATCTATCTATCTATCTACTAACGGTCGTCAGTAGGTAGTTATAGTTAGTGTCTACTTTCCATAGGAAAAGCGTATTTTGTTTTGCTAATAACTTTGGTGCCGTTTGACGAATCTTGACGAAATTTCACAAACTAAGTCAATGCTCACTTCAGCTGCTGTCTGTAAAGTTTCGGTGTGATCCATAAAGTGGGGTCCGCGAAAAAGGGAGGGGTCCCAAAACATGTTTTACCTATGTTAATTTCCATGGAGTTTTTGTACACGACTACAGTCCGAACCACTAAACAAAATTACTCCAAATTTAGCAAAAAGCCAGATCTTGGTCCAGACTAGTGCCTTTGAGTAGTTTGGTGTAAATCCGTTCAGTCGTTTCAGAGATATTAACAGAAATCCAAATTTGTATATCTGGGGGCGCAGATCCTCCATGGATCCGACCGACCCCGTGCTGTAATCTGATTGGCTGCCAAAACTCCAACCAGGACAAGAGTTGGCAGCCATCTCAGGACTCAGCTTCAGCTAAGTCCAACAAACAAACATAAAAAATATACAAAAGGGGGCAGATGTGTTGGTGGGGTCCCAGAGGAACCCTGCTAGGGTTTAAACACATTTCTTTTCAATTTTGCGGCCATATTTCGGGTGGATCTGCAGATTCATGGCAAAATTGCTTGTTTTGAAATGAGCCCCTGGGTAGGCATTAACAAAACAACAAAAAAAGGAAGGGGGCTTTATTTACATAATGGAGGGGGGCGTGTGGATCCCCCTCCTGGGCTTCCTCGGAGCCCAAGGGACCACCACCTTTCAGTTTAATTATGGTGGGAGGCTGCACAGACCACCTCCTGGACCTATTACAAGCCCTGGGGACCACCACCTCCCCGGGGCTAAACATGAATGGAATGGGGAGGGCGCGCACACCCCCCTCCCTGGATCTAATTTACATAAAAAACTGGGAGGGGGCCACGTGTCCCCTTTCTCTGGGGCCATAACAGCCCTGGGGACCACCACCTCCCTGGGGCCAGCCCATACAGATCAACGGAGGGAGGCCATGCAGCCCCCTTCTGGAGTCAATAATGGCCCTGGGGAGCACCACCCCCCAGGGCTGGCTCCTGCTATGTCCCGGGGTGCCCACCCCGGGACAGAGCAGACACAAACTCTGCTCTCAGTAAGCAAGAGCTGTGAAACCTCTCCCACTTGCTGATAGTGGAGTTTTCCTCTGTTTCCCTGGCTGCTGCCAAGTGGGCAGGGAAACAGACGAAAGGATTGCTCTCACTGGACAGAGAGCTGCATGATTAGCAGCTCCTTGTCTGTGAGGGCAATGCCTACTCCTGCAGTCACCCACACAGCTACTCACACACCCACTTATACATCCATACAGCCACTCACACACCCATACAGTCACTCACACACCTGTACAGTAACTCACAGACCCACTCACATGGATATACAACATCACACAGCAACTCAGGTAAACTATGTTAAAAAAAGGAATCACTCATTACTAGTACACAGAGTATACTAACTTCATTTTTGTGGTACCTTAGTTTATACGTTTAACACACTAAAACGTTTAGAAAACACTCACATTGGATGATGTCATCAGTGATGTCATTTCAGATGTCACCAGTGATGTCACTGACGATGTCATGAGTGATGTAATATGTAAGGCCACAAGCAGTGCATTTCGGGGGCGTAAGTTATAGTAAGCTCAGATTACTATAGCTGCGGAATTTCACTGGTTTTGTATGAGTGAAATCTGAGCTTGGAGGTGAATGTTTGGCAGAGGTCGGGTCCGCATTTCTGTCACGCCTCTCGTTCAGGAGCTCCGTGGCTGCCGACAACTGTTGGTGGAATGCAGGTAATGTGATATGGCATTTATATAGCACAACTTTCACTCCAAGGAGCATCTTGGCGCTGTGCGGAACCAGGAGAGGTAAATTAACCAGTTAACTGCAAACGATAAAGGCAGACAGGGAATCAGATCAGAGACTTGCACAGGGTGTCATAGGCGGTAAAGACCCAGGTTTTTAATCCAGGTGATGCATAACGCGGCGCCCCCCCGGCCTGAATTGTATCTGGGCAATGGGGAGAGAGCAGCGGATTTACCGCTGAATGGGTCTTTGAGCAGCAAGGTAATCCACCACCAATCCTGCGTGGAGAGAAGGAGCTGGCATTCCATGGACGACGGAGTCGGGGCATTATTATATGCATGGCCAAGTAACTGGACCTAGCCTACGAATGTGGACTGTTGGCGGCTTTCGGCGGGCAGGATTGGCACATTGGGTTGTAACGGAGGTGAAGAAAGAGGAAAGTACTTACTTGAGGAACTTTCCATGTCCTCTTTCTGTGTTGACATCGCTGCTCCAATGAGATCCCTTCATGAAATATTTTAATAAACCCTGCGAATTCCCAACTTATTGACAGTCGAACACAGCACTGGCACGAAAGAAGGCAAGCGCCGAAATGCATCTGCCAGGTGCGGGACTGATGGTAAACGCTGTATCTGTGTGCTTTGTGGTGGAAATTAAAGCTTTGCTGCATCACGACCCCAGCTGTGTCAGCCCCGTTTCTTTGAAGGAAGCGGGATTGGAGGTGAATATATATATATATTTTTTTTTTCACTGAAAAACCCAAAGGTTACAGGGTGTTATAGTTAGCTTCACGTTTTACACACATAAAACCAAAGAAATTCAGCAATTATAGTTATACTTATGTTAAGGAACTAAAACTCGTAGCCTAAAATTACTTTACAGCATGAGTTACAGTTTCTTCAGATAAGTTTAACTATAAGTATAACTATAACTGCTGAATTTCTAATGTTTTGTGTTGGGTAAAATGAGTACCTAACTATAATGTCCTTGTACCTTTGTTTTTTTCAGTGAATTTTTATGTTTTTTTTAATGGAAAGGAATATATAATTGGATCAGTGGGTACCCTTGGGGGACCCGTGGATCCACAGAGGATCTGCTTCCCTAGATGTACAAAGTTTTGTTGTTTTAATAACTCCAAAACTGCTGAACAGATTTACAGCAAATTACAACAAGCATTTGCAATGCAATAGGTCTCGCATTACAGAAAGTTTGAGCTATTGACATTGCATTATTATTTGCAACGTCAATAGCTCAAACTTTCAGTAATGTGAGACCTATTGCATTGTGTCTCACGTTGAAAAAATATTAGGCACAAATTACAAAGCCCAGTTGTTTATTCATGTGAGATTAGCAAAAAATATGTTTAAAAAACATAACCAAAGGTGACTGTCAAAGGCTGCTTGCTCCGATAAAAGAATTCCCAAGACGGCTAAGCCAATCTTTTCATGTTTGTGTACCCCGTTTCTATCGGACCTAAAAAAGCCTCTTTTTTTGATGGGCGGGGGTGTTTCTGGCTTGGTGTGTGCAACCTTCGGCCGGGATGATGGTAGATGTTGATCTGCACTGAAAAGCTTCCTGTTCCCAAACACAGGATGGAGCACCACACAAACTGATGTTAAGTTAAGTTGGTGGGCTAGATGTGGTGGTGGGGGAAGGGCTGGGAGTGAAAGCTAAACAGTAATCTTTTTAATTGGCAGGGAGGCACAGTTCTTGA
Source organism: Triturus cristatus (assembly GCF_964204655.1). Taxonomy (NCBI): domain Eukaryota; kingdom Metazoa; phylum Chordata; class Amphibia; order Caudata; family Salamandridae; genus Triturus; species Triturus cristatus. The sequence continues at coordinate 831,941,541 of NC_140581.1, forward strand.
CTCGGTGTGTGCAACCTATGGCTGGGATGCTGTCAGATGTCGAGTTTCCCTGAAATCTTGTTCCCAAACACTGGCGCACCAACACGAATTGTGGGAGGGCTGGGAGCAAAAGCTAAACAGCACATTTGGTAAAGTCAGGGCACAGGACGGCTGCAGGTTCAGCCTATATGAAATCTCTCCTTACAGCGGAGATACAGAGACCTCTCTGATGTGTAATAGACTTTTGGAAAACGTTTTTTCAAGCACACTAAACATGAAAGTGTGACATTAGAAAGCACAGCATTAATAAAACAAGGAAGAACGCAACGAAAGTGAAAGAGTAACAGGGATAGGAGAAATGGCAGATGGCTGGATCATAGATGAAAATTTAAACAAGTGCCAAAGACAAGCAGGAAACAATAAAAATAGTGCCACAAAGGAACATACATTTTTAAAAAAAAGGAAGGACACAGTAGTCTGGTGGGAGGGTCTGAAACTGCAAAAAGTAGGACGAATTAACCATATTAACAAATCAGAAGTCATTTATAAAGGGCATTAACAGGAGCCAATAGAAAACATGGGAGGTTTCTCAAGCCCATGTTCTAGATACAGAATGTCCCGAAGAGATAGCGCATGCGCTGCCTAGGCAAGACCTAAAGAGGGCTCTTTCTGGACCAAAAGCAAAGCTTTCCGCCAGATTGAGTGTAAATATGTTCAGTCGTTCTGCCTGTAGCCATGTTTAAAAACTGAAAAATCCTCATTGACGTTGCATGGGGAAGAATCGTTTTGGGACCCCCCCCCCCATTTTTCGCGGCCCCTGCTTGACGAATCACCCCACAACTTTCTATGCAGAACTAGACAAAGAAGGCCATTTTTTGTGAAGATTTGTCAAACTGCATAAAAGTTATTAGCAAAACAAAAAACACTTTGTTTATGGGAAAAGTTGGTCCTAACTACTAGCTATTGACTAAATAGTAGCCATGTCAATAAACGTCACAATATAACAAATGTAAGAATACGGCAATCAAATGCATCAAATACAATATGTTGAAATGTCAATGAGTTACGATATCTAACTGCACTTTCAAGAAGGGCTTGCATAACACCATTTAAAACATACAGTATCTGTAAATGCATGAAGGCAGGCCTATGCCTAGTAAAACCACATGCTTTAAACAACGGCATTGAAAAGCTTAAGGGAAAAGATTTATAAAATGTACAAAAAAAGATGAAGTACAAATGTGATTGGAATGAAGGCTTGACACATGAACAACAATAGATGGAATCAGAGGTGTAGTGCCTGTTAGGAAAAGAAGGGCTTCAGCAAATAAAGTCCAACCTGAAGCATCAAATGAGACTTCAATCCCAGGCAACAAAAGTATCTGCAAGTTGTTTTAGACCAGTATAAAAAATATGTGTAAAAAGTAAAACACAGTCATCCGCAATAAGAAGCGCCAAGATAGCCTTATGACCAATGTGAGGCATATCTTGTCCCTTGAAGATTTAGTAAGGATTAAGATTACTGATGTGCAAGATGAATAATATTGGTGTCAAACCACAACCCTGCTGAACCTCCTGTTTAATCTAGAAGATTCAGAGTATTGACCACAGTCTGCAAATCTAATAGTAGTGAATAAATCGGTATGTAAACAGTGGAGAAAGTTAATAAGTGACCCGTAGAGTTGTTCACCTGGACCCCCCACCCCTCCTTCCCTATCCTTACCCCTTTTTCTCCCTAGTTGTGTTCTCCCTTACCTAACTTTTAAGGTATTATTTGTGATACATGGCTTGCTTCCTTCCAGTCCCTTTATAGAATCTTAGGAGGCATTTGGATTATATATCGTTCCTTTACCTGTATACCGTTTCTTCATACTTTTTTCAGGGACATATTGTAATACTTTTCCTTTTTATTATTGTCATCTGACTGTTGTTATCTGTTTTTCATATGCTCATTGTTTGATACCTTTTGAATATGTATTATTTTGTCTAGCCTGTATCACGCAGACCATTTATTATTTGTATTTCCTCCTCGTTTACACTTCAATAAAATTCTTTGAACATAAAAAAGTCACCCGTAGAGAATAACATCTTCTATAACTTTGATCTAGTAATTCGATCAAAAGCAGTACTCAAATCTATAAAACCTAAATGGATAGAAACCCATTTTAATATAATACACTTGATGATAATTAAATGCAGATTGAGGCTATGCTCTATGGCCCTCAGGCCCTTCCTAAGGCATATTGGATATCAGCAAGAATCTTATCAGAAGACCAATCTAAAATTTGTTCCAAAATTTCCCTCCCAGCTACTTAAACAACAAAATCAATTAACGAGATGGTCCTATAGTATTTTGGATTGTTTGAATTACCCTTTTTGTATACAGGGAAGGTAAGTGAATTGGGCGAGGAACACAGTAATCTTGAATGACTGGCAGAGGTCAACATGTTGATCAAAAGGGGGCCAAGAGCTGTACATTGGATTTAAACAGGTCCATTGTACATAGTTTTCCATCTGGTCAGGGTTTTGGCCTGATGGACATTCTGAAATGCCAGCTACCACATTCTCATAATCATAGCTAAAGCGGTAAACAGACATAATATCGAATAAAAAATATCGACAGGGCAGAATATCGAGTTTTTAATATAGAATGGACAGAATATCGAATTGCCAAAATATAGTGGTGAAGAATATCGAAAATCAGGTAAGAAATATCGATTTAAATATTATATAAGTAAGTAATATCGACAGTAATAATATAGTTAAAAATATCGAATTTTTTTATAGTGTTTAAAGTGTGAGTATATGTGTTAAAAGTAAGTATTAATTTTGGAATGTATGTTTGAATATTTTAAAAGTAATGAATTTTACTTTAATTAATTTTTGTGTAATTTAATTCCGTAGCGGGTTGTGGGTTTATAGGTGATTAGGGTGGGAAGTAATTTAATTATAGTACATTAAATAATAATTTTTAATTTAATTTTGCGTTTATAGGGGAATAGGGTGGGAAGTAATGTAATTGTTATTAGGTAATTAATTGGTATTGAAAATTAATTGGTTTTTGATTAATTATTAATTGGTAAATAATTTGTATTAATTGGTAATACATTTGTATGCATTGTTTAATTGATAATTATGTTAATTGTATTAATTTATTATTTGTAAGCGGGTTGTGGGTTTATAGGGGAATATGGTGGGAAGTAATGTAATTGTAAATAATTGACCTAACCCTCGATTGTGATGGTGCGGGGCAAGATGGCGGATGCGTGCGCATCCGAGTGAGCAGCATGGTCGAGCTCGCTGCTAGACGCTCTCACCTGTAGCTGCTGGTGGGCGCTCGCTTCCCTTTTTTCAGTGTGGACGGAGGTGTGGGGAAGGCTCCAGGCGGATTCGTGATCTACGGTGTGGTTCACGAGTATGCGGCAGGTTTCTCTATTCAAATATCGCTGGTTTCTGCTAGCTGCTTGGCGCGTGGCGATCGTTACTACTGGGCAGTTACTGAGGCGGAGTCACCTGGGTGCTGAATGGCGGCTGTGTTGGATTCGGGACCCCTCGTCAAAAGTGAAGAAGCGCTGGGGAAACGAGCATGGAGACGGGGACCAGTGATGGGTCCTAAACCAACAACCCGGGCAGTGGCGGCGGCTGCCGCAATAGTCACTGGTAAGCCGGGCAATCATGGAATTGCTTTAAATGCATCAAAAGGTGTTTCTGAACATGTGCAGAAGGACAGTACTCCGAATAATATTCCGGCTGATTCTGCTACTGCTTTTCCACACAAGGTACACGACGCTGACCCAATGCATGTTGGGAGGTGTAGTGCTACTCCCGCTAAAAAAATACCGGCATGTTTAAAAAAGGGATTAAAGCATTGAATAAGGATAACCTGAAGGATAACTTGAAGGGGAAGACTACTGGTGATTTACTGGCTAATCCTGAACCTCACCCAATACATCTCAGTGTCAATCCTCCTGACAATCCTCTTGTCACTGTCAGTGACAGTATGAATGTGGAGGTACCGGCTCCTCTCTCCTCCTCCGGCAACGAGGTACCCCTGGTGGTACAGACTGCTGTTTCTAAGATCGCAGATGCTGCTAATAAGGGTACAGTTACCACTCTGGGGCTACTGTCAAAATTTCAGGACTTGTCTTTTGATATTACTCATGGCTCCATTGCTCACGCTAACCTTCACGAGGAGGTTGATATCATCGGGGATGCGCAATCAGTTGACTCCGCAGGGAATTTTTATTCAATGTTGGATTTATCGACTGCATTGGAGCTGGAAACTTCAGATGGGGACGGAGATGGGGAGTGGAGGGACGATGCTAGTATTTCTAGCTTAACTTGTTGGGTTCAGGAAAAATCCAGCTCTTCCATTGAACAAGGGTCAGTCAATGGTGATTCTCCATCTGCTCGAATGGAGTGGGGGGCTGAGGAAAACACTGTTCTTAGGGGGGGGGGGTCCTCCCCAGTAGATTTAGAAGATGATAAAAATCAAGGCTCTCCTGCTTTCATTTCTCCCCCTGGCAACACTCATGTAGATCTAAATGATTCGTCGCAGAGCTCTCAGACATCTGGGGTTACTTTAGATATGCTGTATCAAGTGATGGTTCAACACCGGAAAGAGACCAGAGCTGAGAACCTACGTACGCAAGGGGTTCTACGTAAGCTTCAAAACAACCTAAGGCGGGTGATAAAAACATGCAATGAAAACTCTGTTAGAGTACAGGAGGCTGAGGGGAGGATCTCCGCTATTGAAGATGTTTTGACTCAGCAAAGTTCCCAGCTCTCCACTCTTGTTAACTTAAAGGAGGATTTTAACTGGAAGCTCGTGGATGTAGAGAACAGATCCAGGCGTAATAACCTGCGCATTTTGGGTATTCCCGAAGGAAGCGAGGGGACTAATGTCAGGCAGTTTATTATAGATCTCTTCACTGATGCTTTTCCGGAGTTAACCCAGCGGCAGTGGGACCGGGAGCTTCTTAGAGCACACAGGTTTCCTTTTCAACCTAAGAAGACCTCTGGCGGGGCCTTTAACAACCAACCAAGAGCTATTTTGATCTTCCTGAACAATTTTCTGGCGCGTGAAGCACTGTACGATCTTGCTCGGCCAGATCGTAAACGAAGGGGAAAGGGTCTGGATTTTTTTGCCCGTCCTGACTATTGCCATTTTACTGTCCAACAACTTATCCCTTCATTTCAGGCAAAGGGAGCCCAAGCTTTTCTTCTTAACCCCTCAAAACTTAAGGTTATATTTAAGGAGAGAACTTTCCCTACTGTTGTACTCTCTGGAGTGGGAATAGTAATTTTTACCCCTACTCTATCCAATGCTTTCCCTACTATTGCACACTTTGGAGTGGGAATAGGAAATTTTTACCCCTACGCTATCCAACGCTTTCCCTACTGTTGCACTCACTGGAGTGGGAATAGTAAATTTTACATTCCCGCTATCCAACGCTTTCCCTACTGTTGCACTCTCTGGCGTGGGAATAGTAATTTTTACCCCTAAGCTATCCAATGCTTTCCCTATTATTGCACTCTCTGGAGTGGGAATAGTCATTTTTACCCTCCCGCTATGCAACGCTTTCCCTACTGTTGCACTCTCTGGAGTGGGAATAGTAATTTTTACCCTCCCGCTATCCAACGCTTTCCCTACTATTGTACTTACTGGAGTGGTAATAGTAAATTTTACCCACCCGCTAGCTACGCAAAAAATATTGAATATTTTAAATTAATATTACGTTAATATATATGTATTAATTTTTTTTTTTACTTACATTAATTATTTATTAATGTTAAAGTTATTCAAGTATTTGTAAGTATGTTTTAGTTAATTATATGTATTATTTCATTAATTTTACATTATTTTTAAGACAAATAAAAAATTCGATATTTTGACTAACTATATTTTTTACAACGATATTTTGGATTCTATATTTTTGTACTTACCTGTTTGGAGATAGGCATTTGATATTTTGGCATTCTATATTTTTCCTTCTATATTTTGGTAGGTCGATATTCTCCTTCTCGATATTTTGTCAGTGATCCAGCTAAAGCAAGTGCTAATGTTTAGGGTCAAAAGAGAAAATGCAAAACTAGTGTTGGACTGAGAACGCGTCCAGCATTTGCCGCACCATTTTGTATTTGCCCACCATTTTGAACAATGATCGCAACTAACTCCTGTCTCCTTCTGTGTCTGCCTCACCATAAAGCAGCTGCCAAAGGTCCTCTGAATGTGCATTTCTTCAAGGCCGAGTTTGCTGTGCTAATTAATAGAATGTTTTATACTTGCATACCTTTCTGACTAGATAGGCTTGCTCCCACTGCTCAGAGCGGTGAGGGCAGGCTGAGTAACCTTGAATATGAGCTAATGTGTGCCCGGTCCCAAGATTGTAATTCATCTTTCAGTGTCCTCTTTGTTCATTAGCTCCCAACTGGAAAAACCGAAGTTGGACGGGACCTCATGGGCACTGGGAATGTACTTTATGCTTTGCTATGTTGTCTAGAGTCAGTCCCTCGGTAGCTATCTCAGATGGCTGATCAGACCTGACTCCGCTCGAGTGAATACTAATAAAATCATTTTGGTTTATATTCTTTACTGTCTGACCGACTCTTCATTTTGTATGGAAGGCTGAGAGGTGGTCGCAAGTGACCCGGGTGGCCCTAATCGGGTCACTTCCTTCACTAGAGAGGCCAATATTATCATGAATAAGTTTAAAGAGAGTAACCCAATGTTCAGCTGAGATGTGGGAAACTAATTCCAGAACCCTCACCAAAGAATGAAGAGTTAACCATTTTTCAAAAAAGAGAAACATCTTTCAATTTGCTAGCCTGTTCCAGCTGCAGCTAAGCATATGATGTAATACTGCTTCCTCATTTTAGGGCAGACTTATAAGCTGCTCTGCAGGAAGAGAACTCAACTTGACATCTAGGACATCTAGAAAGAGCAGCCTGAAGGCACCTATTGGCCACCTATTGGCCACACAACAATCGGAGTCAAGCCATAATTGGGTGGGCTGCTGAGTAAAACTGAAGGATCTGGTGACCAACTTTGAAGTAACAGCACAAAGGGAATAAAAACTTAAAATAGAATGGTGAGCAACTTTGAGGTAAGAGCACAAAGGGAATAAAAGAACTTAAAATAGAATGGGACTTAAAGAAAACGAAAGACAAACATTAAAACGATCAAGAGTAGAACCAAACAAAATTATTAAAAAGCTAGTAAGAGCAATGGGATGCTAGCTGATTCTAAACCCACCATCCTACATGGTTTCATGACAGATCACAGAGGCGGGATAATGAACCTCGTGGCCTGGCTAACTAATGGAAACTAGAAGGGAATTATGGTTGCCGTAACAGTAGAGGTGGGGGAGCCAACAAATTAACAGTGAGAGATGAGCCAGAGCTGAGCAAAGGGTCTGGTTTGGCTTTTAGAGCCCGCGCACAAGCTGAACTCAAAATGTTTGATATATAAATCATGCAACGAACATATAAAATAAAAGTCTCTCCAAAATTGAGAAAAGGTGGAAGTCTTGACCTTAACACATCACTAACTACTTATTAAAAGTGAGAGTTTTTAAACATGAATTTAGAACCATTCCTGCCCTCACTTCCACTCTGGCAACAGTACCATTAGTGAACTAAAAGGCAAGACAACTGTCATGGGAAGCCTGTATATGGACCAGGTTGTTCTAATTAGAGGAATATTATAGTCTATTTAAATCAAACACAAAAGTTTTTGTACAGCTGGTATTCTGAACATTTCTGTATTAGAACATGCTTTTATATGCGATAGGGAAGAAAACGGAGGATTGGCCAAATACAATATTTGCTTAAAATCACACAATTTGTTTAAGCTGTGATTAATGCAGGTTTTCTGGCTTCACTTTGTGCAAATCAGACACTAAATTGATATCTATTTGTCTCTCCTTTTTAACTAAAATGTTGATGCTTTTGTTTTACCTCTTTGTGCCTGAGGGTAGAGCGAAGGTGGTAGGCAGAAGCCAAATTAAAGCTCGGCTCGTTATGGGCTCGAGCTTCCAACGGGACCTCAAGCTCAGCCAGGCTAGAGTCTGGATCAAGCTTAAAGTGGCTCGCCCACCTCTACTTAACAGCTCGCCTAACAAAGTTATTCAGAGCCCTAGATACAAAAATTTAATATATATCTGAAGAACAGCCTCTAAGTAGAAGTTGAAATATTCACATGATCAGAAACCAACTCATATATAGTAACAAGGCCACATTCAATTTTAAGCCCGTATAATAATGCTCTGCGTAAATCAGCCAGTGAAGAAAAACAATCCTTGTTATCATGCAGAGTGAAAGGGTTAGGAAGAGTTAAATTTGACATAGGCAAGTGACCCAGCATATAAAAATGATTAAAGTAGTGAAAAACAATCTTTGAAAAATTAAACAAATACCATTGAAAAACATTTTCTCAAGAAACAAGAAAATGTAGAATACCTGAATGGCAACTGAAAAGATACTCTGAACGAGGTTGAAAGTCCCCCCGTAGCACCGCTCGTGGCTGCTGCTTGGAAGCAGCAGTGAATGGGCGGGAGGGATCACGTAAACAAAAAAATTACTTACCTCCCAAATGGCCGCCTGGCCGGCCGCCACCACCTCTACCCCGTCCACCCCATCCTCTTCCTGGCTTCTTGTGAGGAACAGGAAGCAGGAAGCACCAAGGCTCCCACGCTCCCCGCAGCAAATCACAACACTGCAATGCAGTGTAGTAATTGGTCTGAGCGCCGTGACACAGAGCTCAGCCAGGGGCTGTAGGGGTGGCATGATCTCCATGCAGGCTGTAATGCAGCCTGCATAGAGAACATGCAAAGTGCTCATGACAGTTTGTGCGGCCCACCAAACAGTCATTGCGCACTTAGGAGGGTTGCACCACTCCTCCCCTGCTCTTCAGCCCCGCCCCACCCCATCACGCAAGCTGCCGCAGCAGGAGGTCAAAATACAATCATAATAACATTAGTTATTATCATTTTATTTTTTCCTTTCTTTTGTTGCTTCAAGGCAGTGGGGTGACGCTCCTCTGTCTTAGCGGAGGAGCCGCCACTGCTTAGCACGCTCAGAATTTGATGGAGAAATGGGCACGGGTTAACAGACAAACCCCTCACACACAACAGCTGACACGGCCAATGTTTCTTGAAACACAACAATGCCAAAGCATCTTACATAGGACAACCAGCTCACCAAACACAGCTTAGAGGCTAATCCAGATATGTCCCAACTAACACCAGGCCAACAGACCTGATAGAAGAATCAGAACAAGAAAACATACCATGTGTGAGGACGTTATCCGTAAGGGGGATGGCATGGGAGCCCGTACCGGAATCACAACAAATGTAACTGCATATGCTAGAAAGTCAGTTACTGTATTCTAAGCAATCAAGAGCTGCAAAGCAGTTGTGAGTAGGTGCAATGGAAAATAATAAGGGAGCGAAAGGCTGAGAAACATTATTGCATATTTCAAGAATCAGACTCATTAGGTGTAGATGAGGGTTTATATTTTAAAAAAAGCCCAGTGGAAAAACCTTAAAACCATAACTGAATCATTTATTACCAGTGTCACAAAAGCTAAATGTCCTGCGGATATATCTTACGTTTGCAGGATATTTAAAATTAACAATCATGCAATCCTCTTGATAGCTTTTAGGTGATAAGCCAACTCAGGCAATTTGCCTTATAAGCAAAACCTTATCCTATACAGCTAAGTTTAAATTGCTTTTATTGGACAACCAGTGCACCACCTTATTCTTAAGTTGAGGGGTGGTCTTAGTATTATGGGACAAAACAGGAACACTGACCAGAAATATTGATGTAAGGACAAGCTTTAGGAGGGAGATGCAGAGTCGATGGTGGCTGAAAAAATGCATTGGAAGGACCAGTGATGTGACTAGCAGAAGTAAACAAGCATTGGCAAAGCGCCCAGAGACCCCTGGGGTTACAGTGTTGCGTTTTACTAATGCTGTTTGATTGACTGATTGATTGATAGAAAACCAGTAGGTCCCACCTATGCAAGCGCTGTTGGCTTTGCCAATATGTTTTAGCCATGCTGTACACCAGCATGGCTTCTCTTCAACATTACTAAAAGTCAGTGGCGGAAAAATGAGCGGCGTGGAATGGAGAGTCGTAAAGTAGAGTGTCATGGAGTAGAGTGTTATGGAGTGACATGGATTGGTGTAGAGTTGAGTAGCATGAAGTGGAGAGTCATGGAGTGCCGTAGAGTGTTGTGGAGGGAGTTGAGTAGAGTGGAAGTGGAGCGGCAGAGTGTTGTGGAGTGGTATAGAGTAGAGGGTGTTGCATAGAGTAGAGTGATGTAGAGAGGAGAAGATTTTCTAAGAGTGGAGATGCATAGAGTGGAGTTGTGTGTTGTCGAGTGGAGAGGCGTAGACTGGACTTGCGTGTCGTACAGTGGAGTGGCATGGAGGAGTGCAGTAGTGTGTCATAGAATAGAGTGGAGTAAAGGGGCATGGAGTAGCGGAGAAAGAGTAGAGTAGAGCATCCAAGAGTGGAGTAGTGTTGTAGAGTGTCATAGAGTGAAGTAGACTTTAATGGAGTAGAGTTTCAAAGTGGAGTGTTGTAGAGTGGAGTATCATAGAGTGGCCTAGAGCGAAGTACAGTACATTGGAGTAGATTGGCATAGAGTGCAGTGGCATAGAGTGCACTGGTTTCGAGTAAAGTGGAGTAGAGTGCCTTGGCATAGAGTAGAGAGGCACAGCGAAGATTGTACTGGCATATATTACAACAGCATAGAGCAAAATGGTGCAGGGTGGAATGGCGCAGAGTGGAGTAAAGTGGCAGCGAGTGCAGTGGTGTAGAGTAGATTGCTTTAGAGTGAAGTGGTGCGAGGCAAAGTGGAGTGATGCAGTTTAGAGTGCAGAGATGTAGAGTAGATCAATTAGTCAATCAAGATTTGTAAAACGCATCTAATCCCCCAACAGGGTATCCAGGTGTTTGCAGGTCCCGAAGGCTCATTCAAACAGCAAGGTCTTGATAGGAATGCAGGGAGAAAGGAGCGAAATCAAGATGATCCAGTCTGACGCCTGAGGAATATTTTAAAGTGAGGAATCTGCTGTTAGAAGTCTCTATCAGAATATTATTGCAGCAATTCTTGGGATCTGCTGGATCATGTAAATGTTTTCTCCATTCTTTAGGACAAATATTCCAAATTTGAGGTTTTACCTTCCTTTGGATACCGATTAGGATAGTTTTTAAAACCTGTCAATTAAAAGAAAGGTGAACTCAAATGACAAACAGCTACTATCAACTTTGAAAATTATAGAGCATGTTTACTTTAATTTTTAAAGCACTCAGATGCCAATGTATTGCAATGGAGTGAGTGACATCTGCCTTCAAGTCTTCTTAATACAAAATCACTTTAGTATTTTGGTTTGGTATTTTTTTTTATCCCACAATATATTTTGCCTCAGAATACAATAATTTATTTAGGTTGTTTACAAAATGTTTTATGGTTCAGCAACTTAACGGGAATTTCAGATCCCATAGCTGTTGCCTGAAGGCAACTTGCTTGAACTATACAAAACACTCATAAAAAATACATAAAACAATAATTGACAAGTAGTGTTCACGACATGTTTTTTTTAATCTCGTCTTTGCCTGGAGTTTAATAGCCATAAACATCATATTCCACTTCTCGCTATAGGCACTGTTACTTATATTTCTTAAACCCACAATCGGTCTCATCTGTGACATCATCTTGCAGCTGTGATGTGATATTCCTTTGATGCAATATTTACATTGATTCACTCCTTCCGACACATACATGGCATATTTAAATGTGCGTCTCTTAAAAACATCAAAGTGAGGTTCGGCTTCCAGAGGATCACTCAAAGGTGCAAACACTGTCTCTACTCAGTGATAGATAAGCTTTTTTATATCTTTTTTCCCTTGAAAGCAGCATAACTCCCAAGTGATGATACAGCAAGAGAAATCAAACATGTTTTTATCCCAGAACTATCCGAAATAATATGTTATGAAAGTCCACTGACTGGATCACAAACCATTTTTGACTGGCGTTGTATTATGTCCTTGCTGGTAAGCTAGATAGCATTGCTTGAGGCACAAACTTTTTACAATCGCATTGTGAAAGAGATTGTGGAGGTGGTGATGTGTTGTAATGTGTTTGCATATTTGTTGTGCTGCATTTTGTTGTAGAAGTGATGTGCTTTGCAGTTTTTTTGTGCAGCTATGTTTTGTGCTGGGTTATTGCACTGTGTTATTTAGGTCTCGCCTGGCGAAAAGCAGCGCATGCACTGCTCTCCACCATGGAGAGGACCTTTTGTAATCGATTCAGCCAAAGCTGAATGAACGCGCGTCCAGATGGACAAACATGGCTGCTGTCGCTACCTGCAAAGCTAAACATGCACGCGTAGGGACAAAAAAATGCACGCGCATGTGGACAGCCCAACGCCATCTTTGTGCACATGCGCGTGCATTTTTTTGCCCCTACGCTTGCATGGCGGCGTGCTTTCGCTTTCCCAGACAGTGCTGAGGAAGCTGGCGCGAGGCTTCCCGAGAGCATTGCTTGTTGTCGTTGGCAGCCAACCTCGGATATTACTGTTCCTTCTGTGGAACCGCGAGGACTTCCGGGAGCACCGGAGGAAGGCGAGTATCCCCGCGGGGGTCGGGATGTGCAGGTCACCTGCCCGTCAGGTTGTGAGTGCCCTCAGCAGCTGTTTATCAGACAAGCGCAGGAGGGCTCGTACTAGGAATTTTGGAGGGGCGAGCAATTTTAGTTGATATGAGAGTGATGCCTTGACTCTGACAGGTGATAAGGCATGTGAAATCTATGTGGCGGGATGTTCTTCCTTCCGAGAGCCTGGTTTTCCTGGTCCCCAACCACCCGGATTGACAGGAGGGGTTTTGCACCGAGTGGCAACTTGACACAATGGATGTCAACAACAGTCAGTGGAAAACGTGTATAGCTTACATGCATGGCTATCAGCCTGTGGCTGGGTGAGGCCACCTTAGATGTCCCTGGGTGGGCGCTGCCCCAGTACAGCCGAGAAGCACGATGGATTAATGTTTAGATGGTCCCACCCACAAAAGTCCACCGCTCCGTTTAGTCAGGGCCACTGGAATTATGCAGCAGGAGAGGGCCAAATTATGTCACAAGAAAAGGCAAATTATGTGGAATAATGCTGCACATTTTGTAGCAGTATTACTTGATTATTTCATCGTTTGTGAAACGTGATAACACTGCCTGGGCATTGGTTGCACCTCATTGGTACCAATTAAACACCCAAATATAGCAATAGGCAACAGAAAGTTGACCAGTTCTGCTTTGCGAAGCACCTTCTACTGAGAGGAGACACGTGTTGCTGCATTTGTAGTAACTTTTGAACCGTTTGAGTTAACTTTTTTTGTTGTTAAAATCTGCAGATTATGTGACGGCTGGTGGATTATGTGGCAAATCTATAATTATGCGAAAATCGCTGCGGTTGCCAAATCACATAATTCCAGTGGCCTTGCCTTTAGTGTGTGTGGGTCTCGGAGTGAGGAAAAACAGTCGTACTGACAGCTTGACACGGAATCCCTTGTGTCTTCTGTACAATGCCGATCCTGATTCTAGTGCAGGGCACAAACCCTACTACAGACGTTGCCTATAAAGATAGAGGTTATAGCCTATGGGCCCTCAGGGTGGTGCTAAGAAGGGCTTAAGAGCCACAGGCACATGTCTTATTATCTAGTAGGACTCAGTGACAGGCCATTAGGGCTAATGATTGACTGACTCAAACTGTACTAATGTGTCTGAACCATGCTTGATCCACTGAGCATTGGTGGACCTGACCCCTAAAAAGAATCCCTATTCCCACTTATGGCAGTGCAACTTCAATGCAAAACTGTACCATCAGTAAAGAAGCATGACACTAGGAAACGGCGTGGGTGTTTATTTGGGGGAGGGACAGATCCTGGACTCTATGAATCCAGGTGGAGGTATTAAACTCTTGTGAGATAGCTGAGGTCTGTTCTTGAATGGCGTGGTGTATGTGTTAGGTTCCTAGCGCTACTTAAAGAGGTTGCACACGCTCTGGCACTAGTCAATGGGATAGGAAAATGCACTCCACATAGCATCAGGGGGCACTGCAGGGTTCCAAGGGCTTCGTATTTACAAGCCCCACAAACCAAAAAGCTGTAGAGCATAGAGTTACAGTGAACGGTACATGCAAACATAGCATCGGATGGTAAGAGTAGACCAGAGTTTTGGTAAGGGGGTGCTTTCACAATACTGCAGGTGCGTGCTGCCGTACTGTGGATCTGAAGTTTATTTCTAACATATTTCCTTAAAAAATCAAGTGAATTTAACCACCTTTTGTGAGCTCCACCAATAAATTAAGGATTTAACTGTGAATGAGCCTTGGAATCCATGGAGTGAGTCATAACGCATCATACAAAGGGCGAAGGGCACAGAAAGTGGTCACTTTCTCAGGCCTCACTTTACAGTCTACATATATTTCATCTCTCCTTTTCTTGGCAAGGACACCCCATGAAATCCTTTGTGTTGTGATCTTTTCTCTACATTTCACATTCCATAGGACTGAAAGCTAGAATGTGGAATGTAGAGAAAAGATCACATCACCACTTTATACACTGTGATGCACACACACTCATACGTGTGATGTCTGATCACAGCTGGTTGATTACTGCATTATGTCACGTATAACATTGGAATAGTGCCCAGCGTGTTTTAAACTGTGACACGCACACACATTGACAGTGAAACAAGAAATTGGCACTGTGTTTTCATATATTTGACAGGTTTTTGTTGGTTACAAGTGTTGTTTGCTCCACTTTACAGGTTGTATATTGTTGTGGTCTTGCCAGGTTCACAATCTTCTTCCTACATTCATTGAGTCAATATGCTGAGTATCAATGCACCTACTCCATTTTTTTTAGACACATGGTGACCTACCCCTTCCGTGGCCCAGTTAGTACAGAACTTTTCCAAAATACCTCAGTGCCACTGGGGGTAACGTATATCGCCCTGAGCGCAAAAGATACTTGTTGGAGCACAGGTTAGGTTTTGAGGGTCAATTCAACTATTAACGTTTGACACCTTATTAATTAATTGAGGATATAGAAGATGTTGATGTTGATGAATATAATTTGGATGTAAAAAAACAAGCATTTGCAACGCAATAGGTCTCGCATTTACGCAAGCTTGAGCTCTTGGCATTGTAAATGATAATGCCTTCTATTTATGTTTTAAATAACAAAACATAAATAAAAGGTATTGTCATTTACAATGCCACTAGCTCAAACTCGTATAAATGCGAGACCTATTGCATTGCAAATGCTTGTTTTGTGTTGCATTCTGTTATGCTGTCTTGCGCCCTGTTATGTTTTTGTTGTGTTGTTAGTGTTCTGTGTCATATTGTGTTCTGCATAGTTATACTTTATAAATATGCTACACATGGCAACAAACAATGCTACGTTTCCAGCCAAAAGCATCACATTCCTTTAAAGTTCAATTGACAAACAACCATTGACCACTGCATAAGCTAATAAAATATTGCCGCTCCAGCTTTTCAACTATAGAGCATGCCAGTAAGCCCACAACTGTGTAAGAGAATGTGTTATAAATTACCCCTAGGAGTGCTCACTTCATGCGGCAAACCCCTATATGTTTATTCTCTGCCCTGAAGTAGAGATGTTAGGAGAGCTAAGAGAATGTTCTTAAGATCATTGCTCTAGACCTGTACAGAGGTGGGTGGGCTAGTTTAACTATCATAAGGATTTTTCGATCACATATAGAAAGGGCATTTATTCTAACTGTTTTTTGTGGAGAATTGCCGATTTCCATATGTTGAATTTTGGAAAGTGTTAAGGTGACACCAATTTGTCCACAGCACTGTTGATATTAAGGTAAAATTCTACACACTTCTAATCCCCATTTCAACTCAATAATGCTTAAGATGTCAAAGAAGATGGATATCTCCTTTTAGATCAATATGCTTTTCTTCATTTTCGATTTTTTTTCCAAATAACTGAAATTCATTGAAACCGATCGGCCAGAAAATGATGATCACTTCCCGTTTTCAAATTCAATGTCTGACAATAGAGACTTCTGATATTTATCCTTATTAAGAGTAAGTCCTTAGAAAAAATTGTAACACTCATAGAAAACTGGCTAGTTCCTGTCAGCTATGGGAAATGAAAAATATAGTTTTAAGCATAATATTCATTAAGAAATAAACAAATATGAATGTGAAAAATGAAATGCATTCATATCTACAGGGCGAGGGCATTTAAAAAACTGTGGCTCAAATAACATGAATGTCAATATTGCAGACACACAATTACAATAGAGGAAATTAAAAAACCTTAATGACTACACATCATCAATTTCCTGATTTCACTGATCGAATCTCGCAATATTACAAGTGACCTCACCAGTGGCTGCTAGGGTGTTGAAATATTTAAATTAAATGAAAGGTTTGCACAACATGATTTCAGTGAGTATGTGTTGTGTCTCTTCTTTAAGAGAGTGTGTATTAAATACATTATTATAGATATGACGCAACCCATTTCCCATGCAAAGTGTCCTCTTTTCTGATCCATGCCTCCTTTATCCAAACGTTAACAGTCCTGCATCTGACTTTCAAATGAGTTTCAATCTAGCTTTAGTTCCTGTGTCCTGTCAGTGCTTTATGTACTATTGAGAAGTTCTGGAAATGGTATGTCAGCGGTATAATAGACTTCGTACAAAAAGCAGGGGGTACATATAAATTCTTATGTGGGCTAAAGATTCGGGCTAATAGGAAAAAATATTTAAGTGGAACTGTAATGGGGTGGGAGGGGATGCATTCTAGGATTCCAGGGGAGACTAGTGAGGCATGGATACCACAACAGAAAACAATTCCACTCACAATACTACTTCTTTACGCTCTTTCCTTCACTGCTGCTGAGCCGGGGACCAGGACTACGGGTCCCAGTGCACTCTGCGGCCTCTCAGCCTGCCGCCAACGAGGCTCACCTGGGTCAGGAGGCCCTTTAAACATCCAGCAGCTCACCCGCAGCGCGGGACGCATGAGGGCGTGCCGGGGCGAAGCCTTGGCCAAGGGCCGGCCCGTCTGTGCCCGTCAGAGCCCGGAAGAGGCTGTGCTGGGCCACCCCCCTGACAATTGTGTCACTGCCCTTCATTGACTACACTCTTACCGGCCGCCCGCCGAGGATTAAGAACTGTGGATTAAGGTACTGTTTGTCTATCCCTACTGTCCAAACCATGGAACTGTTGTTGTTGTACTATCTGATGGGGCTTTGTTAACCTAAAGTGCCACACATTAATAGCCCCAATGGGAAAGCGAAAGGCCAAGGAGGAAGGCCCCAAAGCCGCTAAACAAAAGAAGAGCAAAATTGTTATGGTTGACCCTGAGTCATGTATAGCAGGGGGAAGTGGAGGGGGTGTACTTGATCATATTGATAATCTCTTGTCTGAATGCAAATGTATCCTTGAATCTAATACTCCTGGTAATTTGGATCATAGCATACAGACACAGGCAGTTCCCACATAAAGCATGTTCAATGGCCCATAGCGCAGGGAAAGTTAAGACCCACGATTTAGCCGGAAAAAGGAGTAGCACAGGGGGTGGTGTGAACAACGCCACAGTGGAGGAGGCACCTACGGATGACCTCTCAATCTCCCAGTGCAGCTATAGCTTTACCCCGCTTTCTGATGCGGCAGACGCTTTTGATCTGCCTGCCTTTATGAAAAGTAATAAGATCAAAGAACAAGGGAACCCTACTCGTATGGAGCCTGGGTGCTAATTTTTAGAAAGAAACAATGGCTCCTGTGGAATAATAACCAAATGTATAATATGCAGAGCACAATGGCAATATAAAGGGTTTGAAAAAACGTCAGAGAGAAAAGTTAGCCGTACACATTGAAAACTTGGTAAAAAATAGTATTCTTTTGTATTTATAATGGACAATTTTTAGACAATATCATAATACACATTCAAAGCAAAATAACAATTTTAGCAAACAGTCATGAAAGGTGTCCCAGTGAGAAAAGTGATTAAACCTAAACTTAAAAAGTGACATAAAGTGCAACGTAAGTGAAAGGTTTCAATTATTCAATATAGCGGCGATCATAAAGGATAGTACAATGTAATTATCAACACTTATTCGTCGTAAGTGTTGAATAACGATTCGCCTCTATTTTTGTCAACAGCGTTTTGACCCTATTTGAAATAAAGGGTCTCTTCAGGACCTTCTAGTGTTGGGACACCTGAACGGTGGTAGAGCTGCCTAACGTGTAGAGGTAGTGTCACCGTGTTAGATGTGAAAGAAAATAACTCACAGGTTACCCAGCCGGGTGCCCTTGTGAGGGTTGAATAAGGCCATACAACTGCCAAATCGTTGTTGGTCGTTATCTTATGCTTGCGTCATAATGGGTAATCTTTAAGCATAAAACAATGATATGGTTGCGGGAGGGCTGAGGGATTATCAGAAGTCACAATCCAGCGGGCCGTGTTCTGGCTCTCACTGTACTCGAACGATTCGATAGACTATCTCGAAGCCGTTACGGTGTCTGAATGTTATGAAAAGTAAGGCACAAAAGGGGGGGGCCAAAGGTTATAAAACGACATAAAAGGAGAGTAAATCTAGCCACCAGATCAATAGCTAGCAATAGGGGAATTGAGTCCTATCAAAGTAACATAAATGACCCACACTCAAACTCTGCTTGTAGCGAACAGTCGGTATCAAGCCCTTTAACAGCTCAAATCCAGAAATTGACAGAAGAAATTAAAACATTAAAACTACTAGTGGGGTGTTTTTCTGATTCCTTTAATAAGGTTCTTAACAGAGTTAAGCTTATAAAAGACAGTCTAAGTACTAAATCAACCACACAGGCCCATCACCAGGGTAGGATGGTAAAGGATCAGCCTATGCAAAGAAACCTCCGCTCCACTGATAACAAAGAAGGTAGTAGCGCAGATAGGCGCAAAAACCCAGTATTGGTTAAGAGTGTTAATTCTCAATTTAATAGGACAGTACCTCACACTTCATCTATATTACCACTAGCGACAGCACTCCCTCAAAGCCTCTCATGTCCTAGGGCCCCAAGATACCCGTCCGCTCGTGGAAATGACCCTTATGGTAGTGATATCAACCCAACGCGGAGATGGACAATTTATTTGACCAAGGTACCTAAGCCAGCACCTGGACTAAAAATAGAGGATGGGGTCTCCCTGATTAACAAATCCATTCATTGAATAAGGCAAGTGTGGGGATGTAGATCTGTTATCAGGGAAGACATTGTTGGGGCTAGAAGGCTCTCTACCTCAGGGGAAAATACGGACACCATAGCTCTCACTTTAATAAATCATGACATGGTTGAGAGCCTGGTAAATTATGACTTATGGACACAACACCTCTTCAAAACAGGTATTCGCTTCAAAGTTAGCCCCACTAGTGATACGAGCAAACTCACCCTACACAATTCTGACGCTTCCCAACCATCAGTATCCTCATTAAATGAGACAGATTCACAGTCACCTTCGACATCTAGGGATAGCATCCAGGCTATATTAATTGATCGTCCCAGTACGCATCCTATTCAACTTACACCAGTGATTCCATCAATAAAGATAGGATCCTAAGAAAGTGTTCAGACCCAGCCACTTCGAGAACCTGATCTTATAGCCCCTACTCCTCCAA
Source organism: Triturus cristatus (assembly GCF_964204655.1). Taxonomy (NCBI): domain Eukaryota; kingdom Metazoa; phylum Chordata; class Amphibia; order Caudata; family Salamandridae; genus Triturus; species Triturus cristatus. Next base: position 831,961,215 of record NC_140581.1, read on the forward strand.
GGAATTTAGACACATCCCAAAACCTGAGGACCATCTCCTTGCTATCCTGGAATATTGCTGGGTTGAGGAATAAGAGTGATGACCCCAACTGGAACAACTACATAGGGAAATATGACTTCAGTGTTTTCCAGGATACCTGGTTAATAGAGCCGTTATATCACCCAGGATATCTAAACTATTATATTCCAGCCACAAAGAGTGACAGGGTGCGGCTGTCAGGGGGTCTTACAATCTGGGTTAGACAAGACCCAGGGCTTAAGATCCGGGTCCTACCCACGAACTGCAGTGATATTCTGACAATCAGGGTGGCGTTTGGGACGCGTCTACACATTAACATCTTTAATGTATACGCTAGGGGCCAGAGAGGGGGAAAAGTTCTGACACAGTCAATGTCCTGGGAGGGCTTTTATATAACATCCCAGTGGTCGATGGAGTCATAGTTGCTGGGGACCTAAACACTACTTTTGAACTTCTCGACTGTGAGGATAGCGAGTTAGCGAGGGAGGAGTACGAACAATGGGGTGTCCCACTCTTGGAATTACACCCAATCAAACAGTGGACTGCTGCCGCTATTCAGCTGAAAGCCTTTACTCTGGCGCATGGCCTTAGAGCTTCAAATGGGCGTTCTCCTTCTGACAGACTAGGCTCAAATACATTCAACAATGGTTACCACACTAGACGCATTGACTATCTGCTAGTCAGTCTAAACCTACGGTACACCCTTGAGGATATGTTTATTCAGGAGCGCCTAGAGAGCAACCATGATCCCCTCTGCTCTCTGTTTACATTTAAGGACCTAAGCGAACAAGTTCAACCAGCCAGCCTACCCAACATCAGCAACCTTGTAGTTTCAAACGATACGCACCGAGTTAAGTGGTCCAGGATAATAGCCTGCCCAGAAACATTAACTACCATAAGTAGTGAGCTCAAGTGCACAGTAAGAGTGATGGAGATAAACTCCACCTCCCCTCAAACAGTAAATGTTCTCACAATGTTGCACAATACACTCTTCTTAAAAATTCAAGGGCACTTTCTGAAACAGAGTAGGCCCAGGGCGAAGGCTCCCACGCTCAACCACCATCATTGGCACAACCATGAATGCAGGCGAGAGAGTACGGTCCGCACAAATTATTTCTAAGGCCACTGTTCATAGGGCCAAAAAATTCTGGGATGCGAGTAGGTGGCAGGAATTAAAATGTGCCAGTGACCGTAACAACCCTAAATGGCTCTGGAATGTGGTAAAATGGGGTAGGGGTGGGATGGCACACACACCGGAGAATCACGTTGAACCCGATGCATGGGTTAGTAATTTTTTCACTTAATTTTCTGATGACGAGGCTGATGATAATTTACCTTTTCCAATCCTTCCCTTCCCGGCTGGTGGGGTATTCAATGAGGCAAATGTAAGTGGTGCACTCACTGCCGTAACAGGGGGAAGGGCACCAGGGCTAGATTGCATCCCTGCTGATGTTTTCCTGTATGACAGACAAAGATGGACCAATTACATACTACTACTAGCCAATGCTATAGCCCAAGGTGCACCACTACCGGCTACCTGACGGGGGGCCGAGATAATCCCCATATATAAAAAAGGTGACAAATCTATACCAGGTAACTATAGGCCAATAAGCCTCATAGATTCTATACAGAAAGTGATCGCTAGGCTTGTTTTGGCCGAGGTCCAGACATGGATTGAGGCAAACTCTATCCTTACTCCATTCCAGGCAGGTTTCAGAGCCCACATCAGTACTATTGACCAGGTCTTCCACTTTGTTCTTATATATTGGCGAACCATTGTTCTCGGCAAAGGCAGCATGTATGCTGCCTTTCTTGACCTTAGATCCGCCTTTGACATGGTCTCAAGAAATAAGTTGTGGGAGGTCCTGAAGGAGCTGGGGATGCCACTGGATTTACTTTCCATAATTGTCCGTCTTCATGAGGATAATTTTGCGCAGATACGCTGGGGGATGGCGGGTAACAAGACCGATCCTTTTCCTGTTTGAAAGGGTGTCCGCCAAGGGTGTGAGCTGGCTCCCAAATTGTTCGCCTTTTTTATAAATGGAGTTGCAAACTTTCTTGATACTATTAACACTAATGCTCCTGTCTTAGCTGGTAGAATAATCCCCATTTTAATGTTCGCAGACGACACGCTGATAACCTCGAAAACGCCAGGAGGATTGCAGCGTGCCCTCCAGCTTTTTGAAGAGTTTTGTCTTCTGAGGTGTCTTATAATCAATTCCACTAAGACCAAGTTTATGGCATTTAATCAGCATAGATAATTTAAAGGGAGGATGATGATGGGTGGGCTACCCCTGGAGCAGGTTGATGCTTTTATTTATCTTGGCATCAAACTGCAAAATGATATGAGGTGGAAGCCACACATTGAAGCCATGATACCAAAGCATAGGCAGCTAGCTGGAACCCTTAGGAAATAATTTAAAACGTCTTTTATAAAACTCCTAAGTCCGGTGCTCCAAATTTATAACACCAAAGTGGTGAGCTCAGTTCTCTATGGGGCTGAGCTGTGGGGTTTTGGAAACCCGGCCCGTCTTACAATAGCGAAGAATGCGTTTCTCCGCACAATTACTAGCATGCCACAAAGTACACCCATGCTCCCTCTATGGGACGATTTAGGAAGAAAAGCCCTGAAGGACCTGGCCAGACTACGCCCAATACTATTCTGATGTAGAATCTGGTTCACAAAGGAATTAGCCGTGTTCACACAGGGCCTAAGGGATATCATAAACACGGACCGTTTCCATAAAATTAGTTGGCTGCGCGAACTGAGAAGTTTGCTAAATAAAATGGGACTGCAACACCAGTAGGATTCACCCTCCAATGAAACGTTCCCAACAAAAAATTGTCTTAAAGAAGTTTATTGGGAAATGGTACTGCACAATGAGTTTAGGCACCATGATAAGACTTCTCCTTCAGGGCTTTTTCTTCAGTCTAAGCCATGCCCTGGCCTTGATCTTATCGAGAAGCCTCTGGATCGCAAACTTTATTTCCAGTTTAGATCTGGATCTCTCCCATTGAATTGTTTTACATCTAAATGGTCCGTTATTAGGGATAACAGATGTCTCTTATGCACTACACAGGTAGAATCATTTGCACATGTGTTTTTGGTTTGCCCTGCGTACGTTAGGCCACGGAAGGTTTGGTTGGTTCAGCTATGTAAGAACCTGGGCACAAGATCACAAGTTGTAGCCCTGTGTATCCTTTGCACAGATCCATCTCCCAGGTATGCGATTCCGGTGGCAAGATTTTTGAGATGGATGTGGATTATACGTTCTAAACAAATCAACAAAGAATAAAGCGCAGGACGACATGTCCCATTAGTGTGTAGGATTAGGCTCACATGGCCCTGCGGGCTCTTCTACCCCTGCAGATGGGCTAATGATTGTTTTATGTGTCTTATTTTAATCTTGTGTTTATTATCTTATGTGTAATATAATGACAGTCCTGATTGCTTATTTTCACAATTGTTTAATGCAGATCTTATATTTTTGTAATCATTGTTCTATTTTTATATCTCGCCTACGCAGCGCGCATGTGTTGCATAGGAGGGCCTTTAGCCGTCGCTCTGCTCATTTTCAAGCACACACTCGTGCTTGTGGCGGCATCCACCTTGCGGGAGCAAGCAGCAGCGTGCCACAAGCACGAGTGCAGTGCTTGAAAATGAGCAGACTGCTCTCCCAAGCGTGCGCGCGCACCACTCGCGTGCTCACCTCCTCCTCCCCCTCTCTCTCACAAGCGAGGTTTTGAATTAGCGTGGTCGCTTTGACCACGCTAATTCGAAACAGATGTTAATTAGGGTGTTCGCCGCGCTCGGGGTGCCGGGAGCGGCGTGTGGCCAGCGCTTGTTTTACTAGCCACCGCTAACCTTTGCCTTTGATCTTCCTCTTGTTATTCCTTCCATTCTCTTCTTTCTTCCCTGTCGATCTTTCCCCTCTATTCCTTCTACCCTCCATTCTTGCCTCTACTGCTTCCTTCGTTTTTGCTCGCGTTCATGCTTTATTTCCTTAGTGTTTATTCTGTCACTCCTTTTCTGTTCTCCCTCTAAACCCCTTCCTCCTTTATCCCACTCTTCTCTCGTCGCCCCTCCTCCTTTCTTCTCCTCTTATTTTCTTCCTCCTCTCCTTTTTTCCCTCGTCTTCCCCTCTCTTCCTTGCTTCCTCGGTTCCTCTCCGTGTCCAGCCCCCTCTTCCTGGCACCTCCGACCTTTACCGCTGCCTCCTGACCGCCCTGACAGTTGGGAGCCAGTGCCTGCAGGCGCAAAGTCGGGCTCGCCGTGATTCATGCCGTCGGTATAACAGCAGACACACTGCAGTCCGTCAATGCAGTCCCCCTGATTAAAATTCAGCTCCGGCCCGACTACAGCACTCCACACCTATGAAGACCAGAGGTTTCCGATTTGCTTATAAGAACTTTATCCCTGCCATCTGTGTTGACAGACACACGTTTCTGTCCGAAAACCTTTGTTTCTAGTTACTTACTGCTAATTCACATGGGTACTGCCGCTGACCATTACTTCCCTAGTTGATTGTAATTGGAGTATGGATCTTATTACAGGACATAAAGAACGCCCAAGTAATGTTATGATCTGTGTGCACCCCTGCTACTCTTGCATAGCACATCCATTTAGGTACACACCCTGGATATCTGACGTGCAGCATTAAAGTATTCGGACTGCAAAACTTTAAAGGAGTGAATGTGTGACTTTTCTGTTGGCCACGTTAACACATTTGAGCGATTAATATTGCTGTAGATGGTGGACTCCTAATTGGCGAGCCAGCAATTAGTGTTAATTTAGCCGAATTGTACTTCTCATGGTGGCGGAGATTTTTAATAGCTAAGCAGGCAGGCTTTGATTACACGATTAAGTACTTAATTTGAATGTGGACCTGCTTGCTTCAACCGCTTATGCCGTCTCTGTAAAGACCTGCTGAGCGTGGCCCGTTCCAGTGCTTCACTCGCTGTGCTAAATAAATGAAGCGCAGGAGCCAAGCTCAGTACTTGGAACTCATTTATCTGTGGCTGCGATCATCCTTTTTTGGTTCACAGATATTCAAAAGCAGTGACATAGTCAATAGGTCTCGCCTTTGGGACCTTATAAGTGTTTAGTTATCCAGCACTTATAAGGTCCCAAAGGCGAGGCCTATTGGCTATGCCAATGCTTGTTATTAATTGCAATGCTTTTATGACTTGCATAGTCGAATAAAGCTTTCTTGACTTGACTTCTTTATTCCCTCTACCTTACTGCCATAGTTCCTGTCTTTCTTTGGTTCTCATCCTTCCTGAGCTATACAAATCACATTCATACATTGTAATTATTCAAAAACTGGCTGGAGAAAGGAAACGTGCTCAGAGACAGAAGTGCAGATGCATTCAGCTTTACTGTGAGAGCAGGAGATAGGCTGGCCTGCAGGTGTCCTGTCTAGCTCTTGGATCTCTTGCTGGCCATAGTTATTGTGGCAAAGTATCATTGCATGAGGCTTGAGTGATGATGGATCTGTTCACTGAGGTGTGTATTAATGACCCTGATTGGGTTAAAAGAATACCAATGAGGTGGCCCAAGTTACGTCTTTGTGGTGTGTTTGACTATTGGTAAATTCCCTACAGGACTTTGCTGGCTAGGTCATGTCAGAAGTGTTAATGTTGTCCATTGTTCAGCCACTTTTGTAATTATGAGACCTCCCAAAGCCACAGATATAATTTTGGCATGCATTGAGTGCATGCTGGTGCCAGATGGTCTAACTAAAATTGTTGTTCTGCAGGGACACCCCAGATTTTTGCCTACCTCTGCCTTCTTTTGATGAACCCATTTTTGTTGACTTTCAGGACCCTGTGTACTTTATCCCTGCTACCCAATGATAAACTGCTTGTGCTCTCCCTTTTAAACATGGTGAAATTGGCCTATGCCTGATTGACACATTTAATTTACTTGCAAATGGTAATACATGGACCCAGGGCCTGTACATTAAATGCTACTAGTGGGCAGCAGCACACATTGTGACACCCACTAAAGAAGCCCTGTAAAACACGTCTCAGGCCTGCCACTGCAGCTTGTAGTGCAGTTTTAAACTGCCATTTTGGTAAAATAATCTTTTGGCTAGGAGTAAACATTCCTTTATTAAGCTTATAAATCACCCATAAGGTAGGTCCTAAAGGCACAGAGGGCAGGGTGCATGGTATTAAAAACATAGGACATGTATTTACGTTTTTTACATGTCCTGACAGTGAAAACCTCCTAAAATTGTTTTTCACTGATGTAAGGACTATCTCTCCTATAGACTAACACTGGGTTACCTTCTTATATTTAATATGTGCTAACTTCAGTTTGGGAGTAGAGATATTTTTATGTTCAAATGAGTTATAATTTAAAATCATCTTTAATGGCAAACTCAGATTTTAGATACAATTTTGAAAAGGACACTTTTAGAAAGTTGCAATTTTTCTGCCCAAATTAACTGTCCCGTTCTGCCAGTGTCCTGGGTCACATGACTGTGGATGGCTCTGCTGGTATGGATTGTGTATTGCTTCCAGACAGTGAGACAAAAGAAACCTAGGCTTGGGGGGAGGGTCTTCCTGACAGATGGCTGGAGAGTAGCTCTACCTACTCTGACTACATTTCAATGGGCCCTGCCTGCAGCACACACAAAGGAACCTGAAACCAGGTCTGCCTTTGGCATCATATATCAGCAGTTCTTTGCCTGAGTCCTCGATCCCTACTCAGGCAATCTGCGATTGCTTAGAAAATTAAATATTATCAGCAGATTGATAAAGTGCATATCAATAAAGAAGCAAAATGTAAGTTTGAAAATTTAAAAACGTTCAGTAAATGTTAAAGAATTTGAAATTGGAGGGTAAAATTATGTTGGTGTCCTCAGCTATATATATGAGAACAGTGGAAGTGTATCAAACAGAATATTATATGGATAATTGGTGGCCTCAGTTGAATTTTGAAAAGCTCAACCTTTCCCTCTAAAATGAAAATGTAGATTTTTTAAATATATATTTGTTTGTGAATTAAATAGAATATTTCTTCCTTTGTGTATTTGTTTGATGAATGCTTGGTTCTCTATTTTTTTGTACTATTGTCAGGTTCAAATCATTGAAATTGATTAAACCAGGATCCCGGGCCTCCAGTAATGACTCAGTAAGGTTCCCCGATTTCAGTAATGATTAAGTGGGGGTCTCCAGAAGTCAGAAGGTTAAAAAACACTGCCCTAAACAGTTTATTGCGAAATGACAGCGGACCGACGTGGAGTTGCGCTGCCATACTAAAGGATTTAAGACCCTATCAAATAAGGGGCATATAGGAACCCTGTGATATATCATTCAGGCCTAAGCAGGCAGCATTATACCAACATTGGATGTTATCCACTATTGGTGTTAGAGATTCCATGACGAAAGAAGGACAGAGAGGCTAGTTGTTGTTCAAATCTGCCTTTCGTATTGATCCTTATACAAGGTTTTCCAAAATATATTCTGCTGTTTAGAGAAGCATTTTATTCTCTCCAACAAGGAACTTCAGAATAGAGGTGACTTCTGCGCCTTGATCAAGCAACTTTTAAAGATCTCATAAGAGAGTAATATGTTTAGTCTTGATAAAGATGGTTTAAATCAAGAGAATACCATTGAAACGCGTTGACAGACTAGTACCATAATCTGTGCAGTGGGCTGCCACACTAGATATTGATTGTCTTTCGTACATCAAGGTCCAGCCCCAACGTTACACGGATATGATCCCTTTATGACAAAGTGTAGTGTCTTTCAATACGCTAATCTGAATTGTCTTTGTTATTGAGTCTGTTCATTTGTTTATTTATAGTGTAATGTTTTTTTATTTTAATTTGTATGATTAACTGTTTTTTTAACTTGCTACAATTGTTTTATAGGTTTTTAATAAATTGATATATAACATTTCTAATATTTCTCTTGTGTACTGGCACACTGCTTTTTCAATTGGTACTGTATCTCTCATGATGGAATGTGTGTAATATAGGTGGGTGAAGGAGTAAGAGTTTTCTCAGTATTTGCCAACCAAAGGATATACTGTTACTTTTCTAGACAGTTTGATGCCAGGACCAGGAGGGGAGCAACGGATTAGAACCAATTTTGGGGGTAGATCAGGTATGTCCCCCACCCAAAGACTGGTACCAGGTATAAAAGTGGTGCCTGTAGAACCTCTCATCAGAACAATCCTGGGCCTTTGGAAGACTCAGAAGAAGGACTGCCCTGCTGCTGGAAGGACTGCCTTGCTGTCCAAAGAAAGAAGATTAGACCTGCTTGCCTTGATCCCACGCTACCCAGAGTGACTCCAGAGGTCAGTTGCCTGACCTCCTGTGTGAGCTACAGGGACAAAATAAGCTTTTATAGGCCTCCCTGCAACTACCCAGCTAACTAACACCAACCAAACCTGCCTGCGCCCTACTGCTGCCCTCTCCTGGAGTAAGCCCTGATCGCCAAGAGTACCCCCAGGTCCTGGACTCTTGGATGGCATCAGTGAGAGCTCCTCCTCAAGAAAAGGCAAAAATCCTGAAGTTTGGGATCCTCCCGATAACAAGTGACCTCTTTGTGCTGAGAATTGACCGCCTGCGATGACCGTCAACATGAAGCTCCAGAGGGGCCTGCTCTTCATGCTGACAGCGATCGTGTGTGACAATTTACCACTGCAAAGCTCTAGCGACAACTGGCTCTTTGTGCCACAGCAATGAGCGTCTGCTATGCTTGACCTGCTCCTCGCACTCAAAGCCTCCTCCTTGCAGCTTGCTCTAGCGCGAAAGGAACACTTTGCACTGGAGTTGAGAAAGTAATCCTTCAGTGGGATTAGCCTGGTCCCTGAATCAGACTCACACTCCAACACATCAGCCTGAAGTTGCGACTTTTCTCTGGTCTAGCACAACCAGATAACTGTGAGTGGCACTTTTTGCTTCTTGGCGCTACTTTTACATAAACTTTGAAAAATTATATCTACGGTCCTACTGATTGGATTTTGGTGGCATTCTTTTTTTTGTAATTGTTTTTCTTGTATTGTGTTTTCACGTTATTACTGTTCGAATGCTGCATAACAACTTTACATATTGCCCCTAAATTAAGCCCGACTACTTTTTTGCCAAGCTATCAGAGAGTTAAGCACAGGATAATGTACTGACTTCTGTGGTTCACCCTGACAGGGGTTGTGTTTATTATTCGAGTGGGGCTTCCACCCATCTAAACTAATAACCCAATTTCTTACAAACACGTTTTGTGCTTTTGCTGCAGCATCAGATTACCAACTGTAGAGCTGTACTGCATGCACCAGAGTCCAAATGGACCTTCTCATGTAGGAGTATTGAAAATAGGTCATGAAAGACGGAATTAATTCCAGAGTTTCAGGATAGCTGTCCAAGATCATTTTAGACGTAAATAATTTAAATGGAATTGATTTTGTCAGTATTTAACCTGAAAAATCTCCCTCCTTTTAAAACCCTGGTTTAATGAGGCCTACTATTTTTGGTCACTGATGTGCATGAAAAATGTGTTGCATTGCTGGGAAACACCACTTCTCCAGTTCCATAACTTTGGTGTGCTGTGGTATATCTAAGTGTGTGGGATGTCTCGCTAGGGTGTTCTTGTATTCTGTATCAGACCATCAGAGAGTAATATGTTTAGTCTTGATAAAGATGGTTTAAATCAAGAGAATACCATCGAAACGATTCAACACACTAGTACCATAATCTGTGCAGTGGGCTGCCACACTAGATATTGATTGTCTTTCACACATCAGGGTCCATCCCCAATGTTGGGTGGCATGGTTTTTTACCAACCAGATGCCCTTGGTGCCATACTATGACATATATTGAAACCTGTGCAATTGGCAAGCAATTTTTGGTGGGTAGCTTCATCACTAGCCCTCGTCCTCTACGCCATGATCTGTCATGACGTGCAAGAGGTTAAATTATTATGGTTACAATATGTTTAACTCGTTAGGAGTCCAAGGTAGCGATTAGCTTTAAAACCTGCAACGGATTTATAAGACCGTATTTTTCCTTTGTTGCCTTTAGTCGTCCAGGAGCGGTCACTCTCCCATCTACTGTGGACAGAGTACATCTTGTAATATTCCAGTGTAACCAGCAATACCTCACTACTAGGTCATTCTACAGGACACGAGGCAACGCATATTAATTCCAGTTCGTCACTAAGTTGCTTAGTAATAAAGAAAGCAACATCTGCTTCAAAACATGCACTTTACATGGAAGGAGCTCATGCTAACAAGCCAGGTGTAGGTGCGATTTCATCTGCAGACCTTAAAACCAGAATGAACCGGAAGTACTGAAAGGTTAAAGGTCAAGGATCACACCGGGAAGTCTTAGTTGTTTACCCTGCGAGCTTGCAGTGCGCTCCAAGTTGCATATATTTTAAGCAGACAAAACAAGCCAGCCTTTTTTAGAATTCAATCAGCCAGCGGCTATAAATATTTTTGTGCAGACACACTGATAACAGCGGCAATGCAATGCTACTGAAAATCAAAGAACTTCCTGCAGTTCATTAAACATGGTTCGAAACCTTGAAAGGAAAGTATGGGAGAAACCATAAGGAATAAAATTAAGTTTTTAGAGGAGTGACTGATAGTGGTTAATGAATCCTTGGACTTGACCACAGTTGTGTGGTGTCAGGCTCGCACACCTTATACAGCGGTCTCTTTATAATGGCATGGAGACTTAGTCAGACGTCGGCTTTACCCTTTATTTGGCAGCGTTGTTTCCTGAGTTCACCATGAAAGAATGAAAACAGACGGTGAAAAGGAACAAAGGAAAAACACAAATTACAATTTATAATCCGCTATGTTGTCCATGGTTGGTTAATTAGCCTACCGAATTCTGAAATGTCTTCTTTGCAAAAGCAACTGATGCAATAAATGTCAACTAAAAGCAAATTGTACTGCCTGTTACGGAGAGACCAAGTCCAACAGCTTCCATTGCGGATTACAAGCCCAAACTAAGACAGACATCTCAATTTCGCACACATTTATAGACAATGGGGGTGGGAAGAATAAACGTTTTGGTCCACTACAGTTTTAGGTCTGGCTTTTGCTGTCAAAGAAACCTGATGCTTACAACATACACAGAGTGGGCTTTGAATCTAACCTTTTCAGCCAATTATTTTCTACGATCACCCACTCGGTTGAGGCTTTGTCAGTCATGTCTTGGCTCTGCACAATGTAGTATTTGTCTCTCACCTAAAACTGTTGGCTGTTTGAGTGTATCGTACTGTCCCCAAATGGGTGCATGTACTGAACAACTTATGGGACTTTCTTATAACTATGGCCTTTTATGTCCACACATGCCAGTACTGATATTACTTGACCAATATTTCATTAGAGTACACTTGACAACTCAATGTGACCGAAAAACATCTGTTTTTATTTCTTTTGTTTCATTTTTTAGAAAAACTCTTTTTTTTCTCAAATATTCAGAAATTTCCATTAGTTGCTACAAGAACAATATATAAACTGGTACATAAACAAACCACAGACTTAGTTTTGACACATATACTACAAATACTTGTACAGAGAATTAATTAACCATAACATTAGACAAGGCCTAAATATGACATAAACAGTACATTCAACATACAAATGAATAGAATCGACTTAAACGCTTTTTGAAAGAAGGGTTAAACACAATCAAAAACGAAAAGAGTGAGCACATAAGTGAGACAAAAAGACAATAAAGCCCAAACAGGTTGAAATATATGTGACTGAGTTTTTTTTCACAACCTTTAGTAAGGGCAAGGACCTTGTGCACTATTCAGAATACCCAGCGCATTTCCAAAAAATAATTAATTCACATTAATTTACAAAATTTCAAACAACAGGGGTTTTTTCTGATAGTGTGTTTCCTCACACTTGTTTGGACACTCAGTGGTCGACGTGTTTCGAACCCTAATATAACTTGGTAGGGTTCTCTTCAGGACGAAAGCTAATAAAGTGCTATTTTGAGATCAGCCGATCTCATCTGTTCAGGTGAATCAGAAAGCAGCCATACTATTCTAATCCAAATGTTATAGTCTAATGATGTTATTTTTCAAGTAAAATATTCCAATGTAATCGTGCGTGGACCTTAGAGGGTATAGTTTCAGTCAAGGAGGACGCAACTATTTCCAATCCTGTGCTGAACCTTGAGATTTTCTTGTAGTCGCGGAGGCGTCCAAAGCTGTATGTTCTTGGCACCAGGGGCAGCTCCCCCGTTAGAGCGTAGGAGCATCACCCGCCAACTAAAATGCACCCAAAAGCCCCAGACATGAAAAATAAAATGGTAATAAAGTACATTTATTACCATTTCATTTTTCATCCACCCATCCCAAACTGAGTGTCAGGGTGGGGAAGGGTCTGCTGAGTGGCAGCAGCAGGGAGGAGGGTGGACTGCTCAAGTCCCTCTGGCCAGCTCTCTTGCTATGGCGGCCAGACATGCGCACTTTGAAACCTCTCCAACCCAGCTGTCTTAAGACAGCTAGGATAGACCAAGCACAGGCCTCCAGTGCACTTGGGAGCACCAAAAGAGGCTGCTCCCTCCAATCCTGACGATTTTCTCATACTGGTTAACAGCGCCAGGCTTGGTTAAGGAACTTGGTTGGGGCCCGTGCTCAACACCGGACTGTAGTGAGGAGGAGGACGTGTCATGCGACAAGGTAAGTAGATTTTTACTTGCAGCGCGCAGCACGATACTGCGCAGCGCGATAGTGCATGCAACTACCCACCACCCGTTTGTCATCCCAGCCACTCTCCGTAGTTGGCAGCTGCCACTGCAAGTCACAATGTGTTAGCACATTAAACCCAAACCTCCAGACTTTGCTAATGCGTGTTCAAACTACCAGGGTATATGAAAGTAATTAAAGAGGATACACACCATCAGTCAACTTCAGAGGTATGTTCAGAAACACGTTACCCTTTGGTTGGCCACTGGGAGCCACTGGTCCCTCCATCTGGCTTAAGGAAAGTTACTTTGTGCATGACACTTGTTGAAAAGAACAGCAGGTAAAGCAGAAGAGGAAAGCTGGCTGACGACATGTTTGGAAAGGACAGAACTTAAATATTAACAAGGGCACATTTTATGAATCGCCTGAGATTTTTACATGAGTCACCCTGTTTTCACTTGCATGACGCCACTTGAGCTTGTCATCTGTGACTCATCACATTCCTGCCGCCTTGGGATGTTTATTCCGGTTAGCAGATTCTTTACAATGCAATCATTTCTGTTCCACTTCAATGGGCACAAGCGAACCAGGTGTTGACTTGCATCCCCAACCGCCTGTAAAAGAATGAAACGGAGGCCTCGCGCCAGCAATATTCCATTTTAAGACAAGTACTTGGTGACAGCAAGGGAGCCATAAGAATCAGTCAACATCTATTACTGGGCTCCTAAAAGCTTTCATTGGCCTGAACCGACACCGGCCCAAGTGTTTCAGAAACTCTAGGCCCACCTCACAAAGTATTTTTGAGAAATGGTGGAACGTACAGATAGTAGATTTCCAACTTTTCATAGTTTCACTCCTACGCGAGCCATGTGTTTTCCATCTGGACTACAAGGCTTGGTTTCTAGAGAACCGTTTTGTACACTCCCTATTCTTCCATCGGAGCAATTCACAAGCATCACCCCCCCAACTAACTCGAGTACACGCAAAGCAGAAATGTGAGCATATTTTTCCCCTTTTTTTCTACCCAGGAAACTCACAGTATACATACCCAGTCCCATACACCTCCATGGAGCATGGAGGTGTGCCATTCTCTTTTACATCCTGGAAAAGTACTTATGTCCTCATTCTCAGTCATGTGAGGTCATAATGTGTTTAACTAAATTAGCACGGCAGAAAGATATAAGATTTAAAATCCAAAACGTACCCGGTAAATCTGAATGTTTTTTCACTCACATTTTCTACCTGTTCGAAGCAGGTGGAAAATGTATGCATACAGTAATGAGCCCAGTAATTTTGGGACCTGCATATTTTCCCCCATTGGTGATACCGTCCGGAGTAATTAACACCAGACCCAATATTACCATCCAAATTTACCAGCTACCCCAAAATGAAAGCCTTAGTTCTTCCTGCCTTTTTCAGAAGTTTTTTCAATTCTTTTTGAGGGAAGTTGAAGTATGCAGGGAAGTGAAAAATCTCTGCAGGGATTTGAACTTTGGAGCATCGTTGGCTCTTCCATCTATAGGTGTAGGTTGAATCGGTGGCTTACAGACCTTCCTCGAGGACTGGCAAGTCTGAAATGATTCTGAGCTATTCAAACGAGTGATCCCTAGAGCCTGGTGATTTTTTAGGTCTTCGAGATTTCCACAAGGAGGCTGCGTTTGGCTCTATTGCCTCTTTCTCGTCCTGTGAAATGGAGTTTATATGAAAGGTCGCTGGTCATTCCCTGGTGAATTGCTACATGTGTGATTCAGGAGATTTTCAAGTTTATGCTGGTTTCAAGGGGAAGAAAATGGAGGTCTGCCACTTTGTACTTGACAGGTTCTGATTTTTCGTACCTTTGACAACAAATGCAAAAACAACATCAGATGGACAGAATGCAGAACAATGTCATATATCCCCCCCAGTACAGAGATCTGGGCCTAAATCCATAGTTGTTTTGCGCACCATGCCATATGCAAATCAGTCTTGACCCTGTGCCTCATTGGAACAGTCCAGCCCTAACTTCCAAGCCAGGTCCTCCCTGGACTGGAAACAAGCATCCTAGGGCCGGTTTCAGGATTTCACCCCTCTTCAGCCAGGATAACTTGATTCCAGTGGCATGGAGAGCACGGGACCCACGTCCGGACATTCCCGTCCCACTCGGGTGACAAATGCAAAAACAATAGTTGATGGACAGAATGCAGAACAATGTCATACATTCACCCCAGTACAGAGATCTGGGCCTAAATCCATGTTTTTTTTGCTCACCATGCCATTCCAGTTTGAACCCAGCCATATGTAAATCAGTCTTGACCCTCTGCCTCATGGGAACAGTCCAGCCCTAACTGCTAAGCCAGGTCCTCCCTGGACTGGAAACAAGCATCCTAGGACCGGTTTCGGGGTTTCACCCCTCTTCAGCCAGGATACCTTGATTCCAGTGGCATGGAGAGCACTGGACCCACGTCTGGGTATACCCGTCCCACTCGGGGTGACAAATGCAAAAACAACAGTTGATGGACAGAATGCAGAACAATGTCATACATTCACCCCAGTTCAGAGATCTGGGCCTAAATCCATCGTTTTTTTGCTCACCATGCCATTCCAGTTTGAACCCAGCCATATGTAAATCAGTCTTGACCCTCTGCCTCATGGGAACAGTCCAGCCCTAACTGCTAAGCCAGGTCCTCCCTGGACTGGAAACAAGCATCCTAGGACCGGTTTCGGGGTTTCACCCCTCTTCAGCCAGGATACCTTGATTCCAGTGGCATGGAGAACACGGGACCCACATCTGGGCATACCCGTCCCACTCGGGGTGATAGATGCAAAAACAACAGTTGATGGACAGAATGCAGAACAATGTCATACATTCACCCCAGTACAGAGATCTGGGCCTAAATACATCGTTTTTTTGCTCACCATGCCATTCCAGTTTGAACCCACCCATATGCAAATCAGTCTTGACCCTGTGCCTCATGGGAACAGTCCAGCCCGAACTGCCAAGCCAGGTCCTCCCCCTCTCCTCCCCTTTGGTTTTGCTTTGTTCGCCCTAAGTTGGCAGGGTATGCCCAGACGTGGGTCCCTTGCTCACTTTGCCACTGGATTCAAGCTAGCCTGGCTGATGACGGCTGATTAGCCAGAAACCGCTCCCAGAATACTTGTTTCCGGTCCAGGGAAGACATTACTTGGCAGTTCGGGCTGGACTGTTCCTATGAGGCACAGGGTCAGACTGATTTGCATATGGCCCTGTCTGAACTGGGGTGGCGGAGTGAGCTAAAGAATGATGATGGATTAAACCCAGATCAGTTGACTGGGGTTGAGTGCTTGCAATGTTCAACACTCCGTCCAACATCCCCTTTGGTTTTGCGCAGCATAAAGAATTTTTCTAATTGTCTTCAGCTCCGTGCCTTGTTTGTAGCTTCAAGGAGGAGTGTGGTGATTTGACCAGTCGATATTGATGGGTTCATCAAGGCCATTTACATTTGGGGGAGCAGGACTTTCTCAACTCCTTAAATGAAGGGATTGCTACCCAAACCCTTAGATACAGCCACTTTATGGTTCTGGGTGATCTTAATATCCATATGGATATATTCACAGAACCAGAAGCCATTTACTTGACTGAATCTCTCTCAGCCCTCAATCTTGCTCCTTTTGTCACTCATCCTACTCACAGTAGGGTCACACCCTTGAACAGATCTTTGCTAACATAGAGCTTGAGGTAGATAGTCCTTTACCTTTGATGTGGACTGACCACTATCTTATTTGCTTTAGGGTACCTAAGCTGGGAAAAGGTCATCAGGTACCGGTAATTACAAAAGAAAGCAGTGTCAGAGCTTTCCATTGAGTCACATCCTCTACTCTAGGGGAGGCACTAGAGGCTTCCACCCCCCCACCATCGGGGGATCCTGAGAGGGATGCTCTTATTTTAGACACTTGGGTGTGCTCCAGCACTCATGAATTAGCTCTGCTTCAGACTTGCACCCCTACGAAAATTAGATCTTTTGCTCCCTGGTTTAACGAGGCACTCAGATCTAGTAAAAGCGTCTGCAAATGCTTAGAAAGGAAATGGAGGAAATACTTTGACCCACGTGCAAAATGCGAGTAGAAACGGGCACTGAAGTCTCACTACACTAAAGTTTATGAGGCAAAAAAGAATTAACTGACAATCAAAATTGAATCGTCCGTAATCAAAGCAAGGAACTATTCAAAATCGGTAAAGCCTTCCTCGCCCTGTCTTCTGTTGCTTCCGCTTTCTCTCGAATGGACGAACCAAATTGCAACGTTCTTCCACGGGAAAATTGTGATCATTCAAGAGTCCTTTACCAGGGGGTCCCCCCAAAAACATGTTCATGAAGCTTTGCCAGATGCTACCCCAGAACTTACGCCTGGAGCTTCCCCTGTTCTCCAGCAGTTTCCCTGGCTCCAACTCGAAGTTTCCCTAGCTATCATCAAGGACCTTAAGTCCAGCTCCCCTACGGACCCGTGCCCCGCAAAACTGTTAGCAAATGGTAATAAATCCAGTGGTAAATAAAATTCTTAATTCCTCTCTAGCCGCAGGCCATATGCCTCCTAGATGAAAGCAGGCCAAAATCTTGCCACTGCTTAAGATGGCTTCGGCTGACCCCAAAGTACCAGCGAATTAAAGGGCCATCTCCTTGCTGCCAGCTTTTTCCAAGGTCCTGGAAAAATACATGAACAAGGTTATTACGGACTATGCAGAAACAAATAGCCTCCTACATATCAGCCAGTCTGGCTTCAGAGCCAACTGCAACACAGAGTCCGCATTATTAGAGATCTCTTAACACATCAAAGAGAGTCTTGATGGGGGAGGAAAAGCCATCCTGATTTTATTAGATCTGTCAGTGGCTTTCGATATCGTCCCCCATAATAAGCTCCTGGACAGGATCCAGGCACTTGGTATTGGCGGCAATGTTTTGAATTGGCTTTCTTCTTTTTTGAAAGCTAGAGGTCAGAAGGTATGGATACCCCCCCCCTTTGCGGCGGCCATTCCCAGTCTTAATGTCAGGGTCCCACAGGGCTCCAACTATTTAATTTGTATACGTCCCCTCTTGCATCTCTGGCGGAAGCATACTGTGTTAAAATTATCTCTTACGCCGATAACACGCAGCTCCTGTTCACATGTGCCAAGGGAAAGGACTTTGAGGGTGAAAAGATCAGAACCTGCCTCTCTAATTTGTTTGCGTGGTTTGGGACCAACCAATTGAAATGTAACCCGGAGAAGTCAGAAATTATTTTCTTTGGGACTCCCCCTCCAGATGATTGGAGACTTTGGTTGTCTGAAGACATGTCACCTCCGCTCTCTGCCCAAAGTAACCTGGGCATTATGATAGACGATTCTCTATCTATGAGAGCCCAAGTCCAATCTGTAGTGGGAACCTGCTTCGGCCTCTTGTGGATGCTGTGGAAATTTCTCCCTCTATTACCATTGAACTGTAGAAAGACTGTGGTCCAGGCATTGGTCACATTTAGATTAAACTATGCCAATGTTCTGTTTCTCGGCCTGCCTGATTACCTGCTCTGGTGCCTGCAGGTGGCCCAAAACGCAGCAGCCAGAGCAGTTCTTATGCTGAAACCGAGGACCCATATTTCCACTCATCTCATAGCTCTGCACTGGCTCCCTGTTGAAAAGAGGATCAGCAGGACCGGACTGGCCATAGCGGGCACCGGGCGTTTCCCCTGTAGGCCGCCAGGGTGGGGGCGAGTTTTAGGCCCTAGGGGGCCGTTATTATGTTACCAGGGGCCAGCAATATCGGTCCCATCTAACAAAATCTGCTGAAATCGGCCGTTTCAAACAGCTCGGCCGCACCCCCCTCCTTAAACCAGGGGAACCGGCAGAGCAGTTTGCCAGGGCCGGTTTCTGTTCCCTGTCCGGCCCTGAGGATCAGGTTTAAGTCCCTGGTGTTATTCTTCAGGGCCTTTAATGGGAGCGGCGTGCGTTACCTCAGCAGGAGAGTAGCCCAATATGCACCACCTAGAACCCTGAGATCCTCCTCCTGGAACCTAGCTTCTGTTCCCAGAATACTTTGCGCTCAATCAGGAGGCACCTCCTTCAGGTTCTTGGGTGCACAGGCATGGAACTTTCTCTCGATATCATTAAGATCTGTGAAGGACCTAGCCACTTTTAGGAAATCGCTTAAAACCTGGTTATTCCGTCAATAAATTGTCCTTCTTTTAGCAGCTTTTTACAGCATTGGTGACAGGATGTCTGTTGGGTGTTGGGAAGCGCCGGGACACTCTAGTTGAGTAGCTGTGCGCTATTACAAGTGTCTTCATTCAATACTTGATACACTGATTTGCTAATTTGAAATATTAAGCCATAATTGTTTATTATTTTGCATGTTTAAATCATTATCCAGTGACTAAGACTTGGACATTCAAGGGCAGGGATTTCCTGGATACTTTGGGAACACGCATAAATTTGAGAGTGGCAGTATTCACAAACTCATTTCCGCTACGGAAAGGTCTGGCAATTTACTACTGCCAACGGCAAAAAAATAATCCCTTACCGAAATGAGAATGGGATGTGAACAATGTGGAAATGGGTGGGGCTGCATGGACAGGGGGATTCGCAACAGGGAAAAATATTTATGCTGTGAAGAAAAAAAAAGGTGCAAATGCATAAATTCAATGACATTACTACATCAACATTTGCACACTATGAACAATTTTACAGGCAGCAAGTCTTCGCAATAGAGGAAATTAGGAATTCTGCTTATGTCCCAGGTTGCAGTAGTACTCTTAAAAATGTTTAAATTCATGCTATTCATAAATCTGCACCCAAGCAAAGGGTGTGAACCCAAAGATGCAGATTAACAAATATATTTGTTTGTGAGGCCTAAAGAGTTTACATCCCTGTTCAAGGTCGCAGCGTGGGCCTCAACGGAGAGAGATTTTCAAAAGGATGCTATATCACAAACCGATGTGCAAAATCTAAACTGTTTTTTTTTTTTATTAAAACATCAAAGAAAAAATACTGAAACAATCAAAAGGTATGAGGTGTACACACACAGTTCACAGTTCCAACAAAAAAGACTAATTAACTAACGCCTATGGGCTGGGCTGGACATGCTTGTTTCAGTCATATGGGTTATCAGATCGTTTGTAATGTGACGCTTTTGAATATGGATGAAAATGCACATGGATTTATTGAATACGTTGGACAGATCGAATATGTTTTTTATGACATACATCGTAAATTCTATATAAAGAAAGTTAATAAAAAAAACTAACCCTATAGTAACTCTGAACCACTACGATAAAAAAAAGATGTTATTGGTGAGCGCTTTGAGTGGAAGGACTGTACAGAGTGTACGTCACACAGTGCCTAACAGCGGATGGTGAAAGACTGAGGTCAGAAGTAAGTGTGCAAAGTGACGCATTACAAGCATGGCATTGACAACAGCACGTTGTTCTCAAGGTAGTGGTCATGAGGGGCGCGCTGCGAGTGACGTCTGCGTTTGTGGGGGCAGACAGCGGATTAGAGAATAAGTTGAATGAGACAACTCGAGGGCTACTTGAAAGGTGCCCGGTGATGAGGCAGGTCGGCGGTCAAGGGGGGAAGGGTGTTCCATTCGAGTCGAAAGATGATAAGAGAGGAAGTCACTAGAATCCTGAAGAGGCTCAGCAAGAGATAGGGATTTTGAGGCTGTGCTGCAGCTTGTTTGTGCTTCATGGAGATGCGCCAATGGCCTTAAGAGAGATGGAAGAGAAGGAAAGGGGGCTAAGTAATGGGTGGATTGTTTAAACACTTGAGTCTGCAACTTGAATGGGGACCTGTCTTACACCCAGGGCTGGCCTTTAGCACGGGCGAGCTGGGCCCACGCCCAGGAAGTTGATAATTGTAGAGGGGCAAGCGGCTGTCTGCATGCAGATCATGCAGCAGTCACCCTCTGAAATGTCTCTTGCAATTCCACCCACACCGTTTTATTAATCATGCATTTTTCTTGTGCAGGATACAGACGCCCCATTGAAATCCTCTTGCCTTCCCATCTCCTTAACACCCTCTACCCCTCCACATCTCCAGTTCAGCAGTGGCCGGAAGAAGCTGAGCTGAGGGTGATTCAGGTGGAAATGGTAGAGAAGTTTGTAACATCAGCAAAGGCCTGCCCTGAATACAGTAGCCCCCAGTCTCCGCTCTCTGGCAAATTTTACTTAGTATAAGTAGCCAGCAAGAAAATGTTGGACCAGTCCGCAGACGGCAGACGAGGTTGGACAGACAGCAGACAGTCGGGCATGAAAGTCTCAGTTGGAGCTGCTGAACCTCCATGAAACCCAATTCTATTCATTGGTTTCTAAACGTGAAACACCTTCCATATTTCTGGTCACATTGTTGCAAATACAAAACTACTGGGTTACCCGATTACTGGTATTTTATGAAGTTTATTAAGGGAGAGGTTGTAGTGTTATCACATCGGAACTGGGGAACCAAGGTCATGAACCAGAGTTGGCTCAACATCTCTCGTTATTCTGGGCAAATTACCCATGCTTAAATGAAGCTGGCCTTGTGTAATGTTACTGGAGCTCATCATGCAAAAGGGCCACGCTTGCGCTATATAAAAATGTTGAAAAACAAAAGTTCTACCGTTTCTCTTTGCTTTCTAGTACTTGCAGTTTTGTTTCTGCAGACCATAAATATAGGACTACAATGAGGATGCAAAGAAAACGCATATTTGCCAAATACATGGACATAATGGCTTGCTCTCTGTATAGTTTAAGTTACAGGCTACAAAGAGGATGAAAAGCAGGGGATTAAGGGGAGCCAAATGTGGTTTTGCCCAGGGCGCTGCAAAACCGGCCCTGGTTACACCTGCCCCTAAAACCAACCAGACCTCATTCTCATTGTGTCATGACGCAATATTCATATATTTTAGCAACCCTTCATGAGACAGACACGAAATAAGCGCTGGTTCTTCCGAAAGGAACCGTTTCACGGAGGCGCTGGACGCAGTGGCCAATGAGAGGCCAGAGAGCAGCTCGCGACAGTGACTGGCGGTAGCAATTCAAGGTGAGAGCGGGAAACGCGTCTAGGGCGTGTCTTCCACGCTCACTGCGTTACGTCGAACAGCTAAAGACGTAAACCAAAGCATTGCGCACTTTCAGTGAGGGTTCTCAGTCACTGCAGGTTTCGCAGTGAGAAAGTGCTCATTGCAACGCGATGTAGGAAAACCAGAGAACCTTTTCAACTGTTTAGTGAAGCTACAAAGCAGCACATAAAATCAAAGTCTGGCCATTATTGACTGCCTCTCCATATATTTATGTATTTATTTATTTGAGGATTTTGTGGTTTATTTGACTGCCTCTTCATTTATGAAATGGATATAAAGCAACTGTTTTCAAAGACGTTAGCCTTGCTACTATGGATGAAGGCGAATATGTCAGCACCGCGGGCACTTTTAATCTTCTTGTACTAAACATCTGAGCATGTGGGAGGCTGATCTGAAATGCCTTTGCCGCCATTGCTAAGAAAAAACCCTGAGCTGTGCCTCTTTCACTCCTAGCTGTCCCTACTGCCTGCCCGAGGACAATATACATCTGAAGAGACTGGATATTAACGTAGTACCTTAAAGCATAAGTGAAGGCGAGAAAACAGACTAGAAAAATTCAGCTCTTCATAAGACATATAATTAAAAATGTTACTAAAGGGTTGCCATTCAACTGCTATCAACATCGCTTTTATTTCATGAAATCAGTATGTTTGGCAGTGCTTTTACGGATTGGTAAACCCAAATAGATGGGCGCAAATATAGGGCTAAAAAAGCAGATGAAAAACCTAAAGGAATTAAGAGAAGGACAAAAACAGTAAAAACTGGACTCACTACCCTTCCAAATTAAAAGACAAACACAATTTAGGAAAGAAAGTGCAAACAATGACTGGGTATTTCAGATATTTAGTAAATATCCTCCTCAATTATTTACCAGCAAATGTAGCCCGATTGCAAAGGCCGCATCCCAAATAATGAAAAACATTCTGGTAATGCAGACTCCAAAACCATGCTAAAAGACGTATGCTCTTTGCACACATGCTTCAATTCACATCTAATTAAAAAAATTACAATTGAAATCACCTCCCTCTGCCCTCTTTAGGTCTTGCCTACAGATAGCTTTTGGATGTTTGTTTGACAAAGACCTCTTGTAGACCATACAAAAAACTTACAGTGGGCTTAGAGTCAGCCCACTGCATACTACTGGTTGGCTTTCGTCACTCATTGGCTCGCTACTTATGAGATGGCTTTCCTTTGCTTCTTGCATTAGTTACTCCCTTGGGGCTTACCCTCTTTACCATCCCTTCGACTGGATGACTTGTATCCTTCAAACCTGTATCCTTTCACCATTCACATTTCCCATTCAGGCAATTACTTTGTCTTTAATCACGGGATGAGAGTGCATGTGTTGGCTTCCTCTCTCCCTTGAGCGCTGTCCCCCCACTAAACAACCCTCCCCGTGCTCATTGATGCTCCCTCCTCCCCACACCTCCAGCTCATCCGTCATTACTGCAACAGGACTTTTTATTGCTACCCCTATCGCTCCATCATTGCTCCTCAGTCCACACTCCTTTGTTAATCCACCTGTGCATTGTTTTTTTCGTCCACCTGCTTTTTTGTTGCCCTCTAACACTCAATCCACAAAACTTTTCCAAAAACATTTTTTTAATGTTACCTTTTTAGGGGGTCCAGCAGCTGCCATTTGCTGCCAAACTGCTCTGTTTAAAAAAAGAAAGTAAAAAAAGCTCTACAGTTGGCTTGCAACTGTAAATAAAAAATAAAAAAAAATGGTGCCTGTGTCAATCTATAAGTGCCCGTTCATCCTCAGGAATGCATGTGCATAAGGAATGGTAGTCTTCAGCAGCATTATGATGTGTACGTGCATATGCTCGAGTTTGCATCATCGCACCTTTTTTTTACCTTTCTTTGCCGACGCTGCACAGCGTCAGCAATGCAAAGTCAATTAGCTTGTTGGATTTGTCAATGCTTCTTTTGATTTATAGTGGGGTGTGGAGGAGAAGCACTCTTTTAAAGTTGATGGTAATGTAGCTGATGTCCCCCTGATCAAAGTTCTACTCACCTTTGTTCCGAGCGTTTTCAAAGGACCTTTGTTACACAACATCTTTCAATCGCCCGCACTTCTCACTATAAAGTTTGTGAATGAAGATGCAATTGACGCGGATACTCCAGGTGGAATCAGTAATGTGTCATAATTGTCCGCCCAATATCCTTAACAAAATATGGCAATCAATGCATTCTCCTGCAGCTACCAGACGGAAAGGGCCTTCAGTAGGGCCGGATAGTACCGATATGTAGCCAATGGCCCTTTCGCCTCCCCAACACCAAAGAAATTATTATTTTAAAAAAAAGTTCCCTCTGGGAGGTCTGACAGAGAACTGATTGATAAAAAATATAAAACCTGAGATTACCACAGCTGTCGCAGTTAACGCCCAGTTTTACCAGCTGTGGCAGATAAGAGCTAGGAACTTGGCAAATATGCAAAGCTTCTCAGGTGAATCAATTTGTTGAAATGCCTTTTTTCAAACCATGCTCATTTTTAAGAGGCTGTATGCGCACTGAACTGTTGTTCCTTTGTTGTCAGATAACACCATTCCCACATTCCGCAATACCTGTCAACAGAGAGATTTTGGAGAACATTCTTTTTTTAGAAATGACCAGAAGATAATTCCCTGGAGGAGAAGGGAAATGTACTTTGTGTTATATCTTAGGCGTGCCGATAACCTTCAAGTGAGGCATCTTGCGATGAGTTATTAATAATGTATGGTGGCTGATGGCGAGAAAGGCTAGCTGAATGTTTTCCAGCATGCAAACACTGTTGATCTGTATAACAGAGTTTCCACTTTGGTGTGCTATCCGGAGCCCTCTCTAAATACCTCAAATAGAACTGATTTTGTCTGTCTATTTGAAATCGGACTACCACGTCAAGAAATCCAGTGTATTCACTGATTTCATAAAAAAGTAAACAATTGGGGAAAATGGAAGGTATTCATAAGGGTTTGGAAAAAAGTTTTACTCCTAAATGTTATTCTGCTTTGCAACACTAGAACAATGCACTATGTATGATAGAGGTGGCTTCAAAGAAGGCCTTTTGAGCAGACATTTGCTTTAACCCACAAGAAGAAAATGTCACTTTACGGTCAGCACAGTGCAATTTTTGCACTTGACAGGCAGTGCAAACTCTAGTACAAAGCGTCCAGCGACGGCTGTAAAGATACCAGTCAGTGGTGTGCAACTGACCAGTCAACACTGTGAAACAGGGACAAATCACCAGTGATTTGCATGTAATCCAACAGAATGCAGTGAAGAGCTGGGGACAGGTGCATTATATTTCTGGCATGGCATGAACTTTCTTTTTATGCTCCGGCGCCACAAATTTGGAAATGCAGATCCCGAACACTGAAATGCTAAAAACAAAACAAAAAATACGTCGGTGAAACCTGCTGATCACTAGTTAAAAATCCAGATCGCCTCCTTGGAAACAGAGGGGCTACTTACTGGAGAAATACCGCTCACTTAAAAAGGCAAGAAGGCCTTTGTCACCTTCTGCTATTTTTAATGCTATAGCCTTGTTGCACACACTATATCTCATCGTGTCAGCAAGCAATCCTCTGTCCCTCAGGGGATTTTCATGCATTTAGTAATGCACTGCGCTCTCATCCAATGCGAGGGGAGTGCAGCGTTGCCCTTACGTGCAAATCCTACAGGAGTATATCCAACAACTGGTGGCACGAGCAGGCTACAGGACAAAGGCATCTACCACAGACGCATCACAGCTGCTGGGCACGTCTCGCTGAACTGGGGGGACCAGGTATCCCAGATTTGGCAGGACAGTCCCATTTTTTCCACCACACTGTCCTAGTAAATTTCAGTAAATTTGACAAGTCTTAGATTTCCGAGAGTGTAGACTGAATAAAGAGAGAGGTAAGTTGTACATGTTCCGGCTCAAAATTAGTTAGCAGCTCCTAACAGAAAGCAATTTAACTGTATGTAAAAGCTGTATTTAGTTCCACGTAGTGTCTCACTGCCTGTATTTCTATGCAGGTGAGTGCTGTTAAGTCATTCTGTCTACAGGTCAATTAAAAATCGCAGTCCTACTTCTGTGTTTGGAGAATGTCCTGGTTTTTGTTTTAAAAATCTTGTCACCCTGCACTGGACTCAAAACTTAGGGGGTCATTATGATGGCGTGCGGATTTCCACCCCCCGCCTGGCGGTGGCGATCCGCACGCCATAACTGCCCGCCTGACCGCCCTCCGCCATATTACCATGGTGGGGGGTACCGCGGCGGAGGGAAAGACCATCCGCCGCTTTTCCGCCGGCAGGCAATCTTCACGATTGCCTGCAGAATGGAAAAGGCCCACAATATGGTGGTGGAAAATGAAGGCAAAGAGTGTGAATGATGTTCAGTGGGTGAGGAAGTAATCAACGTTTGAGAATGAGTGCGTGTAGTTATTAGCGTGAATGATGGCTTGTGCGAGTGGAAGTAATGAATGCACATGAAAGAACGGATTGGAAGGGGGAGAGAGAAGGAGGGAACTTTAGTGTTAGGATAGGTTTTTGCAAAAAGTAGCGGGGTTTTTTTTAACATTCAAGGAGAGGTGGGAGTAAAGAATGGGGATAGATGATAGCATGTGATACATTGACGTTGGCAGCAAGCGAAAAGAAGGATTTGTTGAATGTGAACCAAATTAACAGATGGATAGAGTTGGGCCATGTTGCGTTTGTGACAATGGAGCACTTAGTAAATGTTATGGGGGTGTTTTAACAACACTATTGACATAGAGGCTGATTGTGAACATAGATAGATAGGTTGAAACGTAAAATGGCATTGTAATGAATTGAACATGAATTTGTGATGTCTATTTAAGTGTGAAGCTATATTACGATTTGAAGTAACAATTGGCTATTGTTTCATTGTGATTTGTAGTGACCCCTGACGAAGGGCTTCCCAGCCCGAAATGCATTGGGTGTATTGAATAAACACTGCCTTTTTAATGAACTTTGCATCAATCATGTTCTTACGTGAGGTCCGAAGGGGCACAGTTCGAACAGAAGAAATCTGGAAAAATGGCACATTTAACCGCGTGTGAATCAAAACATTCGACATTCAAGTGAAGAGAGGAATAAAAGAGTTTGATTAAATGGATTACATGGATTATAGTGGAGATACAATTACAGCCAACACGGCACAATTCAGCAGTGCGATTGGTCGGGACGAGATGACGCCCCACTTCGTAATGTTATGGCCTTGCAGGCACCGCCATCCATATTATGATGAGTGTGGTGGGCATGCCTTTCCATGGCGGAGACTCCGCCATGGAAAGACATTCGGAGAATGACTTTGGGGGCCAGTTGGGGGCCCCTGGGGGGGCTGCACTGGGGGGCATTGCCATACAGAAGGTGGCAGGCACTGCGCGGTGAC
Source organism: Triturus cristatus (assembly GCF_964204655.1). Taxonomy (NCBI): domain Eukaryota; kingdom Metazoa; phylum Chordata; class Amphibia; order Caudata; family Salamandridae; genus Triturus; species Triturus cristatus. The sequence continues at coordinate 831,988,314 of NC_140581.1, forward strand.
AACACGCCCCTTTGACATTGCTGCGGGTGCTGTTTACAGCACCGCCCGCTGCAATGTTAAAGGCAAGAATGCACCCGCCATGCCAGTGTGGCGGGCGCATCCTAATTTGCCTCGTGGGACCGCCGCACTGCTGGCAGTCGGTCCCATTTTATGTTACGGTGTCCGCCCGCCATCGTAATGGGGACCTTATTGTGGACGATGCCTTTTAATAGACCCAGAGTCTTAAAATCCCATGACTCTCTATAACCAGGATTCGCTAATATGTTCACAATTTTGCAAGCAACTGTATCCAAAAGTACCAGTTGCACTCCACTAAGACGCACAATTGAGAGTCATTAAAAGCCGTTTAATGATCTCTGGCACGTTTAGTCCTTCGGGCATGCAATCCCAAATAGACGTGGTCTTTAGCAAGGCATACATTTTGTTTATTTACTTGCTTAGCGCCCTGTGAAGAGAATGCTGCATTTAGGTGCTGAGAAAAGGTGTTGTGAATACCACAGAAAGAGACGGATTGATAGAACATTTATTTCTTTAGAGCCTTTGAAAGGACAACATGGATTATTCTATCCAAACATTAAGTGGGGAGCGCTTCCATGCCTGGGTCCCTGCAGGTCCCTCCAGAAACCCCAGGATCCACGTCCATCTGGAGGACCGCTTGGACGGGAGGCGGAGAGAGAGAGCGGAGCATAGGGAACTGCTGGGCAAGCTCCAGGACATTTTCAGCAACAAGTCCCTTGTCCCATCATGGAAATATTTGCATAGCAGAGCCAGAATGGCAAAATTCACATTCAATGACAAATTGTACTAAAGCCATTTGCGCAGCGCTGCGTTAGCCTCCACTAACGTGAAATGCGAAGCAGCCGAGGGGTCTCTCTCTCTGCCGCTCAACAGGCCTGGGGATATTAGTAGATAACCTTGAGAGGGCGTCTTCCGCTCTGTGGATCTCTCTCCTCGGCTCAGCATTTGACACCACGACAGGACGGGCTGCCAGTTTTTTTTTTCCCAGGCTGTAACTCAAACCTGCTACGTTTTTGTGCCTAACTTGGTCGGTTTGATGAGATAAACAAAGAGGCTAGTTGTAATGCTCGGGGACGAGAAAAACACAAACCTCTCCGGGAGCGAGCAAGTCAGACACGAGACCCCGCGCCGCTAATGCGTGTTTCACAACGTATTACCCGGGACATGAAGCAGGCCACGCCAGCGCCGCGGATCTGAGGGAAGCAGACGGCGCCACCGGGCTTCAAGGCGCAACGAGAGGCTGTTTGGCATGCTTCTCCCTCACGTTTTTTTTGCAAAGAACAGTTACCCTGAGTATTTATTCTTAGTGACACTTCAAGGCGTTATGTATTTGTCACTTGGCATCGGGTATATTTCGTGCCACCGCAACCCAAATGAAACCATTCGACTCTGTTCCGTTCAGCGCTGAGGCCCGGGCCCTCTAGCCTTCTTTAGTGTCTTGGCAGGTACAACCGGATAGATGCCGCTGCGCAGGGGCGGCCCCTTGATGTGAGGTGAGGAGAGACTCGCTACTTAAATGCCCCCAGAAAAGCCGCGAAAAATGGTAATTAAGTTAATTCATGACCATTTTATTTTTCGTACACCCGTCCTGAACAGTGTCAGGACGGGGTGGGGCCTGTGACAGCAGCAGCAGGGAGGAGTGGTGGGCTGACTGTGCACTGTTTAAAGTGCGCATGTACCTTTGGCAGGCCGTCTTGCGACGGCCAGCCAGGTATGCGCAATTTAAACCTCTCTAACTCAGCTGTGTTAGACAGCTGGGTTAGAGAAAGCACAGGCCTCCAGGGCTCTTGAGAGCGCTGAGAGAGGCCGCTCCCTCCAATCTTAGTGCTGCTATCATCATGAGAGCAGTGCCAGGATTGGTTAAGGGAATTCGCTGGTGCCTGGACGAAACAGAACAGAAGACCGGAGCGAGGACGTCGTGCAGCAAGCAAGATAAGTGGCTATTTCTTTATTTTATTCAGTGCCACTCACCTTGCCTGCATGCACCAACCACCCATTTGCACCTCTCCCCACTCTTCCTAGTTGCCAGCCGACGCTGCTGCTGCTGCAATATTAAAGTAACCAGATAATGCGTCTAGGATTACCAAGGAGGTGTAGAAGACTTTCAGCTCAGTACCTCCAAGAAAATGTGTTCTGGCGATGGTATTTCGGACTACATTAGCCTCTGATATACTGTGGCTACCTTCAAAAATGAGATGGTCCAATGTCAGTGTTTGCTGGCAAAAACACACAAATGGCAGCAAAAAAAACCCAAAAACACACACACACATTGAATCATTCATTTTTATCCAGTATGCCACTGCGCCGTCCTCATGATGGCATATGTTGTCACTAAGCTTCAGAGAGCCTGCAGTCAGTAAATAGTCCTTTACTTTCCATGACTGCTATAGATGAACATAAAGTTATCATATGCTCCAGATACTGGGGATGCCTCGTTCCAGTTTGTTCTAGGTTCTAGATAGCATGCATGTGTTGTCTCGAAATGAGACCTGTTGTATGTACTTTGTGGGCTTCAGCCCACCCAAAGGCTTCCCATTTGCAGGCACCATTGTCGCTCTTCAATTCTTTATCTTTGTCTGTGGCATGCATGTGTCATGCCTCTTCCTGTGTTGAGCCCTCCCGGAGAGCACAGACCAATTACTAATCTCAATACACGCCTACCATTTTAGGAAATTATTTCAGGACTATTTTTTTCTTTGGTTAACAGTGTTTTTCAGGAACTCTAGTATTTAAATTTGCTCCAAGCGATTCTCTAAACAGGCCTATAAATCGTGTTCCTACCGTCAACACTGAAATCACATTGCAAGTCAAAACATGCCCGGCATGGCACACCCCCAAAATGTATATAATTACTAATATTTCTAGTAATATAATAATATTATTTTAAACACACGGTCGACATTGGTTTGCCCTGCATTGGTGCTGAAAGCTCCTAAAAATAAAACTTAAAAAACAAAAAAAACAATGCTTGGGTGAGGTTGCCTATTCCCCCCCCCTCACATCGATCTGCTCATGTGATCCATTCTCGCCATGGCTGCGTCAGGCAGAGCTGCTGTAGCATCTCTCGCGCTACTTTTATTTTCCTTATGTTTAAAAAACAGTGATGCTCTGTACACCAAGGGACCCGTGCCTCTGGGCACCATCACATTTTTAAAGGTAAACGCGCCGACTGAGATAATCTTTTATTTTTTCCACCCACACTACGTAATGTGTTTGCTCTCATCACTATCGGTTTAGTCTTGTGCATCACTGTCCGTGTTCTGCCTCTCACTATTATAAAAATACTATTTTATATTTACTCCTCTCTCACGTGGCGGGCTTTACTGTATTTAGTAAGCTGCCTGCAGTGGTTTTGCTCCTGAAATAAAACTAAATAACAGAAAGTTATTAAATCCTGCCGCTCATGACATGACAGACGTGCGAGGCTGATTCCCCTATAAAAAATGACGGTAATTGAGGCGGCACCGCAGCAGTCCTTTAGTCCTTTTCACAATGCATTTTCTCCAGCCACAGTTTGGACATAATTAATGCTACTTTTATATTAAATGTAAACCACCTTTCCCGGTTAGAACTCAACCAATGCGGAAATTACAGTTTAGCATAGTGCTGGTGCTGATTTTGAACAATCGCTTGAAGACAGATTTTTATATCATTGGCAAAGCCAATTGGTCTCAACAATACGAGAGCTATAGGCGTTGACAATGTTAATGCATTTGTGTAGGGCTTGGGGGCTGGTTTGATTTATATATACAAATACATTAACATTGCCAACACTTATAGCTCGTGGACTGCCAAGACCTATTGGCTTTGCCAATGCTTGTTTCTTCTACAAACCACTGCAATCTATAATATCAGTGTAATGGAGGTGAACCAGCACTGTAACTCTAGGAATATTCTGGGTTTTTAAAAGAAAGTGAAGGACTAAAATATTTAGTCCCTGATAACATGGAGCCACGTTGTAACCTCACTGACCCACTCTGCCACAAAATAAGAGCTGCCGTTCTTTTTTTAGTGGAGTTTTATGACATTCCATTTCAGCAGCAGTATCCTTTGGCTTCGGAAAAACTGTTGTTTCTGGTTTAATTGTAGATAATCAAGCACAACAACTGCAGACTTTTAGAATCGCACTTCGCTATACCGTTTCTTCTTTATCTAAATAGATGTGCATAAAAATTCCTGCACCCGCCGTTGTTAGGTGCAACTGCAAATACAGAACAGAAATGAAGAGTATTTGTAATGGTGCACAGTGGCGGCTGGTGACATTTGAAAGTGATGGGCGTAAAATTGGTGTTTGAGTGCACCGCGGCGAGCCAGACAGCCCAAACAACCTAAGGGGGGTCCGAGAAAATTTCGAAAGAAGAATGGGAATATGGTGCATTTTCAAGCAAATTTGAGAAAGCAAGAGGGTTTATAAACATCATAGGTACCATCCTCAACTGCTCCCCTTTTTTCCATGCCTGAACTTTGAGCCCCCGTATCTGCCGGGCTCGATCCCACCCCACCCCCAGCTGCCGTCTCCTATCTTATATTAATCTGCAAGTCATGTCTCACTGTATGCCTGGCCAATCCTCTCCAGTTACAAGTCCACACATGCTTCGTAGCTACAGAGGCAGCCACGGGCAGCAAACTTTAACCATTTACTTCGCTCTCACGCAAACTCCTCGCATTTTGTACCCACGCTACAAATTCTGCCCTTTAATGTGCAGCTTGGTTTCCAGTTGTATGCCAAATAAACTCTCCGAACAAGACTTACTGCGCGAGAAGCCCTGTAGCAAAGCAGCACATGCCCTCCTCGCACCCACTAGGCACATGTCCTCCCCACACCCACTAAATACACACAGAGACTTGCAATCAGCAAGTCCTAAACTGCGTATACACTTAGAAGTCCGATGTGCGGCACTGCATATCATAGCATTATTAGTGTCTTTCTAGACTGCACCTATTGTATGTTGTTTTCTCTGGTTTTCCCCAGCCCCCACAGTTTTACCCAGCTCCCCCGGTTCCGAGTTCTACGTAGCATATTAAGCACTGCACAATGTCCCATGTGCACTACACAAACACTAACAGTACACAACCAGTGCGTAAAATAAAACATAAAGAAGTGCTTATACTCCCTATCTGTTTGCCACTGAGGAGTTTTGTATGCTCTCTTTCAAATTAAAGAGGTGCAGGTACTCAGTCCCTGTCCAATTCAAGCACTGAGCACGATGAAACATAGAAACTGTGTCCCAAACCAATGCCACCACCTCAAACAACACATGTGTATCTATCAACATACACATGCACACAACGGCCTCCAAACACATCACTAGCTCCGAATACTTCCACTTCCACATACCCTCAACACACCCACACAAGCAATGCACCCAACTCTCACACAGTACCCCTCAGCACATACAGCTCAAATACACACACACACACAGAATGCTTTTCCTTCAGGTACTCTCATGTTTGCTTTCCGTTAAATCTCACAACTCATTGGAGGTGGGTGCAGCTAGGGACTCGAGTAAACATAGTTGGACAAACAGCAAAAATACGGGCAGGCATGTTGATGCTTATCAAAACTCTTATAACTAGTATCCGTGCACAAAGACATGCTGGCGCTATATGTGCAGACCAACAACAGAAGCAATATGGGCACTGATTTGCAAAGACTAAAATACATCCAGGCTTAAATAAACACAAATATACTCGCGGGGGGGAGGGGGCCAGGGGAAGATTTACATAATATAATAAAAGAATGAAAACTTACCGGTCTGTGCCGCCTCTGGACGACTGTTGAAGAGCGCGGGACCCAGGAGCAAACAGGAACAGCCGCAACGTCACTGCAGTGCCTGCCAACCCCTCTAGTGACGCTGCTCCAGCAGTGCTGCGAGGATTGGTTGAGGGCAGGGATATTCCCTGCCCATTAGGAGACCGGGAGGCTGTGGCATCAAACCCTCGGTCTCCTAATGTGCAGCCTAGAGTGCGCATATTCGGGCTGATCATAAAAATGATCAGCCCAAAAATGAACATGCGCACTATTGCTGGGACTGCAACTGCGCTGCTGGCCTGTCACTCAACTCCCTGAGTCAGTGCTGCCGCAGCCCCGCCCCCACCCCGGCGTCCCTCGTTCTTCTTCTCCGATTGGAATTAGCGTCGGAGAAGTAGAACGAAGAATTTGGGGCCGTGGCATTAGTGGGGCAATGCCCCGACGCCCCCAATGGACGCACCGCCACTGATGGTGCACCATAAGCGTTCTTGTCCAAAGTCAATAAGGAAATGAGTCCGGCAATGTGTTCTTTTTAGACATCTCTTTTATTAAGTCAACTCAAGTTCATAGCATCAACCAACATCATCCAGCTAAAGCGTTTCATTTAGATATTACTTGAACTTCGCCAGGGCTCATGGAATATCGATAGGTTTGTGTATCCAATTTGATCCCAGGCCTCTTCAAGTGAAGGGTGTGGCGAATGTGTCGCTTTTGAGTACGCCAATCGTCAAATACAGAGCTGGCGAGTGTTGAAATGGCAAGGCCTCATATTAGAGCCACACCTATTAACAGCGACCGCACGTCTAAACACCAACCAGGGCTTGGTGTTTAGACGTGCGGTCACTGTTAATAGGCGTATTTCACGTACTTTTGAGGGAAGGGGACTTATTTGCATTACCAGCCAGACTAACCGAGGCCTGTGAAAAAGAAATACATGCAATTGGAACTGGGCATCAAACATGGAACTGTTATGTAAATGCTAGGTATGACAACAGCTACTTCATAGACCAGGTGAACACAGTCGGTGGCACGTTCCTAAGTTGACCAAACCTCTTCCTGAACAATATGAAACTGTGCAGGATAGGGACTGTGGACCTTATAAAAGGTCATGATAAAGCATAAATACACCTCTATTTATTCTATATGGTCCCCATTATTCTCAACACCATTAGGCTAAAAAGTATCACAGGGCTTTTCACACAACTTCTTTTGGTTAGAAGATTTTGCATGAAAAAAGTTAAATAACAAGATTAGCACAGAAACACTTAGTGTCCTTTGATAAAAGCTGAGACACAAGGGTGTCACGCAAACAAGAGCGTTTGGAAATACCAATGCTGGAAAAAGCACACCACTTCTGCAAAGTGTGGAAATAAAGGTTTGGCTTTCTAATCTCAAAACAATTCAAAGAATGTTCTCTGTCTCGCTGCTGGGGACAAGAGAAAGCAAACAAAAGGTCTTTCTGTCTACAAACCATCTAAATCTAGGTCAACTCAGTTGCAAGTGCATGCTTCCGGGCTCCCAGCACTTTTCAAGTTTAGAACTACATGTGTATTTTAAAGTTGTAGGTCATGCTTCTGCAGAGGCAGATGGTGTTCGTGAGAAGCATTACTATTTCCTTGTAATATATTAGTTTTGATTATTTTGTTTATCGCTGAACATCACGAACTGCTCGCACTTCAGAGAGCGGCTCTACCCGACACCTCAAATATTCCTTGTTAGACTCCCTTACTGATAGCCAGTGGTTAATTTGTAAAAAAAAAAAAGTGCCAGGGCTCTCGTCAGGAGGCAGCTTGCACCAGCCCATTTCTCCTGTTAGCGCTGCCTAAAAGAGAACCAACTACACAACCATGAAGGTGGGGAGAGGATGTGGCGTAATGGCCAGAGCTCCCGACTTCAGGGCTGGGGAACCAGGTTCGAGTCTCTGTCAGTTCAACATCCTGCGATTCTGGGCAAATCACTTAATCTCTCCATAAATTCATGTGTCCTTAACTGGTGCTCATGAAGTGCAGGTGTTGATGATTAAGCGCCGGTGCTGAGCACCAGAATCCATCGGCTCAAATTAAGCACTGCTGCAAGCCGAAGTGTTTTGTGAATAGAAGTAGAAGCAGTCCCTGATGGTGACGTGAATGAATTTGTGTGGATGTGCTCTGGGCGAAAGAGCAGTATAGTGTCACTCTCAGCTAAGGTTGCCAATGGCCAAAGTGGGCTGACCCAATGCCCCATGCTGTATGCTGTGGTTTAGGGAAGGGAGACGTTAATGACACTACAACAGACCAGTGAATGAAGAGGGCTAACTAAAAGCCCTTAAAAGTATATTATATCTGTAAAAAAATATTCTATCAAAAGGTGATGGCTACCGCCAGACCTAAATATAGCACAGTGATCCAAGTCTAACTTATATGTTATATCACACAGGTCGCAGCGGAAAACTAACTAGAAGCATTCAGTCAATGAACATCTTTTTTCATTTCCTTTGACCCATGCTGATTCCCTAATCTGCGAATTGAGAATCTACATGCGCTCTGCAAATACACAGGCACCATCTATATGCAAATGGCACTTTAGCAAACCTGTGTAGGACTCTTTTCTGTCAATACCCTTTTTAAAACACCTTAGTCTGTGCCCATGTGTTACCGCTAACACTGAATTTCTCTTTATTGGATTTATTTCACAGCTTTCCCTCCAAGATTCAAACACTATAACTATCATGGAATGCATTGCAGGATTCTTGCTCAAACATGGGTTGCTGTGATTCCAAAGCTTATTAACAAGGCATCTAAAAAAATATAATGTGCATGCTTTTCTACTACTTCAAGCAGTGGCGGTTCCTCTGCTATGGCAGAGGAGCGTCGCCCCGCCAGCCTCAAAACGTGAAAAATACAAAGATAATAAAACAGGTTTATTGTCGTTTTCTTTTTCAAGTTCTAGTCTGGGGGGCGGGGCAGTCAGGAGAGGAGTGGTGGGCACTAGTATCAGTGCGCATGTTTGATTTGTCGGCCATCTCAGGCCGGCCAAACCGACATGCGCACTGAGCTGTCTCCAACCCAGCTGCATTGCTTACTTGAAGACAACAAAGCACAGGCTCCCAGTCTCTCTGGGAGTGCAAATTCACAGTGCTCAGGCCAATCCTGATGCTGCTTTCAAACATGAGAGCAGCGTCAGGATTGGCCGCAGGGGAGCCTGTGCTGCAGCGAGGACTCGGAGAAGAAGAGCAGGGGGCCTGCGTCAGGTACTTTTTTTTCCCTTTCTTTTCTCTTTTGTTTTTGTCAGTCATCCCACTCTCCCCCCCCCCGCCCCCCCCACTGCCCACTCCTTTCCCACAGCAGCCACTACTAACTTCAAGGCCTTTTCCTGTCCACCAGGGCTGTATTCAAGGGCCCTCTTAAATCAACGGAACCAAGACTTCACGTGTGTCCTCTCAATGCCTTACTATCAGTGTCACCCCACTGCCCCTTTCAGTTCGTTTCAATAAAGGTTTGAATGGAATGGGGTCGCCACTCACAGAAATCCCTTTTGGAGGAGACATACTTGGCCGAGATTAAATTCTCTGAGTTTAGATGTGAGATAACGAGATTCAGTATGAACCTGTCATCTTAACCGATAGAACCTGAAAATGGAAAACGAACATGGACAGCAGCAAGAGGTGCTGCTAGTACTGTGCTTCTAGTCAAACAGTAAAAGAAATGCACTCTGTTTATGAAATCCTTTAGAAGTTCAGCTAAGATGATTGTATGCCATACCAATATTTACATGGCTGCAACTGTGGACCCACTTTAAGAGTATTGAATGTGACGGAAGAGTGGAATGTCTTTATGATTATTATCAAGTTGCCCAGCTTCTGATAGACGCTCTGTAGCGCCAAAGAGTAAATCGACCAATTATCTTCTTGGCCCGGAATTGTTGTTAATGCTCTCATCCAGCAATAGACCTTTGAGCTTTTCAGAGAGCTTCATATGGGTGTGAAGTGTTATTTTAGACAGTAACTAATGTGCAGGGTTTAATGCTATCTTATTATTGATTTTTTTTACAATTTTTTTATTGTTTCTTCAAAACATAACAATACAATCATCAGCAGAATATATAGGAAAGCAGGTGTTCATGTAAGGAAAGTTTGGCATGGCCGCGCCTAGTAACAAGTGACATAGTCTTAACAGACATATACAGTTGTCCACTCTACATTACAATGATATCAGATGTCAACAAAATCATTGATAAACAAGTAAAGTAGCGGCATCCAATTGTTCGTAAAGGATAATTTAGTAAATATCCCTGTCTCACAATTAAAAATACTAAGCTGGACTCCCTGTTATCCCTCCCCAGTCTATTTTACTATTGATGAGTGCTTTTTATAGAAAAAAAATATTTAAAAGACGAGATTAAGATTTTTTTTCTCCATAATCAGTGTTTTTCCCCGATAATGTTAAAAGGCAAAACAATCAATGAGCCATTCATTGTAGTCATTACAGAAGTACCTTAATACCCAGTTCACTGTTCATCAGCCTACAGAGATACAATGGCTGAGCAGGGTTCGTAATAACGAAAAAAACACTTAAGCATTTGATCAATCGACTCCTGGAAAAAAATCACCAGTTAAACTCAACTCAGCGTTCTGAATTTTCCAATACTAATACTTGACATTACAAATTAGCACTAAACTAAACTTAGATACTCGGGCTTACTTTGAGCTGTCCCTTCCCTTAGAGTGAACTGTACACGCATTTTTTTTTTAACGCTGGTGAAATTTCTTTTGTAATTCCTTGTTCCTCTCTCCCTAGGCGGATGAAATAATGGATGACGAACCTCTTCAAGGTCTGAACACACAGGCGACGCCTGCAAGAGATTTGAAGATTTGCGATATTACTAGGCAGTGAATGTGCAATTCTATCAGTGCACACGATGCACCGCTGCACTGCTCGGCACGGGACAGGAGTTCATGAGAGAGATTAGAGTCCTCTGTAAACCCCGGATGTGAAACCTGCAGGGTACAACTCGGCTGCAATTATTCCGCGATTGCACATTACAGAAGTCGTAATAGGCGGGGCGCTTTGCGGCGGGCCTCCCCTGATTGCATCCTCTATTCATTCTGAACAGCGGGGCTTGTGGTGGCCCAAGGGCGGGGTCTCAGCTCTCTTGAAGGCCTCGGGAGGAGGGCGGCCCCTCTCAGAGAGTGGCATGCCGCTAGTCCTACCGTGTTATGTCAGGAGGCAGACCCCGCCCCCAAGGAACTACAAAGACCCTGCCCTGTGGCGGGCCAAGCCCTTGCTGTTCTTGTCATGCAGTCAGACTGAACTGGAAGACAACTTCAGGACATGGTCTAGCACACAACAAGCTCAGCGGGGTGATACTGAAGAACACGCCCTACCTTTTCTGTCTACCTAAAAGGGCACACACAATGCATTAGGCTGAGTTGTATTCTTGAAAATATGCATTGAGACTGATCCAAACGTCTATGAAGTAGATAGAACACTGCAATTTGTATTCGTTTCAAAATAGTTTTAGTGAACATTTTCTAAAACATTGCCATATTTTGCATGTGTCAGCCAGGCAAGAAAACTGTTGCCCTTCTCCATTCCGTTGTGCGCGTTCAGTTAAAATGAGGGGAGGAGCTTAGAAGAACCCACTCAATATTGGCCCAATCTACCTCCTGTCCTACTATTTGAATAGCCATCAGGAAACAGATGAAGCATAGCAGGACCCTCACAAGACCACCCCCTTCCAACATACTTCATTGTTCTTTATTGAAAGCCTTCATACTTTACTACAGAAAGGCACTGTCTAATGACAGTTCGTTTTTTTTAGGTAATGCTATTTATTGACATGCATGATTATATTTGGTTTAATTGTTCAATCATCCTTTGCAAACTAGGTCCTCTCTTTTGATGGTGCCCATGCGTCCATGGAGTATGGCTCCCATCAAAAGCAACAACAAACCAAACAAATGGGTTGGAAGTAGAAAGCCACTAACAGCACTTGAGACGAACAGCACTGTCTGTGTCAAAGATATGCTTGGGTCATTGAGGTCTTCCTAAACCACAAAGAAAAACAGATCAGAGGGTTCCACACTACAGATGAGCACATTGTTTGTTGAGTGTCAAGCAGAATTATACTGAGAACTACAAGTTTTACGCTTTCTTCCACCCAAGGGTAGCTATGCAGGTGAAATCTGGATTTTTGTGACACTTTTCATTGCAAGATTCACATTTTCACAATCTGTTCACAAGCATAACTTAATTCGTATACTCTTCCATAGCGACTGCCCATTGCCCTGCTTCTGTAAGTCACACAATGAACCTTAATAGCACAGCACACATTCACTTTCACATTTACCCATAAAATAGTCGGTACAAGCATAGAGAACACAGGAAATTAAGCAATCTAAGTGTAGTCCAATATCTGCTATTTGTGCAAGGGTACAGTTGTGTAATACAAATGACTCATCAGCCTAAAATCAATTGTGAACTGATTGTATAATTTTTGTATACCTTGAGGAATTACAAAAGAAGTATCCATTTGGAAACACTGTACACAATATACATTATATAGTAGAATGAACATACCATAAATAGCCATATGTGTGATATAGTTGGGATCGCTGTTCTCACAACAACACTGGCCCCTAAGAATTAACGCAGACACCATCTAACATTAAAAAGAACACATCATAAACACCCAACACAACACAGCACAGTCATGCTACCAGTTGAGTATCACTGGGCTCACAATAATTCTAACCACTTAGAAACAAGAAGTATAATCCAGCATCTATCAAAGCATTTCATTCACAAACATCTAACACAGTACAAATATGCTATATAGTTGAGCATCATCATTCTACCAGTAGCACTACCCTTCTTAACAAGTCACAAACCAAGCAACAGTCGAACATATCAAACACTGCACTTTTAACCCATGCAATACATGTCAGGTAGACAGCCAAGTAGGTGATTATCATGTTTCCTCAAGGGCACCATCTACCTTGAAAACTCACTCACATAGTACACAGTGCTTCATTTGAGCTGGTGGTTTACAGTGCTTGGCACCGGCACTTAATTGTCAACAGCGGCCCTTCTTATGGCTTTGGGAGCCTGAAATAGTCTGCATTGTCACACTTGTAGGGTTGTAATAGTTAGTAGTTGTGTTATTACTATCATTGGCAGTATGGCAGGGGCAAAGTGTGGTGCAAGCTACGTTGGCCTCCTGACGAGAGCCCTGGCACTTATTTTTTTTTTACAAATTATAAACTGATAGTATATGCTTGGTTTTGAGCCACGCAAATAACACAGACAGCATAGAAACAATCTTGTAAGACCCCAGCAACATCTATCAAACGTTATACCTCATTGTTGCACCTGGCATCTTTGGCGCGGTTTCCCCCAAAACTTTTTGCCTTCCATCCTTCTGTTTTGTTGACTTCGTTTTTGATGGTCTTACGACTGGGTGCATTTTACCACTGCTAACCAGTGTAAAGGTGCTTGTGCTCTCTCCCCAAAACATGGTAGAATTGGCTTGGTAGACTTGTAAGCCCCAAGTAAAGTGGCACTACCTGTGCCTAGGACCTGTACATTAAATGCTACTAGTGGGCCTGCAGCACTGATTGTGCCACCCACGTAAGTACTCCTTTAAATATATCTCAAGTTTGCCATTGCAGCCTGTGTGTGTAATTTTAAACTGCCATTTCAACCTGGTAAAAGAAACCTTTTGCCTGGCCCAAACCTTCCTTAGTTTATAAAACACCCCTAAAGTAGGCCCTGAACAGCCCAGAGGGCAGGGTGCAATGTACCTAAAAAGTAGGACATGCACTTTTGAGTTTTACATGTCCTGGTAGTGAAAAACAAAGAGGCTTGCCTCTCCCATAAGATAACATTGAAGTTCCCTTATTACATTTAATAGGCTGTAACTTCCAAATGGGAACAGGTAACCAGTTCATGTTTAGTGTCTTCGGAACCGTAAGAAAAAATCCTCTCTTATGGTGAAGTCCGATTTGAAATTACAATTTTGAAAATTCCACTTTTATAAAGATGGCTTTTTCCTGTCTTAGCAAGAATAATGATGGCGGGAGCACTCCTTCCCTTCATGAATATTTAATTTTTGCTTTGACTGCCAAATAGATGCGTGCATTACAGAGCTGTGATCGTCCCTCCACAGCATATCAATGATATCGAAGAAAAGGTGCATTCATTTCAACACCAACTGCTGCACTGCTGTGATGAGCGAAATACTCCACATAAGTAAACCATTTATTATTCCATTAACCAAAGTAATCCATAGTATTCCCATTCTTTAAAATTCAGTAGTCTATATTTTCCATACTTATAGAATCACTGCTTTTTCCTGTCTTAGCCATTTAGTGACTGCAGTGTGTCTCTGGGTCACATGACTAAGTGTAGCTGGCAGTTGGACTCTGTGTATTGCCCCTAGGCAGCCACACACAATAGAGAGCTTAAGGGTGCCTGGATGGGCCATCACTGGCAGGATGTGTGGGCGGAGCTGGGCACAGCCCTACCTACACTTGAATAAGCTGTGCCCTGCCTCCACAAAAGGGCTGAATACCCCTGTAGTTAATCTGTAGCCAGGGCAGGGAAGGCAGGAACCTATGCACTTCAAATGGAAAACTCTAGAAGCTTCTCCCATTTCAAAGGCAGGCCCAGATATAAATATTGGACCCCAGACACCAACTCTTCAGTAGACCTCTGGACATGTGGATACAATGCTGTGCTGCTGAAAGGACTGCCACTCTGCTGGACTGTTACCCTGCTGTGTTGACCTGCTGCCTTCTAGCCTGGGTGAGAAGGACTCGACCTGCAACTGCTGAACCCAAGACCCTCGAGAGACTCCAAGGGCTAGCTTGCTGGCCTCCTGACTAGAGCCTCAGGGACATAAGGCACAAACCACCTTGAACCCAGCACCTGGACTCTGCAGCTGTGAGTCCTACCCTGCCAAGTGGTGCCAACCAAGTCCTGGACTCTTGGAAATGGGTCTAAAGGTGCTCTGAACCAACGCATTGCCTCTGCTGTACAGATTCTCCCAGCGCAACAACTCCACATTGTGCCCCGCAGAACAACTGCACACCATCTTCCCGATACAGGCCCTCTCATCGCAAATCTCTTGTTGACGTCAGCCTTATTGAAAACAAAGTGGTTCTTATATCCCTGCCTTGCGCCTTCCCAGAAGCCCTTGTCGACCAGAGTCTCAATGATGAAGCAGGCCTTCGCATTGCAGCTCTTTGGAACTGTCACATCGCCTCGGCTGCATGACGTACCCCTGGCACAGGACCTCGGAACACTCTGCAACCAGAATTTAAGGTAACCTTGTTCAGCAGGCCTAACTGGGTCTCTGTAGCCGGCCCGCGCTTCATCATGATCAGCCTGAACGTGTGACTTTGTCCCAGTCTAGTGCGACCAGATATCTATAGTTGACCCTTTGTCCTTTTTTGCACTATTTTCACCTAAATCATTAAACCTGCATATCTGCAGTTCTACTAATTGGAGTTTTGTCATTTCTGTCTTGTTTTATTTATTAAAACCTAACTATTTTTCTAAATTGGTGTGGGATTTTTCTAGTGTTGTGTTTTCACTTTATTACTGTTTAAAGTGCTGCATAAATACTTTACACAGTGCCTCCAAGTTAAAACTGACTGCTGTTTGCCAAGCTACAAGAGGGTTGAGCACAGGTTAATTTGGAGTTGGCTTGTGCTGCCCTCTGACAAGGATTGTGGTACCTGCTTGAGTAGGGTTTCACTCTACCCTGAACCAGTAACCCAATTTCTCACACTCACTGACACATCTATAATTCTGATACACATAGTGAAAACAGTGAAAGAACCACAATTATGCTACTTATAACACAGCTAAACAAGCTCCTGTCTGCAACAGTATCCTTGAAACCAAGGTCGGAATGTACCTGTATTTCACTACTGCTTAAAAATGCCACGTTAATGGAAGACTGGCCACTATCTTCATGACTGCAGCATTAAAGAACATAATGGAGCCTGAAAGACACTTTTTTCTATCATTGGCTCAATAATTTTAGGGATGCTGCCCCATTCTGGTAGGCTAACAGTGACTTGAAGCAATGCATGTCTTTAGTTTTTGTCAACTCAATTGGCATTTCAAGCTGCTAAAGACCATGTCATCAATCTTGCTAGGGGACTACATGGCCACTAAAAATAAAACGCTAGAGATCTGTTTGGCCCTGCGTCCTCCTGCGAAGCTGCAGTTCCACAGCTGGAGTCAGGTGTAGCATGCATATCCAGAAGTCAAGAAATCGCAGAACGCACTAAGCAGTTGCCAGAGAACAGACCAGTTATTTGAGAAATATGAGAATCATCAAAATGAACATAATATATCTATAGGGATTTATTGCCTTCCACAAAGCCCAACAAATGTGAGATCTGTTTGTATGAAGTCGCTGCCCGTTGCTGTGATTTCTTCTGCCGGGCAGTAAAGCCTTGGTTGAGAGGGATATGTAAAGTAATCTCTCTTTGCCAGAGTTTCGTGGGAACATTTAGGGGCAGCCCATTTTCAGGTCTGTAGCTCATTACCACAAGGTGATGAACAAGATGGCGCTCAAGAAGACTGCCAAGTGGAAAGGAGAAGGAGGTTTGTCCGCAGGGGGGAATAAGCTACCGTAGTCTCCTCCAGCGACGGCTCCTGGCAGAGGAATGTCGCCCCCTATCAGTATCACAACTTTAAAAATAAAATGTTAATGAAAGTGTTTATTATCGTTTTATTTTTCTTATAATAGCCGAGGCTTGGGGGCGCTGCCGTCATGGGGGAGGGAGGGGGCAGGGCTCTGTTGTCAGTGTGCATGATGGTTTGGCCAGCCATCTCAGGCTGGCCAAACCGTCATGCACACTGAAGCTCTCTCCAACCCCAGCTGCATTGCTAGGTTGAGAGAGCAAGCACAGTTTCCCAGTCGTACTGGGCGCACACATCTTTGGCGCTCAGGCCAATCCTGACGCTACTTTCCACATCATGAAAGCAGCGTCAGGATTGGCCGCAGAGGATTCTGGGAGCCTGCGCTGAGAGGACGGAGCAGAAGAGCGGAGATGCGGCATGAAGTTATTATTTTTTTGGGGGGGGGGGGGGGGGGCTCCTTTGTTCGTCATCTACCTTCCCGTGCCACCACTCTGCCGGGAAACAAGCTGCTACTGGTCTCCCTAAGGGAAAAAAGGGATCCCAACAGATACCTGCACACTGTGGTGGCTCACCAGAGCTCCTGGCACACAGTGTCCACGTTTAAACCTTAAAAGGCTGATATACCCTCACATACCTGGCACCAAAATATTACTCCAGTTTGTGAATAAGGCATTGTGAGGGTGTGAGTGTTTCTGGATGGGGACTGCCCCCTTAAGTGTCTAACTCTGCTTCTCCAAGGGACCTGTCTGTCTGCCTGTCTGTGTGTGTTTAGCACAATCTGAAACACGCAGCGCATGCACTTTTTTTCCATTATATACAGACTGGAAATAAAACTCAGTAAATCTAAACCCAAACATTTACAGGTTGCAAATTTTTTTGGTTTTTTTGTTGCATATTTATATAGCGCGAACTCGACTCGAAGGTATTGGAGCGCTTTACATGAGCACTGTATCTACATTACACATTCAGGCACGGGGAGATTAAGTGATTTGCCCAGAATCACAGGATGTGGACGCGACCAAGAGGCTCTAACCCTGGTTTCCTGCTCCAAAGTCGGCAGTTTAAGACGACGGACCACATCCTTTCCCCAAATGCAAATGCACATTTTAAAGCTCGTAAAATCACAGTTCTTGCAAAGAACGAAAATAGCGAGAGCGCATGCCCTATGCCACGAGGAATATGCAATTCAAAGGAGCCAGCAAATCAAGCCCTCCTGCATTTTAAAACTGCAGCTGACAGGGCCGTAAGCACTTAGAGCCGTTTCATTCTTATGTTGCATGCCCCTGGAGAACAGATCAGTGAAAATGATCCCCCCTTTCTAACGTGCAGCTGCTCAAATGTACACTTTTTTTCCCCTCTAGCTTCCAACTGTTGTTCATTATGAGAGATGTCACTCATTTCATGCTCACATTCTCACTCATGCCACGCAGGCAAAACGTTGTTCTCTACGTGTGTGGCGGTGCAATACAAGTTTGTTTTCTCTGACCATATTTCTAGTTTGGAAGGAAATTGGGTTACGCAAAGAAGGAACCGGCTATTAATCCCTTACAGTGCTATGGAGTTAGGTCCACATTTACAAATATGTTACAAAATGCAGCACAGCACCCAAAGTGTGTTGTGCAAGATGGAGAAAGCAGGAAAACACCATATCTACTATGATACTGTTATGTCCTCCTCTCTCCCGGTGTACAATCAGGGGGAATAGCACCATGTTCACACCTTTGCACTATAGTGCACGGGGGTGTGAGTGATATCTAGCATAGATTTTGTACTGGATGAGTATCCACCCAGTATAAAATATTATGCTTAGACTAACTTTAAAACGTTTCCCACTTTGGATGTGTGCTGTATAGTGTGGCACGCACACAAAGTCAGAAAACTTTAGAGAAATAAAAGCATTCCTCCTTTTAACGACTACCTCAGAGTTGTTATGTTTTGGTGAAAAATACATTTAGTATTGTTAGTAGGTAGGGTTTGCACCTAAAATGTGTGGTTGCTTGGAACCACCCATGTACTGCCCATGGAATGCCTCCTTGATGCAAAGTAATGCAAAACCGTGAAAATGGCTGATTTGCGTTACTTTCAGGCGACTTTTCAGTGCAAAACATGTTCTGAGCTGGAAAGTCAATTCAAAATAAACATTGTTCACCAGTTTTTGTCAAACAAACCTGGTGCAAAATGTTTGTAAATATGCCTTTCAGTATCAAGCTTCTGGTGCGGAGGATGAATCCACTTTGTCTGTTGCCCAAACAACACGAGGCGCCATGGTCATCCCCACCAATCTAGTACAGTTGCTTTCAGGAGGAAGAGAGGTATTCCTGTTCCAGCAATAAAGTCTTGGAGGCAGAAACTATCCATTGTTCCCTTCATTTTATGGAATGAGTAGATTTCAGAAGAGTATAGGAGTTCACACTCTCTCTCACAGTTCTAGAATTCTTTAAATTGGTGGATGAAAGTGAGCAGCCATGGCACTACTTTTTATGGTCACCAGACAATTATGTGAGAATCACCAAGAGAGGGCCTTTTAATTCGCCCACATGTTGGGAGCCAGGAGTGCATGTTTCGATTGGACAGATGTGTGCTTCCACAAAAAAGTGCTTGCCCTACACCCAGCTGTGGTCATTTTGTTTAATTAACCATCTGTCTGAGATTAAACTTTCAGGGGCACACACCATATTGCAATTCTATTAAAGTGTCATAGATAACTAGATAGTTTATGTTGTTTTTCTCTAGTAGCAGCACCGATGGAAACAGGGCAGTCATTAACCTACGTGGATTTTAGGTCTGGTTTGACAGTGAAACTGGCACCTGACCTTTTAACCCACACCACTATTATTCTACAGTTCTTTGCTTCCACACAAATATAAATCCATTCCCAAGCTATTTACTTGTAATGCTTCACATTACCATACAACATTCCTTTAAAGCCAGACCCAATAGCTTTGCCTATGCTTGCTAGAGAGCAGTTTGAGCAGATTTATTCATTTCAGCGTATTTCATTGAGAGGAGAGCTGCTTATTAGAGTGCACCAGCAGTAAGGAACTCTTCTGGGACAAAAGACATCACCGAGCTACCATCTCTTGCTAGGCTAAGATCTTGGCTTTCGATGCAGTTGCCAAGTTTGAGTGGACATGCAGTTCCCACAGAAGAAAAAAAAGTGAAGCAGTCACTCCTTGAAAAACATCTCTCTATGGCATTCAGATATGGGATGATAGTTACAAAGTCTATCACACTTCTAAGAATTAAATCCCATAACAATATAGCCAGACAACAGTTATTATTTCCACGGAGGATCAAAACCAAAAACAACACCCTTCCAACCACACACTGTAGACGGTGCAGCCTGCCACTATGCAGGCAAGTGTTTCAGTGACACACAGAGGAGTATTCAGCACTATAAAAATACAATGTAATGCCTAATGCTTCGTACTGACCTAAGTAAACCACATACAGCTGGAGAAGGTTGTGTGAATGTACGAAACTATATGTTTGCAACAGATTTCATATATTAATTAAAATAAAAACTTCTGTCTATGGAGTAACTGGCCCAAACTACAACACATAGAATCATCCTGGATATACACTTTTACGAAAGGCTGAATGTGCTCACTTTCCATAGCACCAGGAATTATGTTGTTGAGATACCATAAGTAAGTGATTTCAACAATGGATGACTGTTCTGTTTGCCACTGGAGGCTGGATTTCACTCTAGCAGCCATTTCCTGTTCTAAGCACTATATCTTCAGGATGCGATGCTCATCCATTCAGAAGCTCATAGGAATCTCCCCGCTGAGTGCTGCACCGATAACAGAAGCTGGTTACATTATTTTCTTCAAGTGCACCACAGTAAACGTCCTCAGTTCATAGATTCCCATCACTAAACAACTCACATATTAAACTTATAAATATTGGCTTCTTCTCATACGTATGGTACGCAGGTAGATTTTTTATATTTTTCAAAAATGAAATGAGGGACAGTCATGAAGTCACAATTACTCTAACTCCCTGGCGCAGCTGAATGATCTCACTAGAGCAAGTAAGTCAGAAAAGTCAGGGCTAAGACAGTGAAGTCCACGGCTGAAACAGCTGACAGTCTGGGTTAAGAGAGCTGAAGACTGGGCCTAAGAGAACAGAAGCCCTGGTCTAAGGGAGCTGAAGGCATGGTCTAAGAGCGCTGAAAGCCAGGACTAAGAGAACTGAAGGTTGGGGGCTAAGTGAGCGGAAGGCTGAGGCTAAGTAAGCGGAAGGCTGGGGCTAAGTGAGTGGAAGGTCGAGACTAAGACAGTTGAAGGCCGAGTCTCAGACAGTTGAAGGCCAAGTCTAAGACAGTTGAAGGCCAAGTCTAAGACAGTTGAAGCCAAGTCTAAGCTAGTTGAAGGCCGAGTCTAAGAGAGTTGAAGGCCGAGTCTAAGAGAGTTGAAGACCAAGTCGAGGAGAGAGGAAGGCCTGTGCCAAGACAGCTGAAGTTCGGGGCTAAGAGAGCTGAAGGGCTGGGTTAAGAGAGGTGGAGGGCTGGGTTAAGAGAGGTGAAGGGCTGGGTTAAGAGAGCTGAAGGGCTGGGTTAAGAGAGCTGAAGGGCTGGGTTAAGAGAGCTGAAGGGCTGGGCTAAGAGAGGTGAAGGGCTGGGTTAAGAGAGCTGAAGGGCTGGGTTAAGAGAGCTGAAGGGCTGGGCTAAGAGAGGTGAAGGGCTGGGTTAAGAGAGCTGAAGGTCTGGGTTAAGAGAGCTGAAGGGCTGGGTTAAGAGAGCTGAAGGGCTGGGTTAAGAGAGGTGAAGGGCTGGGTTAAGAGAGCTGAAGGGCTGGGTTAAGAGAGGTGAAGGGCTGGGTTAAGAGAGCTGAAGGGCTGGGCTAAGAGAGGTGAAGGGCTGGGTTAAGAGAGCTGAAGGGCTGGGCTAAGAGAGGTGAGGGGCTGGGCTAAGAGAGGTGAAGGGCTGGGTTAAGAGAGCTGAAGGGCTGGGTTAAGAGAGCTGAAGGGCTGGGCTAAGAGAGGTGAAGCGCTGGGCTAAGAGAGGTAATGAGCTGGGCTAAGAGAGATTAAGACCCAGACTAAGAGAATGAAAAACAGGACTAAGACCTGGAGCCCAGGCTGAAGGCTTGAACCAAGGCAGCTGATGGCCTGGGCTAAGACAGCTGACAACTAAAGGCTTGGTTTAGAATAGGGTGGGTGACTTAGAAGACGTGTCAAAGCTGGAGAAGAATCTACTGGTGAAATTGCCTCCACCACAGGGACAGCATGCAGGAGGGAATTCCACTGGGGAACTCTGCTCTGGACTAACCAATTTGTCCAAAATGGGAGGACTAACTCACATGAACTGGTCAGGACAGTCGAAGTGAGTGATCTTCTGGTGTGTGTTTCTGGTACACTTTAAAAAAGGTGGACTCTGACGGTATGGCACTTTGGATCATACTGGTGTGGAAATGTGGATTTTCCTAATCAGTTATGTCCCCTATCTTGGACCCCAACGGTTCTATGTGCATGTCACAAGGACATGTATGTTCTCTCCAGTTCCAGTTTCCAAAACGCAAACATATGTGCGTCCACCGTCAACATGTTCTCTGTCAGATCCGCCATCGATGGGCTGGATATTCGATTCCTAAGTATGAAAGGCCACCGACTTTATATGGCTAAGTTACTCTATTTTTACAGTTCAGGCAAGTAGGCCCGATTCTGTCCTCAAAGCCTTCCCTGCTCTCTGTCTCTGACAGCTTCAGCTTGAGCTCGCATCTGTATCCATGAACTTTGTCCTACTCCCTGTGCAGCTAACGGTGCCTGCCTCGGCCAGTTTTCGCCTGCCTGCCAAGAAGCTGTATTTCACCTTCGAATTATCTACTTTGCTCCTCAGCCGATGCATTCCTGTCCAGTGATTTAGGTAAACATTTCCTTTAGCTACCAAGCAAAGGACTCAGCCTTTCCGTCCTCCTGCAAGTGATTCATAGCCCTGTCACCATGGAATATTCCCATCCCCTCGCATCTCATATAGACACTTAGACGCTTGTACACGCACACAGTCAGTATAGAATAGATTCTGTCCGAGAGTCTCTTCTTGTGGATAACATAGTTCTCTAAACATAGGATGTTAGATATGATTTGGGATTAGGTTGACTTGACCCCCCAGACTTCTCGTCTCCACATGTAAAGCTAAACGTCAAGTCCCCTTCACCCCCTAGTTGCACGTCAATCACACGTCATACTGCTGCGCACGCATCTATGTTAAGTATTATCGTATAGATCCACCTATGTAAGATAACCAGAGCCAATCATGTTTCTTTTCGCTCCTTATTACGCCTAGTTTCGATTACGTACCTGTTATGTCACTTTTCTTATCAAATGTTACGCCTTCTACATTCGTTTCATTGTAATGTACTTATTATAAAAATACATGTCTGTCAATAAAGTATTGTACTTCACTTCCTGAACCCTCGTGGTGACGGAACCTGAAGGCCGCGACTCGAGTCGGCCATTTTTGATGGAATAAAGCCCATTTAGAAAACCTCTTATACCACGGATTCTGCCTCTTGTTATTTTGAGCTATTTTACTTTACTTAAGATTCCGTATGAAATTCAGTATTAGGTAACAAAGAATATTTACCACATAATGGCGCCCGAACAGGGACACTTTCTCATCTCACGCGCCGGCGGTGCGTTGCAGGCCCGGTCTCCTGCCACAGCTGGACGGACCATAAACGCGTACCAGCAGGATTTCCTGTAAGCTCCCTCCGGTCAAGCGGGGGCGACTGAGGCTGCGATCAACCCAGACGAGGCGGTGAGAAGTGCGAAGTATCCCGACCAGAGCCTAGCTGAGAGAGCAAGATCCGAGGTATACAGAGGCCCACCAGGTTTTCGAAGTCCCGATGTCCAAAAGGTCCGCTGTCCGCAGTCATCGAGTCCCGTTCTTTCTCTGAGGCCTTCCGTTTCAAGGAGCTACTCGGTGAGTACCATCGCCGGGGAGGCGTGTTGACGCGCACATAGGTTGTGCCGGTCAAGACGGATTTGGGTACACAAATCCGGTCTGCACTGTTTAGCAGTGTATATGTACTGTTTAGCAGTATATCAAGTATTCCGAAGTATTCAGTTTTTGTCAAGAATTCTGCTTGGTGATTAGTTATGCAGACTGTCATCATCGTCGGTCATTTTTAAAATGTTTAATGTTTAATGTTTAAAGTGTTCAAATGTCTTGCATATTGTGGTATGAATGATTGTTCATTGTTCACCGTTCATTATTGTGTTTTCCGTATTAAGTGAATTCAAGAGTAAGTATCAGATCAGTTGTCGAAATGCCGCTCTTCTCGAGGTTAAGACAGATTACTACCAGAAAAGGGGTGCTCGAAGAAGCAGTTCCTATTCCTCCTAGGGACACCCCAGGGCATTTCATGTACCATAAGCATGGCTTAGATGCCATATTGTTTCTTGATCTATGGGTAGATTATACCAAGGGATTGCCGGAAAGTCAAAGGTGGCCCGCAGCGGGAACCTGGGATGCAGAGTGCATCATGAAAGTGGAAGAAGAGTTATGGAAAAGAAAGGTCAGACAGTCACAGAAAGACGCCGTTGAATTATGGCGTAAAGAATCTCATAGACGTACAGAAAAAGCACGTAGACAGGAAGAGAGGAGTAAAGAAAGTTCAAATAAAGTTCAAGAGAATCTATTAATCGAGGAAGGTATCCGAGTGAAATCAGAACAAGTAGATAGACAAAGAAACGCTCTTATGAGTGGTATGTACCCCCTCCTAGCCGAAGGACTACCTAAGGCTGTTCCAGAGACGCCAAAAGACTTGCCACCCCCATTATTTCCAATTAGGGTACATCCAAAAGGGCATCCCAGAACCGCAGAAGATGTTTTTCTTTCCTCATATCTAGACGACGCAGCTCCCGAGTATGCTAACCCCACACCACATAGACCGTCTGGCGGAGGGGTTCAACGTCAGGATCAGGTATCTGTCCCCGTGCAACAGCAAGTCCCGACGCAAGCTTCGGCAAGCACATCTGTTTCCACATCTGTCTCCGCAATCGATTCTACAGTGGTATCGACGCCCATAGTTGCTGTGTCACGTTCGACGAACCCATTCACACCCGACGCCCCAGATGGGGCCACGGGAGGTGCTAGCAGTACCTTTACACCGCCCAGAATAAATAAACTTGTTTTTCAAGAATCAGCACATTCACGTACACCCAAGTTCGTAAGTGAACGTACGCTTAAAGAACTCCTTGTAAATTGTAGATATGACCCGGTGGTTGGTAAAGAGGATGAAATGGTCCTGGCATCATTACGTATCAGGCGAGCCGCAGAGTATTTAGCGAGGTTACCAGGAATGACTACGCATCTAGATAACATATATCATTTTGTTCAAACAGGACGAGATCCAGGATGTATTAACAGAGCTATGGAATTCCAGAAAGTAGAGATACAGGGGGAACTGCTACGTTTCCTCATAAACTGTGTGATCAGAAATCAAGACCGACCGGGGGTAGACCCGAATACAATGCTTACTCTTACAAGATGGAGTCAGAATATATCAGAAGGGAGACACGATAAGAAAAATTGTATAATAGCCATGTGCCGAAAAATCCGTAAAGAAATAGAGCGTATTCATGAAGAGAGATTGGGAACAGACGAGTTCGAGCAAGATGAAGTGTCCGAATCAGGGAATTCCGCAAGACAGTCAGAAACCATAGCATATGTAGGCAGAGGAAGATCCTGTGAAAATACTAGATGTTTTTCTGATCCCATACACTCTGTATGTCCAAATAATAGCAGAACGTATCCGACGCCTGTAATAAATCTGAAGTCTCCTGAACATTCGTTTCAAGCCGCAGATAAAATACTACGAGAACGAAGGGGTTACCACCTCCTCGATTCCATGGATGAGCAAGAATTAGCCAGATCAGCTGTTCACTGGATTGACAGTCCTGAAAAATACGGTGATGAGACCGTAGCACACACGTTTTTTAACCTTAGTACAGATGAACAACGTTTAGCTGGAATCTATATGATTCAGCAGCTTCTTATACTATATAAGAGCCAACATGCTGACCCTGGTCCTTTACCTGATATATTAACGGAACTACTCACGAACAGATGGAGAGGTTCTGGTAACAAGTTAATTAAAGAAATATTAGTGTCACGTAAACAGTATGTCCTTTTTGTAAGTCCGGATTCTTTCTCGCTGCCCCGCAGAGAAGGAACGCCGTATTATATGGATAGACAAAATCCCTTACGAGAAGTGCACCCAATAAAAGGCGAAGACAACGAGTTTCACCGTGTGTTTGTATACACACCCATATCAAAAATTGAATTGTTAGAAATGAAGAAAGTAGTACCAAGTCATGACAAAGACCCAGCGGGTTTCCACCGAGAAATTAAGGACATGTTGCTGATGGGAGAGTATACCTATCCTGATATTATGACGATATTAAAGGTGCTCTTACCTGCTGGCATTTATGAAAAACTGAAAGAAAAAGAGTGGGAAGTGGGAGACCAAAAGATAGATTGGACAGCATTAGAAACGGAAGAAAAGGCCCGAGCTGCTGGTTCAGGGCTCGGAGATAAAGTCAAAGCATTACCAGGTCTACTAGTACAAGTACTGCCACGTTTATTAACTACGAAAAAGGAAGATTGGGGTGCAATCACGGCCTGTAAACAAAAGCACGATGAAGACACAAGTGACTATTATGCCCGATTTGAAAAATGTTTTGGAATAAATAGTGGTATAAAAACAAGTAGTGAGTCGTATCCACATTTATTTGTGACAAAATTAGTAGAAAATGCTTTACCTCCAGTAAAGAATAGAATATTGAAATTCGAGAGTACCTGGCAAAGTAACACTCCGTCGCAAATGCTACAAATGTTACAGTATCATCACAATAGAATTAGAGATGAACAAGAACACGAACAAAGACGCATGAAAGATACAAAAATGAAAATGCTAGTGTCTCAGACAGTACCGGCTGAAGGACATAGAAAGGGTACGACACAGTCCGATTCAGCAGGACCGGTAAAAGGAACATGCAATTATTGCAAAAAGCCAGGTCATTACGTACACGATTGTCCAGTTCTAAAACATAATATCGCCATAGGTAAAACACAAGAAAGATCACGGCCACATAGACAAGATCAGAATGAACAAGGAGCTATGCCGCATTCCCAGGCCATGCCAGCCGCACAACAGCCAATACAGTTTGTGCCAGCTGCACCACCGTTGCCTGCTACTGCCACACAAACCGCAACACGACAAATGTATCAGACTGCACAGTATGAATATCCTGAGTATCAGCGTTACGCATGAACCAGCCTAGAGAGGGAAGTTGACTTACCGCTTATCGAGATTCCTGTAGATCAAGAAGGACCTTATGTACATAGTGAATTATTAGGTCAGGATAGAAAATTCTTACTCGATACAGGGGCAAGTCGAACAACTATAAAACGTAGTGAAGTTCCAGGGGCACCCCTCTCAGGCTCTCAAAATATTTCCCTTGGTTTTTCAGGCAAACCTATTGTTAATGAAGTGTCACAGCCTCTGCCACTCACGATAGGACCTCTGACCCGAACTACAGATTTATTGCTTACTAAATCATGTCCAGAAAACCTATTAGGAATAAAAACGTTAAAAGCCCTAGGAGCTATAATATGTTGTTCTCCGGAAGGAGTAAGATTGTTTTTACGTGATTTTAAAGGTCACTATGTATCTAGAGACATGGATCCCCGATTACAGACTTTACCCACACGTCTATGGGCACAAGGCCCTACTGATGTTGGTTGCATGAATATTACACCATATCGAGTCACGCTAAAGGCAGGAGTGGTGCTACCACGAATGCGACAATACAAGTTACCACCAGATGCTGTAGTGGCTTTACTACAAATCATTGACGAGCTCATTGCCCAAGGAGTAGTTGTGGAAACAGACTCCAATATATGTAATTCACCGATAATACCGATTCTTAAACGAACAGATCCGAAGGCCCCGCCAGTATATCGATTGGTTATTGACCTGCGCGAATTAAACAAATGCATTGTGCCACAATTCCCTGTGGTCCCAGATATCTCGTCATTACTGACAGCTATTGATTCCGAAGCGACATTCTTTACTGTAATCGATCTCAAGAATGCCTTCTTCAGTGTCCCAATAGATCCGGAAAGCCAATATTTGTTCGGATTTAGTTTAAATGGACGTAGCTTTAAATTCTCACGCGCACCTCAAGGATTTACAGAAAGCCCCAGCATCTATAGCCAAGCATTGAAACGAGAACTTGACAGTATCCACATGCCAGTTAACACGGCTCTGTTTCAATACGTCGATGATCTGCTGATCACCGCAAGAAGCGAAGCTGAATGTGAAAAAGCGTCACTGACAGTTTTACAATTTCTAGCCGAAAAAGGACACAAGGTTTCCCCTTCTAAGCTGCAATTCTGTGTCCAGCGAGTTGTTTATCTTGGACACTCGCTGGACAAGGAGGGAAGGCAGCTTACACCCGACCGTATTCAGTTGATAGTTACCATGCCAATACCTAAGACACAAAAGGAGGTGCGGGCTTTCATAGGCCTCACTTCATATTGTAGACAGTGGATCCCGCAATATGCATTCCTAGCAAAACCACTCATTCAGTTGACAACCCAGGAGGCAGCCACATCGACTGTTCTCCCTTGGACTCAGGAACATACACAAGCTTTTGAAAGCCTAAAGAAAGCTTTATGTCAAGCACCAGTTTTAGCAACGCCATGTTACAGAAAACAGTTTACACTCTTTGTTACAGAACGCGAAGGTACTGCTTTGTCAGTACTCACACAGGAACAAGCAGGAGCACACAAACCATGTGCTTATTTTTCTAGTACATTAGATCCAGTAGCTCAGGCTTTGCCTGCATGCCTAAAATCAGTAGCAGCGACAGCTTTAGCAATCAGACAAAGCGATGCCATAGTATTAGGACATCCATTAACAGTTCAAGTACCACACGCAGTAGAGGTTCTTGTAAATAGAACACAAACACAACACTTGACCGTAGCACGACTTACAGGGTATGAACTGACACTGTTTCAGCCGCATATAGAAATAAGACGCTGTAACACATTGAATCCTGCCACACTTTTGCCAGTAATCGGAACAGACCCACTAGCCCATGACTGTATTGAAGTCATTACTGTAACGACAAAACCCAGACAAGACTTGACCGATGTTCCATTGTCAGAACCAGACTTGACATTTTATGTCGATGGTTCATGCATGAGAACAAGTACAGGAGAGTTAGTAGCCGCTTATGCAGTCACAACCGATACTGAAGTTGTTGAAACTAATCGTATAAATACTTTGTCAGCTCAAGCCGCAGAGCTCATCGCTCTGACACAAGCCTGTATTCAAGCCACGGATAAAAAAGTCAACATATACACTGATTCACGTTATGCATTCGGAGTTGTACATGACTTCGGCGTGCTGTGGCGAGAGAGAGGTTATTTAACTTCTCACGGTGCCCACATTCAGCACGGACCCCTCATTCATGCATTATTAGATGCAATACATCTACCCACTGCAATATCAATTATGAAATGTAAAGCCCATACAAAAGTTACTGATACCATTTCCCAAGGCAATGATCTAGCCGACAGAACAGCTAAACTGACTGCTCAAACTCAAACCCCCGATATGACAAAGACAATAGTCCCGACACCGACACATTGTATGACAGTTAAAGATCCTACTCTTGACGTAATTGACATACAGACACATGCTACACCAGACGAAATAAAGAAATGGACTGAATTAGGAGGGATCCAAACGGACCAAGGATGGATGATGAAGGAAAAGTCTGTATGGTTCCTTCCTGATTCAATGGTCCAAGCCATAATTAACACTATACATAGTCCAGCACATCTAGGAGAGAAAGCTATGCTAGACAGCATTCAACACATTTGGTTTAATAAGCATTTACGAGCAGCAGCCAAACAAAAGGTCCGTACCTGTATGATCTGCTGCCAGTTCAACCCAGGAAAAAGTGTTCCCGTAGAACAGGGTGGATTTCAGCCTCCTGATCACCCTTTTGAAGTCCTACAGATGGATTATATCCAGATGGAACGATGTCGAGGATTCAAATATGTTCTCGTAGTTGTTTGCGCTCTGTCCCGTTGGACAGAGGCGTACCCGGTTTCAGATTACACTGCCCCGACTACTGCCAAACAGTTGGTTCGAGAATTCTTCCCACGATACGGTTTACCACGTGTTGTCTACTCAGATAACGGCCAGCCGTTCTCATCCGAATTAATGAAACACGTTTCACTTCTGTTAGGTTATCAGTGGAAATTCCACTGTGTCCGACATCCCGAGGCAGCAGGTCTCGTAGAAAGACATAACCAGACACTGAAAATCAGACTGTCCAAAATATGTAGAGAGAAAGGTGTCGACTGGATAGTAGCATTACCAGTTGCACTCTTTTACATGAGAATGGTAGCACACTCTAGAACAGGGCTATCCCCGTATGAGGTGATCTTCGGTAGACCGCCGAATATGTGGGGGACGCCTATACCACGCAAAATAACTGATATTGACTGTAATATGCTGACAGATTACTTGGCTTCCTTGATGTCTGCACTACAATCTTCTCGTTCACAGGTAGCTGCAGCTTTTCCCGACAACACTGAGGCGAAACCCCATGACGTTGTTCCGGGTAATCTTGTCTTTGTGAGAAATTTTGACAGGAAAAATCAACTGGAGCCCAGGTGGAAAGCACCCAAGTTGGTCCTGTTGACCACAAGAACAGCCGTGAAGATCGAGGGACGCAAAGGTTGGATTCATTCAAGTCACATAAAAAAATTTCATGGACTACCTTCAGATATAGACACTGTGCCCTGCACTCCCTCACAGACTGATTCAAAACTTCCTTTGGTGGAAAAAACTGAAAGCGAACTTTACAAAGTTAAGTTAAGGCCTAGGACGTCGAGCAATTTGATTGTTTAAGTCCTCTCCAAGGTGAAGCGGTTGAATTGTCTCTGACATGTATCCCCTGGACCTAAGTAGAGGAAATACCGGAAAAATGTTGAAACGACAGGCGTATTGTAAATCACTGCGTAGCCACTGCATAGTGACATTATTAATTTTGTTTTTATTAAGTCTTTTAATAATTATTACAAGTATGTTGTTGCACATATATTACCCTATTTCTAGACATGTTTATAATGTTGCTGCTGAACATTCTTTTAGTGACTTACCTCCGCATGAATTGTCTTATAGACTTGCGCTGCGCAATAACACCTTCATTAGCATGTTACATCATTCCCATCAGACCAGTAATGCCACCAATTGTTGGGTGTGTGGCCGACTCCCTCCCTATCAGAATAACAAAGGAGTTCTGCCTTTCTTTCCACATCCGTTCACACACAATGGCTCCTGTGGAGCATGGTTTAGTTTATTAAATTCCATAGACCCAGACACAGCAGTTTATCAGCAACATTGGATATGGGGAAATCTGAATCTAGTTTTATTCAAAGTCTGTCACCCTAATAAGGAGGGTCGACCCAGTAGAACAGGAACTGATCTAGAAAATGAAGTGTATAAATTAGGTAATTTTACACCTAATCTTATGATTTTGAATGTCAAATCCGAAGTTGAACTAATTCTGCCCACTATGTCAGTATTTCCAGTTAAGGGTGAATTATGTGTGAGAAAAGTTGGTTCCATACATATGGGCCATAGCCAATGCGTTACTACAATAGAATATAGTGATCAAGGTAAATCGTCATTTAGAGCTTCTCGCCATTCTTACTTTATATGTGGTCAGACGGCATATATGCTTCTGCCTCTAGATTGGGATGGTACCTGTTACATAGCATTCCTTCTGCCACCTGTTTTCCTAGCTCCCCCTGATTATTATCGAAATGTTCATTTAGTACACAAAAGAGAGCGTAGAGATCTCCCAGTTGTCGATTATACTGAGACGGCATGGGACAAGTATGTAGATTTCAATAAAGGTATCTTTCCCTATATAGGTACCGTCTCAAATAGTAAGCTGATACGCAGACTCACCAAGACTCTCGAAGCTGTAGTAAACGAGACTATAGCCGCCCTAGGCAATCTGACAGAGGAACAATCAGTGATGAGAATTGTTGTTCTCCAGAATCGTCTTGTCCTTGACGTCATCCTGGCCGATAGGGGCGGAGCTTGCAGGGTCATCGGATCCAGCTGCTGCATATTCATACCAGAAAATTCGCCATCTGTATATAAAGCTATAACACGCCTTCATAAGATTGTAAGCCAGATACACGAAAATCCAGGCACTTGGACGTGGTCCGGGTGGTTTTGGAGTGTGATATCAGCCTGGGGATGGAGAGTTCTATCCTTCCTAGGTATTGGCCTTCTTATGCTCTTCAGTTGTTGTTTATGCCTGCAATGTGGACCAGCGATTTGTGGTCTGTGTGCCACATCATGCATTCCATATCAAAATTCTCGTTCAAAATGCCGGAAGAAGAAGGAAGAAGAAATGATGCTCCATGAGCAAATCGATGGAATGATGAAGATTGATATCTCTTGAAGGGCAAGTAGGGGACAAGGAGGGAATGTGGAAATGTGGATTTTCCTAATCAGTTATGTCCCCTATCTTGGACCCCAACGGTTCTATGTGCATGTCACAAGGACATGTATGTTCTCTCCAGTTCCAGTTTCCAAAACGCAAACATATGTGCGTCCACCGTCAACATGTTCTCTGTCAGATCCGCCATCGATGGGCTGGATATTCGATTCCTAAGTATGAAAGGCCACCGACTTTATATGGCTAAGTTACTCTATTTTTACAGTTCAGGCAAGTAGGCCCGATTCTGTCCTCAAAGCCTTCCCTGCTCTCTGTCTCTGACAGCTTCAGCTTGAGCTCGCATCTGTATCCATGAACTTTGTCCTACTCCCTGTGCAGCTAACGGTGCCTGCCTCGGCCAGTTTTCGCCTGCCTGCCAAGAAGCTGTATTTCACCTTCGAATTATCTACTTTGCTCCTCAGCCGATGCATTCCTGTCCAGTGATTTAGGTAAACATTTCCTTTAGCTACCAAGCAAAGGACTCAGCCTTTCCGTCCTCCTGCAAGTGATTCATAGCCCTGTCACCATGGAATATTCCCATCCCCTCGCATCTCATATAGACACTTAGACGCTTGTACACGCACACAGTCAGTATAGAATAGATTCTGTCCGAGAGTCTCTTCTTGTGGATAACATAGTTCTCTAAACATAGGATGTTAGATATGATTTGGGATTAGGTTGACTTGACCCCCCAGACTTCTCGTCTCCACATGTAAAGCTAAACGTCAAGTCCCCTTCACCCCCTAGTTGCACGTCAATCACACGTCATACTGCTGCGCACGCATCTATGTTAAGTATTATCGTATAGATCCACCTATGTAAGATAACCAGAGCCAATCATGTTTCTTTTCGCTCCTTATTACGCCTAGTTTCGATTACGTACCTGTTATGTCACTTTTCTTATCAAATGTTACGCCTTCTACATTCGTTTCATTGTAATGTACTTATTATAAAAATACATGTCTGTCAATAAAGTATTGTACTTCACTTCCTGAACCCTCGTGGTGACGGAACCTGAAGGCCGCGACTCGAGTCGGCCATTTTTGATGGAATAAAGCCCATTTAGAAAACCTCTTATACCACGGATTCTGCCTCTTGTTATTTTGAGCTATTTTACTTTACTTAAGATTCCGTATGAAATTCAGTATTAGGTAACAAAGAATATTTACCACACTGGTACAAAATACACATTAATAACTATTTCCAGCACGTCCAATTAACAACTTTCAAATCAATACAAATTGATAATCCACTAGGCCTTTTTGTTTCCTCGATAAACCATGTTGTTTCCCTGTAAACAACAGCAATATTACGAAACAAGGAAAAACAAAAATCATTTGTATTCCAACTTCTATAAACATGTCTGAAAGCTGTTATCAGTGCAAGGCCCCATCTGCCAATTTTCTCAAATTGGGAAGTGGTTACCTCAGAAGATGAAGACCTCCTTCGATGCTCATTCTTTGTTAATAAATGTTGTTAATAAATGACTAGTTGTCTGATGTGCTTTACTTGAAAACTGTGCACAAAATAGCCTTGTAAATACTCCTAACAAAGAGAAACAAAAGAATGCTGCATTCTAAATAATGATCAAGCCAAGTGCCCACAGAGGAAGGAGAAATGCTGATTGCGTGGGCACCTACAAAATTACAGCTGAGAGCATAAACTTCCTTGGAAATGTCCAACCCCACAGCTCTACTTGTACGATGCCCTCATTATTCGACAGCTAGTAAGGCAGGAAGACATTCAGGATGAGCCTTTTTAGTTTTTTTTTATAATCGCCAGTGAACTTGACCAAGTGTATTAACACATAAACAATATCAGAGGCAATAATAAATGCTTGAAATGGTGCTGACAGTAGCTGCTTCTATCTGAGGTAGGCACAACTGATCAATAAAAAAAAGTTGCAGATTCCGTCATTAGCGAGGTTTCTGGGAAACATCGAGAAACGCAGAGTACTTAGACGTGCAGACAGACTTCCAGGAAGGCCTGGAGTAAATACAGTAACGGATAATTGAATTGCAGTTCGCGGGCTCCCAAATCGGTACCATGAGTCCGACATCTTGCCAGGAGGAGAATGTCTTCAACAACAAGCGCCTTTCTCCATCTGCATCTTGGACCCACATTTCAGTAGGGGGGCGTGGACTGAGGTGGCCACCTCCCTCCAGGTCATTACCGATACTGCTTCCAGTGTCCAGTTCTGAACTTTTTACAAGCAAATACTTTTCTGGTGAGTAAGTCTAATGAATCCAAAGGACGAAAATCAAAACCACAACATGCAGAATGCATAAGGTGATCACACGCAATGTCAGGACTGGAAACAGTGTCCATATTGACCTGGAAGCAGGTGGTCACCCCCATCCTCGCGAGGCACTGCTCACTCAGGCACCTGAACACTTTTGTCTCATGCATTTAAGCATAGCTACCAGTAATACTAAGTGTGATGGCGTTTGCCTTCTGATCCTCTCTGTTCAATTCTTGTTTTTGATCCCTTACTAATACATTTTATTTTAACAGTAGCGTATCTGAACTTAACTTCTACATATCAGGGTAGTTTCAGGTAAATCAGCAGAAGAACTCAACATGATGTGACCGTAGGTCCGTATGTTGAAAAGCATTAGTTGAGAGCGAAGTCAGACGATGGGTTTGATTGGGCCTGAGGGGAGCGTAGAAAGGTGGAGGTCGAAGCAAACTAAGGCATCGCTGTGAATAGCTCGCAGGACAACACATCAAGACTGAGAAAAGGGCCGGACTGGCCATACCGGGCATCGGGCATTTCCCCGGGAGGCTGGAAGCGTGGGGGCCAGTGTTGCAGCGGTGTTGCAATATCGACCACCAGCAACAAAAGCAGCAAGCAAGCGCTTCCAGCCTCCTGGGCCAGGCATTGCTTCTACAGTGGCTGGTACGAGAAAAATACTAGGGCTGCTTTGGGTTCCCAGTCCAGCCCTGCTGGGAAACGATCATAATGCTTTCCCTAACTAAACAGGCTCTCACCCATTGTGGACACCATTTTCTTGAATCAACGGCGGGGGAGTGGTAGAATTCTTAAGTTCCACCCTTCACTGTCTGCTCTGTATATGAGACAGCCAATAGGAGGCTGCTAGGAGGCTTGCGTGCAGGCGAAGCAGTGGGAGAAGGAGCAGAGAGGTTATAAATACCCCTTTGCCCCATCCCATCTAGGCTTGCAGCTGCTGGCAGATGCCCTGGGGTTCATACTTTGTGCAGACAGTGGTCCGGGCTCACTACCTTAATTACACTTAATTAATAGACAGCTGCATCACTTTACATTTAGTTAAAGCATGCAGCCCACTGGGATTTTTCTGGTGGTCTTATAGGCCATTCCGGGCCTGGGAACAAACTGGGAAGAGTGTGACGTGGGGAATTATTCGCTACACATCCACTGATAAGCATCTCCCTGGTCCCACACTCAGTCCAGCTGGCTGAAGCATCTCCCTGGTCCCACACTCAGTCCAGCTGGCTGAAGCATCTCCCTGGTCCCACATTCAGTCCAGCTGGCTGAAACATCACACAACAGACAATGAGAGAATATAATATACAACACAACTTTTACCCAGAGTATCATGGCACACATAGCTAGGAGCAGAACGTCTACAGCAGATTCTCTCCTACTAATTGTCCAACCATTACAGTTAACTACAAGACAAAATTCCAGATGTAAGCAGCCACAGTGTCATGAAAAGCATGTACAGCTCTTCATTGCTCACATAGCTGGGGTTCTGCTACACAAACACTCGATGCATTAAAGAACAAACAATGTAATGAATGCAGTGAATATGGTGAAAGAGTCAATCTTGAACTTAAATCTTGAAAGTTGTATGGCCAGTCTCATAGCAAGGCTTTGCTATTTCTTCAGAGTATAGAGCAAATGTTTTTATTTTTTTAGTTCTAATTTGGAATGGTGTGTGTGACATTGATGGCAACGTATTGTATTATATACATAATCAAAAGAGCTTTGGTTTACCATACTTTAGCCATTGGCTTCTTTTGCTCAGGAACTTTAAGCCATTGGCTTAAGACATTGTCAATCACATTGCATCAGCCTACATAAGAACTTAAGTCTCATTGTCGTTCTTTTGGCTGTTTGGATATATCCTTTCACATCCAATGGAATGCATGCAGGACTATTCTACATCTGCAAAGTACTTTATCATCATGTATTTCATTCATTATCTCACCCATACACTGTGTACACAAAGCAACCATTTTATTTGAGCTGCACTGTAGCAGGCATTTTTGTAAATTGTTTTTGTCAGCACTTGATTCTAACCGTCAAACCTTTTGGCTTTGCCAATGTTTGTAAATTTCCTGGTGTCAACAAAGATGGCAAACCATGTTGCGCCTGTTCTCAATATGCAACGGTCATATTACCAGATTACAATTAAAGAAAATGAAACCGTAGAGACATAAAAGGCAGACATATGTGCGCATTGGAGTCCAGCTTTGCCAGATAAGACCGATCTGCTCCTTGGGTAACTTGCCCTCTCTGCGCTGGAAAAGGCTGCCTGCTCCTAGATCACAACCACTAGTAACATCCTTGGGGCCCAACATGGCTCCCAACAACCTGCAGGAGAATGGCATGATGAGATCATGGTCCCTCTAAAGGGCTATTGTAAGAGTGGAGGAAAGGGAAGGATACAAACTCAAATAGCTCTAACCATGGTCTCGTTAGCTGTCGTGAGCCTTAAAGAGTATACGTCCACTCACCCTAAATGTGGGACTGTAAGCATCATAAAGTATATTACCAGTTTTCTGTTTTATTTTCATCTTGTCTGTAGAGATGTGCCACAACCTCTTCTCAGTGTGTGACTGAGCCTGGAGTGGATACCAAGCAATTCTGGCACTTACAGCCTCATATAGAGCAAATAGGCATGTTGCCAAATCCTTGAAAGTCAACAGAGCTGTTGTATTCTGAAAAGAGGAATTTCCTGTTTCAATGCAACTAGTTCACTTTAAGTTGGGAGCACTAAATCAAGTACCTGCAACCAAACCGAGAGTCAGTGTCGACCCGCAACTCTCTTGGAAGCTAGTGACTTCACTATGCTAGGCTGTCTCTGCTTACCGAGAGCAGGTCTGTAGACCAGGTGTACAGTCAGTGCTAAGACTAGCACTGAAAGCCCAAATGAAGACTTCAAGAAAGTGCAACCACGTTTAATGCCAAACGCAGCACAGTAAGACGTCTGCTCGCCCATCGCACCCAATGTCTGCCTGGTGTTACACAGACGTCCATCTTGTTGTGGCTAGACAGACGACATAATGCTCAATCTATAGGGCTTCCGGAAACACTGACCCGGAAAATGAAGCTCTGAACTCTGGATCGAGCTTTTTGTGAACTTTTAAGCTGCATAAACCAATTATATCCACTCAGTCAGACGACTGTAGGTCAGTAGTTCAGTTTTTGCTCATTATAGGATGTATAAAGCCTCACTGGAGGTGGGAGACAGGACTCCAGTTCACCCACCCTTCAAAAATGCACTTGCTCAACAAGGCAAAAGAAATGCTGATGCTGGTATTTATGCTATTGTGTACTTAGTGGATAATTAAGCAATGTGTATCCAATTACGCCTTCTACTGTTAATTAGAAGCATGGGTTGCAGAATCTGAGGAAAGATGCAGACAGCTATCCATCCTCTCAGGAGGACCAGCTTACAGTGACCAACAAATGGCTGCATATGTTCCCAATACTGGTTCAGCGTATGCTAGAACTTGCAATAATCATGCACATGAAAGGGGTTCATCAAGTGGAATGTCCCTCTCTTACAGCCATGCCCCACCTCATGTCTGACTGCAAATAAACGAATTCATCCATGCTGGAATCCTTATTGAAGAAGAACTGAATGAAGAGGTGCCTTTTTACCTTTCTTTCAATCGCCTTTTAAATAAAAAAAGAGGCTATATTCTATAAGCTAAAATATAACACGCTCTAACTGAAAGACGTTGTGCGTTCTTACATTTCTTTGCTGTAGTTACAGCAGGTCACTACTCCTTCAGGAATTCACCCCACACTGATCACCTCTTACAAATCCTCTTGTCCTTACGAGACTCTCATCCTACCCTTAATTAACACATTGCAAATTAAGAACTAGGGTTTTCTGAAATAAGCATTGATAAAGCCAACAGATGTCACCTTTTGCACATATTGTCTTTGTGAATGTCTTTTGGGGATGCTCTACAGTTTTTTTTCTTCCGTATGCTGTGCAGCAGCATCAAATACAAAAATAAATAAAAAGGTGCAATGATGAGACTGCTGCTGGCGATCTTGTCATTTCTTTGGCACACAATGGTGTGTTGACATGTGCGGACACAAGTGTCAGAACAGAAAATCCTACCACAACCTACTACTCATCTGAAAGTGGGGTTCCAAGACACATAATTAACTCAAATAACTCCTACATCATTACAACAACATACTGACTCTTCGAATGCAACTCTCAATTCATAGACAACATTATTGACCTAACCTTATATCTGAAAACCTTAGAATCAAATATTTTGCTAACAACAACTTCATGTTTTTAAAGCTAGCACTAAACAAGTGACCACTGCAAACTGAGCTGAAGATTGTACGTTTTGGAGTTTACCCACACGGTCAAAAGACTTAAACAGATAACCAGAAACACATAATATCCTACATGTTATGTTATTGGTATTTGTATAGAATCTTCTCAACCCGCATGGGGTATCCTGGTGCTGTGACGGCTAATATTGTTGGAGGAGAGTCTAAGCTAGAAGGAAACAACAGAACTGATTGGTTCTACGAGCTAGAATTGAGAACCAACTGCAGATTTCGACAGACCATTCATATAGCTTCCTCTTAACAC
Source organism: Triturus cristatus (assembly GCF_964204655.1). Classification (NCBI taxonomy): domain Eukaryota; kingdom Metazoa; phylum Chordata; class Amphibia; order Caudata; family Salamandridae; genus Triturus; species Triturus cristatus. The sequence goes on from NC_140581.1 coordinate 832,027,106, forward strand.
TATCACATCACACACAACTACATAAAAGAATCAAGCAAAAACCTAAACCATTTACATATCTCCAAGATCTTAACTGAGCAAAATTCAACAAAAGTTAGAAATAGGCTGGTCTCATACCAGCACAGCAAAGACCCAGAACCTGTTTGTTTTTGTACAAAATATTTCATATAATCATTGATTTTTTTAAATAATGTGGCCACATATAAACTGATGGTTCCAAACAAGGCATCAAAGTGACTAACAAACACATGGTTCAACCGTAGACTGTTAGGAACATTCAGATGCAGAAATCGTTGTATGAAGCGAACAAAATTTCTTTGAACAGAAGAGGCTACCAGACATAAGAACAAAAAGTCTATCTTGGCAAATTCATCAATGGCTCTCCTAATAAAACACATTACATTTTCAGTGCCTATCAAAAATTGACCAATCCGAACATATTGAAATCCAATCCATGCTTGTGTGGGTTGATATGTAGCACTTTCATATCAAACATAACAAAATCTGCAGCTCCTACCCAAACACAGGATAACAGAGTTAGCCTCAGAGATCAAATCTGCCTGTGGATCCTTGACCAGTGCATGGCGAGAAACAAGCCATGCCATCTTCAGAAGCTGACTTGATCACTGTGATAGACTAATCTCTTTGGACAGTCATCACCCATCGTGAGTAGAAATGCCCATTCCTGAAGAAAAGCACAGCCATTTTCCAGGACATACCCTCCAATGCCCACTGACTTGTCTACCTAAAATGCACTTTTATCTTTTGGCTTCAAAAAAACATTTTCCTTGGCTGGCTGGTTTAATCTGGACAGTGGTACTTTATTTTGCAAAGAGTCGTGTCTAGTACTAAACTGGCATTACTTTTAGAAATATCCTTTCCTGGATACCAAAACTAAATAATTTTCACTGCATTGAATTTTGCATTGTGTCGCCTGCTGCGTGGGGTCAACTAAGCCAGCATATGATGTTAGAGGAATCGTATGGAGAGACACGGCTCACCTTGGCCTGTAAATGAAAGCCGGCATGCATGGTCTGCTTTTTAGTGTTATTTGTTAAGCTTTTACACTGCCAGACTAGTAAGTTATTTGCAAAGTTTGTCTCTAAATCCTCAGTGAGACCTCAAGTGGAGTTGTGGGTACACTTCAGATGCCAAATTTCTCCAAAACAATGAAGATAAATTAGAATCAGCTGAATGGAAAGCTGCTTAAATGGTGCAGGTCTGCACAACAGGTTGGAAAAGAGACAAAGATAACCTCTCAAATCCAGGAAGTGACATATAAAGAGGGGGTATGCAAGAGGTATTTAAATACCCTAGGCACGTGGATGAAGGCTGGAATGGGATGTTTAAGTAAAGGCCAGAAAAGCTGTTATTAGTGCAGTAGCTGGAGTGGAAGTGGTACCGAGGGTGCCCACAGCACCTCAATTGTGGCTTTTAGTACCCAAACAGGTGGCAGCCCCCCCCCCCTTTTCTAGCTTTCATTAGACACATGGACCCTTTGCTAGGCCACTGCAACTGTCAGATTATTTAAACGTTGTGTTAAAATTGACAACTAGAATGAAACTGAATGATAACAAAATATTGTCTAAGAAACTGGTTGACACACCATATTTCACAATTACATAAAATGATTTGACATTTTGCCAGAGGAAGCCCTGGATATAAGAGATGTGCAATATGACAAAATATGATTAAGTTCATAAGCATTTGAAATAATTAATTTCCAAAGAAGCACGAAGGTGTGACTTGAATTGCGAAATGTGTAGTGTGTGTGTAAGAAGAACTGAGGAGAGGTTGAGAAAAGAAACCATGAAGAGTGTGGCGGAGCACTGGCAACAAAACACAGCAGCTGTGTCTGTGAAGACATATCTGAACTGAGAAAATCTGAAGGGAACCCTTTGTTCCAGTGGCATTACTTAAGACGCCACAAAGACGCTCTGTATTTGTATCTAATGCAGAAGAGAATGGAGAATATGATGGGCTGTGTGCTCTCTTTGTAACGTTTTGAGATTCAAATGACCTTTGTATTGTAACAGAGTTGTAAGAGAGCTTTTCGTGAAACGCGAAGATAAAGTTTTAACAACTGTTTGTAAATTAAAAGAGTAATAATACGAAAGAAGTAAACCTGACGGGCGTCTGGAAGAGAATCTGGGTGCACTTCATTTGAAGAGGCCCGTAATAAGCATTGTTAAGAAGAGTCTTGAATTCACAGGGCTGGTTGTAGATGTGTTTAACTGCCTTTCAAATGAAGTCAACAAGAGAATTCATAAAGCAGCTATAACTAAGATACGAACAAAGGCAGGGCTGGAGATCGCGTGCGGTCTGCTGGTGCAGTGAACAGCAAATGGGCTGAATGCCTGCCTGTTCATCGGACGTCACTACGTAGGCGTGGAACAATGGCCTCTCAGTGCTGCTTCCTGCACTTCCAGGTCACACGTGGACATTGAACCTGCCAGAATGAGATTCTCGCCTGAATATTCAAGGGAATCTCTCAAATTGGTTTTGGATTTATAGTCTAGTGATAGATATTCACGTCTGAGGGCCCAAAGATGCAGTGCTATTCAGAGGCCCACGTCAAATAAAACGTGGTGGTTGTGAATTTCCTGAAAGTTCCTTTTAAGAAAAAGCAGTTCTGCCTAATTTAAGATATACAGCTACTTTCAAGAAAGGCTGCCCTACAGCCCACAGTCACGGCACCTGCACTCTACAAGGAGGTGCTTTAACTATGGAAAATGCCTCTCACATGTGGAGAAATAAAAGGATGCGCTCACAAAAGCCTGATAGAACTGGTAGAATAGAAAGAGACGTGCCCGAAAGACTGTGTTGGCCTCGACAGAGTCAAAATGTGCCATCACAGCTTTAAGTGGGATGAAAAAACTGGGGGCGGGGTTGTCGCTCAAAGGGGCGTGGTCAATGCAATTAAGGGCATGGCTGAAAGACACCTAAGCTAAAAACCTGTTCTTAGCAGTAGCATAGTGTGCTGCCTGACTGATATTTTGCTGTTTGTGTCACTGCATCCGGATTTATAATACAACAAGTAACATTATACCTACAATAAGCAAGAACTATTGGCTTTGTCAATGGTTGTTAGTTGCACAAGATAAATAAGGAATAACTATGGCTTCGTTGTATATAATATTGAAAATGCTTCCTTTCTGAAATCAGGAGACTGTGAAAGAACTATAACAATCTCTTCCAAGTACCTCAAATCCGGCTTTACCACTGGTAGAGACCAGTGAGACAGTCATTTTTGGCGCCCCCACACCCCATCACCGCCTCCTCAGATTCTCACACTACCACCAGGCAAAAGTGCCCCTATCTCTCCAATCAAAAATTAAAAAAATGAGACCTAAAAACCGTGTGTTCTTAGCATAAACAACTTACAAAGTTAAAGACGTTTAAGAACCTGCAGAAGGCTAGCTTCCAGGTTGTTTGAGCCCAGAACACTCTAATTACACTCCTAAGTAACTGGAGAGTCTGCACGTCTGGACTTTTATGCCAAGAAATCAAAGGAGGCCTGGAGGCATCTGAGGTACCAACCTTCCACATGTGGCAGTGATGAATGCCTTGTGTAAGTCTTCTGACCGGCACCACCTGCTCCTAGGGGCGTGGCGCCCTTAGTGGCATCTCGGGCGGGAGCCAGTCTGTTCTTCTTGTCTATTAGGCGGGGGTGGGGGGGCCCTGAGGCAAGGTGAGTCGTGGGCGGCCCCAGATGACATCATCAAGGTGCGCAGCACAGAGATAAAAGCGGTGGAGGAGATGGGGAAGCCCTCTTTTGTCCTTTCCAGCAGCTCCGAAGGTGGCAGCAGACCAGCGGCAAGTTACCCATCCCTAAGAATAAGGACAAGATTGGCGGGGTCCCGGGCAAGAAAAATTGCGTGGTCTCCTTTGGCATGCACTGTCTGACCCTGGAACAGGGCGAGCATTCAATGGGGGCTCTGGGCTGGCGGGAGGGGGGGCTGACCTGCTGGTGGTCCTGGACTCTCCTGCCCTACCCGAGATGCCTGTGTTAAGAGACATTGGGGGGGGGTAATCCGGTGTTCCAGAACTCCTGTGGGGCCAAGGCGTTAAGTGGTGCCCTGATGGTAGTGCCTCTGGGATAGAGGACGGAAATGATCACTGATAAAACAGAGCAAGTTGGGGCCTCCTGGCACAGCGAGCACAGGGAGATTCATTAATGAAGTACGTGCACGGAGATCTTGATGGCGAAGGCCATGTCCGGAATGTAAATACAATTTATGCTTAAATGTATCCTTTGGAACCTACCTCAACTGGCTACCATGTGTGTTGTTTGGTTTTTCATATGCCTGAATAAAATGGTCAAGTGTTTCAGGTCAATGAACCAGTACAGAGTACTTGACGGTAAGGTAATAAATGACCACGCCGTGAAGACCAGCTATCTGCCTTGTGTCTTTATGTGGTGTAAGGGGAGGGGGGAAGTGGGAACATTGGTCCGCTGGGTCGACTCGCACGTTGTATGCACACTATTGTGACACTATCTTTAATGCCTTTGTACCGTTTTGTCTCTTGAAGCTGCTCTGAAGCCTGATCTAGGTGAACCACCAACAATCAACTACCAAAAATGGCCTATAACAGGCAGCCATCTTGCTTGTGGCCGGGCAAAGCTCAAGCCGAGTCGAGCCTAACATGACCACCTCCCCGGTTACAAGATTCAGTGAAGCAGCGCCCTGCAATCAAAGTATTGACATTCAACTCAGGTGTTAAAAGTAAAGTAGGAACACATGGGCACTTTCTGCCCCTTTGATGCTGGCAACAGAAAAAAATGTAATACTTGGTTTTATAAGTGGCACCTGTCGGCTGAATATTACGAAAGACAAAGGGCGGATTACAAATACTGGAGTGCACTCCTGATGTGGAATAGAAGTAGTGCAGCCCTTGAATACACTGGTCCCTTTCAAAACGGCGCCCGTCTGCGGTCCTCAGGTGGTCATGGACGTCCCGACGCAGCCGCGCCACCTGCACGCGCTGGGCTGCGCGCGCCGCCGAACGCTCCAATGCCCATACTAAGGCAATTTCTTCCGATGTGTTGGCAGCAGCCTATCTGCAAGAATGCGCCTGGAGAACTGGCAGGGGCGGGGGCATCCTGCGGCCTGGAAGAGCTTCGCCAGCAACATTAGAGAGGTATTTTAATCCTGTTATCTCACCGGAGATCAAAAAGGCCCTGCTCTGCAGGCCTCATTCCTGAGATAGCTGAGGTGGGCTACCAGACAGAGGGGGGAGGGGGTATTTACAGGCTCGACTTTATGGTCCAATATTAGGACTTGCTGTCTCGTGGTTTATGCAAGTCCTGTTTTATATCGCAATGTGAAAGTAAATACCGAAGAAGCTTATTGCCTCAAACATGACTTCCAGAGGGTCACCCTACCATTGGTCAAAGGTGGATTTGGAAAGCTTTCCAAAAATCTCGACCTGACACAAAGGGGTGCACTTGTCACAGAATGTGATTGTTCGCGGGGTTATGTTAACGCCCTTAGAACTCATGCATCTGGCCCCACAATTCTTTTTCGAAAAATGCGTGCAATAGTAATTTTCCGAATGCCCATCTTGCTTTCAGTTTGCTAACAGTCAATATTCTCACCCTCTAAGAAGCATTTGCTACAATATATGAGCACTGCATAGATTTCCGATATCAATATTTTAACGAATGTTTTTGTTAAAAAGGACCGAAATGGCATTTGTCAGCCTACAAAAGAAGTTAATCGTAAATATAAAATAATATTGAAATAATGAGGAAAGGCAAACACATGGTGACAACAAACAAAGAGGGGAGTTCTGGAGGGGTCAGGTTGAAAAAAGGATGGTATGTCAAGGAAAAATAATGCACATTTTGCATATCAATTCATGAAATCCAATTTGGCAAAGTCAATATTTCTAGATCGTGCTATACTCTCTACAACTGGCGTCCACAACTTTCCATCAACAAGTGCAGTGCTGGGTAGGTTTCTGCGCCCAAACAATATCAGGAATTGGAGTTAAAATGTTGCATCATCTACCTGCCGGAAACAGCCCTCCTCGCCTCCCTTCTTCCTCTTGCCGCCTCTTCCGCTTCTCCGCTGTGAGAGCCGAATCCATTTTGAGGCCTGAAGGTCGGGTGATATTCCACATCGGAAAATAAATTAAAAAAAAGAGAGCAGAGTCGGAGTGAGTAGGAAACTCTAAACAGAGCTCAGATATTTGTTTCCATTGCTTCAATGGAACATGAATACATGGTTTCAATCGAGCTCGCGCTTCTCAGTGAGGTAAAAGGGGTGATAGTGCCTAGATGCCTGTGCGTTTTCATGGAGATTTGTGTCACTTTCTAACGAGCCTCGCCTGTAACAAAATATGCCCGCCTCAACAAAATCTTCTTACATTTTGAATAGCTTCACGGGGGAGACACATGTTTGTGAGGCTGGAACACGGAAGGGTGGCCAGGGCACTGCTCCCGAGAGCCAAGGTACAGACCCGTCACTTTCCGACCACAAACGGTCTTACAGTGTCAAATAAAACACGCCTTGTTCCAAAATAGTGCTGAGGGGGGTGAAAATTGCACTCTTGCAAGCTATTCACTCACTAGGACGGCACTGTCCCAGACCACAGCCACAGGGAGGAGAATTATGATTATGCACACAACCCTTTCTTCCCACCTCTACAACATCATGCAGAGCTGCGGACCCTTTTCAGTAGTGTGCACAGGGCGACGGTGGGGGGGGGGGGGGGGGGGTAGCGGGAGGGGGGGGGGGACTGTCAGCTGTGTGCAGAGGGAGGGCCGTGGACTCTGCCAGCAGTGTGCACAGTGGGGATTGTGCTCTTTCAGTAGTGTGCAGATGATGGGCTGTGGATTGTCAGCAGTGGTGGGTCTGTAGACTGTCAGCAGTGTGCATCGGCAGGGCCGTGGACTCTTGTGAGCTGTGAGCAGAGGAGATGCTGTGGATTCTTGTCAGCAGTGTGCAGAGGCGGGGCTGTGGATTGTCAGCAGTGTGCAGAGGAAGGGCTGCGGATTGTCAGCAGCAGAGTGCAGCGGCAAGGCAGTGGCTTGTCAACAGTGTGAAGTGGTGGGGCTGTGGATTGTCAGCAGTGTACAGACGAAGGGCTGTGGATTGTCAGCAGTGTGCAGTGGTGGGACTGTACACTGTCAGCAGTGTGCAGCGGTGGGGCCGTGGATTGTCAGCAGTGTGCAGTGGTGGGGCTGTGGATAGTCAGCAGTGAGCAGAGGAAGGGCTGTGGATTGTCAGCAGAGTGCAGCGGTGGGGCAATGGATTTCCAACAGTGTGCAGTGGTGAGGCTTTGGATTGTCAGCAGTATGCATTGGTGGGGCTGTAGACCGTCAGCAGTGTGCAGTGGTGGGGCTGTGGATTGTCAGCAGTGTGCAGTGGTGGGGCTATGGATAGTCAGCAGTGTGCAGAGGCGAGGCTGTGGATTGTCAGCAGTGTGCAGTGGTGGGGCAGTGGACTGTCAGCAGTGTGCATAAGCAGGGTCGTGGACTTTTGTGAGCTGTGAGAAGAGGAGATGTTGTGTATTCTTGTCAGCAGTGTGCAGAGGCGGAGCTGTGGTCTCAGCAGTGTTCAGAGGTGAAACTGGGGGTTCTGACAACAATGCACAAAGGCATAGCTGTGGACACTGTTAGCAGTGTGTAGAGGAATGACTAAGACTGTCAGCAGTGTGCAGAGATAGGATGTGGACTGTGTCAGCAGTGGGCCGAGATAAGATGTGGATTCTGTCAGCAGTGTGCAGAGGTAGGATGTGGAATCTGTCAGCAGAGGAGATGTTGTGGATTCTGTCAGCAGTGTGCAGAGGTAGGATGTGGAATCTGACAGCAGTGTGCAGAGGAAATGTGGATTCTGTCAGCAGTTTGGAGAGGTAGGATGTGAACTGTCAGCAGTGGGCACTGGGCAGAGATAGGATGTGGACTATGTCAGCAGTATGCAAAGGCAAACCTGTGGACTCTGTCAGCAGTGCTCCTATGAAAGCTGTTGACTGCCAGCAGTGTGCATAGGGGGCTGAGGAATCTGTCAGCAGTGTGCAGGGGAGATGTGGGCTTTTTCAGTAGTGTGCAGAGGTAGGATGTGGACTGTGTCAGCAGTGTGCAGAGGTAGGATGTGGACTTTGTCGTCAGTGCTCTGAGGCTTTTGACTGTCAGCAGTGTGTAGAGGAGATGTTTTGGGCTCTGTCGGTAGTGTGCAGAGGTAGGAAGTGGACTGTGTGAGCAGGGGACAGAAATAGGATGTGGATTCTGTCAGCAGTTTGCAGAGGTAGGATGTGGACTCTGTCAGCAGTGCTCCTAGGAAAGCTGTTGACTGTCAGCAGTGTGCAGAGGAGGGGCTGAGGCATCTGTCAGCAGTGTGCAGAGGAGATGTGGGGTCTGTCAGTAGCGTGCAGAGGTAGGATGTGGACTTTGTCGTCAGTGCTCTGAGGCAGGCTGTTGACTCTGTCAGCAGTGTGCAGAGGACAGGTTGTGAACTCTGTCAGCAGTGTGCAGAGGAAGGGCTGTGGAATCTGTCAGCAGTGTGCAAAGGAGAGGCTGTGTGTTCTGTCAGCAGCATGTGGGCCTATGTGCAATTTAACTGGTCTGCAGTGGTTGGCTCTGGACAGGAAGTGTGAGAAAGCATGCAGAAAGGCACAAGGGCCTGGGTGGGGGGAGACGGTGATGGCAAGGTAAATAGGGTAGCAATAGTGGGGCAGTAGTGAGGACACTGCAACTGTAGCATTGGTAACCATGTGGCATGGGCAGTAGAGGCCAGCAGAAGTGGCCGCACCAGGCTACAAGTGGTGGCTAATAGCTGAATTAGTGGTGTTGGGTGGGGTGGCACCCAGCAGCAGTGGAAGTGGGTGAAAGTGCTGCCTGCAAGCAGTGGCAGGCAGTAGTGGTGTGAATCGTAGGCTATTATGGTACACAAGATTTAGTCTAGCAGCAACACACCTCAACTGTCAGGTAGGTCACTGCGCTGCGCCCCTGTGCGCCGGACGGTGCAACAAGTACTTGGGTGAAAGGGCGCGCGGTGCCAGGAGCACCTGCAGGGGCGTGAAGGGGAGACGCGCGAGGACAGCTGAGCTCCGAAATCACAAAAACAATCCCTTCTCCCGCTCACCTCGTCCTTCACCTGCTGCACTAGTCTGTTCTCGGTCCACTCGAGGCTCTCTTCGTGCAGGGGCTGCAAGAAAGGAAAGCGCGCAGTTAGCCTTCGGTGAGCAAGCTTCAAGTTCCCCCCACCCCTTCCGCGAGGAGCGGTCGCCCCCTCCCAGACAGCGGGGTGGGGCGGTCGTGCCAGGCGGCAGAGTAGGAGTATAGTTACCTTGTGCCCCGGGACCCGCTCTGCCCGCACTCCGCCGAGCAGCCTCCTCCCGACCCGGAGAGAGCTTTTGTTTCCTGCGCCCCCTCGCCCCCTCCCATCTCACCGCTTCTAAGCATCAGGCGCTCTGCCGCCGCCCCCACTCCACCTCCCGTGGACGCCAGGGCGACCGCTTGCCTCCTTTTAGGGGTGGAGGAGTCAGTACGACAGAGGTACCTCAAGTTCGCCCCCTCTCAGCCCAGGCGCGCAGGAGCTCGCCGCACGGTAACTCCTCGGCCGCTCAAAGGACCGCAAGGTGCGCGCCGTGTTCTGACATCCGTGTGCGTTGATATATCACATTCAACCCAAACGCGCAACTTACTGTGGCTCAACCTCAAACGTTTCATTTTAATTTAGTAAAATCAACCTCAACAGGAAAGCATGCACGGTTTCCTTGCATTTTGTGTTTCTTGACAAAACGCAGTAGTCCTGCTTTTTGCTAATGTAAACATTGAGTTTTCCTGAAACTAGTCTTTACTCTCTTTTTGGTCAGATTTGTCGATACTTGGTATTTCTTTCTATCATTCCAGAACAAAATGTTGAAAAAACAATGTTTTGTATTAAAGTTAATAGAAGCTCTTCAGAGAGCGCTTCTTAGAAGAACATCATGTCACACCCCCATCCCCCCCATACAAGATTTTACACTGCACATTGAATCTTATACATAATTATGTAGTCCAATAATTCAGGATAAACTTAAGGGCTGGGTAACAAGCAAAGGAGGCAAAGTGCGTGTGTCAAATGGATGGATGTTATCAGGTGTTTAGAAAGTGCCACGTCAGTTCAGGGTACTGACGGAAAGCAGAACTGGTAAGAGAGAGAGAAACTACACAAATGCAGGAGAAAGCAAGAGTGTAAAATATGAGAAAAGTCACCAATAGGATCGAAATCGCCTGAGACCCGATAGCCCAGTCCCACCAAATGTAACAAGCACTGATTCACCACAACAATGGGCCGAGCAAGTGACATCATTTAGACTTAAAATGGAGTTCAACAGAGGAAGTGACATCACAAGAAGTAGCAGAAAACAGAAGATTGCTTTGCAATAAAATCACAATAAACTAAAGAAGACTACCCATAGACTGTCTCAATGTTACAAAAATTGTGCGGGCATGCTTGGAAATTACAACCCAAGGCAATAAATATCCCGGTTATTCCATAACCTGGATGTACAACATAACTGCTAAAGTAGAATGATAAAATGATTTTCCCCACCCTCGGAGACCTGCAGGTCTCGTGGCCTTTCACTGCAGCCTTTGCTTTCCTTTCCCATGGTGCATTATATGATTCCTATCATTTACTTCAACAGCATCCATCAGGCATGGACCAGCTATGGACTGGGCCCCGGATCGCCACACAGGCCACCTATTATAAGACTCCTTCAGGTAAAAGAATGGATGGACATACCATGAATACCTAGTATTTTGTTACCTCATTTCAGAGCCCTCATTCTATATTCATTACCCACATACTAGAGCTTGAATTAATATGGTTGATAATCTGTACACTCATGCATACTGTTTGATGGTCTCAGCAAGTACATTTCCCTGTAGGCTAGCATTTTAAAGTACCCCAAATCATTTTCTCTGCTGTTACACAAAGTACGCACTTCTAATCTATGCCTAATCCTCCTCGAGGCACAGGTGCCAGGGACGCAGTCTACCAGTTTCTCCTTTCACGCTCCATCGTTGCCTCACAAACCTAACCTATCTGCTTGAGTTCCGAGGCCTGAGTATGTTTCGGCTGCTGCCCACTCACTCCTCTTTTGGGTGGATCTAAATAAGTGTATACGCCCTGCAGATTCCCCAGTACCCCGCCTCTAGACTAGGTAGTCCCAACCAGAGTTTGTGATAACTAGGTCTTGGGAGCTATGTATATCTCAGTTGTTCATTTCTCCTCTGAGTAGGCATAATAGTGGCTTTCTGCCTGGCTTGATCTAATCAACGGATCAGTGACCCGTGCCTACACACCTCTCTTCTAAGTGCATCTAACTGAACATTCTGGCCCAAATATCCCACTGCCATCTTCACTATCTAGGAGAACAGCCACTTCACCTGCACTCTTGTTGTTTTCTGACCAGGGATCTGTGGTGTAAGTAATTCGCTGCTGGCTGTGTATTTATCACCTGGGTAGACCAACAAAGGATTTGTACTTGGGTAGTCACAACAAGGGATTGCCACATTAAGGTCTCTGCATCTTTGCCCTCTTCCCTGGGCAGCAAAACACGTATTTGTCAGAGTTTTGTATATGGGTAGACACAACTAGCAATTTGCAGACTGAGTAATTATCAGCCCACATGCTTTTCTTTTCTGGGTAGACTTTGTGGTCTGAGTGATCCCCACCTGCCGCTATATTTCCCTTCGTCTGCCTTGGGGCGGACTTGGCAAGCAATTGCATGTTATTGCGAGTAATCTCCCAGCTGCATTTTACGTTTTGACATAGCAGACCTATACTATGGACTACTGATATGAGTATTTCCCAGCTGTGCCTCTGTCCTCTCACCTGATTTCTTTCAGCTGCCTTCTCTCGCATGCATGGCCCAGTTAGGCAGTAACACATCTATCCACACTAAGGGAGAGAGGATGTGGTCCGTCGGCTAGACTGCCGACTTTGGTGTGGAAACCAGGGTTCGAGCCTCGGGGTCGCGTCCACATCCTGTGATTCTGGGCAAATCACTTAATCTCCCCGTGCCTGAATGTGTAATGTAAATACGGTGCTATGTAAAGCATTCCAATACCTTCGGGTCGAGATCGCACTATATAAATATGCCAAAAAAGTTTAAAAAAAGGGATACACTTCCTTCCCCACACAAACCACTACATTATGGAGTACGTGACCACAACTGGACGGCTCTAAAACTATTGTTCCCCTCCACTGACACTTAATGCCATTCACTGTGGTCATTCTCAACTTTCCATAAGGGTTCTCTGAGGTATGCAAGGAGGAATGTGTAGCAGCTGGTCACCATTATACACATTTCGGTATCCCAGCATGCATAACTGCTAACACTTATGCTATCACATGCTCAGAACACATCTCTGATGCTTCCTCATTACACCAAACTCTTGCCATATTGGACAGTGTTCACATAGCCCTTTCAGTCACGTATTAAAGTAAGTGTATTAGCTTAGCTAAATGCCATAGAATATAACATGCAATATGTATAATTAAAATAGTAATTTGTGCTTACTTCTTGCTCAAACAATAAAGATTTTTTGCTACCGTTGAGTCTACCTCTTGTTCTTGAGCATGCAAACTAGATATAAGCTGGCACTGGTATTAAATGGAGGACATGTCTGTTATGCAGCGAAACATTTGTGAGTCTTTGCAGCTTGCAACCCTGTGCAGCTGAAACAAAAAGATTAAAAGTTCTTCTGCTGCTGTTGAGTCCATGTCTCGTTGATGACCATGCAGACCGATGGCATAAGGCTTGTGCGTCTTTGCGACTTGCAAGCCCATGCGGCGTGAACAAGAGCAGGAGGAGTTTTTTCCAGATTGCATTTGCTCTTGTACAAAGTAGCACAAGCGCCCAACCATTTTCAGTTATCCGGAATTGCTGTCTCACAAGCCAATGTTGTTCTCTTTGGTGTGCCATTTTGTCGATAAATTACGTTCTGGTATAACCCAGCATCTGAATTTTAAATACCCTGAGTGATGCATCTTAGGAGTAATAAATCATCATGTTATGGTTCAGAATCAACCATGTTCTTTGATTTCATGTATTCAGACATTGGGGTGCTACACTGGATAGATATACATGTGAGCTCCAGCCGGCAATCCTCTGGACCAAACAGCACTGCAACAAGTATCCAAAGGACAGCTGACACGTGTTTCGCCCATACAGCAAACAGGCCAAGGGCTTTTTCAAGGCAAAGTGTCTCATAAGTAGTCATATAGTCGTTATATTCTTTATAAGAAATGCGGAAACATTCTCTGCGATCCCGAGAGAAGAAAGTGCACACTGACATAAATAAATGCAGCATATTTTGCTTTGAAATATATCAGCTTTTTTACCCCAGCTATTATTATTTGTATATACATTAGCACAATACTTATCTTAAGCTAAACAATTGTTCCTAATCCGGTGGCTCTTGGGTGTAGCCACTTGACAAGTACGTGCCAAACACTGAATTGGGTCCAGTCTCGAGTGTGCATGAATCCCGGCATCATCCACCCTCCACCACTGAAAGTAAATAATTCACACATTTCTTTTCCAGAGGGATACAATATATAAAATAAGCCCTGCTTCTCCTATGGCTGATATATCTACAAGGTGTGCTTTCAATTTTTTGTGCTGCACTCACAATAGTCTTATAGGCATATATGACATTTCTATGGAGAAACATTGCTTCTGGGCAGTATGAAATACTGGAACATTTCAGTAGCACCACTCAGTATTGTCTGTAAAACTTTGGCTTTTTAGGCAACATATTTGCATACTTTAGCCAAGGCCATGTTTCTAACACTGGTGCATAAGTGATGAAGTTAAAAATAAGTATTCCCTTTGGACAAGGCTAATGATAAAACGGTTCTTACCAGTAATGTATCAACATTCACACAACAATCAGACCTTGCTTTAGTATTATCCAGAGTATGTTGAAGCACTCATAAAGACACACTGAAATCTTTATAAAAAGTATCCTTTAATCACTATAAAAGTGTACATAATATAATTCTACACAATTGATTAATACAAACTAAAAAACCGAACATATACATTCATCAATATATCATATACAATGTTCTAAAATGTAAAAAATTGGGAAGGAGAATAGGGAAAGACAGTCTATTATGTCTTTACAAAGTTAATTTGGGTCTATGCATAGACAGCATCAAGGATGGATCTCAATATCCTGTCTGTGACTGATTGCTGGCTTGTCCAAATTTAACTGTACACTAGGCGTCGACGCGTTTCAGTGGTAAGTTTCCAATAAGACCACCTTCATCAGGACAAAAACATTTTTCTCCTTAACAAATCCTTCTTGTTAGCAACTTGTAAGAAACCGGTGCTACTGCACTCAAGTAGAGGATTCTCCAATTCAATGGGAGTAATGAATAATGTTGTAGCGGGCTCTCATTTCGAGTGGAGTGAGCGATTTTCAGTTTGAGGTACTATATGGCCCATTTGATGTAGGTCCAGTGTTATAGTGCCTTGAGAGACTAATAGCCCTGCGTGGTTAAGAAAACCGGAACAAGCCTTGTCTTTTAAACCAATAGTTGTACGGATCGTGGGTCTCAATGTTTTCCCATATACTTGCTCCCAGGATCGCTTTCTTGTGGCTTTCAAATCCTACGAGATCCGCATTTCCTGGTGCTTTCCCTCGATTGTATATGATATATTGATGGATGTATATGTTCGGTTTTTTAGTTTGTATTAATCAATTGTGTAGAATTATATTATGTACACTTTTATACTGATCAAAGGATACTTTTTATAAAGAATTCAGTGTGTCTTTATGAGTGCTTCAACATACTCTGTATAATACTAAAGCAAGGTCTGATCGTTGTGTGAATGTTGATACATTACTGGTAAGAACCGTTTTATCATTAGCCTTGTCCAAAGGGAATACTTATTTTTAACTTGATCGTTACCGGGTGGTCTATCCCCTAGGACCAGAGAGCCCCCTCTCCTTGATTTCAAGGCATAAGTGATGAACCCATGCCTGACTTTCAGAATAACAACAAACTTTGCGATTTGCGACTCACTGTATGCAAATTGAGTTTATTTGGCTATCTTCAAAACCTGGCATGGATCTGGCCCTCATGATCCAATACTGGGCACCCCTGGTTGAGGACTATTTTTCTTCTCTGACATCCATATACATACGCACCTGGCTTCATATTCATTGCCTCTATATAACCTTGCAGCCCTGCACTAAACGCCCCAAATGAAGTTCAGTCTTTTGATCGGACTCAGCACGGAAACCTTATCAGTTGCCTCAGAGCCTGCTTCGATGCCACCTAGATTACTTCAGCTTTTCTGCTTCCCTATTTGGTGTCCACCTTTTCCTATGTCTCCCAATCTCTGGCCATGTTTCCCTATGCCTATATCTATGTCCTTCTACCCACATGACCATGTGATCGTGCCAAAGTCAGTGGTGCCCTTTCCTGTGTTTGTGTATCCCTGCCTTGGTTTCCAGGCCTGCTTCTCCTGGTGGTAGCATCCTTATCTATTTTTCAGCATTGGTGGCTCCTGCCCTGGTATTCACGTGTGACTCCGCAGGTCCCAGCATCAGCACCTCATCGTGTTCTTTTCCTTAGGTCCATGTCTGTATCTCTTGTCAGTGTCACCATTAGCACATTCATTCCTCCCTTTCCCACTGCCTGTGTGTGTCTCCCAGTATTTTTGTTTCTGGCTCTGAGTTTGTGTATACTTAATCCACTATTTGTTTCTTCCTTAACTAATGCCCTTAACTATGTCTGTCTGTCTTGGTCTCATCATTTCTATGTCCCTTTTCTACTTGTTCTAGTTTTGGTCTTTCCCTCTCCTAGTGTATACATCTTCTTGTCCCAGAATCCAGTATAAATTGGCTGCCTTGCCCACAAAGCTGTTCATGAAAAGTCTTCTCCATATCCACTTGACCTACCCAAAATTCAGGTTGCTCACAGAAGCCCCCAAAATAAAAATAAAACCTTCCACTTGAGATTCCCAAATTTCAAACCTTAACATCATCCAAACAATGCTTCCCTGGCGCAGCTGCCACAGCTCGGAACTTTCTCTTCCCCAACCTCAACACTTCTGAGATCTTCCTATTCTCCAGGTTTTGTAGGAAAGTCGAAGTCTACAGACGACATTGATACTAGTTTAACCATTATTCAGAAACCTAGAACTTTAGCCACTCAAAACAACTGGAATACACCCTTTAACTGTTCACCTTCTACTTCCCATGTCAAATGTAACCCTGGTTCTTTATGTTTCAGTTTAAAGCATCCTCATGCAGACATGCTCAAGTGCGCTATATAAATGATTAAATAATACATCAATAAATAAGAGATGGTGACCAAGTGCACGTGTCTTTGGGCGAATGACGATGCCCACGCCTTCTGTGCTAGGTGTTTGCCCCCGTTACCTTACTCATTTTACCCTCCTGCATTGCCCTTTTTCTTGTCGCCCAATCTTCGTACAGAATTATGGTTTGGCAAGACCTTGCCATTAATATGTATTTTTTAAATGTATGTTCCTATAGACCCTGCTCTGAATACATTTTTATGCTGATTATTTTTAGAAATATATATTGACATTGCTCCTGAAGAGTACTACCCACCTGAAATGAATGCCCTGAGCAAGAGATATCAAACTTTTAAAGTCATGACGATAAATATATTAGTAGTAGTAGTACTATTGTTTAGTTAATTAAACCCATTGCAAACAATTAAAATCAACAATTAATAACATATTTTTAAAAAGAATTCTGGAAGTATTGTGTGCAGTTAGAAAGAGCAATTAGTGCAAGACAGCTGCTTAAGTGTTAACGGCCAAGGTCCAAGTGCCGGAATGTGCAAGCAGTGCATTATGGTGCAAGTGTACCATCAGGACAGATCGACCTGATGTCGGCTCAAGATCCATAGCTCCCTGTGTCAAGCAAATGGCAATACTTGCTTTGTAAATTGTGTAATTAATTAATTGCTCATGCATGCAAACAATTTCATTGGAGGAGGAGGGGCATCAACATATCGGACGTATCCAGGGTTCATGTTGGTAGGAACATAGCCTGCACTCCTTTTTATTGCCGCGCCCCCCCCCCCCCCCCCCCCCAGGCTGGATTAAAGTCTATTATTGGCAGTTTGGCAGTGTAAACTGTCTCATGTACAATATCTGCCGGCGGATGAGAGCATCTATGGCTTCTGTGAGGTGCTGTTGTGGTTTCCCTGGGAGATAAGTGTAGTTCAGGGGCCGGACCAGTGACTACTTATCTACAGATAGTAAGTCTTGCTCCCTTGAGGACTCTTTCAATTGTTGGATAATTGCTCTCCTCCTGATATTGAATAGGACATCCCCAGTTTGAAGGACAGTTTATTCAATCCTGAGGGTCTATATTGTGTCTCCTGGGACTGCCAAAGGAATGCCAAGGGTTGCCCGGAGTTAAAAATAAATAAAGTAATTGGCCTTAAGTAATTTGGACTGTGTCCTCTGGGTCCTGATGTAATATTTCAACATGGAGGCTTGACAATCTAATGTTTGGCTCGCCAGCTCCAATTCCAGCCTAAGCCTGGACCGACGTGTGTATTGTGGTTGTTGGAAGATTTTCCTGTATTCTCTGCAGTGAATGTGTTCCAGGATTTAATCTAGGGTACCCACGTAGGCATAGTGGCCGTACTGTAAGGCTGGCAAAAGAGTTGCCTTCATTACCTGTAATATTGGCTCCGCGAAGGCACTGCTCAGCATCTGATGCAGTCGGTCGACCCTAAACGTAATGGTAACCCCCTTTTTACATCGAGCCTGCGCAGTGCATGCGCTGCACTGTGAGGCATGCAGTAATTTAGACTGTGGCTTGAAGCACCTCCCATCTTTTCCATTCGGTCCTTGTTCGTGCCCTTCATAAATGCATGCTTTTGGTTGGTCAGCATGCTTAATTAGTCCCGCCTCTTTGTGTTTCTAACCCTCCAAGGAGATTGCCCGTATTATGCGTGGTCTTACACTTTTTTATAGGTTCCGTTATGTGCACTATTTTTTGTTTTGTTTCCCTCAGATTGTGTATCAGCACAGTGCTGGCTTCAAAGATGATGTGCTTCGTGTTTCAGTTGGCATTTGCATCACAGGTTTAATTACTGTTTGTCTTTGTAGGCCGTGCACCTTTTAATGATGTGCCCACTTTCATGTGGAAGAGGTGTGGCACAGTGGCCAGGGTTCCTGATTCCAAACCGCGGGTTCACAGTTCGATACCCGGTGCCGGCGGCAGGTTAGCCCAGCACCATGTGACTCTGGGCAATAGCTCGCTTAATCTTCCCGACGGTCCCCAGCACCGGGACACCTTTCCGGAGGTAGCTGTGTGCTTTACAAATGCTGGTATTTCATTTTCACCATTGCGTCTTGTTTCCTGCTCGTGGCAGCCTGCTTGCCCTGTGCCATCTCTCCTTTCAACCCCACCTCCCCACCACCCCTCTGAGATCTCTGCTTGTACTTTAAGTGATATGCCCAAAATCACAGGATGTTGAGCAGGCGCCGAGACTCTAAATCCAGAGTCGGCAGCTCTAACTGCATGCCCTTCACAGCATGTTTGATGCAGTTTCATTGCTGTTTTTTAAATGTTGCCGATGGAGTCATTTATAAGCTCAAATGCAGTTCTAGTCAAATTGTGTGCCGTCTCTCTTAACCCTCTCATTGCTTTCATTTTCACCATTGCGTCTTGCTTCCTACTTGCCCTGTGCCGTCTCTACCTATACCTTCACCCAGCACCCCTCCGAGATCGCTGCCTGTATTTTAAGTGATTTGACCAAAATCACAGGACACAGCTTTCATTTTCACCATTGCTTCTTGTTTCCTGCTCATGGCAGCCTGCTTGCCCTGTGCTGTCTCTCCCTAATCCTGTACCCAGCCCCCAGTACCCCTCCGAGATGGCTGCTTGTATTTTAAATGATTTGCCCAAAATCACAGGACACCGCTTTTTTTTTCACAATTGCGTCTTGTTTCCTGCTCGTGGCAGCCTGCTCGCCCTGTGCAGTCTCTCCCTACCCCTTTACCTCGCCCCCACCACCCCTCCGAGATCGCTGCTTGTATTTTAAGTGATATGCCCAAAATCACAGGACACCGCTTTAATTTTTAGGTCTAGCTTGACCCAGCGCATGCGCTGGTCTGGCAAGACTTATTGAGAGAGCTCCAAAAAGTGCTACCAGGCCAGCCTAGAGCCACAGTGCATGTGCGCGGGCGGGCGCGCCGCGCTTTTCCGCGATTACTTTCGGCCGCTTTGATTTTTGATCGTGATGGCGATCACTTTCGCGGCCGCATGGCCGCTTGGCATAGCCAACAGGTCTCGCTTTTGGGACCTTATAAGTATTTAGTTATGCAACTGTTGCATGGCTAAACACTTATAAGGTCCCAAAGGCGAGACCTATTGGCTATGCCAATGCTTGTTACCATTGCGTCTTGTTTCCTGTTCGTGGCAGCCTGCTCGCCCTGTGCTGTTTTTAAATATATTGTAACCTAGATTTAACACTTATGCCCTTGACAGTTTCTCAGCTGCTCTGGATTTCAATGTTTGGAAGACACCCTCTGGAATGCGTGATTGAAAATAGTAATGCTTGTAGTAAGACTTGTATAGGAGGTGTGTGAGGTTTGGAAATGTGCTTTAAACATGGTGCGACACCAGCGCTGCGCATGAGAGAATCTTGCTCATGAGCGACTCGGCACCCTGAAAGTTATGGGGCCACACAATATGCTGAATTACTAAATCCTTATAAGGTCCTAAAGGGAGACCTATTGACATGCAAATGATTGTTCTTTAAAGCATTCGCCAGAGCCACTGAGGTTCTTTTTTCGCCTAACCTCACCCCCAGGTAATTTTACTTCCTGGCTCTGCTGATGCTATTGCTGCCCAGATGCCAGGAAGCAATCCTTTTGTTCCTGTACTTGCCGAATATTAGGACCTTTGATTTGTCCAAGTTTACCAGGAGAGGGTTGAGCAGATTAAAGGTGTTCAGGGCATTCAGTGCTCATTGCAACCCGGTTTTACTACAGTCCATAATCACTATGTTGTCTGCATACTGAATTATTTGCAGCTTGATGTTTCCTAGTTTGGGCGGGGCCAGGTTGCAAGACTCCAAGGTTTTGCCCAGATCAGCTGAGTACAGATTGAAGAGCAGTGGGGCTAAGACACAACCCTGAAATATAGGCCAAGATTTTTTCAGATTTTCTGAGTGACAGTACAAGGGCCCATGTCCCAGTGTATAGCGAGATTATGGCTCTTAACAGCATGTGGGGTATACCCCATGCATCCAGCTTCCTCCATAGGGTAGCCCTGTCTACTCTATCAAGGGCCATACTGTAATCGATGAAGCAGCAAAATAGCGGCCGGTAGATAGATAGATTCTCTATTGTATGATTACCAAAAATCATTTACAAATACAGTGCATAATACGTCATAAAACATACATCTGATTATTAAAGTGTCTATAAAATGATAAAAGCATATGTGTCCCATATAAGATTTAAGGACATCTGGGGGGTGCAGCAGAAAAGCGAAGAAGAGTCACCAGGCAAAACTGGATGCTTGAGCATGCAATAGGGTGTCATGCGGGCATGCATGTGATTATTATGTGCGTAGGCAGCATATGGGATAGTATTTGCAAATACGGTGCATGATGCGTCATAAAACTTGCATCTGATTATTAAAAGGTCTATAAAATTGTAAAAACACCTGCACGCGATGCAACCACTCCTCTGCAGACTTCTACCACATGGTTTGGCAGTGTCCTGTACTGGCGGCCTTCTGGGCGGGAGTGGAGCTGGAACTCACATTGACCCTGGGGTGGACAATCCCTCATGATCTGTTGCGCTTGATCCTGGGTGTGTTTGACGGCCTGGATGGTTCCCGGGCTGATAAGCGCTTCCTTGGAACAGCAGTGGCAAAGCGAGATATTACGGCTCTCTGGTCTCAGGCCAAGTCTCCTAGTATTCGGAAATGGAACCGTGGGGTTGATTGGTGTGGGATTCAAGAGGAGTCCCTCTTTGAAGCCCGGGAAGTCCCGACCTTTTCATGAAGATCTGGGGAAAATGGTTCAATCTACTGTCCTAAAGGGGTTGTACGCTTACGCTTACTCTCAATCATAGATGTCATTATACTCTGAAAGTTGATTTACTAGGTCCTGTCTCCTCTCATGTGGTTATATATAATCTCTATACCGTGCTTGATTTTGCTGCCAATGTAAATTTGTGGCGTGTTTTAAAAGTCAATAAACTTGATTATCAAAAAAAAATTTGTAAAAACATGTGTGTCTCATATAAATTTTTAGCGGCAGGTTATTCTTCGGAGTAGCTTGATGCCTTAGAGCAAGGATGTTGTCCACAGTAGATGCCCCGGCCCTAAAGCCTGATTGAAATCATTTTAAGATTTCTTGCTCTTGCACCAACAACTCTAACTGCTTCAACAGGGCATCGGCATAGCCTTTAGGATGGCCGCTGCTGTCTTGAGGGGTAGAATGTAAGGGATGCCGAAGCCATACCAAGATGGCCGGCAATAATTTGCAGTTTGCCCTTGTGTGGCGAACAGGCTCTATTTCCGCCAGGGGTGAAAGTCGCCCCTTTCATACCGGAAGTTCTTCTCGGTGCAAGGTTCCTTCATTGACGCGTTGACCATGGCGGCGTTTGGAAGGCTCTCTGGTGTGCTGAGCCAGGCCCTCGCTCCACACGGCCGGCTTTTGTCTGCTGCAGCTGCTCACGGGGACTCGAATGCAGCACGTACCTGGAAGATCCTAACCTTTGTGGTTGCTCTCCCTGGTGTTGCTGTCTGTATGCTGAATGTCTACTTAAAGATGCAGCATCACTCACACGATAAACCAGAATTTGTCCCCTACAGTCACCTTCGTATTAGAACAAAGCCATTCCCCTGGGGAGATGGGCAAAAATCCCTCTTTCACAACGCTCATGCCAACGCACTTCCTGATGGTTACGAGGAGGATGGACATGAACATTGAATGAGAACCCGTGGACCACAGAAGTACCTCGGACCCTACCCTGGACCAGAAGCTCTGTTGGAGCTGTTCACTTGTTATGTATTTAAAGGTGCGAAATATGTTGACCTCTGTGCAAGGTGCAGTATCACGCAGCGGCACCAGAGTATGCTTCTACATCAAGTAGGACAATTAGACGGTAATTTGCGGGCAATGATCAGTCCCCCTTTTTAGGTTGAGCCTGGGCAGCGCATGCCCTGCTCTGCGAGCCATGCTGTATTGAGTTAGGGATTTGAAGCACTGCCCGCTCTCCGCCCATATTTTTCATTTGCTTTTGTCGTTGTCCTTTGTAAATAGTTACTTTTGGTTCATGAATAGGCTTAGTAGTCCCTCCTTAGTACCGCCTTGCTTCCGTTTGTAACCTCCCATGAGGACTGGCCCTCTTACTGTGTTGTAACTCAGTACGTTTTATTACAGTTTGTGAGCACTTTTTTCTTAAATGATATACTCCTGTTGCAGGCTGGATATGCTATCCTGTAACTGCTTTTGTTTTTTTTAGCAAGCGTCATCTTTCCTTCAAAATATGTAAGATGCTGCACTTTAACTTTAACAATGGTGCCCGTGCGCCTCTTGTCAGCAGTTCGGCGGCTTCTAACATGACCAAAGGTGTTTTTTCCTTCTTCCCCCTTCTTTGCATATGTGTACGCAATTAAATAGAAAAGAAAGGCGGACGCCGCCTTTACATCATTGCCGGTTGTGCAGTTTTTATGTCAGCTATACCTTTAAATATGGTGGCCACTGCCTTCCTTTACTATTTGTTTACTTTTCTAACATTCGTGGCATGCACGCACGCAGTGGAAGCTATTCAGTGTACTGTTGAGGTGCTGATGGCTCCTGTTGGCGCCTGCTTCCCCTTCCAGCAGTAGCGTCTCGTGGAGGGAGTGCCGCAGGGCGGTGGGACGGGGCAGGGGAGGGGTAGGGTGGAGGGTATTAAACGAATTTCATTGCGTGTGCTGAAACGCAAATGCGTTTCAGTACGCGCAATGATATTTGTTTTATTTGTTTATTTACTTACATAACTCCGGTCGGCCGTGAGCCGGAGTTTACTACCCCACACCATGCCCCTCCCCCTGCCGCACCGCCCTGCGGTACTCCCTCCACGAGCCGCTACTGCTTTCCAGCTGAGAGCTTGCAGAGCTCAGGACCACTTGGTGGTGGTGAGACGATCGGTTGTGTGCTCTCTTCTACAGCCCTAGTTCCTTTCCCTAATAATTCTCTCTTCTGCTTTTTTGTGGCGATGGCAGATGATGCTTTGAAGTGCAGCCATGAAACTCTTACAATATTTCTCTACATCTCAGAGTGCAATCATGAAATACTGCATTATTACAAGTAGTTGCAGACTCTTGGTCTCAGGAAAAGGTTTTAAAGTGGGGTGGTGTACTGTCTACACTTAAAAGTTTGAACGTAAGTGTTTTCTTAGTGACTGAAAAACATAATTTTCATCGTTTCTGTGCATATTTTTAGCTGGGTACAAAGCAAGAGAATTGTTTAAATATATTTTGTGGGTATTTATTTTGTAGCGTTTATGCTTTATTAGTAGCTGAAAAATCATGTAAATCAAAAGATACATTTTTCTAATTACAGCCCTTCTTTAGATCAATCTGCAACAATTTGTACATCGTTCAGCCTTAGGGTTTGGAAACAGATTGCCCTCCACCCTCGTCTCCTTGGTGTCTGAAGGTTAAGCTATTCCTTTCCTAATTCTATCAACAACCCATTGTTAATTTCTCATTCTAAGTCTACAAGTCAGTGCTTCTAGCGGCTACTCTGGTCTCATCGGTAATTCCTTATTTTAAGTTATCTATACACTGCTGCAGCTGTTTCTCTGGTCCCGTTGGTAATTCCTACATTTTAACTTCTATAGCCAGTGCTGTAGCTATGCTTCTGTTCTCAGTGGTAATTCCTAATGTTTAGACCTCCAGGCAGTGCTGCTTGTTGCTTCTCTGGTCTCATCGGTAATTACCCCATTCTAAGTCCTCCAGACAGAGCTACTAGCTGCTTCTCTGGTCCCATCAGTAACTCCTCCATTCTAAGTCCTCTAGACAGTGCTACAGCTGCTACTCGGGTCCCGTCGGTAATTCATCCTTCTAAGTCCTCTAGGCAGTGCTGCAGCTGTGTCTCTGGTCATACTGGTAATTCCTCATTCTAAGTCCTGTAGGCAGTGCTGTAGCTGTGTCTCTGTTCCCAGTGGTAATTCCACATTCTTGGTCCTCTAGGCAGGACTGCTAGCTGCTTCTCTGGTCTCGTTGGTAATTCCTCATTCTTAGTCCTCTAAACAGTGCTACTAGCTTCTTCTCTGGTCCAGTCGGTAATTCTGCATTCTAAGTCCTCTACACAGTGCTGCTACCTACTTCTTTGGTCTCATAGGTGATTTCTCATTCTAAGTCCTCTCGGCAGGGCTGTTCATACATCCACTACACTCCAAACCAAAACACAGAGATAAAAGACATTGTCATTTACAACGCCAATAGCTCTAACTCTGACAAATGTGAGACCTATTGCATTGCAAATACTTCTTGTATATGGGGCAGAGAATTTAACCTCTCCAAGCATCAGGAACAGTTGCAGATTCTAGTGTGCAATTAAAGAGAGGGGACTACAGCCTTGACCATGTTTCAAGGGCACATGTGAACAAGCTTGATGTAATCCGTTAGGGCCAGGGTCCCATCTTTTCTTAATTTCCTGATGATACTTTCGATGTTCTTGCAGCTTATTTGTCCAGGGACTGTGCACTTATCCTCGTCTGAATAAGGTGAGAGTTCTGGCCCTGTGGAGGTGCTTCCTGGCATCCCGGTTGCTGTCTCCCCAGTGTTTTTAACCCCAATATATGTTTACTTGTGGACCGTTGCCACGGAGTGGCTGATTACCAGCAGGACTGCCTGGTTGTCTGTGTATAGCTCTAATACATGTCTTATCCAGGCTGCTTCTAGAACGCCATTCTCCCTTGTTTCCTTACTGTTCTGTAGATTACTAACGTACTCCTAGAATCTCACTTGGGGGTATATCATCAAGGGCAATATCGCCGCTTTAGCGGCACTTTTTGCTGCTAAAGTGGCGATATTTTTATCGCCCTATCAGCAAGCTGTCGCTAACAACTGTTAGCGACAGTTTACTGGCAATAGCGCCCCTTGTCACCATGCCTCCCATCGCATCGCTAATGAGATGCAAAGGAGGCGTGCCTGACTATACTCCCATGGGAAAATATCTCTAACCCAGCTTCGTCATATTGACAACGAGGGTTAGCGATATTTAAAATCACGTTAAGTAAACGCAGGAATTTAACGTCTGTTAAATTCCTGACTAAGGCATACCTAACATGGGGGGTGGATTGTGTGGCTAAGACCACAGGCCCTATCATCTAGGATATCGCCGTTTTCCACCATGGAAAACGGCGATATCCCCACTATCTCTGGAATTTTCATCGCCTCGGCGATGCGCGTTGTTGATAACGTGCTAACCGGGCGATAAATTCCAGAGATAGCCGGTGATAAATATGTAAGCGCTATGCACGCTTTGCGATATTTATCGCCGGGCCTTGATAATATGCCCCTTGGTTCCGATCTCTTTTTTTGATTGAATCTGTTAATTGCTTTTCTTGTTTAGCAACTTTTACACACCCATAAAAGCATGGAAATGTCAATGAGATTTTACATCATGCTATGACAATGTCAACTTATTCCAAGATTAAATGTTATAACAGGAGCAGAAGTATCTGAACTGTTTGTGGCGGCCCCAGCCAGTGACGCCAATCTCAGGTAACTCTCATTGTATCAGACAACATCAATCAATGAAAGAACAATCGAGGGACATTCTTACAGCCAGATAGGGCACGGGTACACCAACATAAGTGAAAGTGTCCAATTGGCTAGGATATGTACCTGGTACAGTAATTGGTGTTATGCAATATCAGAATGATGTCATCTAAAAGTGATTTTATAGCGATACACTAATTTTACACCAAATGTGCTCTTTACTACATTTGTTCTTTGTGCTGAGTGATGCCCTACTGCTGCATTTTGCTGCTGCTCCATACTGAATCTGCTTCTCAAGATCAAGAACCTACACATTTTACAAGTGATGCTATATGAACACCAAACCTAAAACAAAAAGAGTTTCATACGATATTAGATATAGAATGCAGGTAACAACACCTCACTAGCCTATCCTAAACAAGCTCGAAATGCCACAGTTGCTGAGCACTGATGGGCAATCTAAAATCTTTAATGATAACTATAGGTGATTAATCTCTAATGCAGCTTCCATATCTGCCCCTAAACACAGTCTCTTAAATGCAAACTGACTAGCTCAATATACGTAAACTTGTCCACTGTGTAGAATAGAGAAACATCTCACAGGACCTGATTTTCAAAAGGAGAAACTGCTCACAAATTTCTAAATTTACAAATTTCTAAAATTACAAGTTGGAGTGGTCAGACTAGTTCTTCATTCCTCTCAAAATCCTGCCCTTAACTCACCCTTGCCGCCCTAATCCGGAGAAATAGTAACATCTTAAGACCTCAAACACATTGACAAATAGGCCCTTGACTCAATGATCCATTCTGTAAAACTACAAACAGAGCCATATGGTGACCCCTCCAAGCTAGTAGAGTATTATAATGTTTAGATCTGCAGCACTGTCAATACAGCAGCTTCCACCACCTCCAAAGTGAAGAAAGAGCACACAAACCTAAGCTGGTACAATAGTAGATTAAATAAGATTTAAAAAACACAAAGCTTCTGAATGGCAATAGAAGAAATCACCGTCATCTCCCCACCTCTTTAAATTCGAAGTTATCACAAAAGTATGTCAGCAAACTATATACTGGTCAAAATCCTCCTTCACAAAACAGAAACTTCAGACACCAGCTCTATAAATATAACTTTGAGATCAAACAAGGACAATCCATGGAGTCTGCCTCACCGACTGCATTTAGTAATAGCATTGCCTCTCACATTTTTAACAAAAGCATTGTAGGATCTGCTTCTTATAGTTACCCCCACTTTTTGCTGATGCTTCGCTGTTTTTCGACTTTAGTCTGGCTGGAACCCTGCTATCCAGGACCCCAGCCTAGCTGCTTCCTCTCTAAATTGATTGCATGTACTTTAGGTACACCACAGATTGGATTCTGGGGTACCCTTATAAGTCCCTAGTATATGGTATACTATGTACCTAGGGCATAGGTACCCCAGAGGTCTCTCAGGGGCTGCAGCATGTATTATGCCACCCATGGGAGACCATTCAAAATGACACAGCAGGTCTGCTACACCAGCCTGTGTAAAGTGGTGTATGCACCCCTTACTTAGATATAGGTTCACTATATCTATCCATATCACTGCACATATAAACCTATCAGTCACCCCTATGGCAGGCCTTATCAATCCTGAAGGCAGGTATTATGCAAGAGGGTGCCCATGCATGAGCAGAGTCCCTCTGCAGCCTTCAGAACCTTTATTCCGGGGTTGTTTGTGATGCAGCCAAACCATATACTCTTAAGTGCATTATAACCTCATGGTAAATGCTAACTTTGGAATGGCTACATGGAAACAACACCTTGGATTCATACCTCCACACCAGTTACTGGTGTGGGAGGTATGATTCCACCCTACTAGAGGGAGAAACATGACAGCACCGGTACACCCGGTACCAACATCACAGACCCTGGCATCACAAAATGGATACTGCCAGCCACAGACACGAGTCTGTCCTCCTGCTGCTGGACAAAACTCCGTTTTGTCCAGCACTGGACGACTGGACAATAGGTTTCCTGTCACAGGGAGGCGTGACCACCTCCCAGACAGGCTTTAGTGTATTGGGGCTGGGTGGGTGCACTCCAAGAGTGCTTTGATGCCTGCGCTGGGGGCACATTTGGTGTCCCTGTGCATAGTCCAGCTCAAACCAGTTGCTGGGGCTACCAGCGCCTGCTCTGGCGCGAAACTGGACAAAGGACATGGGTATAGCCACCCCTCTGTCCTGACCCTCCCAGAGGTGGGTCCCAAGAGTTTGTCCCACCCCTTCCTTGGGTATAAAGTAGGAACCCCTGGCTACAGGACTTTAGATTTACCTGGACGAAACTCTGCTACAGAATCCCAGAATTTCAACTATCTACACAACGTTTGATGACCGAAGAATCTCCCATGGAGTAAAGGAGTTACTCCCCTGCAAAGCAGGCACCAAAGACGCATCTGTTGCGGTTTGAAACTACGCAGCTCCTGAAGGACTCCGAAGACTTTGCAAAACAGGAGGTGGGTTTCCAAGCTTTCCCAAGGCTGATCTGTGCTCTCAGCAATCCTGAGATCTAAAGCCCTCGTGGGGACCGGGCAACCCGAATGCCTGGGCACCGTGCACATTTGCAGCAGCATATGTTTTTGGCGATCCCTGAGGCTGTGCTTTGGGCTACTTGTAGCCCACACCCCGAGCAGTGATTCCACCAAAGATTACTGGCCTACATTCCTCGAGTGTCCAATGGGCTGGTATTTAGTGATTCCTCTTGAGGTCCCTTCGCGATCCCTTGTCCGTCGACTTGTGGGTCCCTGAGAAGGGTACTTTAACTTTCAACTGGCTTACCTGGTTGCTCCAGATGTGACCTGACTTTCCATCGCTTGGGGAGTCCACAGGACCTTGCTGGTCCACACCGAAGCCGTTTTACTGTCACCGCCTGGGTTGCCATTGCCAAGGCTTGTTGGTCTTCAATCCGGACACCGACCCCCCGAGCACTCGACATCCTTCGTGGGACAGCTTGCCTGTGGACTGTGGTCGTCGTCTCCTGGTCCCCATGGCAGTGGAGTCAAGCTTCACCTCTTCGCACCCGAAACACCCAACATGGGCATTGGTCTATCGTGCCCCTGGTCTTCCTGAAGTGACCCAAACTCTGTCCCCTGTGCTTTCAGGTTCTTCACATCTCCGATCAAGGCTTGAATCACACCGGACACTTTTCCTCTTCACGGCAGCAGCACTTTGCAGCAACTCTCCATTGAAAACAACGAAGATTCCAGACACCATTTGACAACTATGCACCCGGCTTCCCTGGGTTAGGTAACACGAGTACTCCGGTGCTCACATGGGTGCTGGCCTTAGGACCTTCTAACCCTCCAAGGGTTTGCTCCAAATCCTCTACTAAGTGTCCTTAATCTTTAAAATTCCAAACGCGACTTTCCCATAGGATTGTACGGAACTCGCGGCTGTGTTCTCACACTGCACGCGTCCCCCGTGGGTCCCCTGTGTCACTACCTTGGGTGGTTCCTTGGGGTCCCAGCGATTCTACGTGCTCTAGGCACTGTGTCTAGTCAAGTCGTGGTTCTTATACCACTTTCTTAATATATGGTTTGGTCTCCCCCTGCGGCCCATTGTATATTGTGCTATTTACTGTTGTTCTAGTGCTTTAATATTGTGTATCTTGTGCTCTAATCTCATAAAGAGGTTAGTAGAGAGTGTTTAGAAATAAATACATATATTTTATATATACCTTGTGTGGTTCTCCTTTCATTTGGTCATTCAGGAGGTTATAATCTGGTAAACCAAGCTGCTTTACATTCCTTCAAGACTTAGCCTGAAGGCTGCTCTCCATAGCTACCACTAGGATAACTTTCAATAAAGGTTGTCTTTAACCTAATCATCAATAAGGGTTGTTTGGATTGGTACAAGATGCCCACTTTAATTAGTGGACAGCATATACCAGGCCAACTTCTCACAAGCATGGCAATCAGAGAGGATGGAGCAAAAATCACACTCCTGTCAGATACAGAAAGTTGCAATTTTTTTAAGAAAAATCCTTCAATAACCTGAAGCGCCTTTACCTCATTATCTTAAACACATTACAGAAGGTCAATAATAACAATATACCTTGAAATATCTCATCAGATGCTATTCCACACTATTTAGACAAGGAACACTGCTGTGGCCCCTCTCTGCTATGATTACAAATCACCCTGCAACAGGGCCGTCTCTTAAAGGTCCTTTAGATGTGCCATGTTTATACTCTTCATAAGGACCGTCACATTGATTGACCAGAAGTGCTGGACCACTACAGGCCCATCAAAGACCTCTCCAGGATTATGGATAAATGTATACTAGAAGAGTACACTGCTAAGATTTGTATATCACACTATTCGCCATAGGAAACTTCAGGTCTTCCATGACCTTTCAGCAGCCTTTGACACCCCTGATCATGAAATATTGCACACACAAAAAAAACCTGAGCAACAGAATGGGTTTTGGGGAAACTGTGCTCAATTGGTACAGGACCTAACTATCAGACACACAGTACATAACATTTGGCACTTCTTTTCCAACTATTTCATAGGCTCTCCAGGTTCCATTATTGCATCTTTGTTTTCATTCTTTATGAGTAACCGCTAGGTCAAGTCTTAACAATGTATCAAATCTCGTTTCTCAAACATGATCAAGATAGCAGCCATAGATCAATGACTTAACCTCCTCCTTTAATGAAACTAAAAATGCGAAGCCAAATATAAAACTTAAGCTGAATACACAGAAGGCCAATCATATCCTGTGGTCACCTAACAATTTTTAAGAATTATCCCCAAACTGGAGATACCAACATTAAACCACAGGCCTTTCACCAAAATTAAATCATCAGATAAATCCCCTTGTTAACACTTGTCAAACCACTCCAATTTAATCTCCAAATCAAAGAGATGGCTAGAAACAACAGATTTCAGCTACAATATCTTCCTAGTCTCAAGCCCTTCACTCATTTGACTATTGTTCATAGTTAAGAGGAGTGGTAGACGAGCTATGTTCAACAGAGGAGCCAGGTTCCTGAGCGCCCGGTGTCATTTGTTTCATAGAAGGAACTAAGGATAGTCTTAAGAAGTACTTGAAATGGACAATTTTTAAAACCTCTTGAGATTAAGAGATCTACACACACCTTGTGAATTTGACAATCTTTTTAAAAAAATGTGTTTTCATTAGCATTTCATAAATTGGTTGTAGCAATTTATTACATAGTCAACAAATTGTTTCAGAATGAATAAAGTAAATACTTCTGTATCCTTCGAGTCGGGCGTCCACCTCTCCCCCAGCACCCCCATGAATAAATGCAGATGTTCGGAATAGTCCCACCATAAAGTTTTGCAATGCATTGTTTAAGCCTTTAGTATCCTCTGCTTCCCTCCCAGGCTGTCCATATTTTATCCCATTTCTTTGGGGCAGCCCCTGCCTTCATATATTGCTTTATCGGCCAAAATGCACCAGTTTATGCCATTGCTTCATTCCTCAAGAGTAGGGACCCGTTCTGCCCCCACATTTTTGGGTATGTCGTGGTTGACTCTTCACCTATTATGTTGAGCAAAGTCTGTTTCAGCGAGTCCTCCAAGTGTATCCCCAATGTTCATGTCATGCACCCCACTATTGATTCGAGTATTTTTGTATGGCCGGACATTCTCAAATGAAGTGATAGAATGCCACTTCCATTTCACAGCCTCCCAAACACTTGTTAGTAGATGCTCTTCTCATCTTTAGCAGGGTTTCTCCACAGTAATAGGCCCTGTGTACTATAAGGAGTTGTATCAGGCTGAACCCAGACCGCATTGCTACGGGTCATTGGTCCGGCAACGCCTCCTCCAGTCTCCTTCCTTAAATGTCCCCAAGTTGGCCTCCGAAGCCTCTCTCAGTATGTAAAGATGGCTTGGTAACTTATTTATAATTTTCCTGTACAGGAAGGAAATAGCCCCTTTGGTCAGGGGCTCCCCTAGTACTCCTTCCTCTAGTTGTGAGGAGTGTGGGATCTCCGTCCTTGTTAGCATGTGTGATAATAATGCATGTCAGACTTGGAGTTAGCCATATGTCTTGGCTCGTGCCAGTTGGTAGTCCTTCTGGAGTTTCTCCAGGGGGACCATGAATAGGTCCCCAAGGTTTGAAAGCAAGAGCATGTGCCATTGGGCAAAGCCCCTGAGGTTCACAAAGGCAGTCCCATAATGCCGTTTCCGCAGTGAGTTTCTCTTTACAACCCAGGTATGACGTGGCCTAACGCCATAGCGATGCCACCGTTCTGGTGCGGTAAAGGAGGCCGCCCACGGGCACCCTTCCCACCCAATTTGTATCTGTCCATTCTCACCGCTGGTTTAGTTTGTTTCACATAGGCTCAATCCTTTATGCTGGTCAGTTGGGCCACTCAAATATTACACGCATCAGTTTTGCTAGCGCAGTCCTGGAGGGGGGGGCTCATCCAATTGCAGCAGCCGCACCTCCGCCTCTATCTTTTTAAAGAAGTCTGATGGGACCTATAAGTAGTGTTTTAGAGTACATGTTGAAAGTTTGCTTGAAACAGTCAATGAGTGTATATAAGTTACATGCTAAGATGTCGCCTGGTTATGTGCATGCCTAGGTATCTGAAACCTTTCTGCGTTGAGCAGTGAGATCGGCCTATATGAGGTGCATTCGTCAGGGGGTTTACCTTCCTTTGGTATAACCACTGGGGTGGCCAGTCTTTGGTCTACTGGATGTTGGCCTGATTTCTTCTTCCTCATTGTACATGTGTTGCAGAATTGGTGATAATTTTGTGGCCAGAAGTTTGTAGAGTTCTATGGGAAGTCTCTTAAGTCCCATATCTTTTTCCAGTTGTAAGTCTCATATTGCTGCAACTATTTTATCCAGCACAACTTATGTCTCCAGTTCCTGTATGCCCTCTATGGACAGCCAGTGTAGTTGTTTGTCTATGCCATTGACCTGGCAGTTGTGGGCAAGTATATCTTAGTGTAATACCTCACAAATGCATCTGCTATGTTCGAATCCCCCAGGCTTACTATCAATAGCCTATTTCGTATAATTGGCGCTGCAAGGCTAAAAAGGAAGCCCTGGTGTTATCCTCTGTTACGTCCCTGCACTGTTAGTGTATTAGTGCCAACTGGTGTTTCAGTAGCATGTCTGTATATGGAGTGAAGAAACACTCCTGTTCCTGAATTTCCCTTTCTAGCTCTCCCAATTTTCTCTTCCGTTGCTTTTTTGCCCCCGATACCAGAGACAGTGCTTCTTCTTTTATTACCACTTTGTAGGCTTCTCAGAGTGTGAGCGCTGAGTCAACCATCCCTTCGTTGTCAGTGAAGAAATAGTCAGTGCTTTGGCACAGACCATTCAGTAGCTCATGGTTTTTGAGGTACCAGGGATTGAGTGCCCATATTCTGTCCTCTCTGTCTGCTTTCCATTTGAACACTACCCAGGCGCGTGCGTGATCGGAAATGCTTCTGTCCAGATGTTGAGTTCCAACAAAACTACTTATGGATGTGTGCTGTGTCAGGAGGTAGTCAATATGTGAGAGGCAACCTTGGGCTCTGGAGTAGTATGTGTATTGCATCTCCGAGGTGTTGTGAAGTCTCCAGATGTCAACCAAGCCCAACGCTTCCAAGAATGCAGGTAGCGTCGTCGTCCAATTTTTCCCTTTCCCAGTTGAAAGCTTATCTAGCTCCTCTGATACCACTTCACTAATGTTGCCCCCACCCCCCTAATATTAGTATTCCTACTGGGAGTTGTAGTAGCAGTGCGCCTATCTCGAGGAAGGTCTTTGCGTGGAGCTTCGAAAGGATGTATATCGAGCAGCGGTGATCGTTAATCCATACAATTGTCCCATTTGCGCAATGTACCTCTTTTGTGGGTCTGTCCAGGTCCTACCTGGGGTGTATGGCGCAGATCTAAGAATCCTGTAAGCCGACCCCCATGCAATCCAATGTGTAGCCAGAATGTGCTAGCATTTTGGAGCCGTATCTGTCTAGGGCTTTATAGTGGTTTGCTTTGAGGTTTGTGTTCTGCAACATTACGATGTCTGTGGCATGCCACTTAATATATTGCAGGACCACTCCTCTCTTGAGTCTACTTCCCAAGCTGTTAACATACTAGGATAATATCTTTAGTGTTTTTTGTTCGGCCATATAGATCTGCGAATGTCCTGTCATGTTGCCTGCTTTTTGTTCATTCAGGCTTGCAACCCAAGGACCTGGCTGCCCTTCCTGCTTATTTGCTGTGCTCTTTGCAGGTCGACTGTGTTTGTGCTACATAAAAGCTACTCAAGTCAACTCTCACTTTTTTGCCAACTCTCCCCTTCCTGCTTCCCTGCATGGTCGGTTTTTAACTACTCACCACCCCAACAGTGCAGAGTGCTTGTCACCCCGAATCTTCCAGCTTTAGAGCTAGTGCCGTGGCTACTGCCATGTACACTTCGTCCTCATTGTCCCTTTGTTACTGTCGGAGTGGCTTGTCTCTCACTGGATGCATAGAAGTTGTTTTTCACCTTCCACAGACAAGCGCTTCCTTGTGCATAGGCCCCTTCCTCTTCAATCCCACGCTTGTTGCTTACATGTTCATTAGGTCTACGCAAGTGGTACTTCTCTCACGGCTTCTTCTTGAGGGAGGTCCTCGGGTGGTCCGATGCAATGTGCTTACAGGGGGTATAATTTTGCATTATCCGTCGGGAGCTTACACGTGACCAGCCCTCCAACCAGTCCCATTCCCCTGTAGGTGTTCTATAGTGCCAAGTCTTCCCCTCAGCAACTACAAGGAGCTTTGTGGGGTTCCCTGGACAATCTTAATGTCCTACACTTTATCTTGTGCATAGTGTCTTTTATGACGCAGTGCTGGAGTGTTGCTTGGGGTACAAAGCATTAGTGTTATAGAGTGGCAATAGCTCCAGATGACACATAGTTCTATGGTACAGAAGCTTCATTATATTGGGTCTTTTTGTCTGTGGTATGCTCCCTTAGCGGGCTCTGTCCTGTGTGGTTAGAAAAGGGATGATCTGCAGTGAACTTTCCTGGTTGAGAGATTTTCTAAAATATGTCGTTTCTTGAATCTGCTGTTGTTTATTTGGATTCTGAGTGTTTCATCTTATTCCATGACCTGCAGATATTCTCAATGGTATTCTACCATGTTTTGTCATGCACACTTTCTATTGGTAAATTGAGGCAGACTTGCTGGAGAATATGGGCTCTCCAGGACAACGTGGGCTGGCACGTAATGGAGACGGTTGGCCATTCTCCCAAACGGACTTGAGCAGATACATTTTATTTTACAAAGAGTCACTAATTATCTGAACAAAAGATATCCATATGAACAAAATATACCCACAATGACCATCGTTAGTAAACTTATAAGGTGGAGTTTCTGTAGCTCACAATGTAATATGTAATACTCTTCTGTATGTCATGATAGTCTGCAGACAGAGAAAGTGGCACATGTGAACAGTTGACAGTTCACAGGTAATAAGGCTTGCAATTCTGTAGTGGCAGGGCTCAGGGAGCCATATGGTAAGCTCATGTCTATCAACACCAGTGCTAGAGCACATTTCTACTATTTGTCCATAAAATACTTATAAGGCACTAACCGATCAGTGTGATTCAAAGGTTACTCAATCTGTGCAAGAACATCTATCTATCCTACCCTGACCTATGCATCCACCTTTCTACCCAGTCATGTATCTATCCTCTTATCCATGTATCATTCCATCCAGATGTTCATCCACATTCATCTACCGACCCCAATGCCTTCATTGATCTCTGCCTGTGTCCACCATGCAGCCTTTCCTAAGCACATAACCATTCACCCACACCAACATAACTAATCCATCGACTCACAACCAAACATTTATGCATCCATCCACCCACACTTGCATCCATCTTGCTGTGCAAACACATCCATCCATCTACCGTTCTATGCACTCACAGTCAACCGACCATCTATTTATTTATCCTTATATACAGCCACACAGCCATCAATCCATAACGCCCATCCGTCTCTCTATGCACCCCATATGTATGTTGTCTGACTGCATGTGTGCCTCAAAGGTCCTGATTCCCATATGGAATTTCCCTCTGCCTGATTTGATGTGTTTACACATCAGGCATTCCCAGCTGCGGTAATGCCAGGCCTGAATTTTCTTGGCAGTAATTTCGCATAGAAACATTACATGAGGTTTTAGCTGCAGCACCATTCAAGCCTCATTCCCTGTTTTTTTTAGGCAAGGGGATTATAAAATGATCCCCCCTTCAAGAATCTACCTTTCTCTATCCTCTTGTACTCCCCAAAACACCTCCTACCCCGAGCTTGAAACAGCAGTATACAATTACCATGAGATCAGAGCAAGTGGTAAATGTGTATGTTAAACTACACGGAATGTCAATACTGGTCTGTGCAGTAATTCCCCATTCCATGGGGTCAGCTTGTAATGGCATGGTACTAGTATGGACTTACCACACTGTAATTTGCATGTACATTTACCACGCCTGTGTGTGCATCTGGTTGTAATCTGCACACATATGGGCCTGTATAAGTGTGTTTTTCATCTTGCATTGAAAAACATATAACACATTAACCCATGCCCATTACAATCATGAACAAATATACTTACCTTGACTACACCGATGCTTGTTTTCATTCTAGCGTCAAACCATTTTACTTCTGTAGTTTTGTTACCACTGTGATTACATTTCTGTGCCTGTGTGCTGCTCAGGCGATGCTGTATCACTATCATTCTTTTGCTAGAAGCTGGCATAGCACAGGGCAGTTTTGAGGCACATTTTCAATGACTTCTCAGAGCTGGCACTTTGAGTTGTAGCATGGCACTAAGCAGCACGCGGATACACTTATCTGCAAAATCACAGTGTTAACTTTAGTTTCCTTGACTGATACAGGCCCCAGTATTTTGACATTTCTCTGTAACTGTCTTCTCTGGGCCACAGCCGGGCCCACCCATGCAGATTTCAATTAACAGATCCTATCACTTCCTTCCACTGAAATGAGATGTCACAATCCCCAGTCATTTCATATCAAAGAAGAAAAGAACACTTATGGTTTGGAAAGCAAAATAAACAGTTTCCATTCGCCTAGGTAAATCGACAAAATCTGGTTGTAGACAGTGCATCCCTCACCCGCTAGCCACATGGGCCTTTTCATCTTTTCAAAGGCTTCTCCTGCCAGATGAAAGGGATTTTCTGTACATCCGCAGCATAGTCAGACAATAGGACCTGGAAGTGAACAGCGCCCTATAGATTTTACATTAAAAATCATTCCGAGCTAGCTGCAGCTTCCGCACCCCCAGGACAGAGTTTAGCAGACACAGGAGCAAGGCATAATCCTGGCATAGGCTGATTTTTCCTGGCCGCCACCATTCTCCCTCTCTTCGAATTGTTTTCTATTTATCTCAATCCATTCTTTCGGCCTCACTGTCACCATTTCATCATCTCTTTTCTCACATTTCTGATCCTCCTCCTTGTCTATTTCTTTCCAGATTTTACTCTCCAAGTCAGCTTTGTTCACCTTCTTTTCATCTTTATTTCCTATAATCATTCATTCAATCACTTTATCTTTCACTTTTCTTATTTATTTTACCCTTCCCTCCATAAGTATCTTTCTTGCGTCGTTCTATTTCATCCAAGTATCTTTCCATCACTTGCAGGTTCTGTTTTCATTCGTTTCCTTAAACTCTGCTGTTTTTTCTCCAAATCGCTACTGTTTCTGTGTCATTATTTTCCCGCGCTCCTGCTCTTATGCCATTTCATTTTTTCTTAGTCTCTTGTGTATCTTTTCTATTTATTTGTAACTGCTTGCTTAATCACATAGAAGCTGTGCAAGACATACCACAGTATCATAAATACACAGTTAAATGAAATGTCACAACTATATATTTATTATCCAGGAAATGCAATACTTGTCCAACATTCCCAAAAAAAATCACAAGATAACAATGATGGAAACTCTGGCTTTGGCTCAACCAGGTCCATCTCCCAGACAAACGCTTTACAAGGCTTTATCGTTTATTCCATTAAATATATGCTCACATTCTCTTAAGTATCATGGGCATACGAACAGTGTGTATATTAATGTCTCGACGACCACTCACACCCAGAACAGGCTTTTTCTATCCCAAACTACTCCATTTCCCAATTTCTTTGTATGCCCTCATTACTATTGTCATCATTAAGTTAAAATCATGCTTTGATGAGGGAATTTCAAATAAATTTGCTTAGGTGCCGAGAAAGCCAACATATACTCCTGATAGGTGTAAAGATTAGAAAGTTATGCATGGCCCTTCATTGCATCATTATAACATGGCTTTTGCTTTAGCAAGCCATGAGGCCACTTCTTTTGATATTCCATCTTCCTCCATTATCCCTCTTATTGTTTTTTGTTGTTGCTTTTCTTACTTCAGCACCATATTGCTTCCCCATAGGCTACCAGGGCTTGTATAGAAGTAAGTGTACTG
The DNA here is from genome assembly GCF_964204655.1 of Triturus cristatus. Taxonomy (NCBI): domain Eukaryota; kingdom Metazoa; phylum Chordata; class Amphibia; order Caudata; family Salamandridae; genus Triturus; species Triturus cristatus. The sequence goes on from NC_140581.1 coordinate 832,065,309, forward strand.
TGGAGTACAAAGCTCTTATGTGACTGATGGGTGCAGATATGAGAAACCATTTCTTTTCTTGTGCTATGAGCAGTCATGCTGGTTACGCGTCCCTTAGCGTGCATTGCTCACCTCTTCTAGATAAGGATAGGTTTAGTGGGGTTTACAGGTTGCTGAGCACTGATGGGAAAACAGGAGTCTATGCCATGACATCCTTCTGCGGATAACCTTGGGTCCTGCAAAAGACAGGCACCTTGAGTTGTGAAAAAGAAAACACCAATAATAATCCCTCACAGTGAGCTTCTGCAAGGTTCCTCACCTTGTTGTTGGATAAATTAGGAGGGTGCCTCACTAACAAAATTAATGTTATTCCAGAGACAGACTAGTTGGAGCCAACTGAATCAGCAGACACCTGAAATCAACACTTACAACAGAACACACTCATGGAATCAACCAACAGAAGAAAACAATCCACAACCAAATGGCATAAGTATGCCTGTAGCAAACAAACAGGAATTATATGCAAATGTTAGTAAAACAGTATAGTAAATTATATACCAGCCCACTACGGAGGACCCAAGTACTCAATCCCTTCCCCAGGTGTGCAATCGCATGTTCAGACACGTTCTGATACAGAGAAATAAAGCATCCCTGAGGGTTGAGGTGGATCTGAGGCGGACTATATAATAACATAACATGTGTATTTGTAAAGCGCGTGTTCACCCAGAGGTCTCTTGGCGCTGAATAACAGACGCTCATTGTTACCCAACTCAATGGTACTCATTTTATCGACCTCAGATGGATGAAAGGCTGAGTGGACCCACCGGGATTTGAACCTGTGACCATGAGGTCGAACACAGGCCCCTGCAATGGACGCATTAGTCCACTGAGCCACCAAACCAGATACAATTTGGGCCAATGATCTTAAACTAAGTCCGTGGAAGGCGGTGAGGGATGAGAGGAGCAGCCTGATACCCAGTATAGTAAAAGGGTCAATCAGGGACTGTCGTTGCAGAGAATTTGTGGGCCAGGCATGCCCAAATGACAGAGTGACGTTCAAGATGTGCTCTACATCAACTTGCCCTTCTGCCGTGACTTTCCAGGTATAATGGAGTCTGAGTATTAGCGACAGGGAAAAACTTGGAAAGCCCAGCACAGGTGGATATACAACTACCGTGGGCTGAGGCATGGAATTACAAGATCCACCAGGAGCCCTCCCTGTAGCCGAGGGGAAAACAGAACTGTCCTTGGGTATTCCATGGTCTCATAATACTGGCACTAAGATGGAACATTTGTGTGGAAAAATGCGCAGCTCAAAAGGATCAGTCCTCCAAGGGGCAACTATCAGGCAATGTGAGCTGCTGCACACTGAGGGTTCTAGCTGTGCCTCACAGACACAACAGCAGCAGCTGTCTTTGTGCTTCCCCTCCTGGTGCACAAGAAGGAAAACAGAGATAACCACTGCTAACAGGCTTCTTGTGTGTCTTTCTCCTCCAACAAGTATAACTGCCAGCAGGACCATCCAGTATCAAAGAAAATTAGACTTTTCAATCACGTTGCTCTTTGAGGATTACACCAAACCTACCCCCACTTACCAGAAGACTGTAGCAAGATGAGCAGACCATCAAACTCCATGGTGGGGGTATTTTTTAATGTCCTAGAGGAAAATTCCGTTAAGTTCACGAGACATCTGAGCAGAGAAAATAATGCAGCTAGTCCTCCTTCTTTGTTCCTGCATAGCTCCAAGTGATGCCCAAGATTTTGAATTTAAATACATAATATATAAACATTTAACTTAAGGTGGGATGTTTCTATATACATCTGTTAAAACATTGCTAATTTTAATTTATTTCAATTAAAAAAATATGTAATTCAAAATTGTTAGTAAAGCTGTAGCATTTTCTATTTTGTTTTACATTTAAAATAAATATATAAAACTAAATGACATTAATATTAGGTAGAAGGTTGAGATTTTCCTATGGTAAGGTATAGGAGAAAGTAGAAATACAAGTTTTTGAAATTGAAAAAAATAATAAAGTTTTTCAAGTTAAATAGTAATGTAAATTAATATAGAACAAAATCAAATGTTAACAAAAATTAATAACTTAATTTTTATCAACTGAATCTTAATTTTAAATTATAATTATTTAAATTCTATTAAATGTAAATAATTTATTTGAAGATTTAAAAAATCCCACTTAATATAAAAAATATATTTTTTATGTATTACAAATTGTTAAAAGAAATGTACAGAAATAAACATAAGTAATGTATTTAAATATTGAAAAAAGTAATGTTATCTACATTTTTTAATTAAAAAATGTTAAAATATTTAAAAATAATTGAATGTTTTACTTTTAGATTTTTTAACATTAAGTTAAATGTATTTATATTTGCTCTAGTTTCAATAATGTAATTCATTTAACATTATTTCCTACGGATTCTAATTTTAAGTCCCTACCACCATTATTTTCTACAAGAGTGTGTTGCAGTACCAGTGAATGGCCATTTGGTATGCTGGACTTACTCCAGCTCTGAGCTGGAGTACATTGCTAACAGTTTTAGCTCCCTTTTTGGCTGTAGTAGCTTTAAAAATGCAGTGAACAGCAATGGGTTACTCTTTTGTCTGTCGGTGCATATCTCTACCTAAACCCCTCCCTAATACCCCTTAAACCCCTCTTTACTCCTCCTTAAATCCCTCCCATTTAATAGTATGTATGTCCCTTTTTCAAGCCACTACCCATGGTCCCTCCCACATTTACTACTAAGGGCATGATTCTGATGTGATTTGGAAAGCTTCCCTACCAAATGGTTTTGGGAATGGTTTCTGACCGAATTGGATCGGGAGTGTCCAACCGACCGAGTACAATGCATCCAGATGCTTGCAGATACAATTTGGTTGGACTCCTATTGACTTCAATGGGAGCCTTTGTTCAGACCGAATGCATAGGCTACTATTGAAGAAAGGGGTGGCTGGGGAAAATTGGCCACCCTGTGGCGGACACCCCCTGGTGCCTGCCACACTGTGAATGGCTGGTAAGGGGGACCTATGGGTACCCCCAAGGCCTGATTGAGAAGGCTTTGGGTGCAGGGGGGCCCATCAGCACCTATTCTTGGGGTACTTATTTTTCCTCATCATAGGAAGACAGAAAGACACTGATAAAGGGATAAAGCAGAATGCTTGCAAGAGTGATGTAAAGGGACATGGAATGTCTGGTGGTGGATTGAAGAGGCATGAGGTGGAATCAAGACTATGGCGCCTTGGTATTCTGTACCCTGGGCTTCAATAGCGCTGGCTTCTAAACAAAACCTTGAGCAGCGGCACTTATTATACCACAATTAGGTATACGTTCTGGAAGTATGCCATGGCAATCATGAACCACCTGCAGAGAGAGCAATGTCTCAGTAAACCATTAGTCAAACCATGTGCTTCTTTTTTTGCTCAGATCATCTTCTATATTTAGGTTTTCAAAAAAGTATTTACTGCTCCAATACTTGTGTGCTCTCCTGCTTCCCTCTACCGTCAGTTAAGGTTCCATACCATTTTCTGAAGGCAAACTACACTTTTGGATTATTCTCACAGAATTAATCTCATACTAAAATATTTTGCACTCCTGTCCCTCACTTTTACTTTTTTTAGCCTATGATTTCTGTAAATCCGATACAAAGCGCCAAAAGTTTATTTTTTAATATAATTAAGGTTGAGACTGCCTTAAAATTTCTAAACCTATTTGTAGACCTCTTTTTTTGCAAACCCAACACCTAATACATACCCTAACCATCAAGCCAATGCCTACTCCAAATTTAACACCCACCAACCAAACCCCATCCCTGTTTCTAACACAAATCCAGAACCTAACACTAACCCCAACACAACCTTTTTTTTTAAACATATAATTATTGGTATTTTGTAATCAACATCACATATAAAAGAACACTACAAATGTGGACTTACAATCCTCCAGTTGTCTTATTACACTGCTAATCTCCATGTACATACTGTTTTCATTTCTAACAGTGTTTGCCATATTTTTTAGATCTGCCAACCTCGGTCCCATACACATGTATATCTCTCGTATGTTGTGGTCCTGTTGTGTTAATTTCTCAACTCAGACCAAGAAAAAATAAAGAACTTGTGCAGAAGAGTGGTGTGATTGGTCCATCTCAACATAACATTAAGCGAGCTTCAACCCTGATGATCTGCAATTGTGGTTAGGGTGGGGTCCCTTCTACGCAGATCACAATCACCACCCGTCTACCTATCCCGACCCATTCACTACGTTATTCGCATCTCCTGGCTTTTCTCATGATGCCATTACTTCCCTCCATTGTCCGGCTATTGGGCGCTTCCTCGCTCCCCTGGCCTCTTCCCATTGTAACACTCTACCTTCTGCCCCAGCCCACAAAATTTGATCTTTATTCCAGGTTTCTAACTGAGGCCCCCTTACTGACATCCATTCCATCGCTATTCTATGCTCAGTGAGGCCCAGAGCAAGGTCTATCAGTCTGTTCCCAACCTTACGTTTGGGTGACCTAGGGAAGAGGCCCATCAAGCACACCTGTACCGTGAATGGCAACACCCTACCCAGTACACTTTTGATCTTGTCTAAAACAGCCTCCCAGAATAGCCGTATATATTGACAGCCCCAGACCATGTGCCCAAAGTCTGCATCAGGGTGATTACATCTGGTACATTAACGTTCCCCCCCCCCCCCCCATATGTCACATTGAGACGGTGTGGCGTTATGTAAGACTTGTGTATGTAATTAAACTGCCTATATTTTAAGCGTGTGTTCCTAGAGATCTTTTTGGGGGATAGCAAAGTCTTATGCCACCTCGTATCCGTGAGTTCCTCTCCCACAAGTCTTTCCCATTTTTCCCGAAGCCCACTCAAAGGGCCAAGGGACGCTGCTATTAGCGTAACATAAAACCACTTTACTAGATGCCTTGCTGTGCCTAGGGTAAATAAGGCATGTAACACCAGGTGTGTCTCTGGTTCCTCCCAACCCCAATTAAAACTTTTTGACCTGTTAAAAAAGATGTCACTGCAACTACACTCAAACTCTGAATGTTATTTTTATATATGACACTAGCCACTACTTTTAAAGGCCCCTTGGGGTTTTTAGGTATTTACCCAAAATGGAGGGAGCTCCTATAGTTGAACAGGCCTATCGACTCTTAGTGCCAACACATTACCCTGAGTTTATATATGTAGTTTTTTTTGTTGTCCTGACCAAATATCAGGAAGACTAATCTGCATTTCCTTGTTAAACAAAAGACCACATGGAATTTGTGAAATTGGCCTGGTTCTCCTTCCTCACTTCAGTGTCTGGATCACCTCCCTCAAGCTACAGAAATGCATACAACACACTTTTGCTGCCTGGGAAGCTGCCCTCACCCTCATCCATGCTAAACCAAGGGCGTCCAAAAGGATCTGCAACAAAGAGGAGAGAGGTCATCAATTTTTTCCTCCCTTAAATAAAATGTCATACAAATGATATAGTGAACTCTAGATAGTGCTAAATTCTAAAATATTATGATATAACAGAGGAGATCCGTCTTTTTAGCAAAATAAGTCCTCAAGCACGGTTTAAAAGAGAACTCTACGTGATTTTAATGGGTTAGAATTGGCCCACCATCCTCAATTATTGTGTAATCAACCTGTTTAGGACGATCTTTAGGGCCACACCTGGGTCAGCAGCCTTATCCAGGGCTTCAAATATTCCTATGGTAGGTTATGTCCCTATGATAAGTCAGTCATATTTGTGGACAAACAGAAAGAAACACAAGCCAAAGAAAATTATTCACTTGTAACTTTCCTGCAATAATTTACTGTATATCAAAAAATTAAAACACCAACATTACCAGCATAAAATCACAGTCATTTGCGTAAAGAACTTCTTTCGTGCATATTTACGTGAATCACAACACTGAGTGAGACACTGCAAACAGAAATGTGGCAAACACACGTGTTTGGAAAAAACATACTGCCCTTTCCAGAAACCCTAACCAGCATATTCACGGTCATTTCTTAACCAAGGGATTAAAGTGGAGCATCTCCCTATAGTGAGACACTGCACGATAAATATATTGTGTAAATCCCACATTCACCAATTAAATAGATATGGCAGAATAACTATGGTGTGTTACCACCGGTAAATGCAGGAGTACTAAATGAACACTTAAAGTGCACAGATACTTAATATATCCCATACTTAATTTGTCACTGACAGTAGTCAGATGAATTCCCCCAATAGTTCAGGTATATTGCCCCTAGCAATGCAGTGGCACCCAATCAGCCCTTCAAATGATATCAGCTCTGATCATTGATACGGGATAAAGGTGCTCAATATATCCTATTTTAAACAGGTCAATAAACGTGGTTCAATAGATCCTATTGGTTATCACTCTGTAATGCAAAGGCTTAGATATCTACTCACGTTATGAAGGGAGGGATGCTGATCAATGTGCCATTCAACCCCTTCAATGATGCGGGGGTGGGGGGAATTGCTGGTCTTTTAAAGGGACAGCATTTTCGTGTCTGATACCAGCACAAGATGGCGACAGTGTGTGTGTCTGCTTGAGCAAACCCTGGCCGCATATTCCATATCTGAGGAGAGCGCGTGACGGACCAGGCATCAAGATTGCCCTATTCCATCACGATCTAGATGCAATGGTCACCTGGATACCAGCGTAAACAAATCTCGCTGCAATTTGGGGAAAATAGTTGGCCCATAAATCGCAATTGGCCACTTCCAATCATTAAAAAAATATTAATATACATAGTATACCACAGTTTGTCTCCAACCTGTACTGTGAAATGCTTTAAACCATCCCATGAAATGGGTGGGATTGAGTAAACTTGAATTACACCCATCAGCATAATACGAAAGGTCAAACCGACATTCTAACAAATTTCACAGTACCTCGTAAGGATATGTGGGATATATGTGGAGTGCAAACAGTTGTTTCCCAGGAATTTTTCGGTTTACATAAATCGTCCTACTGCAAGCCTCTGGTTACAAAGACCTGTTATGACTGAATAAAGTGGTAGTACTGATAGTCACCCATGGCAAAAGGTATAAGTATTGTGGTGTCTCCTACACCCATATCTATGTCATGAGTCCTATGGACCCCAAATCAGATGGCGATTGTTGTATGTCTAAAGGGATGCTCTACTAATCACCCGTGGTGCTAGGTATGTGTCACAGTACCAACTAAAGTCCGTACATGTGTTAAGTGTAAGTGTTACATGAACAACACTAAGGGACTCGCCTAAAACTAGCTTACATCCATCCACCTATCGGCCATAGAACCAACTCAATTTGGAACACTTATAAACACAACTAACATCAAGTACAAATCTGGAAACAATAACTTCGGTTCAAAATCTATATGAGTGGCTACAGAAAGCTTTTGACATCCTGATACCACTCAAAACCACACAACAGCACAAAAGAACAAAAGCGCCTTGGAGAAACTTAGAAATAAAAGACATAAACCAACAAATTCGAAAGCTGCAACGTACCTGGCTCAAAATAAACGCCAAACAGACAAACTTCACCTACATAAAATTAACAGATTATACAAGTCAGCTATCAAAAAAGCTAAGAAAAGGTACTATTCAGACAGAATGCTAAATGTGCAAATAAAGAATTCTATAAAATACTCAATGAATTTCGTAAACCAAATTGCCTAGAAGGAACTCATCCTGTTACTCAATATTTTCATGACAAACTGGCAAATCATTACACAGACAAAGCAGAGACATTGGACTTAAAACAGAAAGAAAGCACCAGCACTAAGCCCTGTACAAAACAACAATCCAAGAATACTCTAACCCATCCTCTCCGTTCCTTCCGACAAATCTCTCACAATGAATTTATGGACCTGGTCAAAGCAAGCAGGCCTGCCGGCAGCCCTCCTGACCCCTGCCCACCACAAACTTTCAAGACAATTCTCTTAACGACCTCTGCTGCCACTCCAGTAAAAAGAATCATCAACGATTCCTTAACTACCGTAATAATTCCAGAAGAACTCAAAAAATCACACATCCGCCCTTTACTGAAGAAAACAAACTTGGACCCGCTGAACCCAAACAACTACAGACCCATTACAAATGGACCTTTCCTGGGCAAACTGATAGAATGAGCAGCGTTCGCCTAGATGTCACAATTCATTGAAGAGAATGACATACTCTCAGACTTCCAAACAGGATTCCATTCGGGAAGAGGCACTGAATCTGCCCTCCTTGCCATCTGGGATGACCTGAAGAATACAGATGACCGCAGCGGGGTTGATGCGCTACTCCTCTTGGACCTCTCGGCTGCCTTTGACACGGTTGACCATGACACTCTGAAACAAAAACTCTATGAAGCCGGCATAGAGGGAGCTGCTCTAGACTGGATCACGTCCTACCTTCAAAACAGAACTAATGTCATCCATACCCCACCTTTCGCGTCCAAACCATACTCCACGAAAGCAGGGGTCCCTCAAGGTTCTATCATCTCGCCCATACTTTTCAACATCTACATGAAGTCATTACAGGTACTGATCAATCAATTTCACCTCACGTGCTATAACTATGCAGTTGACACGCAAATACTCCTTCAACTGGAATGTCCCAAAGACATTGAAAAATGCCCAATTTTCAGTTGTCTCAGAGCTGTGGATCAGTGGATGACTTCTCAAATTGAATGCTTCAAAAACTGAAATACTCACATGTGGCGATTGGAAACATTACGACCCGCTTGCCGCCTGGCCTGATGTACTGGGATCACAATCTAAATTATCGAAGGAAGTAAGAAATCTCGGAATAATCATGGACCCCACACTGTTGATGAATGCCCAAGTGGACAAACTAGTAAAATCAAGCTTTGTCATTATAAAAACGCTGCAATTAATTTTCCCTCATTTAGGATTTCCACACAAGGTCCAAGCTACCATCTTCCCTTGTTCTGTCCAAACTCGATTACGCCAATAGCCTCTACCACGGATCACCTTTAACGACCATGGAAAGACTACAACGGATTCAGAACTCGGCTGCCAGACTACTCTTGCATATCAAACCGCGAGACCACATCTCACCTGCCTTGAAAGCCCTGCATTGGTTACTGGTTGCTAGAAGATCCACATTCAAGCTACTTTGTATCACCCACAAAGCAATACATGGGATGGGACCGCTCTTCATCAGGAATAAAATCGCCAAACACATTCAACAAAGGAACCTATGCTCTAAAGGGGCATCTCGCCTCAAAATCCCAAAGATACAAGAAAAAAAACATGGGTGGCACATCCTTCTCTGTTCAAGCAGCCAAACTATGGAACTCTTTACCCCCCAACATAAGATCCACCGACAACATCCTTATCTTCAGAAAACTACTCAAGAATTGGCTCTTCCCCACCTAAGCACCATATGCAAACAGAAATTTACAGCATATTCCTGTGTATATAAGCATTTATTTTCACTATAGATATGTACCTATCTTTGTGTATTGCTTTGTATAAACATGTAGAATAAATATGTTGTTGTAAATAAATAAATAAATAATAATAAAAAAATAGTTGGTCTACATGTACTTACTTCCATTGTGCATCTATGTACCTTCCATGTACTTGGATCTGTGTGTCTGTTACCTTTCTCCTGAAAAAGCATATCCAATGCACTACCCTATTTCTCATCCTGTACCTCTATCAATATCTTTAATCTATATATACTTACCTCCTTTATGCATCTATATACTTTCAATGTACTTATGGATCTATATATTTATCACGTTCTTCTAATTTAGCATTTCAAATGCACTACCCTATTTCTAAGCCTATACTTCTCTCAATATATCCTCTGGCCCAACCTTCTGACTCATCTCAAACTTCTTTCCACTACTCTTTCCAATGCACTACCCTATCTCTTACCCTATGTCAATATATCCTCTACATCCACTCTCTCATTTATCCCAAACACCATACCACTACTATGATCTCAAAATAACCCTTTCTAGACTCTCCAATACTCTACCCCTCCTTGCATCATCTGACACCTATTTTACTATACCGATTCCCCAAAACAAACCTTTATAAACTCTCCCCTCTGACTCTTCCCCTCAAAAAACCCTTTTTACTCACCCAAAAGCCTCCTCCTACTGCAATAACCTAAAAAAACAAAATCTCACTCTTCTGCCCCTCCACTATCCTTTTCAATCAAAATAACAGACTAACATGTTCACTTCTCAATTTCCATATTCCACTATACTAATTCACCACTAATCCTTTATTGGTTCCAGAGTAGCTGCCAATGAAGCGTTTCAACACCCCATCAGGGTTACTAGCGCTATATAAATGCAAACCTTTTTCCCTTTTCTACTTCTACCCAACCATTCTCAATCCAAATAACTGACTAACATATCCACCACTGAAATTACTTTCATGTTTTGCCATACTATTTCAACAGTAATCCTTATGGGTTCCAGAGTAGCGTGCTACTCGCCAATAAAGCGCTTCAAAACCCCCATCAAGGGGTAGCAAGCGCTATATAAATAAAAACCTCTTTCCCTCTTCTATCCCGCAGCCTACCCTTCTCTATCCAAATAACTAAACAACATATCCACCAATCAAATTACTTCATACTTCACTATACTAATTTTTAACACTAATCCTTTATGTTTTCCGGAGTAGCGTCCTAATCGCGAGAAAAGCACTTCAACACCCATCAGGGGTAACAGGTGCTACATGAATGCAAACCTTTCTTCCCTTTTATCCCTCCGCTACCCTTTTCACTTCAAATAACTGACTAATTATCCACCACTCAAATTACTTTCATATTTCACCATACTAATTCAGCACTAATCCTTTATTGGTTTCCGGAGTAGCGTGCTTCAACACCCCATCAGGGGTAACAAGCACTATATACATACAAACATTTTTTTCCCTCTTCTATCCTTCTGCTATCCTTCCGAATCCAAATAACTGACTAACCTATCCACCACTTAAAATGTACTTGCATGTTTCACTATACTAATTCAACACTAATCCTCTATGGGTCCCGGAGTAGCGCGCTACTCGCCGAAAAAGCGCTTCAGCACCTCATCAGGGGTAGTAACCGCTATTTAAATGCACTTACAATACAATACAATATGTATAATTAACACTATTACATGTATTCCATTGAGATAATATTTTCTTTTGGGTTAAGTTATCATGTTCCTTCTTCTTATGTAAGTGTTGTGCCAATTGAATATTTGTATGTTTCACTAAAAACCCAAATGTATTAACTCTTTAGGGCCAGATTACAATGTTGGATGGACCTGAGTCCGTCCTACATCGTTTGGAAACTGGGACCGAACGACCTCCCGTCGTCGGTCCAAACCCAGCAATTAGGATGTGACCGAACACCGTCGCATTCCTATTCTTTACAATGGGAGCATGCATTTCGACCAGAATACATGCTCTCATTGTAAAGAGCTGAGGTGCAGTTCATCTCTGCCCACGTGGCAGGCACAGAAAGGTTGTTGGAATCTGCCATCGTAATCCATCGGGCGGAAAGAGCCACCCAAGGGATTACTGGAGGCTTTCCGATTGGCAAACGGGCACTCCGAGGATTCCTTTCCGACCGACCCCATCAAAATGGGTTGGTCGGAAAGGCATCCAAACAGCCGATTACGATGCCTTAGGAATGGCTCCAACCGAGGGTCAGAGCCGTTTCCTACGGCATTGTAATCAAGCCCTTAATGTATGGACTGGCTACTGTTCATTTTTTGAGACTTGTGAACTATTCAAATACCTATTTCTAAATTATTTGACTGTGTGGTACAATCTGATTCTGATGTGTGTTTGGTGTAAAAAAGCAGAATAAGTAATTTGATAAATGCACTCGGATTTCATATGAGGTGTATATGACAAAAGTGTTATGATCTATGGTTAATATTAACACGGAAGGTCTAGCAATCGAATGCAAATATGCCTTGTCTTCTCAAGATGACATGACTGATGTACATGATCTCACTGACTTCTATAACTCCACTATCTCTGGTATAATGGATTCCATAGCACCTCTACAACAAAAAAATGCCTCCTTCAAAATCTCCAAACCCTGGTTCAATGACAACCTAAACTCTGAACGCCGCAATTTAAGGGTAGCTGAACGTTTATGGAGATCAAAACCTTCCGCGGATCATCTAAAAGTCCTTAGCTCGGTAAGGATCTCCGATAATAAAAAAATCAAGACTGCTAAGGCCGATTACTTCAGATCCCAACTTATTCAAGCCTCAAATCGCCCTAAGAAACTTTTTGAAATTGTCAAACAACAATCAGCGAAAGCACCCAACCACCTTGACTCAGAAGACAACTCTCCTTCATGCGACGATCTGGCTGTTTTCTTTATGGACAAAACTAAACTCATCAGTATTGACCTCGAATCTAAGAAGGCCCTTCATCTATCATATGAGATTCCGGCTCATCCTGCCCTCTGTGAGAGATTAAAGCCTCTTAGTATTAGCACCAAGAACAAGGCCACTTGGAGCTCTTTCACTCCCCTCAGTGAAAAAGACATCTACAAAACCCTTCTTAGTATCAACCCTTCTAATCACTTCAGCGAGGTGTTGCCACCGTCTGTCTTAAAAGAAATCAAGGATGCCTTCATCCCCCTTTGGACAAAGATTGTCAACACCTCTTTATCACAAGGCAAGATCCCCGAATGTCTAAAAGCAGCTCAGGTATCACCCATTCTTAAAAAACCTAATGCAGACAGAACTGATCTCAACAACTTTCTTCCCATCTCCAACATCCCCACTCTGGCTAAGCTCCTAGAAAAATGCATGCAATCGCAACTCTGCACACACATTGAGAATTTCAAACTCTTGGATCAACATCAATCTGATTTTCGGAGCAGTCACAGCACTGAATCGGCGCTCACTCACATTATGGATGACATTTTAAAAATGTTAGACCATAACGAATCCTGCCTCCTAATCCTCCTTGATCTTTCCTCAGCTTTCGACACAGTTAATCATGACAACCTCTTAGCCATTCTGGAACACAGGATGGGCCTTTCCGGTCTGGTATTGCAATGGTTCTCGTCCTTCATTCACAATAGATCCCAAAGAGTCAAGGTGAATCAATCTCTAACTCAGCCTTCTACAGTCTCCATGGGGTCGCTCAATGGTCTGCCCTTTTCCCATACTCTTTAATATTTTCCTGGAACCATTAGCGAATGCCCTAAACTCCATGAATATTCTTTTTCATATGTATGCGGATGACACGCAACTTTACCTGAAAGTCACCTCCTCTGAAGACTTTACTCCACTCAAGTCCACCCTGACGAATACCCAAAACTGGCTAATTGAGAACCACCTCCTGCTTAACACCGCCAAAACAGAATTCCTTCTCATATCTCCTCCTAATCACACCCCAAGATAGACCTCTGGATGAAACACCTCACTGCCTTCAACTGCTCACCTCATATCATTGATTCAGCTAAATCTCTCAGAATCACCCTGGACTCGCTCTTGAACATGAAGAATCATATTAGTAAGATGTGTAAGGGTGCTAACCACCAAATGAGGATTCTTAGAAATCTAAATGCATTCCTTCCTCAAGAGGACTTTAAGCAGGTGGTTCACGCGCTTATCCTGCCGAGACTAGACTATGGCAGCGCTACGCTCTGTGACCTCCCCAAATATACCTTGGCCCCACTCAGGGCTTCCTTGAATGCCGCTGCTAGATTGATTACAGGTACAAAAAGAAATTAACACACATCCCAGCCCTAAGATCCCTAATTTGGTTACCCCCAGAAGCAAGAATACAACGAAAGATTGTTTGTTTGACGCACAGAGCCCTCCATTTCAAAACCCCCAGTTACCTGGCTCAAAAGCTAGAACTATCAGGAGGGGGTGGACCATCAAGAAGTGCAAATTCTCTCCTATTGATACCTCAGACCTTTCTCAAAAAGAGAACGAGGCTCAGAACTTTCTCTGGCTCGGCACCGAAGATCAGGATCTCTCTCCCACCGGAAGTCCGCAGAATCCCCCACATGGCTGCCTTCAAACATGAAGTAAAAATAATCCTAATGAACAAGTTCTTGCCTTAAATGGTCATGGATCGTCTGATTTTTCAATGACGACTGACTCCACTCTTTTTGGCCAAACAACTGTAAAGCTTAGGGTTGTCCGTTATACCCTATTAAAGTAATGTTTGTTCTCATCCTGGTACATTGTTATTAGTTAATTATGTTTTTCTTTGTTACCCCCTTTGCAATTTCCCCTTTGTTCTTTCCTTCCATTATATGAAGCGCTCTGATGCCATTCGAGGTCATGTTTGCGCTATACAAAACTTTATAAATAAATAAATAAATGTGTCTATTTAATGTATTTAATTTCTATATGATCCCTCCCCCAGAATCCTTAACTGTATTAAACACCGTTTTGTGTACTGCATGCTGCAATTGCAACATGGGTAATGGCCTGTGACCATCAGCAATCTCCATAGGGTATATTCTGATTGCTCTTTCCTAAGTGCAGGCCTAGAATGGGCTCAACAATTGCCTACGTTTGAACTTTTTGGTGAGGAAAACCTCTTAGGAAGTTGGATACTATTTAAGAGCTGCACAAACGAGTCTCTCAGAACAATTATAGAGAAGCAATAATCAGAAGATGTGAGTCACATTGGACCGACACGCCTATTCAGCACCTGAATACCCTCATGGATGTAAAGTTTGCGCTTTACAAATCAGAATTCATTCATTCATTCATGGGATATCGGAAAATACGGTGCTTGCTAAGTCTTCCAGGACCAGTGCTTAATGGCTCTTCTCCACATAACCACCATACTCAAACAGATAGAAATATACAGCATATCTCTCTGTACAGAAGCATTTGTTTTTACTATAGATATGTACCTATATATGTGTATTGCTTCGTATAAAAGTGTAGAATACTTATGTTTACATTTTTTTAAATTAAATATAGATATTTATTAGTTCTGCTTAACAAATGTACATGATAGATACATTATTCTATGTTTTTAACATGTATCTAAGTAAATGCATAAATAAGTACACATTTTTATCATAACTATTTATCGATAATTGCTTTACTATTGATCCCCAAAAATATATATATAAAAATAAATAGAACTAATTTAAAGTACAACATTTGAAAGCCATAGTTTATTTAATGAATCTTTAAGCTACATATACTACCTTCCTTTATGCATCTATATACCTTCCATGTACTTTTGGGTCTATATTTGTATTACTTTTGAATCTATATATTTATTACTTTTACATATTTATTACTTTTCTTCTAATTCAGCTTATCCAATGCAGTACCCTATTTTTCACCCTATACCACTCTCAATATATCATCTAGCTCAACTCTCTGACTCATCTCAAACCTCTTTCTACTACTCTTTTCAATGCACTAGCCTATTTCTCACCCTATACCTCTATCAACATATCCATTACCTCCACTCTCTCATTCATCCCAAACCCCATACCACTATTATGATCCCCAAAATAACCCTTTTGAGACTCTTCCCTACGCCAACCCTCCTTGCATCATCGAACTATTCCGATTTCCCTAAAAACAAGCCTCTCTAAACCCTCCCTTTGACTCTTCCCCCTCCTCCTCCCTTTTACTCACTAGCCTGCTACTCGCCGAAGAAGAACCTAGACGCCCTGTCAGGAGTAGTAAGCGCCATATAGATGCAATTACAATACAATATAAAAAAATACGCTTACGGGCCTAAATTTTGCTGCCGAATGCCCTGGCTGCCAAAGGATGCTGCTGAACACTGGTGTTGCAGAATTCGTGATTCCACATCATGCCTCTTGCTTTCACCACCCTCCCCTATTCTCCCTCTTGCTTTAGCTCACGCTCGCGGGCTCTTTGTCAGCCCGGCTTCCTCTCTCTTACTCCGGGTCAAAATCTGATGATAAATTTCAGTCTTTGTCCCCAAATATGAATGTTGGTGCCCACCATCTGCAACCACTGGCACAAATTAAGCATAGTGATCTGACAACAGCCTACGTCAGTGTATTTCTATCTATAACACTTGATTCTGTACCAAAACTGGACTCCATGTTCCAAGATACTCTTTGCTGCCCCATAAGCAGATGGGTCGAGGATTAAGATTTGAAAAGACCCACTCAGGCGTGACATGGCGCATCCCTGGCTTAGGCTGTTCTTGACTCTCCCTTGTCTAAGTCCATGCAACAGCGAGGATGCTAGTTACTCAGCCATATTACCTTTTATTTCTTCTTTGCTCGTGACAGGTCACATCTATCTAGGTACTCCTCTTTTATCTAATTAACGCACACAAGCCCTCCTGCGTGGAGTCCAGGAAGCAAGTCTGTGTGTGCCCATGCTTGTTGGATTCCATCTTTTGCCACTTTTATGCATCAAAAGGAGTTTTCCCTTTGGGTCAAGAGGTTGTCCCAAGAAATGGTCACAAATATGAGGAAAATTGAATGAATATGAGTGAGAACAATATACAGAATATAGGAATAGGATCACCAAGGATAGATGCTAGAGATGGGAATGTAAAAGCATGATTCACTGTAAATGCATTGATCTGTGTGATATTTGCAACTACAATTGTAACACATTAATGTTATAATTAATAAAAAAATAAAAACGAGTTTTCCCATTGCTTCAGGTGCAGCATGACCTGCACTTGTATAGTTGTGTTCATTGGTTGTGTGTGAAGTCGGGAGCAGGTCACTATCAGAGCGGTGCTGATGATGACAACAACAGACGTAGTAAGGAGCCTGAAGAAAGCAAACAGGCAGCAGCGCAGCTCCCCCAGGGCCCTCTGACCTGTGTGTGCATCAACTCCTGGTCTGGAGTGCAGACTCCGGCGCGTGTGTGATCTTGGTGCTACACCTGTTTTTATCGTTTAGAGCTGCCTGTGAGCTCCAGCATCTGTTAGTCCCATCTGCAAGGGACCTGCTGGGCATTTGGTACCGTATTTGTCCTGTTCTACAAAGGGAAAGGTTTATGAATGCCAGCGGGTGAAGGAGTCTTACTTTGGACAACATTGTAATTGCATTTATATAGCGCTTACTACCCCTGACGAGGCGTCAAAGCTATTTTCGGCGAGTAGCACGCTACTCCGGAACCCATAAAGGTTTAGTGGTGAATTAGTATAGTGAAATATGAAAGTCATTTGTGTAGTGTATATGTTAGTCAGTTATTTGGATTCAGAAGGATAGTGGAGGGATAGAGAAGGGAAAAGGTTTGCATTTATATAGCGCTTGCTACCCCTGATGGGGTGCTGAAGCGCTTGATCAGCGAGTAGCACACTACTCCGGAACGAAAACAGCAAACCAAACTTTGTAAAACAGAGAAGATAGGGTAATAATGTCTCCTATTGACACGTCCAGGGTCAATTAATATTCCAAGATGCAGAAACTTTTTCATTTGAAAGAACAGGACTTTTCACTTTAGTAAAATATTCGTTCAGTGTGGCAGTAGACTCAAATGGTATTTTTTAGAGGCAAACAGGAGCCAGGCCACCAATTTGATGGACTAAAGGTTATAGTGTAAATTATGAACTCTTCTCTTTCAAACCCTTGACTCTTTTCATAATAGGGTTTTGGATCGTAACACACACTGTGGGTCAAATTGTTGTTGCTTTGGGCACCATCTGAAAATATCAACAAGCATTTACAATGCAACGGTCTCGGCATTGTTAAAGTTAGAGCTATTGGCATTGCTCATGTCATTATTTTTGTTTATGTTTTTGTTTTTAAAACATTTAAAGAAATGGCATTGTTATTTACAATGTCAATAGCTTAATCACTCTCAAATGCAAGACCTATTGCATTTGCACCCACACACAGAGCCACCCACACAAAAAAATCGAGCCACCCACACACACAGAGCCACTCACACACACAGAGCCACCTACACAGAGCAACCCACACACAAATAGAGCCACCCACACAGAGCCACCTACACACACAGACAGCCACCCACGCATAGAGCCACCTACAAAAAAAGCCACCCACACAGAGCCACACACAGAGGCACAATATAAATATTTTACTATTCGTATGCGAAATGTTGAAATTGTATTTTGATAGGTAGGATGTGGTGGAAAAAAGGAAAAACATTTAAAATAAAGATAATCCCGTTGTATGATACTTCCTACGCGGTCACGAATTAAGAACCCCATAGGATTTGAAAGTTCATCAAATTAAATAAAAAAATCGACTCTACTTGTGCAGGCATGTGTACATGGTATTGTGTCCATTCGAATATTACAAACATGGTAACTAAATAACCAAAAGTATTGCAAAATCAATATAACCCCCCAAAAAATCGCTTTGAGAAAATGACCCTTTGTTGTGTGTTAACGCATCGCATATATGATTAAAGTCGGGATAATCCCTAAAAATGTAGAGAGTGGAGAGACTAAATGAGAGAGCGCCAAGGCCAAGTGACAGAGAGAGGGTCAGTGAAAGAGTAGAGAGGCCCGGTGAGAGGGTCAGAGGAGAGCAGAGAAGTAGATTGTTAGAAAGGCCATGTAAAGGAGCAGAGAGGCCAAGTGATAGTGCCTGGGGAGAGCAGAGAAGCACATTGACAGAGAGGCCATGTCACGGAGCAGAGAGGCCAAGAGATAGAGTCTGAGCAGAGAAGTAGATTGTTAGAGAGGCCATGTAATGGAGGAGAGAGGCCAAGTGACAGGGCGTGGGGAGAGCAGAGAAGCACATTGACATAGAGGCCACCGAGTAAAGTAGGCTTAATTTTCAGTTAGTTGTGAATTTATCTCAAATTATCTATTTAAGCCAAATTACAAGGCGTTCCATTTTAACCGGTTCAACATATCCACTGCGTGCAACCTGTGTTGGTGCGTGCACCTGAATCTGTACAGCCGGGCCAAAGTTCCCCCTACCTTATCACGAGCGAAGCATTACACCATCTTACAAATGTACGATTTTTTTTAGAGTTTCTCTCAACATCTAGACTACTTGTAATAGCAATAGTTGCCAAAATATATTTTCCAATGGTATGTTTAAGAGCAGCAAGCGCGTTTTCTGACTCAAGAACCAAAAGCCTAAACGACTACTTTTGTGAAACACATTTCTGTGGTATTACCGGTCATTACTGCTGAGTTAGGAACAGATCTCTATTGTATTACCCGATGGTCATTACTACTGAGTGAAGAACAGTTGAGCAGATATGGTGCACACCGGAAAACGAATATACAAAACAGTTTGATGCACACTAGGCTCCAACTTGTCTTTCTCCAGCGCTCTTAATACATCCTTACCCGGTGTTGCGCAGTCTGTTCCCGGATATAGAGGTAGGCTGCAGTGTTCCGGTACTGCGGCCCCTGAAGAAGCCGCAGCTCACGCAGTAGTGCCCGGAGTATGTGGGCCGGGGAGCCCAGCGCAGCCATGCTACAAGCCAGAGCTAGAATGCAGATTCGACGTCAACAAGGGTGTCATAGAAGAAGGACTTATAAATGTCATTGAGGCCATGTTGGAATGAATCGCGATCTCAGTTCCAAGATTGTTTACGGGCATGCAAAAAAAGCACGTCTAGAGTTGCGTCTCTGGGGCAGACATATTTAAATCAGTCAGTACACTTCCAGCCTACTTAATATTCATTTTTCAGGACGTAGCTGGTGCAGCCATCTCGAAGTGGTGATTAGCTCCGCCGAAGGAAGCGGGGAGCTGTAAAAAAAAAAAAAAAATGTCTAATCTAAATTATAGTGTTTGCACTCTTTTAAACTTAGTTTAAGCATTTTTTCATTTTGCTATAAAATTATAATCTGACCGATAGTCGTACATAGTATATCTGCAATAACACCTCCCCCCTCCCCCGCGCTATCAATTACGGCTCCTGCATCACGTATTATGCGCATTTGAAGTACTCGGTGAATGTCTCTGTTGCAGCAGGCAGGGTTTTAGGCTGTCAATGTCAATGCTTGTCAGCAAAGTCTACGGTTGTTAGATCAGATGTTGTTGTGCCCTATCATGTAGGTAGCCTTTGAAGCTTAGTGGCTGTTGGGGGAAAACGGTAGACCATTTTCAGCACGCACATTCATCTCTCTTTGGGTTATCTAATGGACACAAACGACTGGGACAGTAGTCGAAATGGGAGTGAAACAAAGTCGGGGCTGCAGAGGATGTCTCGCCGCTCTCCCTCTCAAGGCCCCGGGGCACATCGTTTTCAGAGCACTTTGCTGAAGTAAAGCCGGCTCTTTAGAAGCTCGAGCCATCACACACAGTGCACTCTTTTACTGTTTTCTTTCAAGAGGCACAAGAAGCGATGCCATTGGTAAAAAGAAGCACACCACTGCCTTTCTCCAAAGCGAAGCAGAAATGCCTCGGAGAAACGCAGTGGCGTTTTCGGATTCGGGGGCGTGTTTTGCTTTTCTCTCCTCTTGCCATTGGCTGGAGGAGATAATTAGAAAAGTAACGAAAAAACACGCCCCCGAATCCGAAAAGGACGGGGCCTGTTCGGAGTGACAAAGCCTCTTCTCCAATGGCTGGCCAGCATTCAAGAGGCCAGCCAATTGAGAACAGGGGAGAAGAGGGGCGGGTTCAAGCCCCTCTTCTCCAAAACATTAAATCTCCGACTTCCGGTTCTGCCTTCGGCAGACCGGACGGTCCTCGACCTAAAAATGATATATTGCAAGGTCAACAACTTATTGCTGGCAAACCATGCCCAACAAGACCTGTGCACCACTCTTAGGTCAGAAAGTTCTGCCGGGCTAGCAGGTGTTGCACGCTAAGTGGGCACAGCTTCAAATCCAAGTTTGACGTTTATCCCGAAGAGAAAGCACAGCTGCATCCGTCCTATGGATTGGCGGCGAGGCCTTTGATTTGTTTATTTTTAGAAGCCTCCACCCTGTAGGGCTGTCGCAGCATCATAAAATATTATGTAATCGATCCCAGCTGTAAGTAGGATTGTATTTGATGGGGTCCCTGTCACAAACCCCACAAGTGTCCCTCTGTATTGCATTTGACGGGGTCCCTGCCACAAACCCCCCAAACGTCCCTCTGGGTTTCATTTGACGGGGTCCATGTCACAGACCCCACAAATAGCGTATAACGTGGATCCCCATTGGGTTTATTGCAGGACGGTTCAGAAATCTTTTGGTAAAAAGTAGAAGAGGTCTATTCTGCTATTTCCACAGAAGTTAATAGGAAAATATTGCGACCTATGACAAACGCGTTTCAGGAGTAGGATGTGACAGCAAGGAGTAGGAAATCCGCAGGCGACTTACTGTTCCGACTACCATCCTGTATTAATTTAACACATGATGGTCTTATGGGTTTCCCATAAGGTTTTCCCTTATCCATGGGATGATTCTGTGCGGTCTGGTTTGCAGTTTCCGACTGGGACAGAAAATAGGCCCTAGCACCAAAATAAAAGTGCCCCCCATTAGCGATTCATATAACTAAAAGCATGACAAATTAGAGCAGTTTGGAACTTGTGTATAGACACTGTACAGGTGTTTTGCAAGGTATGGGGGACTGCATGCATTTGTGCTTGCTGCAGGCTGTGATCGTGGTAATATTTGAGACATCAACAAAAAACAAGCATTGACAAAGCCAATAGGAGGTCTCACTTTTAAATATCTATGTCTTTTCTTCTCGCTGTACAGCATTAAGACAGATACTCTAAAGCATAAAGGAAAGTTTTTAAAAAAGCAATAAAAAACATAAGTCCGATGACACAGTCACTGGGTCGTTTAATTTTGTAGGTACATGAATTGTAAAAACTGCGATGTTACATACCGCGATAATTTTGATCGCGTTGTAACATCACATATTTGCGTTAAACATGCATGCACACATCTGCAAATGATGCAGCCCAGAGGCCATGTCTTGGCACTTAAAAAAAAAAGATGTTTAGTAGGGTCCAGGTCACGGAGAGCAGGGGGTAGCAAAGTGGGGAGTGACGCACAAGAATACAGGAAAGCGACATAGAGAGCAGGGGGGCAAAGAAGCACAAGGACAAACAAGAGCGACATGGGGGTTTTGGGAGAGAAGCATGCTGACGAATGAGAGCAACATGAGGGGACATAGGAGCACATTGGCGAGAGCGAGCAACAGGGCCATGGGTGGGGGCCAGAAGCACACAGGCGAGAGACCAACAAAGAGCCCGTGGGAGGCGGGAGAGAGATGCACATGAGGGAAGCAGCTCAAAGACACATGCACTCTCATGGAGTGCTTCAACAAAAAGAAAAAAGTAGTTCCTAATGCTCAAGGGAAGGGCAAAGCAAAAGAAAAGGAAGTGAAGCTGAATTGATATTACGAATAAGGAACAAGCAAATGAGAGTCAAAATGAAGCCAACCAATGGTAAGCAGCGGGCAGGCTCTGAGCCCACTTTAAGCTAACAAAATGTCTTGCAAGCAACAGTGCATGTGCTGGCTCACGCAAGACCTAAAAAGGGCCTACAAGAGGGCAACAAACAGCCAAAACAATTGAC
This sequence comes from Triturus cristatus, assembly GCF_964204655.1. NCBI lineage: Eukaryota > Metazoa > Chordata > Amphibia > Caudata > Salamandridae > Triturus > Triturus cristatus. The sequence continues at coordinate 832,087,731 of NC_140581.1, forward strand.
TCACACACTAACCTGCCAGACCAACCCTTTCTGGCCCTGCCAGATTGCCCTATACGCCACTCTGACACTGCTGGTTTGTTGCAGTCTCCTTGGCATGATTAACAAATTAGTCAAGCTACATGCAAACCGTGCTTTTAGATTATTTAATTCATTCCACCAGCAAAACGTTAAAAATCACACAGCAACAGGCGCAGCAGAGGACAGACAAACACATTATTCCATCTGATACGACTAATCTGATTACAGTATATTTTGTCTGTGAGCCGCTCGTGTTGCAGCTACTTCCTTTTTCATGATCAAAAGCTAAAGATCAAAGCCATCATCAAACCCTGTACTTTAAATAAATATAATTGTGACAGCAGAGCAGCCTCTTTCATGGAAATGAAACAGAATACTCCCACCTCAGCGTATCCTTTGCAAGCCCAACTAAGGACTTGTTTCGTGTCTGCATGTGAGAAATGGTCATTGACTGCTCGTGACTATTTAGAACACAGGGTAATTTTGGGAGGATGTTCAGTGGGGTGCATGTGAAGGGATGTGGTCAGGTATTTTTAGCACTGCAGTAAGCTTCACAAGTCCAACAATATACTCATAGCTAAACCACGATAATGCTGGATCCGGCGGCGGCTCCTCCACTGTGGCGGAGGAGTGTCGCCCCCCCCCCCCCCGCCAGCAGCTTCAAAATGTGAAAAGTAAAACGATAATAAAACATGTTTATTTTCGTTTTATTTTTCCTGCGATGGCTGAGTCGTGGGGACGGGGCCATCGTGATGGTTGTCATGGAGCAGGAGTGATGGGCACTGCTATCAGTGCACATGTCGGGTTGGCCGGGCATCTAAGGACGGCCAAACCGGCATGGTCACTGGCTTGTCTCTAACCCAAGCTGTGTTGCTGGATTAGAGACAGCAGGCACAAGCTCCAGGTCTCTTTGGGAGCGCGAATCATGCCAGCAGCATGAGAGCAGCGTCTGGATTGGCCGCAGGGGAGTCTGGGATCCTGTGCCTGCAGTGGACTGGAGCAAGAGAAGGAGAGAAGAGCGGCAATGTGGCAGGTAAGTTATTTGTTTTTGTGTTTTGTTGTTTGTTATGCCGCCATCCCGTTCCCGCCCCACTACTTTGGTTTGACACCAGCCGCTACTGGCTGGATCTCGTGTTGATAAACATGGTGCAAGTTCAATGTGGGGGAAAACCTTGCTGCACTGTATTGTACTGTACTGTGGTATTTGTATAGTGCTACGCCCCACATGTGTGGGGCACTGAAGTGCGTACACATACACATAAATATCTATGCCATGTAGAATTTGTGGTTGAGTTTGTGTTGTTTTGAGCCTATTTGGGAAGTGTTGCCATACTGTAAATGATGACCACCGAGGTACGGTTATTGTGTTATGCAGCTCCTGGCGGTGCGATGGGTGAGGGCATGTGAGAGACAGACATGCAAATTATAGTTATAAGGAGGAATTACCAGCTCAGCCACAGGGGCATTGGGATGCTGTGAACCTGTGCACCAGAAAGGGGGGTAGTTAGGAATGGCACAGTATTCATACAGTGCCATGCAGAAATGTTGTTGAATAAGTAAATAGATACTAAAATGGCAGGAATGGCAATAGGTAACAAAAGCAATAGCCACAAACTACTTTTTTTTATTTATTTAATTTTGTACTGTCTTTTGCTGAACAAAATACATCACAAGAAGGAGAAAGTATGTGGAACAGCAATCAACTCTGGCAACCGGAGCAGCACCAGAACAAACTTTAAAAGGCCTAGGTTCTGGCTACTCCTGCTAGGACGAAGGAAGCCAAAATTTGAGCAGGTGTTCACGCCCTAAACCCCTTTCAGGCTCTCATAGGCAGGCAAACCCAAGTTGGGTCATAGTTCAGTCGCCAGCTAAAGGGGCACCCTGTACATGTGAAGGGGAGTGATGAAGCGCTAGCCAGGTTGCTGCTCTAACAGTGCAAGAGCAAATTGTCTAGTCTAGTGTTATCATGTGGTTCCCACTCTCCTTGCTCACCCAATAATTTTCAAGGATTCCAGAGACCCTTGTTCTTTCTAGTTACATTCTCCTGACCTTCTAGAACTTCCTCTTAGAAAAACTTCCACTTTCATTATTAGTAGTGAATGATGTTTTGGGGTAAAAAATAGACAGCATAGTGAAAGGAGACTTACCCTTCTTTCAGCCAGGGCAGCAGCATGGGATGGATTTGGTAGCTCACAATGTGCTCAATCTTAGCCCAATTCTTCTCTGACCTGTGAGCCGTGTGAAAACGAGTTTTCGTGTATGCCTCCACAAGTGAACTTCCCTTCCTAGAGCCTTTGCCCGGTCTACTTCTACTCTACTCCTCCCAGGTGGGCAACTCTGCTCTGACCTCTAGCCAGAGGCCTTTCAACTCAAACATTAGTAGTCAACAGGTGCCATTTACTGCCATGGACAACTCCTAATTGACCCCCTCACAGCGGAGTTTGTCGATTGAGTCCATTGGTTAATGCAGCTTTGGGCGCCTCTGGGAGAGCAGCGCCTTTGCCCGCCTTGTTCATTCAAAAACTCTGGCCTTGGGTCGTACTGTCACACTGCAGGGAAGAATTAGACTACCCTTTACTCTTGTAAGGCTGGCCATTATTAGGAATGTGAGAAATTCATGTCATATGCTTTTGCACTTTGACACAAAACTTTGGCAAAATTGAAAAAAATAATGCGTAATTAAGCGAAATGCAAATCCATCATTTTGAGCTATATTGTTGCATCTTTATTGATTCTTCACTTAAATCTTCACTGGAGAGTTTGTGCTGCATGCAACCCATATGAAATCGTCTTGCATGGCGTCTGCCAATCACAATGGCACTGGCTGGTGTTTCAGGAGCGGCTAGGCACGTTTCACTGACTGCGGAGACATTGGTGGCGGTCAGGAGGCCTGTCTTCTAGTGACCTAGTTATATAGCTGAGAACTGAAGTTTAAAATTATGAAAGCAGACACCGCCCCAAAACCTGCTGCTTCAATCACAACTTCACATCTTATTTCAATGATGGTTTTGATACACATATTTGGTCTGATAGATGTCCTAGCCCCTGCTTTCATCCACGTCAATAGTCTGTGATTTAAGTGATTTTACTATTCTACTAGGGTCATCTGAACCCATGAGGAGTTCTCAAGTAGTAAGCTACTGATTCTCATTTCACTGCTCCTTAAGGAAGCTGCTACCCCCTACTCCAAGAAGCAAGCATCCAAACTTAAGAAAGGTAAAGACTTGACCTTGGCAGTGCTGGCGCCGAATCCTGCCAGGGTCACGCACACTCCTCGACTCCCTGGTGCTTTGCACTTTGGCCCATCGAGCAGGGCTCTGGATGCTCACACACTCTCACACTCGAATTACATTGGTGCTGATGCAGCTCAAAGCTTTCCCAATTATCTTTCAATGGAAACCAGAAGCAAAGTAAGCCCACATCTCCTCTTTCAATATTAACCTTCACACACTGGCGAGCTTAAAGGAGCTCTTTCAGTAAAAAAAATAAACAGTGCTGTTGGAGACTAGGATCTGCACTTATGTTGCCCCCACTTTTTTCTGATGTATCCACTGGTTTCTGGCTATAGTCAGGCTGGGTCCCTGCTAATCAGGGCCCCAGTCTCTCTGTTCTCTCTAAACGACTTGGTGTGCATATTAGATGCACTAGTGATTGGATACTGTGGTACCTTATGAGCCCCTAGTATATGGTACCTTAGGTACCTAGGGCATAGGTACTTCACAGGCCTACCAGGGGCTGCAGCATGTATTATGCCACCCCTGGGAAGCAGACTCAATCTGACACCACAGGCCTGCTACTGCAGCCTGAGTGAGGTAGTGTTAGCACTCCTCACTGAGATATAGGTTCCTATATCTCACCATACACACACATATAAACCTATCAGCCACCACTATGGCAGGCCCTATCAATCCTGAGGGCAGGGTGCGTGGTTTACAATGTGAGGGGGCGCCTCTGCATGAGCAGAGCCCCTCTGCAGCTACCAGAGTCTATTCTCTATGGCTGTTTGTGGATGCGGTTAAACCATATACTCTTAAGTGCATTCAAATGCTAACTTTGGAATGACTGCCTCAAAACATGTTGTGTTTGGTGTCAAACAACTTGGAATCATACCCCCACATCAGTCCATGATGTGGGAGCATGATCCCACCCTTCTAGAGGGGACGACATGTAAAACTATAGAAATCCTATCGAGCCCTGACATCACAAAATGGATGCCACCAGCACAGACACTGGGCTGCCCTCCTGCTGCTGACTGAAACTCGCAGTGGAGGAAGCCCAACAAAAGGCATCCTGTCACAGGGAGGTGTCACCACCTTCCAGACAGGATTTAGTGTATTGGGGCTGGGTGAGTGCACTCCTAGAGTGCTTTGAAGTCCTGCACTGGGGGAGCAGTAGGCTCCTCTGTGCATATGCCAGCTCAAACCGGTTCAGGGGCTACCTGCCCCTGCTCTGGCGCGAAACTGGACAAAGGGAAGTGGGTCTAACCACCCCCAACCCTGACCCTCCTAGAGGAGTGGTCATAGAGCTAGTCCCTCCCCTATCTTCACTATAAGATAGCAAGCTTTGCCATTGCAAATCAGATAACCCTGGACGACGCTCTACAAAGAAGAATCCTGGCCCTTCGACGTTCCACTACCTTTGGAAGACAGAAGAATCTCCCTTGGAGTCAAGGAGTGACTCCCCTGCTTGGCAGGCACCAAAAACCTTAATCAACGGTTGCAAACTTTCCCGCTCCCGCTGGAGTTTGAAGTCCCTGCTGCCCCAGAAGTGGATTTCCTGACTTCTCGTCGGCCATTGTGAGTCCCCAGCAAAGCTGTGGCGAGTGGACCCCATGAGTGACGAGGAACAGCAGTACCCGAGGACCGTGCACTATTGTTGAGTGCAAACCCTTCACGACGTTCTACGGACTTGTGCATTGGACCATTTGTGGCCCAAGCCTCCAGCAGGTTTTGCAGTGAAAATCAGAGGCCTACCCCGTCCCGAGTGACCGCGGGCTCCTGTGAAGCATTTCCTGAAGAGGCGCCTTTGTGATCCCTTGCTCATTGGCTTGTGGGTCCCCCAAAGACTTTCTCATCCACTAAAAGGGCTCTCCTGGTTGCTCCAGGCCTGCCCTCACTTACCCTTGCTGGGTGAGTCCCTCAGACCTTGCTGGTCTGCACCATCGACTTTCTTCAGTCTACACGAGACTTGCAGTTGCCAAGGCTTGTTGGCTCCAATCCGGTTGCCGACACCGCCATCAGCTGTAGACGTCGTGGGACACTCCGTATCCAGCTGCTGGTCCTCGTCGATCCCTCCTGGACCTCGTGAGCAAAGAGTCAAAACACCATCGACGACCTGAGATCACCCGACATCTGTGGTCAGCCATCTTCCTGGCCACCGGTCACTGGCAAGTGACCTTGAACACTGTCCCTTCAATTTTCAGGTCTTCAGCATCTCGAATCCATCCTTGGATTCCACCGGACACTTCTTCAGTCGACGCAAGCAGCAAGTCTTGTTTGGTCTCCATAGAAAACAGCGACGCAACCCGACACCAAAAGACACCTATGCACCCGGCTTCCCTGGGTGAGGTAACTCGTGCACTCCAGTGCCCTAGTGTGTGTTGGCCCTCGAAGTACTTACCTTGTAAGTGGCTTGCTTGTAGACTTCCTCGAAGTACCCTAGAACTTTAAAAATCAAACCGTGACTTGCACCATTTTAATCAATAGGGAACCCGCGGCTGTGTTCACACACTGCACGCATCTCCTGTGGGCCTGTTACTTACCTGCTAACACTGCAGAAGTGAAGCCCCAGCGATTCCCCAGGCCCTAGGCCTTGTCATTTTGCAAGTCGACATTCTTATACCAATTTTTTAGTATATGGTCTGGTACGCCCCTAGGGCTCCAGCCATATTTGTGCTTAAATTATTGTGAAACGTTGACATTTGAATTTGTATCTGGTTTCTAATCTCATAAAGAGATTAGTAGAGTGTGTCTAGTAATAAATACATATATATTTGATATATATACCTGTGTGGTGTCCTTTCATTTGGTATTTCAAGAGATTATAAGGTAAAACAAGCTGCTTTACATTCCTCTGAGACTTAGCCTGAAGGCTGCTCTCCACAGCTACCACTAGGATAGCTTTCTTTAAAAGGTTGTCTTAAACCTATCTACCATAAGAGTCGAATTGGACTGGTGCAAGGTGGCCACTATAACTAGTGACCATCATATGCCAGGCCAACTTCTCACAAGTGCCAAAACAGGAATCAAAATGTCCTGGAAAGAAGATTTACAAAACCAGCAGATGGTTTACAAGAAATGCATTACCGGCGTTGCTGTGAACTCTCATCACTCAAAGGCAACCCTACTCTATGCACTCAGAATCGTATATTTTAATATTTTTGAGATAAAAAAATGGTTACCATAGTGTATATTCTGCATCAGGCTTAGGGGTCAAGGAAGACTACACAGGGAAACGCACAGCTGCATAACATTGAATGATCCCATCTGTTGTTGTTGTGTGTTGTGCTGGTGGTCCGTTGTCTCAATGCGCTTATGGCTCATAGGAAACATGGAAAGGAAGAAAGGAAGAATAAAAAGGAGGGAAGAAAGGAAGAATAAAAAGGAGATATGAAAGGAAGGAAGAATATGAGGAAGGACCTATGACCGGACAGTTCTCTGTTACAAGTGTTGTTGTATTTGGAAAAAGAGGAACCAAATGTTTACTGAATTGCTTTGATTTTCAAGGGGCACTGAGGTTGAACAGGCAGGACTCGGAGGGTCATTTAGACCATAGCAGGAGGCCTGGGAGCCTGCAAGGCCAGTGGAGGCCATAGCTTCCACTCCCCCGGTAGAGGGCCACCCTCACCAGATAGCTTCTGGTGAAGAAAGTGAAATGCCAATTGGATGCCAAGCTCTCTTAGTGGAAACTCTGAGATTTGCCTACCTCTACATGAGGCAGGCGGACTGCAAGTTTGGTGGTCCCATCAAAATCTAAATGACCTCCTTACCCTTCGAAGGTGGTATGGTGTCTAAGAACTTCTTCAGCTAGAACATATATCACATACAATAAACATAATTTTCATATAGTTTACAACTTTTTAAATGTTAGGTGCTTAGTAGCTTTAAGAAGTTTTATGACACCTATTCTTTGAGTTACCTCAGTAAATCTTCTACATCTTTTCTGTGCCCAGCTGCAAAAGTTTGTGGAATGCACAAGGGGCAATCAGGGTTACTAGCACTGATCAACTTAATCTACGACAACCAAGTTTAGCATCTGTTCAGGGAGCATAGTGTTTGCATATCTTACTGTTCAGTAGTCTCTTGCAAATTTTCAGAATCTCACTGATATGGGCCACTGCTTTGGGTAGAACCTGCCGGTGCTCTGTCAAGCAGTGGTGCACGCAAGACCTGTTCATGTTAGGATAGTCTTCGGCAGTGCAAGCTGTTTGTATGCTCCTGCTGCTTGTAGTGAGTCAACAGTTGGTCACAGCAGCACAGGGGAGCTTTGGTGGAAGTGAGAAGGTCTCAGTGACGGTTATGAATGTGCTGGAGGGATGCAATGTCTTTTCTGTAGCTTGTAGACAGAGGTGCTGGCTAGCAGTTCAGTTAAGATTTGCATGAGCTTACAGCAGTAAATGGTCACAATAGGGTACCACAGCAGAGTCACACTTTGGCCTTGTGCCTGCATTTAATGCTGTCAGGGAGCCTACACATTCTGGGAGAATGGGCTAACAATGGTCATGGACCACCACAGGGGATACCACTCACAAGTTCCTATGTTAGCTGCACACTTACAGATAATGCTTTGCTGATAAGAGTACTTATATCCTTGCGTTAGGCAGGGCAGTGGTGCATGGTATTGGGTCCTGGACCAACATAAAGCTAATTCCTCATAGTAGTACAGACACACTAGATCCGAGTTTCAGATATTGCAAGGCAAGTTATAAGCAGAAAGGCTAGTTTCTCTCCTTCTCAGCAGGGCACAGAAACAGAGATCCTCAACACAGTCCTAGCAATCTACTTCTCATTACATGAAGACACCCAATGTTTCAACTCTCCTTTCTCAACACTAGGGTGCAGAGCTTTGTCAAGTAAAAGTTGAACACTGTATATGGAATATGGTAGAGTGAACAACTTATATGGGGCGACTGCTAAGTGAGTTCAGTAGCCCAAACAAGTTCAAAGCTTGCCTGAAACTTTGTGGGGATCAAAGCAAAGTGAAGTGCATTTTCCATTGGTGGTTAAAGATTCATGAAAGTCATTTGTAGGTGAAACTGCCACCTTCCCTTTAGTGGACGTATTTATGTGTTTATTTTCCAGTTTTGTAAAGAGCTACCTGTTATCTTAAGATTACTTCAGAGCCCAAGAAGAGGTGATAACATACACTCCACTTAAGAGATAGCAGTAGTGAACCCAATATAAAGGGCAAAATAGGTATTCCTTAACTGTGATCACTGGCTGTTCAGAGATCAACAAGCAATTCTAAATAGAATAGTTTGTACGAGTTTCCTGAATCATTGGTGGTTGGGTTTGGGTCTTACTCTAGGGATGGAAGTATTCCACAGTCTAGGGTTCATGTACCCCTAGAGATCAACAACATTCTTCCACCCGCTTGAATGATCATTTTGGACCAGGTGGGCAGTAGGTTTCTAGCTGAGGTGTAGTGCGGGTATTTTGTCGGATGCCTTCCTTTGCCTTTGCTGCAGTAGAATTGTGGGCAGAGCAGAAAACCTTGGATTTGCTCCTGGTTTTTACTCAAAGCCAGTGGAGAACATGGAGGGTAGGCTTGATGCGGTTGTGTTTTCTGACAAGGCCTACCAAGGCCCAGTAGGGGTTGCATTCAGAGAAAGACTGGCCTGACAGTTTGGGCTGGTCTGTTCCCAGTGGAGCCAGCCAAGGCTTATTTGCATGTGGGTGATCTCTCTCTGAAGTGGGTGAAAAACAATGCGCTGAAATGTGGCTAGAGCAACTGCCCGTGGCTGAGATTTTTTCAAGCATTCCACTCATCATCACCTTTGTGTTTTCCTCAGCATGATGGGTTTGCTCAGATGTGCGTCCTAGAGCTGGTATGCTACAGGACTCAAGCTGTACCTCACTGAAGAGACTTAACTTGGCATAAACTGGCCTGAGGTTGCTTATGTTCTCATTCAAAATGACCAGGAGTGGCAGGACTTTGAGCTGTGCAGCAAGAGAAGGCAGACTTAGATGTGGCTGGTCTCTATCTTAAGTGGCATAGTTGGTGAAACACAATAGATGGAATGTAGCTCCAAGTTGCTGCCAGTGGCTGAGACTTTTGCACTAATCACCTTTGTGTTATCCTCAATGACTCAAATAACCCAAACCTGAGTTTTTGACTGATTCAAGAGAACCTACTGGATCAATGACAGCACAGGCCCAATTATGAGTACCACCTCTGCCAACATGTACGTGTAGGCAGTTTTTCCTTTCAGCACAAAGCACAGGATAATGCTCCGAAGTCACTGGACGCCCAGTAGCGTGACTAGGCAGACAATTTACCCTCTGTGTATTCCACAACCAGACAAACGAGTCAGTCACGACGCTACTGGGCGTCCCATGACTTCGGAGCCTTCGGCTCTCCCAACGGTTTATCCCGGGGCCCTACTCTGGAGGACCCTTGTTGCTGTTGGTGCATTTTATTTTATTTATTTATTTATTTATCTAATGCATTTTTATATAGACTTTACCCGAAGGTTTCAGAGCGCTGTACAACAGAACCAGTTACGTTACATGAGGGAAATGTTACAAAATAGAACGTTACAAAAATAAACAGGAGACTGGAAGGGGTAGGGTAAAACCATAGAAGTCAAGAACACAATATCAAACACAGCAAGCAAGGGTGAGGAATGTACAAGAAAATATAACAAATTTACAATGATGAACGAACTTCCTAGAGGGGTCTGAGAATGAAAGTATTCGTTCTGAAAGTGGTCTTTGGAAGAGAAGAGATTTGAGGTCAGCTTTGAAGATCCGGATAGAGGTGGTGGCGCGGAGCAATGGAGGAAGCGAGTTACAGATTCTCATTGCATTACCCGAGAACGATTGAGCCATCAATCTTTCCCTTTTGAAGGAGGGGGGCTCAAGCAGAAACTTTTCCGCATTCCGATAAGGTCTCGAGCCTCCCGACATTTTCAATTTATTCGCCAGCTAACGAGGGGAGAAAGTGTGCAAAGCTTTGTGGGTGATGCAGGCAGTTTTGTAAATAGATCTTGCCTCGATGGGAAAACATCGAAGAGAAGACAGGATAGGAGTGATGAGGTAACTTTGTTTGGACCATGAAATAAAGTGAGCTTCCGAATGGAGGACAGGTTTGAGGGGGGAGAGGTGAGATTTGGGTAGGCCAGTCAGAAGAGAATTGCAGTAATCGAGTCTAGAAAGAACCAGCGATTGGACCAACGTTTTTAGGTCTTTCTCCGGGAAGAACCGACGAATCCCCCAGAGAAGGCGCAGCTGGTAACATGCGTCCTTAGCAATGGAATTGATGTGGGAGATTAGTTTGAGTATTTTGTCAAGTATGACACCTAAGGATTTAGCGCTGTCGACAATGATGGATTTATTGTTGAGTAAATTCAGCTGATCCATCCAGGATTGAACAGGAGGAGGGGAGAGAGAGGTAGATAGGAAGAGGAGTTCAGTTTTGGAGGGATTGAGAATGAGTTGGCGAACTAACATCCAGTTGTGAATAGAGTTGAGTAGTGAGAGATCGTATGCGGAAGACACCTTGAGGTAGATTTGAGTGTCATCCGCATAGAGATGGTAGTGGATCCCAGATTTACTTATGAGGTTCCCTAATGGTTCAAGATAGAGATTAAATAAAGTGGGTGCAAGGATAGAACCTTGAGGGACGCCCTGACCTACCGCCAATGGAGACAAAAGACTGTACGCTATCTTGATCATTTGGGATCTGTCCGAGAGGAATGAGGAAAACCATTTAAGCACTGTGCCTTCCACGCCCATTCTCTGTTGAAGAGTGTTAAGGAGGGTATTGTGATTAACAGTGTCGAAGGCTGCAGAGAGGTCAAGAAGAATCAGAAGACACAATTCCCCAGAAACGAGTATATGCAGCGCATCATCAATCACTTGCAGCAGGGCTGTTTCAGTGCTGCAATTTTGAATGAAACCAGACTGGAACACCTCAAGGAGATTAATGTCCATAATATGTAGGGAAAGTTGTTTGGCAACATATTTTTTTGTGATTTGTGAAAGAAAAGGGAGGTTGGTGATGGGGCGGAAATTGTTGAGGTCGTACGCATCTGCAGAAGGTTTTTTATAGAAGAGGGGTAACCTGTCCTGTTTTGAGGGCAGCAGGGAGGGAGTCCTGACTGAGGAAGAGATTAACTAGCCTGGCCCAGTAAGAGAGAGTATTGGTGTAGAAATCAATGGCGATGACACTAGGGATGGGGTCAGAAGAATGGTTGGAGGGTTTGGTTTTGAGGATGCATTTGAGGAGGTCATCTTCCGAGATGGCGGCAAAGTTCTGCAAAGTGACTAAGGATTTTCGCTCCTCAATGGGGGTGGTGTGGGTGACCTGATCCACCGGTGATTTGACCTTTTCATCAAAGAATATAGCGAATTCTGCTGCTTTCTTTGAAGAATCCTCAGGCTTGATGGTTTGGGGAGAGCAGTTTGGGTTTTTGATAAGGTCAAAACGTTTTTTGGGTCTATTTTTGGCTGACTCGAGGAGGGATCTGAAATGTGATGCTTTTTCATGGAAGATGTGCTTGTGGTATCTGGATCTTGCTGAACGTAAATGTGAGAGATTGGAGGTGGATGGAGATTGTCTCCAATGTTTCTCCAAGATTCTAAGGTTCTTCCTTTCATCATAGAGAGCTTTATTGAACCAAGGTGCTGAGGGGATGGGTCTTTTGCTTTAGAGTGGAGCGACATTATCGATTTCGACTGCTAGGACTGAGAGGCAATGGGAGGTGAGATCGTTGACATCCACGTTAGGGTCTAGTCTAGGAAGTGAACGCATAGCAGAATCACACAGAGTGTCAAGATCAATGTTTTTAGTGTTGCGGAACCAGGTAGAAGCCCTTTTAGGTTGGCCGAAAGTTATAACGTGCGATAGGTGAAAACGGAAGGGAAAGAGGAAGTGGTCTAACCAGTCTACATGGATAGGGTGAGCAATAGGAAGCAGGTCTGCTTTCGATATAACAAGGTCCAGAATTGAGTCCTTAGAGTGTGTAATTTCCGAGCAGTGTTGGAAAAGATCATTGGCTGAGAGAAAGGTGGCAAGCTTGTTGGCAGCCGAGTGTTCCAAAGCGCCCCAGTGGAGATTGAAGTCACCCAGGAATATCTGTCGGTCACTTTGAGAATATTGGTCACTGATGAAGTCAGTGAGTTCCTCCAAAAAGGAAGAGCAGTTACCGGGCGGGTGGCAGATGGCATGGAACCTGAAGGGTGAGCCGTGATGTACCTGAAGTTCTAGGGATAGGCATTCGAATGTACGGAAGAAGATGGTAGGAAAGGTTTTAATTTGAAGGGAGTTTCTGAAGATGATAGCGACACCTCCCCTATTTTTGTCTGTTCTGTTGTTTCTGAGGAAGAGTAGTCAATAGGTATCAGAAGATCAAACAAAGCATGAGAGGAGTCATTAAACCAGGTCTCAGTGAGGAAGAGCATGTCAAGATTGTAGTGGGTGATAGTGTCATAAATTTCCAGTTTGTGTTTGATTGCATATCTGCAGTCGTGGAGCAAACAATGCAGCTCTGACGCAACTGTTTTGGTGATGGGGGTGTTTGGGCTGTTAAGGGAGATAGGGATAAGATTCTTGTAAGAGGGTGCCAGGGAAGAAGAAGAAGGCTGGTTAGATCTGACAGAAGAGATGGTCTGAATAGTGAATTGAGTAGAACTATTAGGAGAGGAAAGTGGAGGGGGATTGACGTTGGTAGTCTTGTAGCTAGCCAGTATGTTGGCGATGTCTGCAGAGGACAGACTGTGGTTGGCTATATTGGGGCGCGGGAACAAGGAACTCCTCTGGAGGTTGTTAGGGAAGGGGGATATTGTAGCACTTAAAAGTGAGATGGATGCTTCAAGCTGGGAGATGGAAGATATGGGAGAATCAAGTTTATTTTACAGGTAGAGGAGGGCTGAGCACGGAGTGTTGGGTGGCTCGATGGTTAAGGGAGGGAGTGCAGTAGGTGAGGGAGGACAGGGAGAGGTGGGGGAAACGGGGGGTATTGGGGTGCAAGGGTAGAAGGAGGGGAAAGATGGTGGTAGAAAGGAGTGGATGGTGTTACAGTGATATGTTTACTGGTGTTGGGCAGACGGGAAGAGTAGAGATCATAAGTAGGTGGAGACAGTGGAGGAGTAGAGAGGGAGGGTGGGAGGGGGGTCAAAGGAAGGTCGGAGATACGGGAAGATGAGAGGAGAAGGGCTGTACAGGGAGGAGAAGGAGGGGGAAGAAAGGAAGGCCAGAGGTATGGGGAGATGAGAGGAGAAGGGGCTGTACAGGGAGGGAAGGGAGGGGGGTCAAAGGAAGGCCAGAGGAATGGGGACAATAGACGAGAAGGTGCTGGACAGGTAGCGTAGGCTATGAAACGCGTATTTAGGGGGACGGGCACGAGGCAGAGTGGAGGGATTGGGCTAGATGGTTAAGTGGGGGAGGAGTATGGGACTGTAAGGTCAGAGAGAGGGAAGAGGACGGAATTACCGAGAGGGGAGAAATGGATGTGACGCGTAGGAAGAGGAAGGGGAGGTTGAAGAGAAATGGGAGGTGTAAGAGAAGAATTTAGGGTGCGAGGGAAGGGGAAGAGCAGAAAGAGATGAGGAGAAGGGAGGAGGAAAGGGGGAAGGTAAGGAAAGTTGATCGGTAGACCAGGTTGTAAGAAAAGTGGGAGGAGATGGGTAGGATTAGGGGGATTAGGGGGCGGGAGATGGCATTGGAATATTGGAAAGATGCAGGGTGAGGAGGGGGAGTGGAAGCTGGAGGTAAAGCAGACGAGATAGGGGGAAGATTAAATTCGGAAGGAGAAGAATGGGAGAGGAGGGAGCAAGAGAAGGGGGGGACAAAGGGTAGACCTGTGTCTCCCGGGAGAGTGGCCTGAAGGAATATAGGGGGGAAAGGGGGGGAGAAAGGGAGAAAAGAGAGGAGCTAGAAGAAGAAGAATCGAGGGAGATCGTAGTCGCATGGGTGGGACGAAAAGAGTGGAAGAGGTGGTCAAAGAGAGAGAGACAGGAGTCTGTAGCTTGGATCATGACAGTGCCATTGTTATAAAGTGTAATGGTGAGAGAACCATTAAAACAAGCGGAGGGGGACATCTTTAGCCGCTGCCCATGCGAGATAGAAGAGGAGGAGAAGACGTTGAAGGAATTGAAGAAGCTGGTGGACCTGGAAGGGATGTCATGAGTGAAAAAAATTAAGTCATTTTTGAGCTTCCCTAGACGCCCATTATGGAATTGGTCAACAAAGAGGGAATCAGGGAATTGTTCAATGGTGTTATGCTTGAATCGTTTTGCTGCTGCTTTGGACAGATTAGGGGGATAAATGACTTTGAAGCAGTTAACTCCAGACTTAATTCGAATGGAAGCCAAGATAGGGAGATGAGGGGCTGGGGGGGTAGAAAAAGGGGCCACTAGGGTAGCGATGGCACAAAGAAATATAATAAGAGGAGGGTGCATATTCCGGAAATCGAGTGAAAATAATCCAAAAGGAGTGTGGTCAGATCAGGACCAAAAAGGAGGTACTATTGGCCACCAGAGGTGAGCCAGCTGACAAGTATAGAAGAGAAGTCCCGGATTGGTGTCTGACCAAAACCGTTCCAAGATGGCTGCTGCATTGGCTCATCCAGTGCGGCGGTTCGTGGTAGTCCCTCCTTTGTTTTCATGGATCGACAAGGGAGACCATTTTGGAGAAGATACCTAACGAGGCTAAAGGCAGGCAAGAAAGCAGATTCCATTAAATGGAGGTGCCCACATGAGTGGTAGGGGAGAAGCAGCATCTGAATATTTTAGGTGAATCCAGTAGTCAATGCACAAGTGACATTAATGGAGATCCCAATTACTCTAGTATGAAGATAGACCATTCCTCTTTCTATTTCCATAGACCATTACTCAAGTAGGAAATAATGATGTACTTTGCCCTATCCAAGATGGCCGCCATAGATTGAGAATAGACCATTCCTCTTTCTATTTCTATAGACTACTTTGCCATGCGTGCATACCTCTTCTATTTCTAATAGTGGTAGAGGAAGCACACAATGGGTGTCAGCCATCGGGAAATTCAAAATGGGTGCCAGTTCAAAATCAAAATGCTAAAAATTCAAAAAAGAAGACCCCGTAAAGGCAATTAGGAGCGTACCTTAGTGTTAAGATCAGCCATATGAGACTTCTGTCTATCGTCTCCCGCACCCGAAATGCTCCCAGTGCGCAGTAACAGTACCACACCGCCGGAACATGGAAAGGAGCCCCAGGCACCTTGATCGATACCAACTAGGCCTCATGAGGCCCTCCCTCTTCCAGGCCCTCTCTTGGTGTGGCCCCTACTGCTGGGTTCTCGTGCTCTCCTCCGGTGCAGCGCCTCTATCCCCTCTGCAAGGAGCCTCTTCGTTTATTGCACCGCGGTCTGGTGTCTCCTCGCCCATCATCTCTGCATGCATACAGGTGCTGCTGAACGTCAGGAGCCCCAGTCGCTTCGGCTCAGCAATGACCAGGCCTCACTAGGCTCTCACTCTCCCGGCCCTGTAGCTGCTGTATCCCTCGTCGCTGGTCTCGCGCATTCCCCCCTCTGTGGTACCTGTATTTCCTCCACAGGGGGCCTCCCTCACCGTCACTGTATCTGGAGAGGACATGGTTTCCTACTCTTACACCGAGATGTGAACCACCCTCCTATGAGTAGTTAGTAGTTTATCTAGGTCCTGATGAAATGCCACGATCTTTAAGACCACATAAGGCATGAAACATGTCGACTGCTATCCTCACTTAAATGCTTGACCAGACTATTAGAATCTCCCCATACAAGCAGCGAGGTTTTTAATCATGACATGGAATCTGACAATTAAAGTTAGTTCAGCTGGTTCCCATAGTTATTTTCAAACTCACACTCTTCCTACACACTGCTCACACTTGTATATACACCACATGCCCTACACACATCCGCTCCATCCACTGCAAGAATACAGACTAAAAGATCTACAGCTTAGAGCCCCCCTGCGGGGCCCATTGGACATTGCAGCGCCAGCCCAACAAGAAGCTGCCCTATGATGAAGCATGAAACCCTTCTGGGTGTTTGAGGGCCCTTGCTCCTTATTGTAGCTATTCCACCCCTGTTTCTCTCTCCTTTTTAGGAATAGCAGACCTTATTATTTACTGAACTCCACAGCTCTCAATTGTGATTCTATGCAAAAATGTGTGAAGGAGGTAAATAGCTATCAAAAATTTCACTGAAAAAACAACAGATAAAGTGACATTATAGTAGGTAAGGTACTAAGATTTTTGCTTACCTTAAAAAATCTTATAAATTCACTGAAAAAAACAAAGATTAAAGTGACGTTATAGTAAGGACTTGTAGTTATATAAAATCAATTGTTTTAAAAACAAAAACACTGAAATTCACCATTTATAGTTTACTGAGCTAACTATAACTTGTGCCCCTGCCATGCACTGCTTATCACCTGACATGTTACATGTTAAATTTCATCAATGAGTCGACTGTGCGCACTGTAGGGTTGGCTGCAGGGCATGTCCTTCGTCTAGAACCTGTGCCCAACCACACGCTGGCGGACACCCCCGTCGCCAACCGGCCATGGACACGCAACCCCACCCGCCACCCCAGTCCCCCACCACACAATAAAAAAATGTTGTGGTACATCGGTACTCCTGCAGTGGTCCCTCTGTACCCCCATTGGACCTCACTGGGATCCCACAGGAGTATCTCGGGACTCGTGGCACAAAAAAAATATTTTGGCCCCCTTGGGGTTTCCTCTGGGCCCCCCCACCTCCAAAAGGTCCGTGGTGGTCAGGATACCCCTGCTCTGCACCCTTGTATCTTTTTATTTTTGTTTTAAAGTCAGAACACAGGGACCGATCCCAGAGTCCTAAAATGGCGGCTGCAACAGTTCCGTTGATGTTGCAGACAGACAATTAGATTGACAGGGGAAAAAGCCCTCTCAGCCAATCAGAATGCTCTATTTTTAAAATGTGCAATACCGTGGTACTCCCACGGGACCGACTGTTAATAAATCACTATATTTTAAAGCTTAATTTCACAAAAACGACTGAACAGATGTACATAGATTAAATATAGCACGCTTTCTGACTCAATAGTTAGCATTCTGCCAATTTTGGTGCAATTCTTTTCTGCCGTTTTTTCTGTATCGCTTTGCGAAATTCCTATGGAAAGTTGCCTGGGAAAATTGCATTTTAGAATGCCCTATGTTTTTTGCTGCCCCTGCTTGGCAGATCACCCCAGAGCTTTCCAAAAGGAGCTAAAGTGGATATTTTTTTTTTTATAGTTTCCTGATGATTCATCAAACAGGGCCAAAGTTATTAACAAAACAAAAAAGGCTCCTCCTATATATAAAACACATAGGGACACAAGCTCCATGCATGATTGTCCTTTGTAGGTGGCTCCACCATTGTATCTGTAGCTCATCCTGTGCTCCCTGGCCCCTAAAATTGCTTCTAAAGATGCCCCTGGCCATAACCCTTCTAGTGGAGTCGATGGGACATTTCTGTAGGTGAATTAATGCCCTGTATAAGGAAACGATTTTAGAGGGATCATTGGAGTCAAATTATCTGAAGATGACAGAATGTTTCCCTTCACTGATTTACTCCATAATATCTTCAAGATCACCACATCTGTATATAACACCTTAGTGATCAGCAAGCTGGGCCGCTGCCAAAGCTAACTAGAGGGAGTTCAGCACCACTGTGCTCTACCTGGAAAAACATGATTTACTTGGCCCAAAGAATGCTGCTCAAGCTCCCCAGACCCCATCCTAGATCACCCCACAACCATGACGACCCCGTTTACAGGATTTGAATGAATCCCATTATAGTCGTAAATGTGGTTACAGCCAAATTAGGATTAGGAGCTGTGAGGAACACCGCACTGCAGTTGTTTTCCCCACACAGATGGGGCTGGAGAAAGCTTCACTGCGCATGCGGCCAAACCCTCATGTGCAGAGAAGGGACAAGGGAGTGCAGTACCACTCCCCGCATCACAGTGGGCGGGTCCAGGTGGATTAAAATAAAACAATAATATAACTGGTTTAAAACCCATTTTATTTTTCGGGTGGTGGCAGAGAGGGCGGCCCTCCTCCACCCTAATGGAGGGGCCGCTGCAGTACTCCATATATCAGTAGCTCCCGGAGCACGATTATCGATTATCATTCCTGCACGTCACGTAATGAGGTCATATGAAGCTGGTTTGTGCCCAAGCACAAGGAACTGGAATATTTACCTCATGCAGTTCTCATCAACTACATGTATGCCAAGGTTATTTGCCAAACACAAACTATTGACACAACACAAATTTCAATGCACCTCTTCCAGATTTTGCTAATTTGAATTGCTCAGAACACTTCGTATGCACTAAATACCTTTTGAAGTTGGACCCAATGCTGTACCTTTCTTACAGAGCTTAAGAAAACCTTCAAGGCCTACCTGCTATGCCTTAACGACATTACCACCTACCTAACATGACCTCCTTTCCTCACAACTTTGCCTACCTTCACAATTAATAACGTTCACAAACCTAATGAAGTACATTTGTATATGTTATAGCTCGAATTGTGTAAATGATTTGTCTTCTCTCAGTTCTCATCAATATGCACCTTCACCTGATCTCAGTGTCATCCCTAGTAAAGATTTTACGTAGAGCAATGTTAATGTTACTGTAATCAGATCTGGTAGGAGGATTTCTAATAAATATTTGCTAAATATATTCAAAATTGTATGGCGGTGTACAATCGAAAATCAATATTGTTGTTTCAATGTAAATGTTTTCAACTAAATAGTTTGAACTAACATGTACATTTCAAAGCCAGGTATAGTAAAATTTGCCTATTTTTAACTAATTTCTACCTAAATTATATTTAGTTGAAATGACACAGATCCGGTGCATGATTCAGGTGCAGTCAAAACACCTTGATGTTAAAACCTACACTATTCTAGAAGAGAGTACAATAATGTTATTTGAGACTGTCGCTGCAATAGAGATATGAGAACAATCTAGTGGCACTTGTAGAGCTTGCATCTGTAATTAATGTCTTCAACACTGTAGAAAAAGTCCAGGTCTGTGCATCTGTGAGTGCATGCATTCTTGGACCGGTGCCATGCCATTGTCTTCAATGGAGCTCTCAACTTGCCAATGTTTGAATATTCTTCAATAAGGTCCAATAATGGATGGTATTAACCATCTACTCTCATACTCCAATGTTTGTCTTTCTATTTCTCCTTTTATATTTTACAGCATCCTGTTTTCAGTGGGTGGAATGTTCTAACAGCATTAAAGTCCCTCTGCCTCCGCCTATACCAGCTGTTAGCGGCCTGAGCCGCAGGCCTTTATATACAGTTATAGCCCTCAGCAGCAAGCTCGAATGTTGAGATCTCCATTGAAGACAATCAAGTGGCTCAGGTCTAACAACTGCAGTTACACACACCTTCCGCTACAACATTCCAATGCTTTAACAAGCTTTATCGCCCTTGGCAGCAGCTATAATGCTATATTCAATAAAATAGTACCTTGTTTGTTTAATCGTATGATGATCCCCTAATTTCTATTTCTCTATAAACTGCTGAGGCACTTATCACTCACTTTTATGTGCCTCAGATATCTCTTACTAACTGAAATAAAAAAAATCCAAGCCAAACTTATTGCTCCTAATCTCATACCCTATATGACTCTTTTGATTTCCATTACTCAAGTAGGATTGATTTAATTATAGGACAATCTACAGCTCTCAATTTCCATTTTACGCAATATATAGCTGCAAACCCCCCCTGTTTTCCGTACATTTCATGTCGAAAAGGCCATTAACAATGTCAAATAGCTTTTTCTATTCCAAGTCCTTGATATCATTGGTACTGGCGACTACATATTCTGTTAAGTGTGTTTACTCAAGCCCGGTTGCTAAAGTTTTCACCAGCTGTGCCATGCCTACTTTTCCCCCCCCAACAGAGATACTTCAGGCTCCTCTTCTGTTTACTCTTGCCACAGACCCACTCACATGCCTTCATAAGAGGCACACTGGCAGGGCCATTAGGATTTATTGACATCAGACCATCTATAGTCTGTATGCAGATGATCAGATATTATATGTTAGAACATAATCAATATTATACCCTACTATGTTCTCCAAGTAAGGACATTGCTGTAATAGATATTTATATCTAAAGTTAGGAATAGCATTCTAATGTTGGCACGTGAAAGTAAATCTCAGAAATTCTTTATAAGCAGGTACTGTAATACAATACTGCACTATGCTACTAATGCAGCGACCCTAGAGAGAAGTACCCACCCTCTATTACCTACTCTTGGAAATGTAGTGTAGCTGTCCATTTTCGGGTATTTATTTTTATAGGACACAGAAGTACTAAAGTTATAAACAAATGTAAGCAAGTGACTACTACAAAGCAAGACACACATTGTCAAACCCAATGGTGGCCGGTAAGTACAGCTTACAGGGCTGCCCGCGCACTCGCTTACACCCATGAATTCACATGCAGACACGCACACCCATTCACATGCAGGCACACACACCCATTCGCAACAATCACTCAAAAATACACATACATTCATACATACATGCGCACACCAAACAGTCAATTAAAACACAACACTTACCTGATACAGCTCTCGGGGAGGGAAGCCTTGGAGGTGCCAGGAGGGTTGGGACTGCTGCCTCCCCTTACTGGCTGACCCTAGGTCAGCCAATGAGGGGAGGCAGTAGTCCCTACCCAATCACAGAGTAGGATGGGGCCAGAGAGACTGCAAACGCCACCCACTCTGTGACAAGGTGCCACCGAAAGACACTCGGCCCTGGGCACTTCAGAGCTTAAAACTCAAGCGCATGTCTAGCTCCTGGCTGCCTGACCTGAAAATAAAGAGCGTCTGTCAGGCTGACCTTTGCTCAGCCTGAGAGACACTCTTTATGTCCAAAAGATGCAGGGCGTGGCCTCTCTGCCCTTATGGACTGGTCGCTGCTGGTGAAACCCCATTCGGGGTGGGGGTATGGGGCAAGCAGGGACTACCAGCCCTCAACCTTTGGTATTAAGGTCAATTTCCTCTGATGTCCGGGGATATGTTCTACCATGGCTCTGTAAACTGGGCCACATACAACCCCTTCAGCACTTGACTCCCAGTGGTAACAATGGCGAGCTATCACAGGCTTCTCAGGGAGGGATTGTTGGGGTGCTTGAGAAATTAACAAACACACATTAGTACAACAAATAATTGACCAAGCCAGTGCTTGTCTTTGAAAAAGAAAAGTACTTTAATGCGCACTGAAAATAAATTTCCTACATCAGTGGTTCTTACCCTTCTGAATTCTGTGAACCCCACTTAATCATTAGCAGAACCCGGGGTCCCAAATGAGTCATTATTGGAATCCGAGAAACACTCATTGTGTCATTATTGGAAGGCGGGGACCTCAGCTAAGCATTTTTGATGATCTGAACGGCAAAACCATACAAAAATCCGGAAACACGCAATCATCAAAAAAATGCACAAATTATGAAATATTTATTTGAATGCACAAATAAATACTTTAAAAATACAATTTTAATTTAAATGGGAAGGTTGAAGCTTTTCTATATTTAACTGAGGTCACTTATAGTCCATACTTTATTCTGTTTGATGCATTTGCACTGTTCCCAAAAATCAATCTGAGGATACTAACTTAATTTTTAGCCTCCAATGCCAAATCCCTTCACATTTATAGAACATTTTAAAATAATCAATTTAACATTTTACTTCTTTATGTATATACACTTTATAAATCTGTAAATATTTTTTAATTTTCCAGGCAGTCGTGGACCCCGTTTGAAGGCTTTGTGGACACCAAGGACTCACACCGTACCACAGGTTAACAACCACCGCTCCGTATATAAAAATGTACATGATGAAATTTTGTGTCCTTACACTGGAGTATGTCTGCGCCTCTTTTCATTATTGGCCCCAGTCTCCACCCTTATGGTCCACTCAGCTCCCTTCCTAGGTCAGTACATAGCATGATTAGGCTCTGGGGCAGATTCATCTAGCACTCTCATTACTGCACACAGCATTTATTTCAGTTCACAGATTCTCATTCAACAAATCTCTCACTGTCAGGCAGCTGCCTTGCTCCTCATCTAATTGTCTCCTCTCCCTCTTGTGGGGTGGGAGTGATCCTACATTTCCTCCTGGCCTCCTTAGTGATCTGTTCAGTTGGTTTCCTTGAAGTAAATCACAGCCGAGTTTCGTAGAAGGAAGTCTTCTTCATTAAGTTGTCACATAACACGATCCCGACACACTCAGCAGCTTCAGAGGTCTACGGAGTAACTTCCAGAGCCTCGAACATGCAGCTCGAACCCTCGACACATTCCATTCCCAGATTCCATTAACATTCTGGAAATCATGGGAATGACATCACGACACATCTTCCCCCTTAACACAATGGAACAATTGAAAACTATAAACTACCAACAAAACACAATATAATAAAAGGTCAAATGAAAAAGTGAAAAACATAGGAAACAAAGAAACCAAAAATACAGAGTAAATCAAATAAGAATATAATCTTTCAAATAATGAGGAGGACAAAGTCTCCTCTTACTTTCTCTTGGAACAGTAGCTGATGTACTGGGACAGAACAGTTTTCACTTGGAATAGTAGCCGACGAATCAGCATCAGTACATACACCTCCATCTCCTCTTAACAAACCAGAATGAGTTTGAGCATGCTCAGACAAAGAGCAATTTCCACTAAGAGCCTCTTGGGAAAAAGAAGAATCACCAGCACCATAGTGATGAAAAAGAGTGTCATTTGGTTGAGTAGCACCATGAACATCAGGTAAAGGCAAAGTAGACTAATCAGAAGTAGAACCACAATGAGAATTAAAACTTACATTGTTTTTTACTAAAACCTCATTCCTTTTAACCGCATGTTTGAAGACTCTGATAATGCGAGTCATAGGAACAAATTTGGAACTAAGACTTTTGACTCCTGTTGGCCTTTTAACTTTAACAAGATCTCCAACAAAAAATTGAATGTCTTTCACCTTCTTGTTTGTGTCATACGCTTGCTTCATTTTAAGTTGTGCTTTAGAAACTGTATCACGCACATTTTCCAAATTGGGAATTTTGTTTGAGAATTTAGTTTGTTCCAAAACCCAGTTAGGACTAAGTTTGGAAGAACCAAAACGTCCTATCAATAACACAAAAGGAGGAGTGCCAGTCACAGAGTGCGGAGTATTATGATAACTCCATAACCTTTCTTGGACCGCATCATGAATAGAATTTCCTTGAACAGATGCCATCTAAATAGTTTCTTTTAACATCTTGTTCACCCTTTCAACCATACCGTTTCCTTAGGGACTATAAAGAGCGACTGTTAAGTGTTTGATACCCATGTTCTTTAGAAAAGATTGCATGAAATGGGACTTAAATTGAACCCCATTGTCAGAGACAATAACTTTGGGAACACCTTCACGTCGGAAAAGATCATTGAGTAAATCACTTACCGATTTGGTAGAGGGTTCAGACACAAATCTACACTCCACCCATTTTGAAAAGTAATGAACTACTACTAAAGCAAATCTCATATTGATCTTGAGGTTATACATTGGGCCAATAAATTCTATGGCAAGTTTTTCCCAGGGCCCATTAGGAAAGGCCACTGGGAAAAGGGGAGTGTTGCGTACTTTTAAGGATTTATCAGCCAAGGAGCAGCTGTTACAATGACCAACAAAATTCTCTACATCGACATCCATCCCCGGCCACCAGTAGTACCAGTCGAAGATGTTTTTTTTGTACCCGTCATACCAAGGTGGCCTTGGTGGGCAAAATGAATCAGTCTTAATCTGAGGGTTCTTTGAGGAATTAATAAAGAACCTCTCATGATAAGGTTATTTTCAATGGTGAGATCATCGTTTACCTTGTGAAATGGGCGTAAACCTTCAGTCAAATTTCTTTCATCAGGCCATCCTTTAGAAATACAAATCTTAATTGCATTTTGCACCTCATCAGAAGTAGAGCAATCTATCCATTCAGAATTGCTGATGGCTCCTCCTAGAACAACCAAACCATCGACCAATCCAACGACACACTCTAAATCATCCTCTGTAGAATGTTTTTCATGAAGGGGGCACCATGATAAATCTGGAAATCATGGGAATGACATCATGACATGATCACATTGGTGATGTATGTTATGTGGATTTGTAGAGTCCTGTTTGTCACCCGTGAGAGTGTCCAGGCGGCGCTGAGTCATGATGCCACAGATCGGCTGTCAGAGACGGGCTGCTTGGGGATGTTTGGGGCCTTTAACTGCTGGTCTGGCAGGTGCTCAGTGCAGCCCCAAATGGGCTGATGAGATCTGGATCGATGTGGCGACATATAGGCCGAGCTCGAGCAGAAGGTAAGGCTTGCACGATCCTACTTGAAGAATGGGACCAAGCCTAAGGTCACGCCAATGTCTTAGGTCATCCAGTGACCTGTGTCATGCCACAGCTTCATAATTCGGACACAGCGGCACAGGTCATGCCATAGCTTCACGATTCAGACACATTGGTTCGGGTCATGCTGCAGTTTCATGTTTTGGGCACAGTGGCTCAGGGCATGCCACAGTTTCCCGATTCCTGTCACAAACTGCAGTGGAGAGTCTGGGACCCATCGATACCGAGACACACATATTGCTAGCTACCGTTTTTTCTCTTCTGTAGCCCCACTGCGCCCACTTTTATAATGTAGAAGCAGACATGAAATGTGTATCCACTGTCTGTACTTACAGAACTGGTTTGTGGTGGTTTACCATTCGAGTGTCCTTTCCTGACTGCTCTCTAAGTGTCAGTATTTCAGGAAGACTAATCAGCAGCTTCCTGCTTAGCAAAAGGTAATGGAATATCTAAAGGAGCCTTGCCTCCTCTCCTGTCACTTCACTGCCTGGAAGTCCTACTTACAGCACTAGGAGTGTCAGCAATACACTTCCACTGTCCAGGAAAATAACTTCACCTACCTCTTGTGCAAATGGCCAGGCAAGGGGTATCCAAAATGGATCCCACAGGCCTACACGACTTTAGTTCACTCACATACATTATTAATTTACCACAGAGGCTACATACACAAACATGTACAACATACACTAGGTATGGTAAATGTAGGATCTAGTAAATGCTCAGAGAGGAAAGTTACCCAAGTTAGCAAGTAAGGGCCAGATGTACCACCCTAAATTGCATGCGCAAACGGGTTTGCGACCCGTTTGCGCATGCAAAATGGCCCAGGGCCATGTACAATTCTTAAATAGCAAGTCGCAATTTATTTGCGACTCGCTATTTAGGAATTGCTAGTCGCAATAAGGAAGGGGCGTTCGCTTCCTAATTGCATCCGCAAATCAATGTATGAATGTTTTGTGACCGCAATTGCGGTCGCAAAACACTCACAAATTACCACCCTCTTCAAGAGGGTGGTAATGCAGTCGCAATTTGGAAGGGGTCCCCAGGGGACTCCTTCCACTTTGTGACTGTCTCTAAAAATATTTTTTAAGGGCAGGCAGTGGTCCCAGGTACCACTACCTGCCCTTAAAAAATGAAACGAAAAGGTTTCATTTTTTTTTTTTTGAATGGATCCTGTTTTCCTTTAAGGAAAACGGGCTGCATTTAAAAAAAAAAATAACTGCTTTATTTAAAAGCAGTCCCAGATATGGTGGTCTGCTGAGCACAACAGGCCACCATACCTGGGAGGGCCTGTCATTCTCAATGGGCTCGCAAATTGCGAGAGGCTCTTTAATATTAATGAGCCTCGCAACTTGCGACCCCATTGGGAATCGCAAACAGTGTTAAACACACTGTTGTACATGGCAAAT
Organism: Triturus cristatus; assembly: GCF_964204655.1. Taxonomy (NCBI): domain Eukaryota; kingdom Metazoa; phylum Chordata; class Amphibia; order Caudata; family Salamandridae; genus Triturus; species Triturus cristatus. The sequence goes on from NC_140581.1 coordinate 832,113,750, forward strand.
TGCACCTTGCAAATGAGTCGCAATTTGCGAGGTGCAATTTCGCTGGTCGTACATCTGGCCCTAAGTCTCCACTGCAATGACACAGATAAAAAGGTCTGTTCACAAATAAGGGGTTTACAAAACTCTGTACGCTACAACCACCACTCTATACTAAACCCAGGACAGTAGTCCACTATCTATACAATGAGGGCACACTTGGTACACCCCTCCAGGTCACAGAACAGGTATAGGACCTCATTTATGTCAAGGAATAGGCCTAGGCTTTTGCACACACAGAAGATCAGTTTGAGGCTGGGGCCAAAAACAAAAATCAGGATACCAGATACAAGCAGTTATGCACTCAAGGACGGGGAACACTACTGTACACCATGCAGGGGGCATTCCTACGCCAACACTTAAGCATACTTTTCTACATTGGGATAGTAGGTGAATGAAAATATGTGTAATAATCTTTCAGTATTACAAATGATAAAATGTTCTGTACTGTATTGTCTTATGCACCAGTGCAGCTATATTTACAATAAAAAAGTTTTACATTTTAATATCAGCTGAAAGAACATGGTTGATATAAAAACAAAAAAAATCACTGCAAGTTGCCAGTTACAGTGAGCTATTTAGCCATAACTCCCATTAGTGCACTGTTCATGACCTCACACATTACGCTCGCGACAGGACTTCACAAATGGTATCACCAATAATATCAGTGATGGGCGATGAGGCACTGAGTGCAGCATTTCTGCCAAAACCCAGATGCTGCACCAAAATGTGCTGGGCATACTAAACTTAGGAACCACCATCGTTTCAACTGCAACCCAGACAAGAAAAGTGCAGGCGCGAGTGGCAGGGCGGGCATCGCGTAATACAGGGCAGCTCCTCCGCAGTCATTCCCGTGGTTGCTCAGTTTGCTGCTGAGAGGGTTTTCCAAGAGGCAGTGCTGGTGACACCTACTCTGTAGGAAAATTCACCAAGCACTCTAAATATGGCAGGGGTAAGAGGTGGACAAGCCACTGAAACCGCAAGCCAGGCTAGAGACAGATGCCTGGCTGTAGCTCAGCTTGATGTCCTCTTGGAACCCTGAGCCCAAAACGAGCCGCATTTCCATGGGCGGCAAGGTGTCTAAGTGCCTACAGATTCAAACCATGTAACATGAACCAAGTTTGAACCCCAGCATCGGCTCAGCATCCTTTGTGTCCCGGTAAATATCCATTTGCAGAAAAAAAAATGTGTATCATAGTCTGTGTCTGCTGTGCAGCACTCTTATGCAATTGAGCAAGGTTTGCACTGTGTAAAACATACAAATATTAAATGTGGATTTAGCCAGCCACCCACATGCTAATCTCATGGTCCAAGAATTAAGGACAAAGCATTAACATTTGCTGTCAGATAGAGATACCCATCTAGTGGCTGAATTGCACATTGTGAAACTGCCCAATCTGAGATTAATCCTGTCTTCCCTGCTTGACCACACTGTGTGATCTTAAGCATATACTTTCTTTCACTGAGCCTCATTTTTATTCACTATCAAATATGAATGCACATTCAAATACGTAAGTTCAAGATGTGCACTGTACAAAAATCTCTGGTGCTTGATTTAACAGATCATAATGTAGCTTCATCTATAATAAGAAGGCAGGTCACATACAGGGTACAAATGACCTCTTATTTACCTCTTAATTTACTAAAAGCAGTTTCGTCAGGAAGGGCAGGACTGTTTCTTAGGTCATATTTAAAAATTCTCACTTCAATAAATACTTTTCAAATAATCTGATGTACTAAGGTGAAATGCTTCTTTGTTGCATAATTTGCCTGTCAATTATTTTCATGGCTTGACTCTTGCATGGGCTCTTAGAGCCAGAGCTGACACTTGGCTGGGCTCGGCTCTGTCTGTTAGTTTGTTGGCTCGCCCACCTCTAGGCAGTGGATGCAGACGAGACAACCGCCAATTTTGTGGCGGCTGGTCCGTTACTGCACAATGGAAAAAGAGGTCCTGGGTGATTGGGTCAGTATAACCTGAGTGCAGCAGCAGGGATTAGAACCCGGACTCTGGGGTTTAGGGTAGTCAGCTTAACTACTTCACCATATCCACTCCTCTCTTACGCAGGACAGATTTAAATATTTTTAACTGTGAACTAAAGAACATATCACAAGGGAAGACGAGGAGAATGACAGTCCAGTATACACTCTCCTCATGTAAATTGTAATCAAATCGCAGTATGCTGTTCCGGAGGTTCAGTCCCAGAGACCTTAGGTACCCTAGGAAGCATGTGCTTTTAAGACCCTTTGCTTCACTCACCTGAAGGTGACATGCTTCATCATTGGGCTATGCTCCTCGCCAGACCGGCACTGCAAAGCCTGGCGGGCCCCCCGTGAGGGCGCTTTGCCAGAGATCTTTTGATAAATTTCCAGATGAGCACAGTAGGACGGATGATTTTGTGTCCTAAAACGTGATTTGATTTGTGAAAATGTTAATATAAGATCAACTATCAACCAGATGCTGCAATATATTTAATGTGATTTTCCTGGTCAGTATTGAGATTAAGAGCAGTGGCACAGACATTGGGGAAATAATGGTCCCTATTTCTATAAGTAAGAAAGTGTTGGTCACCTATAGACCTGCTGATAGGCTAAGGTCTATACTTCAGGTCAACATGTTTCATGCCTTGTGTAGTCGTGGAGCGATCTGTTGACACTTTATTAGGACCAAAACAGGAAAATAGGTAAATGTGACCTAATCTTTTCCAGGGTGAAGAGCTCAGTAACTCAAAGCCCCACACCGTGCATAGGTGATTAGATGCCTACTAACATCTTACAATCACTAGCGAGCACTGTCTAACAGGGTGCTCTAGATACGGTAACCCTCCTGAAAGTCAGGGCAAATTGACCTATCCGATAGCGAGGATGCCACATCAGAGCGCGACTTGTCAACTCCGAAAAGTGCTTACTAGCACCTACCCCCATCCTCGCGTCCATAGGTACCTGCGTTCAGTTCAAGATAATGTCTCTGGGACTGAACCTCCGGAACAGTATACTGTGATGTGAACAAATGAAGCCATGATTATATGAGTCAGTAAGAAGTTCTTCAGGCAGATGCCATCTCAGTCAAAAGCTACGTGTTCTCCACGACAATTACTCCACTTATGTGCAGCACTGCTCCAGCGCCACCTTGGCCAGCTGTGAGTAGGTAGCAGTGGAGAGCAGGAGCACAATGTTACTGGTCTGCTCACCATGTCCACGTCTGATGACCAGAGACAGCACCCCGTGTCTGGCCCTAATTTGGGATTCTAGGTTGACATCTATTATTGATATCACCTTAACGAATTGATGTTTTCTTTAAATGGTTTGGAATGACTCCTTAGGCAACTCTTGGTGATCTAGAAGACACACACAGGTGAAACACCGGCCAGAAGTCACCATGTTTTCACTGCAGTGCGTCCTAACATTTATCAGCAATATCATATTCTTCCAGTCTTCCTTTTTAGTAACCAGATCAGTTAAGTCAGCAGAGTAATACAAGAAAATTAGTGTTTTCTCAAGACAAAATGACATTTACTCTGTGCCTCGAATTCAAAACTTAATTTTCATTATTATTCCGGTCAGAGAGCAAGCAGGAGCCTCCGAGCCTGCGCTGATACCTCAATGCACGGCATGGCGGCAATGCACCAAAATGGCAGGGATAGCAGAAGAGACATCACATGCCCTTTGACATTACTCACTCACACAAACATATATTCACACGTACACACACTCTGCTTATGTATTCACTAACACATGAACTACCCGCAAGCATGCACACAACATACATTTAAAAGCATTTTTTTAACTTCTCATCTGTCAGCAAAAGTCATTTTCCAGCTATTTGTACCCCACTTTTTTTTATAAATCTATTCACTATTAGTATACAAAGATTGACAGAAAACAGTGAGAGCTGGGCCCCAACCGATGTCCATAAGGACAAGATGCCCCTGTGTTCCTGGCACTGATTTCACCACCTCTGAAGCAAGGGGTCTCAGAAGCAGTGCCAGGGATCACAAGGGGCAAGTCAGAGTTTGCATTAGATGACGTCATTGATGCACAGTACTTGCAGCACTGCAGATTAAATACATAAATACAATATTTTGTGTAGATCTGGTAACTATAAGAATCTCTTCATATACATTCTTTATTTAAAGGTTGTTTCAAATGCACAGCTATAATTGCTGTCCTTTGGGAACTGCAGCCACGTGAATTATTGTTTATTGGGAATATCGGTCAGCCTGGTAGGAAGAGTATCTAAGTCGGGCTTGGCTAGTCTTTGAGATGTTAAAGCATTAAATATTTCCAATAACCATTTTATCTTCCTGTAAATAAAAAAAAAAACAAGTAAAAACACACATCAACGTCTCATTAGAAAATCAATAAAGCTTTTATGGAGTAGTTGCATGGATACTAAACCATTTAATATTGATAAAAGCAAAGTGCTCAACCCACCCTGCCAAGACAATAGACTGCCCTTCTTTTGTCGACTCGTCAATAGTTCCTGAAAAACTAATTGCCATAGGAAAACACTGTATATTGCAAAGCAATGTATGGCAGTCAATCATTGCAGGAGGCGAAACAGCGAAAAAAAGTGTTTCCTAACCCGCTCATTTTCTGCATCTGACCAGAAACAACAATCAAATTAACATAACCCCAATAGGACAGCATCCTGCACACCATTGCCTTTTCAAGGACCACCTTTATAAGCCAGTGTACAGACAACGTCAGTACTATTGCGTGTTTGCACCCCGAAAATCCTGGTAGAATTTGTTGTTCTCACATTTTCTGGTCTCCATGAAATCCTGCAATCAGGTTTCTGTGCTGGTGTGCCTACCTCTATTTAGCTATTCATTGATACTGTAAGTGTCTGACATTCAACTGACCCCTTTGACGTCAATGACCAACCCTGGTCTTGTGACTGGTCACACCTCTGATTTGTGGTTCACCAAGGTTCCATTTGTCAATCCATGTAAGTGCATGGGGTAGGGAAGACACCGCGGCCCTCCTGTGCAGTGACATGTAGTGAGCACGAGAGGACGACCCTTCACTGGATCTTCTAGAGGGGGTGAGTGCATGGGGGCATTGCAGATCTACCCCGCTTACAGGGCACCAAGTCCATCAGAGTGATTTCTCCCCATTCTCTCCAAGTTCATAACTGAGGAGTGGCAGGACGGAGTGAAACGTCCGCAGAGACCTAGGGATGTGTGACCGGCCTGGGGTCCATAGGAGGCCATTCTGAAAACCAGGAGCGGTGCAGGGAGCGCCTCATTCCACAAACGACATCAAATGTAGGACCACTTGTGCCACCCCAGAAAGGACTTGGCTGTGTCCACAGGTCTAGGGGTAAGGCAGGCCCCCATTTTCTACTGCTAAGTTCATACTGTGACATTGCCCAGTGGCCGATGTTCCCCCATGTGAGGGGCTGCGTGGGCCTCCCTGGACTGGCTGGGAATGCCTGGAGGTTTGGGGGTACAGCGGCCCCTGCACGCCTGTGGCTAACACCCTCCACAACCCTCCCACCCCAGTAGGAAGCCTTGAAACACACAGAAGCAGCATGACTTACACCACCCTTAGTGGAGGAACCACCCAATTGGCAGGACCGCACGTGCCTCCCTGTCCTGGCAACACAGGGGAACGGCGGGTCCCATCCTTGGCTTCAAACAGCTTCCCTGGCCTCCCGCCTTCTTAGGAGCACAGCAGCAGACTGCGACACTGCGATGCGGCACGCTTAGTAAATGAGACACCGCGGGGTCTCCCCGTCAGCGTCACCACCATCTGAATTTCATGCTGCAGGCTAAACTACAGCCATTGAGAATCTCGCGGTCTGTGAAATGACCAGAGTAATACTTGTCAGTTACATAGCCAAAAACAGCGGGACAGCCACCACAAAACTGGTAGAGTGGGGGGCTTTGATAACTATGGTACGGGCCATTGCATTCACACAGTTATAGGGGCAAGGGGTACACTCAGCCGGGAGCTCGCCCAGGCGGAGACCTCCCTGGGAGGGCTTGAGCGGGCTGCTTTAGAGGATAGCATTTCCCAAGAACAGTCGACTGAGGCGAGAAACAGCCACACTGATACCTCCTTGAGTCATTGCGATGTATAGATTATAGGGTGTATCACACAAAGCGGCACAAAGAGGGTGACAAACAGGGTCGCCTCTTGGAGTGGCTACTAAAGCACAGCCGTCAAACGCCATCCGTCTCTCCCCAACATCTGTTGCCATTAAGCAGGACACAATACACAACGCATTCTGTGTGCATTACCAGACCCTATACAACCCTGTACTGGTGCAACGACTGCCCAGTTTTCAGGAATATCTCCCCAGCTGTCCCACTGCCAGTGGTGGCTCCAGATCGGAGTGAGGCCCTGAATAGCCCTATTACAGAGCATGAAATCCGAGGTGCCATACGAGACTCCCCATTAGTAAAACTCTGGACCTGGACGGCCTACCTATTGAATATTATAACATGTATGATGCCCTGCCGGTCCCTAAACTGCTGGAGCTCTACTCCGCCGCTCGCTCCGTGGATTGCTTGCCCTAGCCCATGTAGGTGGTGCTTCCAGTCTCACTCCTGAAGCCTGGACGTGACCCACTAGAGGTATCTTCCTACAGACCGCTGTCCATGATGGGCAGGGAATATGAGATCCTTAGTAAGGTACTTGTGACACGACTGTTGGAACATATGCCAGTGCTGATCCACCGTGACCAAAATGGTTTCATATCAGCAGATCCAATGCTCTTTTTTTTTTTTTATAATTCTTTTTTATTGAAATCAAGGCATGACATATGAAAAAAACTATTCACACGTACATTGGCAATATAGTTACAATGCAAGTGATACTTGAGACATAATCATCACAAAACAATAATTAGAGTCCCCGATTAAACATATTCAGATCTCATTTACAATATCTTCTCTCAGTCTTGGAGGTTCACATATCTCTCCACTGTAGACGTTTCATTGCCCCCAAACTTGCGTCCATTTATTCGGGCACCCCCTGGCTTCATATGTAGACTTTTCCGTGACCATACACCAGTCCATATCTTTACCCCACTCCTCTTTACTCGGTGGGCTCTGAGCCCTCCACAATCTCGCGATGTTTCATTTTGCCACCATCAGCCCCAAGATAACCCATTTTCGCTCCTTGAAACCCAGATCAGTAGGGCCACACATGTTTAGGATGGCCAATTTAATATTGTGCCCCAGCACTTTTTCCATAAGGCTCACTACTGCCTCCCAATACCTCTGGATAGTCGTGCATTCCCAAAGAGTGTGAACAAAGGTTCCCTCCTACCCACATTGCCTTACGCAGCCACCATCTGAACTATATCCCATGCGAAAGATCCACGACTCTTAATATCCACAGACTGATGGAGGAGGCTTTGCTATAATGGCCCCACTCAGGCGGTCTGGTCTTAGACCTTGAAAAAGCATTTGGTACCCTAAAAGTGGGCATTGGAGGCAGGCTACTGTAGATGATCTGACTCCCCTATATGGAACCTTCGGACAGGGTCAAAATAGGCTGACGTATTGCAAATCCTATCGCAGTCAGCAGAGGCACACGTCAGGGATGTCCTCTCTCCTCACTGCAAATTTTCCTGGCAGAGGAGCCTCTTGCACAGCAGCTTCGCCAATTTGGGCATACCTATTGGCAGTGAGACACATACCATTTCTCTGTATGTAGATGACGTCCTTGTGTACATCAAAGATATCCATAATGGCATAGATAATATTGTGCATATACTAGATGCCTTTAAAACACTTTGGGCTGGGAGTAAACTGGAATAAGAACCCTCTGTTTCAGTTACATCTGGATTGCCCCCTGCATCCCACTGAAGTTGGTACTCATATCATTAAGTGGGAGCGGGCACCTTTAGACACCTGGGCATAAATATTTATCACAAGACCCAAGATCTGGTAGATGGTAACCTCAAACAGGCAATCTCCTCCCTACGGCCCCCAATTGCCTTTTGGTGCTCTCTTCCCCTTACAGTGCAGGGCCGGGTGGCCCTCTCTATAATGGTCATGTTGCCAAGGCTCCTGTACTTTTTCGCTAATCTGATAATTCCTATTCCTCACAGCACCTTTCAGATGCTGAATGCAATGTTGGGAGGGCTTGTATGGAACACGAGGAGGTGCAGAGTAGCCCTGACCAAACTGCAACTGCTGACAGAGTGCAGAGGGTTGGGAGCTTCGGTGGTTGAGTACTATTATTTGGCAGTGTAGCTTCAGTGGCCCACTCGTTGTTTATCTGGTCGCCCCTTACTGGAAGTGTGCCCGAGGTCAGAGACATGAGTGCTGATTCTTGTGCGAGAACGGTTTCTATTACCCACCTTTGGGTAGTGTATGAGTGCCATCGTAAAGCACTGTGAACCACACCTGGACTTCCATTGTATGCTGCAGAGAACCCTCCATGCTCTATTCGTGCCTTTCGAACAAGCATAGGTCGGGGGGCAGTGGCACTTTGGTAATCACTTGGGGTGGGAACCGTGGGTGACTAATTCCATCATGAGGCCCTCATCGCATGACAGAACAAACACGCCTTCCGGCGGGTCAGTTCCTGATGCATAGGCACCTTGTTCAGGAGCTTGAGCGTCTGTAGGGCATCACAGACACAGAGCTTGCGCCTCACCCCCTAACACAGGTACTCCTCACAAAGGGCAATGTACGGAAACTGAATTCCTGGCTTACTAAAGCCACATCCCATAAAACTCACGACCCACTAGGAACCCTCCGACAGACTTGGGAACATGACATTGGCCGTGAAATGAGCCAGAAGGAATGGGACAGGGTGCTGATATATCCGGGAAAGGTCTCCCGCAATGCCCGCTTTCAATACATACAGTATAACATATTGCATAGAGCCTACTTAACACCTGCCAAACTGCACATGTACCCTACAGCATCACCAGAATGCCCTAGCTGTTTCACCCTTCAGGCGAACATGGTAAATATGTTTTGGACTGTCCAACTGCTTGCACGCTCTAGGCGCAAGTCTGCACTATCCTTTACCAATTCACGGCCCATGTGGATTTATACTGCATGAGCAGCTGCTTACTAGGCCCCTATATGCTTACGCAAGCAGGAGGTGCTTCCAACCGATTTATTGACCTGGCACTGCTAACCGTCAAATGGGAAGGCCCCGATGCATTCCCAAAGAGTGTGAACAAAGGTTCCCTCCTACCCACATTGCCTTACGCAGCCACCACCTGAACTATATCCCATGCAAAAGATCCGTGACTCTTAATATCCACAGACTGATGGAGGAGGCTCTGCTATAATGGCCCAACTCAGGCTGTCTAGTCTTAGACCTTGAAAAAGCATTTGGTACCCTAAAAGTGGGCATCGGAGGCAGGCTTCTGCAGATGATCAGACTCCCCTATATGGAACCTTCGGACAGGGTCAAAATAGGCTGACGTATTACAAATCCTCTCGCAGTCAGCAGAGGCACACGTCAGGGATGTCCTCTCTCCTCACTGCATTTTGTCCTGGCACTGCTAACTGTCAAATGGAAAGGCCCCGATGCTACTAAGCATGCTGGCAGTACGTGACTAACCAGTGGGGCAGGACAGAAGTTTATGCGCTCTGTCGCAAAGAGGTACAGGGATTGAGAAAGCACCCCATCTCGACCGCGTGGGCCAAACTGCTCTCTGCCCTCCAGCCCAATGTTGATGATAGCTCTGAATAACTTGACAAAGTATGCGTCTCCCCCATAGTACCCCTCCCACATAGGTACACCCCCCCCAAGCCACCCAAGAGAGTGGATACAATATAGCATGGGCGATATTTCGCTGCCCTATTGGGCCCACATACACACCCCAAATTGCTACTACCGCCCCCACCGCAGGTGACCTACATGGAACACTACACCACACCAGTACTGAATGCATGCAGGATGGGTTCATAGGCTCACATTTCGGTTTGTGTTTATGAGTTACGTACTGCCATGCCATTGTGAATTCCTGGAACGAATAATGTTGGCTTTAGCACAGCATAGTAAAGACAATTCATTCGCTTTCCAGTAACACTCGTCATGGTTGCTGTAATACACAGTGATAAAATTCAATAAAGATGGTTTAAAAATGTGTGAGTTTGTCCTTGACAGGTGAAAGAAGAGAAGACCAGGGGGAGCACCAATAATCAATACACAAAGGAGAACTGGAGCATGTGTGCTGACTCACGTGTGCCTGGGAGCCATCTCATATACACTTTTCTGGCATTGCTTTCCTCATGACCCAGAAGAGAGGATAGCACACAACAAAGGAGAATACTCCAGAAAAAAATAAGAAAAAAATCTGTCTCTTTGTAGAAGATACCACACTGCCTTTGACAAGGAGTCAAATGGCAATCAGGATCTGAAGTGAAGTGAAGGAGTAGGAATGAAGCTGCTCCTTTACTTAGACCCCATAATAATAAAAACATTAAGAAGAATAACAATAAAAATAATAATATGTTTCTGTATAGTGTTTCTTAACGTCATTTCTAACCTCAGCAAATAACAGATGCTACAATTACCAAATTGAATGGTAATCAATTTACTGTCCTCAGACGGATGGAAGGCTGAGATGGCCTTGTCGAAATCAAACTTCCAACTTACAGATCAAAGAAAATGTAGGAGGTGTTTATTAACGTAGATGTCGAAGGCGTTTACCTCACTGGCAAACCACTAAAAGCTGACAGTATCACTGAGGTACCAGAAAAAAAGCTGTTTGCCTTGACCCTTTGCTACCAGGAGAGAGAGAGAGAAAAAAAGGGAATATTTGAGAAGTGCTTGAAACTATAACACAAAACCTAACAATATAGGTCTATTCGTTTTTTAACAATGCCCAAGGGAAAAGCCTGAATACCACCAGGCACTTGAAGGTCCCTGTAGAAATGGCTTTGCTAAGTAACAGTTAGCAAGGTCCAAAGCCGAAGTCTGTTTTACTTATACCAGCAACAGAAGAATTTTATATAGCGCTGATCTATCTACAAGGGAGAGGGGCACTTCAAAGCAACACCAACAACATCATTAGAAAAACTGTTTTTTCCAGTAGGAGCCCAGGAAATATTTTCTCTTGAATGTCCAGAATGTCCAGGAAGGAAGGCAGAAACGTAGAAGTGTGTAATGTACGGAAAAAACATGTATTTGTTTGAGGCGAAATCATACGAGCGCCAAACATGAGAACAGAGACTGCAAAACTAGTGCCCTGTGTCAGAAACAAAAGGAGTAGTAGCATCAAGTGGAGGAGGCGAAACTGTAGAAAATGGAACAAGACACAAGCCATTAGATCTTTCTCCAGTAGGACCTCAGTATGCCATCCTGTAATCCTGCCATTAACGACAGGCTCCTTACATAGACCAAAATGATCTTATGAACTTCAACCAAGAAGAAATAAACTTCCACTACCACACAATAAGGACAAGCTGATATGTGAGCGACTGATTTTATCCTCATCTTCATAAGAAGTACCGTAGAGGCCCCAATGAATCACATCACAGCATTGAGCAGAAGATGGGACAAAGGCTGAAAGAACTACAGGAAAGAAACTGTCCAGCCATAGACTGAGGGTCTATGTCAGGCTCCCATTCTATGGGCAGGCAAGGAACACACCAGTGCTTTGACATGGGTCATTTCACCAGCAGTAATACTTTTGACAACTATATTGATATATTTCCGTGAACAGCTCGGGAGTCTCAAGACACCAACTGAGAAAACAGAGATGAGGTGAGCATATTACAGAGCCAGGTTGAAGGTGTAATGCCTTACATTGCCTTACATTTCACTGTCAAATCATTTTCAAAGTCTAGTACTAAATTTCCCACTCCTGGGACCTTCCCAACAGGAAAATTCTCCTAATCAGGTGTTGGACCTGGCCCTTTCTGTCTCCTTCTATTTGTTTGACTCTGTGCTCTTTACCACTGCTAACCAGTGCTAAAATGCTTGTGCTCTCTCCTTAACGCATGAAAAAATTGGCTTATACCCAATTGACATATTTAATTTACTTATAAGTCCCTATAAAAGCGGCACAACATGTGCCCAGGGCCTGTAAATGAAATGCTACTAGTGGGCCTGCAGCACTGATTGTGCCCCCACTTAAGTAGCCCTTTAAACATGTCTCGGGTTTGTCATTGCAGAGCCTATCTGTGCAGTTTAAACTGCCATTTCGACCTGGCGAAATAAACATTTTGCCAGGCCTAAACCTTCCTTTTTAATACATATACATCTCCCCTAAGGTAGGCCCTGGACAACCTCAAGAGCAGGGTGTAATGTATTTAAAAAGTTGGACATGTACTTTTAAGACTTACATGTCCTGGTAGTGAAAGACTCTTAAATTAGTTTTTAACTACTTCATGGCCTATCTCTCCCATAGGATAACATGAGAGTTACCTTATGATGTTTTATATTGTAATTTCCAAATGGAAAGAGATAACTGCCTCGTGTTTTGTGTCTCTGGAATCCTAATGTAAAACCCTAATTTATGGTGAAGTCAGATTTAAAATTATAATTCTGAAAATGCCACTTTTAGATAGTTGTCATTTTCTTGCCTTAGCCATTTGGTGCCTGTAGTGTGTCTCTAGTCACATGACTGGGTGCAATTGGTAGTTCTGCTTTGTGTATTCCTCCTAGACAGTCACACACAATGGGAGCTTAGATGTGACTGTATAGGCCATCACTTGCAGGATGGAAGGGTGGAGTTGGACCCAGGCTGGCTTACAGCTGAACAGGCTGTGTCCTGCCTCCACACATAGGGCTGCATACCCCTTGTAGTTAATCTGAAGGGAGGGCAGGGAACGCAGGGCATCTGTGTCCTTCAAAGACATGCCTCTAGAAGCTTCTCACCACTTCAAAGCCACAACTGTGTATAAAAGGACCTAGGACACCACCACTTCAGTATACTTCTAAACCTGTGGATACTCTGCGAGGAAGAAGGACTGCTGTCCTACTATAAGACTGCTCCTCTGAAGGAACTGCTGACCTGCTGCCCTCTTGCCTGGGTGAGAAGTACTGGACCTGCTTCACTTAAACCACAAACCCAGAGTGACTCCAAGTTCTAGTTGGCTGGCCTCCTGATCTGTGGTCTCAGGGCCATAACAGGCTTCCAACAATTGTACATCTGCACCTGGACTCTGCCATCTGTGAGTCTACCCTGCCAAGTGCTGCCACCCCAGTCCAGGACCCTTAGAAGCGGCCTTAAGATGCTTTGTCAGCCTCTGTGTGTCCAGCGGAACTGACGCATCACCTCTTCTGTGCAACGCAACCCCGAGCAGAACCAACACATCTCCTCTGCGGTGTGGATTAGACCTGCTGCAAAGAACCGTACAGCCTTCAGAAGCACCACTGTGTGACACACCCTTGGTGCAGGCCCTCGCATCTCAGTCGACGGCAGCCTCGAAGACCATGTCAAACTCTGAAATCACAGCGCCGCAGCTCTTCAGGACCAACATATTGAACTGACTGTGCGTTGCATCCCCAATGTTGGATTTCGGATCACAAGCCCCACTGATGGGACCCTCTACGCCGATGCAACAGGACCTCGCACAGCAGCCGCGCCGCATACCGATGCATCGCCTTGGCAGCGAGACGCATCTTCGACGCAGATCCATGCAACGCTTCGCTACCCAAGATTTAAGGTACTGTGTTCAGCAGGCCTAACTGGGTCCCTGTAGCTGGCCCATGCTCCTTTGCAGTCAACCTGAACTTGTGACTTTGTCCCGGTCAGGCACGACCAGATGTCTATAGTTGGCAGTTTACGCCTTTTGGCGCTTTTTTCCTCTAAAATCTTTAAAATCCAATATCTCTGGTTCTACTGATTGGATTTTTGTTGTTCTGGTCTTGTTTTATTCATTAAATTAAGCTCTATATATCTAACGTGGTGTGAGATCTTTTTGTGTGGTGTATTCACTGTTTTAAGTTTTGCACAAATACTTTATACATTGCCTCCAAGTTTAGCCTGACCGCTCTGTGCCAACCACTGGAGTAACGAAAATTGAGGGTGCCTCCCTGCAAGGCATGTGGAGGGGCCCCTCTAGGCTCAATCAGGAGCTCTGCAGACAGAGTACTGTGCTGAGGGGACCCCCTGGAGCTTGGGCCCCCCCGCACCGTGGGGGCTGCGGGAGCCTGTGTTATGCCCCTGGTGCCAACTTACTGGGGGTTGAGTACAGGTTAATTTCGGGTTTTGCTTGTGCCTTACCCTGACTAGAACTGTGTCTGCTGCTTGACCAGGGCTCACACCCTAGTCAACAAGTAACCCAATTTCTAACATCATGGATTTCACCTGCTCCAACTACACTTTGGTCAACTAATAATTGGGGAGCAACATCATATAAAAGAGAAGTTTCTTGTTTCCTCTATTTAGTTAGATTTCTCTTTTAAAGATCCCTTGTTACAAAGTGATACTGTGAGTTGATACTGTGACCAGCTCACATGAATATGGTGAAATTAGGAGGATGAGTGACTAGATTGTGTTGTTCTTTTTACAGCCATTAGGTATCAGTGTCAGACACAGATTAAAAGGGGGTGGGATTGCAATTAGTGTACCCCAACATAAGAAGATTGCATGGAAACATCCTGGGCCAGGCCTTGTTTTTAGTAAGCAAGATCTGTGTGTGCAATTATTTATATTGGTGAGGTGTGACAGACAGTTGTGGCGGATGAGTCAGATGAGTTCTTTAGAGAAGCAGTAGATTTCCCTTGCACAGCCTTTACATAAAGATGGTTTTTCACCTGGAAGGTGCTGCCTTCATGCGGCCACGACCCCACCAGTGATGAGACAGAACCCAGGGTATTATGAGAAGACCTGAAAAGATGGACACTAGGGCCATTCTGAGCTTCGCAGAACACTCCTCTGGGGTCATTTGGGCCTCCACTGTTAATGGGGATATGATCTAGCACTTCGGACTGTACTGTTTGTATTGAAACAGGACCAGGGTTGATTTGCAGCACCATTTCACAGTGCTCGCTTTGCCACAGGACTCAAGCTGCAATTCACTTCAGGAACCCAATATGGCCAAAACTGGTCTGAGGTGGCTTCTCTTTCAGATTCAGAGGGAATATGGCTTAGAAGTTTGAGAACGACCAAAGCTGATTTGTATATTGGTGGTACCAGTCTGTGCTGGCGCTGTGAGCAAAAAATGATGGACTGGAATGAGACCAGAGCAATTACCAGTGGCCTGCTTTAATATATTCTTTCATGATTGTAAGCCAACACATGTTTTGCTCAGAATATGGAAACCCGTAGGTGAACTTTACCAAGGGTCTTAATTGCAAAAGGTCCCCAACTGCAGCAACACAGTAACACGTTCAAGACGTTTCTGTAGTAGTAATCTTATCGTAGATTAAAATGTATGTTTGGATTAGACCTGCTGCAAAGAACCGTACAGCCTTCAGAGGCACCACTGTGTGACACACCCTTGGTGCAGGCCCTCGCATCTCAGTCGACGGCAGCCTCGAAGACCATGTCAAACTCTGAAATCACAGCGCCGCAGCTCTTCAGGACCAACATATTGCACTGACTGTACGTTGCATCCCCAATGTTGGATTTCGGATCACAAGCCCCACTGATGGGACCCTCTACGTCGATGCAACAGAACCTCGCACAGCAGCCGCGCCGCATACCGAAACATCGCCTTAGCAGCGAGACGCATCTTCGACGCAGATCCATGCAACGCTTCGCTACCCAAGATTTAAGGTACTGTGTTCAGCAGGCCTAACTGGGTCCCTGTAGCTGGCCCATGCTCCTTTGCAGTCAACCTGAACTTGTGACTTTGTCCCGGTCAGGCACGACCAGATGTCTATAGTTGGCAGTTAACGCCTTTTGGCGCTTTTTTCCTCTAAAATCTTTAAAATCCAATATCTCTGGTTCTACTGATTGGATTTTTGTTGTTGTTAATCTTATCGTAGATTAAAATGTATGTTTGTACTGCGGTCGGCGCGGAGTGAGTCAGCTAGGCAGGCCACCTTGATAAAACTGCTAATCATGTTACAGAGCTCCGGAACATGAGTTTCCAACAAACACTGATTGCATGTTCATTAATCACAACATAATAGACCTCACGTACAGCTCCAAGATATCCAGAGTGGCTTTCCAAACTGCTGAGGGCTATTCCCTGAGAAGAAGTGTTGCATGTCCAAATAGGTCTGATTTGTTGAGAGTTTGAGTTCCTTTCATATGCTATTTGGTGCACACAGGTGCTGGGGCCATACATTTATTAGCTGTGAATAGTATTGATTGTTTTGCACACAACCACTTCTGCTCAATTTCAGACATGTTGCTCTTTCTGCCCACACTTATACACATTTTTAAAGTTAAACATCCGGCAAATAAATTATGACTCTACACAGGTAATTACAACCTGATCACAGCCCAAAAACAAAACAGCCCCCGCTATTTTACGTCAATTTTCCTTTTGACTTCATGGCTCATGCACCCAGTGTAATGTACCCAGATCCAAACAATAAAGCAGCAATTTGGGTAGTGAATAACATTTTCTGAACTGTAGTTGAAGTGGTCAACCTAGGCAATAGGAGTGGCAACACACACACTGTGAATGGCAACACACACACACACACACTTTGCTTGCTCAAATAGAGAATAAATGGATAAACAAATTCCACACCTGATCTTGTGGTCTGAACACCAAAGTAGAATTGCATGCGCTTGCTGTGTCTAATTCGTTTTGTTCCGACATGTGTTTTAACATTCTCTCAATTCCTTATTGGGCACTTGATGATGAAATCTTGCCTAGCATCATGACCCGCTGACACTCCCCCATCACTTTGATGTGGATTTCTGATTTCTATGTGCCAATATCTAAAAGATCATCAGCATTCCCGCTATGTGTTATGCTTTAATCACCAAGGTTTTCAGAAAGGTAACAAAAACGAATCCAGTGATCCCCCAGATATGATTATGTCCAAATCTGGCACTGTATGTCTTTCATTGTGTTTCACAGTAAGGTGTTTTTTAATATTATACACAATTATACTATTGTGAAACCCTGCTATGCTGAGACAGTATTGAAAGAAACAGACACTGCTAGACACTGGGGTCATTACGCGGATATTTAGATAGCAACTGGAATGTTTAACTTTAATTTACATGCGACCCCAGGCTATATTTGCATCGCATGTAGTACAGAACGTTACTTTCAGAACTACAGTGCTTAACTTGAGCCGGTGGTTGCAGGTTGGGCCCCCTGGTACTCATTTTTGGGGGCCTGCACTTATTTTTCCTCATGAGACTTTGACTTAGTGCAAGAGAAGGAAAACACACAAGAGTGAAAGGAGGAGAGAAAGAAAGAAAACAGTGAAAAAGCAGAAAGCAAAGATGAAAAAGAGCCTGAAAGAGTGAGATGAAGGGTGGTGAGTGTCTGCTGGTGGATTAGAGAGGCATGAGGTAGAATCCAGACTATGCAACCTCGTTATTCTCCACCCTTTTACAGAGCTGACAACAGGCTTCTGAGCAAACTTTGGGCCCTGGCACGTATTCTTTTACAAATTAAACACTGCAGAACTAGTAAGGGTTTACTCATCACAGGTTCCCTTCGCCGGCCCCTCTTCCGCTCACACTTGCACCTTGGGTGCTCTAGCATTGTCTTACTGGCACAGTGACATCATTTGAACTCTTAGCCAACAAATGCCCTTTTATGTTACGCACACTACTTCTCGTGGGACTAATTTAATTGTCAACTATTCTCACAAACTCTCATGGAGTGCCCTACTTTTGTTTGAAATGCCCCCTTTGTTCTAATTTTTAGACTGATCAACTAGTCCTTCACTCACCTCACAAATCCTCAAGTGCGGTAGGGGGAATTAAAGCTACTTTCTTCATGGTTCCTCTTTTTAAAGATCACCCTATGACTGCCCGCACAGAAGAGGGTGCTATGGACGCGACCATAATGTGTGGGCTCCTCCTATAATAATTTCCTAGTGCCTCAGCTGACCCAAGGGAATAAAAGAGGACAGGAATTCACTTAAAAATAAAGCTATGTAATAGATATGATTCAATAATGAGATCAGATATTGTGTCATCAAAACAGGTTTTTCGTGATTCAGATCCTTCTAGCTACATCATTTTGACTCTTATTGATACATGCTTAAGAAATAGATCACTGTTCGCATTATTGCCCCCAATGACGCCAAAATCCACTTTACTATCACAAAAGCATGCGCCATCTGTAGCATAACCCATTGCACACAGTAATCCTACTGTCCTGAAAAGTTATCTAAACATGGTACCTGCAGTTAAGGGCTGACTAATGATTACCTGGTGGCTAATGATGAACTCCCATGCCAACATACTTCAAGCAAAGCCCTATGACCAATGTGTCAGATTTCATTCACGTCGCTAATGCTATACGAGCCCCAAAGATAATGCCTTGGAAAATTGCTGGTCTGTCTCCGTAGCTCAATGACCCTGACTGGTTGGAATTTGTTGATACTTATGACATATGCTTCCTGCAGAAGGCTTGGGCTGTTCCCCCTTTATTTGGAAATGGTGCTGTGAATGATAGTATTGGAGCATGTTGCCACAACGTAGGCTGATCATCTGATGGTCTTGCCGCATGGATAAAAGTAATATGAAACTGTGAAATCAAAGCTGTTTATGCCGATTGTTTCGACCTCCAGTATTTGATTATTAGATTCTCAACTGGTGACAAACTGCCAGCATTCAGTGTACTTAGGAGAAGACAGTAGAGCCAGGGAGTCATCAACCTTGACAAACCTGGGTTCTCTGCTGGCAGACACCCAAATTATACCCCCGTTGAAAAGTACCCACGTGATAGGAACATAATTTATGAATATTCTGGAACAGTTATCACATGGCCCTATTTCTCATTCTATTAAGCTTGAAAGACAAGTAATGCCAGGAGCATGGATAGAACTTTTTTCAGGATTCAGCAGGTGGTCTGATGAGCACCTTCTATTTTTAGCGGTACGATTAAAAGTGACGATGATGCTGAATTCAGTATTCACATGTCAACATTGCTTTGGGCATCTTAACCCCTTCGCTGCTGCGGACATTCCGCTGCAGCGCTGGGGGGGGCAGGGGGGCAGCGCGGTGGGCCTGTGCTCATGACGGAGCCGCTCCGTCATGAGCCACAGTTGAGCTGTGCTCATGACGGAACGGTTCCGTCATGACTCCGCCCATTTGCATTGTCCCCCCGCACAGGCGGGGAAACAGCGCCGCGCAGGCGGAGCGGCCGCCAACGGGCGTGTCATGACGGAACCGTTCCGTCATGAGCACAGCTCAACCGTGGCTCATGACGGAACGGTTCCGTCATGAGCGGGGAAGGGGTTACAAGTGGTAAAGCCCTGGCCTAGACAAAATCCCAGCAGATTTGTATAAATGTGACTCAGATTTTTGAGTAACATATTTCTTGGCTTTTTCTAATGCCACAGTAAAAGGGATCCCAATACAAGAATTTTGGCTTGAGACAGAAATTATACCTGCTTGCAAAAGGAGTCTCACTTAGACTTACTAAATTATCGCCTTATTATTTTAATAGATATTTTCAAAAAGATTTTTGGGAAAATGATTTTGGAAAAATGTAAATGGTTGGTGCATTGAGTTTGATGCAATTTCTCCCTTTCAAGCTGGTTTAAAAGAAAATGTCAGAACAATTGATCAAGTTTTCTGATTTAACCTTTTATTGCGGGAATACGTATATGTGAAAAAGATTGCCCTTTTTGTAGTATTTGTAGATAGTAAATCTACTTTAGACACAGCAGCCCTGTAATGCTCCATGGAGGGTTCTACTTGATATGGGCCTACCAGCCCCCTAAGGGAACCTGATCAATGACTATGATGTAAAAAAAATTCTAGAGTAAGATGGAACTCAGTGGAGAATTAACACATCCTATTCAGTAAACCGGGGTAAATTTCAAGGGTGTACACTGGCCCAAACATTACTAATTTTATACATATATGGGGAATTTGCTGCTCTAAACAGCTATTTGAATGATGCCCCTAATGTGGTAGGTTCCAAAAGAAGCACTTAATTCTTTGCCGACGATATGTTACCAATATCAAAATCTGCAAGGGGATTACAGAATTTATTGATGAAATTCTCTGTGTTTTGTGGAGTAAGTGGTTTGTATATTATCCGGCAAAGACAAATTAATGTTTTTTATCCCCTCTATTGGCACAATTCTGATCTCGTTCGGAAGGGCTCCGAATAGGTTTCTGGTTTGCTTGCCGAATCCAATCCGGAGCCCTTGTTTCTGACCAACTCATTCCCAGTTCCGAACGACCAAGTACGATGCCTGGTAACAGTTACGGATGACCAAATCGGTTCCGAAAGGCATTAGGACAGGACGAGCCTTTCCAGTGCCGATTCGTACATCTCTGAGGACTTGGATTCCGAACAAGCGAGTACAATGATCCATTCGGACAGCCTTTTTGATTCGGTTTGCCCGGAACAAATTGGCTGCCAGGATCGGTCTTTGGGGGCCTGTAGCAGGCACCCCTTCACCCGGGGTCCACCGAATCGGGTCTGTGGGGGTACCCATGGGTCCCCTTTTCCCAACCATGCACAGTGTGGCAGGAACCACGGGGTGCCAACCACAGGTTGCACGATTTTCCCCAGCCATCCCTTTCTTCAATGGGAGCCTGTGTTCTCGTTCGGAACACAGGCTCCCATTGAAGTCAATGGGAGTTCGACAGAATCGTATCCAGATGCATATGGAAGCATCGTACTCGTTCGGTCAGACTCCCCTGATCCGAGTCATATGGAAAGCATTCCGGAACCGATTCAATCGGTATGCTTTCCAAACGAGATCGGAATTGGGTCCTATATGTTTAAGCATCTTATATCTTTTGATGCAGAGAGACTAGAGAGTGTCACTGATTTTTAATACCTAAGGGTCAGCGTTGTGTCAAATTGTTCCTGGGTGAAGCAAGTAAAAGAAAAAGTAATATGACACTGAGTGACAGGGAAAGCACTTACTTGTTATTTGCCAAGAGACTGTGCTTTCAAAGTATCTTCCCAATAATTGAGACATATTAAGGCGCAAACTCAATCTGAGTCTCTATATGGCTCCAAGCTAATTGGGATACCAAAAAGTGGTCAAATTGAAATCTACAGAGGCTTAGTTTACTAAAACAATATTACATTTATTTCATAGTACTCCATCTATTCCTTCCTCTATTGCTGAAACCTAGGGGCCTGGGGTATTGAATATGTTGCCAAGTTAAGGTGAATCCTTAACTGAATTTGTTTATGGAGAAATTCCATATTTAATAATCTTAAACTAGTGCTGCATGAATTATTGGATATTCCATAATAAAACTATGATAGAATGAATGGGCTTGTCCCCTCTATGGAACTAATCAGTGATAATAGGCCATTCAACCAAAACTTTAGTAAAGTAGCAGTATTCGTCTAATTGTAATGGATTGGAATGTCCATCAGGTGGCATAATGGAAGCATTTCTGGACATCAAATGTAATCCAACATTTGAAACCTATTTAGATGAGATTGAACCGTAAAGGCCAAAATGCTGTACATAAAATGCAGATGAAGCACTAGCTGTATTTACTTCCAAAAGGTCAAACGATGCATGTCAGACTGTCATGTCTTTTAGGATAGTCCCATCGATATATACCCCATTTTTAGATACATTGTCACATCCACCTGACAATAATGATTCTATCTAAACAGGTCGACCTTTAACCTAGTAGCTTGCTCCTTACTCCTCGACACCAGGATCGAAGTATTCTATCATAATCCCTGTACCTGACGTACATAAACATGTCCCCAGGCACGTCAGATTTATTCTGTATAACGGGTCACCACTTTTTTCATCCTTGGCCAACAGCCAGCTGTGCATGGTCACACTTGTTTAGAAAAGCATCAGTGATTGTTTTCAAAACATTTATGGTTGTTTTCGAAACATCCATGGTTGTTTTAAAAACATATTGATTCTAGAAAAAACCCTGGAGTGACCACTATAGTATAAAAGACCCTCACTCCCCCTACAAATTAGAGGAAAATTCCTTCCAAGCTGTACAATGATCCATTCGGACAGCCTTTTTGATTCGGTTTGCCCGGAACAAATTGGCTGCCAGGATCGGTCTTTGGGGGCCTGTAGCAGGCACCCCTTCACCCGGGGTCCACCGAATCGGGTCTGTGGGGGTACCCATGGGTCCCCTTTTCCCAACCATGCACAGTGTGGCAGGAACCATGGGGTGCCAACCACAGGTTGCACGATTTTCCCCAGCCATCCCTTTCTTCAATGGGAGCCTGTGTTCTCGTTCGGAACACAGGCTCCCATTGAAGTCAATGGGAGTCCGACAGAATCGTATCCAGATGCATATGGAAGCATCGTACTCGTTCGGTCAGACTCCCCTGATCCGAGTCATATGGAAAGCATTCCGGAACCGATTCAATCGGTATGCTTTCCAAACGAGATCGGAATTGGGTCCTATATGTTTAAGCATCTTATATCTTTTGATGCAGAGAGACTAGAGAGTGTCACTGATTTTTAATACCTAAGGGTCAGCGTTGTGTCAAATTGTTCCTGGGTGAAGCAAGTAAAAGAAAAAGTAATATGACACTGAGTGACAGGGAAAGCACTTACTTGTTATTTGCCAAGAGACTGTGCTTTCAAAGTATCTTCCCAATAATTGAGACATATTAAGGCGCAAACTCAATCTGAGTCTCTATATGGCTCCAAGCTAATTGGGATACCAAAAAGTGGTCAAATTGAAATCTACAGAGGCTTAGTTTACTAAAACAATATTACATTTATTTCATAGTACTCCATCTATTCCTTCCTCTATTGCTGAAACCTAGGGGCCTGGGGTATTGAATATGTTGCCAAGTTAAGGTGAATCCTTAACTGAATTTGTTTATGGAGAAATTCCATATTTAATAATCTTAAACTAGTGCTGCATGAATTATTGGATATTCCATAATAAAACTATGATAGAATGAATGGGCTTGTCCCCTCTATGGAACTAATCAGTGATAATAGGCCATTCAACCAAAACTTTAGTAAAGTAGCAGTATTCGTCTAATTGTAATGGATTGGAATGTCCATCAGGTGGCATAATGGAAGCATTTCTGGACATCAAATGTAATCCAACATTTGAAACCTATTTAGATGAGATTGAACCGTAAAGGCCAAAATGCTGTACATAAAATGCAGATGAAGCACTAGCTGTATTTACTTCCAAAAGGTCAAACGATGCATGTCAGACTGTCATGTCTTTTAGGATAGTCCCATCGATATATACCCCATTTTTAGATACATTGTCACATCCACCTGACAATAATGATTCTATCTAAACAGGTCGACCTTTAACCTAGTAGCTTGCTCCTTACTCCTCGACACCAGGATCGAAGTATTCTATCATAATCCCTGTACCTGACGTACATAAACATGTCCCCAGGCACGTCAGATTTATTCTGTATAACGGGTCACCACTTTTTTCATCCTTGGCCAACAGCCAGCTGTGCATGGTCACACTTGTTTAGAAAAGCATCAGTGATTGTTTTCAAAACATTTATGGTTGTTTTCGAAACATCCATGGTTGTTTTAAAAACATATTGATTCTAGAAAAAACCCTGGAGTGACCACTATAGTATAAAAGACCCTCACTCCCCCTACAAATTAGAGGAAAATTCCTTCCAAGCTGTACAATGATCCATTCGGACAGCCTTTTTGATTCGGTTTGCCCGGAACAAATTGGCTGCCAGGATCGGTCTTTGGGGGCCTGTAGCAGGCACCCCTTCACCCGGGGTCCACCGAATCGGGTCTGTGGGGGTACCCATGGGTCCCCTTTTCCCAACCATGCACAGTGTGGCAGGAACCATGGGGTGCCAACCACAGGTTGCACGATTTTCCCCAGCCATCCCTTTCTTCAATGGGAGCCTGTGTTCTCGTTCGGAACACAGGCTCCCATTGAAGTCAATGGGAGTCCGACAGAATCGTATCCAGATGCATATGGAAGCATCGTACTCGTTCGGTCAGACTCCCCTGATCCGAGTCATATGGAAAGCATTCCGGAACCGATTCAATCGGTATGCTTTCCAAACGAGATCGGAATTGGGTCCTATATGTTTAAGCATCTTATATCTTTTGATGCAGAGAGACTAGAGAGTGTCACTGATTTTTAATACCTAAGGGTCAGCGTTGTGTCAAATTGTTCCTGGGTGAAGCAAGTAAAAGAAAAAGTAATATGACACTGAGTGACAGGGAAAGCACTTACTTGTTATTTGCCAAGAGACTGTGCTTTCAAAGTATCTTCCCAATAATTGAGACATATTAAGGCGCAAACTCAATCTGAGTCTCTATATGGCTCCAAGCTAATTGGGATACCAAAAAGTGGTCAAATTGAAATCTACAGAGGCTTAGTTTACTAAAACAATATTACATTTATTTCATAGTACTCCATCTATTCCTTCCTCTATTGCTGAAACCTAGGGGCCTGGGGTATTGAATATGTTGCCAAGTTAAGGTGAATCCTTAACTGAATTTGTTTATGGAGAAATTCCATATTTAATAATCTTAAACTAGTGCTGCATGAATTATTGGATATTCCATAATAAAACTATGATAGAATGAATGGGCTTGTCCCCTCTATGGAACTAATCAGTGATAATAGGCCATTCAACCAAAACTTTAGTAAAGTAGCAGTATTCGTCTAATTGTAATGGATTGGAATGTCCATCAGGTGGCATAATGGAAGCATTTCTGGACATCAAATGTAATCCAACATTTGAAACCTATTTAGATGAGATTGAACCGTAAAGGCCAAAATGCTGTACATAAAATGCAGATGAAGCACTAGCTGTATTTACTTCCAAAAGGTCAAACGATGCATGTCAGACTGTCATGTCTTTTAGGATAGTCCCATCGATATATACCCCATTTTTAGATACATTGTCACATCCACCTGACAATAATGATTCTATCTAAACAGGTCGACCTTTAACCTAGTAGCTTGCTCCTTACTCCTCGACACCAGGATCGAAGTATTCTATCATAATCCCTGTACCTGACGTACATAAACATGTCCCCAGGCACGTCAGATTTATTCTGTATAAAGGGTCACCACTTTTTTCATCCTTGGCCAACAGCCAGCTGTGCATGGTCACACTTGTTTAGAAAAGCATCAGTGATTGTTTTCAAAACATTTATGGTTGTTTTCGAAACATCCATGGTTGTTTTAAAAACATATTGATTCTAGAAAAAACCATTGAGTGACCACTATAGTATAAAAGACCCTCACTCCCCCTACAAATTAGAGGAAAATTCCTTCCAAGCTGAGACGAGCGTCCTGCATGCTGAATCTTCAACATGCAGTGGTCTGACATCCCTTGCAGGTTGTCATCCTTGACGCAGAGACGGGGTCCTTCATTCCCAAACATCAGGTGAGGGGGCTGGTTCAACCCTTGGGGTTTCTAGGCTACAGATACACATACCTATATGCATATACACCTACACATCCAGGTTAGGCTAGGTACATTTAGGCAAATTACTTAGGGTGCGCATTTTAGGAATATGCAAGTGCTACTGTTTTTATCTGAACTGTTTCTGTTCATCTTATTAGCACTATGGTAGAAATGTATCTACTATTTACTATATTGGTACAAGTAATCTCGTTCGTATGCTTCTGTCTCCTGATTGTCGCGCACATATGTTTTACACAAGGCTGTCGCAGGACCAATAAATACTTATTGAAACGTCCTAATCGCCATCCTGTGTATTTTCTGAGAGAAAGCAAGCACGGGTGTCTGAACAAAACGTACTGTACTGTTTTCCACGATCCCTGAGGAATGAGGGTTGTCATGTTCAGTGGTTGTCAGAGACTACCTACACCACTGTAGAATACAGGGGGGTGGTAGTGGCACAGTAGAGCTAGCTGGTCTAACGGCTGACATATCCTGTGGGGGTGTCCGGAATTGGTTGGGACACCAAGGCCTCAGTTTAGGTCATCCAAAACGCGCGGGACTCCTAGGAACTACACAACAAGACCAAATGCTATCGATTTTGCCCATTAGTGGAAGAGTCAGAGACTCCCTATTTACTGTTTTGCGCCCTCTGTATCTGAATCTCAGGTTCTAATGGCTAGTGTCATTAATAAAGATTATGGGTTATTGCAATTATAAAGTTGCATGGCGCACCTTCAAATCTGATGCCACCAAAATGACATTTTCCACTGTTTCTCGGTGTAGCAAATGGGTTCTGCCCATTGAGTCCACCAGGTTTTTTCACAAATGACTTCCCTGTTTTTATACATTTTCTGTGAGCATGTTAACCACCAGTGTCTGGCTCTTAACATAAGGCTGCTGATTGGCAGCTAGGGTAAGGGGCACTGGACTGGTTAGCCGTGACATGTGTACACAAGTGTGTGTGTGCAGAAGTTTGGATGAGCACAGACAGCCTGTCACCGAATGGATTCTGCAAGGATTGGTGCAGACCTGGGGCAGGCCTTATAGTATGAGTGGACATTCAAAGTGTAAGTCCATAGTGCTTATTGGAAAATCTGTGGTGTTTTCACTATAATATACACCTAAGCAAAATCTGCCTAAAGGTACAGTTTCACTCCACTAAGACCAGCAGGATCCAACAAGGTGCGAACTTGAGATAAAATATGCATGACAAGTTTGAATCTGTAGTTTCCAATAACCCACATCCACATCTTACGGGGTCAGGATTTGTCATATTTCTCTGAATCAAATTCCAGCCCTTTGTTCCCTCCCTTACTGGGCCAAGTAAATTAGTCAACTCCCCAGAAGAGGGTTCAAATCCTCCTCACACAATAGAGAACAGTGAAATAACTCGGTCCCTGGGAAGGGAAGGGGTGGGGAGCAAATTTGCACCTGCTTATTAGCTTTCACACTCCACATAGGCTGGCCTACTAGAATCAAGGAGGGAGCCCAGAACCCTGAAGCCAACACAGAAGGGATTCACCTTTGAAGTTTTGGAGGGAAGGGATCAGGCTATGTCAGTTAGGAGTGGAGCTGAGGCGCTCAGAGGAGCTCTTACCAAAGAAAACTTGAAGTTGTCTTTCTGGATTGTCCCCAAATCTTGTGCAGCAAGTATGGGACAGGGGAATGTAGATGATGTGGCTACCTAGGACTGGCCATGGGTGCCTGGCCCCTATTACTTTTCACCCCAACTAAAAAAACACCTGCAGAAGTCAGAGACAGTTGAGAAGACCCTAAACCTTGGAGGCAACGATGGCAGAAAGGATGCCCAGCTGGAAGGAGAAGCCACTTGATGCCATGCAAGGATGAACTAAGGACTTTGACTTCAGCTGGTCACCAGGACTAGGATGGGTCTCTCCAGATCTAGAGGCGTTGGTCCTCGTATGGCCTTGAGGACCAGTTGGGGGAAAGTACCTGGAGTCCATAGCCCCCCAGCTGCTCTACAGGCAACCAAGAGGCCAGGAGGCTCTGGGGCCTGGGGAGTGTGGCAGGAGGGTGTTCTGCTGTCTGGTTGCAGAGGGGCTATGCAAGATGTCCCCACTACAGGAGAAGCACAGCAGGAGAGGAGCAGCAGAGGAACTCTAGGAGTAAGGCAGAGGAGAAGTCTGGCACGGGGAGCTGAATTTTAGGTTCAGCTGCCCGTCAGGATGCGCCCCTTTATATACAAGGAGGCCTGATTATAATACTCCAGGTGCCTAGGCCCTGCCACCAAGAGCAAAAGAAGCCCATGATAGAAGAAATCTGCGCAACAGGGACAGAGATATACAGGTTTAAAAGATCTGTTTTATAAAACAAAGAAGAATGAACAACCGTGTGCGTACACCCTCCCTCATAAAGTGTTTTAGAACACGTTCACTAAGACTCTGGGATAGTGAAATGATGGCCCAACGAGTGGTTCACATCGTTTTAAAGAACTCCCAGGCATGAGTTTTTGCTCTTGCATTCTGGAGTGTGGGGACCCCTTGTGGTTGGTCCTCTGATTATATTACTATTGGGCTATAGAAAGTGAAGATAAACTGTTTTGTTTTGTATTTAAATGCTTTATTGATAACAGATATTGAATAGTGAACTCATAAATGATTAAGACTGGTAAGACTGTTCCCAGTGATTTAAATGAGACGACTTGTAGTTGATTTTATTAATGTGGTTACACGCTGAGAAAGCCAGATGCTTGCCTTACACATACTGAGTACAGAGGGAGACAGGGAGACAGAGGGAGGGAGAGAGACAGGGAGAGGGAGGGAGACAGAGGGAGGGAGAGAGACAGGGAAGGGAGAGATAGAGGGAGGGAGACCGAGATCGAGACGGATGGAGGGAGACGGAGGGAGGGAGATGAAGGGTGACCGAGGGAGGGAGAGGGAGGTAGAGGGAGGGAGGGAGGGAGACAGAGGGAGGGAGGGAGACGGAGGGAGAGAGACAGAGGGAGGGAGACAGAGGGAGTAAGACGGAGGATGACAGAGGGAGGGAGAGGGAGACAGGGAGGGAGACAGAGGGAGAGAGGGAGAGGGAGAGGGAGGGAGACAGAGGGAGGGAGAGAGACAGGGAGAGATAGAGGGAGGGAGATGGAGGGAAGGAGATGGAGGGAGACAGAGGGAAGGAGATGGAGGGAGACAGAGGGAGGGAGACGGAGGGAGACAGAGGGAGGGAGACGGAGGGAAGGAGACGGAGGGAGGGGGACGGAAGGAGATGGAGGGAGGGAGGGAGACGGAGGGAGGGAGACAGAGGGAGGGAGACAGAGAGGGAGGAGGGCAACAGAGGGAGGGCGACAGAGGGGGAGACAGGGAGGGAGGAGGGAGACAGAGGGAGGAGGGAGACAGAGGGAGGAGGGAGACAGAGAGAGGAGGGAGACAGAGAGGATGGCGACGGAGGGAGGGCGACAGGGGGAGAGAGAGAGGGGGAGAGAGATGAGGGAGGGAGAGGGGGAGAGAGGGAGGGGGAAAGGAGGGAGAGGGGGAGAGAGGGAGAGGAGGAGAGGGGGAGATGGGGAGAGAGGGAGAGAGGGAGAGGGGGAGAGAGGGAGAGAGGGAGAGGGAGGGGGAGAGAGAGAGAGAGACCTCATGGTCACAATTGTTTTTTGCTTTAGCCCAGCCCCGCCCCCTCTGACCCCGCCCCCACCGGTGCGGCCCTCGGCCACAAACCACACTGTAAATTTGGTCCCCCGAGAGAAAGTTTGCGAGTACCCATGCTTTAGAGGGATTGTTGGTGCATTGCAACACTCCCAGATTCCTGGTTTCCGGTTTTATTTATCCTTCTTCGTTCACATCCTGCTGTTGTACTCATGCATTCAGTCGTCTACTTGTCGCTTTTTCCTCGTGGTGGTTTACTTAGAGGGCACATTTAAGCTGTGTATTCTCTTCACTGACTGGCAAGGTGCCTCCAGAGGTGATCATCCCAGATTCAGACCGCGTCGAGCTCTTGAGATATACTGCCTGAGACTATCTGTACTTGTGAAATCAGAGTGCAGACCTTATGCAGGTGATGGTAAACTCTGGAGCACACTTATTGAGTACGGATTTGTAATAGGCCCTTCCCTGCGCGCCTACCCTTGTTTAGAGTCTCAGCCATTCATTGGGCTGGTCCCTGCACCATGCACTGTTCTCATCCTCCCTGCACCAGCTACTGTATCTCTTGGCCGGGCACGCGCTGTGCCAGGTGTCTGGTTGAATAGAGAGTGTTGGGGTGTCTGTGGCTGTCCCAGGACTGCTTACTGTGTTGCATTCACCTTGCTTCTTCGCCATTCACCCCCCCGTTTCAACTCAGCTCACCTTCTCGCACGAATGCTCTAGCAGTGAGAAGCCACCACTGTTTTGGCCTCAGTGGCAGGATCCTGGGCTCAGTTGGTGGTTGAGCTTCTTACCATCTATGACTATGCAGTGGCCTGAGGCTGAGTTCGGACTCTGGTGCAAGCAGGGGCAGGGAGCAGACTCACAGGCCTAGGCATCACAGCAAGGGATATTACGCTCATCTTCTCTTCATTTTCATGCTGGTGAGGAGTTTTCGGTAGGCATAGGTATGCTTTTCCAAAGGCGGGGACAGGGAGCGACGCAGCGACACTGCTACACCATACCATCTTGGACAGATTTGTAGCATAACTTACGAATCATATTCACCTCATGGTCGATTCCATTTCTTGCAATTTTAGATACAAGTTTATCCCTTTTTCAAAGGCTGAGACCTAAGGTCGTACTCTCGCTTGACTTATTATCTGAGTGTCTACTGCATGCTCACATGCTCAGTCCACAATTAACAGAACTATTTACGCTGATTACTGTGACTCCTACTCCGCTCCATTTAACTTCATTGCAATCAGTGCAACTTGGCTTGAGCAGAGACATACCGTTGCACTGGCTGTATTTCTATACAGATCAAGGCACCTTCACCTGTGCCATGACAGCAACTCACAACGGTGATGGTGATGGTGCTGGGATCCTCATCAACAAGTCTCCTTCCTCATCGCCGTTTCCAATTCCCATACAATGTCTGCCAACTCCATAACCCATCTTTTTCACAGCAAATTGGCCTTTCAGACTTCATATTATTACACGGTGGTGGCATATACAACTTCATTAAAGACTTTAACTCTGTTCAGAACTTGGCTCCACCCTTTACCTCCCCACCCGAGCCCCTTTATTGTTTTGGCGACTTTAACCTTAATCGGAAAAAGCACCTAAAACCTGCTCTGTTTAATCAGCTTCTAACTGATTAACCCCTTTCCAAAATGCACATGCTGCCCACTCACCAAGTGACAACCACTAAACATTATCCTAGTCTCGCCACTCCCAAATCCAGATGTCTGCCAACATTACATTCTCGTCCGTCCAACTCAATGGTGCCCATTTCCAGGTGAAAACTCTATTTGATACAATCACTGTCTTCTGAAGTACATAAATAAGGATGTGATGCCACACACTTGAGGAGTGCAAAATGCACTTAACAATACCCATACTTTCCTCAGATCATTTGACCTTGTATTGCCCTAATACCCCTGGAAGGATTTTCTTTGCACCAACCTACAAACAAGGTGGAATGCCCCTATTTAAAAGCTGCTTGATAAATAGAAAGGACGGATGTATCTAAATTGAGCAAATTAACCTACTACATGGAACTCTTCTCCTCTGAAATCTCACCCTCAGGTATGACTTTTTTTCCTGTATTATCAACTCTTCCTCTTCTCCATGTAGCACCACAATCTCCCCCATAAGAGGCACATGCAGCACCCTTTTTAATCCCAGTCCCCTCTCAGGCTACAGAAGGGAGTGCTCCTCAGAGTCCCCGAAGGACTGTTGTGCAACTGGAGTTGATATCTGCCTGTCAGCCAGCCTCCCAGAGTTGAAGGGATATAACCTGAGTCTTAATATCTTACTGGAAGATCTGTTTACCTGTCCTGAAGTGCCTACGATCCTGGCTGCCCACTGAGAGAGGGAAGGAGTCTGCCAACCTTGGAGAAGAAATGTCTGCTCACAAGGTGGGGGGTGAAGTGTGTCCCCAGTGTCTGTGGGCATCCAGGAGCGAGAGACTTAGGAAAGAGATCTGAGAACCCCAGTGTTTGTAGGTCTAAAGTCTCTCGCACTGGTTTGGGGTGGGAACCACAAACATCATAACTGCGATTGCTGAAGTATGATCGGGGCTGGAAGAGTATGTTGGAGTGATAGGCCTTTGAGTGGCCACAACTACTCAAAGAGAGTGGTCTCTGTGTGACCGTAACAGCCCAAAGTGATCAGCCTTTGTGTGACTGCAACTGCCAAGAGGGATCGGCCTATGCATGATTGAGACAGTCCAGAGTGATCAGCCTGTGTGTGGCTGCAACTGCCAGGCTATGCAAGGCTACATATGCCAACACTGTGACCAGCCTGGTCTATTAATGCTCACCATCAAACTTCTTTCCCTCCCAACTTCACTAGCTGCTGTGCCTCAAAATTAAGCAATGGTAACCTACCTCTTTTCTCTGCACAAAACCTCCCTTGTGGACCTCATATTCTTCTTCAGCTTCTGATATAACGTGTACATGATATCATTTGTAAATCTATGACAATTAGATCTTTCCCTCTTTCAGCACCATCTTCCACACAAAAACCTGTCTTTACCTTACTGCTTGCTCATTGTCCACTGCTCAATGCAATACCTGTAAAAATGTACCTTCTAGCAACAACAGCCCCTAACGTTCTCCCCAACTCTACTGTATTTCCCTTTCCACACCTTTCCACCACCCTCTACAGCAAGGAACCTAGGAGTACCTTTTAACTCCAGCATGGGACTGGGGTCTGCAATTAACTCCGTGGTATGCTATAGTGTCTCCTTGATCACCATTATTCTATCTTATCTTTAGGGTTTTGTACAGCACTCAATTATCCAAGAAGGGCATCCGGGCACCTCTAAGGTGACCTCTTGATGGTAAAACATGACTGATCACATGAGAATAGCTTTAAGGTTTCCAAAGCTTCTCTGAATCTATAGCAGTCACTCATTGCTTTCAAGATGAATGAAAGAATACTCCAAATCTGAGCGGCTAGGGTGGAAAAAGCGGATGCACTTGCATAACTTTTCCTAAATTAAGGCACTTTTACTTAACATGCCGGGGAACAATCAAACGTGAATGCACAAGACCACATACATTGAATGCCTTAGTCAGGAAGGAAAGGTTGTGTTTGTGCTGACCACGATAACACCTCACAAATTGATGTATTCTCTTGTGGAATGGCAACCAAAGTAGTGCTTGTAGCAACTGGTACCCGCGGTGTTATTGTTTCCAATGTAGTAGGGATCTAGCTGCAGGTTTTTAAGGCACTGTAGTTCTGTTCTTCAATTACATATTGTGGGTTAGCTTGATAGCACTAAAGATAGGCATCTGGGACGGTACTAGTGCAATTACGCTTCAGTCCTCAGAGCAAAGTAACTAAAAGGAAAATGTATCCTAAGGTTTTTCAATGGATAAAGAAAGTCATGGTCACTTGCTATATTAGGAATCAAGAGTTAATTCTCCGGAGCCACCTGCATCTGGACATCTGTCTTCCAATTCCTTAATCCAGGAATACGCGTTGCCAAGGCTGTCCTCTAATGTTGTGGGAGAAAATATAAGCGTTTAAGCTTTTAGAGCGATTGCCTTTGGTTCAGACCACTTGCGAGCGTGCCTCCCATCACCGTATCTGTGTTGTAAGGGTTTTGTACTGCTTGTCGTCTCTATGTTCATAGCATCTAACCGCAAGGAAACAGACCACAATAGGCAAGTGGTAGATATTAAACAAGAGTGAAGACGGACAAACCTTCGAGGAGCCCTGCAATTTACTGGGTTATGTTTAAACTGAAACGGGACCCAAGAAATAATATGTGATCGTTCAGAGAATATTGAGTCAAAAAATCAGAACTAATACCATGATATTACGTCATAAGGTTTGCCTTGAATAATTGCATATAACACCCAAGCAGGAGTTCAGAAAGTGAATGAGCAAAAAATACACCTTTACATTTTGTTTTTATCTTGACAAATTTGCTGAGCCTTTAGAGATGGGGGTCAAATGTCATGGTAACTCTTCTGACAAATTGCTGATTAGTTTCTTAACATGGAGATTGCTGTTTACTTTTCGCTTTTCTGAGCGCAAATTGAGAGGACGTTGTAAAGTGAACTATGTGACAATCTTTTTAGGATAGTGTGAAAGGAAAGGCTGTAGGATGTCAACTTTTAACAGATAAGGAAATGAAATGTAGACATCTGTAAATAAAAACTGCACATATTTTAAAATATATCAACAGTTAGGCAAACAAAAGTGAAGCACATTTTTTAAACTCCTGAAGTGTGATGGAAACATTTTAAATTTGATGCAAAGATTTAAATGTGATGGAAACATTTTAATAGGCTTAAAACAAATCAAGACACTTTACTCAGTGATGTGCGTATTATAAACACATGTTGAAACCCAATTTCCACACAACATACAGTTTTGTCAGTAGAAATTGCATGTCTGCATAACTTTAGTGCCCATTTCAAAGGAAAATGTGCTGTCTGTAAATGACAGTGGTATCCCACCATGCTTTAGTAATATATTTATGACAGTGTGCTCCAAATGCACCACTGGCTACGTCCTGCACCCTTACCATTCTCCTCCAGAATGGGCGTGGCCCATTTGCTGTAATTGCTCTTTGTGTGATGCTTGTATATTTTACAATTCCTATGACTTTAGTGATGTAACATTGATGGCAGCATCCCCACTCTGCAAACTGTTCCAACTCCACTGGGTTGATGGTGTCCAAAGGAGCTGACAAGGAGTGTCCCGATAGTGTTCTACTCGCATGTTAGGGAGGGATGGAAGCCAGCTTGGTCTGGTTGTAACATGCGATTCTCCTCTATGAATGGCAGCATTTGGTCCATGACTACCAGTTCCAGCAGTATGCTAGTTTCCAGCAGGTTTGAAGTTATTCAATGATTTGTAAAGTAAAATAACGGCACGTCCAATAAAAGTATCAAACTTACCTTTTTATGTGATGGACCATTGCACATGTGAGGGAGAGGTGAATGATTTCCATTTGTTGACAGACTACTGCGAGGCGTAGGTCAAGGCTAACAGCCAATGACCATACAGAGGTTTTACTATTAGAAATCAACATCAGGGGCCGTATTATGCATTGACTTTGTTTGCGGGGACGCACCTTTTAAAAGGTGCGCCCGGTGCAAACAATGACAGTGTGCCCTTTTACAATGTATGCACTGCCCCCAGTGCAGCCGCGAATTTGCGCTGCTTCCATGTAAAAACACAGTGCGACTAGTGGCTCCATGTTTTCACAGTGCAGGCGGCACCCGCCTGCACTTTTAAATGGGATGTCTGGGGGGTCCACAGGACACCCCTTTCTCCCCTCCAAAATGCTGCTCTCAGGGGGCATACTCACAGTGCGCCACCTAGAAGGTGGTGCACTGTGCGTGCGAACCCTGAGAGCTTCTTTGCCTCTGCTTCCCTCCTCTGTAATATGGTGCGAGTGCAGAGGCAAAGGAATTCCCTCATTTACATAGGGCACGCCCCTATGCAAATGAGGGAACGCCTTCTGAAGGTAGTGCTGGTGCTTTAAGTGTGCCAGCGCTATCGGTATTAATGAAGGAGATGCACAAGCGTCTGCTTCCCCTTCTGTAATACCAAAGTGCCCAGGGGGTGCGCAAAGCAAGCGCAAACGCCTGTTGCACCCCCAGGGCACTTATTGTAATAAGGCCTGAGGTACTGTCTCACAGAAAAGGGGTTCACGACATGTGATACTATATGAATAGTAAAGGGCAGCTATTATGATTTAATGTGAGCTTGTTTTTCAGGATTTTCATTGTAGAACTGGATTTTGGCAGTAAAAAATGATTTTCAAAAACTGCAACTGGTTTACAGACTTCTTGTGAATGGAGTGACCTCACATTTTGCGCAATCTGAGTTTGAACTTCTCTTTTATGGAGATCTAGATTTCCCAGCTTGAGTTGCAAAGTAGAATGTTTTTTAAAATTAATGTCTTATTGGCGTATATATTTATCTCTGACATGTCTTCAAATCAAGGATCATAACTGTTCATAAACTCCTGTCAGGCTTTCACTTTCATTTCTTGCTCCTGTATTTTAGTGGCAAACCATTGACAACCACATCTTCTAGGTTTCAGTTTTGAAACATGAGAAAAACCATAAATGTTTCTACATCTGCAACTTACAACCTTTCAAGACAGCCATCCACCTCATTCCACCAGTGCCAGTCCACACTGCACTCTGCGTAATACTTGGCCAAAAATAAAAGCCCCACCCTACTGTTTCAAACCATCCAGGGCACCACAACCAATACCTGTACCAATTGGAGACACAGCATGCCCCAGCTTCTACTTTCAACCTGCACCAAAACCCCTATCTCCCTTTTCCAGGTTCAGATAATTTGAGCTCCATAGCTCTGTCTGGAATGGGCCAGGGCCTGTAGGGCTGAGCCCTGACAAAGGATAAAGACAGACATTGAACTAGTGTCCAATGCGGTCTTTTATCAGTCACCCAGTGACAGAAGTAAAAAAAAAATGGAACCTACTTGGACCTGCAAGGAAATGTCACAAGAAGTCCCTTCTATGATACATAAACTAAGCGACACGGTCAATACTTTAGTTTACCACTGGGGTCTTATGGCCTAAGATACTATTTGATTCCAACTAAGCAACCATGTTGTCTGCTTTGTTCACTTAACTATACAAAGGTAGAGATAGCAAGCCGTCAAGGCGTAGTTTATTTTCACATTTACCTTGTCAAGTGTTTTATTTTTATGGCACAGAATAATGGTACTATAAAAAAACATTAAATATTGTGTTGGCTGTTGATTTTGGTTATTCTTTGTCCGGTAAGACTCTAGTTATGAATTTGTCAGGCACAGGATTCTGTTTCACATGCAGTAGGCTGTACCCCCATGCTCCGCCTATATAAAGGTCCTATAGATATGCTTTTATGTCACAGCCTTGTTCAAGCCGTGCAGCCCGCCCACCATCACCTTTTTCATCTCACTTAAAGCCCTGAAGGACCTGCTGAATTTCAAGAAGACCACCCCCTTCGCTCTACCTTGAACTACATGTCAAGTGAGACAAGTGAAAGAAAATTATTACATTTGCTTAGCATGGCCCACTCCTTGTGTAACTATGTAGGAATGGATCATGCAGCCTTAGATATTGC
The DNA here is from genome assembly GCF_964204655.1 of Triturus cristatus. NCBI lineage: Eukaryota > Metazoa > Chordata > Amphibia > Caudata > Salamandridae > Triturus > Triturus cristatus. The sequence continues at coordinate 832,150,347 of NC_140581.1, forward strand.
AGTAATCCTTCTGTTTAGGCCTTTGCATTAATTTCCACACCACATAAGTTTGCATAGGAGCCTTTTGTTGCCGCCTTTCTCTCTGCTTCCCCTATGCAAAAGTACGGATTCCTGTTCTGTTTTGGGCAGAGATTTTATGTATCCCAGACCTTATTTGGACCTAGAAGGACATAGACGGGTGGGCAGAGAGCTGACTGAACTACTGACTTCACAGGGCGGAAGGAAAATCTGGGTGTGCAGTTATGAACAAGTTCAGAAAAGCCTCTTAGATTGATGGCCAGAAGCAATCTTGCTGTGTTCAGACCTTGCTTATGAATTTTAATCTATGTTGACACACTCTTGCTCAATCGTTGCCTTTTGTGCAGGTAGAGGCTTTGAAGCGTTTTCTAAGCCATATTATGTGTGTATGTTGTGATATTAAAGGACTCAAAGAACAGGTTATCCTGTAAATTATCTTTGCATCATTCATGCCAAGAGGAAAACAAATGGTTTTCAATTCATTTGTTTGATGTGCAGCCAAGTTTTGGAAGTAATAAGATTGTCGCATGCAAACCTGGCTCCCATGACACATACTGCAGAGTAAATGCCTGGAAAGCTGTTGGGAGTCATGAGAAAATCCCAGTTGGAGTGTAAGAGAGAGAAGTGGACAAAACCATCCAACAGCCGATAGCATGTCTTCAACAGAAGAAAGATGGTGTATTCAAGATAGGAAACCAGCAACGGCCCATGCAGGTAAGAGTGGTGGGGCCCGGTGGAGGGGGGGGGGAGGGGGGATTTCGACAGAAGACGATGAGGGAAAATTAATTATTTACTTAATTTTCCCACGTCATCGGTCGTCAAAATCCCCCCCGCCCCCACCCCACGGACCCCACCACCCCACTGATGTTAGACTCCTATGTTTGCAAGAACCTTAAAAACAGGAGCTGACAAAAGGTTGGGGAAGAGCCCATAATCTCAGCAGAGGTACGTTTGCTCATCACAATCTCATATAATATGCTAAGTTATCCCCTAGATTCATGGCACGAGTCGGGGGTACACTCGGGTGGACAGCATCCACCCACTTTTTTCACAGGGTGAACGCCGTCCACCCTGCAAAGAATTTGGGCCCCACGAACTAATGTGCTGAACTCGTTCCTGTGTAATTTCCAAACACCAGGACAGTTTCAGCAGCGCCTGCACGTTGTCTGCTTTTCATCTGCAACAACGAGCAGGCGGGGACAGGGCTTTCTTAATTAAGACTCCTGCTGGGCCCATAACAAAGGCTGAATTTGAGGGGTCATCAGGCCTCCTTCGGCTGGGAGCAGTCAGGAGTCTCACACCTGATGGAAATGAAGCACAGAAGAAACAAAGGCTCACACGCATACTTAGGAGAGGCAGCTTTACACTTTGTTCAGTCCCTGTTTAAGAGATATGCATGCACTGTAAGAATATTAGATGTGTTGGTCTTTCCCAGTATTTACACAAAGCAAATTGCATTTATATAGAGCTTACTTCCCCTGAGGAGGCGTCGAAATAATTTAAGTACCACTATTTTTTCTTGTATAGCACTACTCATTCCACTGCAGGGTGTCAAAGCGCTTTACACCAACATGTGCATATTACATGTACAATAAATGATATAAGTTTGTAAATGAAGGTCCAGGATGCGATACATAATACTGGGGGATGTCAAGGTGTAGAAGTCACATATCATATTCCATAGCTCACTGTGCTATTATCCTCGCAATGCGCTCAAACATACACATGATAGACCTGCTAAACATATATGTGAGGGCTTTAGATCTGATGTCACTTCTTGTGATGCCACTTCCTGTAAAGTCGTGGCTTATGATGCCAGTTTCTATGATGGCAATTCCTGTGATGCCATGCGTGATGTTGTGCATCGTATGTCGTGTGCCGTGATGTCATGCGCCGTGATGTCGTGCGCCGTGATGTCACTTGCATACTGCCAAACTAGGTCAGTCTCCCCCACTCCATTTTTAGGACTTGTGCCCTGCCTAGAGTCCTACTTTTTATCTGAAGAACAATAGTGAAACTTTTTTTTTTTTGCATTTAGTCAATGATATGTCAGTTTTCTAAAGAAAAAAAACAATATGGTCCTAAGTAGCCATTGCAAACGATAAGGCCAAGGCTATCATTGCTATTTAAAACACTACAAATTTGCAAACATCCTGAAAAACATTGGGGGCCCTACAGCTAGCAGGGAATTCATTCCAGATATCAGTGAGATGCCCCAGTACCCTTCTGGAGTAGTTGCAGGTAAGACTGAAACATGGGATGATTCTGTGAGCTGCTAACTATACTAAGAAACATAGATATAGCCAATCAGTACCAAGTAGGGTGAGGACAACATACATGTCTCGGAAGAGCGACCAGTATGCTCATCCCACCCATACTATCATCGACATGCAAACATCACAGCAGGAGTCGTCCACAGCAGTAGCGGTTGTCTCTCATCCACCAGCATGTTCAAAATCAACCATGCTATATTGCCCACTTTTCAGAGATTCTATACTCACCTAAATGAATGTAGTACCCAAGAGATAAAGACCACTCTGGTGTAATCAAGCCCATGATACGTCATGTGGGACCCTGCAGTGCACGTCTCTAACTGGGAAAGTCACTCTTCCCTGACATGTTCCGAGTGGATTCAGACCATTACAACAATATGATAAGCAGAAACTAAAGGAGGGTGCGGAGCTAGAAGACACCACTACTTAGCAAAAGATCTGCAACAAGTTATCATCCTACAGGAGAACTATCCTGCAGTTTATTATATTATTTTTGCGTAGCAAACACTAGGTAACCCATCAGGAGTCAACACGTCTAATAATTGGTGTAAAGGTATTGCATGGTTTACACATTACATAATGCACCTCTGGCATAGTCGGCATCATAATAAATGTAAGTAGGTGTTCAATTATCAGGCAGTGGGATAGCCAGGGTGAGGTGACAAGGTCGCAGACGTTCCCTTGCATCCCCAACTCTTGTGCTCTTGGAAACTTCAAGTGGCAAAAGGCAACTCTTCAATAGATTTATATACAAAGGTGGGCATTGCCCCCGATTTACAATTTGCATGGAAGGGCAACTTATGGTAATACTATTACTCCAAGGAGCTGTAGCCATGTCTCCCAACACGCAGCTTGTGGAAATGAGTAGTGAATATTCTAAGAGTTAAGTATTGTGTACATCACTTGGAATAGGCAGCGTAAGACGATTGTCAATGCATGAGACTACAGGGAAGCAGCTACCATACATAATAAGGCTAAACAAATATAAGGTATAAATCTTTTCATGCCAATAGACATTGGGTCCAAGAACACACTTCTGTCAGAAATAGCGATCCCAAAATCCACTCAAAGTTTCTAGCAGCCAGTTTGTAAAAGATATATATAGGTAGCGTCATCCCAGAGTCTTATCTTTATTAAACAATCTGCAAGGCTTCTCCATATTGGAATGCTCCTAACTTCTCGCAGTGCAAGAATCCTTCCCTCCCTATATCTTATTTAACTTGTAGCCAAAGAAGGATATCTAGGTAGCTCTTCCCTTTTGGCCTCTCACTGCCCACTCAGTACTATCCACTGTGTAGTGTTTGGCGTGTCCTCAACGCTAGTGTCACTCTACTTGTAGGTGCAGAGGGTTCCTGATTAACAAAGTCACTCTTCGCTTTGCAATCTCAGGGTTTGGGCTCCTCCTCCTACCCCCTGCTTAAGTCTCATCAGGGCCGGACTGAGGAATCAAATGCCACCCTGTCAAAAATATTCAATACAGCCCGCTCCCTCAATCTATCTTTTTCCATCCATCCATTTTCTCTCTCCTTCTACCTCTCTGATCACTTTCTCTGCCTTCCTCTCTCTCCTGAAGCCTCCCCTGCCTGCTACAATGAATCCCTGGGAGCTGGTGAAAGTGACAGAGGCATCAGGAGCGGCCCTGGGCTTTCAAAACATGTCTCCAAGGCTCCTGCCCAATGGGGAAATGCCAGCACGATGGAATAAAAGGCCTGTCCAGCCCTTTGTCTCACTTTGCTCAAAGGTGTTCTGCAGTCGCGTAACGAAACATGAGGGGGCCTACTGCAGAAATACATGGAGGGGCCCTCATGCTCGGAGTCCAGTCAGGAGCTCCCAGGCCAGGGGCCCTCCGCCCTTGTACAGTGCCAGATGGGGGCACTTGGCCCTCACCCGCACCGCGGGGCCAATGTTACGCATCTGGTGTCCTGAGGTAATGCAGTCACAGCCCAAATGCTTTATCCCACACTGGCCTCAGAGGCGTAACTGCCTCCCAGGACATTTCATTAGCACAATGGTTTGTCTATCCAGCTCCATTCTATAATCGTATGTTAGCCAAGGGCTTGTGGGACAGCCTTCTGTAGACGTCCAGCCCCGTTTGATAGACTTACCGCTGCTGGGCTGTAAGAAAGTAAGAGGGGCTGTTTTTCTCTGTCAAGCCTGTCCGGTTTATGCAAACTAAGAGCACAGGCAGGACTCTCTTATGCATTCCAAAATGCCTTAAGCTGCAGTATGCCGCTCCTACATAGGACGTTGACAAACTACCTTTTAGTGCAGCTGGTTTTGGAGTTGATTCCTTATCATTGGCTCCTAAAGGAGTGACAAGAAATGTCTGCATAACTTTCTTACGCAACATGCATGATAGAACATAACAAAAGTCTAAAACTATTCTCAAAAGGTGCATCTTTACTAATTTATTTAAGGTTCCCTAATATTCTCTGCCCAATCTTCTCACATAGTTATGGCATTTACAGATGTAGCCGTCTTTCATAATCCGACAAATTTAGCCCAAGACACTTCAATCAGTCCCCCAAGGCCTAAGTGCAAAAATGGGCCATAACTCCATTAAAGAGAAATGTAAAGTCTTGCGGTGCAAAACAGAAATGTATTGTCTGATGCAGCTAACCTCATCTAACACATCCATCATGAATCTGAATTTGTGGTATTGCACTTGATCATTTTCCTTCAATTTTAATTCTAACTTAATTATACCCATGTCAACTAAGCAACATAATATATTTGCATTGTCTACTTGCACCGCACTGTGCTAATCAGTGGGTCCCTACACCATTTTCCAACAGTACATCCTCCAGCTCGGCATCCTTGGCTGTGAGCGGAGTAGCTAAAGAGCATCTCTAATTTGGTCCTGTTAAGGCCCAGGGTCAAAACCCCTGTATCTCTTATCTAAAACTGCATTGCATGTCAGCGCCACCCATCAAAAAACACTTGATCCAATACACCTCAGCATGCTCCAACCCCACTTTCTCAGGAACAGAAATAACACAATCGCTCAGTCCACCCACAGGCACAGCTTCTAAGCAAATCCTTCAGTTTTCCACTCACCAAATCACACGCCAAAAAGTCTCAATGCAGACTTCCCATCATGCTTTTCAGTGCTTGTGGCATAGTCCTGTATACAACAGAATGTCAGTTTTTCATCATACCTAATTTCAGTGCCATATTTATTACAAAACCTTGGGGCACATGCATCAAGCATTTTACCGGTCGCAAACGGGCCAATTCGCAGATTTGGCCCGTTTACGACTTCAAAAATGCCTTTACCGAAGCATGTGCCTTTTTGCATTCGCAAAATAGGTAATCGCTATTTTTTGCGATTACCTAAATTTCGAATGCATTTAGGGAATCGCAATTTGCGATTCCCCACTTGAGATGCATGTAGCATTTCCTAAATGTGAGTGTGCATTTAGGAAACGCTAATTACCATCAACTTGTAGTTGAAAATAATTTGTGCATGCATTGGAAAATGCAAAAAATAAAAAAAATTCAATGCGCTATGTAGCGCACACATTACCTTAGGGCATGTGTGTGCTACTTACCTTTTTTGGGGGGTGCCTAAGGGGGGCCTTAGGCCCCCAGGCACCCTTGGATTTGCATTCGCAAATTGCGATTACCAATTTGGCCTGTAGGCCCATAGGAATGAATGGGAATGCATTTGCTAAGAGCGATTCACAATTTGCGAATCGCAATTAGGGAATGTTAAGGATTTGCAAGATTAATAGCGAATCATTCATGCATAGGCATTTGCGATTACCAAATAGCGAATCCTTAAAATTCGCTATTTGGTAATCGCAAATGATTACCTTGATGAATGTGCCCCCTTGTTCTTCCAAACCACTATCTCAATCACTGTTGTTCTAGTCCACCAAGTATGTCATCCAACATACCTACCAGTCTAACATCACAGGAGAAGTCATCATCTACAGGTATCCCTAAGCAACAGAAGTTTTGCGCTTTCAAGCTCCTCTCATACCACTATCTGCAGCACCGACCATCTCTTTCCACCCACCACCTGGAGCCAACCTAGCTTTCACTTGATCTGATCCACTTTGCGGTCCCTCATTATGAACCTACCACTCTTTCAGGTAGCGCTTGGACGCCTCAGGGCAGCAATTTGCGCTTTATAAATCCACGTTTCATTTCATTTCACGTTTCATTTCATTTCATTATGGGCAAATGAAACAGCAAAACAACTGACATTCAAGAACTTCCTATTCTATGAGAAACAGACATCAATAGCAGCCATCTCTGACTCCAATGTCAATATGGAGACCTCTGTGCTCTATGTCAGCGGAGAGATACATGCAAATGATTGTTCAAATCCTGCTCAAATCTTGCACCATCTGCATCACATGACAGCCAGGAGCTCACTGGCAGCAAATGTGCCCTTTGACAACAGAAAAAGAGGCAGCACTCACAGCTGTAAGGAGACCAGGTGCAGTATTACAGAAAGTTCCCTGGGTGCACAACCGGAATGTGCACCCGCTTCGCGCACCCCTGAGGCACTTTGGTATTATAGAAAGGGCCGCAGATGCTTGTGCAGCCCTTTCTGTAATACAGATAACACTGGTGCACATATAGAACCAGTGCTATCACCAGAGGGTGTTCCCTCATTTGCATGAGGGAGTGACCCCATACAAATGAGGGGATCCTTTTGCCTCTGTGCCCATGTCGTAATAGACATGGGCACAGACATGTTCGACCAGTGTTGAAGCACTTAAATTGCTTCACAGAGCCGTTGTTAATATTCACGGGACATGTACCCTTTTTTTTATATTTTTTGCAGATCACCTCACTTTATCGTTTTTATTCTCAAGTAGAATCCAGCTATATTAGCTTTTTCAGGTATTCCCGTTTCTATTATTCGGATATGTCTTGGGTCTAATTTTTCACGCACAATAATTTTTGATTTTCTGCACACGGTGACTTTTTTCCTTTCTTTCTTTATTTTGTGCTCTCATGCTTCGGACCACCCTTCTCCTCCTCATATGCTCAACAGATTTTTTCCACGACATCTTGGTGACGTGCTTTCACGTTCCTATGGTTCAATTCAGTGGCCTTAATCTTTGATCTTGTCTGTATGTCCGTGTGACGTCGTAATAGCCTTCCATTCTTTCATTTTGTTATCAGTTTAAAACCATTGAATGTAATTGTTTGATGTTTTATTCTTAGACATCCCCAGAAGAAGGGCGAACACTACGCCCGAAATGCATTGGGAAGATCAAGCTATGTTTCATTTGTTATAGTACTTTGCAACATGAACTTCTTACATCATGATAGAAGTGTGAATAAATAACACTTCAACAAGAAGAAGCTATGATTCGTCTTTCATATTCGTAAATGTCTCATGATGGTTTGATGATGATTACAATTTTCTGTTATGTCAAACAGATAAATCTCGTTTAATTTGTTTTATACTCACCATTGAGTGTAAAGTGGTAGTGCAGTCCCTGTCTAGAGCGTTTCGCATGTCTCTCACGCAGTAATAGAGACGAAGGCACAGAGGCTCCCTGGTCCACCTATGGTTTTGTTTACACAATATGAGAAGCTTGATTTATTGGCGGTCAACTTATTTTATTGTAAACATATTTTTATTGGCATTTTGCAATATACTTTTACAATATTATCAATGCACATCACAGAAATTAATTCCACTAGCCTTAGGTAACATGAGAATCAGAGAGTTGACCCCTTAATAGCCTTCCACCTACAATTAAAGGATAATTATCACATATCTCGGAACATCAAGTGTCTAAGCCAGTCAAGCCAAGCAGGTCTCCAGCCCAAGGGGATCTGCTCTCCCCCATCAAGGTAAGTGTGGTCACCCTTTGTTAAGATCTCCATATTTGCCTTGCGTCTATCGCATACTTTCTTGCATAACCTTAGGCATCTTAGGCATCTATTAGCGTTACCAGGATATTGCACAGGGTCTTCTTTCAGGTTATAGTACTCGCAGCCAGGGGGCGTGGCTTCGGCGCCTAAGAAGATGGCCGCCGCTCCTTGAAGCTCTGTGGTGGTGCGGCAAAGGAGGAAGTTTTTGGGGCGTTGCCACTTGATATTTCGCTGCCACAGGGACAGCGAGTGTAAATGAAGCTGTCCTGCATGCATTGTGGCATTCCCGTTCATCTGGGGTAAGCGCTTTGTCTTTTTTCTCGCTGACTTCGTTTCAGTCAGCTCGCGGCCGCTATTTTGAGCGCTGCTGTCGCTCGATTTTGGTTCTATGCCTGGCGGTCATACGAGCTCCGAAAGGTGAGCGCTCCCTTTGTTTCATGACTTACTACTGCTCCTCTTTGCTTTTTTTTGCTGTTTTTTGCTATTTTTGACTGCTTTTGGCATTTTTTGAAGCATTGCTATGTCCTGGAGTCCTGGAAAAGTAATGACTTTAACCTCATGTGTTTTATTGTAAAAGTGGTGAGTTTCCACCGGCAATACTGGATTTCATAATCTTTTCTCTTGATGAAGAGCACCCTTAGCTTTCAGTTTAATACTTCCTTACATGGCAGCCTTGGGATGTTACATTGTTGACTGTTCACGAAAATGCTCCCTCTTGCTTAGCCGGAACTCTTTTGTTTGAATGCTGTTTTCTACTCAACTCGTGTGTAGCATATGAAGCTAGTCCACCTAGTTGATGTCTTGGGACTTTCGTTGGCCTGTTTAACTTTTTACCAAGGTTACTTCTCCCTTTTGGAACCGACCAACTCTTTCCCAGGAATCTCAATGTTATAAATCAACATCTTACTATATTCACGAGGGTGTTAGCATTATTGGTGTACGGTTTATGGCGAAAGCACGAGCTACCCGTGGTGCAGCTACTTCTCTCGATCCTGCTACTCTGGTAGACTATAACCCTTTCAATATTCTACAAGACAACATGGATGAGATTGATTCCAACTCCGTTTCCTCTGCCACAAGTAGAGCTGCATCTGCTACTACACGAATTGCACCTAAACCAGTCTCTAAGTTACCCTCTGCATCATCATCAGCAACAGGGAAACGTGTCAAGAAAGATCCGCCTTCTCCTTCCAGCTCTCCAACATCTATATCTATGGAACTACTTCTTGATGAAATTCGTGCTCTCAAACCTTATATGATGGAAACAAATGCTCACCTCCAAAGTCTCAAAGATAATTGGTTTCATACCAATCAAAATGTTACTCATTTGGAGAATAGAGTAGATTCTGTTCAAGTGGTTGTCAACCAAGTGCCTTCCATGCATCAGGAAATCTCCCGCCTAAAGCAACAAGTGGAAAACCTGGAAAATAGAAATAGGCGAAACAACCTACGCATATATGGCCTTGTGGAAGTTCTTGTGGGCTCTGACCCTCTTGTCTTCTTCCAGTTTTTTCTTCCAAAGCTTCTAAATATCTCAGAATCTCCACCTTTGAATATCCAAAGAGCACACCGTCTGGGTCGTGTCCCACAAGCCCCCTACTCATCAACTAAACCAAGAGGCGTTATTCTATACTTTTTGGAATATACTGATTTACTTAAGGTTTTACATGCGGCCAAACTTAGGGAAAACTTTATTGGCAAGGTTCTAACCTGTTTTTTGCTCAGGATTATGCAAAAGCGATAGCAGACCGTCGGAAGCATTTTCTAGATATGAGACCTGCACTTCGAAATTTGAATGCCAGATATGGTTTGTTTCACCCATGCCTCTTTAAGGTGACTTACAAAAAGAAAACTACTAACTATGAAGATTCCATTCTAGTACAGCGTTCCCTGTAGGGAAGAAGATATGGAAATTTGTCGTTCTTCGCTGATTTGAATGTTGTGTTAACATTGTTGGTCTCTATTTTTCCCCTCTTTTTTCATATTTTTTCCAGTTCAATTGTCTGTAGAAGAAACAACATGGCGTTTTCTAGTTTTTCTTGGATTTGATTGTTCTGTCTTAACCTTGTTGTTATTTGTTTTCCCTTTAGCTGTCATATGTTTCAGATTATATGGTTATGAATAATATATTCTCTTTCTTTTTATCACTAGGTAAGATTTTCGTGGTCCCCTGATTTTGTGACTGTTATCCAGTCTGGATGTTCTTCTCCTTTTCCCGCCCTCATCCTGGAGTTTTCCGAGTGGCTGTGCCGTCTTCCTTATGTGGTTCCACCAACCCCGTTTTTTCATTGTATATTCGTGGTATGTCCTTTTGTTTTCTCTTTATTTTTTCTCTTTTCTATCCGCTTTTGGTCTCTCTTTTTGACTATATATTCATTCCCTGACTTTTTCCTATCTATTTCTGTATTTTCTAAATTTTTCTTCCTTTCCCTTTTCCTCTCTCTTTTCCTCTTTCTGGCTTCTCTATCTTCCTTCTCTCATTATTCATTACATGATCTTTTAGAATTATGTTCCTTTTTTCTTGATATTTATCTACACTATTTTTTCCTTGTTAGCTCTTTCCTCGCTATCATCTCTATTTCATAGTACTGCGGTTTTTGAATTATTGTTAAATAAATTAAGATGTTGTTAAAAGTTTTATCTTGGAATGTTAAAGGTTTGGGTTCACCTATAAAACTTCGAAGGGTTTTATCACATATTGCTGGCTTGAAAGGTGATATTGTTTTATTGCAGGAGATTTACATAATCCAAAAAGAGATATCCAAGCTTCAACGACAATGGGTGTCGTTGAAGCGTAATGGGATAGCTATTCTTTGCCATGAACGTTTTGATATCCAAGTTATTGCACAAGAAGCGGATACTGAAGGTAGATGGGTTTCGGTTTCCTTGTTAGTTAACAACATTCTTTTGACTATTTTTAATTTATATGCACCCACTAATCCTGATAAACGTTTTTGGCCCCAGATTTTATCCAAAGTAATGACATACAGTGACGATTATTTGATTGTTGGTGGGGATTGTAATGTGATTGTTGATCCTTTTATTGATAGATGTTCACAATCTAGATTTATCCCCTCTACTATTCATTCTCAATTCACGTCTACTATTACCCAATGCTCCCTTGTTGATGCCTGGAGATAATGCCATCCTACCCATCAAGAATATACATTTTTCTCTCCGGTACATTCCTCTCAATCCCGCATAGATTACTTGTTTATATCTAAGGCCCTCACACAACATATTTCACATTCCGATATAGTATCCATTTTGCTTTCAGATCACGCTCCCGTATCTCTCAATTTAGATTTGCTTCCTCCTACGGTGGGTTCTAAACGATGGAGATTCAACAACTCCCTTCTCCTAGAACCCACTTTTACCCCGGCCTTTCACCATTTTTCAAATACATTTTTTCTAGAAAATGAATCGCCACATACCTCCCCATCACTAATTTGGGACACCTGCAAAGCTGCTTCTAGAGTTTTTTATTATTTCCTTTGTAGCTCAGAAACGTAAATCCTCTTCCAAAAAATTACAAACACTAAATTCGTATATTAAACAGTTAGAACTTTCCTTTCATTCTACTAAATCCCAATCTGATTTAGATGCACTTCTTAAAGCCAAATTTTTGTTTAATACGCTTTCAACAGAAGCTGCTAATCTAACTCTGCTTAAATCCAGTGCTAAATATTATGGTGCCCAAAATAAGGCTGGGAAAATTCTCGCAAATTTTCTTAAAATTAAAAAAGAACGTACTAAAATTGATTCAATTTTAACTTCAGCTGACACTAGGGTTCATAAAAATAAAGATATCCTTTTAGAATTTACTAACTTCTATCATTCCCTGTATACTTCTAAATCTCCCTCTCGCCAAGAAGATATTCTTCACTACTTATGTTCTATCACTCCTCCCTCTTCTCCTGAAGTAGATTTTTCTTCCCTAGAAGACAATATTCAAACTAATAATATTTTGACCGCCATTCATGCTATTAAAAAAGGTAAAGCTCCAGGACCTGATGGGTTTACAATTGATTTATACTCTCATTTTTCCCAGATCCTTCTTCCTAAACTTTATCAGCTATTTCAATATTTTATCTCAATCCAGAAAGCGGAAGAATCCTTTCAAGAAGCCTTAATATGTCTCTTCCCTAAAGAAAACAAAGACCATACTTTATGCAAAAATTGTGGGCCCATCTCTTTGATCAATTCAGATTATACATTTTTTGCAAAAATACTTGACCTTCGCTTAGATTCTTTATTACCCCATTTGATTGGGAAAGAACAATGTGGTTTCATTAATGGACGTCATTTATCTGATAACACACGATTGTTTTTTAATGTATTAAATAAATCCAAAATGTATAGAAGTTCATTAGCAGCAATTTCATTAGATGCTGAAAAGGCGTTTGTTAGAGTCAGTTGGTCCTTTATTTTTCAAACGCTTGCCTGGTTTGGATTTCGCCTGAAATTCATCAATTATGTTTCCTTATTATACTCCTCTCCCAAATCCTTTATTTTAGCCAATGATTTCTATCACCTTCTTTTCCGCTCCATAGAGAAGTCCGACAAGGATGCCCCCTTTCTCTATTATTATTTATTCTTGCCTAGGAACCTTTCTTAATCAAAATCAGATTAAATACACTTATTACAGGTTTCCCATATGGTGAAAAACTTTTAAAACTCTCAGTATATGCCGATGACATTTTATTATTTATTTCTAATCCACAAACATCCTGACCAGCATTTTTGTTAGAAGTAGATCACTTTGCCCTTGTCTCCAGTTATAAATTAAATGCTGATAAATATGAAATCCTTCCTTTAAATGTTTATGTTTTCATGCTGATTTTTCTGTTGCATCTTTTCATTGGAATTCAAACAAGATTAAATACCTTGGTTTATGGTTCACTACCTCTATTAAAGATACTGTCGATCTAAATTTGAAGGAGTTATTATCAGTAGTATCTGTATTCACTTCGCGATGGCACCCCCTGTATTTATCATGGTGGGGTTGACTGGATACCATAAAAATGATGTTAGTTCCCGTCATATTGTTTTATTTATCTAATATCCCAATCAATATTCCTAAATCTTTTTTTACAAAAAGCTGTATGCTATTCTATCCAAATTCTTGTGGCATAATAAATCAGCAAGAATGTCCCTTTCTAAGTTTAAGAGACCTAAAAATATGGGAGGTGATAATTTCCCAGATTTTCACTCCTACCTTTCTGCTTTCTTTCGTAAACAATCTGCTTTTCTTCTATCTGATAATCAATCTGGAACTATACCTTACTCTATATGGGTGGAAGTTGAAAAATCTCCTTTTCATCCTTTCTCTTTTGAAGAATTTATCTCACTCTCCCATACTCCTGCCTCTTTAACTTTTCCCATTCTTAAAAATGCTCGAATAATTTTCCAACCACTCTTCTCCTCTTCACAAGATGATCGTACACAATTTTTAAATTCATCACTTTGGTATAATAAGCATATCAAACTTAATAATAAATCTATATTTTGGAAAGATTGGTTTGCTCAAGGCCTTAAATGGACCCATCAGCTTTTTCAAGATGGTGTTTGTATCCCATTCCCTATGATGCAATCTCGTTTTTCCTTTCCCTCATCATATCAGCACAGATACACATCTATGATTGCAGCAGCTCAATCTTCTTACAATGATTTACCTTCTAACCCTCCTCCTGTCCCTTCATCCTCTAGCATAACTTCAATTCTATGTAATACACCCTCTGCCTCTCAAATTTATAAATTCTTAACTAACATCCCCCTTTCGCGAGATAAGTTAGACGTAGAACATAGTTGGGAATCTGATCTAGGTGAATCCTTCTGTGTTTCACTCTGGAATAAAATCTGGGCAAAAATATGGAAGTCCTCTAGAGCAGCTAATACAACACAGACCCTATTTTTTGTTTATAATAGACTTCTCCTCACCCCTGCTTAACTTCACAAGATCGACCCTAACATTCCCTCTACTTGTTGATCCTGTGCCAATACATTCGCGGACCTCAAACATATGTTATTTACTTGTTCACTAATTCATAATTTCTGGACTCGTGTCTGGCAGCACGTTAACAATATTTTTCATACTCATATACCATTTTCCTTCACTCATACTTTTCTCTGAAGCATTTCTGAGGATTGGTCGTCCCAAACCACTGGGGGCACATTATTGATTTACTTCTTGCTGTTGCCTTTCAACAAATTACAAAATCATGGAAAGATACCTCTGCGGTTTCTTTTCAGGCATGGTGGTACGGAATCTGCTATAATCATAGGTTAGATAGAGCCTATGTATATGCCATTTCGCTTGCAATTAAAATAGATTTACTTTGGTTCCTGTCGCACATTTTTTAAATGTATCTGCCAAAAAGTTGTCTTTGCATGAACCCTCCGTGGAAGAAGTACTCAAGCCACCTGGACTTTTGCAACCATTGTTGTTTAAATTTTTCTATTTTATTGTTATATGCTGTTATAATGCATTAGGAACATCTTATTGTAATACTGTTTTACTTATTCAATTATTATATTTTCCTCCTTTCCTTTTTTCACTCTTTCTCTCTCTCTCCCCTTTTTCTCTTTCTTTCCCTTCCTACTTTCCTCTTTTTGATATGATGTCTTATTATCTTTTTCTAGTTTATGATATTAATCCTGTATTATCTGTATTATGCTATAATTCTTTTTATTCATCAAATAAAAACCTTTAAACTTAAAAATAGTACTTGCAGCCAGACTCGTCCTCAGAACCCCACGACACGAGCACATGACCCAACACCTACGAGACTTCCAGTGGCTCTCCATTGAGAAGAGAGTAACATTCAAGCTTCTCACCCACGTCTACAAATCCCTCTACAACATCTGACCCAAATACCTCAATGAAAGAGTCTCCTTCCACGTACCCAAAAGGAACCTCTGCACGCCTACAAATCCCTCTACAACATCTGACCCAAATACTTCAACGAAAGAGTCTCCTTCCACGTACCCAAAAGGAACATCTGCTCCACTGACCTCACTCTGGCAGAGACCCCTCGCATCCACAGAACCAGAGCAGGTGGAAGAGATTCTCGTACATCGCGGCAAAAACCTGGAACGAGCTCCCAGTTAACATCAGACGCTCCCCCACCCTGCACACCTTCAGGAGGAGCCTCAAGACCTGGCTCTTCATCTAATCCGGAGCTGCCACCCCCCCACCCTCCCCCCCAGCACATTGAGACCCTCACGGGTGAGTAGCGCGCTTTATAAACCCCTGATTGATTGATAGTGCATTATACTAGTTTGTGTAAGGCCATTTAAGAAATCAAAACAAAACCAAATATTGAAAAGCCATTATAATCAACTCAAATATTGTTGGGAGGGTCTTCACTGTCTCATATCAAGGAAGGTCAAATACCAGTCCGTCATAATCCAATCTAGCGCTTTAAAAAGAGAGGACTGTCCATGGCAGGGGGGTCTGTACATATAATATATATATATGCATAGATATGGGAGGGGTTTCCTGCAATTATCTCCCATCTTGCGTTGTCCACGTCACGGTGGTCAACTTGATGGCTGGAACTCATCCAGTCCTGGATTCTGAGCATGAGCAAGAAGTTACTTAAAGATGAAGCTCAGGAGGGGGCATTGGATATAGACCAATGATCAATTGAGTGCCATCTGCATAAGGGTCAGCCTGCCATCTAAAAGACCTCATAAGTTGTGTCTGGGGCAACCACAGATATTAAACACCTTTGGGAGTCATGAACTCTAAGCTATTTCTTTCAGAGCAAAATGGGGGTAGAGTAAGGAACAGGGAGTGGCAATCTAGAAATGAAGTAAACCATGTTTCACTAACCGTGAGAATTCGATCTCCTTGAGTCTATTGAAAAAGAAGTTATAGCCAGCGGTAACAAATGCGGCAGTTGGATCTCAAAAAAGTACGCATGTTACATTACGCCTGCCAGAATACTGCATATCATATCAACAGCTAGAGCCAGTGCAGTATTTGTACCAATTCACATGCAGATGCCGGCTTACAACTTTTTCAGACTGTCCCCAGTTTCTAAATAGAGCAAAAGCTGCATAGCCACAATTTAATCTGGGACTGCACTAAAAGTTGGAAGCAGAATGATGGACCTGAAGAGATCTGTAATAGATTGATCCAGACTGTCTTTCTTCAAGAGTGGAGTTCCAGGTCTATGATGGTACAGGTTGATTATCTTCTTAAGTCTGCTAGTGATAACAGGAGAAAAGGTTTGAAGGACTGAGATAGGACATACATTATCTTGAGGCCCAGATTTCAAAGATAGGAGTAACCCACCGACTTCATCACAGTTGGCAAGAGAAAAAGAGAGAATGGAGGCCATCACAGCTGAGCAGATAGCGGGTGATACATGGTGTGTGTTAGACTGGACATGTTTCATAGTGTCACAGTATAGGGTTACAGTATTCTGTGGATGAGGGTCTCAGTTGTCCTACATTGATGTTGCGCAGTGCATCTGCCAGAGTGCTCCGAGCTCCTCCCGCTCTTCTTGCCAGATTTACATCCCTGTAAGTTGTGGCCTGCTGTCTGGGTACACAATAAGCCTTTTAGTGAGCCAGCTGCAACCAGCGCAGGAGAGACTCCTGTTACCCATGGCACATGCCACTGGCAAAAGCTGACCATGTCCATGATTAGAAGAGCCCCCAGAATTCGAATATTGCAGAAGAGCTGCTGGTCCGCTTTGCAAAATAGACACTGGACCCATGACGAATAACTTGTTCCCAGATCTCTCATCAACAAGCACATAGTTGCACTGGCTGCCCGTCAAAAAGAGGATCATCTTCAAGCTCCTCACCCACGCACACAAGGCACTCCACAAGACCGGCCCAGCCTACCTCAACAAACTACTTTCCTTCAACACCCCCAACCACCAGCTCTGCTCTGCTGACCTCGCACTCGCCACCTTCCCACGCATCCGAAGAACAACCACCGGCGGGAGGTCCTTTTCCCACCTCGCCTCCAAGACCTGGAACAGCCTCCCACTGAACCTACGACAGACCCAAGACCTGCTGATCTTCAGGAGGCTACTCAGGACCTGACTGTTCGGTCAGTAGCGCCCCCCCGCGCGCCTTGAGACCCTCACGGGTATGTAGTGCGCTCTACAAATGTTGTTTGATTGATTGATTGGTAGTTGTCTACCAACACAGCTGAGAAGATATGTGGCCATGGGTACACTCTGCCTGATTACTACCCTCCTGGGCTAAATCTGGAGAAAGAATCCTGCTGAAAGTGCTGCGAATTTGCCGTGTGGGGAGATAGCTCTGTCTACTGAGAAAGAATTCTAAGGATTTGAATTTTTGTGCATCGTTGACAATGTGCAGTATGCGTTTACACACATGATTTAACATCTGCAGACTAACTTAAAATAATTACTTTTGAAGCAAGTTTCCTATTAAGTGTATTAGTGCATTTCCTAGTGTGTTTCAGTTAGGTCACATTTCTGTGTAAAACACTAATTTAACTAAGATGGAAGTAATTTCCTGCACTCCCTCTGCCTCCCCGCTCCCGCACCCATCCTCTTCCCACAAGCTCCGCAGAGCACAGTCAAGCTGTAATGTATTTAGTTATTTTCCACTGTTGTTATTGTTTTGCTCCTGATGAACCTTCTCCAGTTCATCTGCAACTTGTAACATTTTTCAGTTTCCTTCCGCTGGTTCACTGAGACCTATTCATTCACATACGATTTTATTGATGTATCATATTCTGTTCGAATACCTTCGGATGACATTAGCATAGAGAGTGCTAAATTATTGTTCACAAAATGGGTTGGTGCTTAGGTGTTAAGGTAATGATGTTTATTTTTTCTTGTCCCCTGATTTGCTGAAACAATGATACATTTGCTCACACCACAATGATTCTGCTAAAGTTCTTATTTCCTAATCAAGAATAATATATAAAAACCCTCGAATTTGGAGGTGAGCCAGAAGGCTTTCCTATTCTACTAGGAATGCTGTTCGATTCTTTTTTGATTTTGCTGTTCATTGCAAATATGTTCTGACTTTTATATACTTCAAAGCCTTCATGCCATTGACTCTGTATCACTTTAGTTATGAATTTTTGTAATAAATTCCTTTAACTTTTCATTGATTTAGATCTCAGTTATTGAGTGGGCCCAAATTATTTATAAACTAGAATTATTTAATAAAATTGTATTTTATGATTATGATTCTTTGGGAGGTACCTTAACGCGGGCATGCATTTCCTCATCAAACTGAGGTTCAACACCTTCTCCAATCCAGCGATATGTGGGAGATCTAATTGAGGTAAATTTTGGGGTGTCTTGATCTTGGGGTAAAGTGATTTTGCACCAACATTACAGAGGAGCAGAATGTTGAAGTGTATCCTACAGGAGAGAGCTACCCTACCTTTCCAGTTGAAGTTCAACAGCCTACCTGTCGGTGAGGACCTGTGGGAGCAATTGTGGTGTCTACACTGCTCCAAGACACAATTCCAATAATATCTGCAGTGTAGGAGAATAATACAAGTTCATCTGGATAATCAGGGGCCTGAGGAAAGTGCTAGCCTGCGTTGTCCCTGACAATGAATATGAGACAGTAAAGCATGTCTGCACCTTCAATTGCCTATAGCAGCTATGAGGACCTCCTTGCCTGCCCCATCATGGGGTTTTTAACAGGTGTTTGAAGGAAAGTGCCCTGATTTCAGACAATTGACTGCATACAAATCAGTCAGGTGGTTCCAGAGATACTGACATATGAACCCCTGGGCCATTGTCTCCAGCTCAGTTTTAGTTGGGGAGGTTGCCGGAGTCTATACCCCTGATTCTGTGCTCAATCCTGGTACTATACAAATTCTACTTTCAAACAAAGCTCCATTTAGGCATTTGCAATTTAAATATTTGGTAATAGTTACTAACCTTCACGTAACCTAAGTGTGGGAGATAGTGCGAATAGCTTAGTGATAGGTAACCCACTGTCTAGTGTATGCAATACCAGTTCCAGCTGGGATGCTGTGCAGACCCGTGCATCTGGGGCACTTCACCAGAGGGTTAATGAGACACTTCACAGGATGTAACGTGTTCCACTGATTATACCCCGTGTTTCTCATCATTGGTTTGGCCCTGTAGCGGTATAGGAGGGAGAGTAGCACAAACTCTCGATTGGTCTGGATCTGTTGTTGTGATGGCATAAGAAGTCTAGGTGTAATAAATGATATTCAAAGGATAGAAACTTTACAGACAACTGAGGAGCAGTCAGTGTCTGTTAAAGTACAGCGTCGATTGTAGTTTAAGATCTCCGCTTCTAGTGAGGTTTCCTTCCCTGCGGAGTACCACCTTAGTGGTTGTTACCCTCTCCTGTGGAACCACCTCCCCTATGGGCGTCTAGATCATCAGCTCTTAAAGGCTCTGGAAATCCCACACACATGAAAATTTGTCACCACAGACAATATGCGAATGTCACTTATGCATATGTCTGGGTCTATTCAGAGTTGGCACGGTAGGCAAAAAACTATGGATTGAGATGCTGCCCAAAGTGATTACTAATGGCTTAGATGCATTTAAGCATTCCGTTCACCACTTCTCTGTACTCCTCTATATAATACAAACACCATAAATTAGCCCAGGATAACAGAAATTGGATTTGAGATATGGAAAGAGCCCTCACACAACGTAACATCCGCATGGTCCTGACAGATCTATAATAACAATTGGGGTCAGATGTCTGTCTAGGAAGGAGCTAGAGAGGTCTGTATTATTCGATAATCATTATTTTAGGTGTAGCTTTGTTCGTATTTTAGAGCTTATGTTTTTATAAAGTAAAGCACAAGCTGAACATTCGGTCCTTATTGGCTAATGTAGCATTTTACTAGGTTCTGAGTATCTGACCATCATTACGTCCTGGAGTAAGCCGCATACTGCTCTGCCCTATAATCACTGAGAGTCGAGTGCTAAAGCGGGGGTAATTGTTAAAATAGTTTGGGGCTCATTAGTACTGTGGGCCCAAGATACCAGTCGACTCCAATCAACACAATTGGTGACCATTATCCTCGGATTGCCCTGGGTACAGAGAAAACAAAGAACACAGGACTCTACACCCTGATCTAGTATACATCTCCATGCTCTGTTGTTTTATATCTAGGTTTGTTCATCACAAAACTCACACAGACACAGATCACACACCTACAGCAACATCCAACAGTAAACAAAATAGAACATGTCAGAAACATCCAACACCGCCCAGATAAGTCCATACTCAGCTATCATGCAGCTCACAACAACACTAGCCACTAAACAACACAACACCCAGCACAGCCCAGGTACGCCATACATCCAGGTTATAACTGACATCTTAAGGATTTGTGGGACCCCAGACAATATATATTTTGGGGTCCCCTGTTTGGAACAACTTTAAATGTATTACTCCTTTTTGGCTATTCAAACCCTTATGGTAGCAAACAATTTTGTATTATATGTTAAACCTTCAGAAACAGGGTCATGCAAAAATAGCTGCAAGCTCAAAGCACCTGGTGTCCGCCAGCCAAACAGTACCAAAGAAAGCTTGAACAAGCATTGAAAAAGCTATTTCTTTTTGGGTTTGGATCCAGATTTGTTTTACATGCAACAACTATATTTCCTATGCAATTCAGTGTCTAACCAGGTTGTTACTCCCATTGTAGGAAAAGCGTGTTAAGTGTTGTGGCAAGAATTTAGACTGTCTCATTCCAGTTTACCAGGAGGCACCTTGGAAGATGGGTGCCCTGGTCAATTGCCCACTTTGTCTATACCTTAAAACATATCTGGCTTATAACACCAATAACTACTGAGACATAGTACACACAAACTTCAAACAGAACACGTTATCCAGAACAGTTTACTTACATCCAGCACATGATACATATACCATATAGCTGAATACCACCATTTCATAACAGCACGTCCCAACATGATACACCACACTCTTTCATTTGACAGAAAACCTAATAGGCACGCAACAAGTCTCAATGTGCCATAGAGGAAGCTATCATGGTACACAACAGCACCCACCACCAAGACATACCATACCATTCACATTCCTTAAACCCTTACACACTTTAACCCTTCAAACACCCACAGCTCATAAATAAGACCTAGCCATTGAACCAAGGATAGGACCGGATCACAATACCAACAACAAATCATCTTAAGCACAATCAGATTGGTCTGTGATAGTAACTTCAAAATTTAAATGCAAAGTCACTTGACAGCCAAAAGAATTACACAGGCATATTACCACAGAATGTCTGTAATACAAATTCCAATAACAGAATCACCAATTTTGGCATTTACTGCTGACCTCTAAATGGTCCGCCTAAGATTCTGCAAGGAAACGCCCCCAACCATAGTAAGCAGCCTCATGCGGGGTCACTGCAGAGCAGGCATTCCTTGACTCCACTTTTGGTCTACGAAAATATAAAACCTGCCACTACTGCTGGTTGAGGTGAGTGTTAGGCTGCCCAATACATACTTTTATCTTCAGATTGCTTTGTTAATGGTGCTGAGTGTGCTTCCATCTTATTTTATTCTATTGCCGTGCTACATTAATGTTTGAGAATGTGCAATGTACAAAAGCTTTTTGCAGTCACAAAGTCTGCGATTTGCAAAATCATAGACTCTGAGACCGCATAAAGCTATGTTGCAATGTCCTAAAGGTTGTTTGTGTGTTGGAAAAGTGTTTCCAACTCGCAATGTAACTTCCTTTACTCATTTGATTTGCAAACAGGAGGGAGTGTGAAAAGGGTGCCCCCGCCTCCTCTTTGCGTGCCATACTGAACTTTATCAGTGGTCTCCAACCATTGATCAGTTACCGATATAGTTTGCAGGGGTCACAAAGGGCCCCTTACCTCACTAATGCTTTTGAGGCTGTGAATGTACATTTTGTGATACGACTGATCAGCACATACTTGTTTGCGAACAGGGTTAAGAACATGGCCCTACTCCCCTGTAGTACCTCACTCGGTCATTCTAGACCGCGACCTGTACAGACATGACACAATGTCTGCACTTTTTGCTAATGGTTTAAATGGACACGTACTCAAAGGTACTGTGTACCTGCACTTCTTTCATTTTAAAGGCAGAGTACCTGCACTTCTCTCAGTGGGGGTTAAATGCCTTTAATGGGAGAGTACTGTCACTTCTCAGTACCACGCAGGCACTCTGAGGCATTCAGTACCTACACTTCTTTCATGCCACTACAACCCCTTCTTTTTACTGATCGCGTGCCAGCTAAATAAAAACACTTGAAAGTTGGGATCCCATATCTTGATTTTACTCTCATGTGAAAAAGGACTAACCATAACTTAAAAGGTCGCGTCTTCAAAATGCTAGACTAGTGGGAAACGATAATTGGTTGCGAGGCTCTTCTCTGCTGAGAAATATTCTCAAGACATGGATTAAATCAAAGTTTAATCCCGGGCAGGCACCGCTGTGTCCATATTAGGAGAGACTGCGCTCACGGTGCCGTGCAAAGAGACAGAATGCGGCCAGCCCCGCTGCTCCTCGCTATGTGCCCGCCCCCCGCACATGTAGGTGGGAGAGTGGGTGCTGGGGAATGCGAACTTGATCCAGCATTGATCAGCCATGCAGCAAACACTTATTGTTCTGCAGATACCGCGCATAGCTGCCTCCAAGTAGGGATAAACCCAGTCATTCAACACATAACACAGCTTTTGTCTCCTGCAGTGCAGCGAACAGGAAAAGACCCGCCACTAAGTACATTAAAACTGCATCAGAAGTCACCAGAAAACAAATCGTTTCACGCAAATCACTGAAAAACACAGACAACAGTCGGGAAGAAAAAAAATATCTCTCTAGTTCATAACAATTCGAGTATGTTAATGCCCTGGAACACAGACGTCTCTAAGGCTCAATTTACAGTTTCAAAACAAAGAGCAAGTTATCTGCTCGGGTCTGATGCCGCTGCTCTTAGTAACACTGCCTGGCAGGGATCTCTACTTTGTTTTGATGCAGTGTCCTTGACTGCAGGGGTGTGCGAGGCTGCAAGGTTTCTCTCAGGCAAACTTTCCTTAATTCTCACGCATACTCTTGGGCAGAGTCAAGAATGCCTTTTGAGCACCTGAAGGAGGACTGCAGGAGTACTACTAGACTTACAAACAATTGCACTTGTAATCGATCCCAAACTTGTGCAACTTCCATCAGTAAAAGTGTAAAGAAAGCACTTTTCTACTTGGGTATGAATTTTCTCTAAATATTCCCATTTTTGATGCTTTGGGGCCAATTCCCGAATTCACATAGGTCTATGGGTGCGCCAACATAAGGCCACAAGCAGCAAATCGCAAATGCACATACTTTTGCACACTTCTGTAGGTTTTCAAATGTATTACTGTGAATTATTTACTCCTGTATTTTCTGTGAAGGTCACTATACCTAGAAAGAGCTCACAGGAAAAACCATTTGTGCTTGAATCAAAGACCAAGGGCCGGATTTCGAGTTTGGCAAATGGGTTACTCCAGTACAAACATAATAGATGTCCTGTACACTTTATCACAAATACATTATATCCTAAGATAGTTGTAATAATGGGGCAGGATATCCGCAACAGAGTAACTGGTCGTCAAACTCTAAGTCGGGTCCTAATTCCATAGTTCTAGTAGTAGTTTTCAATTGCTTGGGGATGAGCAATCTTATTGCATTTTCTTTTATGTAAACATATAGAACTATTTATTCCCACTCCAAGCCAGTGCAGAATTCAAACTGGCCTTCAGAACCCTTAAGGCTATCGACTCTGGTCTTTCCTTTTTGTAAATAACAAACTCCAAATTACTGGCAGATAACAGAAAACAAGAGGTAAGAACCACCTAATACTGGAAACTCCCAATAACAGAAAATAAGCCAAAACTTCTAAGCTAGCTTTCTTGAACTTCACTCCGAGACTCCATCCCAACTGCGCCAAGCTAAAAACGGATATTTTTGAAAGCATTTGAAAGCACATATTTTCGGACTTTATCTCCCTGCATAATGCTCTCAAGAGTATCCTACGTCATTCTCTAAGTTGACTGTAATGGTCATTGGCCATTTGATAAAAGTAAAGTGCTCCGCTACGCTTGTGGCTAGGTCCACGCTACAGAAAATAATGCTTGGAAGGTCACCAGAACCGGGCATTAAATTTGAAGAGCAGAGGGATCGCACAATCGCAGAAAAAAATAGTACTATCACAAAATCCAACAAGGTGAGTCAAACACTGCGTGCATCTACAAAACTGTAAAGCAAGACTCCAAATTCACAGGAGAGGAATGTTACTTCCACACACACCCCTCCTTGCAGAAGGACCAAGACTTCCCCAGCTCAGCACCTCGCCTGCAACACTCAATGCCAACCAGCCCTTATCCAGAAAAAGATCATGAGAAATATGGTGTATTCATCAGTCATGCAGAAATTAGTTGAGTGAATTGCAACAAAAACAATATCCTGGACTTTAACCCCCCCTTCCTCTCCCCCCCTTGAGACTCAACTTTCATCTCATAGATGATAAAGGAGGAGTAAGTCTGTGAAGCAGGTGCTGTGACTGCTCCAGGCGGCAGACTGGAGCTGTTCAATGCATGATGTTCCGGATATAAACACTCCACTGGCAGCTCGAGTTGGTCCTCTTGTTCCCTCTCTGTGGAATGTGCCTGCTTTTTACTGCCTACCGAGTGCACAGGGCAACTGTTATCACCATAAAAGTTATAACAACCAGGATATAGAAAGTAACAGAAATATTAACATATAATAAATCTAGACTGGATGAGACACTCATGCATGGACCTAGGAAACTTGAGAGTACTGTGCTAAGAAATGGCAAACAATAGTATTGTGTAAGTAACTGGTTTTCTAGGATGCACCAAATTTATTGGAATCGTGTTAACTATGCCAACAATATTAATAATAATAATAAAAGTGTAAAGATGAAGGTTTTTGTGTCAGAAATCAGCAAACGCAATGTTTAATGCAAGCAAACATCCCTCTAACCCCGCCGGGTGACAGCACGCTTGAATAACATGGGTCTCACAGCTGAGGAGTGACAGGACACCCAGGCAATCACCCTCACAGTTACTAATCAGTTCCAGGTCAAGAGTGGCAGCTTCAGCAAGATCTGGCTGTAAAAACTGGGTTAATAGTTTAGTGGGGTGGAAGCCCCATTCAAAAAATAAACATACACTTTTTCGGGGTGAACCACTAAAGGTACTAAATAAACCTGTGCTTAACCCTTCTGGTATCTTGGTACAAAAGTAATCAAGCTAAACTTAGAGGCAAAGAATAAAGTATTTATGTAGTACTGAAACAGCAATAAAGCGGAAACACAACACAAGAAAATCCCAAACTAATTTATAAAATAGAATAACATTTAATAACTAAAATGACACCAAAAAGACAAAAATCCATCAGTATCACCAGAGATATGCGTTTTTAAAGTTTCAGGTGAAAACAGCCAAAAAGCACAAAGCTCCACTCATGGGTATATGGTTGTGCTGGACCGTTGCATAGCCACAAGTTCAGGCGGACCACGATGGAGTGTGGGTTGGATACAGGAACGTCCTGCTGAAGAGTTACCTTCTCAATTCTACAGAAGGAGCTGCCGTTCACGTTGGAGGGGGCCGTAATTAGGTCATTGTTGGTATGAGGGATGGTCATTATTCCAGCATGAAGAGTCGGTCAACTCTAGCACTTTATCATTGGTGGTCAACACAGGCTGTCAGTGCACAGTGCAGGTCTTGCTGGAGCCTTGTTGAAATGTAAAATCTGATTCTCTCATTTTTTGATTAAGCTATGCCTCATCCGTCTTTCACTCCTGCCCTGCTTTCAGCCTGGCTCTATCCTTGACACCAAATCTGTATAAACTTGAGTAAAGAATCTAGATTGGGGCATTGTAGGCTGTGTATACATGCAGAGTCAGCGCAAAAGAACAGCTGGTGTCTGCACAGGGTTTTTCAGACAATCGTAAAGCCTCAAGTAAAGTTTGCTCAGATAGCATATCTTGTTGTGCAGCTTCAGGACACGCCAGTTACCGATTGTTTCATTTGTGTGTTCTTCCCAAAGCTCTATTTACCTCTGGGCGTCTCTTGCTTGTGATCTTTGCTATAAAAACCCATGTAACCATCGTTCAGGGTGCTCTCTCCTTGAGTATCTCTATGGTGCTTGTCGGACGGAGCCCCATTCATGAATGCTAAATAAATGACCTATGGTTTGTACTTTGCTCCAGTGTTGATTCCTCCTTACCTGTTAAGAACCCGTGGACAAAGGATGACCCTTGCACCAGTGGGTTATCAATAATCCGCTTCCACAAATTGGCGCCCAACCTGGGGACCAGGGGAGGAGATCGGGTCGGTAAGATGAACTTCGCTGAGGGGCGCCCCACCTGAAGAGACTAGTGTTGCTCGTGGTGTAAGGTGATTTTTCAGCTCTCCGACTATGATCTTCCTGGCGGCTGCAGGCATTGACTGGGGCCTTCGGATGGTCATTTTTTTTTTTGGATCAGGGAGGATCGACAGGATGGAGTTGAAGACTACACATAAGGTAAAATGTATTGAACCGGTTCATTTGGTTAGGATTTGTATTTGCTTGACTTGGTATTTGATTTGGTATCCGTTCGGAATTTGGAATTTAGAATCTGTTTTCGAACTTGCTATTTGTTTTGACTAACATTTTTTCTTACAGGTAATGTAAGAATATTTTTTATTTCTCTCAGTTTATAATTTTTTTATATCTTATATAACATGCCTGTGATTAGAACTCTTTGGAAGTTTTGTTGTTGCTGCTGCAATAAGCAGAGCATTTTGGAAGCAAGTCAGCCGGCACCACCAGATAGTACGCCGAATTTTGTGATGTACATCAAATATGGTATTTGTCCCATCATGCATAATGCATTGTGGAACAAATATACAAAAGGGGATCCCCAGTTGCAATGGCCATTAGAGGGAACAGTGGACCCTCACAAACTGAAGTATCTAGAGAAACAATTGTTTTTAAAGAAAGTTAGGCCAGCTATGTTTGATAGTTTGCGTATGTGGAGGAAGGAAGTAAAGGAGCGGCAGCTCAAGGCAGAGAAGGTACAAAGGAAAAAAGGAAAGGAAGACAGAGTATCAGAAGTATAAGGAATTGAAGGATAGGGAATTTCAGGAGAAAAAACAATGTTTAGATAGAGAGCATAGATTATTAATATCTAAGGAATATATAGATAGACCGACAGTAGCAGTTCAGAACCATCAAGAAGATGTGGATTCAGATATTGATGGATTATTGATTGAATGACCCCGCCCCCATATGTACCTTTAACACCTCTTCCCCCTGGACCACCAAATGTCGTTCCCCCTGTACCTCCGGATCCACCTCCTTTGCTCGTGGTTGTCCTGCCCCCTATTTTCCAACCAGTACCGGTACATCCTTTACCCCCTCCATCCCAGGCCAGTGTGCCCCCATCCCAGGCCACTGCACCTCCATCCCAGGCTACTGCACCTGAAATGACTGATGATCCCGTACTTTCTGTATCTGTCCTGACCCCTCGAATTCTTTATTCTACTGTATCTCAATCACGTCAGGATGCGATAAGGTTGATGGTATTAAATTGGTTAAGTGATCTAGAAATGGAGGTAGGAGAAATGATAGATCAGATACAAGATTTTTCTGAGGGCGAGCTTCTTTGTCTCATAAATAAGCTTTCTCATCAACATATGGTCCAATGGGAGATGACTACAGGACAGAATAGCCCTGATTATGTTAGAGCTATTAATCGACAGTACAGTGTCAAATAGGAGCCTTCCCTGTAAGTAGAGTTAACAATGCCATAGCAATGATAATTGGACATCATAATGAACTCTCTTCCTCTACTCGAATAAGACCTATGAGGGGAAGCTGCGCCACAGTTCATTCCTGGAAGAGGGAACACAGAAAATGATGACCCTAATAGTCCTGATGCTAGAGCCCATTTTTTGTACAATTGGATATATACGCCCTGGAAAAGGATGGATGTACTTACTTTAAAAGCCTCTTTACCAGACATACGGAAAAATCCTAGAGGATTTTATGATGATGTACAGGCAGCCATCGGTTCTTGTATTATGACCTTAGCAGATATTGATATGTTTTTTGGTATGATCCTGCCACCACATATATTTGTAGATCGATTCATGGGAAATTTCCTTCCCGAGATAACGGTTCGCTTAAAGAATTTTGAGAGTACATGGGCTTCAGTAACCCCGAAAGCTATATTAGATATGGCTCTGTATTATCAGAATCAGGTGACAAGAACGAAAAGAAGGAAAACTAAAAGAAGTGAAAACTAAGATAATGATGGTCCAGGCCTATGGACCTCAAGGTCGAGGCCGTGGTCAAAATTATGGTCAGAATTACAGACAAGCACCTCCAGTAAGGCCACCGCATAGACAAACTCCACTAGGGCTAGATCAATGTGCTTATTGTAAGGAGAAAGGACATTGGCGTTCCGAATGTCCTGTTTTAGCTGCTGGTGGGAGAGGAAGGGGACAAGTGAATGGTATTCGGGGGACTTCAGCTCCCCGACAGCAGCCACAGCAGGTTCAAGCTCCAGAGAGAAATAGGTCAGGAAATTATTTTGATCAACAAAATAATCAATATTCTATGGAGGATTGGGAATCAGAGGAAACTGTGGGAACATATTTTGCCTAGGACAGCGTAGGACAAGGAGGACCAGTTGAGATACCTGTAGACCAGTCAGAACCCTATATAACAGCCACCATACTTGGGCAGGATCAGACATTTTTAGTGGATACAGGGGCGACACGCAGTGCGATATCTCAGAAACTGGTCCCTGGGACACCCTTGTCTGGCCAAGTGATTACATCAATAGGATTTGATGGAACACCAACTACTAGCCATGTATCCCAAAAACTACCTTTGCGGGTTAAGAATTTCATCACTACAGCTTCATTTTTACTTCCCCCACATGCTCCAGATAATCTGATGGGACTTGATCTTTTGAAATATTTCCATGCTACTATACATTGTTCCCCATCTGGAGTATGTGTAATTTTTGGGAAAAAGACATTGCCTAAACAATATAATTTTTCTTTATATCCGGACCTTGACTCTGTCCCTTCATGTGTTTGGGCTACTGCTGACACAGATGTGGGAAGAATGGACATTTCCCCAGTGCATATACAGGTTCGGGAGGATGCTTCCTTACCAAGGGTCCCGCAATATAAAATATCAAAGAAAGGTGAGGATGCGCTGATATCTATCATTGATGACATGATACGTACAGGAGTTGTTGAGGAAGTTTCCCTCTAATGTATGCAATAGCCCCATTCTCCCTATCTTAAAACAGGGCAACGGAACAGGGGATAAGATTTACCGATTTGTGATTCATTTAAGAGAAGTCAACAAAATAGTGATTCCTCAATATCCTGTCGTCTCTGATATTACAACCTTGTTGACATTAATCCCACCTACAGCCACTGTATTTTCCATCATCGACCTCAAGAACGCCTTTTTCTCTATTCCTATACATGAAAACAGCAGATACCAATTTGAATTTTCATTACAGGGCCGCCCATTTAGATTTTGTAGGGCTCCACAAGGCTATACAGAAAGTCCTAGCATTTACAGTCAGGCACTTAAATGACAGTTGGATGAACTTCTTTTGCCACCAGGAGTTACACTTGTGCAATATGTCGATGACATTTTGTTGCCAGCAGACACAGTTGAGTCTTGTAAAGAGGCCACTCTCTCCCTATTGCACCATCTTGCTGTTAAAGGACATCAAGTCTCTAAGAATAAGCTGCAATATTGTCAGTCTGAAGTCACTTATTTGGGTCACCTCTTGTCTAAGGAAGGTCGCACTCTGACTAAAGACAGGATTTAAACTATCCTAAGAATTCCTATTCCAAGTACTCAAAAAGAAGTCAGGGCACTTATTGGTATTACTTCCAACTGTAGACAGTGGTTCCCGAACTTCTCACTTATCATCAAACCTCCTTTGTCCCTTGTTACTAAAGACACTCCCTCTCCTCCCCATGGACATCTGAATGTCATGACGCATATCAGCAGCTTTGTGCATCCCTCTGCTCCAGTGTTAGGCACTCCAGACTATGCTAAGCCTTTCATATGATATGTACACGAGAGAGAAGGATGCGCATTGTCAGGGTTGACCCAACCATATGGTAATAAGCTTCATCCCTGCGCTTATTTCTCAGCTGTATTAGACTCAGTGGTCAGAGGACTTCCAGGTTCTCTTAGAGCAGTTGCGGCCACCGCCATCTCTATACCACAGTCTGAGGGGATGGTGTTGAGTAACAAGCTTATGGTTATGGTACCACATTGTGTAGATGCACTCCTGAATCAGACTAAAACACAACACTTGACTAATGCTAGACTCACAGGATACGAACGTACGCTTTTGGCACCTTACATCACGCTCAAAAGATGTTTGACATTGAACCCAGCTACATTGTTACCTTTGCAGGCTGAACAAGCTCGTGATTTACACTACTGTAATTTTCCTAACAAAAGAACAAACTAAGGGAAGAATAGATCTTAAATATACACCTTTGTTAGATCCTGAGGGAGAACTATGGGTGGACGGTTCTTGTTTAAGACTACATATGGCACCACCTCTGCATCTTATGCCATAACCACATTTCAGACAGTGGTGGAAACAGCTTGTATCCTACAAAAATCCGCCCAAGCTGCTGAACTCATGGCACTTTTGAGGGCTTGCGAACTCAGTCAGGGACTATCAGTAAATATTTATACGGATAGCCAGTATGCATTTGGTGTGGCACATACTTTTGGCAAGCTTTGGAAGGAACGGGGATTCCTAATCTCCCATGGTTCTAAAATACAACATGGTGAATTGGTAAATAGTCTTCTTACTGCTTAGACATTGCCAAAGAGTGTAGCCATTATCAAATGTACTGCCCACAAGAAAATTACAGACAAGGTGGGACAAGGAAATGCTTTCGCTGACAAAATTGCACGAGAGACTGCAAGTGTACTCACAAGTAAAATGTATGTGTAACGATCCCAAACTGAAAAATGGGAAAACATGTATACAGAGATGAAGGATATGCAGCAGTTATCGACTGAACAAGAAAGTGCAGAATGGCAAAAGGAAGGAGATTTAGATGATGAGGGATGTTGGAGGTCAAAAGATATGTCTAAATGGAAGCCCTATGCCTATTGATTGCTTTTTGTGACTATGGCTCATGGACCTACTCATGTTATTACCAAAAACAACATTTCCCAACTAGATCCAGTCTGGGATAATCCGCTCATTCGGAAAATGGCTGAGCATTTCGTTAAGCACTGCATGATATGTCTACAGCACAATCCTGGGAAGGGAGTATCAACCCCTACTGGTGGATTTTCTCCACCACAGGTTCCCTTTGAAGCACTCCAAATGGACTATATCCAATTAGAGCGCCGTAACAATTTAAAGTATGTACTAGTAGTGGTTTGTTCCTTTAGTAAGTGGGTAGAAGCTTATCCCACCAAAGACAACACAGCCTTGACAACAGCCAAAATTCTGTTAAAGGAGTTTTTCCCCCGTTTTGGGGTTTGTAGAGTCCTATGGAGTGACAACAGCCCCCACTTCACTGGCCAGAAAATAGAGTACCTAATGAAGTGTTTAGGGGTAAAACAGAAATTTCATGCTGCTAATTATCCTCAGGCAGCGGGTCTAGTAGAGCGGTACAATGCCACATTGAAGTTGAAACTAGCAAAGATACAAGCAACAACGGGCCTTAATTGGCCAGATGCCTTGCATCTAGCATGGTTATCTGTTTGTTCGATCCCACATAGTAGGATTGGACTTTATCCTTTCGAGATCGTCTTTGGTAGGCCTATGAATGTATGGGGACCGCCAAGGCCAAATATAATTAAAGAAATACACTACCCTGTTTTGAGTGATTACCTGAAAAACTTGACTGAAAAAATGTCTCTGATACATCAGCAGGTGCGTGAAGCTATTCCAGACAAATCGGAGGGTCTGGCCCATGGTCTTTAACCTGGAGACTATGTCCTTGTGAAGAATTTCCAACGTTCCAAAAATTTGGAGCCTCGCTGGAAGAATCCGGAGCAGATCCTGCTTGCGACTCGAACTGCTGTCCTTGTTACCAACAGACGCCATTGGATAAATGCGGCTCACTGCAAGCGAATCCCAGCAACTGTTCTCCAGCCAGAAGGCAGAAACGATCTGAAAGACATCTTACAAACCCAGAAAAGTGTTGCTCCTCTGAACGAAGACACTTTGTTTCCTGATCAAACTATGACTTCAGCAACAATGTACGATTTACGACCAAGTAAGGGAAGGAGCAGATAGAGATACCGGAGGACTGGTTTCAATTAGTGGAACGGTTCGGCTGTGACATGGTAGGATCACAGAATCGGCTGAACTAGGTTCAGAGGGGATTGTGATACGTGTTCAGTGTTGCCTGGATCTCTCTCCGACCTGTGGTTGTATCGATACCGAGAAGGAGAGATGCAGATATTGGGATCCAAATTACGAAGCAATGACAAGACTCTGTGTATGGTGACTGATAATATTGTTGATAATATTGGCAGCAGTTTTTTGGACAATGGAGAACGTGATTCCGTCTCGAACCCTATTGCCCGCTACCTCTTCTGTCCCCACGGAACATTATTACTTTACTCTTCCCTACCATGAACAGAAACATCGGATGTCCTACCTCAATAACACTTTCATCCAGATGTTACATCATACTCATAATGCTATGAACACTACCAACTGCTGGGTATGTGAAATGATGCCAGCTCATCAGAAGAAGGGAGGAACACCTTTCATTCCCTTGCCATTTTCAAATAATGGCTCCTGTAGAGCCTGGTTTGCACTTTTGTGGGCTTCTGCAATTAGTAATATCACTCAAGCTGATGTAGGAAGACTCAATGCCCAGCTAAACAAGGTTTGCTACCCTGATGAGGAAGGGGATCCACAAGCCAAAGGAACTGTATGGGAAATGGAGGAGTATTGCAGAGGGAATTCTTCCACAATATATGTCTTCCCCAACACTCGAACAGCCAAGGGTAATGGGCCTCCTGTTATCGCTGTAACCAGAGCCCGAGCAGATCTTTGTGTGAGCAGTGTTGGCAGTATCCCAGTGGGAAAAAGTGACTGTACCACAGTATTGAACATTACTGGAACAAACAATATCAGTTTTTTATCCTCCCATAACACTTACTTCATTTGTGGAAACAAGGGTTATTATCATCTACCAGTCAGTATCACAAAGACCAGAAATTGTTTACTAACATTTCTTTAAATCGATTAAAAAGGACTGTAAATACTAATGAAGCAGATCAGACTGATACAGCATTAAAGAAATATGTTGACTTTAATTTGGGACTCTTTTTCTTTGTAGGTGCAGCCCTAAATAGTAGAAAGATTAGACGCCTGACCCGAGTGGTAGAAGCAGTGACTAATCAGACAGCAATGGCTCTAGGAAATATTACAGAAGAGCTCCAAATTACAAGAATTGGAACTCTTCAAAACAGAATGGTGCTTGATGTAGTACTCGCTGATCGTGGTAGAGCATGTCGCATCATCGGTAGTAGCTGTTGCATGTTCATTCCTGACCACGCCCCTTCTGTCTATAACGCCATTTCCAAATTACATAATATAGCAGCAGAAATACATCAAGACCAAGGAACATGGTCCTGGTCCGAATGGTTACAGGGACTTATTTCCACTTGGGGTTGGAAATTATTAATGGGAATAGTAATTATAGGAGCCATCTTTCTCACATGCTGCTGCTGCATCCAATGTGCCCCTATGATATGCACCACTTGTATAAATACTTGCAATAGTATTAAACCTTCCCCAGTCAATGTTCATGAACTTAATCGAGAAATGATGGTACAACTTGAAATCGATGAACTTATGAAGATTGATATGTAAATTAATACATGTGCCTTTTAGAATGGATTCAGCATAGCTGAAAAGGAAGGGCTGTTGAAATGTAAAATCTGATTCTCTTGTTTTTTGATTAAGCTATGCCTCTTCCATCTTTCACCCCTGCCCTGCTTTCAGCCTGGCTCTATCTTTGACACCACATCTGTATAAACACGAGTAAAGAATCTAGATTGGGGCATTGTAGGCTGTGTATACATGCAGAGCCAGTGCAAAAGAACAGCTGGCGTCTGCACGGGGTTTTTCAGACAATCGTAAAGCCTCAAGTAAAGTTTGCTCCGATAGCATATCTTGTTGTGCAGCTTCAGGACACGACAGTTACACATGGCACCAAGGCTGTTGATTCTTACCGATTGTTTCATTTGTGTGTTCTTCCCAAAGCTCTATTTACCTCTGGGCGTCCCTTGCTTGTGATCTTTGCTATAAAAACCGATGTAACCATCGTTCAGGGTGCTCTCTCCTTGAATATCTCTATGGTGCTTGTCAAACAGAGCCCTATTTATGAATGCTAAATAAATGACCTATGGTTTGTACTTCGCTCCAGTGTCGATTCCTCCTTTCTTGTTAAGAACCCGTGGACAAAGGGTGACTCCTGCACCAGTGGGTTATCAATAATCCTCTTCCACAGCCTTGCATTGGTGGTCTTTGCAGAAAGTCGCTGTTGAAGCTTTGCATTGGCAGTCATCACAGGCCGTTGTTAATCCGCGTGAAGAGGTCACTTTGCAGTCATGAGGGGCCCAAAACCTTTGTATTTTGACCTGTAGTTCAGGAGAAGCACCCTTTGATGCCAGCCAAGAGTCCAGGACCTGGGGTTACTTCTTGGGGATCAGGATTCACTCCAGTAGAGGCTCACAGCATGGCTTGGGCAGGTCCAGGCATATCCAGTTGGTGCTGGTCAGTTGCAGGGAGGTCTTTGTAAGCTTGCTGTGTCCCTGTAGCTCAAACAGGAGGTCAGTCAACCGACCCTTGGAGTCAGTTCTGGGGAACCTGGGTTAAGGCAAGAAGGTTCACTCTTCCTTCTTCAAACAGTAGGGCAGTCCTTCTTCAGAATCTTCCACAGGTCCTGGAGTGTTCTAATGAGATATTCTGGAGCTATCACTTTTATAGCTGGTGCCAGCCTTTATGTGGGAGCATTCCCTGGTCTACCCCCAAAACAGGTTTGCGTCAGATCTTCACCATCCCTGGCTCCAAACTGTCTAAGGTGACAAAGGCAAGAGGAGTCCTGGTGTCTGGTTCCTTTGTGTGTGCTGCAGGCCGGGCCCTTTGAAGTGCAATCAGGGCATGGCACAGCTTCTCCCCAGCCACCCTGTCAGGAAGACCTATTCTTCTCACACCTAGGCCTCATTTGTCCCCATGTCTGGAAAGAATACACAACCCACAACAACCATGAACCAAGAACGATTTGCAGTCATGTGACCCGAGACACTGGCAGAGAGGCACAGTTGGTTTAGACAGAAAAATGCCAACTTTCTAAAAGTGGCAACTTAAAATCCGACTAAGGAGGAATTCAAATTACAATTAATTTGAGTGCAAACAGTATTTCTCTATCCGGTCCCAAACTGAAAGTATTACTTGTTAAGTGTAATAAGGTAACCCAGTGCAAGTCCTTGGGAGAGATAGCCTTCCAACAGTGAAAAACAAATGTAGGAGTCTTTCACTTTCAGACATGTAAAATTTAAATCCACACGTCCTGCTTTTTAAATCCTATGCACTCTGCCCTAGGGGTGGTTAGGACTTATCTTAGGGGTGATTTATAAGTATTAAAAAGGCAGGTTTAGTCCTGGCAAAAGGTTTATTTTGCCAAGTCCATATGGCAGTTTAAAACTGCACTGCAGGTCGCCGGGGCAGGCCTGAATCATGATTTACAGAGCTGCTTTAGCAGGTGGCGCAATGGATGCTACTGCCTACTAGAAGCATTTAATTTACAGGTCCTGGCTATGCGTAGGACCATTTACTACATACTTATAAGCAAATTAAATGTGCCCAAGCACTTTGCACTGGTTAGCAGGGGCAAAGTACATAATGTCTTAATGGCAAAAAAAATGAGTTAACCTAAAATAAGGGGAGAAGCAAAAGAAAGTCTGGGGGACTCCCACGCCAAGGATGTCAGGTCTAACACTGACCTTTTTGCTTGCTACAGTTTGCTGATGTGATTTGTCTGTCTAAGCAAATAATGCAAAACAGAACTACAAGTCAAAGGATACTAAGTACAATTAACTAAAAAGCCAGACATGGCTTAAGGTATCACACCAGAAGAGATACATGGCAGCTGTGCACCCTAAGTAGTAGAAGTCATTTCACAGTATATGAGAGCAAGGATGCTGCATAGTAGATGTTTTCCCAGGCATTCGTGATTAGATGCATGCAATGTAGAACACTGTGTTTGCAAACCCTGAAAGGAGCATGGCTCAAAGCTTCTGTCTGTTTTTAGTCTCATTTTGCAATGCCACGTATATGCTCTGAAACGTTAAAAAAATAAACGTTGCTTTTAGAGGCTAAGAACTCCTGAATACTGAAGAGGCAGCTATTATGATAAACCAATGACATGTGACCGAAGGGATGCAAAGCCCTTCTTTCGCTCAATGCTACATCACTTGGCTTAACCTGGACACCAACCTTACCCACAGGGAACACATCGGCAAGAAAGCCAAGATGGACTGGTGCTAGGTCTCTCTACTGACTCCCCCCAGACTCCACACTGACCACAATACACATCATCAAGGGCCTCTAAAAATATGACTATTTTACCCCCACCATGATAAAACTCCACTGGCTCCCCTCACTAGGCCACATCATTTTCAAGGCCAGCTGCATCATATACAAAGCCAATGGGACCAGCACCTACCTATCTGGCTGATAAGCTCACCACCTCTGATGACTCTTTGCATAAACCCGGCATGGACACATTAAGAGTTGAGATGAAGTGCTAAAAAGAAAACGCAAGACAAAAGGCCTTCGCAATTTATGCACAGTGGAGCTGGAACATCATCTGTTTATCCCTCAACACCGCCCCAAGCTAGCTTCAAGTTAGCAAATAGCTGAAGACACATTTTTTAAAGAACACCACAAGATGACAAAGTAACAGTCCACATCCGCTCTCAGAACCCAACTTCCCTTCAATCACTCACTGACTGTATCTTTTCCTTTGACACATTACAGCACTGAGCAGCCAACTGGGTAGGGTTGCACTATACAAAACTCAAAGATATACATACACAAATAAATTGATCAAATCCAAATCCCTTCAATGAAAAACACAAGTGGCCCAGCAGTTAAGTTACTTACAAGGAAGTCCAAGTAGGAACAAATGTTCCAGGTCAGTGAACACTCATTACCACGTCCAGAGAATCATAGCTATATCAATGTCCAATAGAAGCCTGGCAGAGAACACATACGTTCATAATATTTTGAAAAATAAAGCCCCTGGGATTCTGAGAGTTGATGTCTTAAAGCCATACAATGCATGGTCTTGCCGATCTCTGTCTGTGTAGACTAAGTAAACAAGCATTTGCAATGCAATAGGTCTCGCATTCACAACAGTTTGAGCTATTGGAAGTGTAAATGACAATAATTTAAACTCTCGCAAATGCGAGACCCATTGCATTGCAAATACATTTTAGGTCTCGCCTGGAGTTGGAGCGCGCATGCGCTCCTCGCCTGCGAGAGCTATAGTTAACGATATATTTCAGAAGGGGCCTTTAAGCCCCGCCCCTGTTTCCGATAGGTGCGTGTCGTACTTTATGCTAATAGCAGCCTCGCGATTAGCTTTTCGTCATTTCGGTTACCGCCCTTTGGACATATAGGCCGGCCCATCCGGAAAAGTGCACGCCATCTTTGTTTCTGCGCGTCATCACTAGTTAGGTGAGGGGGATGAATCTTTCCAGCTGCCTTCCTCACCATCTTCCCTTCCCACCTTTCTGTGCACACGGCAGCAGCAGCGTAACAGATATTGGCAAGCGGTGTCTCAGCAGTTTTGCAGTGCCTCTTTCCTTTCCTGTCGCCTCTCCCTTCCGCCATTAGCGTCTTCCGTTTTTATTTTCCTTACAGGGTTTTACCGCTGGAAAAATACACAGCGGCTCGGGGGCAGCCCGACACTGGGAACACCAGGGCTTCTGCCCAAGTCCAAACATGCTGCCTAGCGAGAGAGCGCGGGCTGCCCCCTGGGATTCAGGTATTTGCTAAGTGCAACATAATCATGACTACAGTGCGGCTTTCAGGCTCAGTGCTGGCGCCATTCTGGAAAAGGGAGTTCAATCCAATGTATCATAATCCGTACAGCACCGTCCCTGCATTATTTTCTTTATTTGATTTTATGCATTTTTATATAGCGCAGACTTTACCCGAAGGTGTCATAGCGCTTCGGATTCACGACTGTGACGCACAACCGATTTTCTGGGACGATGTAATTGAGGGATACTTTGTTTTTAAATGTTGAAAAAAACATACTTTAGCAGCAAAGCTTGCACTTTAAGAGGAGAAAAATAAATGCTTGCTATGTCAGTAAAAGTTGTAAGGCACTCAGCCTCTCTGCGAAAACGCATTTGTTGTATGCAGGACAGTGCCCTGGAAGGAAAGCTTACATTTCAAGTGCTTTACTTAATTTTGCTTTTAACAGCAGTCCGCGTGGCCCCAGAGGGCTCCGGACATGCTGCAGTGCTGGGCTCATCATCTCCCCACCCCGTCCTTGCATAAATGTGGCACCCCTCTGCTTTTGTTTGTTACTGCATACCAGCGCTGCAGCTGCCTCCTCCTCCACTGAAGGCATTTAAAAAATATATTTTAATGATTTATTAGCGCGAACTTGATCCGCAGATATAGGAGTGCTTTACATAAGCACCAGTTAGGTTACACAAGGACACATTAGTTTTTTGGTCGGCACGGGCAGATTAAGTGATTTGCCCAGAATTACAGGTTGCTGAGCTGACACAGAGGCTGCCATGTGAAGCTGAACCCCAGACCCTCGAGGGCCAGGGCTTCTGCGACAGATTTTGAGACTGAGCATCGTAAAAACGCTATCTGAAATCCCAGCGCCCCGACCAGGCCACATTCTGTGATAGTGGGCGTACGACTTTATGTCACGACTGCACCTTAGAGTTGGCATGGCTCGTGCGCCAAGAAGTGGACAGGATCCTTGAGGCGAGGGCTCCAGAGCCGGACAGACGAGATGGTACAAAGGAGGCCTGTTCCAAGCACAGGAACTGCCAGTGTGTCGTGCGCCCCAGAGCAAGGACGCCCCCCAGCTGCTGGTTGTATTGTGAAATGCATCAATAACCAGGGTTTGCTTCTGGTCCCTGGCACCTATTGTAGCCCGGCCTGGTGGCTTTATGGAACTAATGCGTCCACTGTAGGGGCATGGGTTCGACCTCATGGATGGTTACAGGTTCAATCCCGGCGGGTCCACTCAGCCTTTCATCCTTCTGAGGTCGATGAAATGTGTACCACTGAGTTGGGTAACAACAAAACATCTGCTATTCAACACCGAGATACCCTTCTGGGTGAGCGTGCGATTTACAAAATACACATGTTAAGTTAAAGGAAGCTACTATGCTCATCCTCTTATGACGTATACAGTACCAACACGTTCTGCTGCTTAAACTTCGCCCCGTGCACAGCTGCCCCCAGAACAAAAACAGACACGTAAATATCGGTGTTTCACAACACGAATGACGCAAATAAAAGTGCTGCTTTCGGTGACCTCACAGTCGGGTCCCTGCATGCACCCTTCACGCACAGCGGGACACTCTTACTCACTGCGACTCACCAATCTGTGACACACAACGGCTCCCTAGGCGCGTCACACTATGACACAACTGTGCCGGGATGGCTCCCCGAACAAAAACAGGCATGTAAATATCTGTGCTCACTGATGTGGAAAGCAACGTCGCAGCTGAGCAGTGTCCGAATTAAACAAAATAGTGCTTACGGCCTACATATCGAGGACAGTGTAACGTCGCAAGCAAACAATCTAGTCTGGATTCGTAGTCAATGGCTATCTGGATCCTTTCCAGTTTGTCCACCTTGTGTTTGTCCCTCTCCTGAAAGATAGTCATTTTACCATCTCTCTGACTGCTGACTTTTAGCCTTCCACTGCTCACTTTTAGGGAACGACTTTTTTTTGCTTAAACTTTCCATGACAGTGCAGGTGTTTTCCAGCTGTCTCCCTCGTGTACCTCTCCCCTGCCAAATACCCCTCCCTTGTGCTCTGTGTTGTTGCCTCTCTCTTGTTGCAAGCTTTCTCTCGTAAGCTGTTCAGCCGCCAAACTTCATGCCTCCCCTGCTCTATGTGGTGCTTTCTTGCTGGGTGTGCTTTCCACCACCCCTGTGTTGCTCTCCCACTCCCTGTCGTTTTCCCCTGTCCTTTATTCCACTGCACCCTCATGCCTATTTTATTTATATTTTTGGCCTGCCCAGTCATCAAATTGCTTCCATCCTCTCTACCTTAAAAAAGTACTTAGGTGCTACTTCTAGTGATTTTTTTTTTTTAATTTACAGATCCATGTCAGATAGAAAAATTGAAATAAATGGCCCTGGCATCACTTTATAGGCGTGGATGAGTAATGACACATGCATTCACTCGTGTCATCATGCATGTATGTATCTACAAAATAAAACAACCACTGCAGCACTCTTTTTTTTTTCTTCTTCTGACCATGCTGCACATCATCAGAAAAAGAAATTGACAAAGCCAATAGGTTCCAAGGGCGAGACTTAATTGCTTTGCCAACGCTTTGTTAAATCTTATAGGTAGAACTTGAAATGCAAACCAGATTATTGGCTTTGACAGTGCACACTTTTATTTAATTTGACATTGCTGTGTTATCAGAAGGAACAAATGATGGACGGAATGCTGAACAATGCAACCATTCATGGGGAACAGGTTCAAGGCTGATTTGCATATGGCTGGGTCAAAACTGGAATGGCGTGGCAAGCAAAATAACGATGGATTAAACCCAGATCTGTGACTGGGGGTGAATGTTTGACAATGTTCAACATTCTGTCCATCGTCTTTTTGTGCTGCATTACTGTCTTATCTCATCAAGGCACTGAGCATATTGGTGACTTTTATAAATTGCATCAATGTGTATTAAACATTTATTTTCGAGATACGTCAGTGAGGATTCTATTTGTTTTTTTGTTTTCTTCTTAGATTGATTCTACCCAGGAATAAATCAAAGTTCTCCTAGTTATGATTTCATTCATTCACCATACTGGTGGAGTCATATGGTGTTGCCATAGTCTCTTATGCAGACGATACACAACTGGTGATCAACTTGTCTCGTGATCCAGTTGTGGAGGCTGAGAAATTCTCGGCCTGCCTGGTGGCACTTGATGGGTGGATGAAGCAGAACTATCTCCGCCTCAATGGTAATAAGACGGAGGTTCTTATTGTTGGCCCCTGTCCTTCCATCTGGACATCTGCCTGGTGGCCCATAGAACTGGGCTCTGTCCCTGTCCCGGTAGACACAGTCAAAAACCTCGGCATACTCCTCGATTCTAATCTAGCCTACACTAATCATGTGGGTAATGTTGCTGGTAAATGCTCCGGCATTTTGAAGGTCCTGAGGAAGGTCCTGGACCTACTGCCGCCTAGCACCAGAAAAACAATGGTACATGCCTTGGTTACCTCCCATTTAGACTATGGGAATTCCCTCCTATGCGGACTCAGTAAAAAAGGTCTAATGCAGTTGCAACGCGTCCAAAATGCAGCTGCTAGGCTCGTCCTGAACCTCCCTAGGAGGGCCTCTGGGAAAAATGCTTTGCGTTCCCTGCTTTGGCTCCCAAAAATGGAACGAATTACATTCAAAACGGTGTGCATTACCCATCGCATTGCTCATTTAAAAGCACCTTCTTATCTCCAGAAATTGCTTCCTGTTTATCGACCTTCACGTCCTCTTAGATCGATGGGCAACATGTTATTAGTAGTTCCACGGATTCACAGAGCAAGGATGGGAGGACGGTCCTTCAGACACCTTGCCAGTAAAGGCTGGAATGACCTACCCATCGAATTGAGGATGTGACCGTCCGAAATTAGGTTCAGACAAGGGCTGAAAACCCATCTTTTCCCCAAGACATAATTCAGTAGTTTCTCCTGCCCAAGTACTCCACCTCCGTGAGCGATGCTCGTGAGATGTTAGTGGGATTGTCAGCGCGGGGACGCACCGTTCCTTGTGCAACCATGCGCTTAATAAATGCCATTAATAATAATAATAATAATTCTTAATGATAGCACTGTGAGCCAATGTTGTTTCTCAATGTAAGGTGAACGGAGGCAAGGCCTCTGAAACCCCATGCAGCCTCCGCAGACCATCCGTCAGGGTATAAGTGACCCACTAAATGTAATGTCTCACTGCCTAGGGAACAACTCGCCGGTTGATGATATCACCACCCGTCTAAGCTGTCGGTGATTTTTAGGTTTGGTGTTAAAATGCATGTGTCTTCAAGACTTATTGGGCCCTATTCGCAAAGGTATTTACAGACGTGGGTCCCTTGCTCACTTTGCCACTGGATTCAAGCTAGCCTGGCTGATGGAGGGTGTTACCTAGAAACCGGTCCCAGGATGCTTGTTTCCGGTTCAGGGAAGACCTGGTTTAGCAGTTCGGGCTGGACTGTTCCCATGAGGCACAGGGTCAAGGCTGATTTGCATATAGCTGGGTCTGAACTGAGGTGGCGAAGTGAGCTAAAGAATGATGATGGATTCAAC
This sequence comes from Triturus cristatus, assembly GCF_964204655.1. Classification (NCBI taxonomy): domain Eukaryota; kingdom Metazoa; phylum Chordata; class Amphibia; order Caudata; family Salamandridae; genus Triturus; species Triturus cristatus. Next base: position 832,193,097 of record NC_140581.1, read on the forward strand.
CCAGATCTGTGACTGGGGGTGAGTGTCTGAAAGGTTTCAGTGCTTCGTCCATCATCTCCTTGTGTTTGATTTATAACCATATACCTAAGTCCACAAACAAAAATACCATACTTATTCCTTCAAGAAACTTAAAAAAAGTTTCTTGGCAGGTGTTAATGCATTTAATAGTGCATATTTCTCCACCACCAGTGCAATGAAATCTGCAGCCGTGAATCCCACTTGGGAGAGGGGGGGATTCCAAGGCTTGGTTAGCCTTGGAAGTTTTGCCACGCTCACAAACATGCACATTTGTGGGCATTTTTAACTTTAATCTGACCCTTTTCACACTAGAAACACTTACAGGCGGAGAAGGGGAACTGGATCGCCTACTTATTTGGTGGAGGTGGAGGAAATGGCTTTTTCAATGGGAGGAAACACATTTAGACAAGGAGATAAAAGTGTATCTTTGCACAGACGGCTCCATTACTCCCCTGTGGAAATCTATGCTGTCCTCGCAGGGGAATAGAACCCCACTGGAGAAGCCACATGCTATTCCCAGAAATATGCCCGTCGGTCTGCAACTTGCGCAGCTTTCAATGTGTACTTCTGGAAATGTTTGTGAATAGAAAAAAAGCTTAAAATTATGTTCAGGAGGAGATGCCAATTTCCGACCCTACTTTTACTTTTTTTGTGAAGAGGGTCAAATTCCTTAAAATATACCTACAGTAGTGTTTGGCACTGTCAACGGGTCATAGCACTCTCACCTCATGCTATTGGCTGTTTAGTGCATCATTATTCCTTTTATGGACTATTTTACAACTCATAAGTACCATCTATGGACTATTTTGCAATTCATAAGTACTCTGAACCATTATACATTTAACAGTTTATTTCACAGATTCATAATATTCATAAAGTAATATTTTTTATTTTGTTTCTTTGTGGCAGGATACTTTTTAAGTTCAGCCTACCAATTTGCAAAATACCTATTTTGGGCTTTCCCAGAACTTAAAAGGGCTTACTGCCCACCCATTGTTTACCACTGATTTGCTTTATTGCCACTCTCATTTGCTTGCTTCGTAGTCAATGGCTATCCTTTCCAGTTTGTCCACCTTGTGTTTATCCCTCTCCTGGAAGATAGTCATTTTACCATCTCCCTGACTGCTGACTTTTAGCCTTCCACTGCTCACTTTTAGGGAACGACTTTTTTTTGCTTAAACTTTCCATGACAGTGCAGGTGTTTTCCAGCTGTCTCCCTCGTGTACTTCTCCCCTGCCAAATACCCCTCCCTTGTGCTCTGTGTTGTTGCCTCTCTCTTGTTGCAAGCTTTCTCTCGTAAGCTGTTCCGCCGCCAAACTTCATGCCTCCCCTGCTCTATGTGGTGCTTTCTTGCTGGGTGTGCTTTCCACCACCCCTGTGTTGCTCTCCCACTCCCTGTCGTTTTCCTCTGTCTTCAATTCCACTGCACCCTCATGCCTATTTTATTTATATTTTTGGCCTGCCCAGTCATCAAATTGCTTCCATCCTCTCTACCTTAAAAAAGTACTTAGGTGCTACTTCTAGTGATTTTTTTTTTTAATTTACAGATCCAAGTCAGATAGAAAAATTGAAATAAATGGCCCTGGCATCACTTTATAGGCGTGGATGAGTAATGACACATGCATTCACTCGTGTCATCATGCATGTATGTATCTACAAAATAAAACAACCACTGCAGCACTCTTTTTTTTTCTTCTTCTGACCATGCTGCACATCATCAGAAAAAGAAATTGGCAAAGCCAATAGGTTCCAAGGGCGAGACTTAATTGCTTTGCCAACGCTTTGTTAAATCTTATAGGTAGAAATTGAAATGCAAACAAGATTATTGGCTTTGACAGTGCTAGTTTTAATGAGGCCGAGCCAGTGCTTAAAGTAGGCCAGTGCTTGGCACTAGCACTTATTTAGAAACACAAAGACCAGCAAAGTGTTTCACAGTTCCACTTACTAAATAAAACCATAATGAACTAACGTGTCTAATGCATTCTTACAACTCAAGGTGGCTTGTAATAGTGAAAACAGCCGCGGTCCGTGCAGGTAAGTGCGGTGGGGCTAGGTTGTGGGGTGATTCAACAGAAGACGACGAGGAAAATTAAATAAATAATTACATTTCCGTCATCGTCATCTGTCAAACCTCCCCAACCCAGCCCCATCGCTATTACCTGCACGGGCCGTGGCTGAGTGAAAAATGCTGCACTTTTACATACCTGCCAACGCACATGGTACCACTTTGTGGCACACGATATCGGCTCCCATCACGCAGTCTCCCGGTGAGGAGGAGATATCACACGGCGGCAGGGAAAACGAGCTGTAAATAGTGGTTTTCCAGTTCATTTTCCGATGCTTTGAATTGCTGGCGTCCATTTTGGGGTATGAAAACATCCCAGGACATTGGCACCAGCAAGCTTTTTTGGGGGGCGGGGCGGGGTGGGATGGAATTCAAAAGTGCCTTGTTTGCACGAGGCCCGGCCCCCTCCTCACACTGATATTGTTCTTCAAGTTGGCAGGTATGCTTGTATCAGTGTGAACACTAGTAGGAAGTGCCTGGGCTGGCATTTAGCAGTGGATGGTGTGAGCCCTAGTATCTTCCAGAGAGATGTGTTGGACCGTAGCATTTGCTTTTTTTTTACAAATTAACCCCTGGGCCGATCAATGCACAGTCTGTAGCAGTGGGTTTCTCACATTCTGCACACTGTGCCCACTGCCCTTGGTGTGACCCTCCTGGCATTTCTTTCTAAGCCTCAATAGCCGAGTGAAACATGAGGCTGTTCGTTACACAATAATACCCGCTGAACACCAACCACCGTGGGACTCAGGACGCCAAGGTTTCTGTAATGTGTGCATAACCACACCGAGAAATCAGTGCTAGAACCATGACCTCTGCCCATCCAACCAGCCGGCCATGGAAAGAGCAGCGGCCAAAGAGAGTGATTCACGTGGAAAATATGTGCTGTAATCTAAAAGGACAGAGGAAGCATTGAAGGAAATATGTGACAAACAGGCCAAGGGGGAGAAGATTACATATAACAATAAAACCTGTTTTATTCATCAAAAGAAAGTGTTCAGGATCAATTCGCGGACTGGTCAGGGCGGGCCTTCTCCATGGGGCGCAGTTTGTTCGGCCTTAAGGGGCACCCCGTTTGTCTAGCCATTGTCATGGTTGTGTATGGAGGAGCACAGTGCTTCATCCATGACGAGGACTTGGCTCCACTCTTTGTTTTTCAACATGGTCTTCAGAACACTGAAAAAAATACTGAGAAAAACAGATTTTCAACCACCGAATAAGCTGTTTGGACCAAACATCCAAGCAGCTAAGCTGTTTTAAATCCACTTATTTTACAGAAATCTCTGTCTATGTGTATATATTTGCCAACTTACTACTTTAAGTCTGCACATTAATTAAATTGTTATTTATTGATTGCATTGCATTTTTAAAAGATGATATATTTAAAGCTTCTGATATTATGGAAAATTTGTGCAAATTATTTACATGAGGTGCGCAGTATTAAAAGGTTTGAAGGTTACTGACATGCCAAGGGGCGACTTGACCGCAGAGGTGTTGGGGCACAGCCCCATCATCCCAGTAGGAGGGTGGAGGAAGATATGATCAGAATGGTCTGTGCAACAAAGCAGTCTACTAACAAAACCTAGACACACAAGGGGGGGTGCCTTTAATTATATCTCAGTCTTGCATGCATGAATCTATGATGCACGGAAAGGGGTACATCCTGTAACCCTGAGATACACAGGCAGGCGGAGTAAATAAAACATATGAAATTCCTTGAAGAGAACACCAAGCTATGTCAACTACAGAGGCCAGACCTTAGACTGTCCCAGTAGGAAAAAAGTTTACTCTTAGTTAAATTTGCTTATGTCCTACTTATTAAACTCTGCTTGAGTTAGATCGTACAGACACTATCAACATATATTGAGAAAAGTGAATTGAATTTACTTTTGTTTCACAAGCGAAAAAATAGAGAAATCAAAGTACTCCTTGATTACAACCCCTGAGAACTGGGAGGTTCTTTGTTAGTGCCTTCTCTGTCAACACCAACATCTGAGTCAAATGACCCATAATGCTCAGGAGCTTGTACGGGTAAACCTTAAAGACCAATTCATACACTTCTTAGGGCCCTTCCACTTTTTCGTTAAAAATGGCACCATGGAGGAGTTCCCACTACCTTATTGTGAATGACCAGTCCCTGACACTACGCCAGTAACTTATTCTTATTCAATCTTTACACAGAATTGCACATCTAAAATCACAGAAATTCCCTAATGGACAGAGAAAGAAACTATTCTCAAACTCCAGGAAGTCGAAATCTATTTGTTTAAATTAGAAGTCATCCAAAGTATCACAATTACTCTGAAGGGCTGTGAAGAGTTTCAACCAGATTAATTACAACCTTACCAGTGTCATCATCAGCACCATGCAGGGAAAGGAAGTCACAACAAAGACTGTTCTACAATTGGCAGGTAAAGGAGAAGAATAGAATGCCGCCTCATGAGTGGAAACCCCACAAATGTCGTGCACCTCAAGTCATCTATCCACCTGCAACATAGTAGCCTTTTGACCTACCGTAGAATAATGTTGTTAGACTGTGAAGAGTGAGACCCTTCAGCCCAGTGTTTACACTTATGCAAACATGTCCTAAACTTGGGAAACCTGGACAGGGAGATAGCAAACCATTAAACTGACGCAAACTCCTCCACAGATCGAGGCCTGCCCTGCAGCCTTTGAGACAATGTTACAACTCATTTCTCAAAATTTGCTGAAATTGGATTACCAATGGCAACAATTTGTCGACTGCAACACTGTGCCCAGTCCCAAAAGAAACATTGTTTGCACAGAGGATTGCACCACCATGGCCACCTACTTTTCAGTTAGTCTTTTCTCAGTGTCATTACATTTCCTGAGAGAATTTATTTTTCAATACGCACAGACAAGCAGCCATTTCAACCAAAGTCTGCAACACTCCACTTCCATGAAAGACCCGACTTTTCTTTGCCCACTGACCTTCAATAATCAGCTTGGGCCCTGATGACGAATGGGCCGCAATGTGGTGAGGTAGTGACTACACCAGGTAAATACACATAAGCCGACCAAATAAAGGGAAGACGGGTTGTATTGTGTTATAGAATTTATATAGGGCTTCATACCCTGTTGTGGGGCATCAAACTGCAGTATCGGGTGGGATTCATGCTAGCAACACTGTGGGGCAGGGCATAGTTGGCAGACCATAGTTGGCAGAGGGCGGAATCGTTTTGATTATTGTTTGTGAGTGACCATAGAAATGCTTTTATCTTGTCCTGGGTAGTTGAGTTGTCTAAAGATTAATAAATGGAAGAGTCACAATGGAATACGCAAGTTAATGCTATATCTTTTTGTTAGTGTTATGACTCTGAGCACTTTACCACTGCTAACCAGTGCTGAAGTGCATGTACTTCTCCCCTAAACATGGTGACATTGGTGTACACCTGATTGGCATATTTAGTTTACATGTAAGTCCCTTGTAAAGTGGTACCCCATGTACCCAGGGCCTGTACTCCAAATGTTACTAGTGGGTCTAAAGCACTGGTTGTGCCACCCACACAGGTAGCCTTTCAAACCTTTCTCAGGCCTGCCATTGCAGGATCTGTGTGTGCAGTTTTACTGCCACTTAAACTTGGCATTTAAAACCACTTGCCAAGACTTAAAGCTCCCCTTTTATTATACATATGTCATCCCCAAGGCAGGCACCAATTGGCCCTAAGGGCAGGATGCTGTGTAACTATAAGGCAGGACATATAATTTTAAGTCTTTACATGTCCTGGCAGTGACAAACTGCTAAAGTCGTTTTTCACTGCTCTGCAGCATACTCCTTCCATAAGCTCGCATTGAGGATTTCTTAAAATATCTTTTAAGGTGTCATTCCTGATTGGAAAGGAGTAGCTACATCATGATTAATATCTATGGAATGGTGGTGATAAATGCTCTTTAGTGGTAAAGTTGGATTTGACACTACCATTTTTGAAATGCCACTTTTAGAAAGTGGACATTTCTCTGCTCTTGTCTTTGAACTGTGTGCCTGCAGCCTGCCTCCAATACACGTCTGGGATGGGTGACAACTACACTTTGTGCATACTCTTTAGACAGCCACAACACACGAAGGGCTGGTTTGGAAAGGGAATACATCTTCATTCATCTGCATACTGATAGTCTTCCTGGGCAGGGAGAGGTGGTTCACAATTACATCTGAATAGGTTGTGAGCTGCCCCCACACAAAAGGCTGATTTATCACCTACTGGTAGTCTGGAGCCAGGACTGGGCTGAAAGGGATCCTTGTGCACTTCAGCAGGGTCTTTTGAAGTCACCCCCTTCATCAAAGGCACTTTGAAGTATAAGTAGTGGGGCTCTGGCCCTATCAAAGCAGTACACCACTGGACCTGGAAGAAACCCTGCTGGAGTAAAGGCTGCTGTGCTGAAGGATTGCCACTCTGCTGTGCCTGACTGTTCTAAGAAACTGCTTCCCTGCTTTGCTGAGCTGCCCTGCTGACATCTTTTCCTACTAGCGGAACAAGGACTAAGCCCAAGAGTGACTCCAAGGGCTCGCTGGCTTGCCCCCTATTCTCCCTGAGGTCTCAGGGACATCAAAGCCTCACTATCTGCTTTTCAGCTACTTCACCCCTACAGGAGCTTTCCTGCAGAAAGCAGTGCTTGGCTCTGGGAAAGTCAAGAGCCTCGTACCGTGATCCATCGCAGTGTGTTACTAGCTAAAACTCCGCTTAGCGGTGTGGAAATATACCTTTTTAGGGGTACACTGGTGCAGGGTCACCCTTTTGTCACGGGTTCAAAGACCAACAACGTAGAGATCAGCACTGGAGTTGGGAATAAATAACACATTTATTAATCACACATGAGTGGGACCACATCCACACAGCACTCTCAAGTGCTGCCTGAGGTAGTACACTGAAGTCACAGAACATAGGGTTTTTAATACAGATTTTCTGCAGTATAAGCATGTGAACAGAAATAGGAAGGACACGTTTTTGAAATAGTTTTCAGCAAACAAGGGCAGATGAATAACCACTTGGTAAGCAAAGTGGGATGGGGAGCATAAATGCTTATGGCAGCAGTTAATGATGTACAGTTAAGAGATGTACTGGCAGCTACAAACTCTCAGCACGTACAATGCTTTTAGCTGAGTCAGGAAGTCAACTAAAATAGCTAGCACAGGCAGAGTGAAAAGACGAAAGAATTATGAAGGAAACTTAAATGGACACCACAGCCAAAATGGCTGTCGCTTATGCCAAGTAAAATATTACACGTTTTCCACAGACGGCCCTTTTGGCATATGCTAAGACATTTTCTTATGCTGATCAGAATATTTGTATTTCTACCTGAAAAGCCGTCATTCGCCACCTGTTGCCTCATTTTCATTACCACCACACCAAGGGAAACCCCCCTTGCAATGACATGGTTGCCAGGCCAAAGCAAGCGAAGCCAGTGCCGATCTACTATAAAAGGTCCATGGAGCCCGAGTGTGACGCTGTGCCTGATTCTAGCTCTCACCTTGCGACTGCAAACTTGACGACATGGACCTCGCCAGTATACCCGGAGCCCGCCACCGTGTCACAGAGCCGTGAGTGACACCGGCACAGGAATCCTAAAGGTACTGGGGATGGTGAGGGCCTGCGGGGGATTGCTACAGGCTTTGCATGACTTACGATTAACGCAGTCTAACAACCCGTTTTTTTGGCACGAGGAATCAACCCTAATTTGTTTGAGCTACGGTAGTAGCAAGTATACTCTGCAACAACACTTGTAGTGACTGTACATTCACTACAGAAGCAACAATAACCTGAACTAAATAATTAAAGCACTGCTTTACATTTATTCTTGCGAAATGTATATCTCTTGATCTACTGATTGGATTTTTGTCATTTTGGTTTTGTTTTATACAGATAAATATTCCCTATTTTTCTAAACCTGTGTGGAGTCTTTTTGTGGTGTATTCATTGTGTTACTCTGTGTGGGTGCTTGTGTGGGTGCTTGTGTGTGTGTTGTACAAATACATATAGCTTCTTATGATAAGCCTGCCTGCTCTGCGCCAAGCTACCAGAGGGTGAGCACAGGTTACCCTAGGAGTGCATCTAGCTTATCCTGACTAGAATGGTGGGTTCTGCCTGGTTTAGGTGCATAACCTAACCAACTAGAAGCCCCATTTCTAACAGCATTGGACAGTAAGCAGCAAGGACTACACAAGAGCTAGATAAGACCACTGATAACAGTCTCAATTGTGTTACATGTAGCTCAAGACTATTGTTATAGAAACCTTGCACCAAATTTATGACAAACGATAATTTGTTTTATGTAGTATAGATTGAGCTGGGCTGTCTTCCTCTCCAACTACTGCGATAAGAATACTATCATTTTCATTAGGGTAAGACTAAAGAATAGGCTACTTAATACGTTTTAGACATGTGTACGGTTTTGCATGTTTTTCATTCTTATGTGTGCGCAGTGACATCACTAATTCAGTGAGAGGAGTAACTGTCAAATACATGCCAAAGTATAATCTACAACACCACATTAAATAAAGTTGTGGTTCAGACTTGATTGCTTTTTATTAAACTTTTATATTGATGTTCGCAACATTAAAAAAATCATCACATCATGACAACACGAAGTTAGCGCGTGCACATTTTCACATCATTTTGCAGAAGAACTAATCCCCAACTCCCTTCACTCTGATGCTACTGATATATCCCAGGTTCCATATTGTATGCCTGGGCAATCATCATATTCAGGAGTAACGGATAAAACATTAGTTGTAGCCCTTAAATTGGTAGTAGTTCTGCAATCTGTTTGTCTAGCGCGATAGCCTGGGCCTAGCCTCCCCTGGAGGTTGCTTTTACCTTCGGTCAGTCTGGAGGAAGTTGGACTGGGGTTCAGGATAGTCACTGCCTCTCTCCATTTGCCCTGGGCTGCCACCCACCTCTAATGTACTAAAATTCGTATTTGTATCTGTCAGTGCATGCAGTTTGGCACCCATGCTGCCAGGCCATTTTCCAATTTCTCATCCTTCCGTACATGTTTCATCCTAACTTCTTTTGCCACTGCCTACTGTAACATATTGCGGAGCCAGTCTGCATCACTGGGGGTCAAAGCACTCATCCATTTTATGGCAAAACATCTCTGAGCAAGCAAAAGGCCTAGTAACAGAAAAAAAATAATTTCAGACTTGATTGTTGTAATTAATAATTGTATATCATAAGTGACCAGTTTAAGTATTCACTCTCTTCCTGCCTTGTATGTAGGCATATCAATTTCCAAAGGATACTGACAATTTAATCCGCACAGTAATCTACCTGGTTTGAATTTACACTACGATGTGGAGATTGAGAAAGAAGTTGCAGCTACATCATCAAGTTTAACAAACATTTGCTTAGAAAACCACTAGTTGAGTCGGTGGTAGCGAAGCAGACCCAAAGCAGAAAGGAGTCTTTAATCCTGAAGAAAGCCCGTTCACCCTGAATAGAGCATTCAACCCAGGCTCAAATATGACGCCCTCCCAACAGACTTACATTATTCCCCTTTTTTTTTTATTGAAATCTACCTACTGGTGGCAGGAATAAACCACTTATAAACCAGTGGGTAGCTTTAGTAACCCCTCTCTTGTTTCTTCTCCTTCTGTTTCCGACAAGTCGCTTATCTTAACACTACTAGAAGTAGAGCTAGCAAGAACCTCCCTAATGAGTGTAGAAGCCCACATTGGTTTAAGACTTGCTGGCCCAACGTGAGGACAACACCCTAACATTCTCCTATGACATAACTATTAGAACACTACACAGGGCAGCTGATGAAGCATGCCACCTATACGCGGGTGAGGGTCTATCATTCAAATAAACGACATTCCTCTGATTTCATTAAGATATTATAGTTAAGATATTAGTTTCCTTTTCCCAGAGTACTGGTTGTTTAGTGTTAATACTATCATCGACACCTCATTGTTCTAACGTTTAACGTATGTATGATGGTCTGATTGATCAGCTGGACATTAGTGTTTTTTGAAACGCTAAATGCATTTAACTTAAGTATTGACGGTACAAAAAAACAGAATTAAGGGGAATGTTAGAAAATTTAAAGTTTCAAACATATTATAACATTTACTACTTCTATGATGCAATGTTCCTGAAGAACTGGTCTAAGGTTACTTGAGTTCCCGTCTGAAGGCAATCTAGTAGTTCAGGTTAGATTGTTTCTAATGGCGACGACAGAGAATGATTTGCATATGGCCGGGCTACCTAAACTGTCAGTCGATTTACACAAGCCACCCATATGACAATATCAAAGTTACCTGTGGTGTCTCGCAGTGTAAGATTTTTCACCATTATTATTTAATGTTTACATAAGGCCATTCACCACACAACAAACCTTGACAGTATTTGATTTGACACTTGGGCTGATGACCCCCAGGGCGAGTTAGATTAACCGTGGACCCAATACAAAATGACTCCTTCGTTAACTGAGACCTCCAGCCCAACAAAAGCTAGATAAAGACCCCAAAAATGAGTCAATGATTACCAGCTCTACTTACAATATTGAGAATCCTAAGCACTCCTGTCAATCTTTTAACAAGCAAATAATAGCAATCAACCTAAAAGCAAAGTACGAGTCCCCTTTAGCTGTTTATTTAATAGGTACTTCCGGCCAGAGGCGCAACTAGAGCCAAATTTTCGGGGGGGGGGGGGGGCTAAGAAAAGATTTCGGGGGGCGGCTGAATCTTTAAGCAATAGGCAGAATGGAGCTGCAGGGTCTCTTAGAAGGGGTGAAACAACAGCGAGGCCTCATTAACATGCAAATGGTCTTTTTAAGACCCGTGGAGTGCTCGGGTGCGGCTGTGTGTCTGCCGGGGAAGCTGTCTCGGCCTGGGCTGCCACACACAACGGGGGGGGGGGGCTGAAGCCCTTTGAGTCCAATGGGTGTTGCGCGCCTGCTTCTGGCATACCCTGGAGGATAAGACCAATCACGGCCGGCTCTAGGGCGGTGCGATCGGTGCGATCGCACCGAGCGATGACTTGGGGTGGAGGCGCCATGTTCATCGTTTTAAAAAACCTGATGCCGCGTACATTGTCCCAGCAATATTCAGCCATCAATAAAAATGACAACTCTGGTGATTAATGTTCTTCCTGGAGAGAGACCTGGAGCTTTGTCTAGTGAACGTTTTGACTCATCATAGCACAGAGGGTTAATATGCCTGCTGCGAAGAACGTGTCACTTTCACATCACAAAGTGCATATAATATAAATATGTCAATGAGTTACTGCTTTCATCAGAGATTCTTGTTGCTTGCAGTTTATAAGTTAAAATCCTGCTAGAGAGCAGTGAGCTATTAACAGCCAAAGAGCTGCATGCAAACTGCAAGGAACACATTAGAGCTATATTTGTTTGCCCAATCTTTCGTTGTCCTAATATTGCAAAAGGGGTTAATTTGGGAAAAAATAAATTCTTATTATTAAACAATGGTGTTACATTTTAAATTCTGAATTTGTGCTTTTCCAGACCAAAGACTCTTAAACTAAACGGCCTACCAGTATGGATGAAATATGACTCCTACGCCTTGTATGCTTTTATGGAACATTTCCTATACACTGATTTACACATGTATGATTGTCTCTGTGCAATCCATGTGTGATGTTGCGTTCTAACATCTTAAACTGGTATGAGTGGTGCTATAAAACTAAATTAATCTAAGAGACAGTGCTTATGGAGAATTGGGGGGCACTGGCAAATGGTGGAAGTGAGGGAATCCGTGGCGGAGGTGGTTATTGAGGGGGGCGCCAACTAACATTGTCGCACAGGGCGCCACCAGTGCTAAAGCCTGCCCTGAGACCAATTCTACTGTCTGCTCAGCAGCGTAAGACTCAAGACTGAAATACACTGCTTCGGCGGTCTCTAAATTCTAGAATTATGAAAAGATGACTAACTCCTACAGACACCACTATTTTGGCTTATGCTTTACTGTACCTGAAACATTAACTCGACTTATATCAATAACACTGCAGATAAAGGCCATCTACTGAAGTCCTCATTCAAATACAGTCTGTTCTGACTCTCAAGGGATAGCAATAGCCAATAACTGAAATCACTCTTCAGCAACCATTCACATTATTTACAAAACAAAGTCATGTGACTAACTGATCTGTTCTGTATACTCACTGGTAGCTGCATGAACCCCGAATAAGGAAGAAATCAAAGATCTATCTCTTAAGTTGATCTCTTCGACATCTTAATTGATAGATAAAAATACTTGGTTGGTTCTGCATTTAGATGCTTGCAATGCTGTAAGCATTTGCACCATACGGTATCATCCCTACATATATGAACTGTCGCAAAAAGCAACCGTTCACGTCTCGTTTTCTTATAAATAGCCCTCGTTTTGTCTGCTAGGCTGTGGTCGGGTTTGTAGTATGAATCTTATGCTGGCTTGACAGTCCATGTATCCTGTTTGTATCCCTCTATCTAAGGTATGTTTCTCTTTCTTAGACTTTGCATTCACACACGAGGTTGGAAAGAAAAGGATGCTAGCCTATTCGGGAACTGTCAAGTTGTCTCTCTCTTTGAAAGGTGTTTGCACCACTGAAAACATTGTTCTTCGATAAGAATTGCCAAAATAAAACAAAAGCTTTTAAGATTCAGAAGCTTCTCTCAACTTTCAGTTTCCAAACTCTCTTACTATAGTCTATGAAGACAAAATGTAGGGGTTTGTTGGGCATAACCCCGATGTCGATGTGGACAAGCTCTTTAAGTTTTATCAAACATAGCTAATATTTTTGACACACTGCTTTTTCCCGTGCCCCCTTCTCAGCCTTTTTATTCATGAGTGAATTACCCGTATGCCATATGAAGAGACCCAATGCCATATGACCGCACTTTGTGTCCTACACCCACAGTGTTACTGGAAATCCGAGAAAATGAGCAATAGCAACCTCTCAACCCCACCAAACAACCAATGGTCATTAAAAACACAACAGCTTTTAGGACAGATGAGGAAACAAACGCAGGTTGGACAATGAGGCAGCGGTCAACAACTTTAACTGTCTTGGTGGGCTGGCATTCCAAGGCTACTTCTCACTGATCGGAACAAAGGATACCAGCCTACCGGCATTACTGTAAAAAGAATTTATTAGCATGGACTGTGTTGGTGCTTTTAAATAATGCTTTGCCACAAACCACACAACGGAATGAAACAGACAAAACCGACTAAACCCACCTCCCTGAGGGCTGTTAATGATCTGATAGCCCCAACAGAGGGATCCAATTTGGCAGTTTGTGTCACACCCTTTAGTTGTTTTGTCCATAGCGTTGACCTGTAATTTTTTTTATGAACACAAGTTTTAATTTACAGCAGTAGAAAATCCTAAACACTAACAGATGCAGCCATATCAATAGTTTGACACGATGAGGAACACCCAGGAACATAGACACCCGGCTCTTAGCATTCTACCAATGTCATTGATAATGACAAGACAGGTTTGAGAGAAAAATCAAATGGGATTTAATGCTCCTCAACTGACAACACAAAAGTAGAAGGTGCTTCCAAATTTTAAAAATAACACCAATAAATATGGTTTGCAACATTCCTCGGCGTTAGAGCTGTACAACATAGCTTTTTAGAAAAAAAACTATCTGGATCCCAAAAAGTATTCTTAGTCTGCACAGCTTTGAAACAAGTAGGACACTGAAATGTCAACATTTCCACTGTAATGAATCCACAAGGAATTAATAATGGAGAGGAGTCACAACAACATACTTCACATCAAAAACAATTAAATCACAATTGTTAACTACAACATATTCAGATGCCTTTCCAAACATATAACAACGATCTAACATTTAGTGAGCACTTCTATACCCAAGTAATCACAATACAAAGAGTTAGAAGCACAGCAAAATGAATCTTTGTAGATAAGGTGTTTCACTGTGTATACTCTACTCCTTCTTCATGGCTATATTTTGAACTCTCTCACAACCTAATTCAGCGACCTCAATTACATATTCTCAAAGCGTTCATTTACATATTACTTTTCATGGTCTGGACATCTGACTTTTGGCAATCAGCATCTTCTCAAAATGTTGCAAGCATTATTTATATTTCCATAATGCTAAGTATATCTGGTCTCATTCCTTTCGGATTCTCAATGGGTAGCAAACAGTGACTCCTAAAGGCCAAATGAAACACCCAGGTCTCAATACAGTATCGTCCTCTAACACCACATATCAGCACATTTAGTTGCCACAAAGCTAATAATCCACACGTCAAAACACCCCAGATAGTCCAAATCTCCGACAGCTATCTGAGCTGCATGCTCGCGTTTCTCTTCAGTTGGAACACAGTCTGTTAAGTCCCTTTTTGCCAAGGAGGGAGTAGAAAGGTAGCGAGAAAGCAATTAGAGAGGGAGAGGAAAGAGAGAGGGAATGGATGGATGAATGAAAAAAGAGAGAGAGACAGCACGAGGGGGCAAAGAGAGAGTGGGTGGTTTGAGCATTTTTTCCAGTCCAGGTCTGCTGGTTATCACCCAGTATAGTCACAAGTTGAACGGTGGCCGGTAAAACTTGCTGTAGATTTGGTGGTAGAATAGACACATTAACTACTCGGATGTCACTGCACATTAAGACCATTATAATTTAGCCACAAACACACAGTACAACATCAGACACAAAATATGTTACTACAAACATCGCGTTACTACCCTAAAACGCTAAGGAAGAGAGCAACGGGAAGTGTGAGCAGGGGGAGTGGGCCATCCTTTATTTTGGACCGGCGCTCCTACACTCCGAAGCACCATTATGGTATTTATTTTGTGTTTCAATCTCCTCCAGACCCTGTGGCAGAGTGGATGAGTCTCGCTCTCAGCAGGAGGCTTGAAGGCTGGTTTTATGGCACTGAATGACTACCGCCAGAAGCATCCTCTCGTCAGAAGAGCTGTGTGGGCTGGGAGCTATTCGCGCACAGTACGAGCAGACGTCACGCTGACGTACTGTGGAGCCTGAGCCCTGTCGCGCGCAGCTGCCTGCCCGGCCGGGCTGCCTGCGTTCTCTCTCGCACTGACCCCATCTACAGAGCCCCCGCCGGGCAGGCAGTCTAGAGGGGTGTTCGGTGACGGGACTGTGCATTACTGTGGGGCGCGTCAGTGGCAGGAAAGTACTCTGTCCACCTGCGCAATAGTGCCTATCTGAATCTAGGTTCAGGTGCCAGGAGGGCTTAGTAGTGATATGATGGCATGGTCGGTTAGAAGCAAAGAGCGCGAGGTGTGTGCTCCTGCATCGGCACAGGTGGTGGTGCACATGTGCAGTTTGGACCGAAAGATGAAGATGCCTCTGCAGGGCACAGTGCTGAGGCTGGAATGGAAGGGCGCTTGCCAGTACCACACTGCTGCGGCGGATCTAGGCATTAACTGACCGTGCAGTGCAGAAGAGCCCGGGGTTGAAGACATGACATGCAGCTACTGCAGTGCACTTGCGCCCTTAACACAGCTAGAGGCAGTGCACCCCTGCAATTGATGGAGATGAAGGCAGGGAATGCTCCTGCAGTGAAAATATACTCCTGGCAGGTCCCTTCGATCAGAACAAAGATTCAACAAGTTCCGACAGGGAGGAAGCGCCTTTACCATGAAAGCGGCTCAGTTATGGAACAAACTGCCAGTCTCAGTAAGATATCACATCAAAAATAGGAGCAACAGGGGGATCAGGAAGCCACACCGCCCCCCACTCCATCAATTATAAACACAACTAGGTCTGACCTCCAAGTGCAGTCAGTCACACATTTTAGAGACGCTTGAGATTTACTATACCCTTTAAAGAACACCTTCCCAATACAGTTCCGTTAAACAATCCACAAACTGATTAGTCCTTGCTCCTCAAATTTAAAAAGAGATTGATTACTCCCACCACACCACATATAAATACCACAGAATGGTAAAGAATCCTCACATCAATGTGTGTATCAAATTCATCAAATGAAAAAAAGTAAAAAAAATTGAGAACGGTTGGAAAGCACCTCACGCGCGCAAACCCACAGGGCTACTGGATGGTACTCGCCAGTGTGCCCATGTTATCATCATTGGTTGCTTTCTTAACCTTAACAAAAAGAAAAAGAAAGGAAAAGAGGTGTGTGCTAGAATTCCATAGAAGTGGAAGGTCAAAACAACATAGAAAGTGTGTGACTGACAACACTGAGGCTTCGTAATTCACTCAGTGTTCATTCGTCCCCAACTGTGCAAAGAGAACAAAGTTCGCAACAGATTAAAAATGAGGTATCACTCACATACAACACAACCTTTATTCAATGTTGTGAGCGTCCCCAATTTAAAAAGCAGGCATGTATAGGGCACTTTCATTTGCCAAAGGCCAACATGGTTTGTTGCCAAACCATCTAGGCAAATTCGTCAGGGATGTTGGGGAACCAATCTTCACCTCAGTCCTTTTTCACACCAAATCTGTGGTTATTGACAAATTAAAAAGAAGAACGTGCCAGTCATAAACAACCCTACATCTAGTTGAAATTATAACCCCTTACATCTAGACATATAATTACCGAGTGGTTGCTTGTGTCCAGCGTACCTACAACCACCTTCAGTACAGGAACCTGCGCCAAATGTTCGCGTTCCACTTTGAAGACTGCAATTGTCAGTCCCCTCCTGCAATCACACACACAATGTATTATTCGTAATCGTCCACGTGACTCCACATAGCCGCATTGTGAAAGTATTTCACTATTCCTTATGTACACTACCCACTATTGAATAATGGTGAGACACTCAAATGATAAAAACAATTGCTTTCTCTAGTGGCATAATGGTATATTAATATAGTGGCCGGTATTCTCCTTAGACTTCCTCTCATAAAGCAGAGTTACCGCTACTCCACCTCTATTGCTGCACTGTCATTTTAATATAGCAAATTTCGAGTGACACTATAGCCAACTTTTTAAGCATAAAGGCCACGTTGCAGCTCTCTCGCCCTTTAAGAAGGCCGCCCGGATGTTCGAACAATGGGAACCAGCCCATTCACAAAGGCCCAACTACCGGAACCCCCTTAGCTCGCTGCACTTTGTCTCGTCCTGCCTGAACACCCGTCCCCAGCACCAGTGTTGTTTTAATGGCGCTCTGGATCACGTGACGTGGAAGTCCAAGAATTGATGATAATGCGGTGGCCATCTTAAAACGGGAAGCGTGTCCATATAAAAACGTCAAATTTCAGTGTTACAAATACCACAACCAATGTACAAAGTGTCTTTAGGACCTAAAATACAATTACACAATAATTATGTAATTGTAATATGTGTAGTTTGGAAAAAGAGAAGAATTACCAAGCACCGCCATAGGCAAATGTACACTCAAAAACACATTACCAGATCGGTGGCCATTTTGAACTGGTTTAGTTGTGCTGGGCTCCTGCATTTTAAAGAAGCCTCCTGCCTCAATACTGATACATCTATCGTTATTTGATATCAGTCTGTAGTCCAACAAGACAACACCCAACTTGATTGTACTTCCTGGATGAGAAATATTGTAATGCATAGAAATGGGCATCAATTACTGAATAGATCACCCGATGGCCCATCACAAAGGATGAGTTTCCCTACAGATATACACGTTTGCCTCCGTTGCACACAATCAAGGCAGTAACCTATCTTATTCTTCACACCCAAACTCAGTTATGCTTTCTAGAAGAAGGATATATTTGTCCATGAAGGCGAACATTAGTTTTAGAATAAAGCACCAGATGGCACACTAATGAATCCTGACTTCCCTACACATATCAATGCGTGTGCCTTCCCAGTATAGGATCAAACATTAACCTATCTTATTCCACTCAATGGAGTCATTTAGACCCTGGCGATCCACTTTCTCAGTGAAAATCCATTTCGCCTCCTTCCTAGCCAGGATATCATCAATGTTGTATTTCTCTCCCACTACCCTCTCCAACACTGTCCATCTCAGGTCCCTGAGATCATGTTTAGAATCACAAAAGTGCTGGACGAGGCGTGTGGTAAGCTTTCTTGCTTTTAAGGTGCCTAAATGCACTTGTATCCGTGCCTTGACCTTCCGGGTTGTGAGGCCTATGTAATGCAACTCACACCCACACGTGATCCTGTAGATCACCTGTGTGGTGTTGCAATTACTAAACTTGTGAGGTACCATGTTTTCCCCCTAACAAGTTTGACACTGTCGGTTCTGTGAATCCACATACTGAACAACCACCACACCTGTGATGCCCATCGGAAAACTCGATTCCTTCTTCTGTTGTTCCGGACGAGTATGGACCAACTTGTCCTTCAAATTGGGAGCCCTCCTAAAGGCATATCTGTGGGGTGGCATTTTCGTGCCCCCAGTATCCAACAATGTCAATGTTTCCGTATAACCTGTCGGATTTGTCTCCAAAGAGGATCAAAAGTTGTTACTACCGGTACACACTGATCCTTCTGTTTGTTAACCCTTTCCAGAAGTGCCTCCCGTGGTGTGTTAAGGGCACGTCTACGGTCCCTTTTAATCACGTTGTTGGGGTATCCTTTGATCTTAAGTTTCACTGCTAAATCTTCAGATTGCTCCAAAAACGATCCCGTTGAGGAGCAATTTCTTCGATACCTCAAAAACTGCCCTACAGGCAAATTATATGGGAGGGCTCGAGGATGAAATGATCGATAGTGTAATAGAGAGTTCTGGTCAGTGGGTTTCTGATGTACAACCGCCATCAGTCCGTTACTCTCTGCTATGATATCTACATCCAGATATACAGCCGTGTCTTTACTCACACTCCAAGTGAACCAAAGGCATTCATCTTGTGCATTCAGCCACAAGAGAAATTCCAAAAGTCTGTCCTCTGATCCAGTCCATATACCGAGGACATCATCTGTAAACCTCTACCAGAGAGAAATATTCTCCTGGAAGGGGTTGGAGGGATGATATACCACATTCTCCTTGAACTGGCCCACATAAATGCAGGCCAGACTCGGCACGAATGTGGCCCCCATTGATGTCCCTGATACTTGGAGATAAATCTGATCCTTATACGCAAAGAAATTTCTCGTAAAAGCAAGTTCAATGCACCATAGTACAAATGTTTGGGGTACATCATAAAACCATTCCAGTGCCCCAAGAGCACATGCTGCTGCCACCAGCGTGGCATCTTGGGGTATACTGGTGTACAAAAACTCAATGTCTATTGTTACCAACAGCTGTGTAGACGGATTGTATTCTACTGTCTTCAAGATATTTAACACATCCGTGGTATCCTGCACGAATGATCGTTGAGTAATAACAGATTCCCTAAGGAAAAAGTCGGCAAACTGGGACAAAGGCTCCAGTACTGATTGTATCCCTGAGACAATCGGGCGGCCCGGTGGAGGACGCTGGGCTGTGTGGATCTTCGGCAAGATGTAAAACGCCAGACTAGGATTTACGTTCACAAGGAAGTCTGCCTCTTTGTGAGTTATCCATTTCTCCCTAGCGTCTGCCACCAGGGCCCCGATAGTCTCTTGGAGTTGAGGTGTTGAGGTGTAGGATCACGAGTCAATGGTTGGTAGTTAGTGCGGACCTCAAGAAGCCTCAAGACTTCTTTTTCGTAGTCCTGTGTGTTAAGGACTACGACCGCACTGCCCTTATCGGCCTGTTTTATTGTTATTAATTTGTTGTCCTGCAATGACTTGAACACCAACCGGTTAGTCCTATTCATATTAAGGGTCTGAGAAGAAATCTTGAGCGGTTCTCACATGAGTGGGCGTTTCCGTATGTTGAGGACAAATATTATCAAGCCCTAGACCAGCAACAGGCCCAGAAATTTTAAAGAGTGGGACGCAGACAGGCAAGAAGAACTCCCTACAATTGGACATTCGACAACACAAGTAGTGAGGAGGAGGATTTGGGTGAGCAGCCTTCACATCTAATCAGAATAGGGTTAGATTTACAACACAGAACAGAGCCAGTGAAGATCTAGGGGCCCTTTTAAGATCTTTTTTGGGCCAAGGGCAGATAGGCAACAGAGGAGGTGGCACGCAAAGGGGTAGAGGCATGGGGAGAGCCAATTAAGTACAACAAACATGGCAGGCATACTCGCCTTGGATAACTCGCAGCAGAGGCAGGACACCGCAGTAATCAACTCTGTGAATAGTGTACAATGTGTAGGGCACACTCCTGCATTAGACACTGGGGACATAGTAGTGAATCTTTCAAGCTACTCACTTTCTGTAGAGGAATCAAGGGTCTTGAATAAGGGCTTAGGGTTTGTTCCAACACCCAAGTGTGACATCTTTAAGTGTAGAACTGAATTATTCGAACTAATGAGAAAGATTAAGATCCAAAAATTCTTTGCAAATCAAGAGGTTCAAACACCATCAATATTCTCTACTAATTTACATTGTCCATCTCGCTTCTGTCCTCCTAGTTCAGCAGTGGGCCTGAGATTGCTGTGTTTGAGCAAAGAGTCTTTAGGGACATTGAGGCTTTGGAAGAGCTGCATGAAACATCTCACCCTTATAATATGAATAGGATTGATTGGTTGGCAGTTAAGTCATTGAAGGACAGCAAATTAATAACAATAAAACAGGCTGATAGGGCGGTGCGGTCTTGTCCTTAACACACAGGACTACGAAAAAGAAGTCCTGAGGCTTCTTGAGGTCCGCACTAACTACCAACCATTGACTCGTGATCCTACACCTCAACTCCAAGAGACTATAGGGGCCCTGGTGGCAGACGCTAGGGAGAAGTGGATAACTCACAAGGAGGCAGACTTCCTTGTGAATGTAAGACCTAGAATGCCTGTCGTTTTACATCTTGCTGAAGATCCACAAAGCCCAGCGTCCTCCACCGGGCCGCCCGATTGTCTCAGGGATACAATCAGTACTGGAGCCTTTGTCCCAGTTTGCCGACTTTTTCCTTAGGGAATCTGTTATTACTCAACGATCATTCGTGCAGGATACCACGGATGTATAAATATCTTGAAGACAGTAGAATACAATCTGTCGACACAGCTGTTGGTAACAATAGACATTGAGTTTTTGTACACCAGTATACCCCAAGATGCCACGCTGGTGGCAGCAGCATGTGCTCTTGGGGCACTGGAATGGTTTTATGATGTACCCCAAACATTTGTACTATGGTGCATTGAACTTGCTTTTACGAGAAATTTCTTTGCGTATAAGGATCAGATTTATCTCCAAGTATCAGGGACATCAATGGGGGCCACATTCGTGCCGAGTCTGGCCTGCATTTATGTGGGCCAGTTCAAGGAGAATGTGGTATATCATCCCTCCAACCCCTTCCAGGAGAATATTTCTCTCTGGTAGAGGTTTACAGATGATGTCCTCGGTATATGGACTGGATCAGAGGACAGACTTTTGGAATTTCTCTCGTGGCTGAATGCACAAGATGAATGCCTTCGGTTCACTTGGAGTGTGAGTAAAGACACGGCTGTATATCTGGATGTAGATCTCATAGCAGGGAGTAACGGACTGATGACGGTTGTACATCAGAAACCCACTGACCAGAACTCTCTATTACACTATCGAACATTTCATCTTCGAGCCCTCCGTGATAATTTGCCTGTAGGGCAGTTTTTGAGTTATCGAAGAAATTGCTCCTCAAGTGGTTCGTTTATGGAGCAATCTGAAGATTTAGCAGTGAAACTTAAGAACAGAGGATACCCCAACAACGTGGTCCGTGAACGTGCCCTTAACACACCAAGGGAGGCACTTCTGGAAAGGGTTAACAAACAGAAGGATCAGTGTGTACCGGTAGCAACAACTTTTGATCCTCTTTGGACCCAAATCCGACAGGTTATATGGAAACATTTGATGAATTTGATACACACATTGATGTGAGGATTCTTTACCACTGTGGTATTTATATGTGATGTGGTTATTGACAATCTCTTTTTAAATTTGAGCAGCAAGGACTAATCAGTTTGTGGATTGTTTAACGGAACTGTACTGGGTAGGTGTTCTTTAAAGGGTATAGTAACTCCCAGGAGTATCTTAAATTTGTAACTGACTTCTCTTGGAGGTCAGGAGGATCTCAAACTGACCTGTTGAAGTTTAGAAAATCCCTTAAAACCTGGCTCTTCTATCACTAATAATTGGGTTACACTTCTATCTTTCTGATTAGGACCTCCTTCCATTCTTTATGCCTTTACTGATGGGTCTAGCTAGCGCCAGGATACCATTTTGGTCACAGTGCGCTCTACAAATGACCAATTACAATACAATATACAGTGCACGTGTGCTGCAGCATAGAGAGGGTGTTGCACATGCTCCAGCAGTTCACATGTGCTGGAGTGGATGCAGGACATGTTCCTGCAAAGCAGAAGTGCAAAGATGCATGTGAAGACAGTTAGTAGATAGCCCTGCACTGCACTGGTGCTGCAGCAGGTATTGAAAGCTAGATATTGATTGTGTTGAAGAACCACCAACGTCAAACACAATTGTCAACTACCACCTCGCTGCGCTCTGCACTGAAGAAGGTACATGAAAACACATCTCACAGACAGTTTTCCTAACCCCCTTCTGTGTTTAATATTTTTTTGTAATTCTTTTATTAACTAACAATTGCAGTACATTTACATTTGACATCAATTTGGTGCAGTGCATGGGTACAGCTCTGAAGTTATCATTACATAAGACTGACATCAAGTGTAACAATCCTGTTGTTTTCAATTATGTTTCAAACATCCTCTTCCACCCTTACTCGCCCTCGGGGGTTAGGAGGGGGAGGAAGGGTCATCCACCAGCATGCATATCATCCCTCTACTTTTGTTCCATTCCCCCCAAATATTGGATCATTTTTGTGGGCATCCTCTTCCTTCATAAACCACTCTTTCCACCTGATATAATTTGAATAAAGTAAACCGAGCAAACAGCTCAAAAGTCAAAGCATCAAATAAAGTCCAAATATCAGTTCTGCGTTTTTTTTCCTTCTTCTTTTAATTCGTGCTTGTCAGATATTTTTCTCTTGTTCCTGTACAGTTTCTTCAAACAAATGCCTTCAAGCCAAGCCAACACGTGTTTCATCCAAAAAGCTGTTAGCCATGGACTTCATCAGGGCAAATTCAACAAAGTCTAAATCGAAGTTAAGATCAAGAAATTCCTCTGTAATCCTAAAATAGTAATACACATTTCTTCCGTCTGTAGGGTTAAATCGAAAAATCCAAACTTCTATAGTTCAAGTTTAAGGTCATAAATAACAGCCACATATCCTTAGAACTGCATACCAAAGGTCCGCAATCAGAAACTCGTTACACGACTATCGGCACAGAACTGATATTTGGACTTTATTTGATGCTTTGACTTTTGAGCTGTTTGCTCGGTTTACCTTTATTCAAGTTATATTAGGTGGGCATTGCCCATAATTTACGACGTTAGGTGGTCGTTGTATGGTTAACCTTGGAGTAGTTGCTTTAAGCAGGATAACTACTCTAATTTACGATTACCACTTCCCTGCGCAGATTTTTCCTACCACTATTCTTTTTGTTGTTCACTCTTTCCACCTGCATGCACCAATCCATGTCTGTCTCCAAATCCCAGAATCCAGGCCCAGCTACTCCCCTCCAGGTCCTCGCAATGTTGCGCTTAGCTACCATACATCCAAGGGAGACCCAGGTTATCTCCTTCACCATAAGGTCTGTGGCATCCCGCATATTGAGGATGCACCATTTGGGCTTGACCTTCACTTTCTTCACACATATTGTCAGCATGCTCGATATTATTTTATCCCAGTAAACTCTAAGAACCGGACAATCCCACCACAGATGTGTAAACGTTCCCATCTGACCACAGCCCCTCGGGCACAATGGAGAATTTAGTGTACCCATCTTAACTAGTGCTACTAGTGTAGTACGTTCTATGTAAAATCTTTAATTGTATTAATTTGAATCAGGAACGTATCGACACTTATCGGGGGATGCCAATGCCTCTTGCCACTCTTCGTCACTCATATCCCCTACATCCTCTGTCCATTTGGAGCACACTTTCTCCAGTTTGTCAGGTGTGTTATTTAATATCTTCCTATATGTCAGTGATATCACCTTCTCCTTCATATAGTCATCTAAGAGCCTATCCTCCAAGGATGAGGAGACCGGAAGTTCAGTATCTTTGGGGACTGCCTTTTGCAATATGCTGCGAGCCTGAAGGTATCGAAAAGTTTCCCCTTCCCCTAGTTCGTAGTCCCTTTGAAGGTCACTGAAGGGGACAATCTTTCACCCTGCCCAGAGATCACCAATACTAGAAAGGCCAATTAAGTCCCATTTATCGAACCCCGGATATTTTGCTAGCAGCCCTAGTTAGTTTGACTCCAAGAGTGGAGTGGCCTGTGTTAATTTGTATTTCCACCCCAGCGCGGTTGAAGCCGCATGCCATAAAGTGATAGTAGTTGAGGTCAGGGTGTGTCTTGGTGCATTCTTTCTCCCCTCTAGATTGCTCTCAAGTAATTTACGGGGGTCATATTATGTCTGACCATCTTGTAGACAGGTTTTGTTTGTGGCCAGTGTACCCAATGATTTGTGACTACCAACTGAGAAGCCCAATAGTACTTTTGAATTGCTGGGAGGGCTATTCCCCCCATCGTACCAGCTTTTCATAAGTTTGGTCAGTGCTATATGAGGGATACCATTCTTCCAGAGAAGTGTGCGTATTTCCGATTCTATGGCTTGAAAATACTTGGTTGGCACTAAATATGGCGTGTTTTGCAGGATGTAGACGAACCGCGGGAGTGCCATCATTTTGTACAGGAAAGCCTTACCAAATACTGTGAGGGGCAGGGTCTTCCAATGTTGCACGTCTTCTCGCAGTCGACGTAGTGGGGCTGCCAAATCTTTATCGTAAAACCCTGTTGATCTCGTAGTGATGTGGATCCCAAGGTACCGGAACCCTTTGGTTACTCTTCTAGCTGCACAGCTCCTGGGAAGGTTCATGCCCTCCCCGCTCAGAATATATATGAGCGACTTATCCCAATTAATAGTATACCCTGAGTATTTTTGGAAAAGAGTAAATATATGTAACACTCTGTGTATTGAGGAATATGGTTTGGCCAGATAAAGCAAAATATCATCGGCATACAAGGAAACACTGTCTTCCCACTCCTCTGTCCTCTGATGAGGGGATAGCCTCTGATTCAGACTGCCAAGGGTTCTATTACCAATGCAAATATTAGTGGAGAAAGTGAGCAGCCCTGTCGCGTCCCTTTCTGTAATTTAAAAAATTCAGGACCGTCCACCATTCACTGTCATTTGTGCAAAAGGCTCAGAGTAGAGAAGCAACACCCACGACAAGCATTTCCCTCCAAATCCCAATCGCTCAAGTACGGTGAACAGAAAAGGCCATTCGATCATTTCAAATGCCATATTGGCATCCAGGGACATTATCACTGCCTCTTCTCTAATAGTCCCTGCCCTGCCCAGAACACAATTGAGACGTCGCAGATTGAGTGCGGTTTTTCTACCCAGCATGAAGCCGGATTGATCTGGGTGGATTAATTTGTGAAGTAGGGAGGACACACGTGTAGCCAGAATTTTGGCCACTATGTTTACCTCCGGATTTAACAGGGATAATTGTTCGGGGGTTTCCCATATTTATGTATTACTACAATATTGGTCATTCTCTGACTTTCAGGCAGGATACCGTTGGCCACACTCTCTTCGTACATCTTCACCAGATACGGGGCTGCATTTATTTTATACAATTCAATTGGTAGGCCACTCGGGCCCATTGTCTTTCCAGACTGTAGCGCCCCAATCGCCCGTACCACTTCTTTGTCGGTCAGGTTAGATTCTAGACACTCTCTATCTGTACTTTCCAGAGAGGCAAGAGCAAGGGTGGCCAACAACTCTTGTGCCTCAGTGTAATTGAAAGCCCGTGTTGGGGTATAGACCTGTTTGAAATATTCAGCAAAGGCTTCCGCTTGCCTGTTTCTAATTAATGTCCCTTCTCCTGACTTAATTTCAAACACCAATCTAGTGGCTTTTTCTCGCCTGTCCAACCATGCTAATAACGTACTCGCCTTGTCACCAACCTCGTATATCCAATGTTGAGTGGCTCGGTAGTGCACTTTAGCCGCTTCTTCAGTAATGTCTTTGTATTCCTTCTGTTTAATCTGCAACCTATGTGTAATGTCTGGGAAGTCTGACAGTGTTAATTCGTGATCCAGCTTGGTAATGTCTTTTTCTACCTCCAGCAGCTGTTTCTTGTTTTTCTTTTTTATGACCTGCTATCGTAGAGACTCCGTGCCCCCTAATGACTGTCTTGTACACTTCCCACATCGTTTGGACTGAGTCTACTGATCTTTCATTTTCTTTGAAATAATTTGAGGTCGCCTCAATCAGTCCTTCCCTTATAGTCGGTATCTTTAGATACAAGGGATTAAGTACCATCTCATATCGCTTGGTGGATGGCCTTCCCCTTAACATGCGATCATTGGGGAATGGTCAGAGATGCCCCGTGGGAGATAACCAACATGATTGAACATTGGGAGTTGGCCAGCTCCTCCAAATATAAAGTCTATACGGGACAGACTTTCATGTGCCCCAGTGTGGAAAGTGTACTGGAGTGTGGAGGGATTATGGGCTCTCCAAACGTCCACCAGTCCCATTGCTCTCAGAAATTTTTCTAGTGCTTTCCCAGAGGCTACCCTTTATTTGGGTGGTTTTCTATCCAGATCCCCGTTGAGGGCTGCGTTACAGTCCCCTCCTATTAACAGGTCACCCTCAGGCAGATTAAGTATGTGCGACCCTAAATAGGCCAGGGCGGGGGAGTGCAGTCTAGGTGGTACATAGAGAGACGTATTATTTATTGACCTGCCCTCCCAGTATCCCGACAGGGTCATAAACCTACCCAATGTGTCGTGTTTCACGGTTTGTACTTGAAAGGGGAATGATCTGCGGAGGAGAATACCCACCCCCCTTGAACCTCTAGTGTAACCAGCATGAGCAACAAGCTTGTATCCCCATTTATTTAAAGCACAATAGGAGGTCCCTTGTATGTGGGTCTCCTGCAACAATACCACGTCAGGGGCCTGTCGCTTCAGGTATTGCAAGAATACTCCCCGCCTAATTCTGTCCCCCAGCCCGTTTACGTTCCACGAGAGTATCTTAAAATTGCAAGACGGTGGAGCTAACATTGGGTCAACAGGCATGTAGCTGCTTCTGAGGGTGCTCTTTGCGGGCACCGAGGATTGTGACTACCTCGTCATGCCACCCACTCCGTGGAGTATCCGATGGCATCGCGTCTAACTCTCTGAACAATTGTGAGATCGTTCGTCTTGCCCATGGTGTCTGTCCAACACATGCACTGCAAACTGCTTTTTACAAATTCCACTGTAAACATTTAACAACTCAGTAACTTTCCCTTACATAACTACGCATTCCCTCCCCCCTCCCTACCTCCCTGCAACATGGAATTAGAACTGCCCACCCCCCAACTATGCAGAGTGCCTGTATCCCATTAGCCAATGAACACAGCGTCGGGGAACGCAGCTTAGCTGGTTCTTAGCCAATCAATTTACCACCCCCCCCAGTCTTCTAGAAGTTAAGCCCATTAAACACATTTTAGGGCTAAAATTAGAATCTGACTTATAGTTTAACAGGTTGCCAGTATTATGCTCCATACTGGTGATCTTGGATAATATTAACTAACATCGTACCGCACAACTCCACCGCAAAATATTAATATATTTGATAGTCTCTATTACACTCATCACAAACCAGAAGAGGCCATCCGAATCCATTTGGACAAGTCTTACTTCAGTGATATTCTGGAGAGTCTCTACATTGCATAGCTTTTTCGGTCTGATACTTTTCCTTTTCCACTCTGTCCTTGTGCCCACGGCTATCTGGACGACTCTCATTACCCTGTGTGCATCTCTGAGAAATAGGCCTATGGGCTCCAGGGGTTCACCACCCATACAGCCACTCCCAGGCCTTCTTCACGGTTACAAAAAACCACAACTTTCCCTCCGCCACCACTCTCAGGCTGGCCGGGAAGAGTATTGCATATTTAATGTCTTTATCCCGAAGTGCACGCTTTACCTCCAAGAAGGAACGTCTCATTCTCTGTACCTTTACTGTGAAATCTGGGAAAGAAGTTATTGTGGAGTTCTCAAACTTCAATGGGGGGCCGTGTGGACTGTCTGCAAAATTATGTTTCTAGTCCCTATAATTAAAGATTGTTGCCAGGATAGGATGCGGGGGTATGGAGGCCCTCCTGGCACCCGGTGGGCACGCTCAACTGAAAAGTACCAGGAGAGAGCACAGGGTTGTAGATTAATCTGGACTAGGTCCTCCACGATCAAGTCCGTGGTCTGGCCCTCCATCTTCTCCAGCACTCCCAAAATGCGCACGTTATTTTTATGCACACGTCCTTGTAGTCTTCGAGCTGGGCCTCCAATTTCGCTGTTTTTGTGTGAAGTTTTTTAACAGTTATCTCCAATGTTTTGGTAGATTGCTGCAGTTTGAAGACTGAGTCTTCAGTGGCTTTTACTCGTCCCCCTGAATTTCGCAGGTCTGCATGTATTAGTGTTACTTCGGTTGTAACCGAGTCTATTTTGGTCTCTAGTGTCGAGCGTACTCCTTGTATAGCCACCATGATATCTTGTAGCTCCATCTTCCAGTTGCTGTTTGGTGCCATGCGTTTCATTGCTTCCCGCTATCACCTCTACCATAGAAAGTGCATATTTGTCCATCTTTGTTTGGTGTGATAGCTTTAGACCTTTCTGTGTCGTCATCGTTTCAAGACTCTCCAATGCTGCACAACTCTTTAATTTCTCCTGCGCACCTCTGGATTTATGCCATAGCTGCTATGTGGGCGTGGATTGAATCCCAACGAAACACCCCATCGGGGTATGCCCCAGTCACTCCAAGAGGCTAAGGCAATTTCTTTTACCACCCCTCTATCCCCCCTTGAGACCAGGGCTCTCACACACCCTTCTTCATAGCTGAGTTCAAGATGGTTGCCCTCCGGTAGCTCCGATACCGGCCCTCCAATGTCCAGGTGCGTCACAGCGGCTCTTTCAGTAAACACTTTCAACGAAGGGTGCTCTCATGCTGGGCCGACATTAGTGACTGCCTAAGGGGGGGGCAGGCGATCTAATCTGTCTACCCCTGGGCTCCACTGGCCGCACAACACATTTTGGCCAGAGTTGCCTTATTTCATGGGGTGGGGTGTGATTGCACATAAATGGCGTGGCTCCCTAACTCAGATCCTCCACCGCTCCTGCGAGTTCTTGTGCAAAGTTCGTGGAGCCACTTCCCAGGACCGGGGCCTCTGCCTGTCACCACTGCACACTCCGCCTCACCAAGCTCGGTCAGCCTGCACTCAGAGCTCGAGCACGTAGGCGTCGCGCTGTTGGTGAAATTTGTCTGGGGTAGAGGCGAGGAGGGGGGCAGAGAGAAATAGGAGGGTAGCACCCCACCTCCGCCATTCCTTGCAGTGACTCTCTTGCCCTATTCCTTGGCCGTCTCGACCTCCGATGGCCGCGGGGCTCCTCCTTCCGCGCACTCGCCCACCTCAGTCCCTGGCCTGATTCTTTGAGCGGGAGCGGTGGAGCTGTGTCGTCTTCAGCCCAGAGCCTCACAGTAGGCTGGGGCTAACAGGCAGTAATGTATTTTGTGGCAAAAACAGATTATTGCGTCGGATTTAGGGAGATTCGTTGCTCGGAGCTCTATTCTCTTGCGGCCTTCTTGGCTACCAGTTAGCCCAAACCCTTCTGTGTTTAATCTTAGTATTGCATTGGTATATGCATATATAGTTTAATAAAACTCAAAAGGTTGAGCACCCACTACTGAAATCTGTGTCTGAGACAGTGCTTAATTTGTAAAAAACATAAGTGTAAGGGCTAGCATCAGGAGGTCACTGCAGCTTGCACCAAGCATTACCCCAGCCATGCCGCCAATGGCAGTAACACCACAACTACTAACCATCACACTCTTACATGTGTGACAAGTCGGACAATTCCAGGCTCCCACAGCTATAAGAAAGGCTTGGTGGCAAGTAATAGTCCTTTTTAATGTATTTTGAGTGAATAATTAACTGTTGTTGTGGTCATCTCTAAATTAGACTGTCAGCGCCACCTTGTGGCAGACTGTCACAAGCACCAGTGTTGACAATTAAGTGCCGGTGCCAAGCACCGGAAACCGCACGCTCAAATTAAGCACTGGTCTGAGACTTCTAGGTCACAGTTCCAAATATCAGAATATTCATCTTAGCCTTCCATCCTTCTAAGGCCAATGAGACAGGTACTTATTTAGAATGGGTGATCATAGTTGTATACAAAAATGTTACATGTGACACATGGTGGATATAAGTGCTATGTACCAAACATAGAAATCCTAGGGTCTACAATAACCGTGAACAAATAACACTACCTCTAAGTGATTGTATAAACAGATGGGGTAGACATCAAACTCTTAATCTATAATTAGTATTTAGAGTTACATATAAGGGCAGATCCCTTTACAGGACGTAATCCCCCACTCACCAAAGGTGACATGCTTCATCATAGGGATTCTCCTCCCAAAGGAAAATCCTAGTTCCTTTGAGGGCTACAACCCCCTCACTGAGAAGGAGGAGCTCAGGGATGTTTTGTTTAGGGTCTGGAGTATTTACTAGATCCAAATATGATGAGCAGAAATGTATGAGTGAGGTCGCAGCGCAAAAAAAGGAAATTGTGAAAAAAATATGTGAAAGAGTGTGAAAATTAAAACTGGCTAGGAGGCATCAAAGCAACACTTTAATAAAGATATGCCTACTGTCAGAGTTAAAATTGCAATGCACCAGCGGTATGGATTTGAACCGCTATGGTGTGGTGATTGATGGTCAACATGTTTCAGCCCTAAAGATCCAAATTAGATCAGGCTTTCGTCAGGACCTTGCGGAAAGATGCTGCTGCTTACAATAAAGTGGAATAAACAAAAAGGATATCAGACCAATACAAAGTCATGGGTCCATCACTTATCAAAATTTGCTGATACCCGCCACAGCTGGGTACAGGACCTCGCCTCTACCTGGCAACCGCTCAGGAAGGGAGCACCGCTCTATCCGTCGGAGGTACCGGGTATCAGCACATTTTGATAAGTGATGGACCCATGACTTTGTATTGGTCTGATATCCTTTCTATTTATTCCACTTTATTGTAAGCAGCAGCATCTTTCCGCAAGGTCCTGAAGCTATCCACGACTTTAATAAACTTTGCTCAGCTATAAAAACTCTCTTGTCAAAACCCACTTCCCGTGTGAAACATGACCCCAGATGGTTCGATCACGAGTTCTCTGAGGCAAATAAACAACTACGCAGAGCCCTATCATCCGACCCAAGATGTAATCTTGAAGTGAGATCGGCCTGGCTGAGGCATAAAACTGCGATCTCCAAGCGGAAAGGGGAAATCTTAAAAAACCGTTGGGAGGCTCTAGTGATAGCGGCTAACACCAAAAGGGGTGATTCATTTTGGTCAGCTCTGAGGGATTTGCGCTCTATGGGGCAGCTTCTCACCCCTATTAGCTGCACTACTGTGAGTGAGTCATGGGAAAACCACTTCACAGAAATGTATGCTGCACCCGCACAAGAGGCAGATCACTTTCAGCCGGGGCCATTAACCAGAATACAGATGACCCTATCCGAGGTGGAAGAAGCGATCCAGCAGAGTGTAGGTAATAAAGCCCCTGGAGCAGATGGTCTACCCATTGACCTTATTAAATACAAGCCAGGCTTTTGGGCGCCACTACTTTTAAATGTTTTTGACAATTTAATGGACGCTCCGTTACCCAGCTCCTGGCCCACAAGCATTATTGTTCCGATTTTTAAAAAGGGGGATCATTCTCAACCTAACTGTTATAGGCCTATCTCCCTATTTGACCACACTTGCCAAAACAATTTAGGTAGTGTCCTATACAACAAAATTTTAGAGTGGTCTGAGGAAAACTGAATTTTAGACCCATGTCAACTGGGCTTTCGAAGCAGGGTGGGGACCAACGAACAATGCCTCAATCTTAATCTAATTATGGGCAAATACACCACTGCGCGGGACTCTCCAATCTACCTGGCCTTTATGGATCTGACCTCTGCTTTCGACCTTGTTAACAGGTCAAAGCTTTCATCTATCCTTCTGACCAATGGATTGAATGAGCCCCTGGTGTATTTTTTGGCACACCTTCATAAAGACCTTAAAGCCCTGGGGAGGATTGGAAGCGGGGGTGAGGTCACCGAAGCCATTGATGTAGGTAGGGGGTCAGACAGGGATGCATTCTGGCCCCCATCCTTTTTATTATCTACATTAATGGACTGAATAAAACATTAAAAACATTAACTCAAGGGGGGAGGAGCCTAGCGCTTGACCAAGATGGCCGCGTGAGCTTAGAGCTCCCGAGACCCTCGCGCCCTCCGTCGACTATCCTGTCTCTAATCCTGATGGTATGCATGGCACCGTGTTGCTGAGTTGTCAGGGAGGCGATTGATGCTACCCACGGTCGGATCGCCCATCGGGAACCGGACTTACGACTGGCGGAAGATTGTGGCCTAACTCCCGGGGATGCCAGGGGCTAGAGTTGGCAGGATGCCCGACTCCTAGTTGATCAACAACGGCCTGGCGAGGTGTGAACTGTCGGACGGAGGTCCTCGCTCTTTCACTTTCGGTTTCGTTCCCTTTGTCTGCCCGGACACTGTAGAGCTCTGGGTGGCTTTATTACCCCAGGGACGCTCGGCGGGCTACTCTGGCGGCACAAGGCGGACCTGCTCACTCCTTATTCCTCTCTCTGAGAGGGAACAGTCTTAACTGCCTGGAGTCCATTATGTCGGGCAAAGCAGAAGGGGATCGGCTGAAGACTAAGTCCACCAGGCGGGGAACGTATTCCCAAGTCAACAGTATGGACCGCTACGCCCTCCTGAAAGCATCGCCGAGTGGATCGAGCCAGGCGCCGGATGCCCAGAAGGAGGACTCGCCTGGGACACCGGACCTCTCCCTCCAGGATGTCATGGGCGCGCTCGACGGGATGCAGTCCTCGATGGGGAGACAGTTCGAGGCCCTGGCGCATAAGGTGGATGCCATCCTGGAAGATGTCAATCTGATCCGCTCGGACCTGGGCAAGACAAACGAACGCGTTAAGAACCTGGACCACAAGACCACGGGCCTCACTGATGATGTAGCGGATCTGCAGACCGAGGTTCGGAAGTTGAGGGCCGAGAGTGACCTCGCCGCCCGCCGGCTGGAGGACTTCGAGAGCCGGGCCAGGCGCAACAACGTGCGCGTCATCGGGGTCCCGGAGTCCTCGGATGAGGCCTCGGTGGACCTGCTGGTGGAGGATTTGGTCCTCAATCATCTGAAGCCTAAGGGCCTTGGAAAGTTTTTTGCGGTGGAAAGGGCCCATAGGGTGCCGGGCGGGCGGCCCAAGGCGGGTGCCCCGCCGCGGCCGATTGTCGCCCGGCTCTTTCATTTTCGAGATCGGGACGCTATCCTGCAAGCTTCGAGGGTGACGGGCCCAGTCCCCTTCCAGAATGCGTCGGTGAATTTTTATCCGGACTTCACCCAGCAGGTGCAGAGACAGAGACAGAGCTTCCTGGGGGTGAACCGGAGACTTCGGGAACTGGATCTGAAGTATGCCATGCTTTTCCCTGCCAGACTACGGGTGGTGCATGAAGATCGGACATTCTTTTTTGACTCTCCTGTTATGGCCGACGAATGGCTGGACGCTTTGCCCCGGCGACGGACGGGGGACGACACAGCCGAGCATGGAGACAGTGGCCGGGATGGACAGGGCTGATATTTCAGAGCCGGCCTGACTTGATTTGACCATACTTGAGATTTGAACGGAGTGCAGTAACTGTGGAGGGTTGCGGGAGGACGAGGGGTGCTCTTTTCCTCCCTTAGGGTACTTTTTGTAGATTTTTTGTTTTTGTAGGGCGACAGGCACACTGCAAGTTGGGGGGGCTTTGTAAGCTGCAGCAGGGGTGCAGGGTGGGGGGAGTTTTGGGGATTTTGAGTTTGTTGTTGGGGGGTTTATTTCTGCAAGGCATGATGATTATCCTCAGGGCCGTTCCATGGTGGCTCCTCGGGTGTGGGGTGGGCCTCTTTCCGTTTGAGGATGGGGGGTAGGGGCTTAAGTGTTATAAGCTGGAATGTTAATGGTTTGGGGGATCGCATCAAGAGGGGGATTGTTTTGCAATTTTTGAAACGCTCAATGCCAGATGTTGTCCTGCTGCAGGAGACGCATCTCATAGGTAATACGTGCTATGCCCTGAATAGGAAGGGGTATAAATTCATTGCACACGCGGGATTCTCTTCTGGGTCCAGGGGTGTGGGCATCCTCGTTAGAGCATCGTTGCCTTTTGAGGTGGACTCCACCATTGTTGACGATAGGGGGAGGTTTGTGGCGGTGGCGGGGCGGTGGGAAGGAAGGACTT
The DNA here is from genome assembly GCF_964204655.1 of Triturus cristatus. Lineage (NCBI taxonomy): Eukaryota > Metazoa > Chordata > Amphibia > Caudata > Salamandridae > Triturus > Triturus cristatus. Next base: position 832,227,527 of record NC_140581.1, read on the forward strand.
TGGTTTTGGTTTCGGTTTATGTCCCGCCGGCCCTGCAGGCCTCCACATTTGCTGAACTGGGCAGGGCTTTGCTGACTCTCCCGGGGGGAATGCTGGTGGTGGGAGGGGATTTCAACGCTGTGGGCTCCGGACTGTTGGATAGATGCCCGCCCAGGGACACAGGGGGGGGCTCAGAAATGGCTTCCAGACTTCCTGGATACGTTTGGTCTGATAGACTGCTGGAGGCTCCGGCACCCCACACAGAGTCAATACACGTTTCACTCCGGGGCGCATGGTAGCCTCTCCAGGATTGATTACCTGCTCACTCTGGCCGCACATGCCTCGTTGATATCCGAGGCGAGGCACATGGCACGCGGTATCTCTGACCATTCGCCAGTGTGGATCCGGCTGGATCTAGGTCGGGAGGGAGGAGGGAGGGTGGCCCCCATCAACCCATGGTATTTCCGAGACCCCAAGATGCGCAGCGCCCTGGTAAAGAAGGTAGATAATTACTTTAAGGACAATCTGGGAACCGTGGACTCGGCGGTGTCGCTGTGGGAAGCTTTTAAGACCGTCCTTCGGGGGGAAGCCCTCTCCCTGGTGATGGCTGCCAAGAATCGGAGGGATGGCGAGGTGCGGCAAGTGGAGGAGGAGATCGCGGCCCTTGAGGGGGCTATGGAGGAGGAGGTTACAGAGTCCTCACTGCATGAGCTTTGCTTGAAACAGGCGGAGTATAGGGACCTGGTGACGAACGCCGCCAAGACCCTCAGTAGGGAACAACAGGGCCGCCTGTATGACGTTGGTGATAAGGCAGGGAAACTCCTGGCGTGGTTGGACAGGAAAGAACGGGTCAATAGAGTGGTGCCAGAGTTGACGGGAGAGCGGGGAGAGGCGATTGTGGAACCTGAGGGGATTGTGAAGTGTTTTGCGGAGTATTTTCGTAGGGTTTATTCCTCGTGTCGGACAGGCCGCCCGAGGACTCGTCTGATCTCCTCCGTGATATCGAGTTGCCCTGCCTCTCTGACATAGATAGGGACGATTTGGATGGTGACATCACGGTTGACGAGGTGGCGGGGGCGATTCGCGCTTTAAACTCGGGTAAGGCCTCTGGACCGAATGGACTGCCGATCGACCTGTACAAACTGTTCCCGGATAGGGTCGCCCCTCACCTGCGCGCCATGTTTTTGGAGGCGCGGGGGGATGGGATCCTTCCGTTGGATCAGCGGCTGGCGTCGATCGTGGTCATACATAAAGAGGGTAAACCCCGAGATAGGTGCGCTTCCTATCGGCCCATTTCACTCCTCAACGCTGAGCCGAAAATTCTGGCCAAACTCCTGGCTACCCGTTTGATTAGGGTGCTTGGCGATTTGGTACACCCGGATCAATCTGGCTTCATCCCGCACCGAAACACAGCATTAAACCTTAGGCGTCTTCATGGCGTCATCGCCAGGGCGGGCACGCTGCGTGAACCGGCTATTGTGGCATCTCTTGATGCCACGATGGCCTTTGACATGGTGGAGTGGGCATACTTATGGGCCGTGCTGGCCAAGTTTGGTTTTGGTCGCGGTTTTGTGAGTTGGGTTCGGTTGCTGTACGAGGGGCCACTAGCGAATGTTGTGGTGAATGGTCGGGCTTCTACTCCGTTTCAGCTTGGTAGGGGTACTCGGCAGGGTTGTCCCCTGTCGCCTCTGTTGTTCGCCCTCGCCCTTGAACCGTTGGCTGCGTGGATACATTGGCACCCCGATATACGGGGCCTTCGGTGGTCGCCTGATCACGAGGACCGTATTTCGCTTTATGCCGATGATATCCTGCTGTATCTTGCCTCACCTAAGAAGTCACTTATAGTGGTCTGTGACGTACTCGCATCGTTCGGTAGGAACTCGGGGCTTGTGATTAATTGGGGCAAATCGTACTTGAACGTTCTTAGTGGCGAGGTCCCACCGATCCCTAGAACATGTTCGATACAGGTTGCCCAGCAGGGTTTCGTGTATTTGGGGATTTTTATATCCATGGATCCTGCTGTGCGCTATGAGAGGAATCTGCTCCCCCCTTTGGCGCGCTTGAGGCGAGATGTTGAAGGTTGGCGGAGGCTGCCGCTCTCCCTTGTTGGGCGTGCGGCCCTGTTCAAAATGATGTCTCTTCCCCGCTTCCTTTACGCCCTCCAGAACACCTTGGACTGGGTACCGGCCAAATACTTTCGGGAGGTCGAAGGCCTCCAACGGACGTTGCTGTGGGATGGGCGGCCGCGAATAGCTATTTCAAAGTTGACGCTACCATGGTACGATGGGGGCATCGCGCTCCCAGACATCCGACGGTACTACTGGGCCACGCAGCTGAGCGCGATCAACCATGGGCTTTATGGCCCTGCCCTCAGCCCTGGGTATGCCATGGATAGGTGGCTGCTGCGTGGCGGCAACTACTACAGGGCGTTGTATTCGCGGTCCTTAGACTCGTCCCTTACGGGGCCCACAGGTGTGGCGGTGCGTGTATGGAAGATGGCGACTGATTCGTTGGGCTGGAAGGGTAGGCTCACCCTCGCTACCCCACTGTTTGAATCGGAAAGATTGGGAAGACTTTGGCATACGAAGGGCTTTGATAAGTGGGACCTGATAGGTATATCCAAGGTGGGAGATGTGCTGCATAAGGGGAGGGTGAAGTCCTTCGAGGAGTTGCAGACTGAGTATGAGCTAGGGCCCTCAGAGTATTTCAGGTATATCCAGCTGCGTCACGCCCTCCGATCAGTCCTCGTGGAGGGTGAGAAGGTGCCGGAGTCCTCTACCCTTGAGGACCGAGTCCTTGATGGTCATATGCCCGAGAGCACGATCTCGCTTATATATAAGAAGTTGATTAACGTCCGGGCAGACATGCTTTTGGGGCTGAGAGAACAGTGGACTAGGGATGGCCTTGAGTTGGATAATGAGGACTGGCAGTCAGCGGTTTCTTCTCCTAAGGAGGTGGCGATCCCGTCGCGTCTGAGGCTGGTGCAGCTTAAAATACTGCACCGGGTGTACGTGACGGGGCCAAGGCTGGTCCACATGGGATTCTCGGAGGACGGCCTGTGCAGAAGGGGATGTGGTATGGTGGGTACTTTCCTGCACATCATTTGGGAATGTAGTGCCATTGTGGAGTTCTGGAGGAGAGTCCATGCAGTTATGGGGGAGGTGACGGGCACTGCGGTACAGCCGGAGGCGCGGTGTTGCCTCCTGAACGTCTGGGGGCCCACTGACCTCGATGAGGCGCAGACCCAATGGGTGACTCTGGGTAACATGGTAGCTAAAAGGGATATCGCGCGATTGTGGGGCTCCTCGGGACCCCCTACACTGACCGCGTGGAAGGAGAACATGGACTGGAGCATGTTTAGGGAGAAGACGGTCTACTGCTCTAGAGGTCGCCCCCGGAAGTGGCATGCCATCTGGGGGCGGTGGAACCAATACAGGGGGGGAATATGTCTTGCCCCGGATCTGGAACCTCCCGAGGAACAGCTTTCCCCCTGACCTACTTTCCAGCACAGTTGGGTTCTAGGAACCGTTTTGGGCCTCTGCTGTCCCCCTTCTTCCTCCGTACACAGTTTTGTAACTAGTAGACGAGTGGGGTCCTGCCTCCCCTGGGGGCTTTCGCCATGGGCTTTCAATGTCCTTGCCTTGCTGGGGTTTGTTGTGAGTTTTTTCTGTATTTACTTAAAATTGGACCTTTGCATTACTCTTTGAACTGTATTGGGGACACATCACTGTATCCAACTCTCAATGCTGCCGAACCTCCGGGCTGTCGGCTGAATAGCTGTGTCCTGAATTTTGAAATAAAGGTTTTCAAAAAAAAAAAAAAAAAAAAAAAAAAAAACATTAACTCAAGACGTCCCAATAATCAATGGAACACCACTCCCCGTACTACTCTATGTGGATGATGCGTTCCTTATGGGCCGCACTCCGAATTCCTTACGCACCCTAGTGCAGGGTTTTGCTGACCATATGGATAGTCTGGACCTACGCACTTATTTTAAAAAGTCTTTCATAATGTCGTGTGGCCTAAAGAAACGTCAACTTAGTTCCATATCTGTGGGTACCCAGAAGCTGAAGAGCACTAGCACTTTTCCTTATCTCGGGGTGGCCTTTGCGGCGAATGGCTCCTGGACTGAGCACATGGCTCACTCCAGGAGCAAGTTCTCAAAGGCCTCCAACTCGATCCTTAGTCTCCCACGCCCAAAGAGAACAGGAGCCATTTTAGCCATTTTAAAACTCTTTAAGTCCCAATACGTGCCAACAGCCACGTATGGCGCCGAGGTTTGGGGCTTTGCCAAGAGTACCTGCATCCAACAGGAAGAGAACAGATTTTGCAGGAACTTATTAGGCGCCCCAATCTCTACCCCCCAATATACCTGCCATAGGGAACTTAACTTAAATTTTATTGAAGATTTTATTAGGGCCCGCCCTGCCCTTTTCTGGTTATCAATTTGGAACAAGCATTTGCAATGCAATAGGTCTCGCAGTTGTTAAGAGTTTGAGCTATTGGCACTGTAAATGGCAATGCCTTTTATTTATGTGTGGGTTTTTAAAACATAAATAAAAGGCATTGTCATTTACAATGCCAATAGCTCAAACTCGTATAAATGCGAGACCTATTGCATTGCAAATGCTTGTTTTTTCTGTTATTTCTGTTGCAGTGATTTTTTTGTTGTTGTTAGTTTTGTGCATGAGGATGTTGTTTTTGAAGCAATGGTGTTGGTACAATTTCTTGGGAGGAGGAGAAGGGACGATGTTTGTTTCCCTGACAGGGGGTCCTTTACCCGACCAAGGAAGTCATCTTAGAATATGTAATGAGATTTAAACAGTAATCCGTTGGTGGGGTCCTGCGGGGATGGGATGGGGGTGTGAGGTAGGGGCTCTGTGGAGGGGAGGCGCACAGATGCTTTCAGAGGGCTTATTTGAAACTCAAAAAACAATTATTGTAGAATTGTGGACAGGAGTAACTTTATTTTCGGTAAAGCGGATGTTGGAGGCTGATGTTGAAAAATACCAATTATAGCGACACGTAAATTTGCATGTAATCTGCCGGGAGCCATACAGCCACCAGGGAGAATAGCAAGAAACGCTGTTTATTTAGACAGTCGAAAGACAAGCTAATCTGCATGTGAAAGAGACCGCGCCGCTATTCACAGCCTGTTATTCACGCCTGTGTGCAAAAACTCCAGGAGGATGTGAAAACCACGTGACTGCCATCAAGCCTGGGCGAAACGCAAATATGGCATTTGTGTTAATTCTGTTAGCGAAATCTTCACTGATGTCTTTTAAACTATTTCGTTTTGTTTTCTTGTTATAATTCGCACTTTTTTTAAGGCACCGTGGTTCGCCACTAGCTGGTTGCAGATCTGTTAAGTGCAGTTTATTAACTTGTTTTAAGAAGAACTTTAAGAATATTCTGTTTGTCCTGTGGCGCCTCCGCCCATGTTAAAAACAGATCAATGAAACTTTACAAAAACTTTTAAAACCAAGCAATCAGGGCAGTTGTCTCACGAGGTAATGTATATCCTTAAAACAAAGGGGCTGTTGTCGATTTTTCAAAATGTGCTCACTATCGCCAGGTAGTTCTCCACTTAGTAAAATGTTTTCGCAAAAGTTGACGAGGAGGGAGTGGGAGGGGGAGTGGGGGCGGAAAGACAAGCGCGCACTGAAGTTGACGAGGAGGGAGTGGGAGGGGGAGTGGGGGCGGGCACAGTGGTGCGGGACATCAAAGGGGCCCCGAAAGTGAAAGAAAACAAGTGCTTTCAGGCTGCCAAATGGTGCGCGCGCCCGGGGCACATGCACTGTAGTTGGAGGCCTGAAAGCACTCGTTTGCACTTCCAAAACGCGCTTACTATAAGTCTCGCCAGAGCAGCGCTAAAGCGCTGTCTCAGGCGAGACCTAAAAACCCAGCCGCATCCCTAACAAGAGAGATTATCAGTGATTTTATAGGATGTGCAAAAGGGAAGGATAGACCATGGTTGTCAGGGGTGCATCAGAGCCTATGCAGCGTCAACAAGGGAAGACATTTTTCAGATCCTAGCACAGCAATGACTACAAATAAAAATGAGCTTAGGAGCGCGCTCTATTCGCTATACAAAGCAGAAAGGATCGAAAAGGAATCCAAAAAATTCCTTGTCGATAGCTACATGGCCATTGAACACTCTGTATACCCGCTGGCTAATTACATTATCCTGCCTATCAGCCATTGGGAGAGGGGCCTCTTGTTTCGCCTAAGGGCAGGCACGATCAAATTTGTATTATGTTTTCCTCTTGGCCACCACTCCGACCTTGATCGCTTACCTTGTCCGTGTGATGGTCAGAGCGGCCAATCTCTTTTACATTTTTAGTTTTTTTGTAAATACTATTTAAAGTACATTAAGTGGCTCTTAACTGCGTATTTTAAAAAGCATATGCCCATCAGCTTGGAAAACGCCTATTTGAGGCTACTTACCCTGGACGATGAAGAGCTGGTGTTCCGCACAGGCACTTTTTGGAGAATTGCAGTTCGTGCACGCCAAATGATGTTTAATTCCTGAGCTCCTACATTATTTATTAATGAACTTTTACGAACTTAAAGATTATTGTATATTGTGTGCTGCTAATGGTTTTATTATGATTCTCTATTTGTATATTTTTAACCTGTTTGCTGTTGTGTCTTTGTGCTTTTATGGATACAATGTTATCCGAATAAAGTGTTTTTGAACCTTTGAACTTTGTGTTTTGGTCTCCTCCAGACCGAGTGGATGTGTCTCGCTGTCAACAGGGGACTTGAAGGCTGGTTTTATGGCATTGAAGGACTACTGTCAAAAGCTTCTTCTTGTCAGAAGAGCTGTGTGGGCTGAGAGCTAGTCGCGCAGTGTACAAGCAGACGTCACACTGACGTTTAGTGGAGACTGAGCCCTGTCGCAGAGATGTTTTAAGGCATGGGCAAAGTGGGCTCTGGCCCAGGGCCCCAGTCTTTCAGGGGGGCCCCTGATAGAGCCGGCTCTGTCTGCAGAGTCTTGCCTTGATGACCTTGAATATTTCTCAAACAGGAATACTGTTTTCCTTCAACCTATTTTCAATGTGGCTGATGTGTGAGTCTTTTACAGACATTTTGAAGAAAAAATGTTGTGATTATGTTTTATGCAGCATTCATAAAAAAAAAATCTTTTAGGTCAAAACAGGGCCTCACATATTAACAGATTATTTGCTGCTGTATTACAATATTGAAAACACATGTCACAATCCCTGAATATTAGATGTAAACATATTTAGAATTTGGACAAGTGGGAATGTGCACTATCTGTCACTTGGCCAAAAGGGCATGAAAGAGCAGATACTGGTTCACAAATTCAAAGCTGTTTGGAACAGGGACCCCCAAAATACATTTGCCCAGGGCCCCCAAAATCCTTAAGATGTGCCTGCCCTGTCGCGCGCTGCCGCCTGCCCGGCCGGGCTTCTTGCATTCTCTCTCGCACTGGCCCCATCTACCGAGACCCACCGGGCAGTCCAGGGGGTGTGCAGTGTCGGGACTGTGAAATGACTGCGGGGCTCGTCAGTGGCAGGAAAGTACTCTGTCCACCTGCGTAAAGTGCCTGTATGAGTCTGGGTTCAGGGCCCAGCAGGGTTTAGTAGTGACATGATGGCAACAAAACAGAGTGCGAGGTGTGTGCTTCTGCAGCGGCACAGGTGGTGGTGCACATGTGCAATTTGGACCGAGAGATGAATAGGATTCAGCGGGGCATAGTGCTGAGACTGGAGTAGAAGGGCGCGTGCCAGCTGTGGGTCAAGACAGTACCTGACCCTGCATTGCAGAGGAGCCCGGGGTTAAAGAAGAATTCCCTGCATTTACCTCCACCAATAGCAGGAGTGCCCTGCCACGAGCTGTGTGAAGGGCACACGTGCACTGTAGTGGAAGCATGTCATGACATGCTGCTACTACAGTGCACTTGTGCTCTTCACACAGCTCAAGGCAGGGCACTCCTGCTACTGATGGGGTGAACGCAGGGAATTCCTCTGCAGTGCAAGTGTGCTGTTGCACATGCTCCAGCAGTGTTCAGATGCAGGACATGTTCCTGCAAAGCAGAAGCCCAATGATGCATCTGAAAGCAGTTCATAGTCCTGCACTGCACAGGCACTGCAGCGGGGATTGAAAGCTAGACATGATTTTGCAGTTTATTTACATTTGTTATTGATTGTGTTGAAGCACCTCCAACGTCGAACTAAATTGTCACCTACCACCCGCTGTGCCCTGCACTCAAATAGAAACAGGAAAATACATCTCCAAGACTGTTTTCCTAGTCCCTCTTCTGTGTTTAATCTTAGTATTGCATTGGTACATGCATATATAGTTTAATAAAACTCAATAGGTTGAGCAACCACTACTGAAATCTGTGTCTGAGACTGTGCTTAATTTGCAAAAAAAAACAGTAAGTGCCAGGGCTCTCGTCAGGAGGCCCCTGCAGCTTGCACCAAGCATTGCCCCTGCCATGCTGCCAATGACAGTAACAACTCGACAACTAACCATCACAATACTACAAGTGTGACATTTCGGACTGTTCCAGGCCCCCTCAGCTATAAGAATGGCTTGGGCGGCAGGAAATAGTACATTTTAATGTATTTTGAATGAATAATTAATTTTCTGTGTGGTAATTTCTAAATTAGACAGTCAGCACTACCTTGTGGCAGACTGTCACAAAAAAAGGTGTTGACAATTAAGTGCTGGTGCCGAGCACCGGAAACGACTGGTTCAAATTAAGCAGTGGTCTGAGACTTCTAGGTCACAGTTCTAAATACCGGAATATTCAGCTCAGCCTTCCACCCATCCAAGGCTATGAGAACAGTATTAACTTAGAATTGGTGATCATAGTTGTAAACAAACATACAGGTGAAGCATGGTGGATATAAGCGCTATGTACCTGACATGGACACTGGTGATCTTATGTTATTGCCACTCTTAGAGAAGATTGTCAATAAGGCATACAAGAATGAAGCGCAAACCTGCTTCTTCAGGTCTACCAGTCAGGATTCAGGCAGCATTGCAGCACAGACTGCAGCCACTCAACTGGTCTATGAAGCACTTCATTTCTCACCCTCCTCCTTGATTACTCTGCAGCCTTGAATACCTATCAAATATTTTCATTCCCCCCGACATCCTCACCCCCACAATAGGGTTTAAAGAAACAAATCCCATCCTATCCGAACAACACATGCCAGCTCATCCAAATGAGACCATCCAGGTCAGATCCCACTCAAAAATCCAGTGGCATCCCCCAAGGCTCTCTCACCATCTCAACAAGAATATTCAACCTGTACTTGGAGCCATCTGGATTCCTACTCACTGACAAAGACATCAAAATCCACCAATACACAAATTACACTCTGCTGGAGGTCTTCCCAATTTATGACGTTCCATATCTCAAAAGTACCTCACCATGATATTAGCATGCAGAGCAAAAGCGTCTGTCAAGCTCCACCCAACAAAAATGGAATTTATCACAATTGACAATGGCAGCAAGCAGCATCCGGTGCAGGTAGGTTCTCAGTATTTAGTTGCTAAGGCATCCGGCCCCAACTTCTAAAAAGCATCAGGTCCCTGAGTGACAGTGACAGTAGTCACATTGTACAAGCAACAATACTTCATGGTATCAACTGTGCTTGCTTAGCAGAGTGAAGGTCTTTCTATCATAACTGGACTTCAGAAGAGCTGTTCAAACAGTGGTTCTATTCCGACTCATTACAGGCACTATCACCGTGCTAATACGCAAGCACCATACCACCTGATCAAAGCTCGAGTAAATTACCCTCACCCTCTGCCTACATGCATAACCCTTCATAACATGCTGTGCAATCTACATGGCGATGAACTCAATGACCCCCCACCACAGCTAGAAAGTCAGAATAAGATCACCGGTTATGTCTGAGTACTGACAGCCTCAACTCCAAGAGAATGAGAGTGCAAGGAGAAGAGAGTAGAGAGGCAAAGTAACGGGGGCTGAATAAAGAAAGAGACTAACACCATGTGACCTATTCACAAACCTTTTTTATGAGGAAGTGTGCCTTACTCTTGTAAAGTTAGGGGTAAATCACCCCTAAACCAAACCTACGTCAGGAACACAACACAAATGTTCACAGAAATTTCTCTGTGAATCAGAACAAAGTAAAAGGTAGTGAAAAGGAGATGTAGGGCGGTGCATGTACTCAGAGAGGTAAACATTGTTGCAAAAATATGTGCCTGTAAAGAAATGTCTACTATTACAGAGCAGTGGATGCACAGGTGGGAAATAGCAATGCCTCCGGCACAGTAGTGCCTACCTGTTATAGATTGTGTTACAGGAAATCCCCATTGCTAATCCCTTGGAAGCTTAAATGGCACCTTTTTTAAATTAAGCACCAGAGAAAAATGCATGCCCCTGGTCGAATGCCTGGAAAGTGGCACATCAAAATGTATGAGACAGAAAATCAAGTGCCATTAGGATTGATGATATTTTAAGCCACAATGTTGCCAGACTACATCCGAGAATTTACCCAAATTTCTAGGGCTTGGTCAATCATATGATTATTTAAATATGATTAATGTTTCTGGTCCAATGTGCTAGGAAATTCACTATTTGCTACAACACTACACAAGACATTCCTGGGAGGTAGAACCCCTTTAAGTTGTCTCTAACTTAGCTCACTTCTGGGTAATGCTACTTATTTAATGTGTTTTATGCAGCACTTGAAATTGCATTTACTTTTTCTTGCAGTGCTACTGATCTAAACTGCTCTAAAAGCAATAGTTTCCTCTCATAATATTGCAGTAGTTCTCCAAATGATTTGTGGCAGTAAACCCCAGGACCGAAACCCTCCTCTTAGGTTGTTTTGGTGACCATGGCCCTTAAAGCAATTACTTCTGACATACTGGCTCCTCCCAAAGCCAACAAAGCCACAAGACTCAGACTGCAAGCAAGCTGCTACATGAAAACAAATCAGAGCCACCAAACACTGTGGTCACCAGCCTCATTGAAAGCAGCATTAACCGTGCCAAGGAAATCTTCGCCCAAGTGAAAGATGATTTAATCTCCCTAGCCAGTCATCCTGATCCCATTCGCTTGCTACACCATCTACCTCATCTGCAGAGTTCCACAAGGATCCTCACTGAACAACACCTAAATGATTCCACTCTCCAGCATCATCTGCATCACAGAATCAAAATCATATCCTATGCTGACAACACCAAGCTCGTACTTTCTCATTTGACAAAAGCCCAAAAACCCAAACCAATTTCTCCGCCTGCATGTCCGAAGTCCCCAGATGGATGAAAAACAGCTGCCTCAACACAGACAAGATGGAAGTAATATTCTTCGGCAAAGATACCTCATGCTGAGACTCCACCTGGTAGCCTGCTGAACTCACCCACACCTTGTGGCAACCCGAGCAAAGAACCTTGGAACAGTAATTGACAACTAACTCACCATGGCCGGCCAAGTGAACACAGTCTCCATCTCCTGCTTCAACACACCCAAAATTCTCAAGAAGATTTTCAAATGGCTCCCCACCAACACTCTCAAAACTGTTACCCAATCCCTCATCATTAGCAAAGTGGACTATGGCAACCCACTCTAAGCCAGAATCAACAATCAACTAACCAGAAGACTCCAGACAATATAAACCTGAGCAGTCAGGCTCACCCTCAACCTTCCATTCCACACTAACATCACCCCCACCTCAAAGAGCTCCATGGGCTGCCAACCCATAAACTAACACACTTCAAACTTCTCACGCACACTTACAAAGCCTTACATAACATTGGCTCCACATACCTCAACAACTGCTTAAACTTCCACAAACCTAACAGACATCTCTGCTCAACCAGACTTCTACTCAATCCCCCCCACCCACATATGCAGAACCAGATGTGGAAGCCATGACTTCTCCTGCCTCCCTTTAAAGCCTTGAACAATCTGCTACTGCACATCAAAGCCACATCCTCAGTTCTTGAATTCCGACCTGCCCTTCACATAGCCCTGGGCTTGGCTCAGCCCACACAGCTCCTGCTTCAGTGCCAAGAGGCCCTCCTGGATGAGTCATGTGCTACACAAAAGCATATACCATGACTCCTGGCCATGGGCTCGCTAACCAAAATAATTCCCAAATCACCGTTTGTTTTGTTTGTGTGCAATGTGTAATATTTTTGGGACAGAGATTAAATAGGGACCTTGAGCCCATAATTTCTTTTTTAAGGAGGTTATAAAGGTTCAAGAAACAATGGATGCCTTAACCAAAATATTAAGCATTGACAGTCCATCCACAATTCAACAAGGTAAAGTTAACTAGAGACGATCACTCTCCTTTCCTTCTTTTCTATATTTGGATGCAAACAAAGCAGACAGGGCCAGAGTCACAAGAGTGTGTTGAAATTATCTTACACCTTGGACCTTTACTACTTTGCAGAAAATTGACGACTTTTGTTTGGAATTTACCAATGGATTCAGGAGTAGTACTAGATATCTGCAACAATCACAGAACTGCAGAAATGTAAACAAATTTACAAGTCCATGTGTTGAAATATAACTCAAATGTGAATTTGTATGTCTAATTTGTTTTCCTTTTGTCTTCTCTCCCCATCAAGAATCCGCAGTACACATGGGGCCTGATTACAGTGTCGATCGGAAAGGCTCCGAATGGCATTCGGAATTTCCTAACCTGTGTCGGAACCCATGTTTCCGACCGACCGATTACGATAGAAGGTAACCGTTCGGTCTTTCGGACTCGGTTACGACCGGCATTCGAAGTTTCCAAGTCGGTTGTAGCCGAATTGTACATGTCTATGGACCATGTTTCCGACCGATGTATTACAATGTCGGATTCTGACAGCCTTTCTGAAGCGGTCTGTCTCACACAAAATGGCTGTTGGAAACTGACTTTAGTGGCCTGTAGGAGGCCTCCCTTCACCCAGAGGCTTGCGGTTGGGGCCCGTGAGGGGTACCCATGGGACCCCTCTGTACAACCATGCACAGCATGGCAGGCACCATGGGGTGCCCGCAGCAGGGTGCAAGGTTTTCCGCAACCTCCCCTTTTTAGGTCTCGTCTGACCCAGCGCATGTGCTGGTCTGGCGAGACTTTTTGTGAGGGCTCAAAAAAGTGCTACCACTGTAGCCTAGAGCTACAGTGCATGTGCGCAGGCGCGCGCCTCACTTTCGCGGCCGCATGGCCGCTTTGATGTTTGATCGCGATCACTTTCGCGGCTGCACGGCCGCTTTGATGTTCTCCGTGAGCCAGTTTTTTTTCCCCTGTTTATTACTTTTATGTAGTAATGGTGGCACCCGTGCGCCGCCATTACTACAGAGCAGTCATAAACAGAAACAAGCATTGGCATAGCCAATAGGTCTTGCTTTTGGGACCTTATAAGTATTTAGTTATGCAACTGTTGCATGGCTAAACACTTATAAGGTCCCAAAAGCGAGACCTATTGGCTATGCCAATGCTTGTTTCAATGGAAGCCTGTGCTGTCGGTCCGAAACACAGGCTTCCATTGAAGTCAATGGGAGTCTGACTGAAAGGTGTTTGGAAACATCGTAATTGGACAGTCAGACTCCCCGAACCCGGTCAGAAACGATTCCGACAAGGAGTCGGTTGGAATGCTTTCCGACCAACATCGTAATGAGGCCCATGGTGTTTATCAACACTTTGTAGGTAGATACAGATCTCCGAAATGCACATCTATTACTCTTGATAAAGGCAGCGGAAAGTGTAGTTGAGTGGTGGGAATGCTAAGGAAAGTCGTATTGTTCATCATGTTTTAAGAGGGTGGGGCGGATTCTTGATGGGGAGAGAGAACAAAAGGATGAACACGTGAGAGAAACTTGTTACTGTCAGAGGTACTTATCTAATGAGCTGGTGGCAGGATCTTCTCACAGAGAAAATGCAAGAAGTACTTGAAGCAAAAGATACATGAATACACTGCTGACTTCATTCATTTAATAAAATGTCACTTCTGGTTGCCTAATTGTTTTGCTCTCCTAGCAAATAAACCATCATTCTGTCTTGAAATCTCTGAATGCCTCATAGTCTGGTGTAATGTCCATTGGATAAGGACACCTATCATCTCCAATGATACACTACTTCTCTCACTTCTATGCCATTTGCATGACATTATTCCTCACTCCATTAACAGACCTTTGTCTTCTTGTAAATGAAGTTCCTCATATAAGGTTTGTTCTGGCCTTCATAAATAAAGACTGTTTAACAGAGTACTCCCTGTAGCTGGTCAGTGCTTCTATTTTATTTATTGCACATATCACCACAAATTTCCTTTTTGCTGTATTTAGTATAATGGATCTGCGTACAGGTGTCTTTTCTAAAAGGTGAACAAATTCAGGTGTTCCCAAAGCCTCTGCCCCTCTTGGTAGTTTCTTCACTCTTTTGGATTGAGTTTGATTTAGAAAGTTCTCCTTCCAGCACTTTTCAATTAGGTTGTATCAAATACTTGTTGCTCTCTTGACTGAATATGCTCTTGAGCCATTCACTTTACGGGCAAAACAGACCCTATCCCCAAAGCAAGTGTAGGAAGTATCAGCTATGAGGTGGTATTTTTCAGATTCAGTTTCTTGTCATATAATCATGGCCCATATTTCAGCGCTGCAGGTTGCTATAACCGGCTTCTTTACTGATGACCTTTTACAGTTGGGCTACCATATTTGTTTGGATCACTGGACACAATATTGAAAACAGCAATATCGTGAAACTAAAATATTGTGTCAAAAATATCGATTACAAAAATATCATGCCCTTATACTTACAATGGGAAGTACAAAAATATAGAGAAAAAAATATTGTTTCACTCTAATATTATTAAAACATACACAAATATAGTTTTTTAATACATATAAAGTTTAAAATAGTAAATCTTAAATATTTAATATATAATATTATGTAAATTAAATAAATGTAAATAATATTTAACACTATTTATGAATATATACTTATGTAAATACACATGTGTGCATGTTTATATCTACACATATATATAATGTCACCCTATTATTAAAAGATATGTATTTTACATTATATTTATTTATTGGGTTCTTTTGTTAATTTGCTACTATAAAAACCATATTTACTGCTATACTGACGGGGAACTAGACCTTTAACAGCACCACATGGTTGAAATAAATTGAATGTACGTGCATATATAAAAGGCAAAGTGCGGCGCGCCATTTCAGTTGATAAAGGCTTATGTTACAAACCGAAACGCGTCCTGAGTGCTGCTGCTGTAAATACATTAATGGAACCTCACCACGTTAGAGAGCAGATATCTCTTTGTATCTGAAAGTCAGTGTTAATTTAATGGCGTCAGCAGTGATATCCCAGTCTGCACCACCAGCGATCAGGAGCAAACAGGCAAAAACCACAACTCAGTGGGGTCACGACGTGTGAAGCCAGTTTGCCCCCGAAGCACCAAGGAGAGGAGTTGGCCTAACGGCTAGGTCGCTCGACCTCGGACCTGGGGAACTGGGTTCGAGTCTCGGTAATGACGCTGAACATCCTGTGATTCTGGGCAAATCACTTAATCTCTCCGTGCCTTACAAAAAATTTATGTGTGTCCTCATGTAACGTAACTGGTGCTATGTAAAGCGCTCTGATACCCGATTGGATTCAGATCAAGTTCGCGCTATATAAAACTCTGCAAAAAAAAAAAAAGTAACATCAAAGGATGTTGGAGCAACCGCTGGGAGAGTCATTGTTCTGATGTTAGCACCTCGTACTCGAGACAGGCCTGTCCCTCGTATATGATAATGCTTCGGAGCTGGGCACTGCAACGCATTCCGCTAAGTGGTGTAATGTGGGGAGTATGCAACATTAGTTGTCTGTTCATTTGCACTAAAAGAACACGGACTGAAATGATAAAACTGTCAGCAGTAAAAGAAAGGAGTGCTGGTTGTTTTTAAGCATGGACATTTTTCACACAGTACGCTATTAGCATTTGCCTGGCTTCCTGTGGTGAACATTTAAAGGACACTAGTCAATTACTGCCATTATAGATATATATATATATATATATATATATATATATATATAAAATGAAACATAAAAAGTATTACCAAATCAATGGCAAACCATTAAACAGCCAAATATTTAAAATATAAGAAAATCATTGAATTACAACAAAGTCATTTACTACAAATATTACATACAAATATTAATTAAAACAATATATATATATATATATACACAAATAATATAAAAAATAAACATATAATATAACAGATATACTTAAACAATAATAGGAAAAGTACTGGACACTCGGAATGATAGATATACTATTCGCGCTCCAGTTTATGCAACAGTAGTGAAAGCGTAGGCTTTCAGAGGGGTAAGATTTACTATTTCCTCTCCAGCTTGTGCAACAGTAGGGAAAGTGTTTGACTTCGGAGGGGCAAAATTAACTATTTACACTCCAGTCTGTGCAACAGTAGGGAAAGCGTCGAATTTTGGTAGGGTAATGTTTACTCTTCCCACTCCCGCCTATGCGACAATAGTGAAAGCATTGGATCATGGAGGGGTTAAATTTACTATTCCCACTCCAGACTATGCAACAGAAGGGAAAGCATTAGACGATGGAGAGGTACGTTTCACTATTCCCACTCCAGTCAGTGCAACAGTAGGGAAAGCGTTGGTCTTCAGAGGCATAAGATTTACTACTATCACCCCAGTCTGTGCAATAGTAGGAAAAGCGTAGGACTTCAGAGGGGGTTGAATTGACTATTTCCACTCCAGTCTGTGCAACAGAAGGAAAAGCATTGAACGATAGAGAGGTAAGATTCACTATTCCTACTCCAGTCTGTGCAACAGTAGGAAAAGTGTTGGACTTCAGAGGGATAAGATTTACTATTTCCACTCCAGTCTGTGCAATAGTAGGGAAAGCGTTGGACTTTGGACGGGTTAAATTGACTATTCCCACTCCAGTCTGTGCAACTGTAGGAACAGTTTTGGACTTCGGAGAGAAAAGATTTACAATTCCCACTTCAGTCTGTCTAACAGTAGAGAAAGCGTAGACTTTGGAAGGGGGAAGGGGGGTAGGATCTACTATTCCAACTCCAGTCTGGGCAACAGTAGGAAAAGCGTTGGACTTTGGAGGAGTAAGATTTACTATTTCCACTCCAGTCTAAGCAACAGTACCACACTATACCCCTACAAACCTAACAGCCCACACTTATAATACAACTAAAATATAGAAGTATTACACAATTCACTTAATTGATAATTAACTGATTAACTAACAATTACCTAATGGCCCACTTTATACCTGTACAAACCTAGAAGCCTGCAACTAAAATATAACTAAAATAAATCAGTATTCTGTACTGTACATATTTAACAATACCATAATGTAATAATTTTTTTAATAATTTATTTAACTTCCCACCCTATATCTCTACAAACCCAACAGCCCACACCTAAAAATATCACTAAAATATAAAGTTACTAAAAAATTTACATAATTGTCAATTAAATAACTAATAGTAAAATTATAATTGCAAATTAATTATTACTTAACTCGCCACCTTATACCCCTACAAACCCAGCAGGCTGCACAAACAATATAACAAAAATATAATTACACAATTTACACAATTAATAATCAATTAACAATAAATTAATTATTAATTATTGCTTAACTTCCCACCCTATACCCTTACAAATTCAGCAGCCCGCACTCAAAATATAACAATAAATATAAGTATTACAGTATACATAATTACCATTCAATGAACTAAATAATTAATAATCATTGTTAAATATTTATTAATTATTACTTAACGTCCCACCTTATAACCCTACAAACCTAGCAACCCACTACAACACAATAAATAACTATTAGCAATTAAAGTAACAATTATATATCACTTAAACATACAACTATATTTAAAAATATTAACAATTATACAAACAATAATAACATATAAAATTAATACATACACTAAACACATTACAATAATTTAAAAACTATATTTTTTACAACTATATTATTGAAAACGATATTAACAACAACAATATTCTTAACAATGATATTAAAACTGAAAAAAGGACATTCTTGACAATGAAATTTCTGCACCACAATATTTTTGTACCACAATCTTTTTTTTCGATATTTCTGTCGCTCGATATTTACAACAAGATATATGGTCCAAATACCATTTGTTCTGGGTCTTGACCATAATTTTTAAGTCGAGCCTGTCAGTGCAAGCTGTCTGGCGGCTAAACACCTTTTATGAGCTTACTAAAATCTTACAGTGGACTTACAGCCAACCCAGTGCTTACCATTAGTTGGCTGTATTGTCACTCTGATTTGCTTGCTTCTTATTTGATGGTTTGCCTTGTCCATCTTGTGTTTGTCCCTTCCCTTGAGACCGTCCTATTTACGTGTGTAATTCCACTGCTCACTTTTAGGGAACTACATTTTTGTTTTTATTTAAGCACTTCATGAGAGTGCATGTGTTATCCAGCTGTCTCCTTCCTTTGCTTTTCTCCCCCTATGCTCCATGTTGCGCTCTCTCATCTGTGTTCTTCTCTTCCCCTTGCCTCGGTACTCCGTGTTGGCTGCTCTCGCCCTTGTGCTCGTCCCTCGTGTTGTTCTTCCCCTTTGTTTGTCTCAACCCATCCTCCTTGTTGCATTCTCCCACATGTTCTTCTTTTCCATTCCCACCAACCTGACTCGCTCCTCCATTGTTCCTTTCCCCTGCCATCCTATTTTTTTTTAATTTTACGTTTTTGCAATGGGCCAGGTAGCAAATTACTGCCAGAACATCTGCTTTAGGAATAAAAGTGCTTTCACTATGCTTCATTTCCATATTTGATCAGCTCAGTAAACAAAAAAAACGGCATTCAAGATCATGCATATGCATAATGACACATTCCCAGGCTTATGGCTACGTCACTTTATGGGCACACCGTTTTTCCTTTTGGTTCATGTTGTACTTATCTGCTTTTTTACCGATGTTGTACAGCATCAACAAAAGGAACTGCCACAGTCAAAAGGTCTTAAAGGCGAGGACTTTTGGTTTTGCCAATGCTTGTTGATTGTTTCTCCTTCAAAATTAGGTAATCAGGGATAGATTAGCACTCTTCCATCTTCTGCTGATCTCTCATGGCTCTTGGGGATCAAACCCAAGAAGAGACAATCATCTGCACTGAGCTTTAGGGGAAGGGTTTTCATTTTGAACTTACATAACAGTTTCAGTTGCTTCTAACATGGCCTGCACGACATTATTTGGGTAGAGGTTATGCAGGAGGTAGGGAAAAACGTTTGATTCCATTTTTGCTTATGCTAGTACTCGACTGCTGTCCATTTTGACCAGTCCTGACTTTGGCCGTTGATTTACTGCAGAGATTCATGATTGTCATCTTCAGTGTAGGGTCCATCTCCAGCCTCAAGAGTTTGTTCCTCAGGGTCTTTTGTTGATGGTACTGGATTCTCAGTTTTAGTCGAGAAAGGTCAGGTCCCTTGGCATGCTTTTGTTTGTATTGTATTTTTCGAATAAGTAATTTGGTTTATGGTTGACTGGCCTTTGTAAATGCCTTCCTGGACAGGAGTCAACATTTCCTCTTCCAGCCAATCCTAGGAATGAAACCGTATACATGTGGTGAAGATTCTTCAGGCCATGTCAAAAGGCATGTCTGACTGTAAGGACCTGGGTAAGATTTGTCATCATTATTGTAAATGTGAGCCATTGTTCTGCTTTGCCAGGGGAATGTGAATTACTAGATACAATTAATGGCCTAGAATCCTCCTC
The DNA here is from genome assembly GCF_964204655.1 of Triturus cristatus. Classification (NCBI taxonomy): domain Eukaryota; kingdom Metazoa; phylum Chordata; class Amphibia; order Caudata; family Salamandridae; genus Triturus; species Triturus cristatus. The sequence continues at coordinate 832,247,262 of NC_140581.1, forward strand.
AAGCATGGGAGTCAACCACTCAAGAGGATTAAAAAACACAGACATGCCATGTTTGGCCTCAATGCGTTTTTGTTTGCCATCATATTTATGGTTCTCTTGATGTTTGATGGGCTTCCTTTTTTCTTCAGGGTTTGCAATTATTTCATGTAGCTCTCAAGTAGGTGTAATAGAGTTGTTGGAGAAACTAATGTCATATTATCGTATGCATCTAGTTGTTGGTATGCTTGCATCAAAATCAACCTGGTGGTTTTCTTTTTATGTCGCTATCAACAGTGATTTTTTTTTGCTAAATTCTTCGCTTGGTTAAATTCTTGACATAGAAAGTGTTCCTTTTCTTTGTAATCCCTTATTTGTATTGGACCCTACAACTGAAAAATCCATTCCTAGAGGCCCATTTTGAAGTGTAAGTTTTTGCTTCAATTCTTCAAAGCCCCTGCCAAGTCTGCACAACACATGTTCATGGCCGTTCTTGTTTACTGAGTTTTCATGGGATCGAACACTGTAGGTCCTCAAGGAGTTCCTCATATTTCTTGATGTACTGTTCTATTCACTTCAGGCCACATGGCTCACAATTAGCTCGATCTCCTCTACCTCTTTTGTTCATTTTCTAGGGCATCTCTGAGCTCATGAGCCATCCTCAGCCGCCTTCTCTCATTTCATCCGGGGGGGGAAAGGGGGCTGAGATGGGCCATGAGAATGCAGATGAAAATTTTGCTTTGATCTTCCTCAGTTTAGTGTTAACAGACTAGGTATGTCTATGGTAGGTTTAACTTGTACTTCACAAATTCCTTTATATGTTCTTGTAGTTTCTCATGTGTGACATAATCTTCGGGAACGCCGATGATACAGTTGGGACAGCATAAAAGTAAAACAAATAAAAGGTGAAAAAATGTACAATATTCATTCGTACTATCACAGTAGTCAAAATGGCTGATTGTGTAAATGGGGGAGTCAGCTAGCAGGTAGCAACATGGGTAGGTAGAAAACAAGTTTATTGGTCGATTGTCCTTAAAACATTCTAAAACACATAGGTGTTCTCTAGCAAGGTGGTACACGCATGGTAAAACTTGGCTGATGGAGCGCTCCTCCTGGTTTGAATCCTTGTGGGCCTATCTCATTCACATGAAGTTGTGATCCAAGCAATTGATGTCTTCCCCCTTACAGCACTTGTAGGGTAATAGTTTTTATTCTTGCAATGCTGGTGGTGAGAAGGGGTAAAACCGCTTAAAATATGACCAGGAAAATGATGGGTAATGTAATGGGGGGGTAACAGGAAGTTTCTTATGAGAGGGATTAACAAGGTTACTGTCTAGCGATCTGAGTGGGATAGGCCCCTAATGTCTCATTACAAAATACCAGATCCTGTAACTGCGCTAGATAGGGTGGGCGAGAAGGAAAATCCAGGCGAGCGCCTCCCTTCTTTTAGTAACGAATACAGCAATAGCTACTTAACCAATCAATCAATCAATCAGGGGTTTATATAGCGAGCTACTCAAAGTGCTGGAGGGGGGGGGGGGGGGAGCAGTTCTGGATCAGTCGAAAAGCCAGGTCTTGAGGTCCTTCTTGAACGTCTGCAGGGTTGAGGAGCGTCTGAAGTTCACAGGGAGCTCGTTCCAGGTCTTTGCTGCGATGTGGGAGAAGGTTCTCCCTCTGGTTTTGTTTCTGCGGATGTGGGGGACTTCTGCCAGGGCGAGGTTGGCGGAGGGGAGGTTCCTCTTGGGTACGTGGAAGGATCCTCTCTCATTGAGGTATTTGGATCTGATGTTGTTGAGGGCTTTGTAGGTGTGGGTGAGGAGTTTGAAGGTGAACCTCTTCTCGATGGGGAGCCAGTGGAGGTCGCATAGGTGTTGGGTCATGTGCTCATGATGCGGAGTCCAAAGGACGAGCCTGGCTGCGGCGTTCTGGATGGTTTGGAGTTTGTGTAGAAGAGTTCTGTTGATTCAGGCGTAGAGGGCGTTGCCGTAATCAAGTCTGCTGGTTATGAGTGTGTGGGTAACGGTCCTTCTGCAGTCGGAGGTGATCTATTTGAAGGTCTTACGGAGGATGCGAAGGCAGTTAAAACTGGTGGAGGCGACGGCGTTGATCTGGCGGTTCATGGAGAGGGAGGAGTCGAGGATGATGCCAAATTTCCGGCGTGGTCAGTAGGGGTGGGTGGGCTCCCGAGGGCGGAGGGCCACCAGGTGTTGTGCCAGGCTGTGGTGCAGGGTCCAAGGATGAGGACCTCGGTCTTCTCTGAGTTGAGCTTCAAGCTGCTGTCTTTCATCCAGGCTGCCACGTTCTTCATTCCTTCCTGGAAGCAGAGTCTGGTGTCTTCGGGATTGTTCGTGTGTGAGAGGATGAGCTGAGTGTCGTCGGCATAGGATACGATGCTGAGCCCATGCTGTCTGACGATGGCGGCAAGGGGGGCCATGTTGATGTTGAGGGCGTGGTGCTGAGCGAAGATCCCTGGGGTACTCCGCAGTTGATTTCCGTGGGTTCGAAGAGGAAGGGAGGGAGTCGGATCCTCTGGGTTCTGCCGGAGAGGAAGGATTGGATCCAGTCGAGGGCGGCTCCTTGTATCCCCGCGTCGTGAAGTCTGGGTGCGAGGGTGCGATGTGAGACGGTGTCGAAGGCTGCTAAGAGGTCTAGAAGGATGAGGGCCACAGTGTATCCCTGGTCCAGTAGCATGCGGATGTCATCAGTGGTGGCGAGGAGGGAGGTCTGGGTGCTGTGGTTGCTGCGGTATCCAGACTGGGAGGCGTCTAGGATGGAGTTCTTTTTGATGAAGGCAGTCAGCTGGGTGTTTACGAGTCTTTCGGTGACCTTGGCCGCAAAGGGGAGCAGAGAGATGGTCCGGTAGTTCTTAAGGTCCGTGTGGTCGGCCATTGGTTTCTTGAGCAGAGGTTTCCAGTCGTCTGGGCAGATGCCGGATCTGAGGAAGGCGTTGATGGTATGTCCTAGTTCGGGTGCGATGACGGTGGCGGCCTTGTGGAATGTGTGCGGTGAGCAGGGGTCCGTTGGTGCTCCTGAGTGTGTTTTCTTCATGGTAGCGGAGATGAGCTACTCACATTCCGTTAACTTCATATATTAGAACATAAGTTAATAGCCATTCTAAGTGCTCAAAATCAGCCTCTGGCCAATCATGCAAAGTCCATCAAGTGATGGGAAGTGTTTGCTCCAATTAACTCGCATATAATAAATGCGCTGCGAGTATTTGAAGCGGTGAAGTCTGTGTCTATTGCTTAGGACAAGGTCTCCAGTTTGTTGGCAGCAGAGAATGGAGTGCTCATTTGTCAACGTGATACCCCATCACTTTACCACAGACCTCACACTAGACGAGACAGTTCAGCATGCGTCTAAGGCCTCTGGATAGAAAAAGAAGCCCAAAAGTCTCATTTCTTGCAATGCCAAACGGTTAGTCAAGAGTGGATGTTTGTTCAGGTCGGTGAAAATGTTACTGCAGTACTTCTGGACTGTGGTTAGAAGTATTTATTGCACCAGCAGGCCGAAGTGGAGTGTGCCCCCATAAAACCTCAAAAAAACGTACGTGATATGACGCATCTTCCAAGGAATTGGTCACTTAATGTCTAGGAGAGCGGCGCACATCTCTTTCTATCTAAAATATGGGAACCATTTTAATTCCTTATGGACCTTATGGTTAGTGGTCAATTTGTTAAAAAAAGGAAAAGAAAGAAAAAATCCTGTCAGATCCCAGTTTTCCCTAGGAGTTTCTGACTATGGCAGCTCCTGCTGTTAGCCATTTCTTTCCACAACTGGTGTCACCCACTGCAACATATCTTCTTGAATGCTTTTTAGGTCTCGGGACCATCCGGTCGGCAGACCGGAAGTCCGGAGATTTAATGTCTTTGAGAAGAGGGGCTTGCACCCGCCCCTCTTCTCTCCTGTTCTCCATTGGCTGGCCTCTTAAATGCTGGCCAGCCACTGGAGAAGAGGTCCAGTCACTCCGATTATGCCCCGTCCTTTTCGGATCGGGGGGCGTGTTTTTTGCGAGAAGTCTCAGGGAGGAGACAACAGCAAAACACGCCCCCAAATCCGAAAAGGAGGCTCCCTTTCTCCGAGGCATTTTCTGCTGTGCCTTGGAGAAAGGCGGTGGTGTGCATTTTGCTCTGCCTTGGTTTTTGAAGGTCTCTGGAGCAATGGTGCACCGTTAGTAGGCTCAGACTCGGGTGTAGATGTGTTTTGTCTGGCGGGCAGCTTGTGTTGTAGGCTCGCACTTTTGGGGTTGACCTGGAGATGGGAACAGGACAGCTGGACTACTCTCGTTGGTTTCGAGGTACACAAACCTCTAGGGCACGGATTGATCAGCATTTTCTGCGACAGGGCTGCCTCATTTCCCCACGTCCTGCAGCAGACCACTGCCAGAACCAGCTAACACACAGCTGCCAGTAACATTAAAGGAATCAAGTACGTTGGTGAGCAGAAGCAGACCCGTCAGCCACAGGACAGACACACAAGACGTGATACTGGTCCAGAGGCACTCTACAACAGAGACCCGCTGCTGCAGCCGGCGCACTGCTTACGGCGTGGCTGGCTCTGGGCGACGGGAGAAACATGGGGGAAATACAGAGGTGCTGGTGGTGTCCCTGTTGGTTGTTCGTTGGCGGGGCTGTTCGCTGGGCGCGGTGCTGAGCCGGGTGGGCTCCGGAATGCGCAAGAAGATCTGAAGTCAAGCGGGCACCATTACTCGACCTCCAACGCTCCCTCGGATTTTGGAATGGACTCGGGAGGTTTCCCTCATCCCTTCGATGTGAGTTTTGATACCACCGTTCAGTTTAGGATAATTTGGGCCTTTTTTTTATTTATTGTTTTCGATCAAGGCTGCCATTTGTGACATAGCACAGTGCCCCTCCCCCAGCAGAGCTGTTTAGCCTTTCCGCTCCAACCTACATCCCTGTTGCTGTTACCAGGAGGTCCAGAGAGACTACATCGCCCAGCCTGCCTTGCCCGGACACGGTGTCATCCGAAAGCGCTAGGAGGCGCTATAAATCCGGCAGTGGGCTCCCGCAGCGCGGGTCCCGCTTCAATCTACATCCCTGCTGCTGTTACCGGGAGGGTCCAGGGGGACTACATTGCCCAGCCTGCTTTGCCCGGCCACCGTGTCACCCGAAATCCAGCACGGGTCCCGCTTCAACCTACACCCCTACTGTTGTTGCTGTTACCGGGAGGTCCAGGGGGACTACATCGCCCAGCCTGCCTTGCCCGGCCACCACGGCATCCATGTCATCCGAAAGCACCAGGAGGCGCTTTAAATTCGGCTGCGGGTCGTGCGCGGGCCCGTCTGCGCCTGTCTCAGACAGGGCAGGGCGACCCCTCTGTGACTCGCTTTTCATTTGCAGTTCCGGACCACGACCCCAAATGTACTTTTTCTCCTTGCCATGGGCAACGGAACCATATCCTCAATCATTGTATATGTTAGTTTATGCATTCCTTTGGCTGGTGGTCAATGCTTTAAGTAGTCTTAACCCTATTGCGAGGCAAGTTCTGGTTTACAACTTACTGTCTTTGTCTTTGCCACTGCATTTTACTTAATTTCCTCCTTCTAACAATACAGTGTTGCCTGTCTCTAATTAACAATTCTGGAATAACCTAATGGGGAAGAGGAAAGCTCTGGATAGTGTGGGGGGGGGGGGGGGGTGCTTGTGAAGAAAGGCAAAAAAGCAAAAAAAACATCTAAACAATCGTTCTGTAAAACCCATGCTGTCATGGATTGCATTGTTAACCTCGTTGGTGATTGTGAGGAGATTTTACTTGCCCCATCCGGCCCGTGCAGTTTTTCCAACGTGGCCAGTGCACCCCCCTTTCTTTAGCCACAATCTCCAAAAAAGCTACTCCGGCAATTTCTGATATGTTTAAAAAATCCTCTTCAAAGGGCCAACAAGCCTCTATTCACGAACATACTTTGCTTGAAGAGAGTAATAACTCCTCTCTGCCAAGCTCATACACTCCCTTAACATGCACCACTGAGTCTGACATTATATGTTCAAATAGATTTTTACCCCTACTGGAAATCCCCGAGGAACACAGAGTTCCAAGAGACCAGAAGGTGAAAGTATCAGTTGTGATGATACAACTAATAGGGTTTTGTGTTCTTGTACAGCTATGTTTAGAAACCAGATAACTGATTTAAAGGCCCTGACTAAGCAACTTATGGAGGAAGTTAATGAACTAAAGGGTATGATCAACACTCTCCATAGCACTAAAAACATGAGCTAGTAAAGATTATTCAGCCGTGGAAGCTCTGCCCCAGATTCAAGTTTGTAGAACATCTAACATCACCAAAGGAAAATCATGCAGTCCAATTATCAAAAACAAAGCCAACGGACAACTAGCAAAGTTCAACAAACAACCGACTTATGGCCCAAATATCATGCAGAATCCTGCCACCCTCGTAGAGCCAGTGAATAGATCCTACAGTTTGCCCAATGCACAAACTAGAAGAACAAGCATTTACAATGCAATGGTCTCGGCATTGGTAAAGTTAGAGCTATTGGCATTGCTCATGACATTATTTTTGTTTATGTTTTTGTTTTTAAAACATTTAAAGAAACGGCATTGTCATGAGCACTGCCAATAGCTCTAACTTTAACAATGCCGAGACCGTTGCATTGTAAATGCTTGTTGACATTTGGAAGGAGTATTGATTTTTATGACAAGTGCCAAAAGCATCAGCCAGACAGACAGGATGTGATATGGGAGAAGCTGCAGAGGTGCATGTGCAGCGGGAATGTGTGTACAGAAAATGCCAGACTGCTGACTCTGTCCAGTTAAGCCAATCAGAAATGGGACAAGGCTGGGTCTCTCCTGGTGGTGTGCATGTGTGGTGGTCCTCCCAGGCCCTTCTGAGAGAGGCAAGTTGTCCAGCCGGAGCTTCGAGCCGCACAGCTGCTGCAGACATGACTCACACAAGCCAAAAGTCTAACATGACTCAAACAAACAAGCATTGTCAGAGCCAATAGATCTCACCTTTGATTTTAGCAATGCTCCACAGCGTCCCCAATGCTGTGCAGTGCGGCTAAATAGGGGAAAAAGTCTTTCACACGGCCAGCTGAGTCAATTTGTAGACGTGCGCACCATGCATGCGCATGCCTACAAAACAACACATCCATTTTTTAAAATTCTTTTTATTTGCTGATCCAAGTTAGATCAACAATCAGAAAGGAAAGAATGTGTAAATTATTTTTTTAAGTTCCGATGTGTAGGGAAAGGAATGTGGGGGTGGGAAGGAGAAGCAACAGGCAACAGAAGGAGGGTCCAGGTGTGGAGATGCAACATGGAGGGAGGTGGGAAGGGAACAACTCAGAGGGCAGAGTGACAGAAGCAACACGGATGGGGAGGAAAAGCGACAGGTGAGAGAATACCATGGAGTGGGCACGGGAAAAGCACACGGATGGGAAAGCAAGAGAGGAAGATACCAGCACAGCATGATGGGGGTGGGGAAAGGCACACAAATGCTGACAGGAATATGCAGTGTAGGGGGAAATAAACAAATGAGGATGATATCTGGAAAACACTTGCACTTCTCAAGGAGTGCTTAACCCAAAATAAAAAAGTAGTGCTTGAAAAACAAGCAGTGGTAGCATAGAAGCCAGTCAATCAAAGGAGATGGTAAAGTGGCTAAGCTCCCTGAGAAGGCCAACCTCAAGATTGATAAGTTGGGTCACGAATAAGAATTAGCCATATGAGAGTGGCAGGAAAGCCAACCAATGAAAAACAATGAGCAGACCCTGAAAGTTTTTGGTAATCCCACAAGATGTCTTTCTCTGCTCTGCCTGGTAGGTTCGAGCTAAAAGACTATAGGTAGCAGTGACAAATTAGCAGTGTAGCCCAGGATGAGCTGAACTGGGCCAGTTTGGAACAAAAAATTATATATGGAAACTGCACTCACCACTAACACTATTACCAGTATTTAATTTGTAAAAATAGAGAAAAATAGTGTAAAAATAAGCACAAGTGTCAAAAAGTTTTCTTAGGAGATCGGCGCCCACTTACCTCCACTTGCACTTACCTTTGCCTGCATAGAGAATGCCAGAGCTAGATTGTAGCGAGCAAGCAAAGTGGGATTCAGTTGGGGTTCTCCCCTCTTGAAATGTTTTCCTTTAGCCCTTTCCACATTTTAAAAGCTGTGCAATTCCTTCACAACGCTTTCCTGTAGTATAGTAATTACAATTGGTACACTGTGACCACTGCTCTCTGCGCTCTGCAGAGAGGCCACAGATAGGATCAGAGTGTAATAAGAACCTTTATGACACAGAGCGGCAGCTAGCACGGATCGGGGGGACGGTGGGATGTGTAAAAAAAAAAAACAACTTACCTTTTCCCCGCATCTCTCCTCCGTCGTCTCTCGCGTTGGGCCAGAAACAGAAAGCACCCAGGCTCCACTAAGCCAATTACAATGCTGCAATACAGCATTGTGATTGGTCTAAGGGCCGTGGTTCGGCACTCAGCCAGGGAATGTGAGCCTGGACATGTTCTCCACCCAGGCTGTAATGCAGCCTGGGTGGAGAACATGCAAAGCGCGCATGAATGTTTGGCCAGCCCAAGATGGCGGCCAAAAAATCATGCGCATTTACAGAGTGTGCCCACCACTCCACCCCCTTCTCTGACAGCAGAGCAGCCCCACCTGCCCCGCAAAGCTGCCGCAGCAGGAAGAAACAAAATGATAATAAAGTTGAGTTATAATTTTATTTTTCCTTTTTTTACACTGCGAAAGCCGGAGGAGCCGCCACTGATGACCCAGTGACTGGTATTGTCACACACTTGCAATGTCTTCAGCCTCAGCTCCAATGCTCTCAGTAGTGCAGTCATGAACTTGCATCCACTTCCTGAACTCATCCCGACAACTAGCGGCAACTCAGTTCACAGTATGTATGCACTGTACAAAACTCGTATGTTAAATGAAAAACAAGACTGCATAAAAACAACATCTGGAAAAAGAATAGTCCCTTAGGAAACAGGGACACATTTATAATGCAACATGAAGTAAAACACGTATAAATTAACAGTGAATGCACCACTGACTTAGATTACCTTAAGCGTTCTTGCACACACCGCAGAGAAATAAATCATTGTATTAGTTTGTAAATTTAATGACTTGAAAGACAGTTCTGGGACTGGCCCAGTAACTATTTTTAGGTATTGCCTAAGACAGTGGATGCACTGTCTATTGCAAAATATATTGTTAGCTTTCACTGGGCTTAGAGACTGCCAATTGCTTACTATTAAGGCTTTACTCTCACTCTCATTTGCTTGCTTCTTACTTGCCAGCTTTTGTGGGCTTTCCTTCTTCTTTGGGCGTCCGTCCCTCTTCTGGAGCATGGACCCATTACTTGTGTCTTTCACCTGGTCCCTTTTCAAGTACTACTTCTTTCTTTTTAGTTAAGCACTCTACTAGAGTGCATATTTTTCCCGGCTGTTACTAGAGTGCATATGTTTTTCAGGAGTCTCCCTCATGTACTTAGTGCTCCTCTTTCTCACATGTGTGTTTCTAACCTAGCCATTGCTTCCTCAGTTGCCGTGCTTGCTTCTTCTCTGCCTGCCCACCTTCCGTTTCTGTTCTTGCTTTTCCATCCCTCTCTTTTATGTATGTGCATCCGCATTCCAGCCAGCCAACCAACCAAATGTCCATGTGCTTCCCCATCCCACCTGCTCCCTCTCCATTGTCCGTATCCCCCCCGCCACGCACACCCTCTGTTGTCTGGATGCTTCCACATCTCCGCCCGCCTACCCTCCATTGTCTGTGGGCTTCTGCACCCACTCTCAGTTGTCTGCATTTTTCCCCGTTCACCCTCAATTGTCAGTGTGCTTTGCCACACACCCAACCTCAGCTGTCTGTGTACTTTCCTGCCCTCCCAACCTCTGTTCTCCATGTGCTACCCAGCCCACCCTTTATTGTCTGTATGTTTCCCTAGGCCTGCTTGTCCACCCTCCATTGTCTAGGTGTTTCCCCATATCTCCGCCCATCCCCCTCCATTGTCTCTGTGCCTCCCCTCCAACCCATGCTTCCGTTCTCCATGTGCTTCCCCATTGTTGTGTCTCACTTACACTTCTCTCCCTCTCCCACATCTTTTTTCTCCTGCCCACCCTCCATGTTGCCTCGTCCCTGCCCCCTTTCCCCCACAAAGACACTGCTGTACAGCAAGCTAAAAATCAATGCCCATGCCAATACATCTCATAGGTGAGAACTATTGGCTTTGCCAATGCTTGTTGAATTCTGCTGTTGCTGAGCACCCTCTTCACATAAAGTTCTCACAAACATTCACCCTCACACATGGTCCCACACCAGTGACTTAGCAAGAGAGCTAGGGTGCAGTGAGCCCCTCAGACCACTAGAGCCCAGAGCAACTGCACCCGCTGCACTACTGTGTGATACATCCCCGCCTCTCACACATGCACACTCTCTCAGCCTCCAATGACAAACAGCCCCCCCCCCACCGGCACAAATTAATCACCACAGACTGATTGCCTAGCCCTCTGAAACTGCGTTTGGCGCACTTCACAGGCAAGCACTTGGTTACATTCAGCCCTGCATATTCTGTTTAAATCCAGCTCTTTCGTTGCTGCTCATTCATAAATGCTTTGACTATGTTTGGGAGCCACAATTAGATTTACAAAGTGTCATTTGGCAGAGCTCCTTAAAACGTTAACATTCTTTTTGTGTTACTGTTAATGTTAATGGATACTGTTAAGCACAGCTTCCACCAAATGGTCTCTTCGCGCAATGGACCAATTTGGCTAAAGCAGATAAGTTGAGCACATCATGAACATAGTGAGGTTCTTAATTTTTTCAAAAAACGGGTTCTCATTGGCGGAAGGTCCATAGACGGGGAGGCCTAACACAAAGTGCTCAACCACCAACCATGGATTTTAAAAAAAGAGAGGCCGAGCATGAAGGGAGGCAGAAGATAGAAAGTAACGTATATGGACACATTTGCGGATTTTGTGTTTTTTTAAATCTCTGCACAATACACAGTATTTTAAAACACAGGGAAGTCTAGCCAACAAAGTGCAGGCCAAAGAAATGCGTGAAGTACTGGAAACTAGTCTGGGAACTTTTTTTTGAATTAACTGCAATCTTTGAAGATATTTAGAAATTCCACAAAAAAAGGAGTTGCAATGGTCAAGCATGGCACTGAAGACTACAGCAATTACAGATTTCCTGCTTTCCATGGAACTTAAGCAAACACAACACCTTAATCAGAATGAATCACACACAAAAAAACAGACCATTCTGGTGAACACAGAAACTATTTTCCTAGTAACACAAAGGCTAACCTATTAGTTATGTAAATGTTTGTTCTTAGCTTAACCCTTTCGCTGCGGCGGGAATTCGGCCGCAGCGCTGGGGGGGGGTTTGGGGGCAGCGCGGTGGCGCGGTGCTCATGACGGAACCACTCTGTCATGAGCCGCGGTTGAGCTGTGCTCATGACGGAGTGGTTCCGTCATGACTCCGCCCACTGCGCTAATCGCCCGCACAGGCGGGGAATTAGCGCCGCGTGGGCGGCGCGGCCGCCAACGGCCGCAGCATGACGGAACCACTCCGTCATGAGCACACGGCGACCGTGGCTCATGACGGAGTGGTTCCGTCATGAGTGGGGAAGGGGTTAATCATAGATGTACAGAGACAAAACACTTCCTCAATACATGAAAATGGTGCCAACAAAAGGCCCCCTTCCCACCCACTAGCAAAAGATTATCTCAAGTGCTAACGATGTGGTGTAACGGCCAGGGCTACCTACTTTGGAACTGGGGAACCAGGTTCTTCGGCGTCAGTTTAACATTGTGTAATCTCCCTGTGCCATCAAAAAAATCAATGTATTCTTGTGTAACATTACTGGTGCTCATGTAAAGCGCTCCAATACCTTCAGGTCAGGTTCAGGCTCTATATATATTTTTGTTTTTTAAAGAACCAGTAATTATGTAACCCCCACAATAAATGTAACTCTTGTAGGACTCAAATCCCACCACCAAGGAGGCCAAATGACAGTGACATGACCATTGATCCTGAAGTTTACCAGAGATAGTCTAAGCAAAACTTGATTGCTTCTCAGCTAATTTCAAATTGCCTTTATATCTACTTGGCCTAGTAGCCCTTTGTGGACGATTCAGCAGTAATCAAAGCAGATCCTCTCAAATATAAGTGCATCTCCCAAGCCGAGGGGTAGGACTCTACGTGTCCTGTATCGAGGAAACGCAACACTGCACTACTCAGTGTTGTAGTCCGGCCCTGATTCGCTGGAGCCTCCAATGCACCACAACTGGGTGCCTTGGGTTCTTAGCAACTAAGTAACCACTTATTAGGGTGCTGTACAAGTGGTAAGTGCTACAGTAGCTGCTACCACTACCAGTAAGTGTGTGAACTTTAAGTTTGGTCCTGATGAATTGCGGTTGACCTAACCGGTGCAAGAAACATGTTGACCATTGTAGCGCAGACCTGACAACTTTACTTCAGGGACGCACACTTTTTTGTTTTAATCAAGAGTGGGGCCTTCTTTATTAAACTTTTGTTATTTTGGACCCCTACTACTTGTTTTAAATCTCACTAGTACACACTTCACTTAGGGCCCTCACCCGCACTACACCAACCGGCATACAAGGAATAAAGATCTCCGCCAAAAGGCACCATCAAGGGCGCCGATCGGGGATTGCAGCGCCGCCCCGATTAGGAGCAGACCCGATGATGAAGCATGACATCTAGCTGGCTGGATGTGTGAGGGTCTTTTTCCTGAAGGAGGAATTTCCTCCTGATTCCACTCATTAACATAATACTGTAGGCCTTTCTTCTCCTCTCACCCTCTAGGAACAGCATACATCTCTGTACTTGTATCAGGCCCACATCTCCTCACATCCTAGAAGTCCATCTTCCCACACGTTACAGCATCTATCATATGGACCATATTAAGAAATGAGGAGACATCTCTGCCATGCTTAAGTTCTGGTCCTGCACCCTAGCCAAGCAACACTGAAGTCCAGGAAGCTGCTGACATTGCATTTTCCACTCTCTGCAACTCAGACCATCACATTTGATCTCAAGTACATGCCTCCCAGGTAGAACTTCATAGATGAATGCTCAGATTTTCTCACCACCTCGTCGATTTGACATTCCCACACCATCTTCTAGGTTGACTGCAACGTCCCAGACAACACAAACTGAAAAAAAGTAGATATGCTCTTCAACCTCATCAATACTCTCAATATGGTACAGCATGTCACACAACAGACATACTCCAAAGGCCACATCCTCGACCTTGTCCTCTCAACGTCACTAACAATCCAGTGCAAATCACCCATAACCCTTGATTGGACCAACAAATTTGTCATCCCCGTTTCCCTGTTCAGCATCCTACCAACTACCCATGGTCTACATAAAAGAGAAGACACGCCCTTCAGATCCTTTAAAGACTTCTCCTAAACTAATACTTGAACTCATCTCTCAACCCCACATCTGACACCAACACCATTCTAAACAATTGCAACAATATTTTCGAAAGTTATGTGAACATTCATGCTCCATTTACAATACGCCAGTGCAAGCCAAAGCCTTCAGCACCCGTGGCAGTCTAAAGACCTTGCTGACAATAAATGATCCATCCGCAGACAGGAAAGAAAATGGAAGAAAAACAGAACTCCAGAGGCCTTTTGATACTGAAGTCTCTTTGCTCGACACCCAGACAGCCAATTAAATCAGCCAAAGCAAAGTACTGTACCAACACCATCAATGAAGCCATCAACAGAAGCGGGATGCTGTTTGAGACAATAAAACACTGCATCAGCTCCTGTGCTGGACCCATCTATTCCTCACCCCACAAAAACAGTGCAGTACCATCAACCTCTTCTTCAGTAAAACAAATATGGAAGACATGACAGCGCCAAGCCTGCCTCAATTCTTACACCCACCACTTCACATAGAATCCTGCAGTGGTTATCCTTCAAAGCCCTATCCCTCCCAGATTTCACTGACATACTCAACTCCCTCAAAGTCTCTTCACATGAATATGATATCTTACATCGTCCTTCATCAAAGCACTTCTTCGGGAAGCTCTCTCCCCCTACTTACCACTGTCAATTACTCCCTCTCTCAAGGCATCTTCCCAGAAGCTCTCAGGACAGACCAGATCCTCCTATAGAAATCTACATTGGACCGTGATGACCGTGACAACTACCGGCCCATCACTCACTCATCATTTATCACGAAAAAGCAGTCTATGTTCAACTACAAAAAGAACAAGCAAACAAGCACACACTGGTCTGTCAAGCTGAAAGTCCAACTCGTCTTGAGTCAATCAATAGCTTTGTGAAGAACCAAATCCAATCCACTGTTGTTATTGCAAATCTTCTTTTGCTTCTCAAAGTTCATTTGGTGCCAGTGAACAAGACAGAAGTGGACTTATCAAGGTCCTTACTGAACTTCAGGTTACCTTACATATAGGAAAACAGACAGGAGTAGAGGGGACATTTCGGAAAGGTTTTTTACATACATTTGACATCACTACGGACTCGGTTAAACAAATTTATTTACACAGGAATCGTGTTACTGTCCTTGAGCCTTGAAAAAGTCCGGGGGAGGGGATGAAACACGTGTTGGCTGCAGTGTTTTGGATGCTTACACCTGTGACTTTCTTTAAGAAGTAAAAGAAGATTTGCAAAAACAACAGTGATAGGACTTGGTTCTTTACAACGCTATTGACTGACTCAAGACGAGTTGGACTTTCAACTAGACAGACCAGTGTGTGCTCGCTTGCTTTTTCTTTTTGATATGATATGAACATACCCTGTTGTGTCTGTTTGATAAGCACCTATGGTGACTGGGTGCAAAGTACGATAGCACCACCCTGAAATTCTTTGTCATATACTTGATTCACTTACATTGATACCTATTATTAATTATAAATGTGCAGTCGCTCAGGCCAAGTCACAGAATTCTTCTAATATGTTCAACTACAAGACCACATAAATACTAACATCTCCTGCACAACTACCAATCTGGCTTCTGATCACACTACAGCACGGAGACAACTACCTTACACTTTGCACATTATACCATCTAGACCTCAGATGAAGATGATTCCTGCCTCCTGATATTGCTGGAACTCTCAGTTACTCTGACATAGGAGACCATCCCAGCCTCATATGCACCCTGGAGTCTCGAATGGGATTCATCAATGCCCTTCATTAGTTCTCCTGCTACCTTTCCATCCGACACCAGTTTGCTCATAGGGGCACCTCCAGAACAGAAAAGATCCTATGGAGACCCCCAGGGCGCCATACATCTCCAATCTTTACATGGAGCCGCTTGGTGCTCTACTCACAGACAACAGCATCAAGATTCACCAATATGAGGATTATACGCAATTCTACTTGAAAGTCTGATCTGCATTAGACATCTAACGCCTCAAACACTGCTTGCATATGGATGTCCAGCGCCTACCTGAAGCTCAGCCGAACCAAGACAGAACTCTTTTTATTTGACAACAACAATAAACAAGATACAGTATAAACCTGACTCAATTACATCAGCCTTGACGGCTTTAAAACCCAACTTATACCAAATGCCTCTGAAATTAACCTCACCTTTAAGGAGCACACTGCCAGAAAACAAACACAGTCTGGGACCAGCTCGCTATTGTGAAGAAAGTGAAACTGTTTCTTCTAGAAAGCAACTTCAGAGCTGCTGTTCAAGCCCTCATACTATTGCTTCTGGATGCTGGTAATGCCCTATTCCATGGCCTTCCAGACTCTACACTAGCATCCCAGGTGCCGCAGCACGTCTCATCCAGGGTGTGAAGAAATATGATCATATCACCCCACACTGGCGTAACAAAAGTTGAGGGGGCCCCCCTGCAAAGTACATGGAGGGGCCCCGTTCCGGAATGAATCTGGATCTCTCGGGCCGACTACTCTGCTGAGGGGGCCCCCTGAAGCTCAGGGGCCTCCCCGCACCGCGGGAGATGCGGGGGCCTGTGTTACGCCCCTGTCACCCCAACCTGATGGCTCCCCTGGCTGGCCCGCACCATCTACAAAACCAGCTAC
Source organism: Triturus cristatus (assembly GCF_964204655.1). Lineage (NCBI taxonomy): Eukaryota > Metazoa > Chordata > Amphibia > Caudata > Salamandridae > Triturus > Triturus cristatus. Next base: position 832,263,288 of record NC_140581.1, read on the forward strand.
ATAATTTACAAAGACATCACCACCAGCACCCATGCAAGTCTTGCAGACAAGCTCACCATCTCTCATGGATCTTGGCACACCCACAGCCGGGATAAAAGCAGACTGACAACTTAAAGGTGTAAAAAAAAACAATTTAAAAAAAGACGGCAGGTCTTTTCCATACCAGCATCCATGATCAAGAACAACATCCCTATATCCATGACGACCGTCCCAACGCTGCTCGACTTCAGGAAATAGTTGAAGTCTCACCTCTTTAAAAGCAAAACAATACATCATAAAGCCTTAACCGTCCACAACCAAGCTTATTCTCCTCTTACATGCTGACTTTATGCTGGTTTTTAACCATGTACAGCACTCCGCTGCCTTATGGCTATTAGAAATCTCACATACATACATACAAGGCATTCCAGACCAGCAGCAGTGAAATGGACCCATAGCAACCAGCTTCAGTAATCACCTGTCTGACTCTTTAAACATCTCCAGACCTAATTACGCATGAAAGCCTCAGATGCAAATGCCTCAAAATCTACCCTTGACAAAAGGAAAATGAATAGACTAAACATGTGCTTTGCTCATAAAGCCACCCACCCACCCTCTATTCGTCACAACTGGACCTCATTTTAAGGCGTGTACGCCATTAAGGCAACTGCTGTGAGATCTATGAGTGTCCAATATGTTTCTGTGTAAAATACTGGTAAGGTTGCTCAAGTGGTTAATGCACTTGCAACTGAGACCTGTTTGTAATGAGCTGGTCACAGTCTTGGCTCATCATAAAAAAACATAAAAGACGAATGTGCCTTCTGCAGAACATTGAGTATAACCTGTACAATACAGTTACGAAGACACCGGGTGCCGGAATTAACAATTACAGACAATATTACTGCACCTATGTCCTCCTATTATGGGTTAAACCCCTCAAGATGGACTTGAGGTCCTGTTTAATTAATCTGAAATTCCTTACTGAATTCCCACTTCTATGAGATTTATTGTGCAGTTTGCCACCTGTTCTGAGCAGATGGCACCTGTGTACAAGGGGCCAGGTACAGAGCTGGGGGATTGGAGAGGGAGTGAGAAGGATAGAAGAGGGAAGGGGGGCGGGGGGATCTGACTGGTGAGGCGAGCACTGTATGCTCCACATGCGGCTGAAAAGGAGGTTGGGCAAGGACCAGGGCCAGTTTGCCCTGCTGCCCAATCCAAACTTGATTTTACCAGCCAGTAAACTCTGGTTCAGTGTTCTTGCGGCTGGGAATCTTGGTGTGGGTCCACGGGCCCACTTATAACTGAGAGGAGTGGAATTCAATCTGGGAATTCTGCTTTGCTCACCTCCGATCCGGGGATAAATGTCGATTTAGGTGCAGAAATGCCAGATGGCAAGAATTTACGATTCTGGGTGGTATAGCAGCACCTAAATCCGCCGATTATGAGTTAATCCCCATGGAACAGAGAGTAACTGTGTGGATCTGGTTTTTCGAGTTGAAAGTCAATGGGGATTAACCATCACATTTACTTGCTTTAATATTTATTCATGAAGTGTAATGCTTGCAAAAGTAAATTTGTTTAATTTGACTTTGCCGCATGCCCTGCCTACATTTTAAAACTGCATCAATACTAAATGGTTTCAAGGTACTAGGTTATAGTTCCATCCAATGGCAAGGATTGTCTTCCCTGTTATACAGCCATTTGGACAACTGTCCCAAAGTGAAAGAAAAATTGTAGTTATATAAATCAGGGAATCCAATTTCACTTTACTATTTGCCATAAAAATGCAGGTTTCTTTTTCTCAGACCTGGTAGAAACTCCCCAGACAATTTATATTATGACTTTAAAGCTTTTTTTCTTGATTAAATATGGTGTACAACTAAATTAGTATAAGGACCTCGGCAGTACATTAATTTTTGTAAACTTTTTCTTACCCGATAAACTGAGATAAAGACTGTCCTATCTATCACAGTCGGACCTGACTTTTTTTAGTAACGTCCTGTCGATTAAGGACTACAGTCTTCGAAGGGTCCAGTCAAATGTGTATACACAGACACTTGATTGATACTTTTAGGAAAGAATTGCATCCCTACATTTTATGCAAATTGAAACACTTCAATTTTTGATAGACTGAGTTTGTAAATTGAAAACTGTCTGTTCATTTAAAACATATTTACAGCTTGTGGTACAAAAAGTAATAGGGGTTGAGAGATAAAGCAACATATTGCCAGCGTAAACTAGGGTTTTTATATCCTAAATAGGGAGATATCCCAGCCATAGCAGGATCCTTTCTCAAATCTATAAGTAAGGCTTCTAAAACTAGATCAAAGAGAATTGGAGATAATAGACAGACCCGGCCAGTTCTATCACCCCTCAAGTGAAATTTAGAGGTTCACAGGCTGAACTATAATGACATAGTAAGAAAAAAACATTATATAACTAATCTGACAGAAATCTACATGCACCGGCTGTGTGTTCAATAAACAATAAAAAATCGTGCCGCCCATGAAAGGCCTATTAATGGAAACATGACAGCACTTGTATACCTGAGGGCAATGTATACATGATAAAAAGTTGTTTAAAGTCCAACTAGTTTATGTAGAGGGTAGGCCAACCTGAGCTGAAAACTGTAGTTTTATTTAGACTGAATGCCATCCAAGGTCTGGTAAAAATGACTTTGATTGCACAGCATCAGATGCAAGTGACTGAGAAGTAACTGTGGAGAACAGACAAAGATACAAAATAGCCTCACAAAGGCACTCGCCTGAAACCTGCAACATTGTCTTTTCTCATAATTTGTCCTGGAATATAAATTCTAAAGCACAGAACAGTAACAAGTTAGCTACTGCAACAGGTTACACAGTTTCAATCAGAAATATGCTACTTATAGCCACCACTCTAATCCTGCCATTCTTCAATAAAGTAATAACAATTTTAAGATATGTTGCACACGTTCTGGGAAGGATATGGCAACATTTATTCTTAAAGAGTCGAAGGGAAATTTTGATGACGTATTTAGTCTTTTTTCTGCTCACACTCCTTTGCAACTGCTAGAGATTATTGAAGGCTGCACAGTACACAGTTTCACAAAATATTTACAGGCGCCATGCTGCTTGTAAATTGCTGCAACAATATGAGCCACCCAGCTGCCACACATTTAAAACCAAACCAAACTGTTAGGGAGGGAAACACGGTAAAAACATTTTCCATTTTTTTTTAAATGTATCTTCACGCTTATTTCTAATTCTCTTAGACTACCTTGGTATCTATAAAAAATATAAAGTTCTCACTTGGCTAGATTCCTACTCTAGCAACGGTGGCGATGTGGGCAAGCATAAAAAGCGAATAACATAATGCATGCCCAATGAATGGGGTAGAAACTCTTAATCATGCCTTTTCTGAATGAAAATATTAGGACTTTGAACTATTAGGATTCTTGATTCTGCTAAAGAGGTGTAAAATATTATTGTGTAGGAACGTGTACATAATCTTGCCTGCACTGTAGTGACATCTGAGTTCAGATCTGCCCCAAAACAAACAAATAAGGCAATATGAAAATGTACATACTTTTGAGTAACAAATTAATTTACATGTGTTAGCACTTTGTTGTGGTGTATTGCATCAACATATGGGTTGCATTAAATGTATGCAGTATGAAATGCAAAACTTGACAAAGGGCCAGATTTAGACGTTGGTGGATGCCTTATTACTAGTACTGAAGGATATAATGCACGTGTAATAAGGCAGACGGGGCATCTGTCATGTTTGTGATGGAGTCACCTGTCCACCGAACTCTGAATCAGGTCCCAAATTCTAACCTCCACTCACTAAAGAGAACTGAAACAATATCTCAATTTCAGCCAAGTTCGAAATCTCATTAGGTTTCTCCATAAAATATACATTTTCAATTGGCCCCAAATTTTCGCTGTCACTGAATTACCCTCTGGTTCACCTCGCTGGCCAATTTCTAAATATTCAGCCCCTCACGACTAAACCCATGATGCATTAATTCCTGCAAGAGTCCATCTTTCCCTATGGTTAATCAAATCCTGTATTTGAAAAATGTGGTCACAAATAAAGGCACCAGTTCCTCTTGTACAGGAACAATTTTGCAGAAACACATATTTTGTTAAACAAACTGCTGTTAGCTTCTTGCTCAACACGTTTTTGGCAGCCACACTTGAAGTTGAAACCTATTTGGTGTGGCGCCAGGACTTACTGCACAGTGAACACGGGCGGGGTCAGTGAGCGAAGGAAGCAAAGGCAACCATTGGCCTCCAGCCATTGACCAATCAAAGCAACCTGCCCTGATTAGAAGGATTAGGGCGCTACGTCACGTGTGTAAAAGCAAGCACTGAAGTGGAAACCAGCTTTTTAGGAGCCTGAAATATGTTGGGAGCAGGAGAGGAAATGATCAAACTCATCACTGGGGGAATGTGGGAGAGAAAAGGCAGCGTGATTGGTCTCAGAGGAAGGAAGAACATTAAATCAGTCTAACCTCGCTCAACAATGTTATTTTAAAGAACAACTATACACTCCAGGAACTCCCCTTGGTCTTTAAAGCAATTTATAGCCAGGATTACTTGGCTCGCACTGCCAGCATTTTTAGTCTATATTTAATGCATTTGATTCCAGGGCCTCACAAGGAAACCAAAACACTAGCTCGGACAAAATCTGAGCTTTATGCGAGAATCTTAACAAAAAGCAATGCATTTTTGTGGTATATATATGTTATTTCCTCTCATCCTGCTCCACTGGAGTACTTGTGTATGAACAACACCTGCAAGAAAGAAGTATGGCACATATGAGCCACTGGTTGTACAAACCGAGAGGGATTACCAGCGGCGTATGCAGCACAAGGTCACCATATTCAGAATGCCTCGGAGAACCGAACTGGGTTAGTAGACAATGACCTCATAGTAGGTTTGAAATGCGCTAAAGTGTCTGACTAAGGACCAAGCCCTCCTGGGACAGTCTCCCCCTGGGGACCAGGAAAAACATTTACAGCAAAGAGAGAGAAAGACTATAAATAATCAGACGACCTCCTTCCTCTCCAAAGGAGGACAATCCATGAACAGTTATCAATCACATCAAATAACAAACCATGAGCCTCTTTCACTTGGAGATTGGTTGCCACAAATGTAATGCCACAGTGTGGGGTCTGAGTAAGTGTGCTATCTTACCCTGCAGTGACACTGCTTTTCCACTTTTTTTCACTTGTCCTGCCATCCTCTGTTTCTCAAACTTCAGTCAAAAGCTCCCAGGCATGTGGGACCTTCAATAATTCTAACTCCATGATAGGTGCAACTGAAGGCAGGAGGAAAATCTGAGAGACCTTTCCCCTACTAAAGTAATTCCTGGCTGCAAAACCTAAAGGTGTGATCAGAATCAAACCTATCTGAGACATTACCTTGCCAGTAGGAGCAGTGCTTAATTTGAGCCAGTGGTTTCCAGTGCTCGGCAGCTGCACTTAATTGTCCACCAGCACTTATGACAGTCGGCCAGATGGTGGTGCTGTTTTTCGAATTCAGAGATGAGCACAACAACAGTTGTTTATTAATTCAATATACATTCAAAATGAATAATACATGGTGCCCAAGCCATTCTTTAGGGTTTGGGGGGCCTGGAATAGCCTGAGTTGTCACATGTAATGAATCGCAGTTGTGTTGGTACAGTTATTGGCAGCGCTGGTTGGTAACCGGTGGAGAAAACTGGTGCGGCCTTTTGATGAGAGCCCTTGCACCTATATTTAAAAAAATTAAGCACCGAGTAAGAGGAACAAACTAGAGCAACACACACACATCTCTACACCCCAGAACTGTAGAATTCATTTTTTGCCTTTAGAACATAGCAAGGTCAAAGGTGATTTAAGGGTTCCCTTATCCTGTTCAGCCCAAACATTTCCTTTTTCGCTAGTCACTATATTGCTCCTAGTCATTGTGTATCCTGCTCAACCCCAGGTGAACAATGGCTGTACTATGAATAGCTCTGCTCTCAGACTAGTCCCTGGTGCAGATCGGTCCTGTAAGGGGCGGAGGACGTGACTCTTTAAGCAGTAGGGACATTCTCATTGGCTATTCTTCCAGGCCATATTTAGCTTCATGTCATTAGAGCAACAGTGCACCACTTCCCTCTTCCCTCTCTGTAAATGCTATAGGTGCACTTTTCTGGCCGCCATCTCTCCAGCAGAAAAGGTTCTGCAGGGAGTATGTCCGTACACTTGAATAGGGCACCTAATGGACTAAGCTGTCCCTAGGTGATGCACACCACTGCAAGAGTATTATTCTATTTCAGTGATAGTCAACGTATGGCCCGGGGGCCGCTTGCGGCACTCTTGACCTTAACATGCGGCCACCCTGGAGAACAGCAGCACGAGCTGATGTTTACTTGCTGAGCACAACTATTCTGAAAAAAATGTTAAATAAACGGGCAAGCATTTATTTGCAGGTTAAGTAACATTATTAAGTTACTAAGATGGTGTCCTGCACCACTTAACTTCAGGAACACCTTTATTTTGAAAGACATCTTGCAACAAATGTGTAAAAATAGGATTCAGTTTCTTCGAAATTGAAAAAAGTGTATTTTTTTTAACATGCAAAAGCATTTTACCAAACCACTGCATTGATAAGTATTTTTTTAAGTGATAGTTTTCAAACATGAATTTAGAAACATTCATGCCAAGTACGTTGTCATATGCACCCTCTGAGCGGTCTAGGGTTGCTAATATATGTGGACAACATTATAATCAAACACAGGAGAAGGTGTTGTACAGCACACATTCTAAACTCATGCATTTCAAGGTGGTCTTATATTCCATAATGAAGAAAAAGGAGGCACAGTGAAAAAACAATTGCCTAGGATTACACAGTTTGGTCAAGGGAAAAGATGGGATTGACCCCAGGTTTTCTGGTTTCATGTTGTACAATTCAGCCTCTAGATGTACATGCTGTACTTCCCCGGTGACCATCTTATACACAGTGGCGTCTCCCCACTGCTACAAAGGAAAAAAACAATGATAATAACTGTTATTTTCATTCTATTTTTCCTATGGACGTCAGTGGCTCCTGGGGCTGGGCAGCGCAGGGGAGGAAATGTTTGGTCCCCACAAGCCTGTATCACACAGCCTGGTGAGAAACTAGCAAAGCTTCCCTGTACCCGTCTGAGCGCCTAACCACGGCGCTAAGACCTATCACAACACTGTATTGCAGCATTGTGATTGGCTCAGGAGAGCCTGCTGCTGCTGCCAGCCGGGACTGGGACCGGAAGATGAAGAGGACGGAGGAGAGGCGGCCGTCTGTTTCAGGTAAGTCTTTTTTTATTTTTTTTCCCTCCCCCCCAATGCCGCCCCGCCCCAACACCGCCGTCCGGTAGCAGCTGCTAGCACTTATACAGTCCCTGACCCACCCAGACCCCCTACCTCCACCCTGCTGGCATCAGTGCAGCCCTCTGTCACATCACAGACCATACTTTTTGGCCCCTGGGCAAATGTTTGCCAGTACCCAGGCTCCATTTGATTAGTGAGGAAATCACCCATTCAAATACCAGTTCATCCGATTGGCACCTTTTCACATGAATGCTCTACACAGGTCCTGATTTCCAGTACTTTTACAAGCTCTCTCAGCAACTGCCGGCATTCAATCTCACCTAACAAGAGGAGTGGCAGCAAATCTCAACCAGTGAGAAGAGTACAACCTAGCAGCCACTCCCTCATCTAACAGGTAGCGATAACCCTCATCATAATATTTATAATCAATGCTATATAAAGTGCAAATTTTCTTTAGCAGTAAAATCAATCATTATTACTAAGTTCATGTTACTTATTGTATTGACCTCGTAACTATGACACGACCGGCCAGATTTGTAATCATCAGCACACGGTCACACAATGCTAATATTGTTTGCATGATACAATGAAGAATGTAGCACCATACATTTGAAGCTTTGTGTGGCAATGAGGAACAAGCACTGGCAAAGCCAATAGGTCACACATTTAAAACGTGAGTGCTGAGCTGTTGCCTTTGCCAGTGTTTGTCTATAAAGTATTGTTTAAAAAAAAGTAAAAGAAAAAAAGATTTCAAAACACCAGAAGAAAAGAAAACCCATATCTTCTAGTATCATCAAACTGAATTCAATGTTTTCATCAAACTGATTTCAATGTTTTCAATCATTACACATTACATGGTTTATTCTTGAAATACTTTTCACTTAGGAAACTTTGAACAGAATTTTAAAAGTATGAACTAAGTAAATAGAAATGCTTGCCAGGGCCTAAATTACTTGCCACTGAATTCAGCTATTTGCTCCTCTGTAGTAGCGCAGGAGCAGGTTTTTTGGAAAACAGGAGAAGTGTCATGCTAACTACACCTTCTACCTTAGGTGCCAGCTGAGTGAGTGCAGCAGACTGCCTTTCCCCCCACCATCAAATCCTTTGTGTACCAGAGTGTGTGCTTTCATGCAATATGTGGAATGCAGGAGATAAAAGAAAAACAACCCTTAAAGTCTGCTCTTCAGCCATAACTTAACAGAAATGTTCCTGCTGCTGTGTTTTAACAAATAAGCAAGGAGGGGTGAGGAGCAACACAGCACGTGGGTGTATTTTAGGGGTGTAACAGCAGATGAGGGAGTGAGCTATAAAACACATGGAGTACTGAATGAAAAAGAAAAAAGTCGTTCCCTAAATGTGAGCAGTGGAAGAATACAAGTGAGCCAATCAAAAGGATAGCATAGGAGCTAAGCTCTGGGGAGGGACGAACACAAGAAGAGGAACTGGAGCTATCTGAAAAAAAGCAAGCAAATGAGAATGACAATAAAGGTAAACTATGGCAAGCAATGAGGGGGTTGTTAGCCCACTGTAAGCTCACAATATCTTGTCTAGTAATGTATTTCGCAACCAGACAGCGTTGATGTCAGGAAGGTGAAACAAAAAATGGAGCACACATACACAGTGAGGTGAATTCCAAACAAGTGCAGCTTTCGTATGGACAGCACTATGTCTTGTTGCAAATGCCACAATGATCTCAAAGTTGACTAGAGCATGACAACTTAGGAGAAGCTTACATAACTAACTTGTGAAGGGAATAGAAAAACAATGGGTACCCACTGAAAGAAAACACGCCTGGCTCCCTTGCAAACAGACCCGCCATAGCCGAGCATGCCCATGAAGTTGCTGTGTAGGAAACAGACATCAGATCATCCAAAAATACAGTGCATTCATTTAATTGGTGAACTGGGCAGAACAAGAACAAGAACAAGTATTTCAACCCAAGTGTAGATGCCTTTTCTTTTTTATGTTGATGAAATAACCACAACAGACACATATGATTTACTACAAGTTGTCATGCTGCCAAGGAAATTTTTGCAGCTTGCCTTCGGCTCAGTCCTTTAACACTGAAGCGGGCATTTGATGGCCGGTATAGCCCACTATGGTAGTGTTTTCTTTAGGAACATAGATCCTGAAAGATCTAACAATATTTTGAGTACATTTCTTTTGCTCAAAATATTCATGTACAACACAACCAATGAGGAAATTTTCAAAACATGTCTTCCTGGTATACCATAAGAATTATCAGGTGCTCATTTTTGCTCTATAAGCAGTGGAGTATTAAACTCGGGAAAAATGTACATCAAATGGAATATTATGTGTACTGTGACCACTTTTATGAGCACTGCAAAATGTTTAGTGCCAAAGAAAACTCGCCTTAGGGTTGTTGTTGGTACAGCTTGAATACATTTGGTGCCTTTAATTCAACTGTGGGTTCTAAAATACGCGAAAATGATATTACCATGAAAAATGGCAGTTAAAACCACACAATTCTTTCTGGTTGTCACTACACCAAACTGTCGAGATCAGGTTTGCACATTTCTTGTACCTCTCCAATCATTTTTTGAGAATCTAATGACTATTTTTCGTATAACGGATATTTGCAATAAAAACAATATACTAAATCTGTACCGGAGTTTGCTGGTGTTCACCTTTGCCAATCACTATTTGGGGACCAGCACACATTTTTACCTGTGGATTGAGGGTTTACTGTGGCAATTAATCATCTGATATATTTCTGGCACCTGATGAAGGCCAACCCTCTTGATTCACATTGCCACGCGAGGGATATGTGACTCTCAAGGTGAAAGACTGCAAGGCTTGTGGTGCTTACTCCGCCTCACCTTTCTCCCATTGGCTGATGACGGTCAGAGGGGCTGGCCATTCTTTCTGTAAATGCTGAGTCCCACGCATGCCCTCAGCAGGCAGCCTTCCACTGGTTCATCAAATTACCTATGCCACTCTTTAAAGCATGGCTGGACTGAGGACAGAAACCAGCCCTGGCAAGCAGCGCGACCAGCCCTTTAGAGAGGGGTGCGCGTGGGAAGCATCACTCGAACTGCACCGCTGCCACTTTTGTTACAGGGGGCCGATATTGCAGCACTGCTGCAAAACCAGCCTCTCGCAATAAAACCGGCCCCCACGGGGCCAAAACTGGCCCCCACCCTTCCGTCTCACAGGAAAAAAGCCCGGTGCCCACTACTGTAGTCCGGCCCTGCTTTAAAGTGGTGCATCAATGTCGAGGCTGTACACTCTGGCACGCAGTGCAACTCTGCTCCGGCAGCTTTGCTAGGCACCGACACAGCAGGCCCTAACAGAGCATAGCAGCCTCAAATGTGGCATGACCCTGTTGCATTTGTCTGACTTGCCCTTTTGCCGACAGTCCTGCTTTGACTGCTCAGCCTGGGTCCATCTGAGTGCTGCTGGTTACACTTGTCCCATACCACTTGCAGCAGAGTTTGCACTGCGTAGCTCAACGCAGCTTTGTACTCATGCCCAGCACCACAACGGCATGGCAGGCATTACAGGCAGCCTGACCCATGGCAAGACAAGGATATATAAGTAAGGTTGAGACAGAAATAATAATAAAGCATCAATAGCCTAATTGTCAGCCTACAGTACCAATCAGCGCCTGGATACCCTCACAGGTGACAAGCAGCGCTCTACCAATCCACCTTACACTACATTGCAGTGTTCTTTCAGATGCTCTTTGTTAGGGGTCTGAGTGGAAAAACAACCTGCTGTTTCCTACCTAGCAATGAATTACATATCCAACGCAGTCAGCCAGCCATGGGGTTTTAGCCACCAGAACACATTCTAGTTTCCGTAGTTTCAAAAACCTAGCATACAAAGTGTTTAATTAAAAAGCCAGAACTGACTGAAAGTGTCACACATGACGGGTACCACTTGCCAGCTAGACAAGAACTTAACCCTGAACATGAGATTACAAGTCTGTGTTAGACCCACCTTCCTAGCCCCTCCCTTTCACTGATGGGCACAATCCAAAGATACGCCGATGAATAAAGGCCCGGCTTAGATACAACACTCCATTCTCCCAGTGTGGCATCTCCTATGGCCATCAAGAGGCATCTCCTGTAGAGATCTGTGTGCAACCATCAGATAACTCAGTCCAGTGGTGGAGGGCAGATCCTTCCTTGGGTTTTTCCAAAGTTGATTACATTATTATTGACAGTATTAGGAAGCAACAGGACTCTGACTGACACTTAGATGTATTGACAAATGAGCAACCGTAGTGATCTGCAACCCATGCATTTAGCCGTGTAGATGGCCAGCTAGTAATGAAAATACTGAGCACTGGCACTAACTTACTTACAAATTAAGCACTTAATATAAGTTGTATTTATTATTTATTAGGGTCATTGAACCTACCAATTTGAGACAAGAAGACCAAGGAACAACAGTCCAGTCAAATTGCGCTGCTGAAATAAATTAGTTTTTATACTGGAGGCACCAGGCCAACAGAAACTCGGAACTGGGAACAATAAAAGGTCAACACGCAAGTGTCCATGGCATGCAGCGAAAGGGATAAGCTAAGCTTGAATATATTTGAGGATGACATACACCACCATTGGTAGATCCATAGCAGAATCAAACCCCATCGTGCAGATCCTGGGAAACATCTTCACTGGCAATATCTGATTTAAAATCATGACATCGAAAAAGCTCAGACCACCACTCCATTAAGGGAGGCGGCCCTTGCTACATCATTTATGAGCAATTACCAAGCTGGCAATATCTAACGCTTACATTATTTATCACGATGTTGTGAAGTAACACCAAGCATTATCATCAGTCCATCAAGAGTGATAATCTGGGCAAGCATACAAGTAAGAGGTGGCAATGTCAGGCCAATAGCCATGACAAGAAATAAACATGCTAGCAGAGGCACATCTGGGATATTCCCACAGTGGTGGTTGGCATGGATCGGGGAGGGGGAATGGGAATGGGAATGTAAAAATGTAAAACCCACTTACCTTATTGCCACATCCCGCATCTCTGCTCCAACTCTCCTCCGTGTCGGAACAGGATACCAGGAAGCACACCCAGGCTCCCCTGACCAATGACAATGTTGCAATGCAGCTTTGTAATTGGTCTGAGTGCAGTGATTCTGCGCACAGACAGGGATTGGGGGCCTAGGCATGTTCTCCACCCAGGCTGTAATGCAGCCTGGATGGGAAACATGGATTTACCAATTTACCAATGTTTTGTGGCCTTCACCCGGAAACCCACTGATCCCAGCCACTATGGCACTAGAACCCGATTTATTAACCTTATAAAAAAAATAGTGTGACATGTTTCATAATGTCCAACATTTTCTCTGATCTAAACCATGGAGGTGAATAAATGCAAGGTATTCCTAGAGAGTGGCAAAGTCCAGCTTGGCATTTTGGCCCTTGTACAGGTAAACAATAACATTCCTTAAAGACACGTCGAATTTGCTTAATGTCAGAGACACATAGAAAAGTCTGTGCCCTCTCAGAACTTATGCTAGTAGAGAGTTGGACATTTCTAGGTGAGTTCACGAAGGAATGTATGAGTATGTGAAGTAGTACCACACAAAAACTACTTTGCGTCTTCGTAAATGCCTTTGTAAATTGTCTCCCAAACTACACAAGCCGAAGCTGAGCCTTGGCTGGCTTCCAAAATGTATGCAACCTTGTTTTTTAGGTATACAAAGCATAAAAGAATACTCAATTTTTCTAACAATGATCATTCAAAAAGTGCATTTCCAGAGTCGTCCCATAAAACATCACCCGGAAACAGTTGCTCGGGGAAGATTCTGAAACAATGGTTTTGCAAATAGTAGATTCAAAATTAGCTGACCACAGCTGTGAAACGAAAAATAGAGCAATACAAGAATATTAATAATGTGGAGAATTGAAGACAGCATACGCCCTTGCATAATGATTCATATACATCCAAACATCTAACAGGCCTAATGAATGCGCTTGTTGAAGAGTCGCATGTGTGATCTTGTTCATTCAGCCCCAGTGATATTGAATTGAAGTCCCAATAAGAATATTGCCACCAATCGCACTAGAATCACCCAATACAGCCAAAGGCCTGGACACTCCATTAGTCATTTAACACTAAAATAGTGCTTAATGAGTGGTAAAAAGTGAAACAGTCGCAATTAGGCCCATAACTGAGAAGAGTTGATGCAAAAGTGGACCTTATGTAACCGTCTTAGCTGGGTAATTCTGATTTGACTATTATACATTAATATACTGACATCACAACTCGATTTTTGTCTGTGATGTATCAAGAAACTGATCAGTGCCCCCTTATATAAAATATACATAATCTTTCCTTGTACGCAACATGCGTTTTAAAGGCATGCTATGTCTGGGCACAACAGCTTAACTTCATACCAAACTTAGAACTATGTATGTTTGGCTCATTAATGTACCAGCTGTCGATTTTTAAAGGTACCAAAATTTGGGCTTTCGTTAATGACACAGGATTTTGATTATGCAGATGTAACTTGACGGTGACCTGACATTCATGGTTAAATGAGGATTAAATGAAGCTGTGAGTCTAGGAATGCTACCATTTTTGTTTCCATTGTGCCAACCTCACCACCCATTAACCTCACCCAAAAGCCAATTCTATCAGCCCTCCTACCCCCACACTGAATCTCCCTTCACTGGGGGCTTCCCTTTCCCCTCAAGCTGTCAACAGCCCGTGTCTCCTGAGGTCCAAGAATACAGCCTCCATTCACTAAAATTTGCTTTAAAACAATGATTACAAAGGCAATACTGCCAAATAAATGACAACAATATTACCACACACCCTGTAAGGTGTGAACCTGCCCACTAGCTATGACAACATAGACAAAGTGACCGGGGCTCCCACTGTGGACAGGAAAATAGACTATGCCAAGTTAGCTGTAAATATACGACAAAGCCCCAAGGGTCAATGTGCTTAAAATATAACTATGAGAAGGTGATTACAGCTTGAAGTATGAGCTGAGAGAGCACCACCTTACCAGCCACCATCACAGCATTTAACTGTCTCAGCTCCACTCTTAGTTTGAGATGGAGACATCTTTTCCATCTGCAGGCCGTTTTTAAAGTGGAGGTTCACCAGTTTCCAGGGTGTTGCTTGGTCAGCCAGATTGGGGGGGGGGGGGGGGGGGGGGAGCTTCAAGTTTACCAACAATCACGCTGGCATATCATGATAAAATATATTATTTGAAAAGCAGAGAAGGAACGGGCTTAAGGAATAGTGGAAACCGACAGCAGTGAGGACTGTTAGAGTTGGTTAAAAAGACAATATGTTGTCAAATAACCAAAAGTTTTAAGAACTTCAAAACAGAGAGGAGAGAGAGTGTGTGCGCGTATGTTTTTGTCTGTGTGTGCATGTAAAAATCCTAGGTGAAATCCCACAGCCACCTCACCGTACCCGACTGAAAGCATCTGTACCCAACTATTTACCAGGATACTAGGATACATTTATTAGGGGCAGAAGCTACACCCATGCCAGTTTCAGTGACTTTGGCACAGACATGGGGGAAGAGCTTCCTTGTTGGAATGCATAACAGATATCCACCTTGGTTGGGAAACAACACACTGAGTAGTGACAACTGGAACCCGTCAGGTGTCTGCTGAGCGCCATTCATGTAAGGACTGGAAAAATGCAACAGCTGATCAAAAAAGATACTGTGGCCCTGAGAGATGCAAGAGTAGTAACAAAGACAGATAAAGATTTAGACCGTGGAGTTGTGTGGTTCCCCCTTAGCCAGATGGGGACATCCTCGGAGCCACCAACCAGCAAAATGAGAAGTGTATTGAGCAGAGCTGTGGTAGCACCCCATGATGATGCTCTCTCCATCACCGCAACTGAGGTTTTGCATTGACCTGTCTGGGAAGCTGGACTCCATGGTGCCCTTGTAATATGCTTGGTATCACCTTTTGGGCAGCCATTATAATGTTCACACCTGTAGTCTCCTGCACAGTTTTTTGCGGAGTGTTCTGCATTCCACTCCCACCTTAAAATGGAATCATGTTCACAGACGATACCAGTATAAAAATATATATGCCTATTGGCTATTGGTCAACCATCACTATCCTCTCAATCCGCAAACACACTAACGTTGCACACTTTACTCATATACTAACTGTTGGGTCTGTAAGAAGCACTTGTAGTGAAACGAAATAGATAAAAAATCTGAATTTTAATAATCAATATAAATTCATCACTGATGTACTATATAAAACATAATAAATCATACACATAAAGACACTTCAAAAACAACAGGCGTCGACGCCTGTTGTTTTTGAAGTGTCAAATTTGGTACAGTTAGGGAAAGACAGGGATCAGTAACTTTTGTCTGACGCTGCCTTCAGCAAATCCAAATTGACAGATGTATGACACATTGTTTGTCTATTACTGTTCTCCTTTTCATGGCATTGAATATATTTTGAAATCATTGTGATAAAGTGTGTGTTGCTTTTATCATTTTAAACTGTATACGATCTTTATGTGTATGATTTATTATGTTTTATATAGTACATCAGTGATGAATTTATATTGATTATTAAAATTCAGATTTTTTATCTATTTCGTTTCACTACAAGTGCTTCTTACAGACCCAACAGTTAGTATATGAGTAAAGTGTGCAACGTTAGTGTGTTTGCGGATTGAGAGGATAGTGATGGTTGACCAATAGCCAATAGGCATATATATTTTTATACTTGTATTTCTGGGTACTCCAGCCTTTGGCTTCAAGAGTCCCCTCTCCTTGTTTTCAAGGTTCTTAGCACAGACGATACCGACATATTTACGGAGTGTGCTTCCTTCACAAGCCCCTGGGCTCTGATCCAGCCACTTGCTCAATCAGCTTTCATTCCCATGGTAATCATGTTCTTCTTTAAGCCGGTAGTGCTGTTCAGAGTGGAGGATACCGTTATGGTCAGGGTGCCAAACACTCGCTGCAGCAGTCTTACGTGCAAAGGTCACCCCTGCCCTACCGCTCTCGGTACATCGTTGGGCGACTCAGTGAAGACCAGAGTCAGCGAAGAAACATTTGCAACTCTGCAGTGACATGTAGGCTTGTGCCCTTGGTTTACCTTCTAGGCTTCTCTCAATGTTCATTTGTGTATCCCCTTCCCCTTAATCTCTCAGTGCGCCTGCTCAGTATCATCATCCCCCCATTTATGGCATATTTGTGGCCGGAGTACAGGAAGTTCAGCATCGCGAAAACTGACAGGAGAGACACCACAGACATCAACCTGGAGGTGACTGTCAGCCAAGCAGCAAAGTAAAAAAAAAGCATTGAGTGGTCTTTCTCAAGGCAGGTAAGTCCATTACTAACAGGAGTGATTGAGCCGGTTGTGCATTTGAGCCACACAAAAGGGGAGGCCAGTTTCCCCGCTGCAGCTCTGTCAGCACATTGGAACATTGCCACCATCTTCGCGCCAATATAAGATGTCTTAGGAAAAACGCTTCTGTATCTTTTGCTATATTACTAGTCATCATAGGGAAAAGACTGTACAAGACATTTTCATCTCAGGTAACCACTGGTTTGTAAATATAAATAATTGTGGGGCAATAAACAAGTAGCCAAATGTGTAAGTAAGATAACATGACTCAAGGCTGTAGTAGAAGTAGCCATCTAAGGCAGTCATAAACGAAAATCTCTGAAATCTGGTTTCTTTTATTTATCTCTGAATTGCCTCCCAGTTTCCAAGTAAAAGAAATAAGTTACTTATCTTTGCAAGGCACATCCCACATGCCCACTACTGGTAAATAGTTTACAGAAATGAGAAATTGAAGTAGATGTAAATCCCTTTGCTGAAGTGCTCAGAGAATAAAAATAAAGCATCCACTTCTAAACTGCAAGATTGGCCAGGTCAAGAAAGATGTAATCTGGATTGCAAGACTCATATGAATGTTCTTGCACACGCCAAGAGTGCAGAAATTCAATGATATGCACCATATAGCTCCTCCTATTGAAGAAATATATACGTTTCTTGTTCATACCTTTCTGCCATGTCGGTGACTGGTACACATCACAAGCGTGCAATCTGTGATTCCTCCATCATGAACAAAAATTTGTCCTGGAATAGAATGTTTGGGAAAATGCAAGAATTGCTGGTTGATGGCCAAGATTGCTCCCAAAACATACGGTAGATAATGTTTTCGACACACCAGCTACTGCTGCACGTGTGATATGAGAGTGCCTGACATAGTCAGTTACTGTACGGCCAGCCATTAAGTATGTGCATATATTAGATGTAACATAACTGTGGTTAAAGTGCTGCAATGTAAAATGACAGTCACCCTACAGAATGTGATGAGGGGGCCCTGAATATCCCATATCTCAAAGATACTCATTGGTCTTGGGCTGAAGGAGGGCCTCAGAGTGGATGGAGCCCCGTGCAGTACAGGGGCCTGTGTTGCGCACTTGCATTGCTGTCACTGGGTACCTGTAAGTGTTTCTAAGACTGAACATTGCTTGATGGTTTCCTCTAGTAATTCAAATACTGCTGATCATAATGTGTGTTTTTTCTCTCTCTGCTTCCTTTTTTAGGTTCATGTCTTGTCATATCGGTCAATTTGTGTCTTTGTTGAAATACACACACCTCTAGTAGCCCTGTGGGATTTTCTTGTGTATCCAGTTGCTTTTGTATATGAACCGAGGGCCCATACTGTACCCTTTGCAAAGGTTGAGGTATGCACGCATTGAGGTTTCATTGCCCATGCTAATGCGGTTTTGAGCGACGTCTTAGGTTCACACAACTATCTCTTTGAAGTGGTATGCCTAGTCACTCGGTGTGCCTACGTTATGTGATAGTCACATCGCTTTAAGTCTGGGTGGATGCTAATTTCACTGTGTTATGTCACCGGTTACAACTGCACAGTACAAAACACTAATAAAAACTCAGGGACAATGACTTAGCTGGCTAGGATGGTGGCTGCCTGCTTGATTCCGCATACACTTAGTGTTTTATGTGACTCAGCAGTTTCGTCAGGGTCACAGACTTAGACGTAATTTTCTATTAATACTTTTGGGCTTTGCGTGCTATCTTATGCCAGACAGTGGAAGCGCGCCAAGAGCCTTTGGTGATATTATTTGCAGTGAGTGAGAGTCTTTGCATGTTTGGGAGGTTAGACTGTCTGGGCATTATTAAAAGCTGGTTGTATGACGGAACCCTGTAGACATTTACCCCGCACATCTTTTCAATACAGTCACTATCACTCCTGCGACGTTACCACGTGTTACTTTAGCACACAATTCGTTACAACAACTTGCTTTAGGGGCGCTGGAGTTTGGAATAGTATAAATTACTATTCCAACTCCAATTCCACACAACAGTAGGTAAGGTGTTGGATTTAAAAACCCAACAACATCCCCCCTACAGCAAGTCGTTGTAACGATTTACGTGGTAAAGTAACGCTTGGTAACGTCACATGCAGGGTACTGACTTTATTGAACAGGCTGGTTGTTGTAAAGACTGTGGGATACAGGATGTTTCCCTTAAAAGCAATGGCCATGGATCTGTCCGGAATCAAAAGTTTCGAGTTTGATTCCTAACATTCCCATGCGCGGGGTCGTGGCCAAGCTGGCGACCGAGATGGCCGCTCGGCTCTGAAGCTCCGTCCGGCCATCCAGCAAATTCGAGTGTTCCTGCAGCTAAATTTAACATCAGGGACTCACCGCGATGCCATGGAAGCCTGAGCTGATGCTGCACCCTCCGTTCCTACAGCGGAGCCGATGTGTGACCTGTGGAGGCTGAACGAGGGATCGGGGTTCTCGGCGCAATTCCGACATCGCGGGCCCGTCTCATCCGGAACGAGCCTCCCTTGACATGACCCGTCTGTGCCCGGAGCATTGAGCAGCGCTTGTGCTGGTGAGCTGCGCAGCACCCACCTCGAGCGCTATGCCCACGCGGCACTGGCTAATCTCCACTGCCTATGTTGTCGGCGCCTGACATTGCTCGTCCCACCTTCGGAGCGGGGCCTGCGGGTAGAGGGGGGCGGCAGCTGATCCGGGCGTTCCCCAAGCCCATGTGAATTGCAGTGCTGCTGGACCCATGGAGGGGAGAGTTTCGGTGCGCAGCAACAGGAGTTCAAGGGACCTTACCCTTCAGTCTGTCCTGACCCCCCCGCCTGCAGCTTAATACTGAACTACTGGCAGGTACTTCCACAATATATCCTTCCACGCAGGAGTTCCTTCGGCTAGTGGCGGGCAGGGCGAAACCAACAGGGTGTTTTAAACCATCCCCGCTATTGGTTCTCCGGGGGTGGATCTGCAGTGTACGCCCGTTCTGCCTGCATTAATAATTGCTGCCATCTCCAGAACATTATTGTCTGCCACTGCAAGATCCAGGTGAGCCTCTTCCCCGCATCGACCACGTCACGACCCCATTGCCACTCGGTGGGTGGTTGCTGGGGAGGGCGCCCTCTCATTCCTCTCTGTCACGCGGTGCCTGCGCTGCTGGCTTTGTGTAAGTGGGTTTGCTTGGGCCGCTGCCAATCCTCGTGACATTTGATACCCACCTTATAAACCGCTCTGGAGATTGGCCGGCTAGGATGGCTGTTCCCCATTAGTCCTGCACGTGGCGTTAACGAGGTCCAGCATATCGCCGGTTGGCCTGCTAGTATCATTGGAGCGTTATCACGCTGACCTCCCTAACTGTGCATCCCGCTGACTGCGATTGCTCTGCTCTTCGCGGCATGGGCCGCAAAGATCCCAGACAAAGAACGCTACCCTTTGAGAAAGTTACAGACTTTAACCCTCCTCGCGGCTCGAACATGGCAGAGGCGGCGCAGAGCCTGGGCTCTGAGGGCAGACCAGGAGCCCACATCAATTCCTTGCTGCAAGAGATGCGCGCTGGTTTTAAGGCATTAGATAGCCGCTTTAACTCTCTTGATAAATCCCTGGCCAGCCTGGGTGCCAAAGTCCAAGTACATGACAGGCGACTGGATGTGGCGGAGGCACGCATTTCTGACATTGAGGACGGGACTGCTCAATCTGTCAAGTGATTAAACCGCATGGAACGCATGCTGAAGGAGGTCGCTGTCAAGAACGAGGATTTGGAGGTGCACAGTCACCGGAATAACGTAAGCATTCTTGGGGTCCCAGAATCGACTCCCACTGGCCGCATCGACCGGTTTGTTGAAACTCTGTTACTAGACCTATTTGGCAAGGAGGCTTTCACTAGTGGCTTTGTGATAGAGCGGGCACATAGGTTGCTAGGCCCTCGTCCTAACCCCGGTCTCCCTCCCAGACCTATTGTGGCGCGAGTTCTGAATTTCCGAGACAGAGACACTATACTACGGCTAGCGAGGGAGAAAGGTGACGTGGATTGGCAGGGTTCCAAACTGTCTTTCTATCCGGATTTCACTACCATGGTCCAAGAGGTGAGACGGAAATTCAGTGGTGTCAAGGCTACTTTGAGAAATCTGGGTCTTCGATATGGTATGCTATATCCAGCCAGGCTAAAGGTGGATGTGGATGGCAGGGCCCGCATCTTCGAAAACCCAACAGAGGCGGAGGAATTCTGTCTGTCTACAAGCAAAAGAACAATTCCACGGTCGGACTGGAATCCGGCTCCTCTCCACCGTACAGTGGTTCAGACGCGAGTGCGGAGCTCCTTTCCAGTGCTGGCACGGGATGACTGAGACTTTTTTTTAACTGTAGTCATTTTAGTCGAATGGATACAGGAACACATTAATTAATTTACATTGATTTTGTATTATGCTGGAGACAGGCTGGGGCGTTGCCACCCCCCTTGGTGTATCCTTTGAAAATGGTTCTGCTAACTTTGGGGTACTGTTTTATTGAAATGTTGATTCAACGTACAACTCTTTGGTACTTCACGTTCACTATTATTGGGGAGGTGGCCTTACCCTCGAGGGGGCATGGCTGGGTGGGGGCTGGTGGGTGGGGAAAGGTTTTTATTTATCACTTGTGTGTCGTACACTTAACGTATACGTGGATGAACACTACCGATAATGATGGATTGTCTATTTTATTTGAAATGTTTTGTCAATCAGATGGCCAAGTTTGGTAACGTAGAGGGTCCTTCGTCCCTTACCCTACTCTCGTGGAATGTGAGGGGTTTAAATGATACTCGTAAGCGGAGACAGGTCCTTCATTATCTATTGAGGCACAAGGTAGACATTGCTTACTTACAGGAAACACATCTTCCCAAGTCAGACAGGGCGCACTTCGGAACTAATTGGGGCCCTCATAGATACTTCGCAAACTACAGCAACTATGCTAGCGGCACAGCCATTTTGATACACAACAGGGTTCCGTTCTGCCTCAAATCCACTCTCCTAGACAATGAGGGAAGGTATTTAGCAGTGTCAGGGTCTATCTATGGTAGAGACATCACATTAGTATGCATATACGCCCCCAACTCGGATGATCCAGACTTCTTTCACACTGTGGCGGCACAGTTGAGTAAATTAGATCCGCTTTCTGTGATCATGGGCGGTGACTTGAATCTACTCCCTGACCCCATTGCCGACAGCACCTCCACAGCGCATGACTCTAAACCACGGGCACGCCAGGTGCTCCTTGAGCTTTGCGGCCGATACACCCTACTGGATGTTTGGCGGAAACGGAATCCCTCCAATACAGAATACACACATTATTCAGGCCAATATAACACATGGACAAGGATCGAATTGTGACTTACATCACCAGACATATCTGGCTGGTGTTCCTTAATTAAAACACTCCCCAGAACTTATTCAGACACCTCCCCAGTTACGATGCTTCTTTTGTTCCCCCGCCCTGAGGGTTTTGAGCGACAGTGGCGGTTTCCTAGCCGCGCCTTACAAGATGAAGTCTTTAGGGCTGAAATTCTAGAGGCTAATGAGGACTATTTCACGTTAAACACAGGTTCGGTGGACACATGGGTTGTGCTGTGGGAGGGTTTCAAAGCGCTCCTCAGGGGCACATGCATTGCTAAACACGCCGGGGTAGTCAAAGACCTACGCAACACGTTAACGCAACTGGAGCAAGACCTAAAGGCGTTAGATGCGGCATCCACACATCAAGCCCCACCAGTAAATGGGAATAGACGAGCAGTACTATTGGAGGAATACAGGGAAACAGCGGACAGGGAAATTTTATTCTTGGGGAAATACCAGACAGTTAGACGTTATGGGGAGGGGGAACGCCCGGGGAGAGTACTGGCTCAATTGCTAAGATCGCCTTACCACAAATCTTATATTACCGCACTGACGACCCCCAATTCTCAGATCCACACCTCTACTAAAGACTTTCAGGGTAGCTTTTTAGAATTTTTTTCAAATTTATATAAGTCCACCCTTGGAGATGATTCTGTTGCACAAGAGAACTATTTCAACAAAATTGCATTAATCTATTTGGAAAAACACATGCAGGATTTCCTGGCTGAACCCATATCGGTCGCAGATGTGCTGCTAGCCATTGATACTATTCGGGGCTCCTCGGCGCCCGGATTTGATGGGTTTACGGGGGAATTCTACAAAACATATAAAGACATATTAGCCCCTAAACTAATTTAAGTATATGCTGAAGCTTTAAAAAAGCAGATCCTCCCCCCCCCCACTCTACAAGAGGCTGTAATAATATTACTTCCCAAGCCGGGCAAGGACCCCACACAATGTGGTTCTTATCGCCCGCTATCCCTCCTAAATTTGGACTATAACATTTTGGCAAAGGTCCTATCAAACAAGTTGTCCCAACTGATGGAATTTCTAATCTCCCCGGCCCAATCTGGTTTTGTGCACCATCGCTCCACCTCCCTTAATCTCCGCACGTTGCTCTCAGTCATTCATAGGATTAACCCCGACACGCCAGCGGCTGCTGTATTATTAGACACAGAGAAGGCATTTGATTCCTTGGAATGGCCCTTTTTCCTATCCATAATGTGCCGTATGGGAATGCCCATGGGTTTTATTGCCACGACAATTCTACTGTATTCTAAACCTACTGCCCGATTGCACTTAAATGGCACACTTTCCACCCCTTTCCAGCTTGCGCGTGGTACGAGGCAAGGATGCCCTCTTTCCCCATTATTGTTTATCTTGGCAATGGACCCGCTAGTTCGACACTTCCAGGAGAAGCACTTACACAGAGGGCTGCAATTCAAAACTGGCCCCCTTTTGATAACACTACGCGGATGATACAATACTTTACGTCAGACATCCAAAAGATAACCTACATGAATTGATGAGGGAATTTATTAGATTTGGCCGCTTTTCTGGATTGGGCATTAATTGGCACGAATCAGTCCTATTCCCATTAACGAGCAGTACGAAACCCAGGGCCCTTTAGTTCCCCCTAGAATGGTGCACCGACTCAGTGAGATATTTAGGCATACATATACACCTGGACACAACTCAAATATTGAGCCTCAATTATGGGCGGGCGGTGGACGCATTAACCACTAGAGAAATTACTTTGACTCCCCCTGTCCCTGGCTGGACGTGT
Organism: Triturus cristatus; assembly: GCF_964204655.1. Taxonomy (NCBI): domain Eukaryota; kingdom Metazoa; phylum Chordata; class Amphibia; order Caudata; family Salamandridae; genus Triturus; species Triturus cristatus. The sequence goes on from NC_140581.1 coordinate 832,287,047, forward strand.
GGCCATAATACAGATGATTGTTCTTCCTAAGTTTTTCTATTATTTCAATAACATACCTATACCACTCAACAACCGATTTTTTAACACACTTAATTCCCTTCTTAGCCGCTTGGTATGGGGTGGTGGGCAGGCACGGGTTTGTTGGGCTGTCCTTACATTACCATATATAAGAGGGGGTTATGGTGTTCCAGACTTCCAGATTTATTATTTAGTGGCACAATGCAGTTATGCCTTCGCCTGGTATCATCCGGATGCCAGGATTCCCTATCTGAAGCCAGAGGCAGATCTTGTACTTCCAGAGCGCCTATCGTTGCTCCTCCCCATAGGATTCCCTAGAGATCCACAGGACATACAAACCGTCTCCACCACGTGCTGGGCGTGGCGTAAATTGTGTCGGATCACTGGTACAGAGAGGCTATATTCCTCCGCCCTCCCTGTCGTAAATCCGCGTTTGCTCCCCATAATGGACGAAAGACTGGTACAGCGCACCCTGACGTGGTTTGCTTTGAAGAGGTTGGGCGACCTATATGCGGATGGTCACATTTTCTCCTCCTCAGAAGACACTCGACTTATCTCCAGTAGCGTTATGGACAAATTTGTCATGGGCCATATCCGTTCCTCACTTCGAGACACTTTTCTGACGTTCCCACTAGAGACAGTTTCCTTTTCCCCACTGACGTTGACAATAGACGGCGTGAATAGTTCGCACCTGATCTCCAAACTTTATAAGGCATGTGCCCTACTGAAGCCTTTACGAGACGATAAAACTCGTAGTGCATGGGAGAGAGACTTGGGAACTACCATCACTGATGACCAATGGGCTTACTGTTGCTCGGTTACACATGATGTCTCCCTGAATAGCAGGTACAAACTGCTACATTTCAAATTTCTGCGCCGTATCTACTTCACCCCAGCCCTATCTCACAAAATAGACCCAACCAGGCCGCACATGTCACAAATGCTCTGCGCCGCACGCAGACTTTGCTCACCTATCCTGGACATACCGTAACTTGCAAAGTTATTGGGAACAGATTTATCACACGTTAAGCCTGATGTTACACATTCCACTGGCCCCAATTCCAGAACTGGCACTATTAGGATATACATTTACAATCCCCAAAAAGGACCGCAGGTTTGCGTCACTTGGCCTCTTATTAGCCAAGAGAGAAGTGGCCATCTACTGGGGGTGGAAGGCTTCCCCAGATGTGGAATAACCCCTGAGGGGGTAGGGTGAACGCATATTTACACTGTTTGGATTTTTATGTTTGTTAATCAATAAATAATGCAATTAAATGGTGTTTGCATGGAGAGGTAATGCTCAGATGATGCCTCCTTGTTGTTCCATAATGGGGGGGATTGGCCAGAGGGAGCCTTGCATACTGTACGAATATTATTGCAAATGCCTATTTTTATATGGTAACTGGTTGAATATACTTGTGCATGATACAAGACACAATCTCGGTATGTTGTGACAATTGATGACCACGGACGATGTACGAATATGTAACTGTGATTCTTTTGTAAGATGCACATGGAAAAATAAAGTTTAACAAAAAACAAAAAACATTCCCATGTGCGACTTTGGCAATCTCACTTATTCTGCTCATTACAAAGAGCTGGCTGAGACTACACATTTTAGTGATCAGAGAACTTTAAAACTCTTGGTGAGACACAGGCTCCTGTCAAATCCTACTAAGTAGTCAAAGCATTATTTGTCAGTAGCATAGCAGGTTCACTGGTGAATGTGAGGAAGAAAAAACTTTTAATTTAATCATTACATTTTGTTAACATGGAAATCGATGCATTAATCAATAAAAAAGAAATCATGTGCTTATAACGGAATCGCTGGTTGTGATCTCCACATCAACCTCGATTCATAAATATGTAGTCAAGCAGGCCCTGAGACCAAGTCCCGGGATTGCTGATTGAAAGGTCAAAGGTGGGAGGGTGCGTGGCTGGCAGGCAAACACTCGGGCAGGAAACTCTTGATTAATCCCACGGATAGGCACAGTGAAATTACAATGTTCAAGGGAGATTGCCCCCAATAAAGCACACATGGCCGGAAGGGGAGCTACTAAAACACCATAAAAAGTCAGATGCCACATGAGTTAGGAACACATAGCGAATCAGGAACTAGTACACGCAGTGATCACGCGCTCACGATTGTTGGACATCTGGATACGTTATCCTCTGGCCACATTGTGTCCACGCTAGGTCGAGACCTAACTTGTGGTAACCATTAAACAATTAATTTATGACTGCAAAGGCAGCATCCAACATTTCTCACCATATATGGTATTCCGGAAACTTTTATAACCCATCATGTTTTGTATAAAAGAAGGACACAGACTGACGATAAATTGAGACAGTCCTTGGACCTTGTGCCTGTAACTGTTCTCCCGGCTGTAATATTTAATTAAACAAACTGTTCCTGTTTTGCCAAACGCCTATTGTCTTTTGTTTTTCAAAGGACTTCGAACTCAAGTAACAGTTTAAAGAAATGAGTGTGACACTGCCGATCGTACCTGAAGAAGGAGTGTTTTTTCAATAGAAAGGGATCTTAATTTTGACTAACCCACAGCATTTTTCCATGGTAAACTCAAACTATACATATTTCAATAGTGAAAGAGCCACATTTTCCATAATCTGTAAACAAACTTACTGTTCTTAAACTCAAATTTTAGAATATAACCCTAATTTGTCTACTCTTGCTTACTACCATGAGATTTACAATGCTAAGTGGTGCGGGCGAGCAGATTTCCACATGAAAGCATGTTTTGTTGTCTCTTCTTATGCTTGCTAGCCTTGCTCTCCATCTAACATGCTCCTTGTTGTACCATATGAATACATTAATTAATGAATATTGTACTTGTGAAGTTCAAAACAGCATTTCCTATGGGGGTGTCCCTGTGCTGGAACATCTGCAAGACAGTTCTTTAAGAATTTTAAACCTGGTTAAAGAGCCAGGTCTTCGATTTTTTTCAGAAAAACTGATATGGAAGGGGAGCCATGTAGCTCAACTGGAAGTAAATTCCATTAAGTAAAATGATGTCCCCAAATTCTGGTTCCCCTAGGTGTGGGCCCACGATAAGAAAAGATGCTCTACTCAGAGAGTAAAGTTGGAATAGTTTTTGCAGATAGGCTGGACCGTCATTGCTCTGGGTTCAGTAGATTAGGACCATAGCCTGGAATATAAGTATTGTATTCATATGTAGCCAATGCAGACCACGAAGGTGAGAGGAAATGGGGTGATGTTTAGGAACTCTCAGATGGCCACCAGTCCGGTGACCAGAAATTATTAGAGGTCCAAAGAGTACAAATTCCCTTTTACTTCAATTGAGTTGTAAACAGCTCAGATGCATCAATTTAGCAGCTGCCGAGAGACATTCTATGAAAAGCTCCTGCTTTTCAGATGTGCTCAGTGACTGAAATTATTAATTGAGTATTGTCAGCATATGAAACAATCGAAAAGATAAAAGATTGCACTAAGTTTGCTAAACATCAACCCATTCATGTTGCATGCTATTAGTAACCACAACCTACACCCCACCTCTAACATGCTTGACGCTCATGACCTCACTGATCACCACATCAATTCCATGTAAATAATCATGTATACTAGTTCCCCCAAACACCTAAAGAGTGTCCTGTCCAAAAAAATCAACCCTTGGTTCAACTGCAACATTAACAAGGAACGCCAACGCCTCAGACTTGTTGAAAAAGCTCGGAGACACACCCCATCTCTGTCTAACCTCAACCTTCTATGACAAAGACAGAGTGCCTACAATAGGCAAATTAGAAATTTTAAAGCATCATTCTTTCAAAACAATCTCAATACAGCAATTAATCGTCCCAAAAACCTGTTCGAAATTGTCAAAAAAACAAACAAGCAGAAAAAGCAATGCCCCAATCATGTGACAGCATAATACTACCTAATTGAGAAACGTTTGCATCCTTCTTTGTTGGGAAAACCATGCTAATCATCACTGAGATATAGAACGCCTTGAAACTCTTACTGTGCGTACCTCCCTGTTAGACCCAGCAGTTTCCGACTGGCTGCGACGCATCAAAGCCAGTCAGAATCCACCATCCTAGATAGGATGAGTACGATACACATGTTCGATAACCTGTGCTCACCCTTGGGTAGCTTGGCACAGAGCAGTCAGGCTTATTCTCTGGGTCCCCGTGTAAAGTATTGGCACACCACCCTTGCAACACATTCTGTATGCTACAAGAAGACTCCACACAGTGTATATAAATCACTGGCCTTTGTATTACACACCCATTGAAATCAAAACGATATAGACATACATTTTACAGTTATATGCAATTGTCGAGCTTTCCCATTAGCAGCAGAAAAGTATGAACATATGTGACTTATTCAGAGGTATTCCTCAAACACGACATTTCTCATTATCGCATACCCCCTATAGTTGCAATGGTCAAGAAATCACAGGTCTTTGACTACGCCTTGTGACCCAGCCCCTCAGTCACTCAACTACACCAGCCAACGATACAAGTTGCCCCTGCTGGCGACACGTTGATTAGATCGTCGGAACCATCTAAAGTGGAAAGAAACAGTTACTTAGTTTTGCCCATGCGGATTAGGCCTCTAGGAACCCAAAGGCACCTGCACGAGTGAATGATCACTATCCCCACATAGGCAAAAGGTTGTGGCACAGGAAGCTAGTGTACTTCCAAATCCAGAGAAAGGTTTCCCCTCAAGTGGAGGTGAGAATTGCCATAGCTCCCGGCAGTCAGACGTAGGTGCCCACAAGCACAACAAGACCCCTTGGGTCTAGTCACGATGTTCTCTCTAACAGATTACCTTGTGGCGTGGATCCGGGGAGTGGGAGCCAGCAACCTCGGATGGAGGCCGTGATGTCAGGCACTGTCGTCCTCCCAATCTGGAAGTCGAAGACGGTATATGCTTCCACCGCAGGTCCCCAAAGTCCTTCACACACGAAATGCTACAGAGTGCAAGCACAGGTTTCCGGCTGCAAGCATGGGTCCCTCGGACACTGCAAGCTTCCCCAGTACTCATCAAACTCCTCTCATCCCGGCACCTCAGGTGGGTTGCTGATCTTTACGAACACCCTCCTCTGCACAGCTTCAGAACGGTCCTTGTCCCAACCGGCGATCATTTCTACCTGTTTCCGCTGCACCCTGCACAGTCCTCATGATCTTGTGGAAACGGGGAGATCCTTTTAGTCCCTGGGATTTCGTGGACAGGAATCCAGCCAACTGGCCCGTTGAGAGTGTACTTAGGGATCGGGCCAAGACACTTGGAACTTAACTGCAGACCAGCAACATCAAGGGAAAATCCACCAAGTGATAGTCCCCTTCCTGGAGCACGATAAGCCCCAGGACACCACAAGTCTGCAGATAATCCAGTTGCAGTCCCTCCTGCCCTAACAGCCTCAGTGATGGACCAGCGTAGTATAGTTCCAATCCTAAAAGCGTCTCTAAATTCTGAGGCCAGAACCCCTGTAGTTATACCCGCAATGCGCTTTGAAGATCCGATCAGTTCAAAAGGCCACTTTTCAAATGCACAGATCCTCTCTAAATTCGGTCCTGCCTGCCATCCTGGCCTGGGAGGTTTACTCACTATCTTTAGTGGGTCCAAGACCCTGCCTCTTGTGTCAATTCCACCCCCATGTATCCCTCCCATGAAGGCCCCTTAGAGTCAGAGGTCTGCAGTTTCTCTTGAGCCCCTAGTTTATGGCCTTCTATCAGGAATGCTCACATGTAGCTGTCCACACAGCACATCAATGTGACTTGGAGACAGGCTGACAGGCACAAGGAACTATGAGCATTGACATTTCCACGTTAGTAATGTCGAATCCACTACTGGAGAAGATTCGCCATTACGAACGTATCAATATCAAACACTATATTGCTACTATTCTGCACGTAGGAAATGTGCTCAATAGCCTTTCCCTAGATTTCCCCATGCTAATCCAATGTGAGAAGCAGGCCCCATCGTACTGAACACACCATTCTGTGCTATTCATGACCCTTGCATGTAACGCACACGCGCACATGCCCTACCTGTTCCTGACATCGCACCATGTGCCCAGGGAGAGCTCTGATATAGCAAGACACATGCAGAACCTTGGCACATAGCTTTTTAAATACCAAGCCGAGTAACAGTAACCTGTGCACGTAGGTTCCACCAAGGCAAACCTGTGGCACATTCGATGAGCAACCTCCGTGGATGGAACAAACAGTGCTGCAGGCCGACGGAGGAGCGTTCAAGTTACATGCCCTGGGAATATGTATTACCCTTAGACAAGGGACTTACAGCTAACTCAAATGAGCCAATCATGTATACACCAATCACCGGTATGTATATGACAGACACAGCACTGAATGGCAGTGTAAAACACAATCAAAGTCCTCAGCCAGCAAAACAAAATCCGAACAGGAAGTCAGCAGCCAAAAAGCTCAGGGGACACCACGCAAAAAGATGCCAGGTCTAACACTCTTCCACATTCCTTCCAGCATGCTCAGGAAGATTACCACACCATATAAGCTTAAAAACAATGACACCTGGTGCAGCTTTAAACCTATGACGAAAACTAAATCACAAAACTTCTAAATTCTCTGAAGTACTCCAACCACTTTATTGATCCCCTTCCCTCCCAACTACTCAATAAGTACATTCACCTCCTTCTCCCCTTATGGGCTAGGATTATCAATACCTCTCTTAACCAGAGCTCCATACCTGACTGCCTAAAAAGTGGTCAGGTTATCTTTAAAAAAACAACTCCGACCAATCTGATCCCAACAACTTTCGTCCTGTCTCCAACATCCCAACTCTGGCCAAATTATTAGAAAAATGTGCGCACATACAGCTTTGCATACGCATCAAGAAATTCCAACTACTCTACCAATGTCAATCTGGTTTCAGACCGGGCCATAGCATCGATACTGCACTGGTCCACACTGTTGACAACGCCCTATGCTCACTCGGTCAGAATTAATCTTGCTTACTAATACTACTGGACCTGTCAGCGGAGTTCAACACTGTCAATCATGCAGCCCTTCTGAACTTACTAGAACTCAGGATGGGCCTTTCCTGTACCATGTTAAAATGGTTTGTCTCATTCCTTCACAACAGATCTCAGCATGTTCTGATCAACCACACTCTTTCTGATCAATCGCCAGTTATGCTAGGTGTCCCCCAAGGTTCCACTCTCTCCTCAACACTGTTCAACCTGTATATGGAGCCCCTGACCGGAATCCTCAAACTCTCTCACATCTCCTACCACATTTATGCAGGTGATACTCAACTCTACATGAAAATCGCCTCTGCTGATCACATCAGCATCCTTAATAACAACTTTACTAAAACACAACATTGGCTGATTTGTAACCACCTCAAACTTAATTTGCGCAAAAAAGATTTCCTTCTGATCTCACCGACCAGTATCGCCCCTAGTATCAAAGACTGGCTTCCCCATCTTACTGCCTTGCACTGTACCTCACACATCACTGCCTCAACTAAATCCCTAGGAATAATCTTGGATAATGCCCTTTCCATGCAAAATCACATCAGTGCCGCCACAAGAGGAGCTAACCACCAACTACATGCATTAAGGAAACTAAAATCTTTCCTTTGCACTGCACATTTCAAAACAGCGGTCCTAGCACTTGTAGAATCTAAACTAGCCTATGGTAGAGCCACCCTTGTGGGCCCTCCAAAAAGTAAACTTGCACCACTGAAGGCTACCTTGAACACGGTCATAAGGCTCATCACCGGCTCAAAAAAATTGATCATTTCACCACTAACCTCCAGTCATTTAAATGGCTACCCTACGAGGCTAGGATTCATCTTAAAACTGCCTGTATGACCCACAAAGCCACAGCACCCCTTCTTAGCTGACCCAGAAACTGAACCTATTTGGCAGAAACAGATCTTCTAGAAGCACAAGATCCCGTCTACTTAAGCTACAAAAATTAAACAAAAAGAAAACCTACAATTGATCCTTTTCCAGAATTGCCCCTACAATCTGGAACTCCCTTCCTCCGGAGTCAAGATGCAATCCTTCCACTTCCATCTTAAGGAAAGAAGTAAAAACATATACCATCCAACAGTTTCCTCTCACATCGAGGACAAACCTAACTCTCCTCATTCGCAAAGACTATATACTTGTCTAACTTTCTATTTTATCTCGCCTTCATCCACATCTCCGAGATTTGAACTGTTTCTCCGTTTCCCAATCTTCTATACACCGCCTTGACATCTATCGGACTCTGCCCACACTATCAATTACAAACGACTATGTGTGCCTGTCTGTCTTACTATTATCTGCTTATATAACCATGCCAATTTTATGTATGTACTACTGATGTATATACAATAACATTTGTATCATAACTACCTTTCATTAGTATTGTAAAGCACTCTATCACCCAAAAGGGTCGTGTTCACACGATATAAAACTTTGCAAATAAAAAACAAATACATTCATAAATAAATAAATAAATAAAGTAGCATGAAATACATTAAAAAGGGTGGAACTAAAGGATGATCCCTGGAGCACTCCTTGTTTAGTAGGAGATTTAGCTGACTTGTAAGGACCCAATATCACAGTTTGGGAACATTAGGTCAGAAAATAGTGGATCCATTTTAAGGCAATGCCACCACTGCCCACAAGAGATATATGCTCTAACATGATGGTAGGGGGACATGGTGTTAAAAGCCACAGACAGGTCCAGCAGGACTTAAGCGACTCAAGCACCCATGTGCAGTATAGAGCATCACTGTTCTGTGACAGCAAGCAAAGTTGCTTCAGTGTTATAACGCTGTGTAAAGCTTGACAGACAAACCCCCAGCAGCAGATGTTTTTCCAGACAGATTGAGATCTGTCTGTAAACTGCCTTTCCTAAGAACATAGCTGGAAATAGCAAAAGAGCTACAGATTTAAAGTTAGAACGAAAAGAAGGATCTGCACATGGTTTCTTTGTTCAGAATGGAAACAACATCAGCAAGCTTCCAAGCGTAGGGAGTTGAAACCACACTAAATTGGTGTTTGCTCTTTACTCCCAGCAGAACAGTTTAATTTTGGTGACCCTCATGTTTTCTAAGCCCAAGAAATAAACAAAAAAGGTAGCTTGAAGCTTACTCACCCTTCCTATCTGAAGCTCTAAATGTGGGCAACGGGTAGAATTCTTGTCCCACGGACACTACAGCAGATGCTACAGAAAGCCCTGTAGGGCATCAAGAAAAGGAACGGCGCAGCCAATTGCTTCTGCATTCTTGATATAAAACCGATGGTGAGACAAATCTGTTCATATACACAGATGGGCTGCCAGGGCACATAGCAACAACATTGAACTTAGACACGAAAGTACTACTGGTGATGGGAAGGAGGTGAGATGCAGTCACAGGAAGCCAGTGAGGTGGAAGAGATGAGCTACTAGAACATTTATGATGACTCAACAAAGACAGGTGAAACGCAAGTAAAGGCAGCTGGAGAATGAATTTAGGCCAATCCTTTGGGTGAAGACAAAAGTATGGATCTGCCTGACAAGCCAGAGTGGGGAAGAGAATAGAGACACATAGGCAACCCGTAGCAAGAATTTACAGCATCCAAGTAGAAAGATACTCTAGACTTATTAAAGGTACAGTGGAGGCACCAGATATGGACACTCAATCCAAATCTGAACCTTGGAATCTGGCAATAGCTACGTAAGGGACAAAATGAGAAATAGTAACTGAAAAGTGGCTCTCCCCCATGAAAAGAGCACATTAAGGCACCTTGAACCGCTAAGAGATGGCAGTGGTGAGGGGTGCAACAATTAATAAGTTCTCCTGTTAACAACACTGGGTATATTTGATCATGAAATACATTCTATAACAAAAGGAGCTCTGCCAGGTTCCATCTGGGCAGTCTAGAATGTTTGGACCATGATTGTCATGGAGCTGCGTTGATAGCCCGAAACACCCGAAAAAAGAAGTGTCCTAAACAAAGCACACACAGAAAGTTGAAACCTGCTACCCAATGTAACTACAAGGATTTCATAATATTGCAAGACCATGGACTAGCTGCTACAATCAGAACATCATTTTACGACGAAGCAGTTAGAACAGTAACTTGGTGAGATAGACAATGCTCAAGTGATGGAAAGGGGCACTAAAGATTTTACAAGAGGAATTCAATGCAGAAATGTATACACTGAAGTCAGATATCACAAAGATTATATCTGTTGTGTGTAAGGATATCTCTGCCCATGAATAGTGTGTGGCATCAAAAGCCATGGATTCAGTCCATATTGCCAGAACAAATAATATTCCTAACTTCTTATAAATACCTGGAAGACACACACATAATCAAGCATTGTAAAGATGAAGGAAATAGAAGAACAAAGACTACTTTCAAGATGGCATGAAAATTCGAGAAAGGTTTTCAGAATAAAGCAGTACCATTAGAAGTGGAGTTCCTGAAGGTACACGAAACGGGAATCAGGAAGGATGAATGCAGGGGCCCTTCCACCATATATTGCAACTCCTTGGTGAGGAAGAAATAAGTTTCACTGTAGTTACATAGTCTTTAAGCAAGAGATAAGAAGAGAGACACCTTTCCAAGGGTACGTTATTTTAAGAAAAAAGAAGAGGCCCTGCTAAAATCAAATTTAAACCCATTCAAAGGCTAAATATCCTATTTCTTCGGGATCTATGTGCAACCACTTTTTGGTAAAAAGTAGAGATTAAATCAGCTATCATGAAGTCATAGGAAAAGAAAATCCCTTACCACTGGGGTCATCAATTTCAAACGGTCTTCTGAATTGATCACAAAACATTGACCTGACATATCTTGGAGAGGACATGAAACTTCTAAAGTGTTCACCAAAATGTGAAAATTCAGGAATCTATAATGTCCAAGTCCTCAAAGAACCAACCCCGGTTGGAAGGGTTTGTGTAATAACCATCAACACAGTATGTGGTCAAGGAACACAGTCTAGTAACACCTCAATGACTATCATAGAACCATTCCAAGAAGAAGCTAAAGATTGGGGTCTGTGTCCAGTACAAAATTAAAGGGGCAATGTTAACACTTGTTGGAAGATGTTAGGGTCTGTGAGTTAAGGATGGTAGGTATAAACACTAAAAATATGACATCACGCATATAAAAAATGATGAAAAGGGGGCACCATGATAGGCGCTTACATGAAAGATTGCAAATGGGCTATGGAGAAGGATAGGATGGTGGCTATGTAAATCTATACATTAATATATAGCTTTTAGGTCTCATAGTAACAGAAATGTAATAAGAGACTGATCTAGTACAGCTAAAAGACTGTTCCTTGGTGTAGGCACGTGAGCAGCCCATAAGAACTGGGTACTAAACCAATCGCCAATTTCTCTGGTCATTGGATTAAATCATGTTAAAGAGAAGATAGCATTATTAGGATACTGAGATACCACGTTAAGTATCTCTACTCCTGAGGAATAGAATGGGATTGTTCAATTAAATGAAATGTTAACAAGAAGGTGTTATGCTTCCCAGAGGCCCTTAAAACGGGAACAAGGACAGACTGAATGAAAGATGTGGAAAGCAGAACTTTGGAAGTTAGAAGCAATAGAGAAAGAGCACTACTGGGTATGATGCAGGCATATTTATATAAGCAAAATGGCTGATTGCTTATTAGAAAATAAATTAAAAGCTATGAACCAGAAATAGCTGCATAACTAAATTGAAAATGTATCTTTGTGATGTATAGTAGAGAAAGAGCTAAAAGCTATTGAAGATTATCAAATAATGTTTCACACCAACAGGATTATCAAATAATGTTATACATCAACAAGACCTCACCTTTTAATGTGCACATTCAACTATGCATTATAACCGAATACATAGAGGAACCAGCAGAATCAACTAAGGGACAAACCTAATCAGTTCAAAACTTCAAACAGAAGTGGGTCAAGGATATGCCAGGCCAAAAATTGAGGTATCCATAAAGACATCTGAAGATCAATCAACACTAACCATCAGGGGGGGCATGACTAGCGCCCAAGGAGCATGGCAGCGTTTCCATGACGCTCCCGGTGCCGGCGGAGAGGACAAGTGATTTGCGATGTCTCACCATTGAGAAGAACGGCAAAATGACAGCGCGGCCATCGGAACACAGGCAGTGACTGCTGAAATGCGGGAGAGACCCGCCATATGGTTTGAATTCCTTCTTTTCCCCGACATAACTCGGCGCCCGCCATTTTGAAATGCTCACGACCTGAGGAGATTTTCTTTTCCTCTGGGGACACTTAACTTTGCTTCATTGCGCTTATAAATTGCTCCGTATTGCACTGCAAGTGGCTTGGGGGCAGATTTATTTTGCTGAGCATTGTGCACAGTGCCTCATTGCCTCTTATTTCAAGCAACCACCAGGGACTTTTCTCTGTCAGTGATACCAGCGGCCATTTTACGCTCTCCATGCCCTCCAGTGAAAGACTGTACATGGAATCTAGCACTCTTTAACCTACGTCAAAAGACACTGTTTAAAGCAATTAACCCTGCCTATTTACTTCTTGTTTCTTTTCTGTCAACATGAACTTCAGGCAGGCTATATTAATTGTGGCATTGTTTTTTTTTTTTACTTTTTTACGTGATATTATTGTTATGCAGAGCATTATATATTTGCTGTACTGTCTTCTATGTGATAACTATTGTTTTTCCCAGACACCAGTGGGAATTATGGAATCTCTTTTTTCTTTTTTCTGTGTGAATTAGCACTCCTTTCCTTCATACTTTGCTATTGACATTTTCTTTGTATAATATGGTCTTTTCTTATGTTTTTCTGTTCAGGATGATTCCTACAGGCTATTTTTATGCAGTGCCTTATTATTAATGTCACTTTCAACCCTGAAGTTTGTGGCAATTGTTTTTGCTAGTGCTAAAAGCTCCACTTGTTTAACTCGTATTTGAGGTGCCATTATTCCTTTTCGTCATATATATGGGCAGACTGAAAACAGTAAGATCACTGGTGGTCCCCGCAAATCGCTCATAATACCAGAATGGATGAATCTTTGACCTCCTCTCCTAAAAGTGCTTTGACTTCTTCTTCTACAGCCACCAAAGTGTCAACCAAGCGGTTGAAAATAGATCCTCCTTCAGCAACCTACCTCAGTCTCAATGGACCTTCTTCTAGAAGAAATACGCGCAGTTCGCGCATTTGTAGAGGAGAGAAACTCCAAGACAAGTTTTGACAGATGATTGGGCAAAAATGGAGGAGAGAATTACTGAGGTTGAACATTGTGTGGACTCCCTGGGCTCGGCTTGAGCTCAGGTTGTAGTCCTTCAATCTCAGGTTGTATCCTGTCAGAAGCAGATTGAAAATCTTGAAAATAGAAACAGGAGGAACAACCTTCGCATATATGGTTTGCCAGAAGGTTCTGACCCTATAGCCTTTTTCAAATAAGTCCTGCCGAAGGTGCTCAATCTGCCAGAAACCACTGTCTTGAACATTCAACGTGCTCACAGGCTGGGTCCTCTCCACTCTTCACCATCGGCCTCACGTAAACCAAGAGGTATCATACTCTATTTTTTTGAATATACAGATCTTCTCAAGGTACTGGCGGCAGTTCGGTCCTTGAAGCGGATTTTGTCATCAAGAATCAACTTTTTTTCTCGCAGGACTATGCAAAGTCTACAGCAGACAGAAGAAAATAATTTTTGGCCATGAGACCAGCTTTACGTTCGACTGGTGCATGATTTGGCCTATTTCATCCATGCCTGTTCAAAGTTATTTTCAATAACAACACCGTCACTTATGATGACCCGATCAAACTCAAAAGTTTCCTGAACTCACACTGCCCGGAGAAGATGGATATTTCTAAAGTACGTCCCTGATGACTCTTTTTCCATAATAGCTCCTAGATGTAGCCTCATATTTCTAATCTGTTGAGTTTCTTACATAATTCATAGATTATATACCAGTTTAGACGTTGGTTTGTTTTACTCATTGTAACTTAGTGTTTAATTTTATAGGTTCATATTTATAAAGTTAAATCAAAGGCTTGTATTTTAACAATGTATGTAATTGCTCTAGCTAATTTTTTCTCTCCTTACAGGTTCCTCTCTGTGTTGTCTAATCCCTTTGTCTGTGGTCGCTCTTCCTGAAGTCTCCCCCGTCTCACCTCGTGGAGTCCGGACGTGTCATCGTTCCATGTGGTCTCCCCCACACCTTTTTCACGTTTTGAACTCATTCTAGGTACAGTTTTTTCCCTTTTTCTCTTTTCACTATTTTTAATAGCAACTTTTTTCTTTTCCATTTTCTCTCTATCTTTTACCTCTCATTTGTTTTTGCACACTATCTCCTTCTATGTACTCTCTCTTCTTCCCCTTACTCTATTCCTCTAGTTATATTTCTTTAACTTATTGTTATCTCATCATCCTTCTTTCAATTTCACATATAATGTTCTTTTTTTACCTCGGATTGCTTTTGTCACATGTAAACTTATTTTTTCATTCTTGTCCTTACTCCTTTACCGCAAAATTGTTCTATGTTGCAGATAGTTGGTCTGTTTCCTGGCATATTCCTTATTATTTGCTTTCTTTTATGGATTGTTATTTCATACTTACGCTCCCATCTACCTCATGTCTTTAAATATTGTCTCTTGGAATGTAAGAGGTTTGCACACTCCTATCAAAAAGGCAAAGAGTTTTGACCCATTTGGCCAAACTGGGTGCAGATATAGCTTGTTTGCAGATAGTTAATTTAACAGCAGAGGAATCAATAACACTGAAAAGAGGTTGGGTTGGAGAGGTCTTCTACTCACCAGGGGATGGCAAGCGAAATGGGGTTCTTACCTTATGTCGTAAATCACTTTCTGTTAAACTTCTGTCACAGTGCTCTGACAAAAGTGGTCGATGGCTGCTTACTAAACTTTTGATTGGTAATGCCCTGGTTTCTTTATTGAATATATATGCACCCACTGTTGGCGACCCCTCCTTTTGGTCATCCTTAGCTCAGCAACTTGCAAATTGTATTGACAACAATTTCATTCTTACAGGTGACTATAACCAAGTTTTTGATCCCTTTTTGGATCGTAATTCAATGGTATCCTTGGCTCCTCATAAGGCCCACAAACTCTTCGTACAGACTATTAAACAGTATAAGCTCATTGATGCCTGGAGACTTTGCAACCCCACTACCAAAGAATACACCTATTATTCTCCAGTTCACCACACTCAGTCTAGATTGGATTATTTTTTCATCTCACATAATTTATCACAATCATTAATGGCAGCAGAGATTGTTTCCATTCTAATTTTTGATCATTTTATCACAGAAAATACCCGTTTATTTTTTTATATTTTATCTAAGTCCTCTCATATTTCGCATCCCTTGGCGGCCATTGCATTGGACGCAGAAAAAGCGTTTGATAGAGTGGAGTGGGGGTACCTTTTTCAGACTCTTAAATGGTTTGACTTTGGACCTAAAATACTTTCCTTGATCTCACTCCTATAATCTAACCCAAGGGCAGCCATGCGCGCAAATGGCACTTTATCCTCCTATTTCAATTTGGGTAGGGGCGATCGTCAAGGATGTCCTTTGTCCTGGTTCCTTTTTAACCTAGCCTTAGAACCCTTCTTATCACGAATTCGTCAGAATAGGGACATTCAGGGCTTTAATATCAACGACATTCACATCAAATTGGCAGCATATGCTGATGATATATTGCTATTCATTTCACAACCCCAATCTTCTCTTCCTGCATTCCTACATGAAGTTGGCTCCTTTGGAGCTGTTTTTGGGTATAAATTAAATAAAGGTAAATGTGAAATATTACCCTTAAAGAAATATACTTTTAAAGAGGACTTTACTTTGCATGGTGTCCTCAACACATTAAATATTTGGGTCTACATTTTACTTCATCCATTTCAAACACAATTTCAAGATGTATGGATAACTGCGTACAGAGAATAACTTCTTTAACTACTAAATAGCACCCTCTTTATCTATCCTGGTGGGGTCGTCTTGATACCATAAAAAAGATACTGTCCCCCATAGTTCTATACACGATTTCCAATATTCCATTATCAATTCCCTTAAAATTCTTTAAGAAAATCAATTCTTTGCTATCCTCTTTTTTATGGAGCAATAAAAAATTGTGCATGTCCTTATCAAAATTGACTCGCCCAAAGTCAGAAGGTGTTAATTTTCCCAATTTTCCTATATATCAAAAATCTTTTTTTTGCTCCGCCAAGCATCAAGATGGCTCTCCCAGGAGGCGTGGCCAACCGCCGACGGGAATGGCCGCTCGGTAGTTTTACTGCGGAGCGCCACTCCCCAACTATCCGTGATAACTTCGCTCCTGCTGGCCCGATTCCTGCCCTGGTGCCGCCGTAATACATCTGTGGTGCCTGGCTGCTGCCTGTATAATTTTGGGCCGGATCGGCGACGTTGCTCTGCGGGAGCTCCGAAGACCGCGGCCTCGCGGGTGACCCTGCCCGCGGGAGTGCGATGCTGTGCCGATTGGGTGCCGCGCGGGACCGCGGCTGAGGTCTACAGTGATGCACCAGTGGAGCTCCTGGTCAGAGCTTGCCTCGCCGGATCCCTGCGGTGACAGAGGAGACCGTCCTTAGCAGTCCGTGGGTGACGGGGGGGCCAGGTAGATGCTGTGGTGGCCCCCACTGTGTATGAAAGTGCGAGATCTCGAAGACACGGGTGTGGAGACCTGAGACGGCCTCGCCAACTGTGCGCGATCTGCGGAGCTGCCTACCGATGGCCGGCATCCAGGGGGAGCACACTGGGAGCCCCCTGGCCTATTTGACCACAGCAAGCAGTGAAGCCCAGCTGGGGAGGTGCTTTATGGTAGATAGCCATTAACTCACTACGACTTACCTGCAAGCCGAAGAGGTGATAGCGGTGACCCCCTGTGGTGCCGGTGGAGGCTGTCAATACCGAGCCAGAAGGAGGAGACAGGAGCGGCCCCTGGACTGCACTGTGCATCAAGACGACTCGAGGCCGCGGCTGCGGCCTGGTTTTGCCGGAGAGTGGTGGTTTGGGGCTGGACGCCTACGGCGCGCTGGAAACCTGTTCTGCTTTCTCCTGCGGCATCCCGGGTGACCCGGAGACTCCACGCACCCCCGGGGCTGATGGTGGCGAGAGTGAGGAGGCGCCGGAGCGGCACTCGGGGCCCGGTGCTTAGGTTGTAGTACCGAAGGCGTAGGGCGCGCCCCGACCGGAACGTGAACGGGGTCCACTGGTTGCTATTGGCCGCTCCTGGAGGTGCTGAAAGCTTGGTCCATGCGGATGTCCCCAGAGGAGGCCCGGCGGGTGAGGATGGGCGCCCGGCCGCTTTGGGGGGGGGGGGACGAGTGCTGAACATTGAAGGCTGCTGCTAGGGCCCCGCCGGGAGAAGAGTCACCAGTCTGATACTCTGACGTTACCTGAACGGCACGATGCAGGGGTCTCCCCCGGAGGCTGGAGGTCCCGCTATTGAGACACTGACGGCGAATCCGGCACGATTGGTGCGCTAGTCCCGAGCGATGGAGACGATCCTTCGGCTCCTCTGCCCCGATAGCCCGAACCAGGCTGTTGGATAGATCCGGTGTGGGTGAACGTATCCGGAAGGGACCCGGCGCTGCCACTGTGCTGGGTGAATACAACGAGCGGGGACCGACCGCTGGTGGTGAGTGGACGACTACTTATGCTAGCCGGGTTGGCATTGAACGCTGACGCTTGGTCTCCCTGAGGGGGCAATGAAGGCTGGGTTGTTGCAATACTGAAGAGGCGAATCGAATGCGCAGTGGTCAGAAGCTGGTCGCATCCTAGACCCACGGTTGGGTGCCTGGACTCTGGTGGGGGATCCCTACGGCTGGGGTGCACCAGCGAAAGCCGACAGGCTGGGTGGACGTCCCCACAGCAGGCGGCGGGGAATAGCGGCTGCACCCTGTAGTGGGGGAGCACCCCTAGGTGGTGATCATGCCCTCCGGACGAAGCAACAAAACGGCGACGCAGACTAAACTGGAGTAGTTCGCGTGGCACCAACAGCAGGGCGGTGACCGGGACAGAATGCCGGCCTCGGTCAGCAAGGCGGAACCGACGAACAAAGATCTTCTTGATGCTATCACTGCTGTCAAGGCATCCCTTGAAATTCGGATCGATACTGTGGCTGCCGATGTGGGTCTGATCCGGGAGGATGTGAGGAAGATAGCCGACCGGGTGGGTGCTGTAGAAACTGTCACCAAAGAACTGACAAGCGACACTGGCCTTCTCAAGCATGAGGTCGCGGACCTGCGTGCCTCTCATGAGGCAATGGCCCGGCAGCTGGATGACTATGAAGGCAGGATGCGCCGGAATAACGTATGAATCATTGGTGTCCTGGATCGGGCAGAGGGACAGGCAGCGGACCTCTTCGTGGAGGACCTGGTCCTCAAACATCTGCAGCCCCGAGGGCTATCAAAGTGTTTCTCGATTGAGAGGGCCCATCGAGAGCCAGGTGGTCGCCCTCGACCGGGGGCACCCCCTCGGCCACTTCTTGCCCGAGTGTTTAACTTCCGTGACTGCGATGTCATTCTTCAAACAGCGAGGGTGGCTCCACCCATCACTGTTGAGAACAGCACCATCACGTTCTTTCCTGACTTTACCCTAAGAGTTCAGAAGCAAAGACGCAGTTTCCTGGAGGTGAAAAAGGCCCTCAGGGAACAGGAAGTTAAATACGCTATGTTGTTCCCTGCCAAGCTGCGAGTGGAGGCCGATGGCAAATCCTGGTTCTTTACTCGCCCGGAAGATGCCTGGGACTGGCTGGAGGGCTGGCGGTCAGTGGACAAAAGGAAAAGAAAGGGACCGTCGGCAGCGGATAGGGCTGAAGATTGGCGCCGCCAGGGGGGTTCTACGTCACGACCGGACTCGGATGCCCATGGCCCAGATGGGGAACCCTAATTCGGGAAGATGGTAAGAGGGTATAGTGCTTTGAATGGCCACGGCGGACCTTTCTACATTGTGTCGGGGGTCGAGGGGATGCCTTCACGATGATGGTCTGGCATACATGGGTGTGCCTCGGGAACGGAGGAGTGTTCACCCCTTTGGTGGGTTGGCATCATGGACTTCCATTGTAGACTGTGGGGGGGCAACAGACTGGCTTTCACAAGCGTAGCGCGGCTCTCAACTGAATAATTCTTCGTTAGCACTGTTTTCTAGAACATTACGGATGGGACAATAACGGTTGCTATGGAGCTGGCCTGGATAGGCTCGGGCAGTCCAATCGGTGTTAAAAATTAT
Source organism: Triturus cristatus (assembly GCF_964204655.1). Lineage (NCBI taxonomy): Eukaryota > Metazoa > Chordata > Amphibia > Caudata > Salamandridae > Triturus > Triturus cristatus. Next base: position 832,306,280 of record NC_140581.1, read on the forward strand.
TTTTGCGTGGGGGGGGTCGGGCGGTGGGGGGGTGGATCATATGCGATGTCAGTCACTATGTGGGGAGTGGGGCAGTGCACGTTTCCTTGAATTGTTTATGGGGGGGCGACAGGCGCTCTGCAAGTTGAGGGAGGCGGGCGGTTATAGTCCCGTTATGCAGGGAGGCAGGGAGGGAGACGCCTTTTCGGGGGTGTCGATTGGTTTGATTGGGTTTGTTGGGGGGATTGTTTTTTATTATTTTCTTGCAGCAGTACTACATGGCATTTCTTATCAACACATGACTTGGAATACTTACCTACAGGCGCAGGGTCTTATCTCCTTTGTCTTCATAGGGGGCGAGAGGGGGACTGAGGCGGTGTGTAAAAAGGTGGCCGAGGGGCCGCACTGCGATGGACACTCCGACCAGGCTAGGATATTACTGATGGAATTTTATGGCTGTGACGCAGGGACTTAGCCTAATGACCTGGAATGTCAATGGGCTGGGGGACAAAATTAAGCGGGGTATAGTGCAGCAATATATTCATCGGCACCGGCTAGACCTGGTGTTGCTCCAAGAAACGCACCTCATAGGGAACTCCTGTCAGGCCTTGGATAGAAAGGGGTATCGTATGATAGCGCACTCAGGCTTCACCTCGGGATCTAGGGGAGTGGGGATCCTCCTACATAAGGGTTGCCCATATGTGATACACACAACACGGTCTGAACCACAGGGTAGATATGTTGCCTGCTCTGGTAGCTGGGAAGGGAGGGTCCTCAATGTACTCTCAGTTTATGCACCACCAGGCCTGCAGCGCCAGACCCTAGCGGATGTAGGGAAACTCCTAATGACCTTGCCTGAGGGGGCCCTGGTTGTGGGTGGCGACTTTAACTTAACTATGGACAATGCCATAGATCGCACTCCGCCTCGACGGGAAGCTCCACACGGTTCGCAACTGCGTAATTTTGCGGAGGCGTTCGGTCTGGTGGACATTTGGAGATGGTCACATCCCCGAGACACACTTTACACTTTTCAATCAGGTGTGCATGGCAGTCACTCCCGGCTCGACTACTTGTTCACCCAGCCGCAACATATTCAACACTTCACTGAGTCCATGAGCCTAGCACGGGGGATATCCGACCATTCCCCGGTAAAATCTACCTTTGGAGCCCATCGGGTGTGGCAGCCTGGCCCCATCATGATTCAGCCCTGGCTGCTGAAAATCCCGCACATTAGAGACGCCTTGAGACAATACACTGATCACTATTTTGAGGAAAACACGGGGTCTGTGGAGTCAGCGGTAACGCTATGGGGTGCTTACGGGGTAGTCATCAAAGGACGGGCGTTGTCTATGATAATGGGACACAGGGCTGAGCGTAGGCGGCGAGTGAGCGGGTTAGAGACTGAGATACTACATCTCGAGAGCGGTGTTTCGCATACTTTTGCCCAAGATACGCAACATATACTCAATGTTAAGAGACAGGACTACAGACAACTGCTCTTTGAGGAGGCCAATCGGCGCAGCCTTGCGGCCCGGCACAGAATATACGAGTTGGGTGAGCGCACCGGTAAATTGTTGGCATGGCTAGAACGTAAGGAACTGGCAGCGCGGTGGGTGGGCGCGATTTAAGGGCCGGATGGGGTATTGATCACCGACCCACAAGACATAGCGGAGACATTCGCAAAGTATTATGAGCAAATATATACGGCGCCGCAGAACTCACAGGCACGATGGGCGGCGGACCTCCTGGCCACTATTGAAATGCGCTGTGTTTCTCAGCAAGACAAGGAAGCCATGGAGGTTGATATCTCGATTGAAGAGATTCAAAAAGCCATCCGAGACATCCGGTCCGGCAAGGCCATGGGCCCCAACGGAATCCCGATAGAGCTCCTGAAACCTATGGCTCTGAAACTTGTGCCCCAGCTGCTGAACTTGTATAATGAGTGCTATGATGCTGGCGTCCTCCCGGCTGATATTCGCACGGTCACCATAGTAGTTATCCGCAAACCCGGAAAGCCGGAGGACGAGTGTGCATCGTACCGCCCTATATCCCTGATCACAGTTGAGGCCAAAATCTTGGCCAAGCTGCTGGCCAACCGGCTGCTTCCATATCTCACGGCATTGATCCACCCGGACCAGTCGGGATTCATGCCGGGCCGTAATACGGCGCGTAACTTGCGCCGTGTTCACGGAGCACTGGGCCGTGCTGCAACACTCCAAGAAGAAGCACTTTTGCTCGCCCTTGACGCCAGGATGGCGTTTGATACGGTGGCGTGGGAATATCTCTTCGCTGTCTTGGCCCGTGTGGGACTGGGTCCTCGGCTAATTGGATGGATCAGACTACTATATAACCGGCCCACGGCCCACGTCTCGGTTAACAATCATCGCTCGACCACCTTCTCCCTGTGCCATGGTACGAGACAGGGCTGTCCACTGTCACCGCTTCTTTTTGCATTGGCACTTGAGCCACTTGCGGTCTGGATCTGGGGGGGACCCCGAAATTAGAGGCCTTAAATGGACACCAGATCATGAAGACCGTATTTCTTTCTATGCAGACGATATTTTGTTGTACCTGGCATCCCCGGTGCGCTCGTTCCGTCGGGTACTCCATATTTTTCTATTTTTGGGGCCCACTCCGGATACCAGATCAACTGGTCCAAATCCCAGATGTACCCCCTTTGGGGTGACCCGCCACGCAGTCCCAGGGGATATAACATTCCGGTGGTAACGCAGGGTTTCCAATACCTCGGCATTTTTATAACATTGGACTCGCCCCTATTTCATGAGCGAAACTTGAGGGGCCCTTTGCAGCAGCGGTTCAGGGTGGATGTGGCCCACTGGCAGATGCTGCCCCTTACACTCTTGGGTCGGGCAGCCCTTTTCAAGATGTTAGCCCTCCCCTGTTTCCTCTATGACTTACAAAATACGCCCATCCTGATCCCCGACTCCTATTTCTCGAAGATTGAGGCGGCACTGCGAGGTCTATTGTGGAATACTAGACCGCCCAGAATCGCAATGCACAAACTCACAATGGGCTGGTACGATGGTGGGATAGGACTACCGGACATACACCTCTATTATCAAGCAGCGCAACTAATCACGATTAACCAGTGGGTGTTCGGCGCCCACGATGATCCTAGCTTCCGTACTGACCACTGGCTTTTGGGGAAGGGAGGATACAACAGAGCACTATACTCAAATCACAAAAAACTAGACTTGACAGGCCCTACGGCCCGGACGGTGGAAACCTGGCATAGGCTCCAGCGGTGAATGGGTTGGCACGGGCGGCTAACTAAGGCCACCCCACTTTGGTAGCCTGACTGTCTGGGGCGTCTGAGCACCTGCGCAGGTTTCGATAAATGGGACCTTATCGGTATCTCTACGGTGGGGGATGTATGGATTAAAGGCAAAAAGGCGACGTTCGCGGAGCTTCAGCTCAAATACCAACTCGCGCCCTCAGAGTATTATCGATATCTCCAAATCAGCCATGCTATCAACGGCACCCTCCCCGCCGGTACCCCCCTCCCGGACTTCTCTCCTCTCGAGGACCGGCTGCTGCTGGATCCAATGGACCGCAGGGCTATCTCCTTGACCTATAGAAAGTTAGTTAATAATTGTACCGACCCAATGCAGACACTGCGGGCCAGATGGGAGGCGGACTTGGGGGAATTGGCTGATGACGACTGGATTGACGCTCTCGCTTCCCCCGTGAGGTGGCGATACCAATGCGACTTCGCCTGGTCCAACTCAAAATTTTGCACCGGGTGTATTTCGATGCCAAGCTGTTGCATAAATTGGGTAGACGTCCAGACGCACTCTGCCTACGGCACTGTCACCAGACAGGTACATTTCTGCACATACTATGGTCATGCCCCCACATTCAGCAATACTGGATAGATGTCACCAGACAGATGGTGAGGGCGATAGATAAGCCCGTTGCCCCTTCCCCCCAGCTCTGCCTTCTTAATGTGTCGGAGGATACAGACCTCATTCAGGTAGAACAAGAGTGGGTGGCGGGGGGTTGGGCCTTCGCAAAAAGGAATATTGCACAGAAGTGGAGAGTAGACACCATGCCGCGGCTGCGCGACTGGGCCACCGATATGGATCATTCCATGGTGGCGGAGAAAAAGGTTTACAAAGGTTGAGGCTGTCCGCAGAGGTGGGATCGCAAGTGGGGACGCTGGAATAAATATCGGGGAGACATCTGTATCTCCCCTACGGTGGAACTTAGAAGGGAGAGACAAGCTATCCTGGATAAACTAGGAGCAAATGCAGTGACCTGAATGCTCAAGATCACCACTCATATGCTGTATGTGGGGAACTCCCCGATCTTAAGATGTGTATGTGAATACCTCTGTAATGTTTTGTTGACCGGTCTGACTCCTGGCCCACTACCATGGGTATATCGCTTGATGTTTCCAATGCCTGGTTATATATTTTGCTGGCGAAGGAGTTATGTAAGTGTCATTACTGCTGCAATGTTGTGGATTTTATTTTCAATAAAATTGTTATTTTAAAAAAAAAGATGGCTCTCCCATTCCTCCAAAGATTACCCTTTATGGGCCAAACTTGAACTTTCTTTTCTTTCCCCTTTTTCCTTTCAAGAATACCTCTCGTTCTCTCGCAACCCACAACACCTTTCAACCCCCATAATTAAATACACATCCAAAATTCTGAATCCCACATCCTCAGCAGATTCTATCAATTGGAATTCTTTCTCCAAATCCACGATATGGCACAATAACATGATACTGATACGTGACAAGCTCTTCTATTGGAAATCATGGAGGAAAAAAGGTCTAATTTGGATACATCAATTATATATACAGGATCAGATCATGTCTTTTGCGCAGGTTAAAAGACTTTTTGACTTAACGTCCTTCCAATCTAAATATGCACTCTTACAACAAGCTATTTTGACTGCTTATACCCGATGCGTACCTTCAAACTCCTCCACTGATCCGATACCCCCCCTTCAATTGATAAATTGCACTCCCTATTACAAGTCTATTCCAAGGTTTCTGTTATTTACAATTATTTACAATTTTCATGCACTACACGAGAAAAAACTAAAACGGAACTCTCCTGGGAACAAGATTTGGGTGTTAATTGGTCCATAAACACATCGAATAAGATATGGAGTAAAATCAGAAAATCCTCGAGAGCTGCCAATACTACACACACACTCTTTTTTATATATAATAGACTTGGATTATCTCCAGTTGCTCTACATAAAAGACATGCTGATACCTTGGATGACTGTTGGTCATGCTCCTCCCCACATGCAGATCTACATCATTTACTTTTTACATGTCCACATGGTTTTTGGGAGAAGGTGTGGGCCCAAATCCATTTAATTTTTCATTTCAAATATCCTTTCTCTGTTTCTAATGTATTTCTGGGAGGTTTATCTCCGGTCTGGTCAGAATGTACTTTTAACACACAAATAGTAGACCCATTACTGGCGGTTGCCTTTCAGCAGATTACTAAAAATTGGAAAGACTTTACCAAAATATCCTATGAAGCTTGGTGGTACGCTATTTGTTATAATCATAGATTAGATACAGCTCTTGTGTACCCTATTACCATGGCAACATAACGTCTGTATTTGTGGTTAGCTATTACAATGTTTATTGAAGCTAGTGCTAAACGTTCCGCTTTTTTAACCCCTGTACAACAAGAAGTTTCCAAACCTCCATGATTTTCTTTTTATTATATATTTTATATGCAAGATCATTTGCATTTTGCATCATAAGTTTCTGTATTCTGTGAATTGGAATTTCCTCGCTTTTTTACTGATGTATTTATATATTTTCATTCATCATTTTCTTTTACACAGATCAACTTTAACTATATGTACAACTATTCTCTCTTTGTATTCAAAATTTGATTCATGGGACTTTGTAATGTTATTTTGTTTTTTGTACTGAAATTTGCATTTCCCTTAATAAACTTATTTCTGAACTTAAACACTAACCATCAGCACCTGGGTAAAAAAAAGTACTCCTTTTACACTCCTTGTCTTGCCTTCGATGCCACTGTGCCAACGAGTACTGGCATCAGCTTTCCCCTTTGCTGTGATATGTGGAACCACGCAGTTGTAACACAAAGTCGTAATTTTCCCTGTGCAGGTTTGCAATACGACATGCCGGCAGAGGAGAGAACACTGCGCTTAATGCCCTGCAGGTGACACAAGCATTTGCCAAATTAATGCAAGTAGCTGCAGAGTTTATTAACACAAATCACATTATTAGATGCACAAATGTTGATTTTAAACGCAAAATTCCACTTATCCACCACTTCCATTCTTACTATAATACCGGTACAGTACAGTAAAAATCTAGATAGGGGTGAACCAATTAACAAATAAGATAAGAGTGAATTAATTAAGTATTGGGGAAGCAGACATTAGTTTGTAATCAAAACCATGTTCAGGTTGCAGTAATGTACACAAGACCATAAAGTCTCTTCTTTCATTTGCATGAAGAGGAATGAGTCAGTAAAAGGAGAGGACTACCTTCCCTTGTCGCTTTATGCCTTTGTTCGTGGCTGCCTTTTGATTTTCAGCAAGACTGTACAAATGTCCTTGTTTCTCCACTGTCCCTGGTATTAAATCGAAGAGTCATTCAAAGTCCATTTACAACAATACCTTATCTTCCTTTTTGTGGTTGAACATCAAGCATATTTTTAGGTAATTGCCAGCAACACTATTTTTTTTCTGATCCCTGCAGTTTATGTATGTCCCTTTGTACCAAAACACAACACCTGTCTAGACACGATGAAGGCCAGGTGAGTTGTTGTTGTCGACAGTCTTTTACTGGCTTGTGGTGGAATACATCAGAAAAAGACCCAACACAATACTCAAATGACGACATCAATAATGGAAAACAATAACATTTCTCTATGTGTTGTTATTGACAAGCGTATAAGAAAACAACACCATGTCCCAAGATACTATAATAACAAATATCTGTCATAATTGCATTTTTTTTCAGATATTCAGAACAACGGCATCTTTGGCCTGCAAGTGAGAGAAATGTTCATAAATGTAGGATACGCTCGAAATTAATCTCTACTTTGGTATATAGTTTTAGTAAGAATTTGTGCATTAACCAAAAATATAACAGAGGCCCAGCTTTGTTTGTCTCTGAAGTTAAGCTGGTGCAGAGAGTAAAAGACAGGTTCACCAGCAGGGTCAGCAGATGCTCACTGATGACATTTCCAGAAGACGCAAAGCCATCCATTTCTTCTCTTCTTGGGTTCAGCTGAACTGATACCAGGTGCATGCAGCAGTCATCCAGGCAGGAGGATTTGCATCAGCTCAGGGGTCTTCCCTGTAATGTTCTGTCTTCTTATTGCTGTGCGAGTTTCCCCGCTACGGTCTCCTTCTGTAGCAATTCTCATTGAGACATTGGTCACTTGGAATATCGACCTCTACATATACCGCATCTGAGGAGAGTGTAACAGTCATAGCGAGTATCCCACCATCTCCTCTTTGTTTCCTTAACCCCTTCTGTGCCCCGCCCTTTCCACGCCCTGTGCCGGCCGTTGTATTAGCGGGCGGGGTTCATGACGAGATAGTCTCGTCATGGGCACAGCGCAACCGTGCTCCATGACGAGACTATCTTGTCATGGGCACAGAAGGGGTTAAACCAGTCCGTCATTAACAGGGCCGGACTGGGAACACAAACCAACCCTGGCAATTCATTTGGGACAGCCCCTCGGGAGGAGGGTGGAGGGATGCTAATGAGTAACCCTGCTGCTGTTTTTGTTACAGGCGGCCGATATTGAAGCACCCAACGGCCACAACCAGTCAAAAAGCGGTCCCCACCCTTCTGGCCTACCTGGAAAATGCCCAGCACCTGCTACGGCCAGTCCGGCCCTGGTCACTATTGCTGCGCATCACCTCATTCTACCTCAGACTCTAATTCAGGGGTCTCCAACCTTTTTTGTAATAAGAGCTCCTTATGCACATTTAAAATCACAACGAGCTATTAATATTATAGTGTGCAAATAGTGACCACGTCAGATAAGATTACATTAGTGTTCACCCCAATGCAAGATTACCAACAGTGATTACCTCAGTGCATCAGGCAAGGTTATCAGCAGTAATGTGAAAATGGCTTCATTAATTTGGAATGCAAATGCAAATGAATACATAGCAGCCATAGCATCAATGCCCCTGGCACCAAGGTAATAATTTTAGATATGCCACTCCGGTGCCTCATAATTTATCACTCACATATCTGCTTTGAAAAGATTCTGGAAATCCAGCCACTTGTCTCCAAGCACATGAGTTCTGAAAACACACACATTTGTGTCTTGAATGTCCAATTTTCAATTGATGGATACATATATTAATTCTGCCAAGGATAAGCTTCTACTTTAGTAGGCTGAGCTGCACACTGGCAAGCCGCTTCCAGGTAGGATCACCAGCTGCTGGCTGGAGGAGTCTGATCTAATTCATCACATTGAACGATGTGGGATTGAGGGTCCTCCTGAGGTGGTGTTTCAGCACCAGCCTTTCGTTCTTTGTGATGCAACCTGAAGCTTATCTCTCGAACTCGACTTTACCTCAGACTTGAAAACATGAACACATGCAGCAGCACGCTTGGGCCATGAAGTCGAAACTCTGGGGTACATCACACCTAATCTGAGAGGATCATGCTTGGCTTAGGTAAGAAGGCAGATGAAGTCCCAATCCACCGCCCAGGTCGCTCAAATTACTAAAAAAAATGAAAGTCAGTTTTTGCTGTGTTTTTAAACTGTACATACAAAGTATGAGGTGCTGATCCTAGAGCAGTGGTCTTCAAACTGGGGGGTGGGTCCCCCTAGGGGGGCCTCATGTGATCCTAGGGGGGGCGCCAGGCGCTGGCCAAAAGGAGCATTATGCTGAAAACAGTGCTTTGTTTACAGCAGAAACAAATGAGCAGCAGTAAGCCACTCTGTAATGGGCCATCACTAACAACTTTTGTCATTTATATTCTGTCTGGGAGAAGGTGTCAAACGCAAAGAGACTGCAAATATTCTTCCAAACCCCCATTTCTAATAATCACAATGTGGATATTTTTACGCCTTAGAAGGGCCTGCCTGACCAGAATGGTATGTTTGACAATCATGTGTTTGCTTGCATTTGTAAAACATTAACAGAACTTAACTACAATATTTAATTAAGTCTATAGATATTTAAACATTGCTAGTTTAATAGAATAATTGTGAAAAATTGAGGGGGCCCGGAGATTTTTTTCCCCCACTAGGGGTGGGGGGTGCGGCATTTAAAAGTTTGAAGACCACTGTCCTAGAGTGTCGCCGAGCAGTCAGCTCTCCCCCACAGCATTCGGGTAATGCCGGATGAGTGACATCTGTGGCTGCCCGTTCTGTGAGCAGTGCTCACTTCTGAGTGAAGCTCTGATTATCAGTTCCTCTCTCAACCCCAGCTATAAGCTATGCAAGTATTTGCAGTCAGGTCACATTGGGGTCTATGAGAGAGAGTATGCATAATTAAGTATCAGAGCGAGCAACACCCATTGGAATCAAAGGGCTTCAGCCCCCCCCCCCCCCATCGTCTGTGGCAGTCCGGGATGAGACAGCTTCCCGGGCACACACACAGCCGCACCCGAGCACTTCACAGGTCTTTAAAAGACCATTTGCATGTTAATGAGGCCTTGCTGTTGTTTCACCCCTTCTAAGAGCCCCTGCAGCTCCACTCTGCCTATTGCTCACCCCTTCTAAGAGCCCCTGCAGCCCCACTCTGCCTATTGCTCACCCCTTCTAAGAGCCCCTGCAGCCCCACTCTGCCTATTGCTCACCCCTTCTAAGAGACCCTGCAGCTCCACTCTGCCTATTGCTCACCCCTTCTAAGAGCCCCTGCATCCCCACTCTGCCTATTGCTCACCCCTTCTAAGAGCCCCTGCAGCTCCACTCTGCCTATTGCTCACCCCTTCTAAGAGCCCCTGCAGCCCCACTCTGCCTATTGCTCACCCCTTCTAAGAGCCCCTGCAGCTCCACTCTGCCTATTGCTCACCCCTTCTAAGAGCCCCTGCAGCCCCACTCTGCCTATTGCTCACCCCTTCTAAGAGCCCCTGCAGCTCCACTCTGCCTATTGCTTAAAGTTTCAGCACCCCCCCCGTAATTTTTTCTTAGCCCCCCCCCCCTCCCCTCCCCCGAAATTTGGCTCTAGTTGCGCCTCTGGTGCACTGCTACCCTAAGAGCGCTGTTGCCACTCCCTCCTCATCTCGGGGACACTTGCCCCAACAATCACTCACTTACATAAAACGGCATCTCTTTTGCACTCTAAATCCAGTGTGCTCTGCGGCATGATTCATTGCAATCGACGCCATCTTTTTCAAAGGCAGAAATGCAAAGCGTTCTGTCGCCTCTCCTCTGTCGTCACTGCCCCTTGTCCGGTCACTGGCTCCTAACTCCTGTCAATGCTTCTCTCGCTCATGGGACGGAACATCTCGCATTTCACTGCATTTCTGCTGCTGTTGCCACCTCTCGCCTTTCAATTATTAGAACAGTTTTTCAGGGTCAGCTACAAAGATGCCCAGGCATAAAAGTGAAGCTTCTGATTCGAAAAGTACGTTACATTTTTAGGTTCCCACCCATCACATGGGACTGAATTACAAACAATGAGATGAGTGCACCTGTTGAGCTGCCAAATGTAAATGAGCCATCAAGTAGTAACCGTGGGATGTTAAGACAAGCCAGGACAATAAACCGACGAGATATAATTATAAAGTAATTTAAAAATTCGGAAATAAAAATGCAGTCAGTGGCACCAGAAGGACAGTGGCATTACACAACATAACTGTGCCAATGATATTTCCTAAAGAGTTTGTTATCCATGACACTAGTTAACGTAAAAGTTTATTTCGGAAAACTGTTTTCATGAAACTTACATTCAATAAAAAAACAATTGTTAATATACAGTTTTTCAAAGTTATCTCTTCAAGTCAATTCATTGCATTGAAAAATCTCCGTGACACTATTTTTCAAGAGTAAACGAATGGGATCCCGGGAACTGAGATCTTGCAGTATTGCCTCTATTCATAATACAACTGTGGGGAAAAACACAATTATACTTGGCTGCTGTTTTCTTGCATACCCAATGAAGTTGGTCTTCAACTCACTTTTGTTAACTTGATTCAGATGCCTTTAATGGCAACTAGCTAGGTTTTTGCTTCCCGACCGTAGTGATCAGGAATATGACACAGACATCAATTAGTTCATTATATGTGTCAGGCCTCTGCACCTGAAAGGCAGTTAAGGCTAGGGCGGTATTTGCCTGGCTTCGGAGATCTGTACCCAGTTCTACCTGCCTTTCTGACTCGAAACATGAAACTGTGGCTTATTGCTCTTTCCTTTCCTCTTTTTCGTAAGAGTTAGGTTTGCCTCAATTTTTAGGAAAAAAATGCCAGTCTATTGTTTACATTTTGCTATTCTGAAAAAAGCTGGTAGGTGAAAATTAATTTGTGGAAGATTGTCAAGCTTCTTTTATAAATCAAAAAAGAGAGAGGGGACCGAGGAGCGAATTACGGTCCAGTGTCCATGCTCCTCTTTCATAGTATTTAAACAAACAAAAAGGACACTGTTCCAAAAGGTTGGCTACCGGATGTCAACCAATAGTCCTCGCCAAGAAAAAGCAAAAGTGAAGGGAAAGACCTAGGTATAGAAGGGACCCCCTTAAAAGGAGAAAGAACAGGTCTTATCTCCTGTTGCCCTCACACACCCCGGAGGATGTCATGCTTCATCATCGGGCATTGGCTCCTCGTCGGGCCCGGCGGTGCAATGCCCAACGGGTCCCCCCGAATGGTCACTTTGGCGGAGCTCTTTTAAAGTCAATGCCGGATGGTGCCTGAGGGTATGTGGGGTGTGGGTCCAAATGAAGAGGGCTACAAGGTGCGTGCAGGTAACAATAAAAATTTAAAAAGGGTTGCTAAGGCTAAAAAATTGACAACGGGAATAGTTCCCATAAAGGCACATTAGAACCCCATGGGTAAACAGTTACCCTTACAGGCATAGATGTGCATGTAATGGATCGACATGTTTCGCGCCACTGGTGCCACAAGGGTCATAGGCGCTTCTTCAGGATCAAAAACAATCAGCAGTGAAGTGCACGTGAAGTGAGTGATAAAAAGCATATACCCTCATAATCAGTCAGGGTGAGCCAGTGCCCTGTTTCCCATACAGGGTGGCAGTAATTTGCTTATCCTCCTGATGGATACCCTCATAATCAGTCAGGCTGAGCCAGTGCCCTGTTTCCCATACAGGGTGGCAGTAATTTGCTTATCCTCCTGATGGATACCATTCTCACCAGCAGACTCTTTCCACTAAGCCTCCTGACCATAGGCGCCATCCTCCACCTCATGTTATGGCTCAGCAGTAGACAAGCTTTTGACCATGGTGGAGGTTGTGGCATTGTTCGAATTCACCTTGACCCTTGTCTTTCTTGTTTATCCAGCAGTAGACAAGCTTTTGACCATGGTGGAGGTTGTGTCATTATTCGAATTCACCTTGTCCCTTGTCTTTCTTGCTTATCCTTACATCTAAAATTATAATTCAATGCGAAAAGACCGACGTGGATTTACCAGGCAAGTACTGGGGAGCCATTTACAAGAGGAACAGGGAAATGCATGCACAACCATGTAGTGCTCCTCACAAGCGACCCATCAAACTGATGCTCCCAGTCTGCTGTCCATTAATCACCAGCTGGTATGCAGGGACCACCAGGGAGAAAGCGGGGAAACATGGCAAATATCCATCTGAGTGCTCTAATAATCATTTTGAAACGATTTAGACAGCTCTCAAAAAACTGTTTAATTGATTTCTTTATGTTTGCTGTTTTAGGTTTGTGTTTCACAAGCGAAAAATACCGGATTACCCTGCATCTCTGAATGAGACTGGTAAAAAAGAAGTCATGTGGCAACCCTAGCAAGAGCTAGAGATTTAGGCCAGACATCATGCTCCATGTCTGCTGGAAACAGTTTGGCTGAAGATTAACCAATCATACAGAACAAGCACAACTGATTTAAAAAAACAAGCATAAACAAATCCCACACAATAAGGTCTACTGGTTACAAACTAAACATCTAAAAACTGGAAAATATAAAAAAATAAAAAAAAATATAGGACCAGATGTATACAATATACTGCACTTATGGCACACTCTCAAAAACACGCTAACTTTGGATGTAATTCATCAAAAAATAAATTCTCATGCTACATAAATCAGGACAGTTGACTGGCTCATTTAATCTGTATCTTTCTTTAAAAAACATACATACCAGCTGTGGAAATCTACACTATTAGGTTGTAACTTGCAAGTCTAACACATGGAAATTCATTCAACTTCCAGGGGGCTCCTCAGATCATAAACGAGCCAGTATAAACAACTGCTATGTAAAAAAAACATACAGATTATATAGCGTGATTAATAAAATCACCCTTTTACACAAAAAATCAGTTATGATGACTGAAGTTGCCATTACCATTTTGTGGAGAGTGTATGACTTACTTCTAAAGTGTCGACCTTTCCAAGAGCGTCTGTAAGAAAATGATTAAGTGAAGTGGGGACTTTGCAATTAATTTAAATGGTAAAGTTTAACTAGCAGTTTTAAAACTGGTCTTCCAGGCTGCAGTGGCAGGTTGGGAGCCACTGTGTACTTTGTCACACACAGGATGGCACGATCAGTGCTGCAGCCCTGGGTGAACACTCTAACTTGCATCCCCTGGATACCCTTGGTACCATCAACTAGGGACATATAAGTAAGTCAACGTATGCCAATTTGAGGTAGCCACTTCAATATACATTGTGTAATGGGTTAGAACACTGAGGTCTGGTTATCCGGCCTCAGTGCACTCTTAGAGTCGAAAAACCAGCATCATCAATCCACTCTAAGAGTGCACTGACCCCTGCACCTGGCAAGAGAGGCTGCACCGACTGCTGGACTGCACCTGCTGCACCTTGGGCTAGCAAAGAGCAGACTGTGCCTCCTGAGTCGTGGAAAAGTTGCTCCCAAGTCCCAGACCAAAGAAGTGACTTCAAGGGTGAGTAGGCTGACCTCCTGGAGCCAGCACCAGGGCATTCAAGTAGCCCACTCCAGGAAGTCAGTAGCCACATTCATCAAATTGCCGCTGACCGCCATCGAGCAACCCAGGAGACCGATCCTCCATGGCTAAAAGTTGCACCCAAGTCTTCTAGATCCAATAGTTTCTTCTGAGTCCAGATTGGTCACCAAAGATGGACACCAGCCATCACCAAAGGAAAGCGCTGGCCTCGCTGTGTATGCAGATCAGTAGCCCAGCCACAGCTGGTCTTTTACAGGCTCGAAGAGGATTTCAAGGGACACTGACCCCTGTGGCCAAAGTCGCTTACCTGTAGACTGAGGAATAACCACAAGGATAACCCTGTTGACTGCATAGCACCCAGATCATTCTTCAGCATCCAGCATTCCCAGCATCAGGGCCACTTCATTGAAGTCTGTGGCGGTCTTGTTGTAAATCGTGGAACTGGGCTTGAGAGCGCTTTGGTGGCTAGCTAACTGTCCAGATACTCCTTATTGGCCCCTCTGACCTTCTTCCTGCTGAAATTGGTCACCCCACTCTGGCTGGAGTAGCCAAACACAACACTTTCAAACTTTTCACAAGTTTACAAACGTTACGGTTACCAATGCTTGTTTGTGCTTTGGAATAAAGACCGGATATTTACATTTTCTTTAAAAAATGTATCACCGGAACCCTTCAGTGGATTTTGCTCCTCCAGGTGTCTAAAAATTCGTTAAAATATAATCTATTTTTTATAACCTGGTGTCGGATTTCTTTCATGTTGCGTGAATTTCCTATTTCAATGTTTGGTGCTTCTAAGGGCCATATGTACAAAATTCCCTTTTTGTCGATCCTAAATAGCAAATCCTAAGAATTGCTATTTAGGAAATGCAAACAGGGATGTAAAAAATTAACGATTTCCTAATAGCAATTCCTATGGAGTCACAATCGCTATTAGTAAATTCCAAACCATTCATACCCAAAGGCCTATAGGTACAAATGGCTTGTCATTTCCATATTTGTGATTTCCTAATAGGAATTTGCAAATTTGGAACTAGAAAAGCATTCTTACCTATGGACCCAAGGCACCCCCCTTAAATCAAAGGGAAAAAATGGTGCTCGCGTAGAGAGCTCAAATGCCCTCGGGGCGTGTGGGCGCTCTATGGCACTGGAAAAAATGCATTTTAGGTGCATTTTTTAAAAATGCACTTGGTTACTATCAGATTGGATTGAATGGTAATAGTTTTTCCTAAATGTTCATTTCGCATTCAGGAAATGCTATGTACATGGGGTTAGGAAATCGCAAATAGAACATCCCTATTTGCGAATTCCTATTTTGGGAATCACAAAATGCGATTTCGACTTGGTAGAAATCACATTTTGCAAGCGCGTTCCTCCTTTTGTACGTATAAAGCTATTTAACATTTCTAAGTGGCCTGACATAGCGATCAGGTCTGCTAAGAAATGCTAAATAGCTTTATACATATGGTCCTTAATGCTTTACACAAGTTCCTATGTTTAAGCCTTAGTACTTGAAGCCACAGCTACTCAGGGCTGAGATAAAGGTTTTTCAAACGAGCCTGACTGGACCCAAGACATTTTGTGAGTGTATTTCACGGTAAGGTCACACAACCATACCATATATTACACCACAATCCTTACAGTGTCCAACAAAGAAAACAACTTATTTATAATTCTTGAACATCTTTGAAGAGTCACTTTTTTTTAGGATGACAGAGCTACACTTAAAGCAAAACTGGCTTGATGAGCAGTGTCATGGCCCTCACCAAAGACGAGGATTCTGGCATCTAGGAAGGATGAGAATTTTTCTTTTCCTGCTTGTCTATTGGTCACCTTCATTCCTCTTTCATCTTCTTTGATAGGTCTTTTCCTCCTCTATAGCCTGTTTGGGGGAGAGGTGGGGATAAGCAAGGAGAGACTGGGAAGCTTTCAATCTTCCCAGTAGCATACTTGGAGAAGGCGTGAATGAATGGGAGATGTAGATCAGCCAGTTGGGGGCACCCGGCTGGAATGCAGTATGGATTAGTACCCTCCATTCTCTAGAAGGGGTGGAGAGGGACAAAGATGGATTTGCATGGGTAGGAGAGGCGCATCAGCGGAAAGACAATTTTCCTGTTGGCCACGCATCCTCCAGCCGTATGGGATGCTCACCTATTTTGGCCAAGGTGGAGAGAAAAAAGCTACAGGCTAGTGGCACCCCTACCTGTCAGGTTGATTCCACAGGCTTTATTGTATTATCGAACATTTAAAGAATAGTCTTTATGCAACTGATTTCTATTTTCTCTGTTTTACCTTTTATTGTCAGGACTATGGGATTGATTTAGAGTTGAGGAGGAGGGCTACGCCATCACAAATGTGACGGATATCCAGTCCGCCTTATTACAACTCAACTATATCTTCTGATACTTGTAATATGTTGGACAGGATATCCATTACATTTGTGACAGAGTAACCCATCTGTCAAACTCTAAATCACACCCTCTATCTGTCCAAAAGATGCTCCAAAAGTTAATCCAGCAGCACACTTAGAAATGACCAAAGTGCAAGCATCCAACAGCGCTTAGCTGTGCCTTAAATGCCTGTTACGGGCCCTGACAGCATGCAACAGTAAGGCAATCTCCTACAGAACACTACAGACAGAATTCGGTACATACAAATACCATCACACATGTTGGCCACATAGCTGGATGTGAACATACCTACAACACCAGGCATGCTGTATTGGAGTATGCACTGGAGGCCCCGCCCAATCCCTGCCCATATTTGTCATTGGCTTGTGTCATTGTCCTTCGTAAATGCTGTCTTTTGATTCGTAAATAGGCTTGTTAGTCCATCCCTGGTACCGCCTTGTCTGCATCTGTTACCTCCCATAACGACTGGACCTTTTACTTGGCTTGTTACACGGTCTGCATTATAAGTTGGCGAGCACTATTTTGTTTATTGGCACTGACGGGGACAATGGCAGCTACTTTTTGTTTTTGCAGCGTGCCCACATAGGACAATAGCGGCGCTTTTCTTATGGAGTGCCATGCCGCTCTAACTTGCATGCTGAGCGCGGCGCCCATTTTAGGAACACTGCGCTCTGTTTATTTTTTTTTGTTTTTTTTTTCTTTAATCTTTATTTCGACTCCGTAGAGTCATAAAAGAACAAGAGAAAAAATATACAGTCAAATAATAACAGAAAACAAGCACCCAGGGTAAAGGAAAAGTTACATCGACTGCAGATAATATAAATCAGGAACATAGACTTCATAGATACAATTATATTTCATAATGTCAAAAGAGTTCTTCTAATGTTCCATACAGCGGCTAAGTACTTGGTAACAGCAAAAACAGTGGGAGGGGATAGGTCAGATTTCAGCAAACGATAAGCATCCAAATGATTCCTAAAACCCCAATTTTTACAAATAGGAATAATCCACTTTTTCCTGGGTTTCATATAAAATGGACAAAAAAACATTAAATGAATATCATTTTCCAGCTCATTTATACAAGCTGGACAGTTTTTAGAAGTGGGTGGGTGCCAGGGACTAGTAAGGGCTCTAATAGGTAATGCATTGTGTCGCCATTGCAGGAATAGTTTCCTGAGTCCAATGGGGTTAATATCGTCCAAAACTGTCTCCAACATATAATAATCCTTCACTATTAGGAAGGAGGTAGACATGGGCCCCAAAGTGGTCATTGTTAATAAAAGAGTCATATTACGGTCGTAGTACAAGGCAACCAAATTTTTTCGGGACATAGTGCTACATGCCTCTTGAGGATTTGTCCAAAGAGGGAGTAGGCCCATCTTGTTTTTTGAAACTTTAATACTGAGCGCGGCGCCCGCTTCAGGGACACCGCACTCTGTTTCTTTTCTTTTTTTTTACTTTCATTTTGAGCGCGACGCCCGCTTCAGGAACACCGCTCCCTGTTTTTTAAAATGCTATTTTTACTTTCATATTGAGAGCGGCACCCCCTTCACGAACAGCGCGCTCTGCTTCTTTTATTTTTTCTTTACTTTAAAATTGAGCACAGCATCCGCTTCAGGGACACCAAGCTCTGTTTCTTTTTTCTTTTTTTTTTACTTTAATGGTGAGCGAGGCACCCGCTTCATGGGCACCGTGCTCTGCAATACAATAGGTATCACTTCTGCCAAAGTTTGAACAATTGGTATTGTAAGTGACAATGCCTTTTAATATTATAAAAGGCATTGCCACACTTCACATCATAGTCTTTATTCGAATTAAAATAATTCATACAAGACACAAACACAAAAAACAAATACAAAATAGAACAGATCGCTAAATGATTAAAATCTAAAATCTTTCAATAAATAGATAAAAATTTAAGATATAAGGGATATTAAACATTGAGACAGACAAGATGATATGCATTAGACATCAATAATCAAAGTGTTAAAACAGTTAATACACAATTAATGATCATATTTGAGGGCCTACCTATGTGCCTTTCCCCTGGACCGGAGGGCTTTTAATCTAAGGGACCATGCCCACCCCGTGTATTTGGCTAAAACTACTGAGTGAAATGGTAAGGTGCTTGTGAGTAGGATTCTAATGGCAACGGCGGATCTCCTTGTGCCCAAAAGTTTACATAAAGGAGAGAGCCAATGACGTCTTGGAATGACATATACCGGGCAGACAAACAAGAAGTGGGCAATTGTTTCTTCTTTGGCATCACAAGCAGGACAGGTGCATATAGTTGTTCCAAACCACCCGCAGGTTAAAGCCCTTAGTGGAAGGGAGCCTGCTCTGAGTTGGAAATAAAGTTTCCTGTCAGTTGGTGAAGTAATCAAATCCCAGTAAGGTTCTAGGAAAGGTGAGACCTTAGCCTCTAAAAAGCGGCTGGTCATTGTAGGGGCAAAAAAAGAACCCCATACCCTGTGATTTACCTGTTCCCAATATAATGTTTTCAATAGCTTTTTGGCTGGGAACACGGCACCAACTGGATTAATCCATAAATCTTCCAACCCCAGGGCCTTTAAAGATTCACGAAGGTTCCTTAACCATCCAATCATGTGAAACTTATCAACCCGGATTATGTCCAAGATACCCAATGCGTATGATTGTAGCTCCGGTGTAGTCCATAGTCTCCTCCAGTATAGAACCGGACGGAGACTGGCTAAATCATTAATGCCCTTTCTACCTAGATCGTAACGCAATGGGACCATTGGCGTACTTTGTGGCAAGCCGATAATGTAACGGAAAAATTTGTTTTCAACGGCTATTAAAGATGTTAATGAGTCAAAACCCCAAAGCTCTGCCCCATACAAGACAGAGTTTAGGGCCTTTGCCTCATATATTTGTAGCACTGGTTTAACAGGTTTAGTGAGCGATTTTTTATGCTCTTTAACCAGCGCCCCCGTAATCTGGGTGAATTTCAACGTGGACAATTCCAAATGTCTGTCCACCGATTATTATGAGAGACATGGATGCCCAGGTAAGGAAAGCTTGTTACCTCCTCCAGAATTTGACCGTTCATTAAAAGCTTGCCAGCTCTATAGCTTGGGTGTGGATTGAAGGTCATAAGCTTAGTCTTTGCCACATTTACCTCCAGGCCATAGTCTTTGCAAAAATTTTCGAAAATTGACAGAGCCCTTTGCATGCCACACGGTGTTTTAGACACTATAAGGGTGTCGTCTGCAAACATTAGTATTGGTATAGGGACTCCTGCCAATTTGGGGGCGTCAGTATTTGCTTGGAGCATATAATCAACTACTCCGTTGATATACAAAGAGAAGAGTGTGGGAGCCATTGCACATCCCTGGCGCACACCTCTCTCAACTGGAAACTCTTGAGTTGTTTCCCCCCGGCCACCCCATTGTATTTTTGCAAAGTTAGGCTCATGGAGTCTCCTGATTAGTGTCAAGAGCTCCAGGGGTAGACCAAGCTTTTCTAGGACCCTCCAGAGATGCTCTCGAGGGACAAGGTCGAAGGCTGCTCTTAAATCCACAAAGGTGACATAGAGACTGCCTTTGCCTAGCTCAACTACCTTCCAAAGTAATTGTTTGAAGCGAAACACCTGGTCCACAGTGCTGGTAAATTTGCGGAAGCCCGCTTGGAGATTAGAAATAATCTTATTAGCTTCTATCCAATTAAGTACCTCATTCAGTGCCAACCTCCCAATGACTTTTTGGATTGTGTCAATTAGGCTGATGGGCCTGTAGTTCCCTGGGAGGGTTTTATCACCCTTTTTATATATTGGGATTATAATAGCACCCCCCCAGGATTTAGGTACTGGGGCGCCTACAGCCACTGCGTTCGCGATTAAAGCGATGTACTTACTCCAGGAAGCTTTGTTACTAAGGAAAAGGTCAGATGGAACACCGTCCAAACCAGGGGCCCGCCCTGTAGCTACACAGGATAAGGCGACCAAAACGTCGTTGGAGCTAAAAGGTCCCGATAAGTAGAAAACATATGGAATTTGGCCCAAGTTACTACAATGGGGGTCTCGTGCATATTGGGGTTTGAAGTACCTCAGCCAATCTTCCTGGGTAACATGATTTGCGGGGTTATCAGGGGAGCCCCCTCTGCCCCACTTTAGCACGTTCCAGAATAATCTCGTATCACGGGCATGGCAAGCATCCTTCAATTCAAGCCAAAACGAAGCATCCCATTTTCGTTTGGCTAGAGTAATGCTTTTCCTATAAGCTTGTCTAGCAGATTGGATGAGAGGTAAACTCCCACTGGAAAGTGCTTTGGCCAGGGTGCCTCTTGCGCTTTTACATTGTTTATCATACCACCTAGGTCGCTTTGACGGTGGCATAGTGCCCTTTCTTAGTTGTTTAAAAAAGAAAGCACGTAGGTCCTCAAAAAATGACTCATGTGTTCTGATTACTTGTGCATTTTGGTCATGGGTTTTCAAGATTTCTTCCAAATTTGCAATAGTAGCAGAAAGAGTGGTGTCAATATGGGCCATTACTGAGGCGTTGGTCTTTACCGTAGACCATTTTAGCCTCCGCATATCGTTTGATGGGACACACGCCAAAGGATCCAAAGTTGTTTCCTTGGTCAATGAGCGGGGAGAACCCCACCAACAATGGGAGACACAAATGGGGTTGTGGTCGCTCTCTAGTCTTTTCTCCACCACCATATCTATAGGCTGACGCCACAACCTCAGACAACAAAGGACGTAATCAATCCTACTGACCGAACGGCCATTATCAAAGGTAGGTGCTCCCATCATGTCACCCTTTGTCCTGCCATTCAGTGCCCGTAATCCGTTTCCAAGGCAAAATGCGTTTACCTGAACTGCGGCCGTAGACCACCTTTTAATAGGGGGTAACGAAAGAACTGGGATACCCCATTGGCCGTCCTCATCGGGGTCAGAGCCCCATTCCAAATCAGGATCTAAAAGGGGTTCAAAGGTAACATTGAAATCCCCAGCTACGATCAGGTCCCTCCGACACGAATTAGATTCGATGAGTGAGGTTAAAATGTCCAACTCCCTTGACATTTTCCCTTTAGTGCCCCGAAGATAAATGTTATAAATATCCAGGGAGCACTTATGGTCAGAAGTTAGTCTCACTAATTGGATATCCGGGGACCCGGTATCAATCGCGACAGCATGTGAAAATAGATCCTGGCGAGCCCAAATAATTAGGCCGCCAGAAGGACGGCCTTTCGGGCCTTTCGTCGCTGGGACATGAAAGCTCAGGTAACCCGGCAAAAACCGAGCCTCGAGGGACCATGTTTCCTGCAATAGGCAGAGATCATAGTTGTTGACAAAACTAACCCATTCAGGGGAGTCAAGTTTTGTATTGATGCCCGCCAGGTTCCATGACAAAAAGGTACCAGAGTAGTTACCAGGCCGTATGGTGTGGATCGTAATAGATTGGCTAGGTGAATTTTCCCTCTCAGACAGACCGGATGAAGTTGGCGTTAGAGCATTGGGTGATGTTTGAAATCCGGTCCAGACCAAAGGAGTGACCACCGGATCTATTAATGTATTAACAGTTACCCTTGATGTCACGGGGTGTGGGGGGGTGTCAAACTATACAATTGTCACTGGCAAAGACCTCCGGTGTAAAAATAAGCTAAGTTGTGGGCCTCTATGCTGGATCTAGAATCAAAGGATGGATGCTCAGTGATGAACCTAGGAAGGCGTGGGTCTTTGAAATTAACGATGATACAATCCCCCTGCGTGTTTATTGGTTGGGAGCCTATCCAATGGACCCTTCTAACAAAAAGAATCCGACCATTCAGTTCATTCGGTATTGGTCTATGGATGTTAAGCCAATGACTTACTTTATTTTTTAGTTGTTCAAAGGATTCGTTTTTGTTATTAGGAAGTTCGGGAACACCCGTTAATACCACAACGTATGGAAAAGATTCTTGTGGTAGATGTATTTGGGTCAGGGATGGCCTAATTACATTACGTGGGGGAGGAATATCAACAATGGCGTTCAATCTTTGTGAGCTCGCAGTATTGGTGCCTGAGGGTACATTACTTAGCCGACCCTCCTGCCTCAGGGACTGACTATTTTGTTGCACTCCCTCCCTCCGTTGTGTTTGTTGAGTGTTTAGGGGTGATATGGAGGTATTCGTGGGCAAACCAATACCTGAGGTAGGGGGGGCAGAGGCAGAGGTTTGCCCACATGTAGGTGGAATGACAAGAGTTGGATTTACTCCATGAGTACAGTTAGTTTTCGGTATATCCCTAGTACACAGCTTTACAACATTCTTCAGTGAACAGAAGTTATCCAAGATGCATTGTTCTAATTTATCAACTTTAGTTACAACCTTTTCGATCCTTTCCAATAATGGAGACATTAGAGATCGTACTATGCATTCTATCTGAGAGGTTATATTGGAAGGTTCAAGTGAGGGTGGGGCAATTAAGCTAGTTTCAGTCGTGGAGTGGCGGGCACTAGAACTTTGAGTGACAGGAAGTGCCAAGGTCTTGGTTGCCTTGGATATTTTCGCCTGCCTACCACCATCCTTACCCCCTCCCCTTTTCCTTTTCTGGGTAGCTGCACCAGTGGATATGTTAGATCTAGCCCCTGCTCTAGTCTGGGGGCGGGGGGCGCTATGAGCAATTCGAGGTGTAACTTCCTCCTCTGGCACTACATCCATATTTATTGGGGGATTTATCAACCTCCCAGATGGAGATGACGTGCATTGGGATGAATCAGACGTAGAAAGTAGTGATACCTCCTCCCTCTGCAGCTCTCTGGGGATGTTTGGTGATTTAACGAGAGCCAGCGGGCCCAGTGAGGAGCGCCTACCCGACAAAGAATCTAACGAAAGGCGTTTTTCAGTCAAGGCTATCTCGTGTTCCAGTACCGAGACGGCACGTGTGATGAATTGGTCCATAGTCCCGGCTACTGTAGAAGGGGCTGTGAGGCGCTTACCCCTTCCAGCCATTTGTCACAGGGACACACAAATCAGAAAATAACAACAGTCACGGGTTACCCAAATGTCAGCGGTCAAAAGTCAACCTCTGGTGCAACTTACTTCCAGAGTTGTCAGAGGGGAAGCCCAGCCCAGCCTCTTCCGGCCCCGGACGGCCACAGACGGTCCCGCCCTTGTCCCGGGCTTCTCCCGGCGCCGACCCGCGATGCGGTGGCACGGCTGATCTTTAAGCGCCTCCAGGCGCGGATGATAGGCCGGCGGCTTCCGGGCCTGCCGCAAAGGGTGATGGGAGTTGTAGGCAGCAAGCGGTAGCGCGGCACTCAGCAGCGTATTCTCGCCGCACACCAGGCAGAAGACAGCACCTCCTCCGGTTACGTGGCAGGTAGGAAAGAGACTCGCCCGCTCTGTCAGCGGCACGGCTGATCTTTAAGCACCTCCAGGCGCGGATGATAGGCCGGCGGCTTCCGGGCCTGCCGCAAAGGGTGATGGGAGTTGTAGGCAGCAAGCGGTAGCGAAGCGGCACTCAGCAGCGTATTCTCGCCGCACACCAGGCAGAAGACAGCACCTCCTCCGGTTACGTGGCAGGTAGGAAAGAGACTCGCCCGCTCTGTCAGCGGCACGGCTGATCTTTAAGCGCCTCCAGGCGCGGATGATAGGCCGGCGGCTTCCGGGCCTGCCGCAAAGGGTGATGGGAGTTGTAGGCAGCAAGCGGTAGCGAAGCGGCACTCAGCAGCGTATTCTCGCCGCACACCAGGCAGAAGACAGCACCTCCTCCGGTTACGTGGCAGGTAGGAAAGAGACTCGCCAATGCCAATAGCTCAAAATCTCGCAATTGCGAAACCTATTACATTGTAAATGCTTGTGGGAGACAAGCCTTCAAGCTCCTCACTCACGCCTACAAAGCCCTCCACAAAACTGGTCCCACCTACATCAGCAACCGCCTGACCTTCTACCAAGCAACCAAAAATCTCCCCTACGCCACCCTTACATTAGCCCACGCATCCGTTGCAGCTGTTGCAGAGGCCGTGCCGTCTCCTGCCTCGCTGCCAAATCCTGGAATAGACCTCCCCACCACCTGCACACGTTCCCCTCTCTGAGAGTTCAGGAAGCAGCTGAAGACCTGGATTTTCGACCACCACCTCTCTCTGACCGAGGATCGCTCAAACCACACAGCGCCTGGAGACCCCCCGGGGTGACAGGCTGTGCTACAGTAGCCCCATTGATTGACTGATTGGAGTAGTGCAGGGTAGAGCGCAGAAGTGTAGAGTCTAGTGGCATATTGTGCAGTGGCATAGAGTGCAGTAGAGTGGCGTAAAGTGGAGTGGTGCAGTGGCGTAGAGTGCAGGGATATGGAGTACAGGGGCAAAGAGTGGTGTAGCGTGGCGTAGAGTGCAGTGACAGAGTGCAATGGTGTAGAGTAGAATGCTGCAGAGCATAGTGGCGGAAAGTGCAGTGGAGCAAAGTAGTTGGTGTACATGCAGTGGCGTAGTGTGCATTTGTTTTGAGTAAAGTGGTGTAGAGTGGCTTGGTGTAGAGTGCAGTGGTTTAGAGCATAGTGGTATAAGCGTGCAGTGGCATAGAGTGGCGTGGCGTAGAATGCAGTTGCGCAGATTGGAGTAGACTAGTGTAGAATGCAGTGGCGAAGAGTGCAGTGGTGCATAGTAGCGTGGGGTAGAGTGAGCTGGCATAGAGTAGAGAGATGCAGAGTAGAGTAGGGAGGCGTAGAGTGAAGTGGTGTAGAGTGCATTGGCATAGAATGTAGTATACCGTGGTGTCAAGC
This sequence comes from Triturus cristatus, assembly GCF_964204655.1. Classification (NCBI taxonomy): domain Eukaryota; kingdom Metazoa; phylum Chordata; class Amphibia; order Caudata; family Salamandridae; genus Triturus; species Triturus cristatus. The sequence continues at coordinate 832,331,458 of NC_140581.1, forward strand.
GGTGCAATATAGAATAAAGTAGGGCAGAGTAAAGTGGCGCTAAGTAAAGTGGCATAGAGTAGAGCAGCATGGAGTTCAGTGGCATAGAGTTCAGTGGCAGATACTTCAGTGGCAGATACTTCAGCGACAGAGAGTTCAGTGGCATAGAGTTCAGTGGCATAGAGTTCAGTGGCAGAGAGTGCAGTGGCAGAGAGTGCAGTGGCAGAGAGTGCAGTGTGGCAGAGTAGAGTGTCGTAGAGTGCAGGGGTGTAGAGTAAAGTGGTGTAGAGTGTAGTGGCGTAGAGTGGTGCAGAGTAAAGTGGCATTGAGTGGTGCAGAGTAAAGTGACATAGAGTGGCTTAGCGTAGAATATTGTGTGGCATTCAGTGCAGAGGTGCATAGAGTGTATTGGTTTTGAGTAAAGTGGTAGAGTGCATATTGGTGTAGAGTGCAGTGGCATAGAGTGCAGCGGTGTAGAATGTAGTGGTATAGTGTGGAGTGGCATAGACTGGAATGGTGCAGAGTGGAAAACAGTGGCGTAGACTGCAGTGGCATAGAGTAGATTTTTTCAGATTACAGTGAAGAGGCATAGTGTGCAGTGGTATAGAGTTGAGTATCGCAGAGTGTAGTGGTGCAGAGTAGATTAGAGTGACATAGCATGCAATGCCGTAGAGTGCAGTGGTATAGAGTAGAATGTTGTAGAATACAGGGGAGTAAAGCACAGTGGTGCAAAGTAGTTGGTGTAGGTGCTGCAGCATAGGGTCCACTGGTTTTGAATAAAGTAGTGTAGAGTGACTTGGTGCAGAGTACAGTGGTTTAGAGTAGAGTGGCATAGCGTAGAGTACAGTGGAATAGAGTTGCATAGAGTGCAATGGAGTAGAGTGGCACAGCGAAGAGTGAAGTGGCACAGAGTGGAGTAGACTGGTGTAGAGTGCAGTGGCATAGAGTAGTTTGCTTCGGAGAAGAGTGAAGTTGCTTAGATTGAAGTGGTGCAGGCTAGAGTGTAGTGGTATAGAGTGCAGTGGCCTCATACCGCCGGGGCGGCCCAGCCCCCACAACCCCTTGCTACATCACTGTGCCATTACAGACAACACATCTTCAATTGAAATGACCATTACATTTGCACCCAGGTGCAATGTTACTGATAAAAGTATACAGCACACAAATAATAATGTGTGGAAATGTCATCACCCAATGTATTGATTTGATTGCCATCACAGTTCATTTACAGACATTTACATTTTGCTGTGTGCTAGAAAAAATATATATTGTACAGCCTTCCTGAAGCCCCCAGTAACCAGCATGATTTTCACATACATCATCTTACTTTGAAGTCAGAGAAAGAAAAATAAACACCAAGCTCCCTGGAAGACACAGCCTGACATTTGACCTCAGTCTTTAAATGTACAGCAAATGTGGCAAGATAAGAACACGATTTAAAGGCCTGTTTATGGAAAGAGAGTTTGTGGCAGAATACAGTTAACAAGGTTTGAGCAACGGTAGGGACGAACTCGAGCTAGACAGCCTAAAACAAATAAATGCAAAAACAACAATAGATGGACAGAATGCAGAACAATGTCATACATTCACCCCAGTACAGAGATCTGGGCCTAAATCCATCGTTTTTTTGCTCGCCATTCCAGTTTGAACCCAGCCATATGCAAATCAGTCTTGACCCTGTGCCCCATGGGAACAGTCCAGCCCGAACTGCCAAGCCAGGTCCTCCCTGGACTGGAAACAAGCATCCTAGGACCGGTTTCGGGCTTTCAGCCCTCGTCAGCCAGGATAGCTTGATTCCAGTGGCATGGAGAGCAAGGGACAAACAAATAAAGCCAGCAAATAGAAAGCCAGAAAATGTGAGTTGCAAACCACACAGCCAATAAATGGTAAGCAACGGGTGGAATGCATTCCTAGGTCAACTATCTGAATCTTCCCACAATGTCTTTAGAAAACCTGTCTGGTAGGCTGTGACATAATGAAATACTCACTATTCTGACTGCACACCGCCACATAAATATTGTGTGCTACACACATGATAACAACAGCAGCATTACTACGAGCTACAGCAAGAAAGACAAGAAGTCATCCCTTGAGGAAAATGTGAATTTTTGCACAGCACATAGGTAGCAAAATTGCCTGTAGGACTTTATCAGGCGATTCCACCTCCAAATCCAGGACTGGTGCTAGGTGTTTTTTTTGCCATCGTGGCAAAGTGACATTTTGATGGGCTCTGTGAAAGAAATCACATTTTGGTTTCAGAGACAACCTGACTCCCCTTTGTAGATGGCCCTTAAAATTAAAATATGGCTCCATTTATTGTGCCCGCCAAGCACATGAAAACGTCACTGATGGTCTATCGAGTGAAAAATATTTGCCCAAATCCAGTGTTAAAATGTTCCTGATGAAGTACTACAGGTAAGCGTGCTGTCTGTTACACCACACAACTGTGCATGTGTAACACTGCCCTGGTTTTCTTTACATGTTGAAGCATCAGTGATTAGTCTGGGTGGACTTGATGGAAAGAAGCTCGACTTCTTTAGCAGGCGAGAGTTGTCCTATAATTCAACCGAAGTCCTACTTGTAAATATATTAAAATGCTACAACCAGTTTTGACTGACAGTTTTTAATAAACACGTCTGAGAATTTCAGTCGCGTTATTATAATGCCTTTTCCTGCTAAATTTGTAGCAGACATTTTCACACTACAGCTCCGTCACACCGCACCTAGCACGGCTGGGATGATGACGTCACAGACTGGCGGGCCGCCGCGAGCGAGAGGCCCCGGCACGCGGGAGAGCAGATGTTCCGCAGGGCATAGGGTCGCCACAGACCCGAGCACCGACTCCATCGGACCTGGAATAAAACCGGGCTTTGACCGATATTATCCCGGCGGGGCCTCTCAAATGAAGCCAAACAAGGAAAAATAGAGCCCCATTGTGTAGAGTAAAAGCACGGCTGTCATTACGGGGCTGATTTATTTTCTGCCGTCGCAGCTCCAACCTAGTCTGTGATTTCAGCAAGGTGCCCTCCTTAACTGCCTGGATCCCATACAGAATAAATATTTAGCATTTACCTTTGGTATTCCAGCGGTGTCAAGCCAGATTTTGTAGATGGTTTCCACAGACTGCCCAAGCCTAGGAAAACAAAATAATCTCATTACATATGCGTCGCAAAGAACCCATAAAACTTTTCGTTATTTTTCTTTGGAGACAACTCGGCACGGCAACTGCTCAGCAACCCCGCGGCTGACTTCAACCGAGGCGCTGAACCCAGCTGCAATAGGCACCGCTCTGTTCCGTTAATGGCATTAGCAGAGATGGCACCAACACATTAAAAATTGCAATTTCCAGGTTTTTTTTCTAAACTGAAATGATGAATTCAGTGCTGGTGAAGGCTGATGTGCTCAGGGAGAAGAAAGTACACGTGGATGTGTAAAACATGTGCACAGTGCGAATTTTTTTTTCTTGGCCATTTTAACGAAACAACAGAGGCCTAGTGCAAAATAAGCAGTCTGGGGAGACAGAAAGAAGCCAGCAATGTAAAAAAATCAAAATTCACAGCGATATGACAATTTTACTTTTCTATCCAAAGTAGATTCTCCAATTGTGATTTACTATTTTTCGAAGCAGTTGTGCGAACTATGCAGCAGGGTCGTAACTCAGACCGGGCACGGGGTCCCCAATCCTTCAGTAGGCCCCCATTTAACCCAAGGCCAAAGCATATTGGTAAAATATGGGAGACTCCTATTCCCCTAATAACAGATTGCGGTAAGGAGGCCATCAATTTACGTCACACCACTGCTCTGCCTTGCCTTCGAAAAAAGAAGTAATATTATAATCCTGTCCTTTCTATCAAAAACGTTTTGAGAGGCAGTTTGGGTAACACAGGGGAAGAGGATGTGGTCCGTCGGCTTAATCTGCCGACTTTGGTGCAGGAAACCAGGTTCGAGCCTCGAGGTCGCGTCCACATCCTGTGATTCTGGGCAAATCACTTAGGGCCTCATGTAGGTAGCCAAATACCGGTCGGTAACGGCCGATTTTCGGTAATTATACCGTTACCGACCGGTATTTTGGCTATTGGTATGTAGGGGGACAATTATTGGTTTCGGAATTTACCGAATCGGTAAAATTACCGATTCGGTAATAATACCGAATCGGTAATGTTACCGAATCGGTAACTTTTCCGAATCGGTAATTTTACCGATTCGGTAAATTCCGAAACCAAAATCGAGATGTAGGGGGAGTGTGTGGGTGTGTTTACGAGTCGGTATTTACCACCAACTTAAAGTTGGTGGTAAATAATCAATGTATGTGTTTATGCATTTTTACGCGCGTAGCAGTGTGCAATGTGGCATACATACATGCCCTTAGGGCATGTATGTGTGCCACATGTGTACACATGGCCGAATCAGGGGTGCAACAGGGTGTCAATGTGACACCCTGCCACCCTTGCATGTGTTCACCACATTACCGAATCGGTATTTACCGATTCGGTAATGAGGCATACCTTCCCATCAATGGGAAGGTATGCCTCATTACCGAATCGGTAAATACCGATTCGGTAATTACCGAATTGTAACGAATCGGTAAAAAATACCGACTCATTACCTACATACGAGTTACCACTTCTAAAATACCGATTCGGTATCGTTCGGTATTTTAGAAGTGGTAACTGGTATGCTACCTACATGAGGCCCTTAATCTCCCCGTGCCTGGATGTGTAATGTAAATACGGTGCTCATGTAAAGCCTCCAATACCTTCGGGTCGAGTTCGCGCTATATAAATATGCAAAAAACAAAACAAAACGCAGTACATATTCATAGGAAGCTACAGTGCCTGCACAAGGCAGTATGTACATAGGGTGACATTTTTGGTAATTGTTGTTATCCTATGGTCCATTGAATTATTCTGCTCGCCTGCCTTAAATTTCACCTGTACACTGATCACAATATTCTTAGTTGCAACAAAGTTGCGAATATCAAAGGTTCCGAAAAATGAGAGCCCATTAATAAATCCGGTCATTTCATTCTTTCCCTCCACTCAAGAGTAAGAAGCTGGTAAAAAAGAATGGCCCAGCTACAAAAGATGGCGACACAGAGAAAGAACAAAGAGAGACCAAGCATCATGAAGAATTTCAAATATCAAACAAAATGCGAACACATTTTTTCTGTGGCAAACATCGCCTAAAACCCTTTGAGATGGTGTTCTTGTAGACGGGTTGTGTGTGAACTCAGCAGTAAAGTCCCCTACAGAAATGATCAGGATTGCTTCCAATCCCATCTATGTCCTAAAAGTACTCCTCACTGAATACTATCTGGTGGGCCGTGCGTCATACTTAAGCTTTCGTGACAAACCACAAAGTTATCACTCTTGAACCAGTACCAGAGGGAAGCCTCACCCAAGCGAATGGTTGCAGGATATTACAGACCCTTTGGAAACTTTTACAATGGAAAGATAAACAGTTAACACCAAACAGCGAAGCCTGTTGAGTCGCATAACTCTAAACCTACAAAGGTCCGGACCGAACCCAACTCAGTTGCCCTTCTTGGCAACCTCGGGAACCTAGGGCTAACCCAACGTGTCACAGAGCCCACCCACGCAGCAAACACATTCTTGACCCCTTCTTCATATCTTGTGTAAAATTACGATGAATACCCAAGACACATCACTTGGACCTCAAAACCTGCCACCTTCCCAGAACCATGGAAACATGCAGCCGTCAACGCCCTTCTAAAGAAGACTTCAGCTGACCAGCCGAAACTCGAACATTTTCGACCAATATCCCTTCTTCCTTACCCAAAGTCCTGGAAAAAGCCATCAACAAGTGCCTCTCTGACCACCTTGTCAATCACCAGCTTCTTGACACCACACAATCAGGATTCAGACCCATCCACCACCCGGAAACCGCCCTTATACAAGCAACAGATGAAAAAGTTCCCTCTATCCATTTTTAATGAATTTACAACAACACATTGCAGACATCTACGTTGTCAAGCAAGACTTAAAAGTGAACAACACACACATCTACCATATACAGAATACATAAGGAGACTGATTGCAGGGTAACAGCAACAAGGGCACATAGTGGTTGAGCACAACCTAGACAACTGGCATAAGAGCAGGGCATTAAGAGGGTCCGGATAAGAGTGACACTCAGGAACGTCGTTTTTTATTCAAGTTTTATTTATTTATGATCTTGGAACTCCAAAGAGATCCACATAAATTAAAAGGCCAACAACATATAAGTAAGAAATTATGTATAGCAAAGTTTCTACAATCATTAGAGAAAGTCGACATAAAAATCTCCGAATACAAAACATTAAAATATTTTATACATTAAAAGAGTTCAAATATCCTTTATGCCCTAGGTACTATAAAACATCAGATAAAACCAGAGTTGATCATTATATCCTTCATACAAATGTGTGTTAGTACATATTTAAAAAACACTTAAAAAAAGTTACAAATCCTATGACAAAACATTTCATTTGGTGGTTCATAAATAGAATCTGTTAGTGCAGAGGCCGAAAGGATAGATAATTGTAGACAGATTGGTCTCATCCATTTACGCCGATACCATAATAGTGTGGGGCAAATAAATAGCACATGATTAACGTCCTGGATAGACTTATTACACAGTAAAGTAATTGGAGCAGTGCACCACCAAATAGTCAAATGTAATCACACCAAGTGGTCAATTCTGTTTATAAAAAAAAGTCTTTATTGCGGTTTTCCAACCAGAAGAACGTCTCAGCCAACGCGTTTCGTTCAAAGAATTGAACTTCGTCAGGGCGTACTCAAGAATGTATCTCAATCTCACAGTAGGTCCACTACTTATATCGTGGGTGGCCCGTCTCAGAATAAAGAGCCTATAGCGTGAACATAGGGTTTCACACACCCGTTGGATTGTAAAGGAAGAAGCGCGGACGGTCGCAGGCTCTCGAGTCTTTTGTGGTGCCCTTATCAAGGAGGCATCCGCCTGCACACGAGACACTCCAAACATTAGGAGTGCGACTGGAAACCCTATGTTCACGCTATAGGCTCTTTATTCTGAGACGGGCCACCCACGATATAAGTAGTGGACCTACTGTGAGATTGAGATACATTCTTGAGTACGCCCTGACGAAGTTCAATTCTTTGAACGAAACGCGTTGGCTGAGACGTTCTTCTGGTTGGAAAACCGCAATAAAGACTTTTTCTATAAACAGAATTGACCACTTGGTGTGATTACATTTGACTATTTGGTGGTGCACTGCTCCAATTGCTTTACAATTTTTCTATCTGCTTGGCAGTCTGTATCCATTAACGGCGGATGCAGGAGCATTTTTGATGCACACCTATCTGAAATACACTGTTACTTATATGGGAACACAATAAAGAAGTGCGACACTTGGAGTCCGCCGTTAGCCCTTGTTTTTTTAGAAACTTATTACACAGATTACAAATCGGAGAAGAACCATACCATTTAGATAGTACGTTGTTTAAAGGGAGCATACCCTGCCCACAATTACCTATGGGAGCGAAGTACAGAGAGGTAGGGATGCGGCGACCCTAGATAGAACTGTGGCATTAGCATACAGAACCATATTCAGCCTGCCAAAACAAACCTCTCCGGCCCAACCCAGGCTGGAATTTGGAGTAAAGAAGCAGTCTTTGGCAAGACAAGGTGCATACATAATGACTTGGGACAAGGTCCGTAAGGCAAATAAAGGAACCCTAAACAGCTACTTATGGTCAGAACTAGAACGGTATCCGGCATCGCCAGCCGCCAAATACTTGAAAAACATCCTAGTGAATCTAGGGTTACAGGAGCTGTGGAATACCCCTACCAATCATACTACAATCAAAAGAATAGTAAAAAGAACAATAAAACACCTCTCATGGATTGAAGATAAAGCGTATGTTGCAAAGAGGTCACATGTGTGGATCATCCTAAACTCCTACTCCAAACAAGGCCACCAGAGTTATCTTGACCTCGGGTACTCACGTTATATAAAATTGAAGTTTCTCAGCTATAGACTGGGCGTGTTACCATGCACACGCCATTTTCCGCAGTGGCTGAGGGTTAATGGGGGTCCCCTCTGTCGCCTATGTGGCAAGGTGTCTGAAGACATGGAACATTTGCTGTGCTCCAGCGAGAAGCTGTTGGCGGAAAGGAAACGGTTACTGAAATACCACTTCAACCAGCGTGGAATACGCTCACGAAGACAGGCAGTTCTTGCCTGCTTTATACCTAGTAACCCGCAGTTGAACTGTAGCCTGGTGAAGTTCTTGCAGGAGGTAGAAACAAAGATGCAGAAGATTGACCCATCGTCATGTTTTTAGAAGCTCTTAAATTAAGCAGAATCCTATCTATAAAGTATCAATTATGGAAGGTGGAAGAAGAGTGAATACTGGAACTTGTCCACTTGCCCTAAATTACAGAGGACATTCAGAACAATATGTTTATTATTTTAATCTTATCAACATATTAAACCTTATGAATTTTTGAAAGGAATTATAAATATAGATTTTATGTGAATGTAATTTTACTTAAGTGATGAATAATGTATTGTGTACACATTAGTGTTTTATTTTTCTAAGAATGAATTGCAATGGTTTTAATTAACTATGCTAATAAACTATTACTTACTTACTTACTTACTGGCATAAGAGCAGGGCATTAAGAGGGTCCGGATAAGAGTGACACTCAGGAACGTCGTTTTTTATTATAATATAATAGCCAAAAGTGGCGCACTCCATGGGGCAGGTTCCAAGAGATATAAGCCTGTACTTTATTTATCACACAGGAGTCTATGGCCGGGTGGGTACCTCTCTTTAAAATACGAGCTTCTCTATCCCTGGTGAAACTTAATTTCCAAGTGGCCTGCTTCAAAGTGGCCCTTAATTGATATGGCGATAGGGTGAAAAGTACGGATTCATCCAGTTTTAGTAAGTCAACCGCAATTCTAAAATTTTTAACAATTAAAGACTGCTCCTTTAAACTTTCTAATATTTTTTTCTGGATTAAAAATCTTAGTGTGTCAGGATCACCCTTTACCAGGCTTGTAACCCATCGCACTATCCCTGCAAGACCCTGTACCCAACTACTTCTTAAACCAAATTCTAACCTTAGTGCAGCCACGGGGCAAGCAGAGTTGACCGAGGCTAGGTTCCTTTAAAATTTTTCCTTCTGTTGTATTTAGAAAACCCAATTTTTCTATATCAAGTAATTCAATACCATACAACATGGAAGCAGGAATTTTTGCACGAAATACCTCTAATAAAAGTGCAAAGTGTCTTTTTCCAGTAAATCTATAGAGGGAGCCCAAGCTTTTCCCCTGTGTAGTAGTTTTATAGATGTTATTTTCTATATGGGCTTTGTTACTTAGGTTGCCACACACCGTTTTTCCCAGGAAAACGTAAGATTTTACAAGTTCCAGTTTTTGGCCACCTACAGACCAAACAAAATTCCCATACTGCAACTTTTTTCTTCCGTGCATGCACATAATTTTACTTTTGGATACATTAATCTTTAAGTAGTGGGCCTCTGCAAATATATGTAGTGCCTGCAGACGACTATTTAATCCCCTAGGCGTTAGATCCAAAATTAACATGTCGTCAGCATAAAGTAACCAAGCAATCGGTTTTACCCCCAGAAATGGGGTGATGCCCCCGCTTTGAGACAGAGCGTAAGGAAGGTCAGATGATTATAGGGAGAAAAGTAGAGGAGCCAATAAACATCCTTGTTTTAGGCCATTTGCAGCAGGGATGGTTTGGGAGAGACCTCTTTCCCCTCCCATTAAAACTCTACACCAAGTGTCTGTTTGAAGAGCACAAACTAACTCCAAGAGGATGGCCGGCATACCCAGGTCTGACAGTTTTCTCCACAGCAGGAGAGGATCTACTTTATCAAATGCTGTGGAGTAGTCTATAAAGGCTGTGTACACTCTTCCTCCTCTAACTTTAACATATTTTTCGTTTATTACCTGTAGTGCAGTTAGGTTATTAATAGTTCCATGCTTTGGCCTAAACCCGTTTTGTTCAAATGGTACAAATTTACCCTCATCCACCCAATCATTAATTTGGATCAAGAGGCATTTAGCAAAGACTTTACCCACTGCGTCAAGAAGTGCAATTTGACGGTAGTTGTGTGGGGCATCTCGATCTCCTTTCTTAAACAAGGGGACTAATATACTTCCCTTCCAAGACGGGTGAACCATTTTATTTGCGTAGCAATAATTAAACACCGGCTAAAGAATTTTACTCCGCAGTGTACTATTTTGTTTTAAAACTGTGATTGGTAATTAATCGGAGCCCATCGTGCCGGAGGATCGCATCCTCTTGATCGCCATTTCAATTTCTTTTTCAGATGGCGATCCATACGATGAGGGGTCTTCTTTTACTGCGGTATAATTAATTGCCATTGCATTACCTGCATATAAATCCTGAATAAAGCTAACCCATTTATGCTCCTCAATGGCAACGGGGAGTGGTTGAGATCTAGCTCCACATCCCTCCCCGATAAGAGACCAAAACGTTCTTACTTGGCCTTTAAACGCTGCTTCTGTCAGTTTAATCCAGATGTTATCTTCCCTCTCTTTTCTTAACTTAACCTTTACCCTAGTCCTCTTCCTTTTCAATAGTAATATTCTATGATATCTTTCAGAGGAGTAATTCAAGTACTGTTCCCTAATTAATTTATTTATTTTGAGATTAAGCGGCAGGAGGGGTCTGGGGACTACTTTAGTACTTTTTCTTTAATTCGACTTCTTCGCAATTTCTATCACTTTAATCATAAATGCATTAAAACTGGCAATTTCTATTCCATTCCAACTAGACAAGTTCTCTACAGTGGCCTCTAGAACACTGTCCAGACCCAAGATGGCTTTGTTATCCCAATGACATCTCCCTGTTTTCTTAGCAAAACTAACAGATTCACCATTTAGTGCCCATGGATCGTTCGAAGATAAATCTAGATTTACGGTAAGAGTTAGCACTTTGTGGTCACTATAGGGAGTATTAAAGACCTTTAGATCTTTCAATAGGAAGAAGGAGGTACTTCCCACTACCACATAGTCTAAAATAGATTCTCCACTATAAGTTTTACAAGTACAGGTAGCCGGTGTATCCGAAGGCAATCTTCCATTTACTATGATGCCATCAATCTCTGTTAATTCATCAATAAGCATTTCCCTCTCTTATTTGTTCTAATATTTTGTGGAAAGAGTGCTTGTGGAATCTGCAGAGATTCTTTTTTTTCTTTATTTCGGAATATGTTCAGAGTTGAGTTCGAGATTTTACAATTCAGATCCCCTACTAAGATTATATGAGGGGGAAGTTCTACATCATTAACTTTCTTAATGTGAGAAAAAACTGTCTTTAAGAGTACATCGTGAGAGGCATCTGGTGGAATATAAGCATTTATCAACATTAATGATGGGCGTTTTACATTATTATCAGGATTATATAATGTTATTGCTAAAAAAAGATTACTAGGATCTTTATAGTAATCATAATTCCATTTGATCTTATTTGACAGTAAACAGGCCACCCCTCCCTTTGCATGTCCTCTCCTGGACGGGGTTGTTTTGCAACCTAAAGTAAAATAATCCTTACATAGCAGTTCCTCTGTACACCAGGTCTCCTGAAGACCAATCACATTTGCATCCAATGCGCATAAGTATTGCAACTTCTCTCTACTATTCTTTATTCCTGCAGCATTCCAAGATATTATTTTTAATTCATTGCTAGAGGGATGGCTATTGTGGATGTTAAATATTGGATCTGCTCGATAGAACACCAGGTAACCAGTTCCATTTTGGACTCTCTTCTTTGGAGTTCCATTTAAAGGAAAAAGAGGTGAAATCTTTGGGTTTCACTTGTCTGCCATTTTTTGTAATACAGATTTTTAATTCCTCTGTTTCATACGAACAATCTCTACTGTCTGAAAGTAAGTGAGTTGACAAAAACCTATTGTCGAGGGCTCTATTTTGGGATTCCTCAGAGAATGGAATGACATCAATCCCCCTACTTTGTAGGCCTTCTGACCATTGTAATATAAGGTTTGCAATAATTTTGGAATTAAACCTTACCCTCGACTTATAACCAACTTCAGTTTTTAAGATGGAGACTAAACTTATATCACTACTTTGTATAAGTTTAAAACTTTCAATCTCCAGCAGACATTTAAGAAGCGAAGTCCTATTTAATATTAAATCCGTATCAAACAGAGGAATAAATTCTAACTGAAACAGACGCGTTCAACATCAGTTATCTCTGGTTTACCTCTCATTTTTACAATGTCATCGAAGGGGACGGCCAAGGGGTTAAGTACTGATGGGAGAGTGTTATCAGGCCTCGACTGCTCCGCTTTTATAAGTAATGGAGACCCGTCTGTTACAATATTATCAGAATCTCTTATGGGGTATGCAATATTCGAGGGGGAATCCTCACAGGCCATCATTAACTCTGTTGTTAGATCTTTCTTCTCTGAGTTCACGGGATCAACTTCATCTTTCTGCTTCATATCTTGTGATGTATTTTGCGGAGTCTGGGATGAAGTTTCCTTACTAATCAAGGCCTCGATGTTTTCTTTAATGCAAATTCTCCTTTGCTTCCTTTTTGGGAATCTTCGTATTGATTTCATCTTTTTCCCTCTATTCTTTTCCTTTTTCCCATTTCTCCCATTTTTTTCCAAGTGTTAAGCTCCTAAGACATTTTCATTCTCATCACTTAACTGGGTTTTGAAAATAGGGAATACTCCCTTGTCTATCCTTTTTGCTGAGCCCACCGAGCCTTTTACTTCTTGAACTGAATCATAGATAACCTGTATCAATCAATCAATCAGTGACACTTGTAAAGCGCGCTACATACCCGTAGGGTCTCAAGGCGCTGGGGGGGGGGGGGAGGGAGGGGTGCCGCTACTGCTCGAACAGCCAGGTCTTCAGCTTCTTCCTGAAGGAGAGGTGGTCTTGGGTCAGGCGCAGGTCGGTAGGGAGGGAGTTCCAGGTCTTGGCGGCCAGGTAGGAGAAGGACCTTCCTCCTGTAGTCGCTCTTCGGATGCGGGGGACGGCGGCGAGGGCGTGGTTGGCTGATCGGAGGTGGCGTTTGGGAGCGTGGAAGTTGACTCGGCTGTTGAGGTAGCTCGGGCCTTGGTCGTGTAGGGCTTTGTGTGCGTGGGTGAGGAGGCGGAAGGTGATTCTTTTGTTGACGGGGAGCCAGTGAAGGTCTCTCAGATGTCCGGAGATGTGGCTGGTTCGTGGGATGTCGAGGATGAGTCTGGCTGAGGCGTTCTGGATCCGCTGGAGTCTCTTCTGGAGCTTGGCGGTGGTACCGGCGTAGAGGGCGTTGCCGTAGTCCAGTCGGCTGGTGACGAGGGCCTGGGTGACGGTCTTCCTGGTCTCGGTGGGGATCCACCAGAAGATCTTCCGTAGCATGCGTAGGATGTTGAAGCACGCCGAGGAGACGTTGTTGACTTGCCTGGTCATGGAGAGGGAGGAGTCCAGGAGGAAGCCCAGGTTGCGTGCATGGTCTGTCGGTTTGGGTGCGGTGCCCAGGGCGGGAGGCCACCAGGAGTCGTCCCAGGCGGAGGGTGAGGAGCCCAGGATGAGGACCTCCGTCTTGTCCGAGTTCAGTTTCAGGCGGCTGGTCGTCATCCACTCGGCTACCTCTTTCATCCCTTCGTGCAGGTTGGATCTGGCGGCGGCGGGGTCGTTGGTCAGGGAGAGGATCAGTTGGGTGTCGTCGGTGTAGGAGATTATGCTGAGGTTGTGTTTGCGTACGATGGCCGCGAGGGGGCTCATGTAGACGTTGAAGAGGGTGGGGCTGGGTGTATGGGTTCAGGTAAAGGATCAGGGGTCTTCTCTAACATCGCCGCTTTAGTCATTTGCTTGTTAATTTGGGGATTGCCATCATGAGCAGTATAGGTTGGGTGACTACTAGCATTCTCAAGTATATTCTTCAGAACCTCTTCTACCTTTACTTCCGATTCTACTTGTTTAGTATTAGTCTTGAACTAACCTCCCTCTCCTGATTACTTTTTAACAATACCTTTAATATTTGAGTTACAGTTTCCAACACACAGTCTCAACCTCCTACAATTTTTTTGAGAAGCTTTAGGATTGAGGATAATAGATGTTCTAAGGATACTAGTGAATTCGAGACTATTATATCCTTCCTTATAATTTGACTGGGTTGGGTATCACTGATATTTAGATCAGGGGTCAGAGAGGGGTGTGAATGCAAGAGAGAATAATTTGACTTATTGGATGGAGTACTACTGAATAATTTTAGTCCTACAGGAACAGTTATTGCTGGAGTATTTGCTAGATCTGTAATCTTGCTAGTATCATGAGAAATATACCTCCTGCAGAGCTCTAAATCTAAATCGGGGAGAGTAAAATCTTTTTTTGGACATCCTCTACTGTATAGGGACCAAGGGGCTCTTCTAAGATTCAGTGAGGTGTGTATGGTGTTCTGTGTGGAATTACATCTGCTGTTTTAAGAGATGGTATAGTAGCTCCAAAGGATACCTGGAGGGCTGGAGAGCCAGTTAGGTCCCCAGGGCACAGTACTGGATGCCTCTGGGATTCTAGAGATTCTCCTCCTCCATGCTTACTACCAGTAGTATGTTATTCTGCAACCTCAACCATATCCGGGATATTATTAACAGTATTTACCATTTCACCATCATTCCCATTCCCAATCACATTTTCTCCCCATTCAAAATAGTTGCGGTATTTGATCCAACTTGGATATTTTTTTCCTTTCCCCTTTCCAAAGACTAAATAATTGACTTTTTCCTTTCGACAGCATGCCAGAGACATCCTTGTTACGTAAGGGATTTGATTTAGTTTTTGCACAGGTCCTACCCACAAGTAATAGTCCTGACCTAAGTTTTTTTGCCGTTATTTGATTTAAGGTCTGTACAAAAGGTGCACTACGTAATCTTATCTGTTATATTAATTATATATTGTTGTAGACTTATTCTTGTATACTCTTATAGATTTGTCACAGACTTAGTTTGTTACAGTCCCTCGATTTTTGGCCCAGAACAAAAATCGCTCTCTCTACTACAAATGGAGCTGAAAATGTCCTTTCTTTGCTTTTTTGTTTAGCAATAGGGGGTCCTAGGGCAAAGGACAGAAATATCAAAGGGATCAAATGTATCAAGGAACAAGGGATAGGGCGTTACACCATAAGTAGCGAAAAGTAGCTATAAATATAAGAAACAGATAAAACAAATAACGATAAAATAAGATAGTTCACTGATAAAGTTCCAGTGTCATCAAATCACCAAACCATACAACAGAGGGACAAAGGGACAGGGGCACAAAAGGCAAAGGCAAAGGTAAAAGACAAAAAGCACTGTGGAAATCTGCATGCAAGCAAATTTTCCTTTCAAATATTGTCCCCACAAAAAGGTGCTAGCTGCTACTGATCACTGCCCACTACTGCTTTTGACTTTTTCTGGGCACAAATTGCAGGGTCATAGATTTTGTGGGGTAAACATAAGGTACATACGGTGGCATAAGATGGCAAAAGCGTCCAGCAGCTTTGGCCTCAAATCTCATGGCTTCCAGTCTCAAGTCAGCCTCCGTTCTTATAGGAATTTTGCTCTAGTGATGCAAGATGCAAGATGTAGCCCAGGACTGAGCCCGCTCAACCTTTTGAAACTTCCAAAATTGCGCCAATAGTATGGCTCCTGCAGTCACAGTTTCTGCCTCTGTCTCTGTGAGTAATATAAATGCTATCAAGCCACCATGCCCAGGTGCACTCCCAGGACCCCCGCACAAAAAAGAGGAGAGTAAAAGCGAAGAAGGAGAAAAATGACAGAGAACAGTACTCTGAGCACTCCGAGCTCTGTGCATCCTCAGTGCTAGCCTTCCTTTAAAACTCCTTGGCTCTCTGCACTGTGCGGCTCTCAACACTGCCCTTCTTTTTGAGAAACAACCTGCTAAGGGGAAGGGTGGGAACGGGAGCGGGAGAGTGTGACTAATTTACTGCGCCTAAATTACATATATTGCCCCTCACTCCTCTGCTCCTCACACCTCCATACCACCGCTCCACCACTCCACCGGCTTCCAACTTTGCCTTTGCAAACAGAACTCTGGCTTACTATCCCCTCACCAGCTCACCGGGATCTTGTCCGTAGCTCCGGTTCGCCTTTGGTTCGCCAAACCACCAGCAAGTGCCTAGGACCTGAGTATTTGAGCTCCCTTGCCGGACGTTTCCTTCCTGGTGCAGCTGGTGAGCCTTCTGGTGCAGGCTGGTAGGTTGCAGAAGGGTAGTGGAGGAGGGTGCGGCAAGGAGAAGAACACAGCAGCCAGCTCCGTAGCTGATTCAACCCAGTCCTCATTCAACCCAACCCAGCTCAGGCCTGAGTCCTGATGCCAAATCCTGTCCGCCACTCAGCTGTTCAGCGTCCCCCCTCCTAGGATCATGGGGCAGCAGCTGCTCACAGTATGGCAAGGCGATATAGCCAAGGATGGAGCCAAGGAAGGTTGCAGGCTAAGGGCTCCAATTTGGCACTAGCCCAGCTGATAACCTCCGCTGCGGTCCTCCACACTGCAGTCTCACCACCAACCTTTGCCTTACTGCCTCGCTACCTCGCAGCATCTCCGCTCAGTGCCCGCTCTTAATCCGCACCCGCACTCAGCTTTGGGAGCATGTGACAGTGTCTTTCCGTGGGGTAATTGCGTCGGTAATTGAAGCGGTAATTGTAGCTGGTTGGCGGCAGACAGACGGGACCGCTGTAATCCACTCCCCCTGCTCCCGACCTTTCCTGATTGTTATCAGAGGGAAATTTGCCAGAATTCACTGCGGGAATCACAGAGTAAATCGCCGTGGGAACCGCCACTCACTCCTTGCCGCCACCGCCACCGCCGTCGTTCCGTTCTGCTCCGCTCAGCTGCTGCTCTCTCTCAGACTCAGACTCGATCAATCGAAATCACCAACAATCTGTAATCAGCTGTCCTGTGGCGTTTGTTTCTCACAAGGTGGCAAGAAGCTCCTGAAATCCTCTCACAGGCTGCCTGGAATGCTCAAAACAGATACTCGTTTTTTATTCTTTTTTTCAAAGGGAACATGGGAAAGGAGTTAATTGGGAATACACAAAATGATTCTGCACTTGTGTATTTTTCAGTAAAACCAGGAATCAAGATTCATCTTAATGTTCTAAGCAGGGAAGTAAAAAAATAAATAAATAACCATCATAGCAAACTTAGGGTCTGATTTAGAGTTTGCTGGACAAGGTACTGTGGGACAACGTACAGTGCCCGTCAAACCCTCATACCGCCCGCCTCATTTTACAGTCAGGCAGACTATAAGTATTCTATTGATGGAGCCCTCATTGGTCGATGGAACACTTACTCAAAAGGACCGACACAGTAGGGGCTGTCAGACGAAGGAATTTTCATTTAGGGTGGACATTGAAAAGTTGGGTTTTTTCATTCATTTATTTATTTGGGGGTTTATATAGCGCCAGAATCGACTCCAAGGAGTATCTCTGCTCTTTTGTGGAAGCGTATCAGTTGTATACCAAAGGCTGTGAAGTTGATTCTATTTATTTTTTTATTAGAAGCAGAACAAAATAGTTTTAAGTAATTTCCTGAAAGCTAAGTGATTTGAGTATTCTCTCAAAGAAGAGGGAAGTTTATTCCAATATTTCGGTCCAAGGAATGATAAAGATTTTCCTCCTGATCTCGCTCTCCTGATTCTAGGGACTATCAGTAGATGTTTAGTGCTGGAGCGCAGAGATCTCGGGGGAAGATAGGGGCTGAATTTTCCTGCCAGATAGCTAGGACCAAGATTAAATAATGCTTTGTGAATGGTGCAGCAAACCTTAAATTTAATCCGTTGTCGTATTGGGAGCCAGTGAAGTTTTAATAAAAGAGGGCGGGAAGCAGATCTAGATGGCATATTCAAAACCAGTCGCGCCGCCGTGTTTTGAACCACCTGTAATTTGTTGATTGACACTTCAGTTGCAGACAGCAGCAGACCATTACAATAGTCTAAGCGACTCAGTATAAGAGCCTGAGTCAGTGTCTTTTTTACAGAATCTGGAAGTAATGGAAAGACTTGTCGGAGAAGGCCCATGGTGTAGAAGCATGCACCAACTGTCTGGCCAACATGTTCTTTAAAAGTGAGAGCTTGATCTAACCGAACCCCCAAGTTCTTAACGGAGGTTTTGGGAGTAGGAGGCTTTCCAAGATTAGAGGGCCAACAGTTGGGAAACCATAGTAATGGGGCTTCACCAAAAAGTAAGAGCTCGGTCTTCCCAACATTACACTGAAGAAAATTGTTCCTCATCCATTGTGAAATAGCATTCATGCCCAAAGAGAAGGTTTCCTGAATAGCTGGGGTTAGTTCATCGAAGGGAAAGAGTAGCTGCATATCGTCAGCGTAAGATATCGGAATAAACCCATGCTTCCTCAGAACATTAGCCAATGGAGCTACATAGATATTGAATAAAGAAGGGCTCAAGCAGGAGCCCTGGGGAACTCCCTTGGTAAGTTCTGTGGGTGGCGAACGATAAGGGCCTAGGTTAACCATCTGAGTCCGACCAGAGAGAAAACTAGCCATCCAACGAAAGGCAGAATCTCTTAGTCCTATCTCCTTCAGCCTTCTGAGTAGTATTTGATGGGAAACAGTGTTGAATGCGTCTGATAAATCTAATAGCACCAGAATCATAGAATGGCCTTTATCCAGGGTCATTTTGATGTTATCAGTTACCACTAGTAAGGCTGTTTCGGTGCTATATTTGGGCCTGAAACCTGACTGAGAGGGATCCAAGTTGTCTGATAATTCGACATAACTGGAGAGGTGTTTATTAACATGTCTCTCTAGTACTTTACTCAGAAAAGGCAGGAGTGAGATAGGATGAAGATTGGTCAGATCAGTCAGAGGGGCCTTCAAGTTCTTACGAATAGGCATTATCTGAGCTACTTTCCATTCAGGTGGAACATAGCTGTCTTCTAATGAAAGATTCAAAAGATGTCCAATTAGTGGGGCAAGTTGAGTGGTAAGAGTATGAGCTATTTTCGCAGGGATCAGGTCACACAGGGAACCAGTCTTCACTTGGTGCATTAGAGCATCTACATGTGTAGTAGTAAGCGGAGGAAAGTTCTCAAACAGCATAGAAGGTGTCAGGCCTATTGCATCTATTGTCGCCATTTGTGTTTGATGTGAACTCCCTGCAGATATAATGTTATCATAAATTAATTCAATTTTTGGGGAGAAAAAATATGCTATGTTATCACAGAGTATTTGTGAAGGAACTTCTACAATCTCACATGCTTTAGGTTTTGTGAACGACTGAAGGATATTATATAAAACCTTCGGCGCATTACCAGCCAATGTAAGTTGGGTGGAGATGTGAGTCTTTTGTGCAAGCTTAATGCTACTATGATAGCTTGATAAGGAGGTTAAAAACTGGATTTTATCACTCTCCTCGTGGTTAGTACGCCATTTCCTCTCATATTTACGGCATCATTTTTTGTGTGTAAGTAACTGGGGAGTAAACCAAACGGCTTGCTGACGCTTTGGATGGGTAGAGATACATTTCACTGGCGCAAGATGATCAATAGTTTCTGTTAATACAGAATTATATTTAATGAGCGCTTCTTCTAGATTGTCTGAAGGTTTGTTCCAGGGTGTCTTTAAGGAGGCTTGAAAATTCTCTGGAGAAACTTTTTGCCATTGTCTATGGGTCAGCCTAGTATCATGACGTGGGCCTCTATATTCGACCTTGTGACTCTTGATAACAAATTCAATTAAGAAGTGATCAGTCCATGTGAGTTGGACTGGTTGTTCACACTGTATATCGGGTGAATTAGACAGAACAATATACAGTATATGGCCTGCCATATGAGTGGGGCCTTCATTCAATTTGTTTAGACCTAAACTTGAGAGATTGTCCAGAAAGGCTAATGATTCCATATTATCAGAGCATTCACTGTGGATATTGAAATCGCCTAATAACACAAAGTTAGTACTAGCAAGTACATGAGGAGCTATAAGTTCAATAAGTGTATTTGAAAAATCTGCTATAGGGCCAGGAGGGCGATAGATCAAAGCCCCTTTCCAACTGACTTGAGCTGATAAATCAACTCGGAAAATAAGAGCTTCCATCTTAGGGCCGCAATATTCATCCAAGACACGGACCTTGATACTATCTTTATGAATGATAGCCAGTCCTCCCCCCATTTTAACTGTCCATTCTAATACATTTGTAGCCTTCTGGTGTTGCCAAGGTAATAGAAGGCATTGAATGCGGCTTGAGACAGGTTTCCGTTAGAAACCCTAGCTCAGGCTGAAGTGAAGATATTAAATCACAAATTTCCGTGGAATGTTTGGGAAGGGAACGGACATTACAAAGTACGTTTTTCTATATTCGCTGATGCTTTTTTGTGGAATATGGCTCAGATAGTGAAGAGATATGGCCTAGATGGAGGGAAATCTTATTTGATAGCTGATGATTAGATGTTACCCAGGTCCTCCTTGTATCAACAGCATTGCTCTGATAATAGCAATTTCTGCACGAGAAAGGTCCTTCAACTAATAGCAGAGAACTATGTTGGCAATTTCTGCAATCAAATAATTCCTGTCTAGAATAGCGCTTAGTGTTACCTACAGTAATCACATCTGTGATGGTCTGACCAGAGGCCCTGGCTGCTGGCGCTGTCCAGGTGCAGACGGGCTTGCCTTTGGCGCGCCTTTGGCGTGCCGCCGGCGCGCCCGCTGCGCGCGTCCGCTGCGCGTTGTTTGTTGCATCCTGTTGATATGGGGGAGGTTGGAGCACTAGAGCGCCAACCTCCTTCCGCTGGAAATGGATCTAGGTAACAGCAGGAAGTTAGAAATATTAAACAGAAAAACCGCCCTCCACAACAATCGAGCAGCGCTCGTGGTGGACCGGGGAGTCTAGCACAACACAAAAGTTAAATGAAGGTATCAAAAAACTATCCTCAGTTAATTTTTAGCAGCATTTCAAGAAGAAAACATAAGAAGCACCCTAAAACAATTTCCCCAACATAAAAAATAAAGGTCTTAATTTCGTTTTTTTTAAAACAGCCAGCCTACACAATTTAGAAGTAATTCAGGAAAAGCCAGGTGGTAAGAGACGGAAAAAGACAATAAAGAACCCCACACTTAGTGAGAAAGCTCCACGGGCGTGGCAGCTATTAGTTTTTTGTTTTTCAAAAACAAACTTGCTTTGAGAGCTTGTTTCTGAAAAACAAAATACTTTTGAAAAGTTTAACGGCGGACGGTACTATTGGTCAAACTTTTCCTACATTGACAGAAACCCTGATGACGACGGTTCCTGTCAATGTAGAGAATTGTTCACAGGGCCGGTGGGCATCTCTGACTTTGATGGGCAGAGGTCTCCCAGGATGGTGGAAGTGTTGTGTTCCGCCATCTAGACAAAATAAACTTTGACCACCAGTCTCTAAATCGGCACTTATTTGGAGTTGGCCGGAGTGGTATCCCTTGGGATGTAGCCATGGCTGACTTTGAATGACCCAAAATAACCTGGGTTTACTGAGTGTGAATCCACATCACCTGCCGGTCTGGGACAGTCAGAGGGCACAGCGCAAATGGATGACCAAGCGACCCCTTTCTAAAGTAGTTGGAGGGCACAGTGCAACTGGTGACCAACTTCTCCCTGACCCCACCCTGCGACTTACATTGCCTCCCTCTGCTCACATTTACTACTTGCTTAGATGTGCATTTGAGACCTGAGTGCTTAGCAGGTGGTAAATGAGAGAGAAAAAGTTCCTGGTATTGGGGATAACCATGCAGAAAAGGACCCAATAATCATAGGTACGCATGGTTATTCCGCATTCCAAGGACTACAATTTGTAACATGCGGTGCTTAAGGGGAGATGCAGATCAGAATCAGCAATTCCAGGCCGGTAGCTCCCCTTGCAAACTCCAGGCAAACGTAATGATTGTATTAAGACTTAATAGCCTGGCGCGCCACAGCATTTATACTGCTTGAAGTCAGGCTAGGAGGTGCTCTTGCAGACATGCAGGGCCTGACAGCTAACATGGTACACCCCTCCAATTCAGATTACCAGGGCAAACAGAAAAGGGAATAGTGCAACACATTTTTAAAAGAAAAGTGAATACTGCAACACACTTAAAACAGAAAAGTGAATACTGCAACACATTTAAAAGCTTAAACTAGAAGCAGTCTTTGAAGAACATGCTGAGGAGAGGGGCAGTAAGATGGTAATGCAGTGCCTCTCCTGGGCTTGCTACTGCCCTCTGCCAGATAGGAAGCGCTGGCGTCCTTGAACAGAAGACCTCCAGGCACATTCCTCCAGGAGAGGGGAATGAATACTGCATTGTGTTGAGCTCCAGACAGCTGGCAGCCATCCCGATGGAAGGTGATTGCATTCACCTTCAGGGGTTAAGAGAGGCTTGATGACCATGACATCTGTAATCCTAACATTCCGCGGGAGGGAGATCACCGATGCACGAGGACAAGGCTGCTAGACCTGGTTAAAATGTGCCCATTGGTAAATATTAGCATTCCTGTGAATTCAAAACAAATTCAAACCAATCAATACCACACGCATAGGATTGCTTCAAATTATGCTTGAATGTTTAGCAATAATAATCAAAGACTTAATAGATGCGATGCTTTATAAATGTAAGGTTGTGATTTGCTTGGTGAAAAAGGCTGGATGGCAGAGTACTAGGATTAAACAGGGAGTTAAATCAAATGAAATGAGTGTGCCGCCGAGTATGCTGTCAAAGCAGTCACATGAATATACACATTTTTAACTTGTATCTCGCGCTGCACACACACACACATCCCTGAAAAAACACAGTTAATTTTATTTTTACAGTTTTCAACTAGAAACACTGACATTTGTCAGTTATGGTTAACCATAACTTGCCTTCAAAGCACTGCTCATGACCTCACAGATGACATCACTAAATATATAAATGATGACACCATATCATCACCACCCCCTTTTGTACCGCTTTGTTCGCCATAAGTTGGCAGGGTATGCTCAGACGAGAGTCCCTTGCACACTTTGCCACTGGTTTCAAGCAAGCCTGGCTGAAGACGGCTGAAATGCCAGAAACCGGTCCTAGGAAGCTTGTTTCCAGTCCAGGGAAGGCATGGCTTGGCAGTTCGGGCTGGACTGTTCCCATGAGGCACAGGGTCAGACTGATTTGCATATGGCCATGTCTGAACTGGGGTGGCAGAGTGGGCTAAAGAACGGTGATGGATCAAACCCAGATCTGTTGACTGGGTGTGAGTGTTTGATTGGTTCTGATGCTCCGTCCATCACCACCCCCTTTTGTACCGCTTTGTTCGCCATAAGTTGGCAGGGTATGCTCAGACGTTGAGTCCCTTGCACACTTTGCCACTGGTTTCAAGCAAGCCTGGCTGAAGACGGCTGAAATGCCAGAAACCGGTCCTAGGAAGCTTGTTTCCGGTCCAGGGAAGGCATGGCTTGGCAGTTCGGGCTGGACTGTTCCCATGAGGCACAGGGTCAGACTGATTTGCATATGGCCATGTCTGAACTGGGGTGGAAGAGTGGGCTAAAGAACGGTGATGGATCAAACCCAGATCTGTTGACTGGGTGTGAGTGTTTGATTGGTTCTGATACTCCGTCCATCACCACCCCCTTTTGTACCACCATATCATCCAGGTCATGCATAAGGGCATATCTAGTGGGCAGGACCTTCGGCCAGGTGCACCATGGGTTGAGTGCAGTCCAGGACAGGCCCTGCACCCAGCTCCTGCATGGACCTAGGCCCTATTCGCATTAACCAAATTAGTAAAGGCTCCTACATTTCCATGACCTTTTTCCCAGTCCAGTAGCAAAACTGGGAGGCAGACTTTCCATTACTAATTGGGAGGACACAGCAATAAGGGTTTCTAGTTTCATAAGTGTCACTTTCAGTGTAGAGCCTGGCCAGTTTTAAACTTGTGTGCTTAGGAATGCTGTGTTTTATATCATAGTTTCATTTGTTTGAACACAGTCGAAGTAAGCAAAGCACACTGCACTTTTTATTGCTTTGTACATTTTACCAGAACCTTAGGTGTTTTTATCTTAAACCTATGTTTGTTGTATAGAATATCAGATGACGTAAAGCTGTTTTGAAAAATGTGATTGCATTAAGAGGACCCTCTGTGTACTATAATATTGCCCTTTTATCTCTTAAAGTCATTAACGTGAGGAAAAGGCTCATGTGTTAGTGGGCCCTTGAATTATATCATATTATTATGTATTTTATATATCATGAATATATGTAATTGAATTTGATATTGAGATGTTTAAATGTATTTAATACATGTTTTATGTTTAATGTACTTTTGTGGCTGTTAACAATAGCAGAATAAAGTTCTATGAATTGATTCGAACACAGCTACATTGCACGGGGTGTCCACAGTGATATCCTGAATGATGTCAATGATGAGCTGATATGTGACGTCTTTGGTACCTGCGCCATGACCTATCACCTGGGGCACAGCAACATCTTCTCTATTCAGTTCAAACGCAGACAGCGAGCCGCCTGTTGGCCACAGACTCAGTGGTCTGAGGTAAGCCCCAACTGGCACAGCAGTTTGAAAATAACATTCTAATCATAACCCTAGAATACAGAAAGGGGTAAAGTTCCACACCTGACATCACCAAACGTTAGAGACGACACAATGATAAAAACCAACTACAACACAATCATAGGCGGTGTTATAAGTGAACATATGTGTTTTGTTAAACAAATGTTAATGTCTTATGGGCAACATTAACCATTAAAGTTTTTCTAGTGCATTGTGTGTATTTTTTATGATATACTGCATCCAACTTCCATGTTGATATTGTGTACTGCACATGGACTTTAGCCATGCGAATCAAGCTCTGGGCACAAGCCTGTGGCTAGGTCCTGAACAAGCCCAATGCACCTAGCCCGCCTCCACATACTGTTCTGACATGCGCATCAGGATCTGTACACCGGGCCTAGCACTGTGCTCATGAAGCTGCTGCGCCTTCTCCCTATGTGTAGAGGGCTCTGTATACGGGCATGGCATCAGTCAGTTCCTGCAATAGACCTGTGCCACAGAGACCACGGAGTACTGCCTTCAGCTGTACACAGAGGCATAGAGGGTATGGCAAGCTTGCAGTCAGGCCCCGCCTCAGCCCACAAGCCCCACAGCAAAAGCTGTCGAGCTGCATGAGAGCAAGGATGCCTGTGCGCAGTGGTGAAGGTTGTATGTGTGTATGGCTGCATTTGCCTAGTATTGATGTGTGTATGACTTGCTTTGCATATGATGCTTCTTAATGAGGCTGCCTGTGGGCAAGATTGCTGGGGTGCAAGGCTGCCTGCTCACAGGACTGGATGTGCAGCATCGTGCCTGCACACAGAGCTGCCAGTGCTCAGAGAGGCAAGTACACATGGCCTCCAGTGAGAAGAGATACCCGTGAACAGGGCGATGCCGCAGCACACAATAGTCTAGGTGCAGTGATTATGGGGCACTAGGGTGCCATTCTGCAGGGCAGCCTCTGCATAGGGATGCAGTGCACAGAACTGTCCGTGCTCAGGCATAAGAATAGTTAGGGCCCTCTGTACTCAAGGCTTTTGATGCACAAGGCTGCATAGATACAGGACTGCTGCGGATATCTATGTACTGAGTCATCTGTGTGCAGATACTGTGAACTGCATGACCGAAACAGGTAACCCACCAGCACAAGAGGAACACTGCCCACACCCACAAACCCCCATCTCCACGGGCCCATCTATTGGGTAACTATAAAACCACTCTCAACTATGCAATCGTACTCACCCATGTACGTGGGTCACAATCAACTAGTCCACTACAATTAACCACACAATACTAATTGAACAAGCATGTAACAAGCATGTAATTCCGAAACGATCTGCTACACCAATAGCCACCATTCTGATAATTACTTAATAACTTATAGTTGAAACCCCCTAACAACAATTATATAAAGGACGACTGCAACTTAGTCCAACCTAGAAAATCTTTGTCGCTTGCACCGGTCTCTCACCTCAATTCCTATTCTGCTCTTCCCATATCCCAGACACCCCCCCACCAAAATCCATACATTATCAGTGGCCAGCCTTCTGCTACCGTCAGCAAATACATTTGGACCCAGAATATATATAAATCATAAACATAATAATGGGACATGCAAATTGCACTCTACTAATCTTAAACTGCATGTCTGTTTTTCACCCCCCCTTATCTATCACACAGCTATGTGCAGTGTGTCATGACAAGTGAGAGCACCTCTCTAGCCACCCGCACACCACAGACAAATAGTTCTCACATAGCTTAAAAAAAACAAGCATTTGCAATGCAATAGGTCTCGCATTTACCAGAGTTTGAGCTACTGGCATTGTAAATTACAATGCCTTTTATTTTTGTTTTTTTTTAAAACACATAAATAAAGGGCATTGTCGTTTACAATGCCAATAGCTTGAACTCTCGCAAATACGAGACCTGTTGCATTGCAAATGTGTTAGGAGAGAGCGTGGCTTGCCTTTTTCTGCTGGCAAGAGCAGGTAGGACAAAACTCTTTGAGAAAATAGTGCTCGGAGGCTGTAATTAAAGCCTACCGAGCAACAACACACGTAACAGAGTGTGTCCTCATGGGAGTTTACAAAATGGGAAAAGGTGGTACTAAGGAGAGACTACTAAGCCCATTGACTAATGAAAAGCCATAGTTTACAGTAGACAATGACCCAAGCCAATGAAAAAACTGGGCGAGAGTGGGAGGAGCTTCACGTCCATACCTTAAATCAGCATGCTTTGCAGAACAGCGCATGTGCTGCCCAGGCTCGACCTAAAAAGCCCAAAAACTTCAAAACACACACCCCACATGATGTACCATGCTACCTGTGCGGGCAAGCACATCAGTGCCCCACACATAGTAATGTAGGTAGAGAAAGGACCGCATTAAAATAAGACTGCACAAAGCGCAAAGAGATGGACTGTAAAGGACGAGAGAGGGAGAGGCAAAGAGATAGTGATGGTATGCAAACTAAAGTATAAATATAAGCTACATAGATGGACAATGAACAAAGAAAGATGACTAAAGACAGAAAATAGAGGGAGAGGATTTATATATATATATATACATTCACATATATAGACTGCTATAGCATGGAAAGAGAACAGCACTAGACTGAGAACAGTGTGAGAGAGAGTGTGGCAAAGCGTGGCCATGAGCATGGATAGAAGACATATTTTGAATTCAAACATGCAGAGAGAGATAGAGATTATAAAGCTAGACTGGGAATGCAAACTGAGGACAGATATGGAATGGGAATCAGAGTGAGAACGGAGATATATTAAGAACATGGAGATCATTTAGGGTTTTCCAAGCACCACAGCTGTGACTTGGCTTGCAGCTTGCGACTTCCTGTAATGCCTTTGTGACCCCTGGTCTTATAGATGGCAAAATCAGTGCCAAGAACACAAGTGCATCTGCACCTTATGGGCATCAGTGCGCCTCCCCAATTTTTTTCTGCATTTCTAATAATAGTGGATTAGGTTGGTGGCACCTAGGATTGAGGATGCCACCGAACTGCAGATTCCCCAGACACTGATAGTATGTTTGTGAGGTGCTGTGGATGACCTAGGAGTCGTAAAATCCCATACAAACTCGCTCAGTTGGCTTTACTCCTTGCCAAGCGTCATGTGGCCATTGGGTGGCTGGGCACCAGGGTTGGCCCAGTGGCTGAAAGACCTAATGGAGTGTTGGGTGGCAGAGGAACACCACATGTGCTTGTCATGCACTGATGAGGGGGCAGCGGAGGAAATAATGCTTTGGGACCAATTGCTTGACAAATTCAATGACAGGGAGACTCAAGTACCAATGATTACTCTGGGGAGTAGGAGTAAATGTCCCTGGTTGGAATCAACACTGTAATGTATAAAGCGGCCAAAGACTTGCTCAATTACACAGACACTGCGCACAGATAGTATTCCTTCAGGAGACTCACTTGGTGTCCTCTGAGGCACATAAACTGAGTAAGCGATGGAGAGGGCAATTATACCACACCACCTATGCCGCATTTTTCCGAGGGGCAGCTGTGTGGATACGAACGGGGGTCCCATGCGCAGTGTTGGAATCCAAGATAGATACTCAGGGATGCTATGTCCTACTTAAGGGCACACATAGTACTGGGATATATATATATATTACCTACTGGCGGTCGCCAGTAGGTAGTTATAGTTAGGACCACGTTTCCATAGGAAAACCTCAACATTCTATTTTGAATAACTTTGGCGCCGGGCGACGAATCCTCGCGAATTTCTCAAAATAGGTGGGGCGCTACGCTCCGCTCCTACCCTGAAAGACTCGGGGGGATCCGTCAAGCGGGGGCTGAGATAAAAGGGGGGTCCCAAAACGCGTTTTTCCCATGCATTTTTCCATAGGACCTTTAGAACGAGCTACAGCCCGAACGGCTGAACAGAATTACTCAAAATTTGGCAGAGAGGTAGTCCCTAGGTCAAGGAAGTGCCTTTTGTAGGTTTGGTGTAAATCTGTTCAGTAGATTCTGAGAAAATAGCCTTTAAATCAATATATATATCTGAGCCCGCTTACGGTACGCTTACCGTACGCTTACGGTAAGCGTACGGTGGCGTGCGCGAGCGCGATTCTGATTGGCTCTTAGATCTTAGTAAACATTCGAATCGGCCGAAACCAGGAAGCGGCGGCCGCCATTTTGTGTATTTCACTCTGAAAAAAAAGAGTGAAAACAAGGAAAGGGGGCAATGAGGAGAGTTACAGACCCCCTTACATTTGTGAGGGGGTCAAAGAAGGACTGTAAAGTACAAAGAAAACATTTATTGATTTTAAAAAAAATCACGGGGTACGCGTACGGTAAGCTTACGGTAAGCGTACGGTAGAAAAAAAAAAAAAAAAAAAAATGAAAATCAGATTTAAGTGTTTAGATATTAGGGGGCTCTAAAAAGAGCCGTTGTGTTTATGAAATGATTTTTTAGTGGTACCTACAAGTAAGTACCGATGCAGAGTCTAAGGTTCAAGAGGAAGACTCTGTTCCCTTCATCATTGAAGTGCACACCATCTCCTCTATAAATGTCTTGCATGTCATAACGCAAGTTGTTGTGGTAAATGGCACCCATACCATAGTCACGGAGGAAAGCAGAAACAGATTTGTTGACGTGCTTTCTTGCTTTGTCATCGCACCGCGTGCCCACCGTGCGTGCACGGCACTAACTGCGTAAAGTGGGCGCGCGGTGCGCGAAGCGCACCGCGTGCTCACTGTGCGCGCATGGTGCGCGAAGCGCACCGTGCGCGCACGGAACGAACTGCGTTAAGTGGGTGCGCACGCCACGAATGGCGTAAAGTAACTTAGCATTTAAAAAACCGTACAAATTCACTGAAAAAACCATAGGTTTCACACACGTTATAGTTAGGAATTAGCATTTAAAAAACATTGCAAATTCACTGAAAAAACCATAGGTTTCACACATGTTACAGTTAGCGGACATTTTACTGATAAAAAACCAATGAAATTCCCCCGTTATAGTTAGTGCAGGCAACTATAACTCACGCGACCGCAATCTTCTGCTGATGACATATGTGTCTTTATGAAAAAAAAATATTTGTAATATATGTATAGCTAAAAATGTATGGAAGAAGACATGGGCAAATAAGTGTCTAAATACAGTATTAGCATCAGCAGAGGATTGCGGTCGCGTGAGTTATAGTTGCCTGCACTAACTATAACGGGGGAATTTCATTGGTTTTTTATCAGTAAAATGTCCGCTAACTATAACATGTGTGAAACCTATGGTTTTTTCAGTGAATATATATATAGATATATATATATATATATATAATATATATATATATTTACCAACAACTGTCCTGAAGCATTAGGAGCGCACACGACTTCGCTCTGCCATTCAGCTTTAAAACATGCAGCCTGCCTTCCTGCGTCGCAATGTGTTTCAGCAGCCAACGCGTTTCAAGGTTAAACAACCCCTTCTTCATGGGCAAACACAAACGGCATTTGAAAACTCGCAGCCATTGTATTTCCGGCTATTTATTCATTTGTAAGCAGATTGTTGGCATTTAAAAAACCTTACAAATTCACTAAAAAAACCATAGGTTTCACACACGTTATAGTTAGGAATTAGCATTTAAAAAACCTAGCAAATTCACTGAAAAAACCATAGGTTTCACACATGTTATAGTTAGCTGGACATTTCACTCGTAAAAAACCATCAGCAGTGGATTGCGGTCGCGCGAGGTATAGTTAGCTGAACTAACTATAACGGGGGAATTTCAATGGTTTTTTACGAGTGAAATGTCCAGCTAACTATAACACGTCTGAAACCTATGGTTTTTTCAGTGAATTTGCTAGGTTTTTTAAATGCTAATTCCTAACTATAACGTGTGTGAAACCTATGTTTTTTTTTGTGAATTTGTAAGGTTTTTTACATGCCAATTTATGTATGTATTATTATATTTTTTATATATCTATTTTACAATAAACTACCTATGTATATAGTTATAGATTGACTGTATCCTTTAATATGGAATGGCTCAGCTCTTTTATTTTGAATTTGGATAAAGTTGAACAGCATAGTTAATATCTTCTATAAACTTATAAACAGTTTACATTTTTTTTTTTTAAGGGTTTTTCACCGTGCGCGCACCCTGCGATTTTTTTAAAAGAAATAAAATGTGTTTTTCACCCTTCGGGGTCCTTCAGGGACCCCCTGACAAAGGCTAGGGGGTCAGGAACTCTCTACCCTGCCCCCTTTTCACATTCTCCACCCTTCTTTTTCACTGCCACACACAAAATGGCGTCCGACACTTCCTGATTTCGACCGATTCGAATGTTGACTGACATCTAACCACCAATCAGAATTACGCTCGCGCACAGCACCGTGCGCGCACGGTGCGCGCCTATAGATATTTATGTACTTTTAACTGCAGTTTTCTCAGGAACTACTGAACAGATTGACACCATATATGCAAAAGGCACATGCCTGACCTGAGGACTACCTCTTTGCCAAATTTCAAGTAATTCTGTTCAGCCGTTCGGGTTGTACCTTCGATTAAAGGTCCTATGGGAAAATGCATGGGGAAAATGTGTTTTGGGACCCCCCTTTTTTCTCAGCCCCCACTTGACGAATCACCCCGAGACTTTCAGGGTAGGAGCTGAGCAGAGCGCCCCATTAGTTCTGAAAATTTCGCGAGGATTCGTCAACCGGCGCCAAAGTTATTCAAAATAGAATTTTCAGATTTCCTATGGGAACTCGGTCCTAACTATCTACTGGCGACCGCCAGTAGACTATATCTATCTATCTATCTATCTATCTATCTATCTATCTATCTACTCCTACACACATCTACACACACCTACACACCTACACACACACACCTACACGCACACACACCTAAACACACACACACACACCTACACACACACCTACACACACACCTACACACACACACACACACACACACACGCTGAAGCAATAAATAAGACCGAAAACAGAGTCTGGTGAAGCACATATTGTAGGGTGACCCTGTTTTTCTAGGACTGTCCCGGCGACCCAACACTTTTTTCTGCAATAAAGATTTGTCCCAGTTTCTTTAGAGGTGGTCGTATGAGCATGCACACTAATCACAGTGTGGTACGGGCTCACGTTTCCTCCAACCCTCTCTTATCACCAGGAAGAGAGGTTGAGCTGTTTAAAGAGCTCTCTCTTCACACCATTACAATACATTTTGTTTAAAAAACTGCCTGCTGTGCTGTCTTGCTTCACTCATGCAGCACAGAAAGAATTAATGAGGGATGAATCGGTGTCCCATCACCTCAAGCCAGGATGATTAGCAGCCTGCTCCTTGGTCTCCTCAGCAGTCACAGCAGGATTCCTCACATATTACATCACTCATGACATGGTCAGTGACATCACTGATGACATCATCCACAGAACCCTCACAAACCTACTCACCCCCATACAACCTCTCATACGCCCACTCAAACCCCCCCACAACCACTGACATACCCCTTCACAGACCTACCAGTACTCACACATCCACTCACTCCTCCATAGAGCAACTCACACACCCACTCACTCACTCCTACAGCTACTCACACAACCATTACTCACCCATACAGCCATTAATATAACCAGTTACCCATACAGCCAGTCACATAACCACAAACGCACCCATACAGCTACTCACACACCCACTTATTTACCTACAAAGTCACTAACATGCCCACTCACTCCCTCAATCAAGTTCTCAACACAGCCACTTACTCACCCTTACAAGCCCTCACGCACTCATTCACACAACCACTTACTACCCATTCACACATCCATACAAGCACTCACACATCCGCGTACTCACCGATATAGCCATTCACTGATGCTCACTCACACACCAACTCACTTAACGAAACACCCACTGAAACAACCACTCACTCACCCATACAACCCATAGAGCCACTCACACTGCCACTCACTCACCAATACAGCCACTCACACAGCATCTCACTCACCTACACAGCTACTCACTTACCCACTTGTATACCCATACAGCCACTCACACACCTATACGCACAAGGATACATACAGTCACACAGTCACTCGCATGATATATACTAAAAGTAGTATCGCTCATTAGTAGTACACCTAGTATGCTACATTAACTTTTGTAGTACTTTAGTATATATGTTTAACAATCAAACTCTTACATAATACTGAATGGTGTCATCAGTGATGTCATTGGAGATATCGTCAGTGATGTCACTGACCATGTCCTTGAAAGGCCCCGGGCACACCATCCCGGGGGGACTGATTTAACTAAAGGGGAGGAGGGCTGCGGGCCCCACCATAGAGCCAATTTTAGCCCAGGGGAGACTACCCCTCTGCCGATTATTCACAAAAAGCGGGGAGGGTCACACTCCCCTCCCTCCCCAACTCTTTAGAAGGCAATATGGACCACAGGGCTGCTATTTACATTAAAAGGAGGGGGGCATGCTGCCCCCCTTCCTGAGCCATTAATGCCCCCGGGGACCTAATCCCAGCACAGAGAAACTTGTGTTTGCTCCCACCTGGCGGGAGTATTTTTAGAACTTCTGCCAAACGGGAGAAAACACAAAGTCTGCTCCCAGCAGGCTGGAGCTTAAAAATGCTCCTGCCAGCAGGAAGCAGACTTTAGATCTGTTTCCGTGCCCGCACTAATGCGGGCATGGAAACAGATCAACAGATTACTCCCACCTGGAGGAAGCAGTATAAGTATCTGCTCCCTGTGGGTGGGAACAATGATGGCTACCGCAGCAGGCGGGGAGCCTGCTGGGTCATGAGGGCCCGTGGCCCACAATGTTGTGCATGGTGGGTGCCCTGGGTGGGCACCCGCTGATATTAATCACAGGCCCCGGGGATGAGGTCCTCGGGCCAGAATAGACTCAGAAAGGAGGTCTGTACAAGCCCTTAAAAAAAGAAAACACAGCCCTGGGAGATGAGGTTTTCAGCGCCTTTTAAAGGCCTTCCAACCCTTTAGAAAAAAAGGTACCAAGTCACCAACAAGCTCCGCCTGTTTGACCTCGCCCCTTCAACATTAATAGTATGCAACAAAGTGCCCTCTATTTTCCAGACTGATGGACTGTGTTTTCTCTACAATTGCACGTTGAAAAACAATTTGAAATCGTTGATGGAGCTGAATGCATGGTTGATTTATTGGAATGCAATCTCTTCTGTAGTAAATGTCCAAGACTTGTGAGTTCTTGATTGTTGTCTCCTGGTCTGAGGGCAGAGTTCACGGTTGTCCCTTTTAATTGCTGCTGAGTATGCAAAGGCACCAAATCACCTCCAAGCTCAGCCTGTTGGGCCCTGCCCCTTCCATGTTAGTTGTATGCAACAGCGCTGGCTCCGGGTGGGTTGGCCACAGCGCTGTCCGCAAGCCAGCCCTGTTGACAACCCCATGCTGTGCTGTCAAAGGCCGTGCCCAGTGTGGGGTTGGCTGCCTGTGGAGGGTTTGTTGCAGGGCCTGCGGTCAACCCCCACCATGCACTGCCTCATGGCGGGAGGTTGGCTTTACGTATGGTAATAAAATATTGCTTTACGTTATAAAAAACCTAGAAATTCACTGAAAAAAAAGGTTAGAGTAAGGTTATAGTTAAGTGTGTCTATAACTTGCACCCCTACCATGCACTGCTTATGACCTCACATACTACATCACTGATGACATGTTTTATGACATCATTTATGATATCACTGATGATTTCTCCAATCTTCTTTTGTACACATTACTCTATAATCCAGTATGGCATTAGAGACCTGAAAGTAAGTTCAAAATAACTCTGAATAATATGAAGCATTGTTAATGCCATCACAGATACAATTCCCTTAGGTAGAGCAAGCAGGTGTTATGAGCAGCATTGACCCTATACCATACACTTCATGGGCAACCTAGTTTACATTAACAGTCAAAAACAGATATATGGGAAACCCTCATTGCACACAGTGTTCAATAAATATAGAATTGTTCAGAGAAAGACTAGTTACTCAAGATACTCAATATCTTTTCCAAAATGAATGCCCTACCACTGACCCCTTTTATCTGTTTCAAACCCCTCCCAGTCACCGAACCTACATTGAGAAATGAAGTTGATATAAGTAGAAAAGTGGGTACTGTAAACAGTGTGCACTCTATGGAGAGAGTTTACTCTGTACTAGACTGTTTGCAGACAGTGAAACTCTCATGAGAAATACACCATAGAGTGTTAAAAGGTGTCTACTAAGAACAGTGTACACTCTATGCAACACTTGCCAAAAAAGACACTATTCACTTAAAATAATCACGGTCTGGAGGTGCTAAAGCTTATACTACCTGCAGCCTTCATACTGTGGTGAAAACTTTACAGACAGCCCATCTTCTGAAGAAAAAGATGCACATGTACATAGTTTAGTACCTGGTGCACACAGTCTTCTTTGTTATGTAGAAATTGTCATGCTGTGACGATTCTGCTAATAACTCAAGACTGCTTACAATACTTCGTATGTAGTACGTAAACGTCTGTGGAACATGCTGAAAACAAGTCGACTGTCACCTGCACACAGCGTTACTCTTCAACGTAAAGATTTATAAGATGTTCAATACCTCTACACACCTATGATGCATTAGGAGCACATGCGTGTTGTAAACACTTACACCCATTAACTGGACACCGGCTATACAAAATTAGGTAGAAAAGTAATATGGTAGTTACCTGCCATTATGTAAACTATAAAATGAACGCACACACTCATTGGATGATGTCATCAGTGATATCATCAATGATGTCATTTGAGATGTCATCAGTGATGTTGTAAATGATGTCATGGAACATGTCATGAGATACCTAATATGTGAGGTCATAAGCAGTGCATGGGGGTGGTGATAGTTATAGTCAGCTCTGCTAACTATAACTGGTGAATTTCTGTGTTTTATTTTATTTCAAAATGATAATGTTGTCACTGACATTCATCTAACTATAACGTTACTTTAACCTTTGTATTTTCAGTGAATATATATACATATATATATTCACTGAAAAAACACAAAGGTTAAAGTAACGTTAATGTTAGGTGAATTGTTCAGTAACAAAGTAACGTTTTATACTCTACATACCACTGAAATTCACCAGTTGTATTTATCTCAACTAACTATAACTCGTTCATTAAGGTAAGTATAACTCGCGCCCCTCCCATGCACAGTTTTCTCAGCAATAATTTCAATGTAAATGTTTTCGTGATTTTATCAATGATGACATAGAAGATATCATGAGAGATGTAATAAGCCCCTTAAATAAGATGCCGGTCCCAGGGGATGGCGTCCCCTGGGCTGAAAACATCCTGAGGAGCGGAGCCATGCGGGGCCCCCCCCCCCAAAAATAAACCCTTCTTCCCCCGCACCGAGCCCTGGCCCACCCTGTTTTTTATATTTTTTTAAAACAAGCGCAGATGTCTGTGCTCGGTTTTTTGGGTAATTTTGCCATGGATTTATAGATCCTCTGCAAATTTGATTCTATTTCCTTGTACACACCATAAGTGAGGTTTTGGAGCTGCCTGGCCCTGCAGCGCATTAGTAGCGACATCTTCAAAGGGCTTCCTAACCATTTACTGTGATGCAAATTTTGCTTATTTAGCCTATTTTATGCTTTCTATAGTGTTACCCTTGTATTTTAGTTTGTTGTTGCTTTACCATTAGTGACTGCCGCAAGGGAGCTTGCGGCAGAACACGAGGGGTCCATAGACCCTGGTTTGTTTTTAATTTTACTCCCAATCACTGTTTTTAGCCTGCACCGCAAAGCGCTGTGTTGTCATGCCCCCAGAAACGCCATCTCTGATGCAGAACTTCAAAATTCACCACCATAGTGCGCCTGTGCCCACCTGCGCTCAGCGCAAGTCCTTATGCCGGTTTCGTCTCACAGTCCAGAACCCCTTTGCATTACTCCAGGGATCAGCTGCTTAGCATGAATTACTCAGGTAAGCGCTGACAATGCCCAATTCCTGAGTTCATCTGGCCATTTGGACTCTTTTGCCTATCCTAGTTGCGAGTTCACCCTATCGAATTTCAGGATTGAAGACCTGAGGGCTAGTAAGGCCACAAGCCTTAAATCTTTCAATCACACTGGCATATACCGCTGCACCCTCATTAATGCTCGCTCTCTGATTAAAAATGCACTTGAATTTGCTGACTTTCTCAAGATGCAATCCCTGAGCTTTCAGTGGTGGTCCCAGCAGGTTACTCATTTTTCAGATTAGATCGAGTGGGGAAAAGAAGAGATGGCTTAGCCATTATCTATCATAGCTTCTTTAAAACCTAATTTGTCGGACATAAAGGTACCTGAGAGCTTGAAGTGCTATCTTTTAAAATTGAGCTTACTAAGCGTTACTAATTTAATGACGTACTCATTTATCGCTCCCCAGACTGCAGTGCAGCCTCTACCACTAACCTTTGCCAACTACTGGACATCAAAGTAGACTCCTCAGATTTCAATATTATCGGTGATTTCAATCTTTATATAGACAATTTACTAAACAGTGACTGACCCACACATTCAGCAGGGCACCTGCTTGACAACAGAATCTCTAGCTGTGTCTAAAATTCCTATGGGAAAATGAATGGGGAAAACACGTTTTGGTACCCCCTTTTTTTCTTGGACCCTGCTTGACTGATCACCCCAAAACTTTTATATAGATAGATAGATAGATCTATTTTGTCATCCACCCCCCTATATACAGAAACATAATGTCATGAACCCCATGAGAAAATGATGGCAACAATGGGGGTCTTTTGTGGAAATTGTCTGTTTCGAATTCATTCAATGTCATTCTTCTACAATGCATTCTTTTATTGTGTATCATGCTTCATATTTTTACCTTCATGTGACCCCCCCAATGGCCTATTTATCTCTGCACATTGCACTTTGGTCAACTCTAGATGCTGCCATATATATATATTTTTTGTGCTTCATGTTGTTACCTTCGTGTTACCCCAATGACCTATTTCTCTTTGCACACTGCACTTTGATGAATTCTAGATGCTGCTATATATATTTGTATATTTCATTCTATCTCAATTGATGGTTGTAAATTTGGCACATAGCACTTTATAGAATTCGATTGTTGGTAGTCTCCATGTTGAAATTGGAATATAACAATATTTGGTGCAATATCCACTATAAATTGTTGAGCCCCATGCGAGGCAGGATGGTGAAGAATTGATTTGCAGAAACCATGATTATCTTCAGATTTCCCTGTTTTAAGATAGATGTACATACATTCCTTTTGCTAGCTCTGGCACAAACGCACTTTAATAGGTCTCCGGAAGCTCCTGTGGAATTTTCTTCCCTACTACTTAAAGGGATAGAAACCTGCATTGCACCATTTTTGCATGGATTATACAGTAACGGTCAACCTATGGCCTGTATATTGGGTGCCGAGGCTTACCGATATATGAGCAAAGTGTAATAATCTTTGATTGAGGGGTGGCTGTTAAGATTGACCCCGGGCATTACAAATGGGAATTAGCCTAATAGCGAATAAGTACAAGAGCAGCTTTTATGTGGAAGAATGTGTGTTTTGATTTGGGCAATGTGCAATGAAAATATTGTGGGAGAGCGACTTAAGCACCATGCACTTTAGTGATACATTGTGTAATGTACTGTACAAACTTCAATGGCAGCTGTATGTTTAATTGGCAGTAATGATCAACCAGATAACCAAACAAAACAACTTTTGGCTGGGAGGTGTGATAGAATGTGTTTATCTGAGATATTCATTTGATGAAGTTCCAGGATAGGAGAGGAGAGGATAAGAAGAGGGAATCTCTTGCTTTCCTCTGTGTATGTAGTCAAAAGTCAAATGTAAAAAATCTGGATATAAACATACATGCAAATTCAATCGAGAAAGAAAAGTTGATCTTGTGGAGCATAATTGTAGAAGTTGTATACTAGAACACTTCTCGAGGCTCTTCATAGAAAGAGGGTACTTTACCATTTATTTATTTCTCTTCTTTTCTCTATTATAAATCTTCTCTTCTCCCTCTGGATATAAAGTGTATATATATGGTAAAACCAAGAAATAGCATGAATTTTTGGTCGCATACACCCATGTGGATGCTGTTTCTATATGTAACTGGCTTGTGTCCCATTTTTGTAAATAAAGTTTTTGTTGAGGTGTGGGTGGCCCGTCTGCCCCTTTAAAAGGTACACTCTGTACAATCTCTCTATGGTCCAGTTGAAGGCTTCGGCTGAAAAGCGTAGGCCATTTCACCTTGGTGCTATGTAATGCTTAAATAAATCAATTCCTTGGAGAATTACCTATTTGGTGGTGCCTTGTCCTTCTGTGCGTGATGGAGTGGATGCGCTGCGAGGGCGCTCCGACCGCTGCTGAAAGGAAAACACGAAAAAAAACACACACATACACACACACACACACACACACCCACCCACCCTCCCACCGCCTACTTGTAGGTAGTTATAGTTAGGATCTAGTTTCCATAGGAAAAGCGTTTTTTGACTTAACTAAAACTTTGGCGCTGTTTGACGAATCTTGACAAAACTTTCCAAAAAAGAGTGTGGCGCGCGTTCTAGTTGTGCATGGAAAGTTTCGGGGTGCTCCGTCAAGCGGGGCTGAGAAAAAGAGGACGAAACATAAATGTGTGTTTCCCATGTTAATGCCCATAGGAATTTTAGACACAATTGTAGCCTGAACCGCTAAACGGAAATTACACCAAATTTGCCAGAAATTTAGATGTTGGTTCAGAAAGCGACCTTTTTGTTATTTGGTGTAAATCCGTTCAATAGTTTTAAAGTTATTAAAAGAAAAACAAATTTGAATATCTAGAGCCGCAACCCCTCTGCGAATCCTCCTTATCTCGTGCAGAGATCTGATTGACTGCCAACATTTCAACCAGAAAGTGATGGCAGCCAACTTGGGAATCGGACTCAGTCCAGTCCAAATAAAATGCAAAAAATAAAGACAAAGGGGCAGGGTAGGAGTCCCATGACCCCTGGTCCTGATGCCGGTGGCCCTCACGGACCCCGCCAGGGCCAAAAAGCATTTAAAAAATGTTGGCAGCGGAAATTAGGATTGATTCGCAAATTTGCGGCAACAATAAAAATCTCCAGCGCTTGTTTATAATATTATAGGTCCAGGGTGACCCAGGTCCCAGTTCCGAAGGCATGAGGTAATATTAATGAAAAGGAAGTGGGCTTAAGAGGGCCCCCATAAGGTTCTTTTGAGCCCCAGAGACCACCACCTCCCTGGGGCTTTTTTAATATATTGTAGGGAGGCCGCGTGAACCCCCATTCAGGGCTCATTTGAGCCCTGGGGACCACCGCCTCCCCGGGGCTAGAATGGTAATATGGAGTGGGCCGCTCTTTAGAGCCCTGGGGACCACCACTTCTCCGGGGCTTAAATTCAGAAATTAGAGGGGAGATCTTGCAGCCCTCCCCGGCGACCACCACCTCCCTGAGACTATAAATAAAAATAGAAGTGGAAGGGGGGCCTCGCGGCTCTAATCCCGGGTCATATACGGGCGCAGAGACCACTACCTCGTCGGGCCGGACAGTGAAAAGTAAACGAGGAGGCAGTGTGGCCCTACTCCTGGCACCATTAACTGCCCTGGGGACTGCCACCCCCAGGGCCAGTTTGTGCTATCTCACGATGTGCCCACCCTCAGGAGATAGCAGTTTGCTTTGACTTGGTGGGAGCTTTGACAACTCCCACCAAGCAAGAGCAAACACTAACTCTGCTCCCAGAAAGCAGGAAAACTGCTCCTACCAGCTGGGAGTGGAGTTTTCATCTTTTTTTCCTGCCCACTGTTAAGTGGACAGAAAAACAGATGGAGGAATTGCTCACACACGCTGGGAGCAGTATTTTTTGCTACTCCCTATGAGTGGGAACAATTTTGGCTCCTGCTAGAGGCAGGGAGCCAGCAGCGACTGCGGGTGCATTGAGGCTCCCCCCGCGGTCCCCCCTGTAGTCCACTGGGTGCTCTGGGTGGGCTCCAGGGGACCCAGGAGTAAAAGGCAGGTCCCCAGGGGATGGGATCCCCAGGGCCAAAATCCGCCCAGCGAGGGGGGTCCCATGAATGAACGAGTGAGTTTCTTGTCCCACTTCCTCCCCCAACGAGTAGTGCGCCAGGAGGAATGTATGCAGAGTTGACCAGAAAGGAGGCGAGCTTCTAACAAGCTCTCAGCGATCTCACTGCATCCAAGGGGACTTCATTCCCCAATAGTCGGGTGCCAGGAGGTGCGTTTGTAGAGTGGTGGACAAAGGGGGTGGGCCTCCAACGAGCTCACAGCTATCCCGCTGTGTGGGACTTACTGGTGGTAACAGGAGGGGTTCCTGGCCCTGAATAACCCTCAGCATCTATGGGGACTTCATCCCCCACTAGTGCACCAGGAGGTGCTTTTGCAGAGTGGATCAAATAGAGGGTGGGGCCTCTGATTAGCTCTCAGCAATCGCACTGTGTGAAACTTACTGGTGGTAACAGATGGGGTTCTTGGCACAGCCCTCAGCATCCAAGAGCACGAAATCCCCAGACAAGCAGTGCGCCGGGAAGGAGGCTTGCAGAGTGGTGGAGAAAGGGGGCAGGGCCTCTGACAAGCTCTCAGCAATCCCTCTGTGTGGGACTTACTGGTGGTAACAGGAGGTGTTCTTGGCCCCCCACGATCCTCTGCAGACAAATAGGACTTCACCCTCCAAAAAGTAGTGCGCCAGGGGGGAGTTTGCAGAGTGCTTGAGAAAGGGGGCGAGCCTCCGACGCACTCTCCACAATCTTGCAGTATGGACTTACTGGTGGTAATAGGAGGGGTTCTTGGCCCCCAAAGACCCTCAACCTCTAAGTGGACCTCATCCTCTAACAAGTAGTGTGCCTGGAGGTGCATTTGCAGAATGGTTGAGAAAGGGGGCGGGGCTTCCAACAAACTCTCAGCAATCCCACTGTGTGGGACTTAGTGGTGGTAACAATAGGGGTTCTTGGCCCCCAAGGACCTTCAGCAGCCAAGGCGACTTCATCCCCCAACGAGAAAGTGCCAGGACGCATTTGCAGAATGGTTTAAAAAAGGGGCGGGCCTCCAACAAGCTCCCAAAAATCCCACTGTGTGACAATTACTGGTGGTAACAGGATGAGTTCAAGGTCCCCAATGTCCCTCAGCATACAAGGGTCTTAATTAGGGTTGGCAGAGCAATACCACGGCCGCTCGTGGAACTCCATGGAATTTGGCGGAGTTTTGAGGTAACTCCATGTAATTCCGCAGAATGAAACTCCGCGAGCTGCGTACCAGGCCTTGTCCTGTCCTGATGAGAGTCCATTGTTCACTCTTTAACTTACTACAAGTATGCAAATGCACAAATCACCTGAGAGCTCTGCTCGTTTGGTCCCGCCCCATCTACCTTAGTAGTATGCAAAGGTCTTCCCACTTTTTGCAAGGATGATGAACAGTTTAACAAAAGGCCCTCCAGCGCTTTTCCTGACGATTTTGGTGACGCATTCGTGATGCAGAGGAATATGAGGATATCTACACCAAACAAAGAAGCATTTCATATAGTTAGGAGAAAAGACCCTTGTTTGGTAGAGATTCACCTCATTGTAGTCTTGCTCTCTTCTCTATAGAAGGATTCATGTTATCCCAGATTTCTGGATAAAGATGCACAAGGAACAATCACATTGCTGAAATGCACACAAGGTCACTGGAGACATTGCCTCGTGGTCCATTATGCAGCTGTAGTGTAGAATACACACTAGACATTTACCCAACGATGTTGCACTTACTTATTAACCAGTAGAAAGTACTCCAGTTGAGTAGTCTTTTTGAGCAAAACTGTGAACTCTTGTTGGATAAAAGGACAGGTGAGGTTACGTTCTGGCCTTGATGCTCATTTAAATGAAAGTAAACCTCAACAGAAAGCACTTGCAAATATAAACATTTCACTGACCATGTCATGAATGATGTAATAAGTGAGGTCATAAGTAGTACATTGTGGAGGCGCCAGTTATAGTTAGCTCAGCTAACTATAAATGCTGAATTTCTCTGGTTTTGTATGAGTGAAATGTCAGCCTAACTATAACGTCCCTCTAACCTTTGGTTTTGTCAGTGATGTCATTAGTGATGTCACTGACCATGTCATGAGTGATGTAATATGTGACGTCATCACCAGTGCATTGCGGTCGCGCGAGTTATAGTTAGCTCAACTAACTATAACGGACGAATTTCTCGGGTTTTATATGAGTCAAATGTCCAACTAACTATAATGTCCCTGAAACCTATGGTTTTTTCAGTGCATTTCTAAGGTTTTTTAAGTGCTAATTCCTAACTATAACGCCTGTAAAACTTATGTTTTTTTCGGTGAATTTCGAAAGTTTTTTAAATGTTAATTGCATATTTTAATATTTATAAAACCTATATTTTTTTTTGTAATATTTTGGAACTCTATTATCCTTTTTTTTATTATTTTAAAAAAATATGTAATGTTTTATATCTTCAAAAAACAAGTACCTATATCTTTTTTTTTTTATTTAGAAAACTGAAGTCCTGTACCGGTAGTGTACCAAGCTCCATCAGCACGTGAATCCTATCCGCCATATTGCTAAACTCGTAAAGGATGCGCATTTCGTATCCGATGGGTTCGTGGCACCGCGTCCCGCGTAACATCATATATGTATGTGGTCGCACCAGCTGCTACTTTGGTATGCGACGGGTAAGCAGTACCAAGCCACGCCTTACGTCATGTACGTATGGGGTCACACCCGCTGCACGTTGCGTGTGCGACGAGTGCACGCTGCCAGGCCCTGTGTTATGTCATAGACGTATGGTGTCGCGCCGGGTAGGCCATTCCCTCATTTTTTGGGGGTCTCAAAACTATATCTAAATAAGTTTAAAGTGTATATGAAAACAAGCGATAATCTAAAATATTTTAAACATTTATATATTTCTAACTGTAATAAACTTATATTATGGTAAATATATTTTCTCAAAATCATGTCAGGTGCGGCCTCCTTGCACGCTCGGTGCGCGATTGTCATGTAACCTTAAAGAAAAGCATTTGATTGGTTCATAACATTTCCCATTGTAACAGTAGGAGGACCCCACCCATTTTAGCAATTCTCGCTACAGCGTTTGATGAGAGACTCCTCTTCGGCTTAGAGAGCTTTTTTGAAAACATTTTGCTATGTACACATACTTGACACTACACACAACATGCAACCATCATCTTCATCAATATTCATGCTCTGTAAAGTAGCCTTCCACCTGTGATAGCCATGCATCTAAAAGCTACATAACAGAAGTTTTCCCCACTGCCAGAGGTAACATGGTTGCATACGCTGTCCACAGCACTATGTAATGTGGTACGGCCCAGGGGCAGTATCATGCATAGATAATGAACACACGGACACAGATAGATAGTGGAAGTGGGTACGGGCACGTGCGCTCAACTCCTTTTTATTACCAGGGTCACATATCCAGTGACGTCTGTGCTGAATGCATGTGGGGTGAGTGTAAACCAGCCCTCAGGGAATGGTTGCTGCTAGCATCAACTACAACAGTAATCA
The DNA here is from genome assembly GCF_964204655.1 of Triturus cristatus. Lineage (NCBI taxonomy): Eukaryota > Metazoa > Chordata > Amphibia > Caudata > Salamandridae > Triturus > Triturus cristatus. The sequence continues at coordinate 832,375,511 of NC_140581.1, forward strand.
TTGGATCACACACAGAGATTCAATAATAAAAGGGTCAATAGTTTGTGCTGCAGTAAGGTAGGGACACTAGATGTGAAATAATACAGAAAAGATTCTATCGTAAAAGAACCATAACTTGTGGTATACCAAGATACAGGCAGTAGATCTGAAATAATACACAAAAGATTGTATAATAAAGGGTCCATCAGGTCTGGTGCACTCAGATAGCCACATCAAAAGCATTCAGCATGTGCACAGCCAGCGATGATGCGTGCTGCGGGCGGCCGTACTAGGAACAATGTCTGTTGCCTACAGGACTGCCTAATCTGCAATAGTGACTCGATCTGAATTGTAAACACTGCTGTCTGCAGTGTAGGCTAGAGAGCAGTCAGCAAGGGCCCACGGCCATGTGGCGTTGACTTGAGCTGTCCTGTTTGCCATACGCGAAGCAACAAAAACCGTGTGCGGACTCTCTGATGATGCGTGGTGCGGACAGAGCGCACTGGAGCAATGTCTTTTACCTACAGGACAATGTCATCTACAATAGCGACTCAATCTGAATTGTGAACACTGCTGTCTGCAGTGTAAATTGAAGGCAGTAGTGAGCACAGTCTTCCATGAATACTTTTTCTCACTTCCTCTTCACAAAATACAACAACATAAATTACACAAAACTCTGCAATAAATAAATCAAAACAATTCGAATTGCAATCTCTGCTGTCCACTGTGTAGACTGTTATTCAGTGTTCTTTACCACTACCAAGAAGAATTTGGTCATTGTACTAGACCTATAAGTCATCTTAAAAAAGTTCTTCAAGCAAGTATACTAAAAGGATATTGTGTATATTTAAATAGACGTTATAGTTAGTTGCCTACTGGGTTCTGTAATTAAACAATCACCACTCGATCTGAATTTTGAGCCCTGCTGACCGCAGTGTAGGCCAGAGGCAGTGGTCATTAACACCTCACAGCCACGTGCCGTTGGATTCGAAAGCATGGAGTTGGTTGCACCTGATCGGAGGGGGTACACACAAATCATCCAAGACTTTAACTTCTGACATCCTCAATCACAGAATCAAGACCCCGTTTCACTGTTCTAACCTGCTGTACCGCGGTGTACTCCACCGACTGCAGTCAGCCAAGCCCAATAATCATGTGCAGCAGTTAGCTACGGAAGCACAGAGTCTGATGCACCTCAACGGAGGGAGTTCTGTGAAAACCAAGCAGCAGGTAATATCGTACATTGTTCATTTTGGGATCAAGACACCGTTCCACTGTTCGGACCTGCTGTACCGCAGTGTACTCCAGCGACTGCAGTCAGCCAAGCCCAATGATCATGTGCAGCAATTAGCTACGGAAGCACAGAGTCTGATGCACCTCAACGGAGGGAGTTCTGTAAAAAACAACAAGCAGCAGGTAATATCGGACATCGTCCATTCTGGGATCAAGACACCGTTCCACTGTTAGGACCTAGAGTTGCTTGCACCTGGTCGAAAGGAGTACCTTCATCTCCACTCTCAGATGTAGTTCTAACATCGTCCATTGTGGGATCAAGACACCGTTCCACTGTTGGGACCTAGAGTTGGTTACACCTGGTCGAAGGGAGTACCTTCATCTACACGCTCAGATGCAGTTCTAACATCATCCATTCTGGGATCAAGACACCATTCCACTGTTGGGACCTAGAGTTGTTTACACCTGGTCGAAGGGAGTACCTTCATCTCCACTCTCAGATGTAGTTCTAACATCGTCCATTGTGGGATCAAGACACCGTTCCACTGTTGGTACCTGTTGGACTACTGTGTTAGTAGTATACAGAGCACTCCACTGTGCTGGGCCTCAGGCTGGGCGCTGTCTGCCTGTGTCGCAGTAGCCAGCGTTGATCTCAGGAGCCTTACCAGCTCGCACACCTCGGCCCAAAGCTTCCGCCGGCACGTGGTGGGCCCTCTTTCACATACAGCGGTGTCGAAAGGTGAACTGTGGGGCATATGTGCGTCGCAGCGCCCATGACGGTTTCTGGGTACCAGCAGGCTGAGAGCATTATTCCCGCAGCCACCTTCGCTCTCGGCGTCAGCCTCGTGGCGGTATAAGCTGCGCAGACCTGACAGACATGTTCGCCATTCCGGAAGAGAACCACACCCAGAGAAACGTGCCTTTTATTCATACCCCTACGCTAGCCTTGTGTACGCCGAGCCAGCCCACTACGCTAAAGATTTGAGGGGGGAGGGGGCACGTACGCGCTATGTTTTCGTAATCTTCCCTACTGACTGTACTATCATGGTTGCGTCCACTGTCCACTTCACTCAATAGACCCTCAGTTTATGTTGACATGTACATGTCTGTGCTCTGCATACTCAAGTCTGTCCGGCACATCCCCTCAACACTTTGCATTGTATACTTTTATAATCGAGAATCACTTGCCTCCTTCGCACATACTTTGCTCCCATCTCTCCCTGCATTCTGTGGCAGAGGTGCCATGTCATGTTTGGTTTGTGTACATGGCTAGCCACGGTTCCCACAGTACGTAGTGTCGTTGTGTCTGCTAGGTGTACATGTTTGTCATGTTGTATGTGATTATATAAGGTAGCGCGTTTATTTACGAGCAGTGGTTTCTCCCATTTACATATCGCTGTCTTAAAGAGGATACAGAAGTTTTTCTCCCAGGAGAAAAGTGGGACCACAATGGCAGTCATTCATTACTATGCAAGAATGTCCAACTGCATGACGCTTCTAAGCTTACAGCCCCCAATCTTGCGTGCTTTCTTAAAAGCACGCCAACTCCCACAATCAGACCAACATTCACACAGCTTTCTACTGGCAGTTATCTGCTTCTTAATAACATGGACTGCTATGCAATGTGAGCTAGCATACTGTATGTCCTTACTGTTTCAAACCGGATAACTTCCTCTGGCAATCTCTATTCCCACCCACACAAAGTAACTCCCAAAGTTCAACTTGGCCTTCAATACCTACTTTGAAAACAGATTTTATTAAACGGAGCAAACTGAAAGCGCTTTTGTTTCAAACAGAAGTGTCCCTCACTTCTACAAAAGTAATTTATCGACTGCAGATAGCACGAACTTCAAGTAAAATACACTCCCTTTTAAATACGAACCTCCCATTACACATTGTGAATTGTTACACAATTTTCAACACAGCTGACATTTAAGGTCTGGCACACTTTTTTAACACTGTCTCCTCCGGCCTTGTCACAGGCTTTCAAACTGTTTTTGGTATAATACCAGACTTCATTCATTCGATCATCTCTGGAATAACAGGAACAGTGCCCATAATTCTCGCTCTGTTTGCGGCCATCCTACTACTATTTTAACTTGTTAAAAATGGCTGCGCTCCCTGTGGTAACAAGCATGTCCGACAGAATACGCCTCTACGCGAAGCTACATCAATACCGTGAAAAAAGGAACAACTTTTCGGCTGCCTACCTCTATCTATTATCGGAGCCAGCTACAACATGACATTTATTTACACATATACAATCTACTTGCAAACATCTTTTTATTGCAAAACTTGCTCAATCGACTGGCGAATGGATCTATGCTTTGCCAACATCCCAGAAAACACTCCCGATATCCAGCAGGTAATGGAGTATCTTGAAAACCATGAACTTGATTGTTCGGGCAGTGGAGCAATGGAGGATGCAATGCAAAAAGGTATCCTGGCGAAATGGGATTTCTGCGCAGCCGCCACAGATCTCCTGCAACGTGCGACCTTTGACAACATCGCAGATTGCCTGCCAATTCAAATTGCCGCTCCAACATTCGAGGAACATTACTGTCTCTTCGAGGATATGAATTGGATCACTTTGCTTTTCTCACACAATGGCAACAATCGCCTCTTGGAACATTACGCATCTCAAGCCGCTGAAGAACTTCCGGACTACAATCTCCAAGACTTTTAAGAAATTCACTTTATTCTTGGATTGATTTTTTCCAACTTTTCTGACTTTTTCCTAGAACTTTTTTTAATACACTTCAATTGAACTATTTTCATATAATAACTTTCTAAGTATGCTAAGGCATTTGAACCCTACCTCAGACCCCTAGCTGATTTAGCCGAAAAATCTGGACTCTCCCTTATGACTTACGCCGATGACTCCCAAATTATTTTCACCCTATCTGAACCAGGTCCGTCTTCTTCATCTCCTCTCAAACTTGGGTAGCTGTTGCGCCTTACAAGTTAAAAAAAAAAAAAAAATTTTTTTTTAAAAAAATTAAATAAATAAATAAATAAACCCTGTTTTCATTATTGGCCCTTATGTCTCCAGACTAACCAGGGGTGGATGATGTATGGCCTTTGCAAATATGCTATTTACTTGCTAAATTAGCCTAAACCCGAGATCCATTTTGAAACCATGTCTATTCGTTGTACACACGTCTCTCTGCCTGCCTGTTATCCACGAAGCCCTTTCACACAAATTAGCTCATCCTCAGCCTCTGCTCACGAGCTGGCGATCAAGATAAAAAAACACAGCATTCTTTAGGAACTGGTTGGCACAGTGTGGTAATCGTATCCTACCTTTATTTTCATTCTACAATTTACAGTCATTCATGTCTAATAGGTATTGTTTATGTCACATGGAACTGTAACATGTAATGTGGAATTGACTGATGCAGGAGCTTAGGTTTGAATACAGCAGAAGTGGTTGAAATTTGCCTCAGCTGGATGCCTTAGCTCTTGCACCAGTGGGTCCATTTATGGCACTTAAATAAAGACACTTTTTATATAACTTGCAGACTCCATCGCTTTATTCCACACAGTCACTTTCTTAAACACACCTGATTTCACCATTTGTCTTCTGTGGCATTGCAACATTCTGCATTATATTCTTCACAATTATTTCTTTATTCCTGCTTGCTAAAACACTCCATTCGAGTCTTCAGACTGGTAGGGGTGAGTACTTTGCTTCCCACTAAACCCATACTAACACCACTTGCACAGCTATGCTACAGCGGCCAGTATGCTACAGCGCCCAGAGCACATCAGTTTACAGCAATCAGCTCACGGTTTCATCCCCGAGTGTACTGGCACCTCACCTCAGCACCTTCTCACTCTGGGCAAAACAGCACTTTCACACCGGTAGGGGTGACTACATCGCTTCACACTCCCTGTGTAGCACACCATAACCATCCCACAGACCTCACAGCGCTCCTACCCTCCTCTTTCCTACTCTTTTCGCCCTTTTTTCCCCTTACTCGCTTCAACGGAATAACAAAATGGCTGCCAACACTTCCTAGTTGCAACCGCTCGCAGCCAATAAGCAGCAAGCTCATAACGCCTCAGCCAATCAGATGGCAGAATTCCCAAATATCGATATCTGTAAATTTCGATATTTCTCAAAAACTACAGGACGGATTTACACCAAATAAACAAAAGCGTGCTTTCAAGACCAAGACCCTTCTCCCTGCCAAATTTGGGGTAATTCCGTTCGACCTGTAGCCTTGTCTAAAGTTTCCTATGGAAATTGCATGGAGAAAACACATTTTGGGACCCCCCATTTTTCTCAGCACCCACTTGACGAATCACCCCCAAACTTTCAACATAGTTGCTGATATGAACACATCAAACAACGCCAAAGTTATAAGCAAAACAAAAAAATGCTCTTCATATGGAAACTTGGTCCTAACTAAAACTACCTACTATATTTATATATATATATATTTATGTATATTATCTACTGGCGGTCGCCGGTAGATAGCTATAGTTAGGATCGTGTTTCCATAGGAAATCCGCAACATTCTATTTGGAATAACTTTGGCGCCGATTGACGAATCCTCGCGAAATTTTCAAAATAGGTGGGGCGCTCCGCTCCTTCCCTGAAAGTCTCGGGGGGATTCGTCAAGCGGGGGCTGAGAAAAAGGGGGGGTCCCAAAATGCGTTTTCCCCATGCATTTTTCCATAGGACCTTTAGTCCAAGCTACAGCCCGAACGGCTGAACAGAATTACTTGCAATTTGGCAGAGAGGTAGTCCTTAGGTCAGGGATGTGCCTTTTGCAGGTCTGGTGTAAATCTGTTCAGTATTTCCTGAGAAAATAGCATTTAAAACCATATATATATCTATAGGCGCGCTCCGTGCGCGTACGGTAAAACTTACCGTACGCGCACGCTGCCGTGCGCGAGCGCGATTCTGATTGGTTGTTAGATCTTAGTAAACATTCGAATCGGTCGAAACCAGGAAGTGTCGGCCGCCATTTTGTCTCTCGCAGTCTGAGGGGGTGAAAAACAAAGGTGGAGAACGTGAAAAGGGGGTAGGGTGGACAGTTCCTGACCCCCTAGCCTTTGTCAGGGGGTCCCAGAAGGACCCCCAAGGGCCAAAATGTCCTTCAATTTTTTTGCGAAAAATCGCGGAGTACGCTTTGCGTGCGCGTAAGGTTAGAAACTGAAAAATTCCGCAAAGCGCACCGTGCGAGTACGGTACGCGCACGGTGAAAAACCTTAAAAAAATAAAATAAAATACATAGCTTAGCATTTAAAAAACCGTACAAATTCACTGAAAAAACCATAGGTTTCACACACGTTATAGTTAGGAATTAGCATTTAAAAAACCTTGCAAATTCACTTAAAAAACCATAGGTTTCACACATGTTATAGTTAGCTGGACATTTCACTCGTGAAAAACCATTGAAATTCCCCCGTTATAGTTAGTGCAGGCAACTATAACTCACGCGACCGCAATCCTCTGCTGATGACGTCAGATATTACAGCACTGATGACATATGTGTCTTTCTGAAAAAAAAATATTTGTAATATATGTATAGCTTAAAATTAATGGAAGAAGACATGGGTAAATAAGTGTCTAAATACAGTGATGTAATATCTGACGTCATCAGCAGAGGATTGCGGTCGCGTGAGTTATAGTTGCCTGCACTAACTATAACGGGGGAATTTCAATGGTTTTTCACGAGTGAAATGTCCAGCTAACTATAACATGTGTGAAACCTATGGTTTTTTAAGTGAATATATATATATTAATCCTTGCTGCACTTAAAGATTAAAACAAAGAGCCAAACAACAAACAACGATAAATATCATAAAAATTCGGGGGATAAAATACAAGTACAAATACACGAGTAATGGAGGCACGCAAAGCTAAACGAGCTCAGAAACTTGCAACAATGTTTCAGCCGACCACAAGTGAATGCCCTGAAGCAACTGACAAAACAGAAAAACAACGCGATGAAAATTCCTCTCTAAAATATCTCTTCTTACAATTAGAAAAACAATATAAGAAAGAAATCAGTAAAAGCTGGGAAATTATGGCCCTAAACAAATATCTCGAAATAGACAGAATTCCGAGAGGTTTACGAATATTTACACTACCAACACATCCAGATACAAGAACGGAGATGTTGGAAGAATGGGGCCAAAATAACATGGAATGTTCAAAAAACATGTTACGAATCCTCGTTAAATATGCCGAAATTGACTTGGAAGCAGCACATGCTCAGATTAAAGAACTGGAAAATAAAATAGGAACATTAAACAAAGATGAAGTAACAAAATTGCGAAAAGATATGGACATACGACTAGAAAAATATGAAGATGAGGTGCAGGAACGCAAACACAGGAAGTTCATAAGAGACGAAAATGACTACAAGCAAGGAAAAATTCTTACATTTGCCAAACGCTTTGACAACCTAAAGCTAAATTATCAAACTAATCTACGCAAGACAACGGATACAACTAGTGAATCAGACATTAGTGAGAGCGAAACAGCCACTAATTTGGACACTACAAAAAAGATCAATTTTTTAGAGGAAATGCGTTTGGTAAACCTGGACCAAAGCTTGTCAAGGAATCGGGGCCAAGGAAGAGGCAGAGGGCGTGGCAGAGGCAATACAAAATCTACCCCAGCACCAGAAAGACAAGAAGATCTAACCGAAAAGAGAAAATATCCTCTAAGGAACAGAACCTTCAAGAAATAGAGGAAGCAAATACAGCAAAAGAGGAGAAAAATCTAATAGTTAACCTCTCGAATTATACCTTATCAAAAGATGAACATGCAGTACTAAATAAAGGACTCTCATTCTGCCCTGAAAGACATCTAAATTATACGGATACAAAAATCGACATATACAAATATGTACGAAAACTAAAATTAGCCAAAATACATGCTGGAAAGACCAAAGAAACAGCAGATGGAAACACAGCAACAAGCATTGAGAGGAGCATGACATCAAGCCCCGAAATAATCATAGATCAAATACAAGACATAAAAAATCTCTTCGATCTAGAATACAATCTGGATGAGGAGGAATACACAGAAAACCAAATTCTGGAAGAACTGGGAATAGAAACCTCACAGCATGTAAGAAGTGGACTCAAGAATAAATCTAAACACTGTCCTCAACTAACTCCAGGAAATAAGATCGATTTATTCTCTGAAGCAGTTATGAAGGAATTAGAAGGAATTCAAAAAACAAGAAATGACAACAAAAATGAAAATCTTACGAGAAAAGAAAATCAAGCACTAACAAATCTAAAAAATAATCCCCTAATAATAATAAAACCTGCTGATAAAGGGGGAAATATAGTCATCAAAAACACATCGGACTATATTAAAGAAGCTCATAAACAATTGGACGACAATACGAAATACAAAAAACTAACTTCAAACCCTATCAACAAAATGATTGTGGACCTGAGAAAAAATCTAAATGAATGGCGGTCACAGAATCTGATTAATGATGAAGAACAACAATATCTGTTCAAAGAATTCCCAACCATACCAACCATCTACTTCTTGCCTAAAATTCATAAAACTCTATCTAACCCTCCAGGCAGGCCAATCGTATCATCCTGTGACTCTTTATATGAAAATATGTCAACCTACGTTGACCATTTCCTAGCACCCATTGTGAAAAATCTTAGCTCATATATAAAGGATACGGGAGATTTTTTTAAAACACTTGCTAACATTACCTGGAACTCAAATTTCATCATGGCCACCATTGATGTTGTATCATTGTACACTTCTATCCAGCACGACATAGGATTACAAGCATGTGCCTATTTTTTAAAACAAAGGAAAATTACAGAACTTCAACATTCAGCCATGCTATTAACAATGATCAGAACATGTCTCAGCAACAATATTTTTTTATTTGACAATGATTTATATCAACAACTCTGCGGCACTGCCATGGGCATTTCCTTTTCCCCAAATTTTGCCAACCTTACGATGGGATGGTGGGAGAAGGAAATAGCCTGGGGCCCAGATAATCATCTATCACTGGAAAAAATAGTACTATGGGTACGATTTATAGATGATTTATTTATCATTTGGGATGGAAAGAAGGAAGAATTCAAACAATACTTCAATACACTGAATGAAAATCAAATTGGATTATCCTTCACATGCACAATGAGCAAGACCAGGATCAATTTCCTAGATACTACTGTGTACATAGACGAAGGAAAAATACAAACCACCCTACACAGAAAGATAACAGCTACAAACAGTATATTACATGCCAAAAGCTTCCATCCCCAACCTCTCATCAACAGCATCCCCTATGGGGAATTTGTGAGGATCAAAAGAAATTGCTCAAAAGAATCTGATGCAACCACCGAAATACAAGCCAGTGCTGATAGGCTAAAGAAGCGAGGATACAGACCTAGAATTCTAAACAAAGCTAAAGAAAAGGTGGAATTAAAAACACATGATGAAATCCTAATGTCCAGAACAGACAGAAGCCAACAAATGAGGACAGCAGAGAAGACATACATAGGAGAAAACAATGAATCAAAAAATGAATAAAATGAAAAGGCACCAAGACTCATCCTGTTCCTGACATACAGTAAGGAAAGTACAAAAATTACTAGAATTGTTCAAAAATATTGGCACCTGCTAATACAAGACAACGACATTGGAAAATCAATCGGGATGAAACCCAAAGTCACTTACAGAAAAGCAAGTTCGATTAAAGACCAAATTGTGCGAAGCCATTTCACAACATCGGCAAAAGAAACATGGCTAACACAACAACAGATGGGATTCAAAAAATGTTCAAATTGCAAAGCATGCAAAATTGCCACAAACAAAAAAGAGATCTATGATCCTGAAGGCAGAAAAATAACAATAAAACAAAGAATCACCTGCACAACACAATATGTTGTATATGTAATACAATGTGCATGCGGAAAAAAATACATTGGGAGCACCACATGCATGCTCAGAAAAAGAATACTAGAACACATCAGAGCGGTAAAGAATAAAGATACTAATTATGCAACAGCAAAACATCTCACCAAGTGTCAAAATAGTGATTGGAGGAAGATGGAATATTTTGGACTGGACACAATACCATCAAATTTGAGAGCAGGAGATAGAAAAAAGAAATTGTGCCAGTTGGAGTCAAAATACATAATACGACTACGTACAAAGATCCCTAAAGGATTGAACAACGATGAGGAGATGTACATTCATTTGTGAAGCAGAAACTGAGACAACTATGAACCAAAATAAAAATATGAATCAGTACAAGTAATTGTCCCCACGAATGGCAATAAGCGACGAGATACTAATCTAATACCTACGGATCACGAGTGAGAGGGAGTTACTTAACCGTAATAAACATGTATAGGTACTATACAAAAACTTGAACTCTCAAACTGATCAAAAGACACTAATCAATGTGAACATATAAGCAAATGCCATTAATTTAAATGTAGACAGCCCAAAATAATGATATTGTTGTAACTGTCATTGGAACATTGAAAAACTACAACTCCCAGAAACCAATGGGGTTGTTTCCTAATTAGTGGGATTATAAAACTGATGACGAAAGTAATGTTTCCCTACCGTGACAAAGGCTGCAAAGCCGAAACGCGTCGGTTGACAGACTGGCTCTGTTTTCATAAATAAACATCAGAGAAATCAAGGATTGATGTGTGCGACTGAACTTTGTGCAAAATTGAATTTTGGCCCTGGGTCCGGCCCGTAGCCTGCACCCGCTGCTGTGTGATCTGGCGTCCTGACCCCATTGATGTGGATATATATATATATATATATATATATATATATATAATATATATATATATATATCTTGAACTCCGTGTTGAGACAGCAGGTGAGTCGCCTTCGCCTCCAGCACAATGGACACGGACCAATTGGTAGTGCAAAATAGTTTATTTGTTCCTAGTACGTCGCCATATATATACTGGGCTTTAAGTGGGATGAAAAAACTGGGGGTCTCAAAAGGGCGGGGCGTGGTCAATGTAATTAAGGGCGTGGCTTAAAAACACGTAAGCTAAAAATCGGTGTTTAGCACAGTGTGCTGCCCAACTTGTATTTTGCTATTCCCGTTATTGTGTCCAGATATATGATACAAAAGTCACATCATACCTACAATATATATCTCCTAAATATTTTTTCCATAGTCTTTCTGTGACCAACCATGATCCAGCACACTGGTCAAAACACAGTCCTACTTCTATGGCCGTCCTGTTTTTTTATTCTGGACACTCTGATTGTACTTCAACTGGTTTGTGCTCCACAGTGCTGAGTTAAAGGTGAGGAAACTTTAAATTCAGGTAAATGGGGGCGTGACCAAGCCAATGGGGGCTACGATGGCCGCGCGGTGTTGAAGCTCCTCCGACAGACCAACATTAATCGCGCTGTCCCCGTCTTCCAGTGTTGCTAGGTTGAAGACAAAGGCGTCGCTGCCTCCCCGGATCCTTGTGCCATGTGAACGCTGGGAAGTCCGTGCAGCGGTCCCGGTGCGAGCTCCGTCCGAGTCGCGGAGGAGCTCAAGATGGCGGTCTGAGAGGAAGAATGGAGGCGGACATTGCCGTTGCACTCACCGGAGCAGCCTATCGCTCGATGTGGGGGCCGATAATGCGGTGAGTGCCCGGGTGCCGGTCTGGTGGTCTCAGATCCCCCGCCTTTGCACGGTTAGCGCCGTTCTCGTGGCCGAGATGGTGTTGGCCAGGTGCTGCTGTGTGGTCCCGGCCGCGCCGCTTCCCGATCGCCACTACCGCTCTTGATTGATGCAGTGCGGGTGTGGCTGGGTCGGTGGTGGCATGCATAATGTGGGGTGGGAGAGTGTTTGGGCCCGCTAAGTGTCCCCAGCGCCCATGGTTGCCCCCCGTGCGGTCCCCCACCTGCAGTGGTGGAACTCTAACAGGAGGCGCTGATCCTTTGGCGGTCGTGTGCTCTGCCCCTCTGACTCCGCTCACGGGGAGCTGCTGCCCTGCAGGGGAGTTGAGTGCACTCTAACTGGAAAGGGCTCCTGCCTTTCCTTGACAGTGCCGGTCCTCTGTGCTTCCTTTTCGCCAGCCAACTGTAGTGGTGTACACGGAGCCCGGTGGCCGGGCGGATGCTCCCACGGTCCTGGGCCCGGTTCTGGACTGCAGCGGTACCCCTCTTCTAGTATTAAATCTTGAGGTAACTGACAACTTACCTCCACTGGCATTCTGTTCTGTGGTCTGGGGTTGCGGTTGTGACGGTTGGCACTGTGATTTGTAGTGGTGCTTTGTAGGTCTCCATGTCACTGAGGGGCCCGTAGGTCATCACAATACTCCTTCTCTTCTACCTTCTCAACGCGGCCGGTGGCACCCTAGAGACACCAACGTTGGCTGGGCAATCTCCAGTCGCTCCACAAAGGCATGGGTCGCAAAGACCCGAAACAAAGGACACTTCCATTCGAGAAGCTAGCGTATAAAACAACAGAGGGAGACCCCGCCATGGCGGAACGTGCCGTGAGCCCTGCTGGAGATGTGTCAGCCTTGGCCCCTGCTGCAGATTGGCTGCAAGAAATGAGAGCAGGTTTCAGGCCCTTAGACAGTCGCTTCGACTCCCTGGATAAAACGCTCAAATCAATGGGCGCAAAGATCCAGGCGCACGACAGGCATCTGGATGTGGCGGAGGCACGGATCTCCGACATTGAGGATGGTACCGCACAGGCAACCAAATGTCTCGACAGAATGGAGCGCATTTTGAAGGATGTGGCCATCAAAAATGAGGACCATGAAGCATGCAGCTGCCGCAATAATGTGCGCATTCTTGGGGTTCCGGAGTCCACAGCAACGGGTCGCCTGGACGTTTTTGTGGAAACTCCGCTAGCGGACATGTTTGGGAGAGACTCTTTTACACCGGGCTTTGTGGTGGAGAGGGCCCACCGCACCCTTGGTCCTCGACCTAATCCGGGCCTCCCTCCTCACCCCCTGATAGCCCGCTGTGAGAAGGGAGCGGGTTTCCCCCGTCACTTACCTTCCGGGGACCCCCGTATCCCCAGGTCTCGGGGAGCCAGGAGAGTCGACACCCGACGTCACAGGTCCGTCGAACAGATGACGGAAAAGATAACCGCCCCCCCCTTGTCCTTCCCCTTCACAGGGACGAGTCAGCGACGTGGAGAGCGTGGTAGGAGGAGGGGCTAACCCCGGAAGCACTACGGACCAGGTAGTGAAAAGAGACGGTGGACACAGGATCGAGGAGGAAGCGGTCGAAGGACTAGGAGAAGCGAAAGGCGGAAGCAATGGAGAAGAAGGACGCGAGGACAGAGATCGAGTCGGGACAAAGACCGAAGATGACGAGACGTGGTGCGAGGAGTGGTGGTCCCCACCGGAGGAGGCTGGAGAGCGGCCGCAACTCAAGGAGAGTTGCGGCGGAGCCTGTGAGTAACCCTGAGCGAGGGCGAAAGAGGAGCGGGTGGAGATTGGGACCGGGTACAAGAGGGGAGGGATTGGCTAACGATAGGGAGAACTGTTTATAGAAAAGTCCGCATTTGCCTCCGTAACCTTGGTTTATCGATAGTGATGATTAGTCACCCCTAGGTCTGCACTTACCTGAAAACCCCTCCCCCTTTTATGTTTGTCGTTTATGGGTTACCTAGGGGGCGTATATACTGTCGAAGAAGAGAGTACGAGGCCCTTTCTTAACGTGCAATAGGCACTCCTGATCTAAACCATATTCCTATCACCCCCCCCCCCTTAAAACCTCTTCACCATTCTCGACCGAGTTCACTTGTAAAGACAAACACCCTCCTTAGAAAAGAGGAAAGCACAATTCACACGTGGTGTTGCGGTGATGGTTTACACCCTTGGCACATCCAATATAAGTTACTGACAGCCCGTCTTTTCCTCTCTCCTATGAGCCTCCCTGGGACGAATGTGGGTCCGGATGTACAACTAGGAGAGGAAGAATCCCCCAAAGAACTAGGAGCGGCCGGAAGAGGCGGAGAACCATCAGTCGAAGGACCAGTAACGGCAGAAGAACCACAAGGGACTGTTGAGACACCTATACAACCCTCGAGTGGCCCAATACCTGGCATTTCTAATAAAACTCGCAGAGCATCTCACTATATACAGCCTCCTCATCTGATTATCCGACCCGCCCTCCCACACCCGCATCATGAACTTTCGAGACAGAGACACGGCCCTACACTTGGCCAGAGAGCGTAGAGACGTTACCTGGCAAGGCTAAAAAAATCGCCCTTTACCCTGACTTCACGGTGATGGTGCAGGGAGCCAGGCATAAATTCACCAGGGTAAAGGCCACACTCCAAAATCTTGGCCTTAAGTACGGCATGTTGTATCCTGCATGACTACGAGTGGAGATTGGGGGCCGGGTTCGCTTCTTTGACAATCCTAACGATGTCCAAGAATTTTGCCGCACCTACAAAAACAACAATGGCCAACTGCGGGACGACGGGGGTGGCTCGTCTCCTCCGCACAGTGGCTCCGTCGCAAGCTTGGATCTGTTCTCTGGCTCCGGTGAGGGGTGACGTCGATGACTATTTGGACCTTCTTTTTGTCATTGGACATATTTGGGGACACATGGTAACTTCGTTGAGTACACTTTTCACAGTTGGTCTGCTGACGTGGCGTTGCCACCCCTCTAGGTGGATACCTTGGGGTTCTTCAGGCTGGTTCGAATGTACCTGTTAATAATTGAGTTTCTCTATTGTACAAACGTATGGTTTTTGTTCACAGGTTGGGGTAGGCCTTACCTTTCATGTAGTGAGGCTGGGTGGTGGGAGGGGGTTTGGGGTAGGGTGCATCGCTTTCAATATTGATTATTCTGCATGTTGTCCTTGGTATTGGTTTATTGCTTATATTATGACATCTGTCCTCGTCAGTCTTCTTAAAACTTACGGATGGCTCAGATAGGTTTAAATGATTGCCCCTCTAACTTGTCCCTGTTGTCATGGAATGTCAGGGGTCTTAATAATCAGCGTAAACGAAGACAGGTGGTGCACTACCTGAATAGACATAATGTAGATGCCGCCTTTCTGCAAGAAACTCACTTACCCATTACAGACGCAGCGCGTTTTGCTGCCAGTTGGGGTGCTCATAGGTACTTTGCTAACTTAAGCAATTATGCGAGGGGTACGGCAGTTCTAATCCACAAAAGTGTCCCGTTTCACTGCCAGCTAGTCATCAGGGACGGGGAGGGACGGTACGTAATAGTGATGGGATAATGGGACACAGGGTCATTTTGGTTTGTGTCTATGCCCCTAATACTGACTCCCCGGAGTTTTTCCACACACTGCACACTCAACTTTCCAAACTAGAACCCGCTTTGCTTATGATAGGTGGGGATTTTAATCTCCTGTTGAATACAGACCTGGATAGTACCTCTGGCGCTGCGGACACCAAACCTAGAGCGCGGCGTGCTGTTCGTGACCTCTGTGACCAGTTTTCCCTGATAGACATTTGGCGCAGGCGCAACCCCACCACTACTAATTACACACATTTCTCTGGTCAACACAACACATGGACTAGGATCGATTTTTGGCTGATCTCCCCGGGTGTGTCTCCCTGGTATCGGGCATTAAAGACCCTCCCTAGAACGTATTCGGACCACTCTCCTGTGCAGTTATGTCTCCAAGTTCCACGCCCTGAAGGGTTCGAAAGACAATGGCGATTCCCTGGCCGCGCTCTGTTAGACGACCTTTTCCTTAATGAGGTCAGTGAAGCGATTGAGAAGTACTTTACTATCAATACTGGCTTGTGGATTCCTGGGCTTGTTGTGGGAGGGGTTCAAGGCCTACATCCGCAGTGTATGTATATCCAAGCACGCAGGGGTTCTCAAAGCATTACGCACAACACTGGCACGGCCGGAGGCTGAGCTGGAGACGCTGGATGCAGAAGCGCAGCACGCTCCCCCTGGCTCCCTGCACGCCAGGTGGCTGGTCCTCCTTTCCGACTACAGGGAGACTGCGGATCGCGAGATTCTCTACTTGGGTAAATATCAAACTGCTCGTAGATACGGGGAGGGTCACCGGCCGGGACGCACCTTAGCTCAGGTTCTCAGACCGCCATACAGCAACGCATTCATCACAGAAATCCGTGGTCAGGACGGGACACTTCGCACAACTTCCACAGATATTAGGGACGAATTTCTTGCATACTACTCGGCGCTATACACATCTAGACATAGCAGTGATACAACTGCACGAGAGGATTATCTATCCGAAATTGCTTTAGTATTCTTAGAGAAAGACATGCAGGAGTTCATGGCAGAACCCATTACGGTGAATGAGGTTCGTGGAGCAATTAAAGTACTGTGTGGCTCCACTGCCCTGGGCCTCGACGGCTTCACAGGGGAGTTCTACAAGGCCTTTTCAGATCTTCTAGCACCTAAACTGATTGAGGTTTATGCCGAGTCCCTGGAAAGACAAACCCTGCCTCCCACATTAAACAAAGCGGTCATTATTCTTCTTCCAAAATCTGACAAGGATCCATCGCTTCGTGGGTTGTACAGACCTCGATCCCTATTGAATATCGACAATAAAATCCTTGCTAAAATTGTGGCCAACAGACTTTCACAATTCCCAATCAGGCTTTGTCCCTCATCGCTCGACCTCATTGAATTTACGAACTTTGTTCGCAGTGTTGCACAGAATAAACCCCGAAACTCCGGCTGCGGCTATACTGCTTGATAGAGAAAAAGCATTTGGCACTCTCGAATGGCCCTTCTTTTTATCTGTAATGCATCAGATGGGCATGCCAGCTGAATTCATAGCCACTACGAGCCTATTATACAGTCGGCCAACGGCGAGACTCCGCATTAATGGCACTATATCTGGCTCAATTGCCTTTATCTGAGGCACCCGCCAGGGGTGTCCACTGTCACCTCTTTTGTTTTTTATTCTTGCCATGGACCCTTTAATACGGCATTTCCAGGAGCGACATCTTCATAGAGGACTACAATTCAGGACTGGCCCCCTATTGGTTTCATTGTATGCCGATGATACCATCCTTTATGTCAGAGAGCCACATCTGAACCTAGCACCGCTCATACGGGAAATGCTTCGCTTTGGTCGGCCCTCTGGGCTGGGAATTAATTGGCATAAGTCGATTATTTTTCCCTTAACCAGCAGCACATCCTTTTGGCAATGCAAGTTTCCATTAGAATGGTGCTCAGATTCCGTCAAATATTTGGGTATCCACATACACCTAAATCAAGATCAGATCATACGCGTTAATTATGGTTGAGCGGTCGCGAAATTGGAGTCTCAAGTTGAGAAATGGCTACGTCTCCCTTTATCCATGGCAGGCAGAATCGCTATCATTAGATGATTGTTCTCCCCAAATGTTTATACTTTTTTAAACAATATCCCCATACCACTCACTCAGAGTTTCTTTGCAACATTGCGATCCCATCTTGTCAGGCTGGTATGGGGAGGCAAACAGCCTCATGTCCAATGGAGGATACTCACTCTTCCATACGACAGAGGCGGATTTGGAGTGCCGGATTTTTATTTACACTACTTGGTAGCTCAGTGTGGCTATGCCTTTGCTTGGTACCATCCTGACGCACGGATCCCATTTCTGCATCCGGGGGCCGACTTTGTCCTCCCTGAGCGCTTGACAGCTGTCTTACCTAAGGGCGAACCCAGGAGTCCGGTCGACATACAAACGGTCTCGACCACTAGCTGGGCATGGAGCAGGCCCCTGCGCTATACGGGCAATTCAATTTTATATTCATCGGCTCTTCCATTGCCAAATGCTCGTTGGCTACCCATAACGGGCGAGAAACTCGTGCAACGCACATTGACTAAATTTGGTGTTGCCAAAATAGGTAATTTGTATCCTGGCGGACACTATTTTCAGCCTCGGAGGACGCACGCTTCCATGACTCTACGTTCATGGATAAATTCGTCCTCAGTAGACTTTATTCAGCAGTAAGGGCTACGGTAGTTGGCTTTCCTTTGGAACCAGACTCATTTGAGCCGCTGACTCTGCTCATTGAGAAGGAAAATGGTGCACACATAATCTCCAAACTGTACAAATTATGTATAGCACAAGTTCCCAGTGTGGAATGGGAGACCGATCTGGGGAAATCCTATTTCGGATGACCAGTGGTCCGCCTGTTGCAAGGTTACCAAAAACGTGTTGCCATAAGCCCTTACACTATAAGTTTCTGCGCAGAAGCTACATGACACAGGCAAAACTACATAAAATCGACCCTGAAAGGCCCCACACATGCCGGAAATGTGGCGCGCAACACGCTAATTTCGCCCAATGACCTGGACATGTCCACGCATACATACATACTGGGGACAGGTACACAAAATATTGGGGGAATAAAGCAGTCCGGAAGCTAGCATCCCTTGGTCTCCTTCTGGCAAAACAAGAGATAGCATTGCACTGGGGTGGCAGGACTGTTCCTACGACACACAGCTGGCTTAATAGTTTGGCGTGCTGCAGCACAAACAGCGAGATCTATTCTAGCCTGCTACCCAGCACAGCGCACCCTAAAGATATCTGGGGCCCGTACAAGGCGTATATTAACACCCTGAACAATGCCTCACCCTCCCAGTCTAGCTCAGGGATAGTTCCCACGGGGGTTGGTTAGACCATTTGGTCTGCACATTGACATGTCGGGCTGGGCATTGTGCTGCATGGGAGTGTTTCGCCCTGCATCCCCTTCGCCCGGTCCACTTCGTTGAGCACTCTGGAGTTCAGACCACAACAGATAGAGGGTACTGTTTTGCCACCTTGGTAAAAACTGGAGGGGTCATAGCTACGCAAATGGAGCTAAGGAGAATTAAATGGCATGTGATATGTTGCACAGCATGTTATATTTCTATTCTGACGAGATACCATTGTATATTGAAAGATGAGACGGACGTGATGTCATTGTTGTGTTTGTTATCATATACCAAGGACGACTGTAACAACTGAAAAGAACTTACTGCTGGTTTGGTAATAAATGATAAAGTTTTTATAAAATCAGGTAAATCGGCACTCAGTGGAAGGACTATTGCACGTCTGAGATCTACTTTATGCTGCAGCAAAAGTATTCTGCACATTATTGCAGTTGATGAGTTCCTCTAGATACGGTGATTATCCTAAAGGACTTCCGTTTTAGTGATATTACACAAAAATAGCTGAGTAATAACACCTGACTGATAACTCATGAACCTGAAAACCGCATGAAAATAGTTAGCAAACTTCCACATCATTTTCTGCTGTTGTAGATGTGAAGCTAACCCTTAGTTATTTAAGAACAATCCAGAACAGCCCATGATAGTTTTACCTCCGCGTAATATTGCTAATTACTAGGTCCATTGCTCACATAGCTCCTACCCATGCTTGTAGGCAGACTGAGAGAATGGGTATCACTACTCTGCTATGTGTACATGTAGTAGTGAGGGGTCATTGGTGGAGGAAGAACTACTGAAAGTGAGTGCTGTGCCTGCCCGCAACACATCGTAATCAGATGCTTGCCATTAGACAAAGCTGTGACCCTCAGTGGATTAGCTGGAGGTCATACTAACAGGCGCAGCCGGCACCGGTAAGACGGTGGGGCGGTGTGGTTTTAGTTGACAGACGATGGGATAGGTAAAATTGAATACAAAAATAAATAAAACCACTTACCTTGCCCTCACCGCCTCTGCGAAGCGGTGAGCGCAAGGTAAGGTGACTCAGCGAGCGCAAGGTAAGTGGCTTTATTCATTTATTTATTTATTTCATTTTACCTAACCCGTCGTCCGTCGGCTCCCCCACCCACCCCACTGCACTTACTTTTGCCGGCCGTGCCTGCATACTACTAAAGAGTAGGTAAATTGCTGAACCTTACCAAGAATATCAAGGACTCCAACCAAGTAATCCACAAAGCCATGAGAGAATTTGAAGACAGTAACGCGAAAATAATTCAACAAGACTTAAAGGCACAAGCTTTTAACACCATATTTACTTTTCAGCAATCTTTCATCTTCACCCTCAAGACAAAAGAAGATCGGAAGATTTGCCCCTGGTCGTCCTTCTGTTCATAAAGCTGCATAATGCTTTTAACAAGATTGCAAATTTGATGCCAAATGGGAATCGTGAGTGGTTGCTGCTTCCAGGTGCAGAGCCACAAACACAGACCTTTGGAGTGATCGATGAGCTTCCAGCAACAGCAACATCAGAACACAACAAGCATTTGCAATGCAATAGGTCTCGCATTTATACGAGTTTGAGCTATTGGCATTGTAAATGACAATGCTTTTTATTTAAGTTTGGTTTTATTAAAACATAAATAAAAGGCACTGTCATTTACAATGCCAATAGCTCAAACTCGTATAAATGCGAGACCTATTGCATTGCAAATGCTTTTTTTTGTTTTGATATAGCGCCGTGTAGACCTCAGGTATGTGCTAAAGCACTTTTAAAAAACAGTCAAAACTTTGTGTATCATACATTGAAGCAGATCAAAGCAAAACATACAAAACAGGGAGAACAATGTTTGTAATTATTAAAACAGCTAATTAACATTTCAATACGGGTCCATTCTTGTACTTGGGGATGTCAAGGAGTGAAACTGTTTGTCCTCTCAAAAGTATGTTTTCTCTTGAGATGCCAGGTTTGTGTGCGAGGTTATTGGGGGGGTGCCCATATGTAAATAACTATGTAGTGCATAGTGTCTGATCCAGGCTTTCTAGGCGCTGTGTGCCTAATAGGGTTAGCCAGTTTAATGAGGTCATGGCCGGTTTGGATAGCCAATTTGCTGGTAAATAAGCGCAACAACCCCCCTACTTGGGCATTATAGTGGGCAGCAGATGTTAAGATCACAGTGGCCGTAACATTCAAAGGCTGGCCCGGAGGAATCTTTTAGCAGCTAGAGTGCTTTGGCAATAACAATTATAGGGCGGCCACGTTCCTCCTCTCAGGATGCTGCGTTCATTGTGGGCATCATTGTGTGGGAAGAAAGGCGGCCTGGTGTGAACTCCATCCTGTGGGGGGGGGGGGGGGGGGGAGGAGGTTACAGTTTACAGTGCCAGCCATACAATGGACCCAAACATCCGAGGGACGTGCAGGCCGCGAGCCCTCCTTTGCTCAGCAAGGAGCTGGTCAAAATTAGCACCTGAAAGGTCGGTAGAAAAGGGGAAGATCTGAGGGGTTTGACCTTTCAGTAACTCTGATAAACATGCAGTTGCTAATGTAAGTGATATGCATCGGTATGCATGCGTATGGAAAACGATACATGGCAAGCAAGGGGGCATGGACCACCCGAAACGTGAACTCTCGAAGGGTTGAATGGCTGGCTCGCCCTCTCGACCAGCAGGTTTCATGATTCTTAATTAAAGACGGACAGTGAAGGGAGACACACTCAACCCCGATGACTCGCTTTCAAAAGCTGCTCACTAGAACAAGCAGGAAGTGGGATAAGGGAGGGGGTGGCAAATGGTGTGCACTTTCGCGGGCACTTTGATGTTCGCAGTGGCCGCGCGGCTCACTGAGAAAATCAAAGCGCCCGTGAAATGTACACGCAGGCTGCCAAATGGTGCGCGCGCCCCCCGGCCCGTAAGCTACTGTGGATAGTGAAGTTTCCAAACATGAAAGAGGGCTTCCCTTGATACGTGGATGTCATGGCTCCGAGAAGCATTGTAGCGCTGCGCAGAAAACGTAAGTTATGTAGCAAAAGCATCTAACGCATAAGAGCTGCAAACATAATTTCTTAGGGGAGGGGGCGAGGCAAAACCACACGACAAGTTGACGAATTGGTAAATTACATGACTCGTCCAGAATCGTCATGGGTCGGTCCGTTGTCAAAGTCGGGATTAGAACCCACGTCTTTAAATTCACAGGTCAGGCAGGACATTAGCATTCAAAACCTCTCCGCTTTGTGCGCTGTCTTCATTAAAACACAAACAGGAGATACAACACGTTCTTCAATCTGTCACGTTTGGGCTGTATAGGAACGCCCCCCGGCCCGTAAGCTACTGTGGATAGTGAAGTTTCCAAACATGAAAGAGGGCTTCCCTTGATATGTGGATGTCATGGCTCCGAGAAGCATTGTAGCGCTGCGCAGAAAACGTAAGTTATGTAGCAAAAGCATCTAACGCATAAGAGCTGCAAACATAATTTCTTAGGTGAGGGGGCGAGGCAAAACCACACGACAAGTTGACGAATTGGTAAATTACATGACTCGTCCAGAATCGTCATGGGTCGGTCCGTTGTCAAAGTCGGGATTAGAACCCACGTCTTTAAATTCACAGGTCAGGCGGGACATTAGCATTCAAAACCTCTCCGCTTTGTGCGCTGTCTTCATTAAAACACAAACAGGAGACACAACACGTTCTTCAATCTGTCACGTTTGGGCTGTATAGGAACGTTTATTATTTATTTTACTACAGCCTCGATGCTATGACAAATAAAAAAATAACAACATGCTAACGGCTTTTACCTTCATACCGGAAGGTGAGGAGTGTTTACCCGGGCGGTGGATGCAGAAGTCTAGAAAGCCGCCTAGCAGAAGACGTATTACTATATAACTTTGAGACACAAATGTGTGTGAACGAATGGCTTTGTAAAAGATCTGGTGACATTAATGGGGGGGTGCGGGAGGGGGGCGGAGTGCCGAGGTAGGCTGCCGGGACGGGACACAAGACGGGACTGAGTTAAAAAAACAAGCCGAGGTGACAAGAAGGGCTGGGCGAGAAGGGAGGGGGGAATGCCAGCATCAGAGGAGCCTGATTAAAGCCGACGAAAAGGGAGGGGGAGGAGGGAGTGTGAGCAGCAGCTGTGCACGTGCACGCCATCGTGCACTCAAGCTTTAGGCCTGCCAAATTTTGTGGGTAGCACTTTTGAAAACCCACTTACAAAATGTCTCAAAGAGACAGCTTGCGCTGTCTCAGCGAGACCTAATCAAAGAGACAGCTTGCGCTGTCTCAGCGAGACCTAAAAAGGGAAATCTCTGCGGTATCAGCCAGAGACTGATCCGTTATACAAGTCTGGACACCAGTGGCTGCAATGCACTTGCATCTAATTCTGAAATCCTTGCACTTAATACATACTAAGGGATGAAGACTACAGGTCAGTGTTATCACAGGGCAATGCCTTTATTGGCTGTCAAACTACAGAGTTTAGGTGTAAAAAGTTTATCACTAACATCTGTTGAATATTTCAGTGGTTACAAAGTCGCCTACAAATATTCCCCCACGGAAGGCCGATTATAACTGGATTAGGCTAGTGCGGGTGGAGGACAGGCGCTAAGTTGATTCTTGGCACTTGTCTCCCTCAAGCGCAATCAAAGATATTGGATTTGATCATCTAGGTATGTTTCTTGGTGGAAGTGGCCTCATTGTAATTATATTTTCTTATTTTGGAAGAGTCATATTTGGTTTGCCGTTATTTTTATTGTATTTTTGTTGCAGGAAATTACTTTCACCAAATACTTTGACAACTAACTGAGGTCTAAGACCCAGATACACAGGTCTCACTGATGCGGGTTTTCCCATTTAAGTGGGAAACTACGTTTTACTGGAGTTAAGAGTATGTTTGACAAGTTGGGTTAGGTACCATTCAAACAAAAAGGAGAATGTCGGTGTGCTGAAGGTTGCAACAGGTATTTATCAGGCTCCATGGCTCAGCTGAAAGGGTAGTTTCATAACCAAGACCCTTGCTTTCATATTTACATCATAACACCTAGATTCTATGCGTAAACTTGTTACAGTCAAAGACTTGTATAGAGAATATATTTCCTAACCCGTCCACAGCCTCGCTTTTCGGTAGTTTATTTTCTAGAGATGCACCCTCTTTACGAAGGTGGTGATGCTTATGGTGGGGATTTTAATAGGGTCATTGATGTGCTAAAAAAGCAAAGCAAAAGAGAGGCACAGGGGAATGCAGCAGAAAACACTGGCTAACCTGGCCACATCGGTTAGTTAAACTTTTCTTTTAATTTTTATCAACTATACAGATTTTTAAGAATAGAAATCTGATTTCTTTCTCCCTATGAACCCAAATTAAGAAATGTGTGACATTCTACAGATTACTTTATCAAATCATGTGCAAGTCTCTGTAGATATTGTCTTGTGCTGTTCCTTCTGTTCCCTACTGAAGGGTGGAAAATGCATTTGACTATGTTTGGGCAGCCAGATTTAATTAAATGGATGGGGAAGAAACCGTCAAGTTTTGGCAATTTACTATAATACAGAAGATAATCCTGTCTGCTGAGATTAAATGAAAGCAGTGTTTAGGGGCACGCTTGCCGTATTGCTATGGTAAAGCTTTTAGGAGATTTGAGCTCAGACAAAAAAAGAGCAAGAGAATGGAGTTACTCCTGTAAATTAGATGAAGTTTCTGTCTGACTCAAAGATATTACTTCAGTTAAGTCATACAAATATATTGTGTCGTGTCAGCAGTTAACATTTGAGGACAGAAGGGGCCAATCAGCTCCTCTTAAACTCAAATTGTCTTAAAATGACAGCATCGAGTGAACATCACTGACTCTTTGTAAAATACGAATTTGGAACTGATCATAGATCCAAGAGTGAAGAGTTTAAACCACCCGTTTATAATCCCAGCTGTCTGCCAAACCAAGTAAATGTCACCCCTTGCTCACAAGAGCTGAAAGACAAACGCAAATCACTGGTCACTAAAGAATAAATAATTGCTTTAATTAAATGTCTAAATGGGAGTAAAGTGACAGGTCCTAAGCTTGTTATTGATGCCACGGGTGATTGATGCAGAACAGTCATAAATATAATTAATAGTAGCTGGTGTCCATCTTGGCTTTTTTGAGGCTGAGTTCTAGGCAACCCTAAAAAGTCCTATCAATCTGAAGGTAGCGCTTAGACACCCCAGGGTATTTGCAGCGCTTTATAAATGCCTCATTTCATTTCATCTCGCGGATATTGCTTAAAAAGTTGAACTAAAACAGAAACTCAGCTACACATATGTTCACTGCAGGTCTTTTGGAGGAGAGCGTTATGTTATGTTATATTAATTTGTATAGCGCATTAATCACCCGGGAGGGTATCCAGGCGCATGGGCAGGTGTGTAGGTTTGTAGTCCCCAAGGTGCTTCTACGTCTGCGTTTTCAGCTTCTTGGGGAACTCAAGAAGAGGGGAGCAGTGAAAGCATGGTAGGTGCAGGAAGTTCCAAAGGCACATGGGATATTCTGCACGTGCACATCCGGTTGAAGGGCAGGCGCACTGCCTTTGGGGGGGGAGGGCTGTTGATCTGAGAACCAGTCTCCTTAACTTGCGACAGGCTTTCGAGAGGTGCAATGTCCGGATCTGGGTGGGAGATCTGTTGTTTTCTGCATCAGCTCACGGGTACTGCGGCAGTCCTGAAGAGTAAGCTCCTTCTGCCGGCACAGAGAAGCCAGTCGCTGGCTGCCCACGGGGTTCCCCACCTGCCAGAGCTGTCTCTGGGGTTCATCTCCTCATCAGCCTCTCACCTTCAGAAATGAGCCGCACACCTCGCGGAGAGGCAGCGGCGGGCCAGGGATCACGAGCAGGGCCCCAGCCTGACGAGAACCGCCGGCCCCACGGAGACCTCACACCACGCACGGCCCAGAGCCCCGCCGATGTAAACACCAGGCCACGAGCGGCAGAGAAGGGGAAGAGAAGATGAAAGGAAACGAAGATTAAAGAAAGAGATGGGTAAACATCTCACAGATGGGCCTGTGTGCATGCGGTGTTCCTGTTTAGGACTTGGCAGAGCTTATGCACTTACCGTAAAGGACGCACATAGTATAAATAAATGATGTAATAAATGTCTCGATAGATGCAGAGAGAAGATTAAGACAGCGAGGCATATTTTAGCAGGTCATTTTGTTCTGCCTAAGCTGACACCTGAGATTCCACTTAGTCCTCAGGTTCTGACAGGCCTGGGAAAGGCAATATTTGCAAACTGGAGTCCGCACAAAAACCTCACCCAACATACTTTCAAGTGTGTGTCCTAATGTCTGGCTCCTATAGATGCACCGCCACTCTAACAGCGTGTACCGAAGGCAATTAGCTCGCTTTTCATACATTTGTCTTTCACATTCATCTCCTCCTCACACCACTGTGAACATCCACCCCATTTAGGCACGGACTCCAGCTCCTAATCTTCATACCAAAATGGGGAAACTAATCTTAAGTACCTGAAATCCACCCCTCCATACCCCGAGCTCTTCTGCTCCCATGATTTCCAGCCAATGTAAGTGGGGTGCTTTCATAGCATAAGCTCGGTACTAAAGTGACGGGGAAAAAGAGTGCTGTGCAGGATTAGGGCTCGTGAGTACCTTTCAGAGGGAGAGGCACTCTGAGCAATCCACCTGAAAACCAGAATATTTAAACAATGTTCATGTAATACTAATTAACAGCTCCTTTTGAACCCAGAAAAAAACGACTTTTACTGCTGTGCCTTTTTTTGTGCCTTTTTTGCCATTTCCACTCGCTCTTTAAATTGTTTTAATATGGCGTTAGGGTGTCTGGATTTCTTGTGATGCGTGAGAACCCAGAAAACACTAGTGCAGTGGTTCTTAATCTTTTGACATCTGTAGATCCCAGTGAGTCACTTCTGGAAGCCAGGAGCCCCCACCTAAGTAAATACAGAACCATGTATATATACATGTTGGAAAACGAGGCAGTAGCTGTGAGGCCTGCACAAATAACATGACTACATTTGTCCTTCACTGGGAACCAAACACCCAATTGTAGCGCCTGACTCTCAGAGGGTAGCGTTGCAGAGCAGTCTGAGGCTTACTCAGGGGAGGTGGTGTGGGCTAGTAATTGCCATTTGCACGTGCACAGAAATAACACTCAACAATTGATTGTCCAGGCTGTACTTCGCTTTATAAAAGTAAGAGTACATTTATTAAACACACACACTACTCAATACTATGCACCAATTTACAAATATACATAAGCTGTTGGAATTACTTTGTGATATTGCATAACATCTCCACCCCTTCCGCAGGGGTGGTGGGATCTAGTACCACCACTCCCATGTATGCACATCATCTTGCCCCCAATGCAGTTAGTTGAACATAACCTGGAGCGAGGGCCCTGCGCACTAACACCATCCCAGTGGCGACCCCCCCCCCATTATCCCACTAAGCATTTAAAATAGGTAACCCTACCATGGTGACGCACAACCCTAACAGAGCATTTCCTACTGACCATGAAGTATACACCTCTTCATCTTAAGGGCTAGCAGTCTGGGTTCTTCACCTAACTGCAGCAGCAAGAATACATGTTTACGCACACTTTAGAATGACAGTACTCATCACATTTGGGTATCATTAGAATGCATTGCAATTACAGCCCCTAAAGGCATCACAGATGAAATCACAGGGTTACGCATATAAAGCCAGACACCCACCCTAGCAGGAATGTCTGACAACATAACCCCACTTTGCTTATGACATCACCTTACACAGGCACTTCACATTACACAAGTGACCTTCGGTCCTTCTAAAAGAAATAACGTTAGTAAAAGCATTTCTGGTGCAATTACACCTCTTCACCTCCAGGGGGATTCCCTTCTCCAGACATCCCAAGCTCAGCCCTTCACTCCTTGATGCACTTCTCTATACACCCTCAGCTGTAGAACAAAAGTTCCAGCGCAGAAGGTGTTAAATGCTGGCTGAGCCCTTGAAGGGTTATTCTTTTCAATTCCCCATTTGACTTAGGGAGGGACTTCTCTTCGTGCTGGGGCGGGAGACTGCGCTTCTCCAGCAGCTCCCCCAGCTTCTTTGCACACATACGGTGGTGACCCCGTTCTCCTGGGGCCACCAAAAGCAGTGAAAATGCTGTGTTGCCCTTGCAGGCCGGTCCTGGCCTGCAAGGTATTATGGGAATCGTCGCATATTACAACAGCGGCTCTCCCCGGAGCTGCTCCAGGGAGAGCAGCGACGTGGGTCTTCGGCGGCTGTCCGTTGGAGGGTCCGGTCCCACCCGGACCCCCAGGTAAGCGCTACGGCTTGGGGAGCCCACCACCGGCCGCTCATTGCCATTTTCGGGGGCCCGGTATCACCTGGGCCCCTTACATCTGTCTTCTTATGTCCGGGGTCCCGGTCCCACTCGGGACCCCCGCAGGCTGTCACGATGGAGGGCAGCTCGGGGAGCCCACCCCCGGCTGCCCCTGCCGGCTCCCCGCCCGGCCAGCACCCTCGCGTGCTGCCGCAGGAGCCGGCCATGCAGTTCTGGTCTGCCCACTCCAGCGGGCAGACGCGCCAGACTTTGCCGGCTTCTTTGGCCCTCGCCGAACTTCGGAGAGTGCGCCGGCACTCCCCCCCACGCCTGCCATCACCGCGGGTCCCGGAGATGGGGTCCCGGGCCCCCTTCGCCATCTTCACGGGGAGCGTGACGGCGCTTCCCGACTTACCTTCTCCCTCTCGGGGCCAAGGGATGGAGTCCCGGGCCCCAGAGTCTTCTTCGCGGGGGCGCGATGGCACTCCCCGCTGCCTGCTCGCCACACGGGGCCCGGAGATGGGGTCTTGGCCCCTCCCCTGCTTCACGGGGAGCGCAACGGTGCTCCCCGACTTACATCTTGGCAGGGGGGGCGCGACGGCGCTCTCCCGCCTCCATCTTTGGTGAGGGCCAGGGTGGGCTCCAGGCCCCCCTGCAGGGCACTTTCACGGGGAGCATGACGGCGCTCCCCGGCTTCCCTTCTTCTGGGGGCAGCCCCCTGGACCCAACCCACCCTGGGGGCATAATTGCGACCGGCGGCGGAGCCCCACGCGCTTCATCGTCGGTCCCAGGCGAGGTCAAAGGTCACCTACCTTCTGGGGGGCATATCTCGGCCCCCAGGTGGCTGATTTGCACCATTCCGGTCTCCTTTTGCTCCTGATGGCCAGCTCTACACACCTGGAGCACTTGTCGCTGCCCTCTGCACCTCCAAGAGGGTGAACTTCGGCAGGGAGCTGTTTTCACTGGCTCCCTGCGCCAGCCTTTTGCCTGCTCTTCTCCTGGACCTCTCTTCTCCCTGCGCAGAGGCCCCTGCTTCTGCGCACTGGTCCTGGACTCTTCTTCCGGTGCTGTTCAGGATCCTGGGGGGTCAGTCAGGGGGTTCCTCCTTCCAACTGCCCATTGCGCCTGGGTCCAGCACCTTCTACCTCTGCAGACCACACCCCAGAGAGAGCTTCTCTTCCTGTGCAAGCACTTTTTAAAAGTTGAGTAGGGGGCTGGCAGGAAATCTCTGGTTGTCCTATCAAACAGCGACACATCACTTCACTGCCCCTGCTCCCTCCATCCTGCCCAGCCTCTGGGTTTGTTCAACATGGCGTCGTCCAGGGTCTCTGGCCACATGGTCTCTGAAAAAGCCCCTTCCCTCCTCGCTGCCTTCCCTCCTTGGTGCAGCCTGGTGCCTGGCACCCAGTAATAGCTGCTGCTGGATGAGTCTGTAGCCCCACCCATCTTCTCTTCGTGGAGAGAAGGCCTTAGCTTGTGCAAGAAAGGTTATCAATCCATCCTGCTGAGGTCAGCCCTCAGCCAGGCCCTGGTTATGGCAAACTCAGAGAAATATGCAAAAACAACAATTGATGGACAGAATGCAGAACAATGTCATACATTCACCCCAGTACAGAGATCTGGGCCTAAATCCATCGTTTTTTTGCTCACCATGCCATTCCAGCTTGAACCCAGCCATTTGCAAATCAGTCTTGACCCTGTGCCCCATGGGAACAGTCCAGCCCGAACTGCCAAGCCAGGTCCTCCCTGGACTGGAAACAAGCATCCTAGGACCGGTTTCGGGCTTTCAGCCCTCGTCAGCCAGGATAGCTTGATTCCAGTGGCATGGAGAGCACGGACTCACGTCTGAGCATACCCTTCCCACTCGGGATGACAAATGCAAAGACAACAATTGATGGACAGAATGCAGAGCAATGTCATACATTCACCCCAGTACAGAGATCTGGGCCTAAATCCATCGTTTTTTTGCTCACCATGCCATTCCAGCTTGAACCCAGCCATATGCAAATCAGTCTTGACCCTGTGCCCCATGGGAACAGTCCAGCCCGAACTGCCAAGCCAGGTCCTCCCTGGACTGGAAACAAGCATCCTAGGACCGGTTTCGGGCTTTCAGCCCTCGTCAGCCAGGATAGCTTGATTCCAGTGGCATGGAGAGCACGGGACTCACGTCTGAGCATACCCTTCCCACTCGGGGTGACAAATGCAAAACTCAGAGAAATATGACATTTCTGGATGATCCAAAAGCAGTACAAATATGACTTTGGACTCTGCAGAATACTTCTTCTCACACCTGTTACAGTGGACTTTGGTGCGTGTCTGGAATTTGTAGGCCCTAGGAAAGTAAAACTAGCCCATGTGCTCCCTTTCCCCATAAGATAATAATGGAATAAACACTGTAAAGCACACTGACTTTCCCTGGCATGTTTCTTTTAGTGTATAAAGCCTATTTCATGTCACCACCCCATTCTGCATAAGTCCTGCCACACCATTCACTTTGTAGCTGCTCCTGGACTGCACACGCCAGGTATCTCCCCTGCGCTGCCCGTACACGTATGCACACGCATGCACACGTGTCTGCATGTAACCAGCCCGGTGCCCCTTCCTCCTGCGGCTGCGCAGCGGCCAGGTGAGGCCAGGGGACACCAGTAAAATCCCCATGCAGTCTCTTTCATTGTGAGTTCACTGTGGGTGAGTCCCAGTTTAGGAGGCTCTCCCACCGTAAAAGTTCACCAAATAGGTGCTCAAAAAGTGAAACATCCGGGCGGCCCAGAGTGTCAGAACCACCTTCTAACAATACATTAATCAAAAACAACAATTATGAAATATATTTCATTCATATGAAAATATGTATAAATTGACATTTTAATGGGGAAGTTCAAAATGTAATTTTATTTCTAAAAGATGAAGTGATATTCTGGACACTAGCATATCAGTTTCCTCCTAATGCATGCTTTCTTTTCGTTGACACACAAATCTGCTTAATTTGTGATCTTCAATTGTCCATGCTAGATTCCTTTTGCAATACTGAAAAAGTAATCCATGATATGGTTCATCCCAATATCTAATTGTCAGTTATGGCCTATATATGACTAACATAAACAACCTGATAAGGTTGAAACCATTTATGGCATGTACGTCTGCTCCATAAGGGTAATCAGACCCTTTTTCAGAACTCATGACTCGTATGATCCCTGATGAAGCCCCATGGGGGGACGAAATGCGTTGGCTGGGCTCTGCGTACTTCATGTGACTATTGTAGCAACTCTTCTTTGGAGAAAACTTCATTGTGAATTTACCAGATATTCACCAATAACTACTAGCACTAGAATTAACAAAAGACTGGTGATATAACATAAGCAAATGTAGTATTTGGAAAGTGCTTCTCCCTTTGGTTTAGTTTATGTCCCCAAATCACTGGGTGTCAAGAGAGTGGACACGATTCTTCAAGCTTTTGTTATAAAAATCAGACAGATTTTGGTCACATAATTGGTCCAGGACAGATGTTACCTTCCTCCAGGCTAGCTTCACAGAACAAGAGAGGGGATTCTCAGAAACTCATCTGGAGTTCATGCAAAGTCTGCAAGGTCAACAGCAGAGGGGTAGCAGAAGCCATATTCCTGTGGAAGTGCTCAATGGTAGGGATTGCCACTCTAGTATGAGAATGGAGGCAAAGGTGTGCAGAGGTTCAGCGCTAGACTCGAAATACCTTCATGTAACCTGATGGTATCAAACATTATTTCGTTATTGTGTTCTTGGTAGGAGCCATTATTTTCATTTGAGTAACCCCACAACATCCTTTGTCACTCCAGTGAATCCTTTCCTTCTAAGCAAGGACCAATCACAGGCTTTAACTTGGACTCCAGCTAACCACTGACCAGATTTAGATCTTCACACATAACCCCAATGTCAGCATTAGCATGACATTGAGGAAACACATCCAAGCATTCTATTGATTGTACTGCTTCAATGGGAATACCAGCCATTCAGCATCAAGGGAAAAACATTCAGAACTCCATTGGCACCCAAGCAAGATGCCGAGCCATAGTTTGTCACTGATGTCCATTATGCATTATTTGGCAGTTTTACAACATTAACTTAATGTTTATAAATGTTTAGAATTGGAAGGTTTTCATGAACACTTCATGATCCTATCATGGTCAGAAGAACAACATGTTTTGGATCTGAAAACACAGGGTTTATTTAGAGTTTGGTGGTTGTGGAACACCAGCTTGACTATTTAAACAGTGTATCTGGCTGTACACTCCAAAATAGGGCTGACAGGACAACTGCAAATGTTTGGCAGATGTCCTGGACCTGTCGAAACTTTAAATATCCACGTAGCCATTGAACAGAATCTAATTCTTTGGTATGTCTCTTTACCCATATATTATCTTCAATGCTTAGCCTTATTTTCAATAAATAATTTGTACTTAAAGACAATCTCCTACCAACATTGAAATCAATCAATAAATCAATCTTGATTTTCTTGTATTGATTTAAATTACAATTCTAATTTTCCAATCCCCCTCCAAGACTCACATAATTACGATCTGCTTCTATTCAATCATGCAGCCATCCCTTATCACATATACTTGATTTTTATAAAAACATTATTTTCATTGTCATTTTTTCACACAGAATTGCCATCAATTATTTTTAACATAATTTAAATGTTACTAATTTATTTCTTAATTTGTTTTACTTTTGGTTTTATATTGTGCTCCTCTAACCAATGAAAACTACAGAGCACAGGAAATATGACAAAGGGAGAAATGATAGGCAGATTGAAAATTCAAGCAGGCCAAGATTTGACAGCATTTGTGGGTCTTCAGTTTGCAGCATGATCTGATGTTAGACTCCTGTCTAAGAGGCACTGGAAGGCAATTCCAACACTGGGGGCAGAAACGGTGGCAAAGCAGCCACTGGTTCACCACTATATCTAGCATACTTAACTGTTATGTTTGTGGTTATGTTATCTTATCTGTGTTTTTATAGTATGCTACTCAGTCGTGAGGCTATCCAGGGGCTCTGGATGTGTAAGGCCAGCCCTGGGGGCATACTTGAACAAGCATTTGCAATGCAATAGGTCTCGCATTTATAAGAGTTTGAGCTATTGGCATTATAAAATTACAATGCCTTTTATTTATGTTTTGGTTTTAAAACAAATAAAAGGCATTGTCATTTACAATGTCAGTAGCATAAACTCGCATAAAAGCAGTGTGTGGAGTGCAGCAGTGTGCCGCGTGCAGCAGTGTGCGGCGTGCAGCAGTGTGAGGCATGCAGCAGTGTGCGGCATGCAGCAGTGTGCGGCGTGCAGCAGTGTGCTGCGTGCAGCAGTGTTTCGTGTAGCAGTGTGAGGCATGCAGCACTGTGACATGCAGCAGTGTGCAGCAGTGTGTGGCGTGCAGCAGTGTGCCGGTTGCATCAGTGTGTGCCGTGCAGCAGTGTGTGGCGTGCAGCAACGTTTCGTGTAGCAGTGTGTGGTGTGCAGCAGTGTGTGGCGTGCAGGAGTGTGCGGTGTGCAGCAGTGTGCGGCGTGCAGCAGTGTGCGGCGTGCAGCAGTGTGTGGCAGTGTGTGGCGTGCAGCAGTGTGAGGTGTGCAGCAGTGTGTGGCGTGCAGCGGCATGCAGCAGTGTGTGGCGTGCAGCAGTGTGAGGCGTGCAGCAGTGTGAGGCGTGCAGCAGTGTGAGGCGTGCAGCAGTGTGAGGCGTGCAGCAGTGTGAGCCGTGCAGTAGAGACACGTGGAGGGTGAGGACAGACACGTGGAGGGTGGGGAGAGACACGTGGAGGGTGAGGAGAGACACGTGTAGGGTGAGGAGAGACACGTGTAGGGTGAGGAGAGACACGTGTGGAGAGTGAGGAGAGACACGTGTGGAGGGTGAGGAGAGACACATGTGGAGCGTGAGCAGGAGACACCTGTGGAGGGTGTGGAGGAGACACATGTGGAGGGTGAGGAGGAGACATGTGGAGGGTGAGGAGGAGACACATGTGGAGGGTGAGGCGGAGGGTGAGGAGACACGTGTGGAGGGTGAGGAGAGACACGTGTGAAGGGAGAGGAGAGACACGTGTGGAGGGTGAGGAGAGACGTGGAGGGTGAGGAGAGACAAGGGTGAGGAGAGACACGTGTGGAGGGTGAGGAGAGACACGTGTGGAGGGTGAGGAGAGATGTGTGGAGGGTGAGGAGAGACACGTGGAGGGTGAGGAGAGACATGGAGGGTGAGGAGAGACATGGAGGGTGAGGAGAGACATGGAGGGTGAGGAGAGACACGTGAAGTGTGAGGAGAGACACGTGGAGGGTGAGGAGAGACGTGAAGGGTGAGGAGAGACGTGGAGGGTGAGGAGAGACCAGGAGGGTGAGGGGAGACACGTGTGGAGGGTGAGGTGGAGGGTGAGGAGAGAGACGTGTGGAGGGTGAGGAGAGACGTGTGGAGGGTGAGGAGAGACGTGTGGAGGGTGAGGAGAGACACGTGGAGGGTGAGCAGAGACACGTGTGGAGGGTGAGCAGAGACATGTGTGGAGGGTGAGCAGAGACACGTGTGGAGGGTGAGCAGAGACACGTGTGGAGGGTGAGGAGAGACAAGTGTGGAGGGTGAGGAGAGACACGTGTGGAGGGTGAGGAGAGACACGTGTGGAGGGTGAGGAGAGACACGTGGAGGGGGAGGAGAGACACGTGGAGGGTGAGGAGGGTGAGGTGGAGGGTGAGGAGAGACACGTGGAGGGTGAGGTGGAGGGTGAGGAGAAACAGAGTTGGAGGGTGAGGAGAGACGGAGGTGGAGGGTGAGGAGAGACGGAGGTGGAGGGTGAGGAGAGACCGACGTGGAGGGTGAGGAGAGATGGAGGTGGAGGGTGAGGAGAGACCGAGGTGGAGAGTGAGGAGAGACCCAGGTGGAGAGTGAGGAGAGACCGAGGTGGAGGGTGAGGAGAGACCGAGGTGGAGGGTACGGAGAGTCCGAGGTGGAGGGTAAGGAGAGACCGAGTTGGAAGGGAATCAGAAGTGGAGGAGAGAGAGAGGTGGAGGGTGAGGAGAGACAGTGGTGGAGTGGGGGGGGGGAGAATATCACTTTTACTTCCTCTCCTAGTGTAAGGTAATGCCCCCACCCCACAGGCCCTGCCGGGGCAGAGAGCAGTTAACTGTTCGCATCAGCCGTCACCCGAGACCGCTCCGTACTTGTTGGTAAATCGAGGTTCACTATCTGTTGATAATGGGATTCACGTGGGGGGCTGACTTACCTCCTCCACCCCCAGGGCCAACACTGAGAAGGCATCAGAGACCTGGTGCTGCCTATGCTGCAGTACTGCGAGAGAGAGGGATCGGGGGGCGGGCAGAGGAAGAGGAGTGGGGTTAGAGAAGGGACAGGTGAGGAGAGAAGGGACAGAGACAGAAAAGGAGCAAAAAAAGAATTAGAGAGAGTAAAGAGGAGAGTTGGGGAAAATGAAAACATTACGAGAGAACATGTAGCAAAGAGGTGGAGAGAGAAGATGGGAGAGAGTAAGGACGCAGCCAATAGATAGGGCAGAGACTAAAAGAATCGAAACAATACAAAAGTATTTTCCAAACTCGTAAATAACCACGGGCCAAACAACTGATCTGCAATGAAGCATCCGAATCCGGTATATCATGACGTTGACTATGCAATAAAAAATAAATTTAAAAAATTAAAAAAAACACCCAAAAACACGTATACACCATGTTGACCCTTTTCCATGCAACGTATTCTAAAACGCCATTCTCATTCATACATTCACAGCAAACCTGTTCACAAGAGTGACAGAAAATGTGGTATTAGTGTTACATTTTTGTTTACATCCATACCCGCTCACTTATGCAATTATAGGATTCATGACCACATGGTTAAACAAAACGTACTGATTGGCCTTGCCGTGAAGGAGAAACACGTGTTGACACACACTCCCGATCTGTGAAACGTTCACCCCACTTTCTCGAAATTGAAACCAGTGCATGTGTCCAACGAACTTCCTGCCGCTTATCTGAATGCACCAGTGGCAGAAGATAGTCCCCATCTTGCAACAACACAATTAAAGGGAGGCATGTCTGTCCCTCCCCACCGCCACATGTCTCTGAGTCTTACTGTCTCATGCGAGATCTCCCTCTAGGAGACAGCTGACACCGACTCTTCCCCTGAGACAGTACGGGAGATGCGTGTGTGTGCATAGTGTGTGTGTCTATATGTATATATCTGTGTGTGTATGCATGTGTGTGTGTTTGTATGTGTATATGTTTGTGTATACATGTGTGTGTTGGTGTGCAAGTATGGGTGTGTCATTGTGTTCATTTGTCTTCATGGATGTGTACACATATGTTTGTGTGTATACCTATGTCTGTGTATGCATGTTTGTGTGTATGTATATGTGTTTGAGTATGTTGGTGTGCGTGCTTGTTTATATGTGTATGTGGGGTTGGTGTGTTGGTGTGCATGTATATGCATATGCTTATGCATGTCTGTGTGTGTTTGTATATGTTCATATGTGTGTGTAAATGCATGTGTGTGTTTGTATGTGTGCATAGTTGTGTATGCATGTGATCAGAGGGAAGAGTGCACTTGAGGGCAAAGAGGAAAACATACAGGGAAGAGTATGTGAGGGCAGAGAGAAAAATACAGAGGGAAAAGCACGTGAGGGCAGAGAGAAAAATACAGAGGGAAGAGTCCATGTGAGGGAGGAGAGAAAAATAGAGAGGGAAGAGCTCATGTGAGAGCAAAGAGAAAAAAATACAGAGGGTAGGGCGCATGTTAGACCGGAGATAAAAACATAGAGGGAAGAGAGCATGTGAGAGCAGAGAGAAAAATATAGAGAGAAGAACACATGCGAGGGCAGAGAAAAAAATACAGAGCGAAGAGCACATGTGAGAGCATAGAGAAAAAATGCAGAGGGAAGAGTACATGTGAGGGAAGAGAGACAAATACAGAGGAAATAGCATGTGTGAGGAAAGAGAGAAAAATAGAGGGGGAAAAGCACATGTGAGGGCAGAGTGAAAATACAGAGGGAATAGCACATGTGAGACCAGAGAGAAAAACATAGAGGGAAGAGCATATGTGAGGTCTAGACGCCTTACACAATTGGCGCCCTGAGCAGCATTTCCTTTTCATGCCCTGGCACAATCAATCTTACATTCTATGTCACGTCACTCAGGAGTACAACCTCGAATGCTAAACACTGACCAATGAAATTACGTGGCGAAACACCAGCCTATTCAGTGTCATGGACCCCAGGGTAAGTAAGTAAATGACCCCCCAACCGCCTCAATATGCTACAGTTATATTAAATACACGAATTATCAGCGTTCGTGGGCCCTGGTGCCACTGCACCTGCTGCACCAATTGAAGAAACGCCCCTGGGCAAATTTACACAAACAAGGAATCAATGACTGCCGACCTACCGGAACCACTGCAAAATGATAAAATAAAAATACTTTCCACAGAACATTTACGATGGAATGCATAGAAGCGCTGCCATTATAGCATTATTAATAGAAGATCGTTGCTACTTGTTTGTTTTTGAAGTGTTGAATTCTAACCTGGAGAGTGAGGATGGTATATTTTAGGAGGGCTGAAGAGGCGCATGGCGTGGGATCGCGCTAGCATGCATCACAGCTCACAAACCTCGGACACATTAGGGGCAGCGGAATGTACAACATACAGGAAGTATGTGCATCACCACGTCGTTACAAAATTGCAGAAACCTGATGCTTTGGTTAAAACATGGCCACAATGTTATCAACTACTGCAGAAGAAAAGATGGCCGAATGGGAAAACGTGTGGAAGGAGAGGAGTTTTCTTGTTTGAGAACAAGGCTGTAAGATTACGACGACATTTAAAAGTCAATTGCTTCACTTAAGGCGAGAGTTTATTATTAAAGTAAATTAAAGGGAGTGGACAAAAATAACCTGTTCCTAGTCGGGAAAGATGGGTCTAATGAAGCAAAGGTGACCCAAACAAGATGGACTTACAAAGGGATTTAAGGACAGTGAAAAGGAATCGAGCAGAGCATCAAAGGGCTGGGTGAGAAGGGAGGGGGGAATGCAAGGGTCAAAGCAGCGAAAGTGAAAGTAATCGAGCAGAGCATCAAAGGGCTGGGTGAGAAGGGAGGGGGGAATGCAAGGGTCAAAGCGGCGAAATTGAAAGTAATCGAGCAGAGCATCAAAGGGCTGGGTGAAGATGGCTTCCACCCAGCTTAGCCTCACGCTTGCTGCGTCTCGACCCACTTTCGGCTCAGCTCTAGAGGCCAATCTCATTCAATTCAATGAGTGGATCACAGGTGCTGTTTCCTCAGTCTCGGCGGCTGGCCAACCCAAGCTGAGAAGAGAGTCCCCCTCTAAGCCTTGGTTCACCCCTTTGTTACGGAGTCTTAAACACAACTGCAAAGTTGCAGTAAGGACCTGGCCTGCCCGTGGCTATCTGCTCCACGACAAATTGCTTCTCAGATCTGAGCAAAAACATTATTACAGAGCAATTGGGGAGGCCAAGGGCTTGTACTTTGCTACACGCATTGAACGAGCCAATAACAACGCCAAGGAGATTTTCGCCATAGTGCAGTCCTTCCTTGCCCCGAGTGCTCAGGTAGCTGTAGCTCCAACAACGGACACCTGGTGTAACACCCTGGCTTCCTTCTTTAAGGATAAGATCATTAGTATCCAGGAGACATTTCGGCCTCTGATGAAGTCGCCCAGCACGGAGCTGGTTTCCACCTTGCCTAAGATCTCTCCACTTTCCCGCCTTTCTGATTTTTGTCCCATTGAGTTAGTTGACTCTCTTAAAATCCTTAAAGCCCTCAAGTCTGGCTCTCCGCACGATCCTTGTGCCGCCCGATTACTTTCCGACCTGGCAGATACCATCAGCCCCGAGGTCAACCATTTGGTCAACCAATCACTTAGGGAAGCTTCTGTTCCCTTGGCTTGGAAACATGCTCTAATTCTGCCACTTCTTAAAAAACCCTCCCTTGACCCTCTGCTCCCAGAGAACTATCGGCCTATTTCACTCTTGCCTAGTTTGGCCAAAGTGTGTGAGAAGGCAGTCACATTTCAACTGACCAACCATTTTGAGGCGGCTGGCGTGCTTCATTCGGCGCAGTCTGGATTCCGGGCCTCCTACAGCACCGAATCCGCTCTGCTGGAGGTCTCGGAGTCGATTCGTGAGTGTCTGGACGCCGGCGGGAGAGCAGCACTTATACTGCTGGATCTCTCTGCGGCGTTCGACACGGTGC
The DNA here is from genome assembly GCF_964204655.1 of Triturus cristatus. Lineage (NCBI taxonomy): Eukaryota > Metazoa > Chordata > Amphibia > Caudata > Salamandridae > Triturus > Triturus cristatus. The sequence continues at coordinate 832,414,852 of NC_140581.1, forward strand.
CCCACGCCAAGCTCCTCGACCGCCTCCTGGACATTGGAGTGTCTGGGAATGCGTTGCTCTGGATCAGGTCTTTCCTGGAGGGCAGGCTTCAGCAGGTCTGGCTCCCTCCGTGCACTTCGGTTCCCCTGAATGTCAACACGGGGGTCCCTCAGGGGTCGTCACTTAGCCCTCTGCTTTTTAATATCTATGTGACTCCACTGGTTTTTCTGGCGGAGTCTCTGGGGGCTAAAGTGATGGCCTACGCTGACGATACCCAGCTGCTGTTTACCTGGAGCAAAGCAGATAACTCGGTGGTTAAACCTCACCAGTGTCTGTCCTCGGTATTTCAGTGGCTGGCTAATGCACAGCTAAAATGCAACGAGGCTAAGTCAGAAGTCCTGCTGTTCGGCTCCTTCCCCCCTGACTTTAGAACTAGACTTTGGCCCGTGGGCTTTCCATGCCCCCCAGCGATCATTGGAGCCGTTAAAAACCTCGGCGTTTGGTTTGATGACAACCTGAACTTCGCCTCACATATAAAAAAACTTACCGGAACATGTTTTGGGCTTCTGCGGAGCCTTAGGAAGTTTCTTCCCTTGCTTCCTGTCAGGGCTAGAGAAACGGTGGTGCGTGCTTTGCTCTTATCCCGTTTAGATTATGCCAATGCCCTGCTGGTAGGAAGCCCTGGTTACCTTGTATCGAAACTACAGGTGGTCCAGAATTCTGCAGCCAGACTTCTGGGCGGACTCTCCTCACGGCAAAGTGCCCGGGACCAACTGCGGGCACTCCACTGGCTTCCCGTTCAGTCTCGCCTTAACTTCAAAATGCTGTCTATTGTACAAAAAGCCCTCTATGGTTTCGGCCCCAAGTATCTTCAGGCCAGATTCTCCTTTTACATTCCTAGGAGACAGTTGAGGTCTGCTTCTTTGCTGCTTATGCAAACCCCTAAATTTGAGCGGGCCCGCTTGGGGGGCAACTCCTTCGCCCGTAGAGCTTGCCTGGCCTGGAACGCTCTTCCCCTGTCTTTGAGGGCCATTCGTGATCCTCTCTTGTTCAGGAAATCCCTGAAGACCTTGCTGTTTTGATGAATGTCCTGGGATGGTTGCCTTTTCTGCTGTCAGCGCCGGGACACTCCTGAGTATCTGTGCGCTCAATAAATTCAAATAACATAACATAACATAACAATGCAAGGAGCAGCTGTGCATGTGCACGCCGCAGCTGTGCACGTGCACACCATCGTGCACTCAAGCCCTAGACCAGCAAAACCATGTGGGTAGCACTTTTGAAAGCCCACTTACAAAATGTCTCATAGAGACCTAAAAACCAGGTCTTCATCTTCTTGCGAAAGTCAAGAAGAGAGGATGAGGATATGAGGTATTGTGGGAGGTCATGCCAAGTTTTAGGGCCGAGGTACGAGAAGAGGTGGCCCTGCTCTGCTTTTGTATATGTGTGGAGTGTGTGCTAGTGAGAGACGAGCAGAGATCCGGTATCTGCAAGGGTACTAGGAGTGAATGGGACTGTAAAGGTAGGCAGGGCCAGTGTTGCTGAGAGCTTTTTAGGTGTGGGTTTAAAGTGTGCAAGCTTCTGTATCGGGAGCCAGGGGAGTTCCCAAAAGTGTGGTGTGATGTGGGCTTGGCATGGGAGGTTGAAGATTAGTTTGGCTGTTGCATTTTGGATGGTCTGCGGTCTTCTTGTGAACTAGTTGGTAATCCCTACATGTAGAGTGTTTCCATACTCTAGTCTGCTGGTGATGAGGACATGGGATGATTTTTTTTCTTGTGTGCCATTTGAGGATTTTCTTCAGCATCCCTGTGCTGACTTGGGTGGGCATGCACAGTTTGTTTTCTATGATGATTCTAAGGTTTATCGCTTGAAAGCAGGGCGTGGGGGTGGGTCTAAGGTCTGTGGACCACTAGGTGGAGTCCCACGGCGAGGCATTCTTCTCAAAGACTACCACCTCAGTCTTGTCTGAGTTCGATTTGAGGCAATTGGATTTTATCCAGGTGTCTGCTTCTGTCATGCATGTGGTGAACTTGTTCTCAGCGCTGGGTGTTTTGTCTAAGAGGGACAGTAGAAGCTTTGTGTCTTTGGCGTAAGTGAGGATGTTTATGTTATGAGCTGGTACGACGAAGGCCAGCGGGGCAAAAGTGAAAAGCGTAACTTACTGTGCTCCACTGCTGTTTGGTGATAGGTGCCCAATTTAGGGTGAATCATTCACTGTCATTATTGACAAATTTAGTCATGTGAAATGGTGGTGGATTTTCACTTTAAAGGCACATTTGGCATCCCTAACATGCTAGGAAACACCCAACCAAAATGCTAGGCAGCACTAACAGCGTTTTAGGGAAAGTAGACATGTAGGCATTTACACTGCCCACTATCTTATGCTGCTTATGTGGGAGTTTCCAGCAAAATGCCTCCTGTCAGAGCGGATATAGCAACTTCGGTGAAGAAACCTGTGGTCATGGCGGAAAACAGCAAATATGGTATAATGTTATAGAATATGCACCGCCAGTGTGGCGGTAATATAGACTGGAAAGCGGACAGTTAATAAGCAAAGATCTAAATCAGCCTCCCAAGTCTGGCGCTCTTGTAGATGGTCAGATACTCTTCAAGTTGTTAGTACAAGCAGAGCAATCCACTACGAAGGTCCTTGATCAAAAAACAAGTCCAGTATCCAAGGATTCCATATCTCTAAGGTTGTTGGAGATGTCTGTCAACGCCCTCCCAGTCTGCTCTGTCTTTCTCATATTTCTCGTTTCATTCTTGCCGTTTTTCACTTTCCTTTTGTTATTTTCAAGTGTATACCTGGTCATAGTCTTCCTTTCTAAGGCCTCTCAGCTCCATCTTGTCGTTTGCCCTCGTCTTTGTGCTCAGTCAACCCTGCTCACCTCACTGGAGCTTCTCCACACTCTCTTCCTGCTCCCTTGCTAAGTTACACTTTTTTTGCACCCTCTTAAAATAACTTCTACTCTCTGCAACTTTACCACTTTTTGTAAGTTAATGTCCATCGCAAATACTGAACTTCCTGCTTGTCAGAAATTTGCTCTGAAAATGCAATTAAAATACAATTGCCAATAGAAGAATTGGTCCAATTTGCAACATGTGTACTGCTTGTGTGATATGAAATGTACCAAACAGGATTTGCTCCTAACTCAAGTTTTCCATCATAGCAAAAATTGTAGTGTGTTTGCGCATGCTTTTCTCCACCTTGCAAATGTGATAGACTAGAAAAAACGGGACAACGTTCGAGCTAAAGTCAGTTTGTTCCGTTTTAAATACAGAAATAGCAAAATAGTACAAAAAGGCTTGATCCATTTAAAATATATTAATAGCATAAAGTACAAAATCAGCTCGCGGGAATTTAAAAAGAGTAGTTACAAAGGAGGTTTCCTTTGCAAAAAAAAAAAAAAACCCTGTCCCTCTGGCTCCCGTGTTTAACAATTTATAAGCGTTAGTGGAGTTATTATAATTTCAAAATGCATTTTCATAATTGTTCTCACAAAAAGAGTATTAATTAACACGCCGGCAGTGGAGCATAATCCAATAGCTTCACTTTCTACCACAGAAACATTAGGGTGGTGAATAGAGAATTTGCCCCTTGCTTGCAACCTCAGCACATTTTCCGTAATACAGCTTGTGGTGATGACATGGCCGCGCCCAAGCGTGCTGACGTAAATAAATATGAACAATGAGACAATACGCTGAAACGTGATGCTGCACTATATGTACTACCTGCGCATTGACAAAATGTTTTCATTTCCAAAGCCGTGTGACAGCAGATTAGGAGAGCACATTCCCGCGCTCACACGAGGCGAAAGTGCATCTCCCCGGCGGTCACCGCTTGAAAGCAGATCTAACCGAGGCAGCAAGGATAAAAGAGGACATTTCGTGGCCCCAGGCCCCTATCCTCTTCCAATATAGCACCATGTGTGTCCCTTAATCCACCCCAGAGATCTTCAGCTCCTCTTGAAGAGCAGAGATTTTCACCTTTCCTGCATGCAGTGATTGACTGAAGGTAAATAACGAAAGAACAAAAGCAGCCACAGAGAAAGCCACATTTCAAAGACACTTTCAAACGTGTTTCCCTCTTAGGTTTCACCAGCACGTCACTACCACAGAAATAACAAGCCCTCAGGAAACCCTTACCTGCTCATGTTAAATTGACTAATACTACTTTGAAAATAATAGAGGAGCCACTAAATAACTATAAGGTCCTAAGTGAAAAGTGCTGTATCCCGTGCTGCCCTGCTCCTCATTTTATGAATCTAATAGCCCCTGTGTATTTTCTTGCACAGGTGGCCCTTGCCTTGCATGCGTTTCAAATGATTTTGTGTTGCTCCCCACCAGACTTCTACACTCTTCTGAGCAGCATGTGTCTGCCCAACAATGAACTCCTTTCAACTTGAACCAATGGCCAGGTCGTGACATGACTTAACGATTACAACAAACAAATGATGGACGGAATGCTGACAATGCAGACATTCTCCCCCAGTCAAGAGATCTGGGTTAAATCCATCGTTCTTTTGCCCACTACGCCACCCCAGTTTAGACATGGCCATATGCAAATCAGTCTTGACCCTGTGCCTCATGGGAACAGTCCAGCCCGAACTGACTTAACGATTGGCCCAGCCGATTAATAGAGATGGTGAAAAGACCTTTTAATCCACACCCTTAGTTAAGAAGGATACCTAGTTTCTCTCTGCCTGGTAAACCTATACAGGGTCAAGGTACTCCTATTCCATAAAGAGTGTTTGGGTACAGGAGGGGTAGGGTGCTCAGGTATGATCGTCCCCTAGTATTAATGTAGACTCAAGATTGTAGGGTTCTTCATAGCAGTAGTGGCATACACAAAATAAGTTGTGCCACTTATCCTCCATGCCCCTTGGGGTGCTCTCTCCAAATCTCCCATTACTTTCATTAGCCATTGTAAGTCAGATGTTGTGTGCCTGTTTCTGAATTCACATTCAAGTGAATGGAGCAAAAAGATTTCATTGTGTTCACTTTCCCTGGATCAAACCAGACCCAGTTCACTGGCCGGGCACCTTAACGAATGATTGTGTTCAAGGGGAACGGCTACTACAAAATACCAACTAGCATATGTCTGCCATGCCCAGGCACCCCGTGTGCCACTGGTGATTAAACAATTTACTGCGTGGTGGTGCTACCATCAGTGTTACAAACAGGTTTCTGAAAAATCCAACCAGTAGCAAAGGAAAAGTGTTGCAAATGAGCTACACCCATACAGAAAGTGAGCAGTAAAGGTATAATGTGAAGCTGGTGGTGCATTATGGAGCATATTCTCTCAAATATATTACTAAAGCATGGCAAGATAGCACACTGTCATTTACAGAAAACACATCTTCCATTGAAATTACAACTAAATTTGCAGATACAGTTTTACTGATAAATCTATAGTGCATGTCAGATCTGACATCCTTAGCGTGGTATAGTGTCAGACTGTCTTCATTCCTTGATTTTTGCTGAACTCGTTTTTTTTTTGGCATTACGACTTTTCCCCCTGTTAACCAGTGTCAAAGTGCTTGTGCTCTCTCTCTCCTTTACATGGTAAAATTCACATACACCCAATTGGCACTTTTAATTTACTTGGCAGTCCCTAGTGTATGGTAAAACGTACCATGGGCCTGTAAATTAAGTGATACTTGAGGGCAGCAGCACCCATTGTGCCACCCACTAATGTAGCTCTATAAAATATGTCTCGGGGTTGCAACTGCAGCCTGTAGTGCAGTTTTACACTGCCATTTTGACCTGGCAAAATAAACCTTTTGACAGGCCTAAACCTTCCTTTTTAGCACTTATAAATCACCCTTAAGGTAGGCCCTAACCAATCTAGGGCAGGGTGCATGGTATTTAAAACGTAGGACATGTGTACTTATATTTTACATGTCCTGCAGTGAAAAACTCTTAAAGTCGATTTTCACTGTTGTAAGGCCACCTCTCACAGAGACAAACACTGGGTTAAGCTATTACACTTAATATGTGCTAACTTCAGTTTGGAGCCAGATAGAGAAAGGCTGTTTCCACTCAAATTAATAATAATTTAAATTCCTCTTTAATGGTAAAGTCATAATATGAGTTACAATTCTGTAAATGCCACTTTTAGAAAGTTGGCATTTTTGAGCCCTGAACCAAATGTGCCTTTCTGCCTGTGTCCAGGATCACATGACTGTGAATGGCTCTCCTGTGGTGTTTTGTCTATTGCTTTCAGACAGACACAAAAAAGGCCTAGGTGTGGAGGGAGACGGTCTTCCTGACAGGATGGCTGGGCCGTGCCTTGACTACACATCAAAGTACCCTGCCTGCAGCACACACAAAGGACCCTGACACCCGGTCTGCCCTTACCTTTTCTCACCTCAGACAGTTTGGAGCCAACCCAGGAAAGGGAGAAGAACTGACCAGACGAGTTTTTGGGCTAGGCCTGGGAATTCCCCCACACAAAGGCTGGCACATGGTATATAAATGGCACCTGGTAGATAAGTGGCACTGTCAGAAGCTCTCATCGGAACTCTCCTGGAACAGTGGAAGATTCAGAAGAGGGACTGCTCTGCTATTCAAAGACGGAAGGTTGGACATGCTTGCCTTGAACCCAGGCTATCCAGAGGTTTCACCAATGATCAGCCTGCTGACCTCCTGTTTGAGCCACAGGGACACAACAAGCTTCCAGAGGTACCGCCGTAACTGCCCAGCTGACCAGCACTAACTGGACTTGCCCAGACCTGACAGAGCCCTGCTGATGGAGTGAGTCCTGATCCCCCAAGAGGTGCACCTCCTTGACTGGCATCAGAGTGCACTCCTCCTGAGGAAAGGGTGAAGATACATACATTTTGGGCTCCTTGCGACGTAAAGTGACCACTTTGGGCAAAGAATTGACCACCAACACTAAGCGTCAGCGGGGCCAGCTATTTGTGCCGACAGCGACCATCCATGATGACCGCCAACGCAAAGCTCCATTGAGACCTACTCTTGGCAGCAACAGCCCACGTCAAGTGCCATTGCATATTGCTATTACAGCAACCGTCTGCGATGACCGACCTCCTCCTTGTGCTGACAACGAACTCCTTGCGGCCCCTGCCCACATGAACGGCAGCTCTTGGCATGGACTTGAGAAAGTAAATCTTATGGGGCGACCCTAGTCCCTGTATCTGACCTGCACTCCATGCAGGTCAGCGTGAACTTGTGACTTTTACTTGGTCCAGCGCGACCAGGGGTGCTTTTGTGCTTTTTGGTGCTATTTGCACATAAAACTTTAAAAAACATATCTACAGTTCTACTGAGATTTTTCTTACATTGTGTCTTCACTTATTATTGTTTGAGTGCTGCATAAATAGTTTACATATTGCATCTAAGTTAAGCCTTACTGCTTTTGTTGCAAGCTACCAGAGTGCTAAGCACAGATTTCTTTAATTACTTTTGCTGCTCAACCCTACAAGGATTGTGTTTATTATTTGAGTGCGGCTTTCAGCCCTCTCAATTAATAACACCGTTTCCTACAGCGCACTAATGATAATGTGTGGAAATCGTGTTTCTGAGAATATTTGTCATTAGCGCATCATCAACTAAAGTGTCTTGCATGTTTTGACCCTATTAAAATATTTTTTTCAGCACACTTCAGAATTACAAAATTCCTAATTTGTGTTTTCCTAATTGCTTATTTATTTTGAACAATTTGACAAGTGCATTTACAGATAGTTAAAGTTTGTTGTGTTTAAGAAAAAGTGTCACCCTGCAGTCATTCCTTTCATACCACCAAGATTTCATATAGTTCAGTTAGGAAAATCCTCTCACTTTGCAATCAGAGAAATAAAAGTAAACACCAATCTCCATGGTAAAAGATTAAGCAGCAATCTATCAGAAGACCAGCCTGTCATTGGAGCTGGCTTTGAAGGCACAGCAGATGTGACATGATAAAAACTGAGTAACAACACATGTACATTTTAATTAATCTTTAATGCATATTCACCTTCGGAACTCCAGTATGGTTATTTTGGTGGTGCTGCAGCACCTGGGCACCCTTCCTTCCAGTGCCTATGCTGTGTCCAGTTCTCACCAGGAGAGCTGAGCTCAGCAACAGCCAATAATTGGCAGGAGGAGTGTCCTGTTCAGTTATACGAATACAGTAAATATTCTGAAATTCTTGCATCACCAAGGGAGTCAGAGTAAGTGTGCACCCTTTGGGAAGCTGGTCTCTTTGGATACAAACTCCATCTAAAGAACGATGCACTTGTCAATGAATGAACCCCTTCAACATTTTAAGTGTAACTTTAAACCTGACTGGCCAGTTGTCTTCTTCTCAACTTCTACTCTCTCTTTTTATATTAGCAGGTCTGTAAGTCAAGTATGTACGCTTTTCTCTTCAAGGCACTGTGCACTAGAACAGAGAACAGGAGTAAAGGAGTTAAATCAGAGGCAGAAAGCTTGACTGTTTTTCCTTTCTTTTTCTTTTTTTCGGTATTGAACTTATTGATATGGATACTACAGCTGCATAACAGTACATCATACATGAAAACTGTATTAGAGAGCAGAGGAGATCATGTAGAAAAAATACAAGAAGGGACATGCTATCCACTGCTACCATTCACAAGAGGGGCATAGTAATAGTGGTGTGAGGCGCTTCATACCTGTGCATTACCCATTACCAACCATGTGCAGCTTGAGTAACTATCACGGGCTTGTCGGGATGTACACGGAAACTGTAAACAACATACAAATCTCAGATTCAGAGCCATAAACCTTCCCCTGGGGGGCGGGTGGGTATCACCACCACCAGAGACATCACTGCATCTCATTGGCACTCTGAGTGTCATCATCCATCCCTTTCTCATGAGCAAATAGATACGGGAGGCATCTGGGAGCAGATAATATAAAGCTCAACTAGTTCATTGCAATGTATCATTTTGTGCAGCCAGTGCTTTAATTTGGGGGATGTGCCCCTGCCCAATTGATACACTACATGAGGCTTCAATACTTAAAGAGCTAAGGATAGGAACAGATTTAAATTAGGGTGGGCGGACCACAGATTTGACTACGGCGCGGACTACTCCGTCACCACTACAGCGTAACCTCTCCAATGGCCTAACAGAGTAAGTGCCATCAGAGAAATTACTACATGTCCGCCCACCCAATAATAATGCAAAAACAAGGTGAAGGACGGAGCGCTTGAATTAATCTCAGCCACTGGCAATCGCTTGGGGCCCCATCCCAATCCATGTTTTTTTTGCCCACCATGCCACTCCAGATTGGACCCAGACATATGCAAATCAGTCTTGACCCTGATCCCCATGGGAATAGTCCAGTCGCAACTGCCAGGCCAGGTCCTCCCTGGACCAGAAACAAACAATCTGGGACCGGTTTCAGGTTATCCCCCTATATCAACCAGGCTAACTTAAATCCATTGGCACAGTGAGCCCAGGACCCAAGTCTGGGCATACCCCTTGAACTTAGGGTAGCAAATGCAAAAACAAGGTGATGGACCAAATGCCTGAATTAATCTCAGCTACTGGAAAACGCTCGGGCCGCTCGAATCCATTGTTTTTTCACCCACCACGCCACCCCAGTTTGGACTCAGTCATATGCAGATCAGTCTTGACCCTGCTCCCCCTTTGAACAGTCCACTCGGAAGTGCCAGGCTAGGTCCTTCCTGGACCGGAAAGAAGCACCTTGGGACCGGTTTCGGGGTGTCAACCCTCATCAGCCAGGCTAGCTTGAAACCAGTCACACAGTGAGCCTGGGGCCAACGTCTTGGCATACCCGGTGCACTTAGGGCGGCAAATGCAACAACAAGGTGATGGATGGAATGCCTGAATTAATTTCAGCCACTGGCTGGGGGTGAATGTTTGACATTGTTCAGCATTCCATCCATCAATTGTTCTTTAGGTTTCTCTTAGGAAAGCGCTTGCGCGTTGTCTTCGAGACATGCTGTATTCAGAAAATAGGCTTTAAGCTCTGCCCATTTTCCGCCCATTAATTTTATTGACTTCTTGACTGTCTTTTCGGCAATTTTTTTTTCAATGGTCAATTTGTTTGGTAATCCCTCCTTAGTACCCTCCTTTGCTCCTGTTGAAATCTTTTATTAGGACTGCCCCAGTTACATGTGTTGATACTCATAAATGTTTTATTTACAGTGTGTGAGCACTATTTTCTTAATGACTTTCTTCTAGCTGCTGTTACAGACACAACACGTTCTCACGCTACTATAAAGCAGAGTCCACGTGTTTCCTGCCTCAGCGTGGTGCCCAATCATGGATGCCTCGTTTTATCTTGTAAAAATGCTCCTTCCCCTCCCCGCTCCATGGCCGGCGTCTACATGGTATCTCTGTACTTTTTTAAGCAGCGCTTCATCTTTAACAATGCGGTACAAAAGGGGGTGGTGATGGACGGAGCATCAGAACCAATCAAACATTCACACCCAGTCAACAGATCTGGGTTTGATCCATCACCGTTCTTTAGCCCACTCTGCCACCCCAGTTCAGACATGGCCATATGCAAATCAGTCTGACCCTGTGCCTCATGGGAACAGTCCAGCCCGAACAGCCAAGCCATGCCTTCCCCGGACCGGAAACAAGCTTCCTAGGACCGGTTTCTGGCATTTCAGCCGTCTTCAGTCAGGCTTGCTTGAATCCAGTGGCAAAGTGAGCAAGGGACTCACGTCTGAGCATACCCTGCCAACTTATGGCGAACAAAGCGGTACAAAAGGGGGTGGTGATGGACGGAGCATCAGAACCAATCAAACACTCACGCCCAGTCAACAGATCTGGGTTTGATACATCACCGTTCTTTAGCCCACTCTGCCACCCCAGTTAAGACATGGCCATATGCAAATCAGTCTGACCCTGTGCCTCATGGGAACAGTCCAGCCCGAACTGCCAAGCCATGCCTTTCCCGGACCGGAAACAAGCTCCCTAGGACCGGTTTCTGGCATTTCAGCCGTCTTCAGCCAGGCTTGCTTGAATCCAGTGGCAAAGTGAGCAAGGGACTCACGTCTGAGCATACCCTGCCAACTTATGGCGAACAAAGCGGTACAAAAACGGGTGGTGATGGACGGAGCATCAGAACCAATCAAACACTCACACCCAGTCAACAGATCTGGGTTTGATCCATCACCGTTCTTTAGCCCACTCTGCCACCCCAGTAGAGACATGGCCATATGCAAATCCGTCTGACCCTGTGCCTCATGGGAACAGTCCAGCCCGAACTGCCAAGCCATGCCTTCCCCGGACCGGAAACAAGCTTCCTAGGACCGGTTTCTGGCATTTCAGCCGTCTTCAGTCAGGCTTGCTTGAATCCAGTGGCAAAGTGAGCAAGGGACTCACGTCTGAGCATACCCTGCCAACTTATGGCGAACAAAGCGGTACAAAAGGGGGTGGTGATGGACGGAGCATCAGAACAAATAAAACACTCACACCCAGTCAACAGATCTGGGTTTGATCCATCACCGTTCTTTAGCCCACTCTGCCACCCCAGTTCAGACATGGCCATATGCAAATCAGTCTGACCCTGTGCCTCATGGTGTCAGGACTCCAGGTTCCAGGCAGAGGTTTCAACCTCGGGAGCGAAGATAGGTCTCTACTCTCTCCCTAGGGCACCACCTAGTTCGTAATTTTAACCAAACCAGATGAACTACCCCACTGGGAGAGAAGAGCCAGTATGGACCATCCAAAATAAAAGCGGGGCGTGACTAGGAGGCAGGGTGTCAGGAGTGATGAGGTCCTATAGAAAAAGAGAGAGAGAGAAACAATAAGTAACTAGGTGTGTACTTATGAGGCACAAGTGTATACTTCCCCCTTCTCCCTACTCTTATAATCACCCCTAAACTCTTTCCCCAGATGTGTGCTGTTGCAAACTCACCGAGGAGGTAGGGCGTGTAGATGAGCTTGTAGCAGTCCAGGAGCTTTGAGACTCTACCGTCCTGAAATAGAGGGCCACAGAACCCAATTAGAACAGAACTGACTTAGACGACAGTGTCTTTGTAGGATGTCGTTCTGGACGCAAGGGAAACACTTGACCCGAGCCTCTCACACTCCATAAAGCACCAGCCCCCTGAGTAGGGCGATAGTCAAAAGTGGATCCAAGAAAGAACAACTGGCTCCGTAAGGACAGCGGGAGTGAAGCGTGAGAATTCTCCAGGCACCCAGTGAAAACCGGCTTCACGTAGGCGGGATCAGGGGGCAGGAACTGCCGTTGATGGCGAAGACGAAGGTGTATTCAATCAGCGGACTGGATGACGACGGGAGGCAGCGGGGCAGGCAATCCAACGGCGGGCGTCAGATTCGTCCAAGAACACGGGGAAGCAAGGAAGTACAACGTACGCCTGTGCCGCTGGAGTATAGGCGCCAGAGCAGAGCGGAATATCAAAGGCGGAGAGGAGAATTTCCCAGACACGGAACAAGCACGAAGTTCAGTAGCAGTGCGCTACACGAATGCACAGTCAATTAGGGATTAACCGAATCAGCTGCAGGGAGGCGTGGTCTATCCGAAGGAAGGATTGTCAAGCCCCGATAGCAGGCAGAGGAGTGCTAGATATACGCCTTCATTGATCAGGTGACGTTTACAAGGGCACACAACCACCTCCCCCTTCCCACTGCCTTCTGGGTCTTGTAGTGTACTAATGTATCAGGATTCAGAAACGGGTGCAGAGTCTAAAGTGTAACAGTTCCCCCCCCTAAAGGTCTTCCTACCGGTCTGGGCTTGCTAGGATTCAAGGCATGGAATCGTCGGACCAAGGTAGGGGCATGGACCTGAGCAGCTGGTTCCCAGGTCCTGTCATCTGGGCCATAACCCAGCCAATCAACTAGATATTGTAATCTTCCTTGGACCCGTCTAGAGTCTACTATACGCCTGACTTCGTATTCTTCTTCCCCGTTAATGAGAAGAGGAGGAGGGGGTGGTTCTGTACAAGAGGGCTCTAGATAGGGTTTAATCAAAGAGGTGTGGAACACCGGGTGGATTTTCATTTCCTTAGGGAGGTCTAATTTCAGGGCAACAGGATTGATGACTGATTGTACAACAAAGGGCCCTACATATCTGGGTTGTAACTTACGGGGTCCTGGTAACCTCAAATTTTTGGTGGCTAACCAAACCTGATTGCCTGGCTGATACTCTGGTGCAGGTTTTCTATGTATGTCAGCTTGTGTTTTCATTCTTTCCTTGGTCTCCGTGAGTTCATGTATTGCTTGTTTCCATATCTGAGTGAGCCTGGCATGATGTTCTGCTACTGTAGGGAATTTAGCAACAGAAGGAGGCAGATACAAAGGCAAGAAACGGGGATGATAACCATAGGAAAAGAAAAAGGGGGATATTTTAGATGCTGAGTGCGTGGAGTTGTTATAGGCAAACTCCGCCAATGGCAGTGCTTGTACCCATTCCCCTGTGACCGTACTTAGCAGACATCTTAGGTATTGTTCCATTGTTTGATTGGTGCGTTCTGTTTGCCCGTCTGTCTGCGGGTGGTACGCAGAGGACAAACGATGATCCAAATGAAGGGCTGTGCAAAGGCCCTGCCAGAACTTAGAAATAAACTGGGGGCCCCTGTCCGAAATTATGATTGAGGGTAGACCATGCAAACGTACGATCTGTGATATGAAAGTGTCTATTAACTCTTTAGCTGTAGGTAGTTTCTTGAGAGGTACAAAATGGGCCATTTTAGTAAGCATGTCAACTACTACCAAGACGGTAGTAAATCCCTGTGATCTGGGTAAGTCTGATATAAAATCCATACTTATGGATGACCAAGGACTTTGAGGGACCGGTAAAGGATGTAATAACCCTGCAAGTGCACAACGAAGGGATTTCTGTCTCGCACACACAGGGCAGGCTTTAACGAACTCGTGGATGAGTACTGACATATTAGGTCACCAAAACCACCTTTTGCACAATTGTACTGTTTTATCACCCCCTGGATGTCCTGCCATTGGGAGCGTATGACACCACTGGATGATTTCCTTTTGTAACTCTATAGAAGGAATATTCAATAACCCTTCGTGGTAAAACAAGGAGTTTTCGATTGTGTTCAACGGGTCTTGTAACCATTCATCTTTATTGAGGGAAGTGTAAGCTTCAATCAATTTGTCAAGAAAAGGAATGGATGCGGTGTCTTGTTTATTCTCCGCAGCCACTATCTTGTTGGCGGGTATCAATGGCAATGGGGTGTCGATGGTGTACTTACATTCCTTTCCTAGACGAGATAGAGCATCAGCTCTGCCATGTTTTGCGCCAGGTCTGAAATTTATGACGAAGTCATACTCGCTAAAGAAGGACACCCATCGCATCTGACGTGGCGTGAGTGCCTTTGCTGACCTGAAAAACTGTAGATTCTTGTGGTCGGAATATATGGTTATGACATGAGGTGAACCCAATAAATAGTGCCTCCACTCCTGAAAAGCCAATTTAATAGCAAGCAGTTCTCTCTCCCCTATAGTGTAATTTTGTTCAGCTGGGGCCAGAGTCTTGGAGTAGTACGCTACAGGATGGAGCGTACCTGTTAAAAGGTCTCTTAGTAGCAGTACTCCCCCAACTGCATATTGAGAAGCATCAGCTTCCACGTAATAAGGTTGAGATTCATCTGCGTGTCTCAAAATTGGGGCCGACACGAACTTATCTTTCAAAGCCTGGAAAGACCTTTCAGCCGTCTCGTCCCACTGAAAAACAACTCCCTTCTTTAACAGTCTGGTGATGGGTGTAATGAGCTCTGAGAAGTGGTCAATAAAACGCCTGTAAAAATTGGCGAAACCTAGGAACGATTGCACTTCCCTCACGGAAGTGGGACTGGCCCACTGTGTAATGGCCTTGGTTTTTGCGGGATCCATGTGGATGCCGTCAGGTGAAATCACAAAACCTAAAAAGTCCACCTTCTCTACGTGGAAGAGACATTTTTCTAGTTTGGCAAAGAGAAGGTTGTCTTGGAGTTTCTGGAGAACCTTCTTAACATGAGAGACGTGTTCTTGAGTGTTCTGTGAATAGACCAATATATCGTCAATGTATACTATCACGAATACATCGAGGTATTCTCTCAGGATTTCATTGATGAAAAATTGGAATGCTGCCGGAGCATTGCAAAGGCCAAACGGCATTACGCAGTACTCATAGAGTCCGAATTTCGTGCGGAATGCCGTTTTCCATTCGTCCCCTTCTTTTACCCTGATAAGATGGTATGCTCCTCTCAAATCAAGTTTAGTAAAAATTTTAGCTTTCCGAACTTGGTCTAGAAGCCCCGGAATTAGAGGGAGAGGATATTTGTTCTTTATTGTTACTTTGTTCAGGGCTCTATAATCCAGACAGGCCCTCAAGCCACCTTCCCGCTTAGGTATAAAAAAAAGCGGGGAGGAGACTGGAGATGTAGAATGACGAATGAACCCTTTCTGTAACATGTCCTGCAAATATTCTTGTAAATACTTGCTTTCCGGTTCAGTTAAAGCATAGACTCGACTCACCGGCAGCTAAGCCCCGGGAATCAGGTCAATGCGACAATCGAATGTTCTATGAGGCGGGAGAGCCACCGCCTTGACCTCATCAAAAACAGCCGAGAACTCATGATACTCCGCGGGTAACGCGGAGCCATTCGAACAGCTAAGAGCACAGGTAACAGTGGTATTGGTAGGGATTGTATCCTGATAGCAATGTTGAAGGCAATAGGGGGATCGTAGGGTGACTTTTCTCGTGACCCAATCAATGAGAGGGTTATGAGTTTGAAGCCAAGGCACTCCTACTATCGCACCAAAATTCGGAGCTGCTTTTAAATCGAACTGGATGTTCTCGGTATGACCATTGTCACAAACCATCACCATTGTCGGTGTTTGAAAGGTGATTTTACCGGATGTAAGCTCTGTACCATCTACCGCTTTAACGGTCTCGGGATGTGTCTTTGGTATGAAATCTATGCCAAGGGATTTGGCTAAAGCAATATCCAGGAAGTTACCTGTGGCTCCTGAATCCAGCATGAGTGATAAAGGAGTCTTGTTACTGGCAGATAAGAATAACACTACCGATATAGTTAAATGTTTAGGCGTCACAACGGATGTGTTAGCTAGATATGCCGAGACCAAAGGAATCATCGGACTTGAAGAACAGGTCTCGCTTATCTCCAAGTCTGTTAGTTTTCCGCCTGAACCGACAGATTACTCTTCCCTCCTGTTGGCCTTGCGCTGTTCTTTGGTTTGGCCAAACAGTCTTTAGCATAGTGTCCCGCTTTACCGCAGTACAGACACAAATCAAGTTTTCGCCTCTTCTCTTTTTCTTCTTTACTCAGAGGGCCACGTATTCCCCCTATTTGCATGGGTTCTATTCCCTCCTTCACTTCCCTCTTCTCCCCACGATTTATAAGGAGACGGGAAAAATCGCCTTTTGTGCGTTCTCCTTTCCTCTCACTCAATCTATGTTCCAGCTTGACCACTAGATCTATAAATGAAGGACAGTCTTCAGGGGGGTTAACAATTTGTGAGAGGATGTCCTTTAGCTCGTCCCGAAGCCCTCTATAAAACAGAGAAGTTCGCTTGTCTTCCGGCCATTGGGTTTCTGCTACCAGCCGATTGAACGTAGTTATATAGGTCACCAAGTCTTTTGAGCCTTGTTTCAACCCCAACAGCTCATTGTCACTGGCCTGCATATAGGCATGACGAGCAAAAAGGTTTTTCATACTGTCTTTGAACCGGACTAGGTCGTACAAGATAGGGTCATCATTATCCACTAATGTAACCGCCCATAAAGCTGCGTTACCTGATAAATATGAAATAATGAAAGCCACTTTAGTCGTCAGGAAAGGCAGCCACTCTACATAAAAATTGTAAATGGCACTGATTCATAAACACGGCGAATTTCTGGCTATCTCCGGATTACCGTTCAGGCATGGCCAGAGGAGTGTGAGGAGGGGTCAAAACCGTGACGTTTACAGGAGCAGGAGTTATCCCCGCCGGGGAATCAGCCCCTAAAGGGGGCATTTGAAATCGGGCTGGTTGAATGTAAGTCTTCTTTTGCTTGACGGCACCATCGGAGGTACTGGGCCGTTGTTGGTCTCTTAAAGTGTTCAATTCTAATGTAAGACGTACATTATCATTTTTAACCGCCTGAAGTTCACGTTGTAAGTTAGTGACCACCAGTGCTAATTCAGACATGGATACAACGGAGTTGGGGTCAACCATGGCCCCATCCCTTATGTCGTCGTTATCTATCTTCGCTCAGGGGTTAAGGAGATTCGTGGGCTTGACAATCTGTCAGGACTCCAGGTTCCAGGCAGAGGTTTCAACCTCGGGAGCGAAGATAGGTCTCTACTCTCCCCCTAGGGCACCACCTAGTTCGTAATTTTAACCAAACCAGATGAACTACCCCACTGGGAGAGAAGAGCCAGTATGGACCATCCAAAATAAAAGCGGGGCGTGACTAGGAGGCAGGGTGTCAGGAGTGATGAGGTCCTATAGAAAAAGAGAGAGAGAGAAACAATAAGTAACTAGGTGTGTACTTATGAGGCACAAGTGTATACTTCCCCCTTCTCCCTACTCTTATAATCACCCCTAAACTCTTTCCCCAGATGTGTGCTGTTGCAAACTCACCGAGGAGGTAGGGCGTGTAGATGAGCTTGTAGCAGTCCAGGAGCTTTGAGATTCTACCGTCCTGAAATAGAGGGTCACAGAATCCAATTAGAACAGAACTGACTTAGACGACAGTGTCTTTGTAGGATGTCGTTCTGGACGCAAGGGAAACACTTCACCCGAGCCTCTCACACTCCATAAAGCACCAGCCCCCTGAGTAGGGCGATAGTCAAAAGTGGATCCAAGAAAGAACAACTGGCTCCGTAAGGACAGCGGGAGTGAAGCATGAGAATTCTCCAGGCACCCAGTGAAAACCGGCTTCACGTAGGCGGGATCAGGGGGCAGGAACTGCCGTTGATGGCGAAGACGAAGGTGTATTCAATCAGCGGACTGGATGACGACGGGAGGCAGTGGGGCAGGCAATCCAACCGCGGGCATCAGATTCGTCCAAGAACACGGGGAAGCAAGGAAGTACAACGTACGCCTGTGCCGCTGGAGTATAGGCGCCAGAGCAGAGCAGAATATCAAAGGCGGAGAGGAGAAATTCCCAGACACGGGACAAGCACGAAGTTCAGTAGCAGTGCGCTACGCGAATGCACAGTCAATTAGGGATTAACCGAATCAGCTGCAGGGAGGCGTGGTCCATCCGAAGGAAGGATTGTCAAGCCCCGATAGCAGGCAGAGGAGTGCTAGATATACGCCTTCATTGATCAGGTGACGTTTACAAGGGCACACAACCACCTCCCCCTTCCCACTGCCTTCTGGGTCTTGTAGTGTACTAATGTATCAGGATTCAGAAACGGGTGCAGAGTCCAAAGTGTAACACATGGGAACAGTCCAGTCCGAACTGCCAAGCCATGCCTTCCCCGGACCGGAAACAAACTTCCTAGGACCGGTTTCTGGCATTTCAGCCGTCTTCAGCCAGGCTTGCTTGAATCCAGTGGCAAAGTGAGCAAGGGACTCACGTCTGAGCATACCCTGCCAACTTATGGCGAACAAAGCGGTACAAAAGGGGGTGGTGATGGACGGAGCATCAGAACCAATCAAACACTCACACCCAGTCAACAGATCTGGGTTTGATCCATCACCGTTCTTTAGCCCACTCTGCCACCCCAGTTCAGACATGGCCATATGCAAATCAGTCTGACCCTGTGCCTCATGGGAACAGTCCAGCCCGAACTGCCAAGCCATGCCTTCCCCGGACCGGAAACAAGCTTCCTAGGACCGGTTTCTGGCATTTCAGCCGTCTACAGCCAGGCTTGCTTGAATCCAGTGGCAAAGTGAGCAAGGGACTCACGTCTGAGCATACCCTGCCAACTTATGGCGAACAAAGCGGTACAAAAGGGGGTGGTGATGGACGGAGCATCAGAACCAATCAAACACTAACACCCAGTCAACAGATCTGGGTTTGATCCATCACCGTTCGTTAGCCCACTCTGCCACCCCAGTTCGGACATGGCCATCACCACCCCCTTTTGTACTGCTTTGTTCGCCATAAGTTGGCAGGGTATGCTCAGACGTGAGTCCCTTGCTCACTTTGCCACTGGATTCAAGCAAGCCTGGCTGAAGACGGCTGAAATGCCAGAAACCGGTCCTAGGAAGCTCGTTTCCGGTCCAGGGAAGGCATGGCTAGGCAGTTCGGGCTGGACTGTTCCCATGAGGCACAGAGTCAGACTGATTTGCATATGGTCATGTCTGAACTGGGGTGGCAGAGTGGGCTAAAGAACGGTGATGGATTAAACCCAGATCTGTTGACTGGGTGTGAGTGTTTGATTTGTTCTGATGCTCCGTCCATCACCACTCCCTTTTGTACCGCTTTGTTCGCCATAAGTTGGCAGGGTATGCTCAGACGTTGAGTCCCTTGCTCACTTTGCCACTGGATTCAAGCAAGCCTGGCTGAAGACGGCTGAAATGCCAGAAACCGGTCCTAGGAAGCTCGTTTCCGGTCCAGGGAAGGCATGGCTTGGCAGTTCGGGCTGGACTGTTCCCATGAGGCACAGAGTCAGACTGATTTGCATATGGTCATGTCTGAACTGGGGTGGCAGAGTGGGCTAAAGAACGTTGATGGATTAAACCCAGATCTGTTGACTGGGTGTGAGTGTTTGATTTGTTCTGATGCTCCGTTCATCACCACCCCCTTTTGTACCGCTTTGTTCGCCATAAGTTGGCAGGGTATGCTCAGACGTTGAGTCCCTTGCTCACTTTGCCACTGGATTCAAGCAAGCCTGGCTGAAGACGGCTGAAATGCCAGAAACCGGTCCTAGGAAGCTCGTTTCCGGTCCAGGGAAGGCATGGCTTGGCAGTTCGGGCTGGACTGTTCCCATGAGGCACAGAGTCAGACTGATTTGCATATGGTCATGTCTGAACTGGGGTGGCAGAGTGGGCTAAAGAACGGTGATGGATTAAACCCAGATCTGTTGACTGGGTGTGAGTGTTTGATTTGTTCTGATGCTCCGTCCATCACCACCCCCTTTTGTACCGCTTTGCTCGCCATAAGTTGGCAGGGTATGCTCAGACGTTTAGTCCCTTGCTCACTTTGCCACTGGATTCAAGCAAGCCTGGCTGAAGACGGCTGAAATGTCAGAAACCGGTCCTAGGAAGCTCGTTTCCGGTCCAGGGAAGGCATGGCTTGGCAGTTCGGGCTGGACTGTTCCCATGAGGCACAGAGTCAGACTGATTTGCATATGGTCATGTCTGAACTGGGGTGGCAGAGTGGGCTAAAGAAAGGTGATGGATTAAACCCAGATCTGTTGACTGGGTGTGAGTGTTTGATTTGTTCTGATGCTCCGTCCATCACCACCCCCTTTTGTACCGCTTTGTTCGCCATAAGTTGGCAGGGTATGCTCAGACGTTCAGTCCCTTGCTCACTTTGCCACTGGATTCAAGCAAGCCTGGCTGAAGACGGCTGAAATGCCAGAAACCGGTTCTAGGAAGCTCGTTTCCGGTCCAGGGAAGGCATGGCTTGGCAGTTCGGGCTGGACTGTTCCCATGAGGCACAGAGTCAGACTGATTTGCATATGGTCATGTCTGAACTGGGGTGGCAGAGTGGGCTAAAGAACGGTGATGGATTAAACCCAGATCTGTTGACTGGCTGTGAGTGTTTGATTTGTTCTGATGCTCCGTCCATCACCACCCCCTTTTGTACCGCTTCATATTTAACAATGGCAGCCATGCGCCTTTCTTCTCTTATTCACGGCTCGCCAAACTCTTCTTTTAAATATTGTATGCTTTTTTAAGCAGCCCGGCACACCACAATTCAGTTTTCATAAATGGGGCCCAGGCGCCTTTGTTTTCTTTTGCGTGACTCGCCCAACTGGTTTAACTGACTTGTAGTAGGTGTTACAGTTCCTGTGCACTGTTTTTCCAGCCCCATGGCAACAGCAATGGCCCGAAAACTACTCCCCAATGGCCCCAAAGTCATTTTTGGCCCCCAATGTGTTGCATTTCCCGTGCGTCGTGCTGTAGCTGAGGCGCTGCAGGGTTTGCGTTTGGGGAGGCACCGGGCTACAAAGAGCTGCGATCCTGTGTAGCTTTTCTTTAGTCAGCAAGAGCATTCTCACCATTTGGCTCTTCATAAACTATTGCTTTCACTTCTTGCACAAGACCGGAGGGGCTATGGTATATGGTGAGAGTGCAGTGCATGTGTTTTTAAAGTACAGTGGAGGTTTGTTAAAGTGCACAGAATAAGAAAGTTGCCTGCAGCTGTACCAACTATTTCTGAACTAAAGATTTTCAAAGTAAAATCAGAATTCTTCAGTGGTAAGTGGGAAAAAGCTGTGTTCCTTTTTTAGTGCTTTAGATTCCTGCTGTTTTTGTATTACTTTCCCGAAAAACCGTAGCATGGTTTATTTTCCGTGTGTTTTCATTATTGTTCAGTAGCACTGGCGTGGCAGCAGATATGCAGATTCCTTTGCCGCGTGTTACTTAAGAGTCAACACATGTAAAATTTACAGCCTTTCTGTGTTTTACATTTTTTGTTACATTCTTTTAATTTTTGAATTATTTTGTTTTGGATCAAAACAAAAGCAGCAAATTGACCTATTTTTTGACAAAACATGAACGTGATGCACACACCGTTAGGTAAAACACATAAAGGATCATAATCCGTGAAAATGCTTTTCTTTGGGTACTTCTCTATAAAGTATGACTAAACCCACCAGTTTCCAAATCATGCCTGCCAATAAAAGTGCAATAAAAATATATCTGATCAGACATGCCAATAAATTAGTTTATAAAGCACAACCTGCCTTTCTTTCTACACTCCAACAACGAGCCAAAATAATAATTATTAACTTCCAATTTCAGGGAAAAAACACAATTTACTTTGCTTCTGGAACGCTAGTTTTCGGACAACCCCCAACAGTTCTTCAAAGATACATGCATATTCAAATCAAAAAGCATGATAGAATCAGTTGGTTAAACCTCTTATAACTTGCAAGCTTCCCTATTAACAGGCGAGCTCAAAACCACCACTCAAAATATATGGCTAATGCACTAACATTACAGTGAAGTCAACGCTTAAACAGTTTTCCAAAATTTAAGTAGACTGATAGTCTGAGGGTTGTGAGAGTAGTGGTCTGTGAGTGCTCTCAGTCGTGATAATTTACCACAAACTTTAATGTCTTTAAGAGCTAATGTAATATAATGGATAATGTACTGCATGGCTAAACACTTATAAGGTCCCAAAGGCGAGACCTATTGCATTGCAAATGCTTGTTTTGCATTTGTTACCCCGAGTGGGACGGGTATACCCAGATGTGGGCCCCATGCTCACAGTTCCACTGGAGTCAAGCTAGCCTGGCTGATGAGGGGTGATACCCCGAAACCGGTCCCAGGATGCTTTTTTCCAGTCTAGGGAGGATCTGGCCTGGTAGTTCGGGCTGGATTGTTTTCATGTGGAGCAAGATGGAGAATGATTTGCATATGGCTGGGTCCAAACTGGAATGGCATGGGGAGCAAACAAACAATGGATTTAGGCCCAGAATTCTGTAGTGGGGGTGAATGTTTGACATTGTTCAGCATTTCGTCCATCAATTGTTCTTTTTACATTTGTCACCCCAAGTGGGACGGGTATGCCGAAACGTGGGTCCTGTGCTCGCCATGCCACTGGAGTCAAGCTAGCCTGGCTGATGAGGGGGCGATACCCCAAAACCAGTCCCAGAATGCTTGTTTCCGGTCAAGGGAGGACCTGGCCTGGCAGTTCAGGCTGGACTGTTCCCATAGGGACCTGGGTAAAGACTGATTTGCATATTGGTGGGTCCAAACTGGCATGGCATGGTGAGCAAAAAACCACTGGATTTAGACCCAGATCTCTGCACATTGTTCAGCATTCCCTAGATAAATTGTTCTTTTTGCATTTGTCACCCAATTAGGATGGACAGAAATATAGACATTTTTTCACTGTCCATCACCGTCAGGCAAACCCTGGCAGTGAGGGACAGTAACATTCTAATAATGCTCCCACTGGGGAGCATTACATTTTTTATTCTAAAAAAGAAAATCCTGTTTCTTGATTTTCTTTTTGAAAATAATAAAAGAAAATTGTTTGATGCAGGGTTGTGTTATGTTGACTCAGCTCTCTGTTGTGACGGCAGTTCATGCCAATGCGTTATAAATTACCACCTACTTGGCGGTAGGGATGGAGTAATATACTCTGTCCCCCTGAAGGAAGGACGGGCCATCTGCCAAATAATAAAACAGGCCCTATATCCTAATAAAATTCAAAGCAACAAATATTTTTTACAAACGAAATCACAAAGAGCTAATCTCAAGGTTAGTTAAAACCTTTGTCTCATTTCTCCAAACCAGAATAATTACTCCAGTGAAGGTGGAAGCTGCTATAACTCTAATCCACAAGCTCAGCCGTTCTCTGGACCACTATGCCTCATATAGTCCGATATCGCTGATAATACAGATGCTAAGATTTTTTCTAAAATCTTGGCAAACAGATTAGTGCCTTACATAATACATCCTTACATCCCACCGTAGCAGGCTATACAACCATTAAATTCCCTCCCTAGCGTTAAAGGCCGGAGCCGAAGGCGAGGGCCGTTAACTAGGAAGAAGGCCTTTAATGGCCGGTACAGCACGCTACGGAGGGCTATGAGGCTATTAGAACATTCGCCCCTAGAGGGTCGAAAGTTCTAATTAGTAAAACAAAGACCTCACGGAACCCAAGGGAGTCAAAATCCCCTCAGGCTCCGTGAGGCCTTTGTTTACAGCAACAGCTTTGAAAGGAAGACATTGGAATGTTGATGCTCCAGACTTCTACCAGCCATTAGAAGCCCAGAGCACTCCATTGTCTTCAATGGAGCACTCAACATTCCAATGTTCTAATTTTCCTGATTCATCCTGATCAGGCAGGGTTTATACCCTAGAGACAAATATTTGCCATTGTAACACAAGTTATATATCTGATTGAGAAATCCAACATATGAAAGATACTTATGGCTATACTATCATTGTATATGGAAAAAAACATGTGCAGCTCCTCTAATGCATCCTAGATATGAGAAGCCAAGGACTGATGATGGAGTCGTTTGTAAGGGCTATTCAGCACCTACAGCCAAGGTAGGGATCAATGGGGCACAATCTGAAGCGTTTAACCTGAGTAGAGTAATGGCATAGGGATGCCCTCTTTCACCACTCTTGTAATGGAACTCTTGGCAGCCAAGATAAGAGGAGAGGAGGAGATAGAGGGTATGCCCTTTGGACAGGACCAACTCAAAATTAATTTATTTGCTCATATGTCACTGTCTGCGAGGAACCCTAAATCCTCTCTCACAGCTGAATTGGAAATTCTAAAGGACTACTGCAAAGTTTTTGAGTTCAAGGTGAAGGGAGAAAAATTTGAATTGTTGAGTATAAGCTTGAATCAAGAAAATAAGTCCAAATAACTATGGTCTCGCAATTATATTTAGCCAAATGTAAAAGTAAATATCTGGGCGTCTTTACTGCCCCCTCATTGAGAAAATTAAATAGTGTGAACTTCCATAGACTCCTTGTAGATTTTTTATTTTATTTACATAGATGCCACCCACATCCTTTTTATATCATGGCTCGTTAGAGTAGCCACACTGAAAATGAATGTGTGCCTCCACTTTCTTACTTGTTCCAAGCGATCCCAGTTATGATTCCTCAGAAAGACCTTGCAGCGCTACAAATGGCTATTTATACTTTTATTTTGGGTAGGCATTAAACCAAAAATTACAAAATCAGTCCTATCGGCGGGGAGAAGAGTTGGTGCGTTGGGCTTTCTACAAAATACCACCAAGCAGCTCAACTCTGTACAGCTTTTAAGAGTTAACTGCAGGAAACAGTGAAGAACATACGGAAGCAGCAGTGTAGGGGTGGGCTCCATAGGATGTAATATGGCTCTCTAAGCGATGGTGACCTACTGTAGGATATGTGTCATAGGTCTTGTGACCACCCTTGGAGACATAGGACACTGTATCAAGGGATAAAAAACCTGCAACTTTCCCAGCTCCCTTCAAGCTACTGTTTCTAAATCCAAATTTCACTACTGCACTCAACTGGGATCGATTTAAAAAATGGAGTTAGCGGGAGTGCAGACTGCGGAGTGAATTCTTTTACAAAGATTGGGTAAAGCCTTTAAACTTGTAAAAGATAATTCCAATTTAATAAATCGCTAAGACTCCACTAATATTAGCTATGGCACTGGGGGCAGTAGAGAGTTCATGCCATTTGCAAAACTCTTCACTTCATTCAGAACCAGGAAAGGTCTGATCTCTAGTATTTACGCTGTATTGAGGAACAAAGGTGCATAGAAGGTTTGGCCGTATATAAGGAGATGGAATCAAATCCTAGGAAAAAATAATCAACACTTAGGTGGCAGAAATTATCAGACAATATACCGAATCTATGGCAGAGTGATCAGAACAACGAAACAATGCATAAACTCATTTTCTATTGGCAGATAACTCCAAATAAAGCAAATCAGATGCATAATAACTCAAGAGGGGAATGTTGGTGAAATGCATGTCAGAGGAACTTGTCCTGTTATACAAACTTTCTGGAAGTTATTGCATCCTTCCTCTTCCTCCAGACCAGGCAGTGATAATACTTAGTCTAAAACCAATAGAAATTGGGGTCTGTTGAAAACCGACTGTCAATTTATAATGAACATAGTTGCAATACACTTGATCGTCTTTAAATGGAAGTGGGTGGGAAGGTTGTGGTTTTTGTTATTAATGGAAAGATTAATGTGGGATTTACAGTTTGAGGGGAGGACATTTGAAAAAACATGGAAACCACTAATGATCTATCCTAATGAGGACTCTCCTACCCTGTCATGTCCAAGATAATTAAGTTCACATGAATAATTAGTAAAAAGAAGAGGACATTTGTGATCTTCAACTCTTTCTAAACAAGTTGTATAATTCCAAGAGCCCTCCTTCAAGCATTGAATATAAATGTGCTTTGGTGAGTCGCCTGGAAAGAAAGGGGTCAGAGAAGGGGCTGTTATGCTCTATTCAGGAAATGCCACAGTCAAACAATTGTCTTATAAAGAAAACAGTGGCACTAGTTTATAGTTCTGTGAAAACTAAATAAAATATTTTTGGAAACATCCATTATCTTATTTCAAATCAGCCTACCACCTAACAGCCAGAACAGAAACATGGGTTATTATCTCTGCCATGTCTGATATAAATTCCTTCTTTCTGATTACAACATCCTTAGTAAAACTATAACTGATTTGATGCATTGACTATGTAAAACTCCCTTTATCTTGGTTGTCCACTATATACTGAAAAAAAGATTACAGGTAGTACTGAATGCTGCCGCCCAGCTGCAGTTGAAGATCCCAAAACATCACTCAGTTTCCAGCCTTTTATCTTCATTGCACTGACTACCCAAAAAAGGATTACATTTAAGGTTCTTTGCATAGCCCACCAAGGATACCATAAAAAAGGCCCTCAATTGATATGGCATTTGGTGCAGCCTTATAATCATATGAGGACCTGGGATCCGCTACGTCATGTAGCATGGTGATTCCAAAAATCAAGACAGTTAGAAGTGGAGGCCATTCCTTGTCTACCAGGCCCCTTATCATTGGAATTCATTGCCTATTAAGATTCGTAAGACAGAAAATTATCCCGAGTTCAGGAAGGCGTTGAAATACTAGCTGTTCGTATACAATTGGTGGAATAGGGTTGTTGTAGCGCTGGGGAGCCTTATGGGTAGCCATACGCTCTAAAAATGGCCAGAATAGAATAAAACAGAATAAATGACCACGCATTTTACTCCTTTGCATATCTGTAATACAAGGTAGTCCTCCCCCGACCACATTCTTTATCTGTGCAGATCCACCCACCTAAAAAATGCTCCACCACCTTCCCTTTCTACCTACTTGATCTGGCTCAACAAAAACGTTCTATCTCTCACTGATCATGCATATGTGGTGTCCTGGATATCCGAGAGTACAATACACCAAACCTTTACAGCCAATACATTATTGAAGAAATTGACATTCCTCGCTTCTCCCAACTGTCAATAGCCCAACTCACTCAAGCGGACACTACCTGAATGTAGTATTCTTCATAAATCCTAACCCCCCCCCTTCCCCCCCCCCCAAATTTAAGGTTCTCAAGAGCTAAGCTAGCCAGACCAGAGTCTAATTAACTTCTCCAATCAATGTGAGCTCTGCATAAAACCTAAGTATTCCTCTTAGACATTGATTTCCTGGAAAAACATGAACAAATGTTTCTCTGCGGAATTCGCAAAGCTCCTTCTTGAATCAAGTATTCTCCCTTTGAAGACACCTGAGGAAATCCTACCATGCCTTGAAATGAAAATATCTTATGTACAACAACAGCGGTTCTTAACCTTTTGTCTTCTGTGGACCCCCACTGAATCATTACTGGAATCTGGGGACACCCATTGAGGCTTTATTGGTAAGCTGAGGACCTCCAGCCGAAACAATTTCAATGATTTGAACCTCAAAACAATACACACAAATACAGAAACAAGTACACACTTAACAAATACTCAAATATTGAAATATTTTGTTTAATTCAGAAATATAGAAAAAGTGTTCACATTTTTTATTTTGCTTCTTTATTTAATATACTTTATTGATTTTAATGTACTAATGTTATCATTATTTAATTTTGCAAATCAAGCTGCGGACTCCCTGAGTATGCTTTGCAGACCCCCAGTGATTCTGGGACCACAGGTTAAGAACCACTGTACTAGAAAATGTGTCCCCATTCCATCAGCAAACCAAATCCCACGAAGAGAAATATAGACTTCATGGATAACCTATGCTAGTTGAAAATCTAAGGCAGAGGGTTGTAAAGAAATTCGACTAAAACAAATGTACTATATGACCATATTCCTTGAAGAATGCCCTCAAGAGGAAATAAATCAGATTGTATCAGAGCCAAAACAGAATCCTTACAATTTCAGAGGCAGATAACTCGACCAAATACCTATTACAGTTTACAAGAACATGGTATTCTCTAGCCAAAAGTCAAGCCTCCTACTGCTCCCAAAAAAACCTTTTGAGTATTACCTCTCCTTCCTCACTAACAAAATTGCTGCATTAAGAGAAAAAACCTCTTCAACAGATCAATGGTGTGATGCCTCTCAACCTCCAGATCCATCTTGTTCTATCCAACTTATTCAGTTCATACTAATCACTGAGTATGATATAAAGGCAATTCTGAAGATGTTAAAAACATCATCACTGTCATGGCATATTTGTAATGGTAAAGTAGCCAAGATGAGGAGCAATGGATTGTTGCCTCTCCCCACACAGCTGATTAGCACCTCCCACTCTTGTGGCTCAACCTGTTAAAGCCCTCAAACATGCTATAATCATCTTGAGCCTAAAGGAACCTTCAATCGATCCTAGTGCCTTCTCCAACTATTGTCTAACTCAGGCTTTACCTGTGTTGCAAAGGTACTAGAAATGGTTGTCACTCAACAACCTTCCACATACTTGAACTCAAATGGCATTCTAAGCCACTCAAAACCAGGTTTCAGACCCCACATGGACAAAGAGTCCATCCTTGTCAATATCAGAGAAGAACCTCTCAATAAGCAGAAGCAGAGCATACCCTGAGCTTTGTTTTTTCAGACCTCTTTGCTGTATTTTGCATCATAAACCACTCAGTGCTCCTCAAGTCCTGGCACATTCTGAAGGTTTCAACAGTACTTCTGGTACTACTGGTTAGACTAGTTGACCCGCTTCCCCCAAAAACTCCTAATATCACAGGCAGCGTATCTCAAATCTCAGCACGGTCATCTACCCTTTCCAACATTTATATTGCTCTGCTTCAAAACATTCTGGACTCACACAATATTGATTAACGTATGCACAGGGATGACTCTCATCTTTATCTCAACCTGGAGATAACCCTGGCAACATTCTGTCATATCGGCTATCATATATCAAAAACATAATGAAGAGAAACTGTTCATGCCTGAAGGGCAAACAAATGGAGATCCTCCTTTTTAGACCTGTGAACTCTGGCTTGACTCCTTGGGTTTGCCCCCCTTTCCAAGTGTTAAAAGCCTGTGTGCTACTTAATAGCCTGCTATCTCTTAAACCCCACATAAATACTGTCTTAAAATGTGTTTCCACCACTTTTCATAAGGAGTGTACTTCCACTCCTGCAGTTCTCTCAGAAAAGTGTTTACATATTCACTACGGTAATCACCAGCCTTGATTAGTGTAACAGCCTCTACCCAGGACCCACCAACAAATGAATATCCACATTCCAAGGAGTGCAGAACCTTACTGCTCAGCTCCTGTGTGGCGTCCAAGCACACCTGGTAAGAAGTCTCTTCAGTAGCGTCCTGTAAAGTTAAGAGCACATTTCAAATCCATCCATCTGGTACATAAAGCCTTACATGACCAAGTACCAAACTGCATGAGTTAGATGACGGTCCCTCATCCCCATCCCAGATTCCTAAAACCATCCAATAAGTGTCTGTCAAGCCTAATCATTACTAGGCCTGGACGTAGTTCGTGGAGGTTTGCTTTGCTGAACTCCGCGAAGTTACAAAAAAACTCAGTGAAGTTCCGCGAGTGGCGGAGTGCAGTGCGAACTGCAGTTTGTGCTGGTATTCCTGCCGCTCGGGTAGAAATTCTTCCCGAGCGGCAGCTCGCGAACTTCCTGTTCCGAAACTTACTGTTTGCGATCGCGAGCGAGGAAAAAACTCCGCTGCACATCGCGGAGCGGAGTTTTCTGAACTCCGCGAGCTTCGCGGAGTGCAGAGTGTAGAAAACTCTTCAAACACCACGAACAGAGCGAAGTTCACCGCCCAGGCCTAATCATTAGGAGAAAGGTCTTTTCCATGTGCAAAGCTTTTCTCTGGAGAATTCACTAAAAGTCACTGTGAAGAACGGAATCACACTTTTTCAAATTAAGGAGGTTCCTAAAAACTTGTGTATCCAAACTTTTATATGGTTAGCCTCCCATAAGCTAGCATCCTTTCTTCCACTTGAAATTGGGTCTGTGAGTTAGCCACATAAGGCCAGCTGCTACCCTGTTGAATCTTTAGAATCTGTTGAATCTTCACTAAGGCTTTACCACCTTTTCATTAGAATATATGGTCAATGGATTACATCAGTTAGCAATACCATTGTGTCTGCGGTCTGTAATTATCCAGAATGTAATCAATTTCCCCTCTTCTTTGTATCAAATGTTACACGCTATGATGTTATCACTAGGTGGTTTGCATTGCTTTACAAACCTCCCCAAATAAACAGATATATTTTGACCTCTCTAATCCTATTTCTCTTTTTTTCCTTGATCCAGTCCAGTTCTTGATCTGTATCATTTTCTCTTTCTAATGCACTACCTGTCTGTTTACTCCACAGGAAAAGCTCAGCTTCTACACATCATATGTTGTGTGGCATTCCTTGGCCCCTCCAGCCAAACTACAGGACTTATTTAGAGTTGGGCAGATGGGATACTCTTTCATAAATGGGATGATGTCTATTCCTCTGTAATAGAAATGTATTGAAGACTATAGCACTTGTGATATGGAAGACGGGATAGCCATCACATTTTGATGGAGCAGCATGGGCGCCAAACTCTAAAGAAGGCCTTATGCCCTCTACTTTTTCTCAAGCTCCAGCCTCTAATTGCACAAAGACTAATTTGCCAACATGGTTTAATTTTGCGATGTAACGGACGCACTAATCAGTCCCATCACAATATGCACATTTGCAGAAGTCGCAAAATCTCTTGCCGCACAAATGTTAATAAGACAAGATGCATTATGCAACCCCCTGTGAATGCCTGTTAAGACGGGGATAGAGGCCTGCGAGGAACAGCAGACCACCATTCCTGTGATTGCAATCCTTCCAAATGAACATTTTCTTTATATAAAAGCAGCTGGTGTCCCTTAAAGGTGACCCCCTTAATTTCAGATACGTAAATTTGTTTCAGCAAGAATCCAAAATTTTGGATTTTCCATAATTTTGGATCCCCTAATTTCGCCTGCCCAAATGTCAAACAGGTATGTACCTTGAGAAAGCCCACAACGATGGGCGAAACGTTGGTTGGTGGGTGCCAACACTCAAATGTTTTCACTTTTTGCACACACTTTCAGGCAAGGTGGATACTGGAGCTCTTCAGGAGGGGTAATGCACATCTCTTGCCTGAAACGACTGACACCGTTCCGAACTGGTAATGAACAGGGACTAATAACATGCAGTAAATTTAACATGCAGTAAATTTAGAAATGATTATTGCAGCGACATGTTTATCAACTGCCTTGTTATATATTACGCTGGCGGGTGTTTACTTGAAATATGTTTATATTTGTAGTTTATGCATACTGTAAAATGATTTGCATAAACTCTAACAATAATCTATAGCACTGAATGTACTGCTTTGGTAGGTACACACACAGTCTTTTCTGGGTTTGAAAGCTTTGACTAAATTGCATTGAGTGGGTGGTGTGCACAAGAGCTAGAAATAACATGACACAGCTCAAACAATTTTAGACCTTAACTTTCTCAATGCTGCTGTCAAACAGTAATTACAAGCATTAGGATGTGCTTAAATGTCGCACTGCTTGACGTTGCTTTTTTTGGCAAGGCAAGAATCTGCCACCTCTTTGACAGTTAATGTGTCTGGAGAAAGACTGCTCAATGCCACATTCTTTTTGAGCAGGATTTGAAACTGTAGTGGGGTCTAGCAGCAGTTGGTTTGTTGTTTGTTTCTACAGGTTTACAACCACAGATTGCGTGCTATCTGAGAGAAACTCCACACGCTACATGCCTAAAACCGTGCACAAAACATTGACCTTGACATAAACTTTCACATTTTCCCTCCTTTGTGTATCTTTGAATGGCCCTCTACTTCCCTTCTACCTCCTGCATGCCTCTTGTGTATATAAACTACTCTAAGTAGCATGTCTGTCTCTCTTAATCTTTCTTTCTTTGAAACCATATCCCTGCAACCTAACAATATCTATTCTTTCAATCAACCATTCGCTTCTCACATAGCCCCCGCTAACGATCACAACCAACTCATTAATGTCCCACATCCAAACATGACTCGATGCATGGAATGATTTCCTTGCGATCAAAAGACTAAGCACAATAACCAATGGATTAACCGCACATTTTCTGTTCCTGAGCAGTATGCTACTCGCCATAAACCACTTCCATGCCTCGTCAGGAGTAGTAAGCGTTATATAAATGCAATTTAAATTCAATGAGCACTGAATGTATTTTGGTACATAAAGAGATTTTTATGGCGACCAACATGATAGATTAATACATAGTTATATATAGATGTTGCCACTATTACTCAGAAGGTTTTCTTAAGAAAAGATTAACTTGAAGTATAAT
Source organism: Triturus cristatus (assembly GCF_964204655.1). Classification (NCBI taxonomy): domain Eukaryota; kingdom Metazoa; phylum Chordata; class Amphibia; order Caudata; family Salamandridae; genus Triturus; species Triturus cristatus. The sequence goes on from NC_140581.1 coordinate 832,447,201, forward strand.
AAGAACAAGATTGAAAATAACAATATCAAACACAAATAATAACATATACATTACTAAACAATAATATAAATAACACATGCATCTTATTATTGTGTATGCAATGCTCTCTTCGAGATCTTTCTCTTACAAACGCCGAAAGCAGCACTTTACATACAATTAAATAAAGGGGAAGATACAGAATAGAATTGATAAAAAGTTGATAAAAATAACAAACCTTAGTGTACAGAGGGATCTGCTCTTGAGGTCTCATGAGGCAGTCACCAATGTCACACCCGCATGTTTTATGTCAATAACAGATGACAGATTCATGTTTCCTTCGAAGAAGTTTATTGACACTCAAGACGATAGCATCGGCACACAGGACAGGCAAAACCACAGCTGCGTCCACCCTGACTGCTGTCCAGTCTCCAACCTCACTGTTCCACCCTCATCGTTCTACCCCACGTAATACATTCTAACACATGTAGGATGGGATGATGACAGTGACATAGTTGATCATAAACAATACCTAAATCATAACTCAACAGCATGCTGTAGTATTTAAACTCTCTTAGAGCCTACCTTTTGTTTAGCTTCCAGCATAGGGGCACCCTGACAAGTGTCACTCATTCAATCATTTATTCATTCTTTGGCTCCAGTGAGTGGCTGGAAGGGCCCAGCGGATGTTCAAAAAAACTGGCAGTCATTGAGGTTAGATCGTTTGATCTTCAACAACCTGATCCTGGTTTCATGGTGAGGAGACAAACTGAGTTCTGGGATATTCTGGCTGCTGATCTCCTGGGCTGGCTGGGGGCTCTCTCACAGGACAACTTCAGGAGAAGCATCTAGAAAGACATGCAGTACTTGAAGAGGGCATTCTGGCCGTGTCATAAACAGGGCAGCATACCAGTGACACAGTCAGGATGCACTAAGCAACAAGGGTCTAAGCAGGTCCAAGCCCATGAAATGACCGGTCTGCTGTGGGACAGCGCCAGGCAATTGGCAGTGGTTCTCAGCCAATTAGTGGCCAGTGCATCCTGAGAGTTCAAACTGCCAGGTAACCTTGATGGGGGACAGCTTTCCCTCTCCAGGAGGAGTTTGTGTTTGCAATGCAGGGGCCACTGCCTATTTGCAGGGGCTGAGGTCAATTTCTAAGGAGTTCCTCTGATTGGAAATTATGTGGAAATGTCATCCAAGCAGACTTTCAACAAAGACAGAACAGGAAGAAGTAGGGGATAACTTTGTCTTCTAAGGCAACACTCAACGTCCATCTTGCAAATGCCATTCTTACAAAAAAAGTCAGTTTTTGGAACCAGTGACAGGTAACCCTAATGACGGCTGCACCAGTAATGTTTGTACAACCTTCTACCTTAGCACTCTTATTTTAATCTTGCAAAGACTAACGCAGACAATACTACGAATAATGTTGGTAATCAATATTTCCATCTTTGTGCGGGGGAGGGGGTTACCCCCTTGAGACTACAAGGACGTCACATCAACGGAGGTCCTTCCCATTGTCACGGCACACCAATGATGTCCCTGATCTGTGGTTAGAGAGACCCCCCTGCTAATTAGGAGTCCATCGAGATATGTCAACAAGCATTTACAATGCAATGGTCTCGGCATTGTTAAAGTTAGAGCTATTGGCATTGCTCATGACATTATTTTTGTTTTTGTTTTTCAAACATTTAAAGAAACGGCATTGTCATTTACAATGTCAACAGCTTAATCCCTCTCAAATGCGAGACCTATTGCATTTGCACCCACACACAGAGCCACACACACAAAGCCACCCACACACACACAGAGCCACCCACACAGAGTCACTCACATAGAGCAACCCACACACAAATAGAGCCACCCACAGAGCCACCTACACACACACAGTTACCCACACACAGACAGAGCCACCACGCATATAGCCACCTACAAAAAAAGCCACCCACAGAGCCACAGACACACAGAGCCAGACACACACACAGAGCCTCCCACACACACACACAGAGCCTCCCACACACAGAGCCTCCCACACACACACAGAGCCAGCCACACACACACACACACACACACACACACACAGAGCCAGCCACACACACACAGCCACCCACACACAGCCACCCACACACACACACTTCAATGAAAGACAGCTACGATTTCTAATACAGCATTATTTAAATAATTATTATTGGCTCCGTTACGGAGCTCTAAACACAAACTAAATTGTTGCTGATAAAGATCAGGAATTTAGTTGCTGACTCACCTGGGCATCCTCCAAAATAAATTGACGCCGGGACCCCGAGGGTCTCACTTAACCCAGGCAGGAGCGTAGGGTGCGGGGGGGGGGGGGGGAAGGAAGAGTCCAGGAGAAGGGAGGGGCTGAGAGTTGATCTCTTAGCACAGCCCACCGGACACAGCCTGATTACCCCATAGTAATCAGAAACGGGGCAGTAAAGTATGTATATACACGCGTTTGCCTGGGAATCATTCGAAGAGTTTTTAGGACGATGGGTCAACATAAGTGAAAAACAATGCCAGCGCAAAAGTTTTTATTGGAATATCTCCTCCAGCCTCGGGTGGGAAGGCTCTCTGGCTGCCTTCAGGTGGGTCTTGGGTGGTCTCTGCCGAAGCCGTCTGGGGGCTGGGGATGGTCTCTGCTGGGGGGCGGTGGGGGGGAATTCCCCCCGAGTGCGGCTTGGTGGCGGCATGGGCTTTTGGAAGAAGAGGGGCCCCCCTGTAAATGCCCTGTCTCATTACCACCCCACCTCCAGAGAAGCAGCAGCAGCCGCCCCTACCTCTGCGGCTGGTATTCTGCAGAGCCCCGGGGCGCTCTGTTCCAGCGAGTCTCACAAAGGACTTGATTTACAAGCGTGCAGGTTGCAACACGAAATGCTTGGGAGGCGTTTTTTTTGTTAATAGTCATCAGTTGTGCAGAACTCCAGCTTATGCTTAAATCTGCTTTAAAGCTCCGAACCCTTTCATTTTTTGCCTTTTAACTCCAGACTGCAGTGCCCTCCCCTGTTTGGCTCCCTCACACACCACCCCCTTGCTCATCTTCCCCAGTGATGACGGTCCGGCAGGAATGTCCCGGTGCAGCGGCGTGACGTTTATTTTGGGGGTTGGGATCGTGTGGCGCTGCGATGCGAGAGGTGCCGGCTATTTGCAGTGCTCTTAGTAGTGCAGGAGGGAGCGAGGATGGGGGAGGGCCGTGCAGTTGTGTCGCGTTGTTTTGGGAGAGAGTTGTATAGTGGTGCTCAACAAAGGCAAACTGATTAATGCATCACTGCAGGTGCCTCAGGGCGTCAGTCGCGTTTGAATGAGACCCCGGCTTGGGACTGGGCTGGATGGAGGTGGACACATCGCTGCTGAGCGCGGGGGGCCGCCGGTGCCCAGGGCTCGGCTTTGGAGGCAATGTGCCGGTTTTACAGCTCCTCTTCCGTGTTTGGCAGCTGCCTGGGACGGAAACGCCGCGTCTGATCGCACGTCGGGCAGGGGTAGCCAGCTCGTCGGTGGCTGGCAGGCTGCAGGGCCGTGTCCTTACTTGCCAGGCCGCCCTGATACTGCAGCCGGGGGGCTAAAGGAAGTCGTAGAGCGACAGGAGAAAGAAGCAGTTATTCTGACCTCAAGTATCCACCTATTGTTAAAATGTTAAGAGCTGGGACGTGTCAAGCTTCAATCCACCGCCAGCGGTATGGCGGTCCCCTAGAACACAGAGCGCATGCGAACCCTGCGAGCACAACACTGGCATGAGCGCCCCGGGGGCGGCCTTTAGAGCATTAATTTTGGCAAACGACACCAGAGCTGCTCAGTATGCCATTACTCTTTTGGAAATGTCTGAGGCAGGAGCTTCTGTGCACATTAAACTGGCTGCAGTGACGCCCTTGACCGGACGATGCCAAGCGAATTCTTGTGATGTGTTTTTTTTTTTCCAGTTAAACCATACAACTCTACTGCAAAATGTGGAAGGCCTAGTTCTTGAGAGGGCTCAAACAGTGTTAATGCATAAAACCATAGTTATAGAAACCAGCTTACCTGTTTGAAGATTTAGATCTAACACAACTCTCCCGTCAATCAATTTAAGGTGAGGGAGCAACGCCGGGACACCACCGCCTTTCTCCGAGGCAGAGAAGAACTGCCTCGGAGAAACGCAGCCTCGGTTTCGGATTCGGGGGCGTGTTTCTTTTTCTCTCCTCTTGCCATTGGCTGGAGGAGAGAAAAACACGCCCTGCGAAAAGCAACGAAAAAACACGCCCCCGATCCGAAAAAGACGGGGCTTCAACGGAGTGACTGGACCTCTTCTCCAGTGGCTGGCCAGCATTTAAGAGGCCAGCCAATGGAGAACAGGATAGAAGAGGGGCGGGTGCAAGCCCCTCTTCTCAAAGTCACTCCAACTCATTAAATCTCGGAGCGAGACTGCGCAAGCGCAGCCTTTCGCAGCCGAGACCTAAAAAGCCAACATTCAGGGGAACAGCTATGGATAAAGTAAACATGTTGAGAATGAATTAGCTGTTGTAGAAAGCATGGACTTTGGTCTCTTCACTGCCTACCTCCAGCTTCCTTCCTGCTGCTACAATATCCGATTGCCTGTCACTTTTAAAGCTACAAGAATATGGTGAACAATGTGCAGTTTATGTTCAAAGCGGAATGGTGACACATACATGCTTAGGGAACAGATGCATTTCACAAACACTATTAGAAGAGCCTCTACTGGAGAGGATGTGCCAGCCAGCCATATGATGTATACAAAGCGTTACTTGCCTGTCGAACAAGCTCAGATCTTGTGGCTGGCCTATGCGCAAAATACACACCAGATGTACTGGTGATTACAACCCATGAAAGGATGTCAGGCTTTTCATTTCCTACAACTTTCTTGTATCATTTCCAAAAGCTGCCACTTACCCATCGCTTTCCTGGCCATTCTCCACCAGCATATGAAGGAAATCCTGCAAATTGAAAAATGCATTACTATGAGTATACTCACACCTTGGAAAAATTCACAGCTTCCACTGGGATGGGGCTTTTATGGCCTGGATGCTCTAAATAAACATGGCGCCCTCTCCCAGGCGAATATCTAATTACTGCTCTTCTCATGCTAAATCTTTAAGTTTTAGAGCTCGTTTTTATTGATTGAACGCGCCCTAAGACTTATATAAAATTGTTAAACATCATATAAATGTCCAGGGGAAAAAATGATCTTACAATGAATTTGGATAAACGTCCTAGAGTTTTATTAAATTATTAGCAATTTAATGACTGGAACGTGGATTGACTCCGCCATATATATGCACCCGAACAACTACTAGTAGCCTTTATTGTTTATGTATATACATGTTTTATTCGATTTACTACTTCATCTATTAAGGTGTCATAACATCCATTCACATCCTAATAACTGCTATTGGTACGAGGGATTTATGCCAAATTTGCTATAAATCTGTGGGAACTTTGTATGACTGAGTGCAACTTCATGGACTGTCCCCGGTTTCATCCTTTAATCAACACACCTGTGTCTTGTTAGCTATGTTTGTATACATGCAAGTCTGTGTTTAGGCCATGTGACCTTCAAAAATCTCAAAGCCCTGGGTGAAACGTTGGCTCGTGAGTCGCTGCCGCACAACCTACCTTGCACACTTTGCATTTTACTGCTATGAAGAAATGCCTGTATCTTTTTGATAAATAAAATAAGAAATGCATCATTTAAAGCATAATTTTGTACAAAGTACCTGCCTGGGAAGAAATGTCTTCCCTGGCATAATGTTTTGAAAGAAAAAAATTCTCCATCTGAGTCTTTGCCTTTGAAGTATTCTCATGTGAAAGACCAACAATTGGAAACCTTTGACAAAGCTAAAAGAGACAACCAGTGATTCGAACTGAAATATTCTAAGAATTACAGGTGCTGCTGCTTGTTTCATAAAACCCCTCTTCTCTTCTTCCCAGCCGGGCATACTCTGTATCCTCTGCTAACATTATTTATGCCTGGACTGCATGTTTTTACAAGGAGGGCCGGCACCGGTACACGGCCACTATATCAACTAATGGCTGTGGGAAACAGACACTATATGCTCCGTAGGAAGTACACCGGAAAAACATAGTGCTATCAGTGACTGAAACATAGACTAGATGTGAACTTTGAACACACGTGTTGTTCCTCCCTTTCAGTTGTGCTCCCAGATACTTTCCTCCTATAGCCTGCTGGTAGGCGCTCACATAGGGGCCATAAGGTAAACACTACATATACCCTCCGGAGGTGTAATTTTTGAAAATTTGAAGTGTGCTAGGTATTTTTACTCTACAAGGGATATGTTGTGTATTCGTCTCACTTTCTGTTGTCTGTACACTTCTTCTCTTCTTTTTAATACAGGTTGGGTGTACAATTGGGTGATTGCTGGTCCTGATATCCCGGCTGAAATTGCCAGTAAGTTGTAGTGTGGCAATGAAACATGTCGGTCGCTCACATTAAAATGGTCTAAATTTGGGACTTGGTTTTAATCATGAGTATAGGCATGGAATAAAGACAAATGCTAGATGCCACATTTACCTCATTTTTTAATGTTTTTTGTGAGGAGAGTATAACTTTTCTTCCTTTATGAGGGCCTAATGGACAGCCGCGGCCACTGCAGGTAAGAGCGGTGGGGCCAGATGAGGGGGGGTTTCGAGAGATGACCATGAGGGAAAATAAAATAAATAATTAATTTTCCTTCATGGTCGTCTCTCGAAATCCCCCCTCACCTGGCCCCACCGTTCTTACCTTCAGCGGCCGCGGCTGCTAATGGATCCATGTTGATGTTGAAGGGAAAAGCTGTCATCACTGGTGAGGAAAGACACTTTTCGGCCTCCACCCTATTGCTAATGGCCTACCTACACCTTAAAACACAAGCGCAGCAGTTTTGTTGACTTATTTTGATGTGCATGTGCTCCCTAAGAGTTTTCTAAATACCACATATTCTAATTCCAGTTACTAACAAGTGCACTCTGTTTTAATCTCCTAATTCCCCTTTTCTCTCTTTTTGCCGTACTAGTTGTCCATGAGTCTCCGGCCAAATATAATATATTTCTAGAATCTAAGGCCAGCGGAACATGCTTATTCTCTCATGTCGCATTACTGGCTGCTAACCTACCAATGGTTCTTGCTGAAAATATTCTTCCATTGTGTATCCGCATTTGTGCATTGGTACAGTCTTTCCCTGCCCCACTTTCTACCACCTCAACCTTTCATGCACACCAACCTTTCAGACTCATTTTCATGTTTTATTTCTCCCTTTTATAGCTTCATCTTGACTTCATAAATTGGTAGGGAGGCCTTTTCCTACTCCACCCCTTCTTTTTATATTACTATTCTCTCCTATTTGCCCTGAACTGTTGTTTCGTATGCTTTGATGAATCCAACATGAAAAAAGCTGGTATATTCATTATACGTTATAATTGCTGTTTCTGAAAAACTTTTCTTTGAAATCTAATAAAGAATTGTTTAAAAGACTGTTTCAGATTTACAATTAATTACTCCACTGAGGCATTGTAGTGTTATACCACCAGATCTCTTCAAAGACATCTGCAAATCAACAGGTAGATGAAGACTATTTTCCCCAAATGCTCCTGTGGCCAACTGGGAAAGGGTCCAACAACCCGAATTCTAGCACTTAATACCGACCTGCAAGAAACCACAGATCAAGACATGGTACCTCAACTTGTTAACAGAAGACGAGAAGCAAAGTGGAAAGACGCTGAAGGTAAAAGAGGCTAAGCTTATGCTACCTAAACCAGTTTCTTGTGGTTGAACTTCACCTTCAACATTAAAGGAAGTAGCTGAGATTGTGCTTTTTAGACTGGTCATATAACCTTTTCAGGGGGACCACCTCTATACCACCACAAAATTGCCACATTTGAACAGCTACCACGGCCGAGTTTCTCCCAAACCATGATTACTGCCCACCCCATATAACCAATCAACTTAACTCATCTGACACTCCCATACACCTGCGCTTAACATGCTCTTGACAGCAACATACAACAAATGGATCCACAGAGCGTCCTCGGAAGTGGCCGAAAAGCAACAATCCATAAAACACTAAAGAAATAAATGTACACTTTACTCTACTGTCTTTCAGGTTCTAGACGTATAGCTGACATTTTTAATATACGATTCTGAAAAATAAATATATTTTTAATTCCTTACTTTAAGGTATCCATCTGACTTGGTTGAGAGGGGCGGCTCATTTTCAATCCTAGGTTTTTCAGCACAAATCATTACATTCTAGGAACTTGCAATTTTGGTTTATTTCAACTGAACCCATTGTGCCATCATTGACATTAAATTATATATATGGCGCTTGCTTCCCCTGACGAGGCGTTCAAGTGCCTCATAACAATCACTTGGAAAAGCAAAACCCAGGACTAGAAAGCTTGTGTTGTTCGGACATGTCATATGGTAATCCTCTACCACATGCTTCGAGTTCCCTAAAATCCTGCGTACATATTATGGGTAGACAAACGTATCTTTTCTTTTCAGTAACATTTTTGTAGATCTGGCCTAGACACAGCTTTAGCTGTCTGTCCAGCCTTATGGAACAAAAATCATAAATAAAAAACATACATACATGGAGAGATGCTTTAGGTCAGTACCCTTCCTACATTGATCTGCTGCATTTTCAGACACATTTGACTGCCAACCACCACAGCATATAGAATGGAGCAATTGGGCAGCGTGATTCAGCCATTGTCTCTTTTGCACAGTGAATGAGGGAATTTTGCATGATCAAGTTTGCACATCCACCTAAAATAAAGTGCACTTCAATGCAAGTGCTGGTGGGACCATACTTTACTTGGACTATGGTATTTCCTGTGAATTCTTTCTCTTTTTTAGGTTCCACCTGGGCAGTGCAAGTGCTGTCCTTGCAAAATCTCTTGTAAACAAATAAGTTAGAAACCAGGCAAGAGCCAGCCCCTTACTTACCAATGACTGGCATTCATGTCGCTCTCATTTCCTTGCTTTGCGTTGGTCAGCCCTCCTCCTTCCACTTTATCTTCCTGTCTTCTGGTCCTCCACAAGAGCATGGACCAAGTACAGTTTCTGTCTGCGGCCAGTGTCCTTCCACTTGCAGCCTGCTTGCAGGCGTACAGTTTTTTAGGTCTCGCCTTGCTATCGCGTAAGCGACCGCAAAGCAAGACTATTGTAAGGGGCTCCCAAAAGTGCTCCGAAAAGCGGATTGCATGGCCAGCACGCGCACAATCACGCGCATCGTGCCGCCATGCAATCCGTTTGGCATCGCACTTCAAAGGGTCCGCTCCCCCGCCTGGAATGCGCTCCCCCGCCCCCGCCAAGCGCGCCACGCTCCGCCAGGGCTTTTCCTACTTGGCTGCACACGACTGGAATTCCATGCCCTCTGCTTTCAACCCTGTCTCTGACTTTCCGTAAACAGCCCAGAACTTGGCTCTTCCCGCTGCTGGTTTAACGAGGCTCTATGTTGATTTCCTCTTTAGGCTTCCGAGGGCAGAACAACCATGTTGGGTAACAATTGAACTAAAAAACATAATTTTGTTCACCATCGCATTCAGTTCAAATACTCCTCATTCCTAGTCGGCTGCTGTTGTTTTCCACTCTCTGCATTCCACCCAAGCGCCATCCTCCTCATCCTGCAGTGACGCCCTCTTTTCCCAATGTTTGTACAAGAGAGCTCTCTGCAGTGGCCGGGCCTGCACATAGCCCCGTGCACTGACAGGGCTGCACGTTAACAGCAGTGTGTGTGCGCGCCGTTTTACACACGCACTAAGGAAAGGTTGTCACATTAACAGATGTATGCCCTGCATAAAGAGCTTACGTCCATCCCTGCACACAGGCATCTTCGACACAGGATGCCCTGTGAGTGGGTGCCGTGTGCACTTCAAGCCCTGTGCAATGGCAGCCTTACAAATAAAGATGTCCTCTGAGAACGCTCTGTTGGCAGTCCTACACACAGAGAAAGAACCCTGTGCATTGGCAGCCCTAGGGAGGGTAGCTCTTGCGCAGTCAGCCCTCCTAGTACACGTGCGCTCTGACAGGCACGTGCACAGGTAAACTGGGCACCAACCGCCAAGCTGATTCGCTGCGCATACAGTCCTAGTGAGCAGCCGTGGCTTTTTTTTTTTTTAAGGCAGATTTATATAGCGCTAAATCGACCCAAAGGTATTGGAGCGCTTTACATGAGCACCGGTTGCGTTACACATTCAGGATATGGATGCGACCTCAAGGCTCGATCCCTGGTTTCCTGCACCAGAGGTGGCCAGCCCTGTGCTCTGCATGTTATCTATATATGGTACCAGTCCCACAGAGTGTCAGACCAGAATTCAGCCCAGTGCCTGCTTCCGATGTGCACTGCCAGCCCTGTGTTTCCCCTCACCATGCACTGCCACCTTGCCCTCTGCCAGCTCAACGTCTAGACTCTAGAGTGGCTGTATCAGGCACGCGCAGAACTGCACTAAAAATGATATTGTGAAAGTGAATAGTATAGAAGTGTCAAGAGAAACGACACATCGGGTGCTGCAGCACAATGACGAGCTACGCGATTCAAACAGCTATGGTCATGCAAATAAGGCATTTATGCACTGTCTGTGTGCTTGTAAAAAGAGGCAGCTCCAAAGGTAATCTGTGGAAGTCTTTAATGAGCATCAAAGAGCGGCCAGTAGCCCTGGCAGGGATCAGCAACTGCCACCGTTCCAAAGGAAACATTTGAATACCACTTTTCTAATTCATAAACGTTCTAACATTCTATTCCCCTGGCATTAATAACCCAGCACCTTGGATGGGAGGGCACGAGAAGCGACAGCCTGAAGGTGTTGGAGCAGCTGGCAGATCAGTGAATGGTCTGATCAGAGGAGTGGCTTCCCTCCCCTGCCCCGGACCCGGGCTGCCGATCCTTTCCTTGCCTCTCAGGAGCCAGGCAGGGTCAGATTGGGATCACAATTTGGCCCGGGCACTGTCAAAACAAGCATTTGCAATGCAATAGGTCTCACATTTACGCAGGTTTAAGCTATTGGCATTGTAAATGACAATGCCTTTTATTTATGTTTTGAAAACCAAAACATAAATAAAGGCCATTCTCATTTACAATGCCAATAGCTCAAACTGCATAAATGCGAGACCTATTGCATTGCAAATGTTTGTTTTACTTTTAGTCTAGCACTCCAGAAGAGTGCATGTGTTTTAGACCCTCTCTATCCCTCCACTTCCTGCCCATCCGACCTCCTGCTCCAGTGTTGCCTGCCCCGTCACTTCCACACACCCCTGCTTCCTTCTTTCTTGCCCCTGTCCCACCCACACCCTCCCACTTCCTTCTTCCTGTCACCCCGCCCCTCGCACCTCCTCCCGCTTCCTCCTTGCCCCCCATCATCAGAAAAAAAGCACAATGTTGCACTCTTTAAGTACACACTATAAGTGTGCATCTACTTAAACAGTAGGATAGAGGAGTTATAGCATTTAAAAGAAGTGTTATATTTTTAATTTTCAAGATTTCGATAGTTAAAGACATTCATCCGATCTGTGTTGGTACAGCAGACCGTAGTTTGCAAGTTGTGCCCTACTCACTGCTCAGGTGTTTATCGTCCTCTGGCATGGCGGTCCTTAAATTGGTTATGAGCAGTTTACTGTTCAGAACAGCCATGTACGCATTAAGGACTCTCTGGAAAGGAGGAGGGGCGGTCACATTAGTTCCTTTTCCCACTTCCTGAAGCCAAAAGTCTTTCCCGAGTTCTTTCGTTGCGTCGTATAGTTTACCTCTGCATGAGTGCGGGGCTTAGCCTGCCAGTAAGTACTATAGAGTATACAGTGCTGCAGAGTGTGCAACAACATCGGGCCGGGCAGGGCCTGAAGCGAGGCCATGCATTGGGAAAAGCTGGTTCCATCCAGGCACACACCACCTCTTCATGGCTCGTGAGAACAGATGATGGGCGAATAGACTTCTTTCTGCTCAAGTCTCTAGTACTCCACTCAAGTCTTTGCAATGATCATCGTGGTTTGAACAGACGCAAATTCTTAAATGTGTGTGATCTTACTAAATAAAAAAAATCCCCTTTCTTATTTTGTTTTTTGGTTAGTCTCTACATAACGGTCTATTTTTTTAATTATGTCTCAGCTTACTCCTAAACGTCCTTACGAGTGCCCTCCTTTAGTCTGCATGAAATGTGTTCCCTTTTTGCGCCACTGACCAGCACAATAATTGGACTTAACTTGCAGCTGTCTGGAACTACCGTGTTCAGTAGCTAAATAATTTTGATTGTTGTTGTGGTTGCTTTTTTATTTTATTTTATGTTTTTTATTCTGGGAGGCGAGGTGTATTTCTTGGAAAATAGTGGTGCGGTGTTTGGGGTCACCATACGACTCAGTCACCCTGGTTTATTTCTCGAGTCTTGGAATTTTCTTTTACAAATCAGTGTTTTACGTTATGCACATTCTATTGGTACAATGGAACTAAATCAAAACTACAAATTCCATATTGCACTCCTTTAGTAACTAAAAGTCCAGGACTGGAAACAGTGTCAGTGATTTGGGGCCACTTGGTAAGGCCAAGGTGGCATGGTGTTTAAATGCTTCCGTAGCCTTGCATCCAGGAAGCTCAGGAATTTAGACTTCAAGTTGTTGTTGGTTTCTCACTATAAAAACCGCTCTTTGGCAAGTAGAACTTTCTGTATCCAGTGATCCATGTTTTGAAACTAATTTCCTCTTGAACTATGCCGTTGCTAGTCACATAGAAGCTTTAGAAAGTCTCTGAAGGTGCACCTGTTTTAAGGCTGTAGACCCACACGAAGAGATCCTGAGGCGTACTGTGTGAGTAGTGAGTTGTCATGCGCCAAATTGAGTCAGAATAAAGGTGGCGAGTAGGAATGTGGAAGGCGTTATTGTCTGGGGCTCAAACCTGGAAAATGTCATACTATGTTGCATATAGTGCTGCAAGATATGAATGCGCGATTTGGCCAGGCTAAAGCCTGGGCCAGACAGTATTCATGCTAGATAACTGAGTTTGACTAGGTAGCTCCTAGTGTCAGAACCGGTTCACTTCGGTTGTTTGTGCGCTGTCTGCCTAAAACAAGTAATCGGTGAGAATGTCTGCTTTATCATGAGTGACAATGCTTTGCTTAAAACTATTGATTTAGAAATGGGCATAGTTACTTCAAAGAGACAGCCATCCATGTCAAATTTTGGACTAATCCTTAGGGGCTTATTATGAGTACAGCGATCCCGAGACCGCCATACTTGCGGATCCTCCCACTGTATTTCGAGGGTGGCAGTCAGACTGTGACAGGACTGTCGCCTCCGCTGGGATCCAGGATTGCGCTGTGCGGGTGGTGTGGAAAGGGGCAGGTATAGCATATATGATGCCAGCACCGCAGAACATATTCCGAGTTGCATTTCTACTTCCCATTTCATGGCAGTGACCCCACCATGATAAGGGTGGCAGACATGCAGGTAAGGTGGCCCTAACAGGGCACCCGGGCAAATTTGCCTATGGGGGTGCGTGCGGGAGGCACATGTTGTGCCCCCCCTATATTTAAACCTTTGTTCCTGCACTATGTGGCATGCACAACATTGTTAATGCCACACCATGCAGGAACATGCTGTAGGCGGAGTCACGGTGGCAGTCTGCTTCTTAGGCTCTCCTAACAAACCCCAGCCTTAACACTGCTGCCACACCAGCCTCATGCACTGGATTCAACTCTGAATCCGGCGGGCAGGCGCACCATGGACTTGGTGGTCCTCCTTGGAGCGCAGCTGTGGCAGTCCGCCAAACTCGTAATCAGACCCTTACTATTGCAAGTGTGACTTTATCACTTTGTTATTCTTTACTTTAAGTCACGCTACACAGCAACCCGCGCTGCAGTGAAAGATATCTAAAAAAAAAATTGACAAAACCAATAGATCTTGCTTAGGCGAAACCTATTGGCTTTGCTAATGTTTGTAATATTTTCCTAGTCATCTATGGGTATTAAACATATGTCTTTAAGTTAAAATAATTCAAGGCAACAGTACCTTTTCATTGTGGCAATACTAATTAGTTTTTCTTGATCGTAAAAAACAGGTGTGCTATTAAAATTATATGTGATTGTTAGCTTTTTTGTAATTTAAAATATTTATTGCAAGACTATGGCTGCTAGGTTTATGCGGTGGCATGTTTTCATGTTTTTTCCTTTTTGTGACCCACAATTGCAATAAATGGCACTGTTTTGTTGTTTAGGTTTCATGTTTCCTGCTACAGGAAGTGAGTTCTCAGCACATTATTTTTTTCCTTTCTAATTCGAGCAGGCACTGAACTCTTGAAGACATCGCACTTTAAACACTATCAAAAGAATCAATAAATACACATTGATTAATGCTGCATACCTGAAATAATTGCCCCACACCTGCAGGTAGAGAGAAACCTGGAACACAAAACTTCCATTCATGGCTCGTATGTAGCCTCCTGCCTCCCTCGCAGCAGTTTTCTTTCCCTTTTTAATGATTACCAAAGCCTGCCTTCTACAATAAGCACATTTCACAGCTTGTTAACTTGACGAAAATGAATCATTGTTTTCAAATAAAGCTTTTTCTGGGCGCTGAGCTGTCAACTTCTTCTTTAACTACTGAACAGCACCTCGCACAATTCACAGTCCTACTTTTTTTGCAACATAATACATTGTTCTGTGATTTGTGGCCTTTCCTAATTGTTCATTTTTTGTTGATGCACAAAGTAAAAAAAACACATAAAGGTACGCTTATCGCTTGACTCCTAACACTATTTACGAAGGCCATAATGGTACAAACAAGGCAAAGCTACACCTTTCAATGTCTCCAGTGTACACATATTCCCAAACCCTAAGTGTGGGCAATAAAGTAAACGTAAATGTCAAATTTCACACTCATTTATTTCTCTGCATCTGCCTTCTTTCCAGCACCACTTAACTGTGGGCCATCCTGGTGTCAGTTTTGAAGTGCACAGACGTGTGGGGGAACTGCACATTTTAGGGAAGACGCATAAATATAAGACTTAGTATACGTTCTGGAGTCGTGGCCTTGTAAATGAGATTTTTTCATGCAGTGTTTACAGTATTCAATATATTTATTTGTGAACTAAACATTTTTACCAGAAAATCTGTGCCTAACGGCACCGTACCACATTACGCATAGATGCCAGCATAGCTCAGTGGTGGAGGTTTCTGGTGATGAATGGAATGAAGAATACAATTGCAGCAAATTCTACATAATTTACAATACACGTATGGACTTTATTTCTGCATTGCACATTTCTTCAATTTAGGACACAGGGAGATTAAGTGATCTGCCCAATTCAATGTATGGTTAGAGCTTAAATTGTACAAGAATAAGTGCCGGAACCCATAGTTTTTCTCAGAAACCTGCGTCCGGCACTATCGAAGGTTGGGGTGCCAAATACCAAGGATTCATAATTTTGATTTACCTCCTGCCTCTTTAAGCCACCAGAAGACACTCAATGCCTTTTTTATATCACTCTTGCAGGCTCTTCGTCATCCCTGCTATCACTCTTGCTCAATGTTTTTCCATCTGTCTCTTTCTCCTTCTTTCCCCCTGTTGTATTTTTCTCTCTCTTGCTCTGAATTAAAGTTTATTGAGTGTCTGTGCCCAACAAGCATTGACAAAGCCAACAGGTCTTTCCTATGTGAGAGCTATTGGCTTTGCCAATCTCTTTTAGGCATGTTGTACAGCAGCGTGGCTGAGTAGCATGGCTAAAAGTAAAGTTAGCAAACAAGAGCTATGACATTGCCAGCGCTGGCCGTATCATAGCACTTTTTTTCTTCTGGTATGTGAGGTTGGGAAAGACCGACAACACAAGGTAAGGTGGGAGGGAGGGAACGGGCAAGATTGACAACTAGGGGGCAGGGGAAATAGCACAGTAATACAAGGAAATGCGTCATGACGCAACAAGCACTGGCTATGTCATAGCGTTTCTTTTGTTGTTATGGCAGGTGGGGGAAAGGCAACACAGACATCGGGAGGTGGAGGGTGGGAGGGCAGGAGGGAAAGAAGAAACAGAACCAGTGGGGGTGGGAGGGGAAGAAGCAATGGGGGAAGAATAAATAAAATGGTACATGAAGCCCAACAGATAGCAGAAGGACACTAATAAAAGGAGACCAATCAGTACTTGGTTGCTGCTCCGAACTTTTAAATAGGACGTGACATCGATAAGCACTGGCTAATTAGGAGGTAGCAAACATGAGTGACTTCGAAGTCAATGAATAGTAAGAAATGGGCGGGCTCTAAGCACCTTACAGTAAGTAATATCCCGGACAGTATTAGCACATGTGCAGTTGGCAGGTGAGACCTAAAATGAGTGCCCCCACCTGCAACCACCAGCTCAAATTAAGCACCTTGGCTGGTTAAGGCTCCACGCTGGGATCAAAACACATTTCTACCAGTACTAATGACAGAAATTTACAGCTAGACCTTTATCCCAGATGAAATCCGGCTCACAGAGAGGCGGACACTTCACTTTCTGCAGGTCAAATGATACTCTACACTCCCACAAACCTATGGTGAGTATTGAAGCGTGGCTGTTGAATGGAACGAAAGAAGGTATGCTGAGCTGCCTGAAAGAGATCCGGCTGAAGGCATGATGACCCAGTTCTCCATAAAGATTACTGTAAAATGCATTAGGGCAGGCTAAGGCCAGTAGAGGGGTAGCAGTCTTACAGACCAAGAGAAAGGAGGCAAGCAAAGGTTGAAAACAATGAGCAGAAATCACAAATAGTTAAAAATAAAGAAATGTATCAACAGACATTGGTATTTCATACTCTCTTCTACATCTTCGCTGTGATAGAGTGGAGCAGTGCAGCGGCGAGGCAGCCACGTTTAGGGCTTCAGTTAATTTTATTGGTATGTGTAGTGTCTTCTCCTACCAGGGTACATTGAAATGATCACACCACATATGGAGCTTGGTGTTACACATCTTTATTTTTCAGTGTGTATCCATTATCTGAACATTCTACATCATGAATTCTATCACCCATGCACTTATGTAACTGTTCTACAGAGTCTGTCAGGAACCAAAAGGGTTTCATCATTTCTAACTCACAAGGCATTACATCTCCCCCTTTGTTAAATAATCTTCAATAAGTCGTTTTGGTGCTTGAATCACTCGCCCAGATGTGGTCATGTGAGCTGAGGAGATACCATAGAAGTGTCCATGGCTGGCACTGGTGATAGAGACATTGGTACGGTCATTGGGCTCTCTGAATTCTCAGGTGGACAATTCTCACTCCTGACATCTGGAGTAGGCAAAGGTCGAGGCAGGTACTTGAAATGCGAACAATCTTGCGAGATGGACTGTCCGGGACGGTGAACAGTCACCATGTGTCCTTCTAGTCACAACCCTCAGTGGGTCAGCATCAAAAGGAGCATCAGACTTGCATTTCTGTTTTTGTCTGACAATAACTTGGTCCCCACTGTTGAACACAGTGTTCCGAGCACAGTGGCATTTGACGCATAGGTCTTCATTTGACGTTTGTGAGACAAGTCAGTAGTGCGAAGTTTATCAATGTCAATAGATCTCTCACTGGTCCAGTGTGGCATTTTGGTGCCTATGGCTCTCCCAAACATTAAGGAGGGAGTGCTTTCACCTGCAGTGCAATGCAGAGTTCGCCAGTATGCACTAAGTGAGACTGAAGAACTGATTTGTGTTCAAGCTTTTCCAGCGCAGCGCAATGAACAGACTTCTTGAGGATGCTCATAAATCTCTCGACCATCCCATTCACCTGTGGCCAGAGATGTGTGCTTTTCTGATGCTTGACATTTAGATGAGTGAGAAAATCTTTGAATTCTTGACTATTAAAAGGCAGACCATTGTCAGGTTTCAAAATCGAAGAAACACCCATGTTGCAGAGATACTTTCTAATTTCTCCATGACTCTGTCATGAGTAGTTGAAGACAGGCCTTCTACAAGGGGAAAACAGATATATTCATCAACAATTACTATTAGATAATATCCATTGTCAAGGTGTCCAAAGAAATCAATCGCAATCTTCTCACATGCATGTTTTGGAAGATCAGACATGATTAACGTATGTGGGGTTGTCTTGGATGACAAGCCGCTGCACAAATGACATACCTTTAACTCTTTTTCAACTCTTTCATCAAGACGAGGGAACCATACTCGGTCCCATAGAGTTTGTTTCGTAGCAATAACTCCATGGTGGTCCTCATGGGCCAGTTCAATTACATTCTGTGTCAGACTCTCGGGTATGACAATTCTCGACCCTCATAAGATGATGCCTTCTTGGGTAACTGAAAGTTCTTCCTACACATTTTTGAACTTCTGATATTCAAGGTAACCATGAAGAGGTTGATTATGTCCTTACCACGATTGGTGTGTAATAACGTCTTTGAGTATTAGCATATCCCTGTCAGTCCTTGTGACAGCAATGACGTGTTCTACTGAGGTGGCAGCACAGCAGGGGTACTGGACTTCACAAAGAAGTTAACATAAGCATCAGTCCCTTTACAAGAAGTGGTGCCATGACACTGTATTAGAACATGTGAGAAGTAGTCAGCAGGGATTTGCTCTTTTCTTGGATGATGTACAATCGTATAATCAAACTCCTGCAGTCCTGATTATGATTGCTAAAAATGGTGAGCAATGCTTGGTGGTTCATAACAAATGTGAAACGCCTTCCATAAAGGAACACATGAAAATGCTCAATATCCCACACTACAGCAAGGCTTTCTTTTTCAGGTTGTGAATAAGCACATTCTGTCGATGACAGACTACAACTAACAGAAGCCAGAATGTGTCTTGGGGCATTGGGTTCTCCGGTGGGCTGGGCAAGGATGTCACCCAACCCCAAGGGTTGGCATCAACAACAACCTCCATCTGAAATTTTGGATCAAAGTATGCCATTTCAGTGGCTTTTTCAATTGCATGCTTGACTTTCGTGAATACTTGTTCACATTCACTTTACCATTTAATGGGACATTTTGCTTTGTTAGATCTCTCAATGGGGCACTTACAGTGGCAAAGTCACGTACATACCTTGAACAGTAACTGGCCATATCAAGGAAATATCTCAGCATAGTTACATCTTGTGGGGTAGAAGTGGACGACAGGGCCTGTACTTTATTTGCATCAGGGGTCATTCCCCCATCAGAAAAGATATGACTGAAGAACTTGAGTTTGGTTTGATGAAACACACTTTGCCGCATTTAAAGTGCGAACTGCATTTGCATGTATTCAACACACTTGAACACAAGAGCTTTATCATGTTCCTTTCTTGTGGCCCCAAAAACTAGCATGTCATCACTGTATTATGCGACAAATGGCATCCTGGAAAAGTTCTGTAGTTGATGACACTCTGTAATTTAGTCTTTTGTATCTAAATAAACCAACATGAGTCGAAAATATATTAATATACCTGCAATTCTCTTCCAGTTTGAGCTGGTGATATCCTTTCTTCAAATCAAGGAAGGAAAACTCTTTGGCTCCATTCAGCTGCTTAATCATGTCATCAGTGAGCGGACCTGGATATCTTTCTCTTTCAATCTCTTTCAATCTCCTTGTTCGCTTGGCGCATATACACGCAGATGCGTACAGCTCCTCCGCTATCCTTTTTCGGCACTACCACTATGGGTGATACCTATGGCGTAGAACCAGTGGAACGCTCAATGATGTTGTGCTTTAATAGTATCTCAAGTTCATTCACAATAGACTCTTGTAAATTAAATGCAATTTGATGATGTCTTTGAGTAACAGGATGGATACCCTTATTTTGTGAAGCTGCACTTTCATGGTCTTAAATCTTCGTAATCCATGAAACAAAGATGGAAACTGATTCAGAATCTCATGATAGTCATTGACATTGTAGTTTAAAGACATCGGCCCCATGTCAGCAGCAATACTGAAACTGAGTAAACATTAGGCCTGAACAGAGTTCGCCGAGTTCAGCTTTGCAGAACTCTGAGAAGTGACCCAAAAACTCTGCTGCGCTCTGCGGAGTTTCACAAGCGGTGGAGTGCATTTGGTCATGCCGTTCGCGTTGATTTTCAGCGCCGGGTGTTTGCCCCGTGCTGGAAAACGTCACGATGCCCAGCACAATAGGGCGCTGTTTTTTTTCTACAGATCGAGTAGATTTTCTACTCAAGCGACAGCTTTCTCAACACATTCGTATGGTTTCTCAACATGAGCGGTCGCAACCACTCGCGATGAGAAATCCAACCGGATTTTCCTCGCTTGCACTCACCAACCTGATGTTGGTGAGCGAGGAAAAAAACGTAACAGTTTTTTAGAATGCCGCGTGCTCCGCGGAGTGCGGAAAACTCAGCAAACTCTGCGAATGGAGCGGAGTTTACCACCTAGACCTAGTAAACATGCACTCGATGGAGTGTCTGGCAAGAAATGAATTGGCGCTTGTACTTTAGTTTGTTTATGGTTCACAGTTGCTATGAATAAGCCTTGACTTTGCAGTGGCGTCGAAGCAGACCACGTATACACTTTGGTTTTCAACAGAGTTAAAAGAGGCACTGGAAACAGTTTGTTGTACTTTTCTTCTGGCATAATGCTTACCACGCACCACTGTCTATGAGTAAAGGTATGGAGTACTCATTCACTTTCAGTGTGATCTTGGGACAGTGTACAAATTAATTTCACACTTTCACTTGTCAACCTAGCATTGACCGACATTCTTCTTAGCACAAAGCTAATCTTACATGTGCAAGTCAATATCACACACCTATCTTCCTCACTATCGCTTGACAATGACGACGACAAACCTTTAGACGAGGAATTTGACAATTGATGGCGTTCAGTCTCTTTGCATATCTGTCCAATGGTGGGACATTTACCTTCATGTGGAAAGGAAAATCCACATGGAAATCACACCTTTTTCTTTGGAGGCACAACTTTATGGCCTTCTATCCTGTGTTTTGACTTACATTTCACGTTTAGAGCCAATTTTATTTTGGATCATTCCAGCCTCAATCTTAGCTGCTTGGTTGTCAGCTCGTTGTTCCACTCTGGCAGCCATGAGAACCTGCTCCAAGCTAAGTGTCTGTATCAACATTCTTCCTCTGAAGGAATCAGAAAGGCAACCGTCTATTACTCTGAGAAGCATGTCCCCTTCATTGTTGAAATCGTTGAACCTGCAATGCTTTATGAGCAAATCAAGTCATTCTACAAGCTCATCCATTGTTTTACCAGCTCTCTGCCTTTCCTGACTTAAAATTTACCTTTCACAGTCAACATTCAGCACTGGATTGAATATGGTGTTTAACGCTTCTATGATTTGACAATACATCACTTCAGCACCTAGTGGTATATTCTTTATTACTTCTTTTATTCCTTCACCTGCTAAATTCTTTAGATATATAATGATTTTTTTGTCATTTGCTTCTTCCTGCGCATCAATTAGATCATCAAAGGTTTTGATCCAGGCAACCCAACTGTCACCAATTTTTAGCTTTTTGGTGGCGTCGAAGGGAAGCTGTGGTTTAAGGAATGTGGCAGCACCATAACCTGTATTTTCTACAAGGAGAAGAGCTCGTTACGGCAACATCAGCTGCCTGCTTGGACCAGCACCTTCGTCACGAACTGGCCACTTACTGACATTTGGGTCTCCAGTTGTGAGGCGCTGTCTTCTTGTTTGGTGGTGAGTAGCGGCTTTGTTTCTAGTGCGGGTTCTTCACCCTTCTCACCTCTTTGTATTGTATCTGGTTTCTACTGCCTTTAGCATTTCTTGGTGTCTGAAAGTTTAATGCTTTTAGCACTTCCTTGCATTCAGCTAGCGCGGCTTTTCGCGCTTCTCTGTATCTGGTTGTCGCTGCCTTTAGCGTTGTCCTACCTTATTACTGATTGCTCAGTGTAGCGTTGTGATGCAGTAACTCTTGTCTCGACTTTATCTGCAAATTTCTAGCCAACGACAACATACTTTCTGTAAAGCAGGCCTTCATTTTCTTCACAGGCCTTGCACTGGCTGGAGTAGTGCTTTGACTCCACATACGCCAACTGCCGGTTTTCACCTCGACTGAGGCACAAGTGTCAGTACTAGCAGTTTGGTGGACCACGTTAAATTCTCTGAGAGAGCACTGCTAATTCTTCGTGTTGCAGGGTTTACGTAATCGCCTATTTTGTTGCCAGCATCCTTTACAGCTGGGGTAGACGCAAATGATCACATCACACACACAGCTTGGTATTTCACATCTTTATTCTTCAGTGTGTAACCGTTAACTGAACATTCTACATCATGAATTTTATCACCCATGCACTTACGTTACAGTTCTATGGAGTCCGTCAGGAACCAAAAGGTTCCTGTCATCGCTAACACACAAGACAATACAGCATGGAAGTCATAAGATTTCATGCCTAAACTTTTAGAAGTCATTGTATTTTCTGGAAGCCTACATGACTTCCATGACAAATTATTGCATACAATAAACAGCAAAAGAAGCGGCGTAAGGCAAAATAATTCAGCTCCCATACAGATTGTGATGAGGGGGCCCTGAACCTGCTTTAACTCTCAAATATTCATTGTTTGGGGGCTGAATGGAGCCCCCTGAAAGGCTGGGAGCCCCATGAATTGCTGGGGCCCCCAATCACCGAAGAGGTAACGGGGGCCAGTGTTACACCTCTAGCAAAGAGGAATACAACAAGAAGGCAAGAGGGGTCAGGGAGGTGTGGGAATCTCAAACAGGAGTAGTAACTGACACGAAGCAGAAATGTGCACTCGTGGTAGGGAGGGAAATAGCCATTTTGGCACACTCGCAACTAATCCATTTTAAATATTTATGCTGCATCATAGAGCAACTCTGGCACAAGAAGTAAGGCTGTTCCAACGCTTGCATATGATGCCTTAAAAAAGAAATGATTTATACATGCATTTTAGGGTTAAAATGACACCCAAACAATTGCATGACAGCGGCTGAGCCCCCCTCAAGAGCACTTGGCTGCAGAATCGGTCGCACTGCTACGATCGCACTAATTGAACTGGAAGAGGGGTCGGCGGTGGCGAAATACGGAAAGTTTTCAATAAATCTGGAACGGCTTATAGCTAAGCGGGACAGAAGTGACTCGCCAAAGAATTATTGTAGATCGGGAAATTGATCCACACCAGGGACAAATGGATGTTATTGGAAGGACATCGTCCCAGCAGCCACTGGTGCAATCCGGTTACGTCATGCCCCATCAGCTAATCAGAAGACAGGAACCTCTTCCTGCCAAAGAGCAACACTGGGAAATGCTGCTAAAGGCTGCTCTTGCTGACATCAAGCCCAGCAGCACCTTTACAAATCATTGGTTAAGTGAAACAAACAAATATACAATTCCCCGAATTTTTGAAGAAAGAGCAGCCTATTTTCGTATTCCTGACTTCAAATGAAAAACCTCATGGTTTCACAAGATGAAAAATTACATGAACGTGCTACAGACACTGCTTCCAGTTATTTACTGTGCTAAACATACATTTGTAGTCTGTCTTATTTTTGTGTTCCTTTTCCACAATTTTTTTTTTTTGCCAGTAGCAAATACCAAATGTTTTTTTATTTACCAAGCCTAGCTATCAACATCTTTTTATTTTACTTGGTAATAATTGCTTCTTCGCAATTAATCTCTGTAATGAAAGGAGGAAAGGCCTGCTTTTAAAATAAGGATGTTACCATCAGCTGGCCATGAAGTAATATGGATCACCGGAGCCATCATAAAAAAATGCTTGCATCAAAGTTTTCTATGTACAAACACGAGCTGTTTCTACCCACACCAGGTGTCACCAGTGCAAAGAACAGATAATGAATCGCCATGAAGGAGATGAAAACTCCTTTCATGAGCTATGGTACTTGTTACCTTTCGCCCATAAGCAACTGCAACGCCTGTCTACACAGCATTATCAACTCATTGATAGATGGGACTCAATGGGTCCACCGCACAATGAGAGTAGTCCATCTGTATGTGGGCTGCGTAGGGTGCGTATGAATAGCTGCAGCTTTGGCAGCAGTACACCTCCTGGAAAGCTGCAGTTTATTAGGCCAACAACATTTTTATGCATTGTTACTTCCCAAATCTGCAAACATGTTTCCCCATGGAATAACCATTCTGTTGTGGGCTTTCCTTTTAAGGAACCTTGTGGGTTGTGTATTCCATCTCAAGACCCATTTGGGGTCTATGACAACTGGGGAAGGGGGTCAGGTGGTGTTGAGAGAGACGAAGCTGTGTGCTGACCGAGGAGCTATGCAATGTTGGTGAAATAAAGAGTATAACCTTTGGGTCAGAGAGTCTGCTTTCGAAGAATCAGAATGGGAGATGGAGCCCGTTAAGGATGAAGTAAGGAAAATTGTCAAGAGACTTGTAGTGTCAGGGTCACCCTTCACTTAAAAGATAGATGTGGAGGCCAGAGCATTTTGGAGCATCATGGAGGCATTGTGTATAGGTCAGGGAGAGCCGTTCTGGGGTGATAGAATAATCTCTCCCGCTGGTATTAGGGACAAATTGTGAACCTAGCTCATGAAGAACACTTGGGTAGGAACTTGATGAAAGCAAGTGTGAGGGTGTGGTGGCCCAGCATGGACAGACATGTGAGCAGCGGTGGCTGGTATGGATTGGGGGTTGCAAGGTAAGGAGGGAGAGAAAGAAAAAAAATGGCATTTACCTTTGACTGCATCTCTCCTGGCTGGAACAGGAACCTCCAAGGCTCCCCATAGCCAATCACAACTGTGATGCAACGCTGTGATTGGTCTGAGCGCAGTGATCTTGCGCTCAGACAGGCAGTGGGAGCCTGGGCATGTTCTCACCTAGGCTGTAATGCAGCTTAGGTGGAGAACATGCAAAGTGTGCATGACTGGCAGGCCCGCGACGGCCGGCCAAACACTCATGCGCATTTACAGTGTGCACCACTCCTCCCCCTGCTCCTGTGTGAACAGCCCAGCCTCGCTCGCAAACCTGCTGCAGCAAGAAACATTAAAATGATAATAACATCATGTTATTATTATTTTCTTTTTTACACTGCTGCAAAGGAGTGAGGCGACACTCCTCCGCCTTAGTGGAGGAGCCGCTACTGATGTGTAAGAGATTGTATTGCATGTACAAAATGTCACAAATCGAAGGTAGTGAGTATGCTCCGCTTTCTCCTGTGAAGGTACCTAAGGAACCCTGGATCAAGTTTGGACTGGATATTGTAGGTCCTTTCGACCTGCTGGCTCCAGGGGAAAGGTTTGTCCTTGTGGCAGTGGATTAAACCAGGTATTACCAGGCTATGCCCAGACGTGGGTCCCTTGCTCACTGCGCCACTGGATTTAAGCCACCCTGGCTGATGAGGGGCAATACCCCGAAACAGGTCCCAGGATGCTTGTTTCCAGTCCAGGGAGGACCTGGTAATTCGGGTTGGACTTCCCAAGTGGAGCAGGGTCAAGACTGATCTTTATAAGGCTGGGTACAAACTGGGTTGACATGGAGAGCAAAATAACAATGGATTAAACCCAGATCTGTGACTGGGGGCGAGTGTTTGAAATGTTTCAATACTCTGTCCATCATTTTATTTTGTAATTTCATTTTATTCTGAAAAAAGAGTATAATATAGCACAATCCCATCCACACCCAGAAAGTTTGGGGGTTTTCCATTCTTCTTCACATCAGAAGGGGATTTACCTCAGGCTGGTCCAAATATCTATTTTCAAGGGGGATTATGTCAGAGATGATTTTGGGAATTTCCTCAAGTTTTGGGGTATTCCCAGACTATGAAAGCAAACTGCACCTTGGTCCACCTACCAGTCACCTTTTGCATTTATGTTCATTCAAGATAATAATACACAATCATGGCATACAATTACGCCTCCAAGGTATCAGTTTGTGGAGTAAATTGAGTTATTTTCCGCTAGAAACCCAAGTTTATAGACGAAAATGGTGTTTACCTTAAACCCAAAAGATAATTTGTTGATGTCTCTACAGAGTTCAATTCTGTCCTCTTTTCTTTTTATAAAGGCAGTCAGTCGCTGGCCAAAATTCCACCAGGAGTTACGTTTTATCTGTAAGTTGATGTTAGTTGGTGTTAAAACATCAGATGGAGGAACATGGGTAGTGCATACACAGACCCCAATTAGACTCAAGTTTCAACATGTCCACACTACAGTTGTATACACCTTCCTTACTCTATGTGATGAGGGATTACTGGCATTGCAATATCCAAACAACTATTAAGGTTGAGAATGCATAGACGACTTTTGTAGCTGTACTGTAATGTAAGGTACTGACTTGGCACAAAAAAAATAGGGAAATGAGTACCAAGCTGACAAAAATCTATCAGGCTGCCTCTGTGGTTAAATTACGCCGGGGAAGAAACACTGCAATTTTTACATGTACTCGTTTCTTAAGTTGCCTTCTTTCTACACAATGACTTATGACACACATTTGCTTACATGACAGTGCAGGATTAGTTTCTGTGAAACCACATTGCTTACAAATCCACTTCGTAAGTACACTATCACGGAGCTTTGAACATTTAGTACAAGGCATGAGCACACATTGTACAAATGTTGTTTGTTATTGAGGCGACATGGCTATCATAAAGACAATAAACAATGTTGGCCCGGATTACGCTTTGACATGAAAGCACGGAAGTGGCAGATCTTCCATAGGAGCGGAGGAGCGTAGCCCTCCCCCACCCACACTACTGCAGAAAGAGTGGAAAATAAAATGGTAATAAATGATTTTATGACCATTTTATTTTTAACTCTCTGCTGAATGGAGTGTGGGGCGGGGCCAGTGTGCATTGCTGCCAACTGATTGGCACCAATGAGGAGTGGCCCCTTTAATTGTGCATGTCGGTTTGGCCGCCTACCTTGCTAAGGCCAAACCGACACGCTCAATTCAATCTCTCGAACCCAGCTGTCTTAAACAGCTGGATTGGAGAGTAGGCACAGGCCTCCAGTGCCTTTTGGAGTGCTACGGTAGCCTGCTCCAGCCAATCCAGATGCTTCACTCATGCAGCATGAGAGCAGCGTCTGGATTTGATAAGGTAGTTGGCTGTCTGATGTCACTTCGCAATTGGAGAAGACTGGAACCAGGGACTGGAGAGCATCGAGGATGTGCTGCAGGAGAATAATAATAATAATAATCCACATTTGTAAAGCGCGAACAATTATCCGTAAGGATCTCTAGGCGCTGGGGGCCGTCAGGAAGATTAAGCAAGTTATTGCCCAGAGTCACATGGTGCTGGGCTAATCTGCCGCCGGTGCTGGGGATCGAACCCTGATCCCCAGATTCCGGAGTCAGTCGCCCTGGCCGTAGCGCCACACCTCTTCCAGAGGTAAGTGAAACTTTTATTTAGTATTTTTTGTAATTTTTAATGTAATACAATTTTATAATGTATGTATGTTTGTTTTAATGTATGTTGCGCCCCACAGTTTTTTTAAGTCACCATCCGCCACTGAAGCACGGATGATGTTATTATAAATACACATGCATTTACGTGCTTAAATCAGAGGAGTACTTTGCTGTTACTGCAAGGTTGGAGTTTCAGCCCAACTGATTCCTGTTTTCCCTCTGTTATGTTATGTATGTTATAAAGTTTGTAAAGCACATGGCTATCCCGGCAATGGGACGTCCCAGCGCTAGCAGCCGAGAGAGGAGGGTGAGAGAGGAAACTCACGGTCAGCGAAAGAGCCAGGTCTTCACCGCCCTTCTAAAGGACAGGTAGTTGGGGATGCTTCTGATGGAAAGAGGCAAGAAACTCCAGAGGACCGATGCAAGCACTTTAAATGAACGACCTCCGGCTCTGGATCTGCGAAACCGCGGAACTCGCGCCAGGTGGAGATTGGCCGAGCGTAGAGCAAGCGTCGGGATATAGGGAAGGCATAGATCGCTCAGAATCACTGGGCCCGAGCCAGAGAGAATCTTGTAAGTGAAGCAAAGCACTTTAAATTGGATTCTCTGCTCTATAGGTAGCCAGTGAAGTAGGCTTAGAAGGCTGGCGACAGAGCAGTACCTGGGGAGTGCAAACAGCGTAAGGGCTGCGGCGTTCTGGGTGCGCTGTAACCTTTCGGTCACAAACTTGTTGGAACCAAAGAGCAGCGCATTACAGTAGCCCAGCCTGGCAAGGACAAACGCTTGAACAATCAGCTAGCGAGTGTGGGGATCAAAGAAGCCTAGAATGGGTTTTAGGGCCTGGAGCAAGCCGAAACAAGTCCCTGCAACAGATTTGGCATGCTCTTCGAAGATAAGGGCGCTATCGACCCAGATGCCTAGATTTGTTACAACAGTTTTCGGCAGAGGGGGAGGGCCAAGCTCCGGGGGCCACCAATTACTGTCCCAGAGATGGGAGTCTCTGCCTAGAAGGAGGATCCTAGATTTGGTAGAGTTCATTTGAAGACAATTGTCCTTCATCCAGGCAGAGATGGCGGTCAAGTCCTCCTTAAATTTAGCGGCATCTTGACTAGGGTCGATGGTGAAAGAAAGCACCAACTGCGTGTCATCCGCGTATGACACCATGAACATGTTACAGGCTCTTGTCAGCAGAGCCAGCGGCCGGATGAACACATTGATCAAGGTAGGGCTCAGTGCTGAACCACAGGGGACGCCACAGCGTAGAGAATGTGTGAGGGAGTAGAAAGGCAGAGCGATGACTTGAAAGGTCCTGTTAGTCAAAATATAAGTGAACCAGGCGAGGGTTTTATCAGTAATACCGATCTCCCACAGCCGAAAAAACAGGATGTTATGGGACAGTGTATTGAAGGCGGCACTGAGATAGAGTAAAATCAGTGTCGAGGTTCTGCCCTCATCCAGGGAGGCTCTGAGTTGCTCAGTGACCGCCAGTAACACTGACTCAGTACTATGGCGGGGTCCAAAGTCATTTTGGGAGGGGTCTAAAATGGAATAGGATTCCAGGTACTGAGTCAGGATGGTGTTCACATGGGATTCTGTGATTTTGGCTAAGAAAGGGAGCAAAGAATTCGGGCAGTAATTCTCTGGTCTAGAGGCATCTAGAGATGGCTTTTTCAATAGGGGGACCACTTTTGCATTTTTCCAGAATTGCGGAGTTACTGCATAGGATAGGGATAGATTAATAAGCTCCAGGCAGCTGGGTAGAAGATAGTCTAGGAACTTTATGACGAGGTTGGGTTTTAAAGGGTCGTCTGGAGATCCGGATTTATCTTAGTAAGCAGAGCTTGAAGGCCTTCGGTGGTAATCTAAGGAAGGGTTAGGAGGGAACAATTCTCAGTGCCTATGGGGCAGCCTTCCAAGCGGTCCAGGACTGTCCTCTCAGGGCAAAGACTGTTATAGATACCTTCGACCTTAGTCATAAAGTAGGTGGCCAATACCTCACATTGAGCAGTAGACGTTATAGTGTTTTCAAGTGCCAGAGGGTATTTCACCATATCCTTTAAGAGAGAAAAGATCATTTTAGAGGGGTTGTTGCTAGTATTGATTTTATTGGCAAAGTAGGCAACGTGGGACTTCTGAACCAGTTTGTAGTTGGCTTTGATGTCAGTTATATATTGGGATTTAGTAGTGAAATCATACGAGCTTCTCCAGGTGTGTTCCAAAACCTTGCAGTTCTTCCTGGCTGCTATGAGTGATTCATCAAACATTGGCCCGTGCTTTCTAGGGATAAGTCCATTTGGCCGGGATGCATTTTTCCAGTGCCTGATTGACCCACCGCCTAAAGCAGTCATTGGCTGTCTCGATTTTGGCGGGCAGTGCTGGTTGTAGAATGCCATGAGTATCTCGGGAAGGTAGTGGGAACTAGTTTGTGCCATGGGTGTTTGTATAGAGGGTAGCGCTGGGGATGTGTTTTAGAGCCTGCTAGGTGCATAGAGAAATAGACAAGAAAGTGGTTGGTCCAAGCCATGGGTAATGGAGTCGGGACCTCTAAGAACGAAATGTTAGAGAAGACGGGGTCATGGAGATGGCCAGCTTCGTGCGTAGGCCCTGTGACAATTGGCACCTCTGTGAGGACGGATGTCCAAATTGTGACCAAGACTTGTACCTACATACCTCTTGCCTTCAGGTAATGGGGAGTTGGATCATCCCGTAGGGAATTCTCGGCAGAACAGCCGACCTAGGTAACTAAGCTAAGGAGAGCATAGTAGGAGTACACTATACACAGCCAGCATATATACACTGTCTTTGCACAATGGTGGAATCATTAATTCTATTCACCGTTCTTATATTGCTAATTACTTTTATATGCTCCTGTCTATTGAGCTTAGCAGCCCATATATTTTATACAAGAATCACAATGGTCCACTAACTAATGAAAACGCCCCATTTGAGTATTTCTTGTGGACCTTCCTGAGTGAGCACGAGTAAATAAGTGAAAGGGTTCTAGATCTGTTACCATGATTCTTAAGGGAGTCAGGGTTGTCATGTTCTGAGGTTGCCCAATTCATTTGTTACCATCCTAGGTTCAGGGGAACTTAAGGTGCCACTGTGAGCTGCCAGGTCTTTAGGCCAACATATCCTGATGGGGTGCACATAATCAGTCTGGCACCATCCCAACATGTATGTTGTCCAATAAATGGACAGTTCCTACTGAGAATACAACAATGGCTTATAATTTTTTTGTAGTTAAATTCCATGAAAAAACAAAATTCTTCTAAACATCATGGGTTCAGATACATGGATGGAGGTAGCCTGGGCCCAGATTATAAGTCCTCTCCTAGCACCTGCTAAATCTGTGTGTAACTTGAGTATCCATCTTGACAGAGATCTATTGTTAAAAACTCTAGTTTCCAAAGTTACTAGCGCCCACTATCTGCACATGAAAATTCTAAAAGTTGTTTCTATTTATCATTTCCTAGGGATTTCCTTTTTTTAAATGCTCTACTTCAATCAAAGCTAGACTGCAAGAACACCATTAATTTGGAAGCTCCAGCCGCCAAACCTTTACTTAGGGTCAAGTGAGTGCAAAATAATACATCCAGCCTCCTGCTAGGCAACACAGGAGATAACATATTAATCCCATCCTCAAGTCTGTGTTGGCTACCAGTTAAGCAGCAAAGAGTTTCAAGGCAAAAAGAAGAGTACATTAAGCAGTAAACTCTCAGAGATCTCAGTTCTGAGCGACCAAATGCAGATAGCATATCCCTGAAAACGCACCTTCGAGTGTCTTTGGTAGCTAATCAAACTCCACGACAAGTGGCAAAATGTGAACTGCATCTTATGAAGACAGAATGTTCTCAGTAGTAGAAGCAAAAGAATTTAACTCCCTGCTCCTTCTTTTATGTAGTGAACAACAGTCACTGAACTTCAGAATGAATTTAAAATGTTGCATTTTAATTGATAGGCTTCCAATGTATTAATGCACTCTTATTAGTTTTTAGCCTTTTCTTTAGTCCTATTGGTTACATCAGTCTTTACAGTGAAAAGGTGCCTTTTCACAAAGTGCTAAACAGAGCAAACATTCTATCCATGAAAGGTAAAAAAAACACATGAAAATTCGAATTCCAATTAGTGGTGATAGTTAAATACACTTCGCAGTTTCATTTGTTCAACTGTAGGTGATTGTTTATTCACATTGTACTTTGAAATACAAATAACATTAACCAAACGTATATACCTTGGCCCCTATTGTTTGAGGAAATTCACTAACAGTAGATATGGTTATACAATTAAGTTGCTTAGTCCCCAGAAAACTACATTTTAGATTGCTGATGACTTTGGATCCATTTGAGAAATCTGCACAAAACATTCCCAAAAAAGTATCTGTAGTAGGAATTTGATTTGCCAAATTGCATGCAGATCAGTCAAAGAAGGACAAAAACCATGGAAGGGGTGGAGAGGGGTTCCCAAAACTTGCATTTTCCCATTATAATTGCAGGAAAAACATTTTCTCAAGTGCTGGACATAATTATACCTGATGTAGCAGGAATAAACGGCTTTCTACAACTTAAAATCCTTTTTAGGTCTCCCTGACGGATGTATGACGTTACAACGCACACTTTTACAACGCATGCACTTACAACGCATTTTTTACAACGCAAAATCCATTACAACGCACTACACTTACAACGCATGACACTACAACGCATTTTTAAAAACTACCTTTACAACGCATACCATTACAACGCATAATATTAAATTGCATTTAAGGTAAGTATTAGATAGTATAGGGGTAAAAATTACTATTCTAACTCCAGGGGGTGCAACAGTAGGGTAAGTGTTGGATAGTATAGGGGTAAAAATTACTATTCTAACTCCAGGGGGGTGCAACAGTAGGGTAAGTGTTGGATAGTATAGGGGTAAAAATTGCTATTCTAACTCCAGGGGGTGCAACAGTAGGGTAAGTGTTGGATAGTATAGGGGTAAAAATTGCTATTCTAACTCCAGGGGGTGCAACAGTAGGGTAAGTGTTGGATAGTATAGGGGTAAAAATTACTATTCTAACTCCAGGGGGTGCAACAGTAGGGTAAGTGTTGGATAGTATAGGGGTAAAAATTACTATTCTAACTCCAGGGGGTGCAACAGTAGGGTAAGTGTTGGATAGTATAGGGGTAACAATTACTATTCTAACTCCAGGGGGTGCAACAGTAAGGTAAGTGTTGGATAGTATAGGGGTAAAAATTACTATTCTAACTCCAGGGGGTGCAACAGTAGGGTAAGTGTTGGATAGTATAGGGGTAAAAATTACTATTCTAACTCCAGGGGGTGCAACAGTAGGGTAAGTGTTGGATAGTATAGGGGTAAAAGTTACTATTCTAACTCCAGGGGGTGCAACAGTAGGGTAAGTGTTGGATAGTATAGGGGTAAAAATTACTATTCTAACTCCAGGGGGTGCAACAGTAGGGTAAGTGTTGGATAGTATAGGGGTAAAAATTACTATTCTAACTACAGGGGGTGCAACAGTAGGGTAAGTGTTGGATAGTATAGGGGTAAAAATTACTATTCTAACTCCAGGGGGTGCAACAGTAGGGTAAGTGTTGGATAGTGTAGTGTAATATTATGCGTTGTAATGGTAGGCGTTGTAATGGAATGCGTTGTAAAGGTAGTTTTTAAAAATGCGTTGTAGTGTCATGCGTTGTAAGTGTAGTGCGTTGTAATGGATTTTGCGTTGTAAAAAATGCGTTGTAAGTGTAGTGCGTTGTAAAAGTTGCGTTGTAAAGGTTGTTCCCCCTCCCTGACAGACAGCATTAGCGGCCTGTTGGCAGACCTCTGATAACTAATACACTTAAATTGGGTTTAGGGTCTGTTACTTTGCTCATGATTCAATGGCTTTTTTTGTGTATCTCAGCTCCCTACTTCTCATTTGATGATATACCTCTCTATTCTTGTCTTTGTCCTTACCAGAGGACTATATATCCGTCTCACCTTGTTTTAATTTGCCTAGTAGACACTACCGACAGAGGCAATATTTTCCCTCACAACCGGGACACCATTTTAATTGAGTGAAGTGTGGGAACACAGAATAGAAGAAGATTTGAAATTATGAGCTGCATTGTTCTCTAGTTTCAGATCCCCAAAATAGGCCAGTGTGGAACAGAGAAGGCATTTTACAAAATGCCCTCCAAATCACGTGGTAGTAAGGTTCACCATAAATTCAGAGTTGTACAATTAGCCACTATTCCTAAACCCAATATCTCTGGCACATTAAAAAATGTATTGGTTTCCTTCATACCTTTCATTCATTAGAATTTACTATAAGAATTGATCAATTGTCAGTACACAATGAACAAGCATTTACAATGCAATGGTCTCGGCATTGTTAAAGTTAGAGCTATTTGCATTGCTCATGACATTATTTTTATGTTTTTGTTTTTAAAACATTTAAAGAAACGGCATTGTTATTTACAATGTCAATAGCTTAATCACTCTCAAATGCGAGACCTATTGCATTTGCACCCACACACAGAGCCACACACACAAAGCCACCCACACACACAGAGCCACCCACACACACAGAGCCACTCACATAGAGCAACCCACACACAAATAGAGCCACCCACAGAGCCACCTACACACA
This sequence comes from Triturus cristatus, assembly GCF_964204655.1. NCBI lineage: Eukaryota > Metazoa > Chordata > Amphibia > Caudata > Salamandridae > Triturus > Triturus cristatus. The sequence continues at coordinate 832,481,080 of NC_140581.1, forward strand.
CACACACACAGTTACCCACACACAGACAGAGCCACCACAGTGAAAGTGAGTTAGTGAGATAGAAAGAGTGAGGTAGAGAGCTAGAGAGTGAGTGATGTAGTGAGTTGGAGAGAGAGTGAAGTTGTGATATAGAGAGTGAGGTAGTGAGAGAGTGAGGTAGTGATCTTTTTAGAGAGAGAAGTAGTGAGATAGTGAGGTAGTGATATAGATAGAGGGGAGTAGTGATGTATAGAGAGTTATGTAGTGAGAGAGAGTGAGGTAGATAGAGAGTGAGGTAGTGAAAGAGTGAGTTAGTGAGTGAGAGGTATTTTCTGATGTAGTGAGATAGAAACAGTGAGTGATGTTGTGAGGTAGTGAGATAGAGAAAGATTGAGGTAGTGAAAGAGAGAGCCTTTATCATAAACAAATCAAATAGACATTGAACAGCGACAATAGTTGTGGAAGCCTCTTCAAAATGTAGGCTGTACTTAACATCTGCAACGTTTCAACTCGATCAAAAAACAAATTCTGAAGCCAAACGATGGATAGAGAATCCCTGAAAAAGGACCTCACCACTCAAGATCTGAAGAGTTAAAACTGGGTGGACAAGCTGAGGGCAGAAATCCTTTTTTAATTTTAATTTATATTTTGTTACTCGCAGACTATGTGGTTACATAATCCAGGTATGTATATTAAATCACTAGTGGTAGAATCAGTATTCCAAGATGATACGGACAACTTCCTGACAGTACCTCGCTCCGTGTGAGTGCACATTGGGTTTGGACGCAGCACTGCAGGAGTGTGGCAGGTATATGAAGTGGCAGGAAGGGAAAGTGAGAGCGATTCCAGAAGGAGGGATAGTAAATTAAGAAGGAGAGGAGGAATCCAGACTAGCAGAATGACGGCCAGGAGAAAGTGACTGGGAATATAAAAGGGGAGCAGGCTGACAAGAGGAAGAGGTAAGGGCAGAGAGACCCCCAGAGACGGTGATTGGAAACTCACAAAGGAAAAAAATACAGGGGTGTATGTTGCAAAAAAACAACACAGCAAGACAATGAACCTCGACGAAGAAGCCCGGTGTGATGAAGGAGGAGGGGGAGGAACGTGGAAATGATGGAGTTCTCTCGAGCCTCAATTTCAATACACAACTAAGGAAAAAGGAGTCGGGGTGGGGGGGGGGTGGAATAACGCAGCATGCACCAAATCAGCAGTGTGAAACCTGCAGATGTTGGTGCTGCTGTGCCAAAGATAAACCTAACATTTGAGAAGCTTTAGAAATAGCCTTGCTCAGTGCAGTTTCTTCTGCAATTTTTGTGATCTATCAATTTAAAAAGTAAAAATGAGAACATTTCTAAAGTAGTGCTCGAAGCGTGACTGTAAATCACCCACACGTTTATTCTTTAATATAGTCTCATACTGATACAATTAATATGCTACACACACAGTGACTCTATACCAATGTATATATCTTCTGTACAAGATATGTATTACACCCGTTATTTATAGGTGTATGGTGCGATAAGTTACTAAGACCGGATATTCGATTTTGTGCCCCCAAAAAATACTGGTTCATACAAATACTATTTTGCAACTCTACTCTTAACCATGCAAATAATAAATTGCCGCTTTGAGAAAAATGTGACATAAGCATAAATCGCCTGAAAATAACCAGTGGAATTAAAGTTCTCCAATCAAAGGGATGGTAAAGAAACTGCTCTGGAAGGAACAAGTACACGAAAAGGAAGTAAAGATATCTAATCGGAAGCACCAAATTATATTTACAATAATAGGGGGGGCGGAGCTAGCCGGCGGCCATGGTGGACGTGTGAGCGTAGAGCTCCTCGTCCTGGTCCCAAAATCATCCGCCTAAATATCCTGCACAGCGGGGCGGACAAGTATACTAGCGGGGGAGTCCCCCCCTACACCGAGCTGCCTCACCTGTGAAGTCCGGCAGTGACCGGTGGTGCCCGGAGAGCCGACAACGGCGGGAGTCATATTGTGAGGCGAACTGGGCCGCGAGCCCCGAGCTGTCCTGCGGCTCTCCCTGGCGTGCGTCGCACGACGTGCAGCGGAGTTGGAGGGGGCGGACCCGGTCAGCCCGGCCCTTCAGCTGTGAGGCGGGGAGAAGGCGGAGACGCGGTGCTGCCTGCACCGGAGAAGGAGGCGGCAGAGTGCGGACCAGTGGGGGGTGAGGATCGCGCGGTGCTGGGTCTCCCCCCCCTCCTCCTCTTGCTGGATTGCGCCTCCCGGTGGTGGCAGATTGGGGCGCGTGAAACCTCTGGTGATCTTGAGGATCCTAGCTGGCTGGCGCTGATTGCGGGAGTGAGGCGGCCCGGAGGTTCCCTCTGTCTTGGGGTACCCCGAGGAATACCTGCAACGGACAGCGGGGGGGACGCTGGGGACTGGCGGACAGTGGCGGGCCCCCCCACCCCCTCTGGCTCACCTGGAGATTTGCGTCGGCCGCATTCCTCCCTATAGCCGCCTCGGACCCTAGCGGAGCGGAGTGGGTCACTTGAGGTAGGAGTGAAGACGGGGGAATGCAGCGGTGAGGAGACCGGGTCCCTGCGAGACGTGGGACCTCATGGTCTTCTTCAGCGGGGGCGCCCTCCCCCCCTACTCATGTGGTGATTATCCGGGTCGGCGGAGACTGCGGCGAGATTCCCGCCAGCCCTTGATCCGTGCTGGGCCTTGTCCTCGGAGCGACTTCCTCGGCGGCCCGCAGATCGGCAGGACTCTGGTCCCTGCGCAGAGGATGGAGTAGTGGATGGCGGCGGGGGCCCGGGGGGCATGATCCTTTGACCTGAGTGGAGGCCTGGCTGCGCGACTTGGGGAGGACAGTGGGGCGAACGTCTGGCCAGGAGCCCTCGGTGTGCGGACCTTGCTGACCGCGGTCGCTGGCTGCTACCCCAAGGGTATCTCCCTGGTACCGGACTGCAGCGAATCACGTGGAGGGGCGCGGAGCGTCAGCCCTGGGCGAGGAGAGGCGCCCCCTGCTCGGGCCTGTGGCGGCGATCGAGAACTACTAGAGGCGAAGGCTTGCCCGGGACTCAGTGGGCTAACTGGAGACTGCAGCTGAGAGGAGAACATAAAAAGGTATCGCGATCCGGAGTGTCCTGCGGCTCAAGCATTGGTGAGATGCAGCGGCGGGTCTGGTGGTTCGCTTCGTCGGGGCCGCCTGTTGCGTGGTCCCCCTTGGAGCTGGGGCTTGGCTCGGAGCGACAGGATCGTGGTAGCCTCTGGCCCTCAGCATCGCCATGGGTAAAGGAGATAAGATCCAGCCCAAACTGTCCTTTGACCCCCGCAAACCGAAGGGGCCTGAAGTGGCGGCACCGGAGCAGCCTGCCGGCGGGGCTGCCTCGGAGAGCGCGATGTGCGCGGACATCAAAGCAATGTTGGCGGCAATGGAAAAGGGGCTACAGGGCAGTCTGACTGCGATAGACACCAAGCTTGATGCGCTCACTTACCGCATGGACCGAATGTCGGAGCGAGTGGACAAGAACTCGGAGAGACTGGATATGTCCGAACAGAGAATAACGCAGGTGGAGAAGGCCCAGACGGAATGGGATTCAGATCGCAGGCAATTCAGTAAGCTGCTGCAGGTCATACAGGACAAGTCGGAGGACTTAGAGGCCCGCTCGAGGAGGTCGAATGTCCGTATAACGGGCGTGGCGGAGTCGACGCACACCGGGCGAATGGAACTTTTCGTGGAAAAACTGCTGCGGGCCCTGCTGGGAGAAGATGTGTTCTCCCCTATCTTTGTCGTCGAGAGAGCCCATCGTTCGTTGGGCCCTCGCCCCAAGCCTGGAGCACCCGCGAGACCCATCATAGCAAAACTGCTGAACTATAGAGACAGAGACACAGCCCTGCGAGTAGCAAGAGAAAAGGGGAAGTTGCAGTTTGAAGGGATGGACATCTCCATCTATCCGGACTTCACGGCAAAGGTCCAGGAGGAGCGCAGGCAGTTTGCACCTTACAAAAAGCAACTTCGCGATTTGGGCCTGGACTATGCTATGTTATATCCGGCGAGGCTCTGGATCAACAGACAGGGACATTCGCACTTCTTCACAGACCCGAGGAAGCTGCAGCGATCCCTAAAGGAGTGGACTAGGGAGAGGCGGAACGGGTCTCAGGGCTGCACTGACACTCGAGCGGATGCCTCCAGTTCGGAGGACCAGGACTAGATTGCTGGTTGAGGCCTTTGGTTGCGGGCTGCCGCCCGACTGGGGGTTGCGGGCTTGGCGGGGGAGCTGCTGCTTCCCTGGCGGAGCCATGGCTGCTGGAGCCGTGCGGAGGTGCAAGAGACTGCGACCATCCCTGAGGTCTACAAAGCCGCTGCTGGGTGAGAACATTCGGGCATGTTGGGGGCGCCCTGGCGCTGGGGCCTTGGACTCGGGGGGGCTGGGGGGGTTGGTCTGCGTATGCTTGCTGGTCGCCAGCTGGATAGTCTAGCGGCATTTATCACTGAGGGGTTCCTGCTGGGGCGTCTCCTGGCGATCTTCGTGCAGGCAGATTTCAGAGATAACTGGGCACTGACCTAGATGTTTATGCGGGGGTGCCTTGGGACTGGCGGGATTGCATTGCTGGGTGCGGTGGCTCACTCCTGATGGAGGTGTTGGGGACTCCCCTAGAACTACTGGAGGGGAGGAGATTACAGTTCAAGCTGTACCGAGATTTGGGGCAAGGGTGTGGGGGCAAGTCCACACTGTGGCCTGTTAAAAGGTTGGGGTAGCTGTTTCTCGGCAACCTCTGCCCCAGCGCTGATAGCCTGCATGGCCCCTCTGGGGGATGGTTTGGGGACGGTTTTACGTGTTTGTTGTGGGGTAGGGAGGGGGGTAGGAATGGGGTTCTGTCTGGCCAGGTTGGGGGTGGTCGGCTGTGGGAGGCGGGTAGGGACGTTAGGGGAACGTTCTAGGGTTGATGACTGGGATCCACACGGTACGCAGAGAGGCAAGTCTTCTGTTCTATCTTTGAATGACCGTTCTATGTTGTCTGGCATTGAATGGTGGGCGGGTCCTCCCGCTTGGCCCATAAACTGCAGAGGTTATGGTATGTTTCTGCTGGGATGACTGGCGTCGGAGAGTTGATGGGTGAAACTGGTGAAGTAGCCATTAGGGCGTTGACATGGAACGTGAGGGGGTTGAACGATTTCCGCAAACTTAGGAAAGTATTGAGTTATCTCCACAGGCATCATATTGATTTGGCGCTAATTCAGGAGACCCATCTCCCTATTACTAGTAAAATGTTATCGGCGAAGGGGCTGGGGGCAGCAGCGTGGCGGCGGGCTTTACGTCACATTCCAGAGGGGTGGTTACATGGGTAAACCCGCGATCGAAACTGCGATTGACGTTGCCAACCGCTGACCCAGACGGGCGATACTTAATCGCGCGGTGCGTCGGGAAGGGTCATGACCTAATTGTAGTCAATGTGTATGGCCCAAATTACGATACTCCAGAGTTCTACGGTGCGCTGGCGACACAGTGTAGGCAATACGCGTACGCTAGCATGGTGTGGGGAGGTGACTTTAACTTTACATTCAACCCGGACTTGGACCGCTCCTCGGGGCAGGTGCGCCGTCAGGCTGCTGCCGCCTTGCATATGCAGGCAGAACTAATTAGACTTGATATGACGGATGTCTGGAGACACCGGCATCCAGGTAAAGGGGGATACACGCATTACTCGGCGTTTCATGACGTGCACACCAGAATAGACTATTGGTTAGCGTCGCGGTCTCTGCTTGCGGCCGTCAGGGGGTGCGAGATTTTACCGCGCACTTTGTCAGACCACTCCCCCCTTCTTCTGGTGCTGGCTACTCCGCTCCGACGAGTTCCACCGTTCACGTGGAGGCTACCGCCTTACTCACTGTTAGACGAAGTGTTTCGAGGGGAATTGGCGGAAGACATAGACTCCTTCTTCGAGTTAAATTTAGGTTCCGTCCAGAGTTTTCAAACGGTGTGGGACTCGTTTAAGGCTTATATTCGCGGTGTAGCTATGGCTAGGCATTCTGGAATGCTTAAATCAATACGGCAGCGACTGGGGACCCTGGAGACGCAACTTGCGCGGATGGAGGAGAGTCAAAGGGTTTCCGCGGATCCCGAGATAGTAGAGCAGATTCAGAGCCTGGTCTCCGAATTCAACAACGAAGCGGACCGATAGGTGCAGCATATGGGAAAGTATGCTACGGCCCGTACCTACGGGGAAGGCGAGCGCCCGGGCTCCTTACTTGCGGGGATACTCCGGAACGCTAGGCGACCCCTGGTCATCGACGAAATTGTCACGGCTGCGGGCGATGTGATTACCGACGAGACGGGAATTATGGACGAATTCAGGACCTATTATACAGGACTGTATCAGTCTAAGTCCTCCCAAATGGAAGAGGAAATAGAAGATTACCTCAGTTACATTAAAATGCCCTTTTTGACTAACTCACAGAGGGAGTTCCTGGCGCTGCCTATACAAAAGGAGGAGATCCTGGAGGTTCTGGGGAGTATGAGGGCGGGCTCTGCCCCGGGAGTGGACGGGCTGACGGTGGCCTTTTATAAGGCCTTTCAGGATCAGCTCCTCCCGCACCTTATGACCCTCTTTGATGATATTTTCCTTGAAGGTTACATGCCTGACACGATGCGAGAGGCTCTGTTGGTTACCATCTTAAAACCTGAGAAACCCTCTAATTTGTGCGGTTCCTATAGGCCACTCTCCCTGATAAACGTCGACGCCAAGCTATATGCTAAGGTACTGGCCACGCGTTTAGCACTACTGGTGCCGGAGCTCGTGGCGCCGGAGCAGGCGAGCTTTGTCCCATCCAGGAACCTCACATATAATATCCGCACAGTCCTTGGGGTCATGCAGCATGTGCGCCCAGAGAGCAAGGCCTTAGCGCTTTTTCTAGATATGGAGAAGGCTTTCGATTCTGTGGAATGGCCGTTTATGGTGAGGGTACTGAGGAAACTTGGACTGGGAGAGCCATTTCTGCAGATGCTGGGAGCATTGTATTTTAGACCTACTGCTCGGCTACGCCTTGGCGACCGAGTCACGGAGGCATTTGAAATCTCTAGGGGGACTAGGCAGGGTTGTCCTCTTTCCCCACTCCTATATGCGCTGGTGGCGGAACCTTTGGCGTGCGCAATAAGGGAATATCACAGACTTGAGGGCATTAACTTTCCCACCTATAAGATCGGTATTTCTACCTACGCGGACGATACGCTGTTGTATATATGCGACCCGGAGGAGAATCTTGCTTCCATTTTGTGAGAGCTGGTCCGGTTTGGGGCTCTGTCGGGCCTCAAGGTGAACTGGAACAAATCGCTAGCATTCCCGTTGACTCCGGCTACCATGCCGTTCCCGATGGAGTATCCCTTGCAGTGGACAACGGACTCAATCCGTTACTTGGGGATTCGGCTCCACAAGGACCCGGATGTCTTACTGCGGGAAAACTACGGAGTAGCATACTCCAAACTCGTAGACGATGTTGAGGGGTGGATAAGGCTCCCTTTGTCGCTGATGGGCAGAATAGCCGTCATGCAGATGGTTGTCCTGCCACGATTTCTGTTCCTCTTTAACAACATCCCTATAGTGCTCTCTAAGGCCTTCTTTGCACAGTTGACTCAGACCCTGGTTCGGCTGGCCTGGGGTGGTAAACAACCTAGAGTCCAGTGGAAAGTGTTGACACTTCCCTATGAGATGGGAGGACTCGGAGCTCCGGATCTAGAGAGATACTACAGAGTGGGCGCAGGCGTCCCCCCTGCATATGTGGATACATGCCAGTCCCGATGTCCCGCATGTGCTACTGGAGCGCCTGTTCGCGGACCCGCTCCCTCTCCCGGCAACGGTCTTCCAACCGGTGGATCGCAGAGTGGGACTGTTGGATTCGCTTAGAGCCACAAACCACGTATGGCACGCGTTAATGAGGGCGCAAGGCCGAGAACTATTGTATTCCCCGTGGATGCGGGTGGAGTGGAGGGTGTGGCTCCCCCCCTGCGGGAAGCGGGAGTGCTGTAGGCGCTGAGCGCCTTGGGAGTTGTTAAGATGGCGGATTTGTTCCGGGACGGAGTGGCCAAAACATTGGATAGTATTGGCTCGACTCGGCCTGAGATCACGTTACTCCAGCGCTTTCAATTTCATAGGGTCCGTGGTGCGCTGTTTGCGCTGCTGGGGCCGGGCATGGCGGAGCCCCCGGAAATCCCGGAACTTACCTATGTTATTAAAATGGCGGCGCCGTCCAAGATGGTTTCGGCACTCAAAAAACTCGGTGACCAGCACAGTGCGCACCAGTGCTCCGCAGCACGGCGAAACTGGCAGACTGACCTAGAAATGGACATCTCGGATGAGATGTGGAAGTACTGCTGCTCTAGCACCAAAACGGTTTCCTTGAATGGTCGACACCGGTTGGTACATTTTAAGTTCTTGCAGCGGGTCTATTACACCCCTGAAAGACTGTATAGGTACAGGTTGCGCCCCACGGCGGAGTGCGAGCGCTGTCATACCCCAGTGGCTGACTTCCTGCACATGGCCTGGCTTTGCCCAGGTGTGGCCCGGTTCTGGACGGCGGTGTTTCGGGAATTGAGCCAGATACTGGCAACGGAGATCCAACCTAATCCGGCAATGGCGTTGTTGGGCTACTCCAGGCCCCTCCCGTTAGCGTTGCGACGTTTGACGGACATGGCGTTATTGATCGTGCGGCGAGTCGTGGCGGCCTGCTGGATGAGGGGGCCGCTCCCTACTAAGAAACGATGGGCCAGAGACATGCTGTATTGTAGCACACAGGCGGAGATGTATAGCGAATTGTTACCCCCGAAGGGGCGCCCCAAGAACTTTTGGGCGCTGTATAGAACATACCTGACTGCCAGAGACCCCGAGACGGTTGGTCGGGGGGAGACGCAGAGCGAAGACCCTGGTACTCACAGGGGGACGGAGGGGGGCGCGACACAAGAACAGGACCCTACAGTAGCATGATGGTGTGTGATGCCGGAGCTCCGCCTGGGATGGATGTTAGTTGGTGGAAGGGGTGATGGGGGCTCCTCGGTTACGTGTGGTGCCCCTTGGGGGAGGTCATGTGGGGCGTGAATGAGAGTTGCTGGGTTGAGAATGGCCTGAACTCGGAGGGTACAGAGGCTGGTCAGTACTGGCTACTAGACTTGCGTAAGAATGTACATGCAGAAGGAACGTAGATGGAGATAGCGAGTGTGTGGTGGGTGGGGTGGGTGGTGGGGTGTTAAGATATGGTTACAAAATTTCAGGAACTAGACCAGGTTCATGTGAGAGTGGGGACGACACTAGGCATAGCATACTGGCACGTCGGGCTGGAGTATGGACTGGGGACTAATGCACTTTCCATTCTCAGAAGTTATTCAGTCTGGACTACAGTGTGTGCTGTTATTATTGCAGCGCCGCCGGTCCTCCGGGATGTCGGCTGAATGGCCGTGTAAGAGATGCCGGTTCCGCTCTGATGGTCTGTAGGGGCAATGGGTACCTGCGGCGATCTGAATTGTTCATTTACTATGTCTCAATAAAGGTTTAAAAAAAAAAAAAAACTTCATCAAGTGCCAACAAAAAAAATAAAAAAAAATAAATTAAAAAAATTATATTTACAATAAAGCCAACCAAATGTGAACAATACAACTCAAACGCGACTGCTGCTGTTTCTGTCCTAAACATCCCACGTGGGTATGGTTAGCAATGAGTGTCTAAAGCAGTCCTGGCTTTCCTTTTGAAATCTATACTATCTAGTCAGATACCACGAAAACACGACTTTTTTTTTGCATCTTTATATAGCGCGAACTCGACCCGAAGGTTTTGGAGCGCTTTACATAGCACCGTATTTACATTACACATTCAGGCACGGGGAGATTAAGTGATTTGCCCAGAATCACAGGATGTGGACGCAACCTCGAGGCTCGAACCCTGGTTTCCTGCACCAGGAGGCGGCAGTGCAGCCGACGGACCACATCCTCTCCCTATGACATGGTTGCGTTCAGGAGAAAGGGTGGTCACTCTACTCATGGGTATTTCATGGCGTTAAACAGCAGGGTGGTGATAATCTCACCTGGTTTCTAACACCACGGTGGGCGGTTTCCATGAATCTGGTGGGATTCCCGCCATGGATTCACAAGGAGCAGAAAACCACCACCGGGAACTCTATGGCTCCTGTATGTTCAGTGATGCCTCTCTTGTGTGCCAAGCCTCGGTTTGAAATAATTCACAGAGTCGAAACAATGTGTAAACTGTATGCACCAGTAAATTGCTTCCGGTAGTATGTGGCTAAAAAAAAACACACTGCCGGGTTGGGCGAAGCTCACAAGACGGCCGTCTAAGAAAAGACATCAGAACTCCATTTGAACCGAAACGGAAATATTGCTACTTTAAAACCACTGTGTTGGTTTTTTTTTATTGCATAATTTATATTGCGTGAACTCAACCTGAATGTATTGAAACGCTTTACACGAGCACCGTATTTACATTACACATGCAGGCACGGGGAGAGTATGTGATTTGCTCAGAATAACAGGATGTGGACGCGACCCCGAGGCTCGAACCATGGTTTCTAACACCAAAGTCGGCGTGCAGCCAACGTACCACATCCCCTCCCAAGAGCCAAATACACAAAGGAGGCAGGGCAGAGTGACGACGTTTGTTTGACATGGAAGATAGACCAATGAAGCAAGCGAATTTCGAGCTAGATACGTTTGGCCATTTAAAGACCGCAAAATGTCCATGTTCAGTTATAGAAAGGTATAGTGCTGTTCGGGAAGAAACGACCACAGATATGGGTTCTATTGCAAATGGTGTTAAGGAGTAAACATGAAGCAAACGTTCCTCATAGAATAGTGTACACGCAACGCATCCCCTCCCGTTAAATATTACAACCATACGAATAACAGCATAACTGACAAGGAACATTTTGAACACATAACAAAAGCAAGAAACGCATATAAAAGAAAATACATATGTTCTCAGAGTCCTAAAAAATAACCTTTAAACAAGCACACCACTGCCTTTCTCCGAGGCGAAGCAGAAATGCCTCGGAGAAAGGCAGCGGCGCTTTCGGATTCGGGGGCGTGTTCTCCTCTTGCCATTGGCTGGAGGAGATAATCAGAAAAGTAGCAAAAAACACGCCCCCGAATCCGAAAAGGACAGGGCCTGTTCGGAGAGACAAAGCCTCCTCTCCAATGGCTGGCCAGCATTCAAGCGGCCAGCCAATGGAGAAGAGGGGAGAAGAGGGGCGGGTTCAAGCCCCTCTTCTCCAAAACATTAAATCTCCGGACTTCCGGTTCTGCCTTCGGCAGACCGGATGGTCCCAAGACCTAAAAACCCAGTGGCAGCTCCGCTGCTAAGGCAGAGGAACATCACCCCACTGCTATTTCAGTAGTGCAAAAAAGAAAAAGAAAATGATAATAGCGTGATGTTATTATCATTTTCTTTTTGTATGCGGGAGTCGGGCTGGGCTGGCTCCATGACGCTAGAGCAGGGGAGGAGTGGTTTGCACTCCTCTAAGTACATATGACAGTTTGGCAAGCCCTCTAGGCAGCGTCGTGATTGGCTGGAAGAGTCCGGAAGCCTGGGTGCTTCCAGAAGACGGAGGCAAGGAATGCGGCGGGAGAGGCATGCAGTGGTGAGGCAGACAAGGCAAGTTCGTCCTTGTCATTTTTTTTTTTTCCCCCCCCGTTCCGAGCGAGCCGCCACTGGAAAATACATTATAAGATGCAGCTTAGTTGTTGGCTAAGGTATTGCATGTTTTTGGACAACCAATAAACGTTGTATATATCCTTTGGACGAGATGAGTCACACCGACATAAAAGTATATGACTTTTGCAAATCAGTCATCTGGGCAACAAATTACACGTGAAAATAATATAATTGATTTAATTTTTTCCTATTTATGCTCAGATTTTGTTTATTGCAACAAATTGTTTTTGGGGGAAAACCATGACTGATCTACAACAGTGACCAAAAGATTATTTTAGGGTTTATCAGAAATGGATAGCGTTTCAAATTCACCCATTAGTTTCACACTGTTTTCCACCACAACTGTGAGTAAGTATAAACCACAAAAAATAGCAGGCATCGACAATCAATTAGACAAAAGCAAAACATGTGGATATATATATATATATATATTCACTTAAAAAACCATAGGTTTCACACATGTTATAGTTAGCTGGACATTTCACTCATAAAAAACCAATGAAATTCCCCCGTTATAGTTACTGCAGGCAACTATAACTCACGCGACCGTAATCCTCTGCTGATGCTAATACTGTATTTAGACACTTATTTACCCATGTCTTCTTCCATTAATCTTTGGCTATACATATATTACAAATATTTATTTTTCAGAAAGACACATATGTCATCAGTGATGTAATATCTGACGTCATCAGCAGAGGATTGCGGTCGCGTGAGTTATAGTTGCCTGCAGTAACTATAACGGGGGAATTTCATTGGTTTTTTATGAGTGAAATGTCCAGCTAACTATAACATGTGTGAAACCTATGGTTTTTTAGGTGAATTTGCAAGGTTTTTTAAATGCTAATTCCTAACTATAACGTGTGTGAAACCTATGGTTTTTTCAGTGAATTTGTACGGTTTTTTAAATGCTAATTTATTTATGTATTATTTTTTTTATATATTTATTTTACAATAAACTACGTATTAAAAATGTTTTTTTTTTTTTTTTGGGTTTCACCCTGCGAATTATTTTTTTTTTTTGTAAAATTATTATTTTGTTTTGTGTTTTTCAGGGTGCGCGCACCCCCGCGATTTTTAAAAAATTTTTTTTATTTTTTTTGCCTTCGGGGTCCTTCAGGGACCCCCTGACAAAGGCTAGGGGGTCAGGAACTCTCTACCCTGCCCCCTTTTCACGTTCGCCACCTTCCTTTTTCACTCTTGCACTGAAAACAAACAAAATGGCGGCCGACACTTCCTGATTTCGACCGATTCGAACGTTGACTAACATGTAACCACCAATCAGAATTACGCTCGCGCACGTTAGGGTGCTCGCACGGTGCTCGCACGGTGCGCGCACCCTGCGCGCATATAGATATATATATGCTTTTAAATGCTATTTTCTCCGGAAATACTGAACAGATTTACACCAGACCTGCAAAAGGCACTTCCTTGACCTTATGGCTACCTCTCTGCCAAATTTCAAGTAATTCTGTTCAGCCGTTCGGGCTGTAGCTGTGTCTAAAGGTCCTATGGAAAAATGCATGGGAAAAACGCGTTTTGGGACCCCCCTTTTATCTCAGCCCCCGCTTGACGAATCCCCCCGAGACTTTCAGGGTAGGAGCGGAGCGTAGCGCCCCACCTATTTTGAAAAATTCACGAGGATTCGTCGACCGGCGCCAAAGTTATTCAAAATAGAATGTTGCGGATTTCCTATGGAAACGTGGTCCTAACTATAACTACCTACTGGCGACCGCCAGTAGGTAATATATATATATATATATATATATTTTTTTTTTTTTTATTTTTTTACACATCTGCCTGTTCTTGAAAGCTGGGAATAGGGTAGCCTCAGCACAGTAAATCATTTGTTGATGCCATCCTTGACAAAAAAATACACGCTCTATTGTGCAGCACACGTTTCCCATTTAAAAATCACAAAAAGAAAGTTGTTACATTTAGGCTAATTTACCATTTCTCTGCAGGAGGAATCCGCAAATCCCGGGTACTGTTAGAATGCCCAACATGTGGGGAAAATGGACGCAAATTTAGCATAGATAACTTCTGTGAAAAATGTTTGAAGCTTAAGGACACTTTGTTCTACTGTGGGGGGGGAAAGCCTAAGCACTCAAGAAAGTTGCCATATAATTTCCGCCTCCTGATCTGTTCGTCAGTGCATGTTTGGGAAATCTGTCTGAAGAACTAAAATAAAAGTTTATATAAATTATAATGGCAATGTAAGTTAAAGGGAGAAGCTAACCACAGATCAGATTCATGAAGGTATCTTTTGAGTAATTTTACTACTTTTCAGTATTCACAAACTGCACTTTTGAAGTAAATTACACTTTTGTAGTATTGCACACTTTTGCAGTAAGTTCATCACTACAATTGGGCAACCACTGGCACTGCATCACCCTCCCATAGAAAATATTGTCAGTAGGTACATAAAATAAAATATCATAGGCAGGTCAATCGAAATTATGCAATTCTGCAGCCGCTACTTTTTACGCATAATTATGCATTTGCTGCATTTGCCACATAACCCATCATTGCTGCATATTCTGCACCTTTCAACAAAGAAGTGGTTTCTAACTCACACTGCTTACCAAAAACGTGGTGGCGTCTATTTGGTAGTTAAACTAGTACTATTAAGGTGGAGTCTTTGCCCAGACAGTATTAACTTGTGTTAAATGTCAAAATAATGAAGTAATATTATCACAAAATGTGGTGCACTGTACCTCACAATTTGCTTTTTATTGCCACATAATTTAATCAACCGTGTCGCATAATTTGATGCTCACCTGCTGCATAATTCCAGTGGCCCAGTCAAACATATACCTACATTTAAATTAACTTTACAAAATATATGAAACTAGTGCATATTTATTGTTTAATTGTAACATTTTAATAAACTATTTGAATTTTAAAAATAGGAATGAAAATACATTTTACAATTATTACTACATTATTTTTAAATGCAAAGGTGTACGTTATTACAAAGGTGTAGTTTATGATTACTGAAAAGTAGTAAACTCACTCAAAAGTGCAGTTTGTGAATAAGGCTCTTTACCATTAAATCTCCTAAAATGTATGAAAACACACCATTTCAAAAAGTCATAGTTGAGAATGTCAAAAAAGTCCTTGAATTGGTCAATGATAGTAATTTTTGTCTGCTGAGAATTGTGGTGTTGTTTAAGGAGGCTGGTCTAAATTTTGCCTAAAAAAACGGAATGCACTTTTTTGATCCATGAACGGTTTGTGCAGATCAGCTGGTGAAGCACAGTCAGAGAAAATCCTTGTCTTCTCAAGGCTAATCCCAATAAGGGCACAAAAAAGTTTCCCTAAAGTAGTCTTTGTGTATTTTGAATTAAAAAAATGTGTCAAGCTTGTTTTAAGCGGTCAGTATTATCCAGATATGGACAACATGCTAGCAAACAGTTACAAATGTTTGTGACAGAATTTGAAATTTTAAAATGTATCTGATTAACAAGGAGAGCTGTTTTTGTGTTGTGCGCTATTAAAAAGATTTGCAAACACCATACATCTCACTGGCTTTTGCTGGCTGAAAGCATTAATTGGATCCATGGACATTAAATGTTGCCATCAACTACAAAATATGAGTACAAACACTAGCTTTTCTGCTGTTCACAACCAATACAAGTCACAATCAGTAGTGTTCACAATAAAATAATAGAAGCAAATCACACGTTCACAAACAAATTAGCATTATCAATATTGGCGGTAGTCCAGTGGATGCTTAGGGATGTACAGCAGAATTCTAGGCCCTGTGGTCAGAACACTCTTGGAAAGGCCAAAACCTGTATTCATGTAGCTCTTGGGGTAGATGCACTGAGCGCTCTCTTTGATAAACACCCTGACATCAAGATAAGCAACTTTCATGTGGCTAAATGTGTGAGGAAATCTCAGATTATTGTCATTTTTTTAAATTCCAACACATACTTTGAGAAGAGCTCTCTTATGGAGAGACAGAATGACAATATTTACATTAACCGCAGGTTCATCTTATGTCTCATACATTTATCACTCAAATCACTGCCAGGTTATGCACTCTTCCTACTGTGAAATTGACATAGTTCGAGCAAAACAAACGTCCATAGTGGTGCCACGTAACTGAAGATATATTTCTCAATTGAAAAAATTAAATTATGTGAGTTAGGCAAAAACATGGACTTAGATGTAGGCTATAGTGTATTAATATCTTTAGAGACCAAGCTTGCAGGAAATGCCTACAGATATTAATTCCTTGCTTGTGTTCAATGTTGGTATAAAGGGTTGCTACTTTACGGAGGTCCCAACAATTTGGGCATGTGACCCTTTCCTGGACACCAGTCTATCTGCTTCGTCCCTAAAATGTCATGCCATGTACTTAGGTACACTCCAGATTGGATACTGGTGTACCCTTGTCAGTCCCTAGTATACGGTACCCATGTACCCTGGGCATAGGTACCCCAGAGGCCTCCGATGGGCTGAAGCATGTATTATACAACCCATGAGAGGTCATGCAAAATGGATCTACAGGCCTGCCATTGCAGCCTGTGTAAGTTGGTGCATGCACCACTTACTTAAGCTAGAGGTCACTACACCTAAAACCTATAAGTCCCTTCTATAGTAGGCCTTGACAATCCTGAAGGCAGGGTGATTGGTTCTAAGTGAGAGGGTGCCAATGCATGAGCAGGACACCCCTGCAGCCTACGGAGTCCATTCTCTTGGGTTGTTAGTGCTGCAGCCATTTATGACATATAGAGTGACATTATGTGACCAGGTGGTGACCAACTCTAAAACGGCTGAAAGTAACCCTATCATGTTTGGTGTCAAACATTGTGGAATCATACCCCCACACCGGTAACAAGTGTGGGAGGTATGATTCCACCCCTCAGAAACGAGATTTGTGAGGCCCCTGGTCTTCCCAGTACCAGCTTTCTAGTCCTGGGCAGCCCAAAAGGGTTGCTGCCGATCAGAGACACATTTCTGCCCTCCTGCTGCTGAGTCAAGCTCGAGCAGGGGAAGGCAGAACAATAGGCATCCTGTCACAGGGAGGTGTGACCACCTCCCAGACAGGATTTAGTGTATTAGGCCTGGGTGGGCGCGCTTGCCAACGACCAAAAGTCTGCATGAGGGGCACATTTGGTGTCCATGTGTATAATCCAGTTCAAACCAGTCCTGGGGGTCGTTGGCTCCTGCTCTGGAGCGAAACTGGACAAAGGACATGGGAGTAACCTCCCCACTGTCCAGACCCTCTCATGGGAGGGTCCCCTGAATCTGTCCAACCCTCTCCCGTGGGTACAAAAGGGTTTATCTGGCTGTAGGACCCTAGATTTGAGGTGGACAATATTCTGATCAAGAAACCACTGACCTTCGACCGTCTGGGTACTCTGGACTTTGCTGGACTTTGTTTGGGCCCAACTTCTTCTCCCTTTCAGTCCAAAGCATAGTCTGTGCCTGTGCACCATACAGGCTCCATGTGGGACCTGTGGGCATCAAGGACAACTGAAGATATCTCCCTTGGAGTGAAGGAGTCACTCCCCTGCAACCGCAGGCACCACATCTCAACTGACCGGTCTGCTGCTCCTGAGCTCCTACGGACTCCCAAGGCTCCAGCAACACAGGAGGTGGGTTTCCAAGTCCCTCAAGGTCCGAGCTGCCCTCTTACCAAGTTTGAGGTCAGAATCCCTTGTGGGCCCTGTGCACTGCGTACTTTTGTAAATGCATATGCTTGTTGGTGTTCCCAAAACAAGTGCACTAGGCTCCGAGTAGCCCCGACCTCTGGCAGCATTTCCACCAAAGTACTCCGGCCTCCTCACACCGAGTGCTCCATGGGCTGCTGCTTTGTGAAACTGCTCGAGTCTCCCTTGCAACTTCTTTGCCTCCAGCCTGTGGGTCCCCTTGAGGGTCAAAAATGCTTTTCTTTGGCTTCCCTGGTTGCTCCAGGCTTGCCCTGACTCCCCTGTGTTTGGTGAGTCTCCTGACCTTGCTGGTCCAAACCGTAAACCTTCCTTGATCTTCAGTGTGGGTTGCTGCTGCCAAGGCTTGTTGGTGCTCCAGCCAGACACTGACCCTCAGCATTTTACATCCTTTGTGGGACAGCTCATATCTGGCTCCTGGTCATCCTCGACGTCTCCTGGCCCCTGTGGCTGCAGAGTCTAGAACCCCCTCAACGCACCTGAAGCACCCGACATCAGTGGGCATTTGTCTACCTTGCCCCTGGTCACTTCTAAGTGACCCACACTCTGTCCCCTCTGCTTTCAGGTACTCTTCATCCAGAATCCACCTTTGGATTCCAACTGACACTTTTCTTCTTCCCAGCAGTGGCTCTTTTTCGAAGTCCTCCATTGAGATCGACGGCGGTTTCCGACGCCACTTCAGAGCTATGCACCCGGCTTCCCTGGGATAGGTAACTCTGGTACTACGGTATCCACGGGTGGGGTGGCTTTCCAACCGCCTAACTTTTATGGGGTTTCTTCAAAGTCCACTCAGAAGGGTCCTTAAACTTTAAAACTGCAAGCGTGACCCTCCCACAGAATTGTACGGCGCACACTGCACCCGTCCTCCGTGGGGAGCTAATTGATATACCTAGTATATTTTCCTTTTCAAGTGGGCTACT
The DNA here is from genome assembly GCF_964204655.1 of Triturus cristatus. Lineage (NCBI taxonomy): Eukaryota > Metazoa > Chordata > Amphibia > Caudata > Salamandridae > Triturus > Triturus cristatus. The sequence goes on from NC_140581.1 coordinate 832,499,339, forward strand.
GCTTGCCTAGCGATTCCTCTGATTTTGCTTAAATGTTATCTAATCCTCTCTCCTCACTTTTGAAACAATGCAGTCATGTGTCCCATGTGGCTGTTGAACAATTTATCTTTACAACTGTGTTTGGCCAGGCAAACCTTTGCTGTTCCTTGGGCTGGATCTATATATGTGCACTATGGGTAATATGGAGAGTGGGCAGCTCACTGTGCCCTATCAGTATTCTCACTGCCGTACTCCTCACTCATTCATCTTTCTATTTTTCCACTACCGTAGAAGTTTCACAGGCGCTTCAATAGCTCCAGTTACGCCAGATCTCTCTGAGTGTTAGTTCTTCTCAACCCGCAAACACTTCTGATCAAACTGATTATAATGATGAAGAGCATTTACACTGCGAGCACCCACCAGGCCATCACTATGTCAGTATATTTTTCATTAGCCGGGGACAAGGCATATGGCTCTGCATTGTTCTGGTTCCAGTTGAGCCACTATTCATCCTCGGTGGTCCTCTAGTGGCCCGCTGCTTCTGAAAGTGTCCAGGCCATTGGGAGGGGAGATGTAGTGGATCCTGAATTGGTTGTTCCGACTTTTGACAGTATATTCAAACCCAATCTGCTTGTCACAGACCTCTGTTTTTTTAACTCAATAATAAATACAAACATTGTATTGAAAGGTGACAGAAATTAAGAACCTGTTGCTGTAGCCTCAAAATTCACCTCTCAATCAGATTTCTGAGCCTGTTTTTGCCAACTGCTAAAACAAATAAATTGGCAAAGAGAACTTAACCTTAAATACAATGAAAGATAAGACGGTACCTACATACTCTTACCGGTATGTGATACAAGTACGACCAGGTGGTATGTAATCTGTTAAATCCTATGTGGTTTACGCATAGGGGAATACTTTAACCATTACCTGCCTACTGGGTGGAAATGATAGCCCAATATGTCCCCGCTATCATCAGAAAGCTTCAACCACAAAAGGCATTTATAACATACTTGCAACAGTATTATGAAGTAAGGCACTCTGGCCACAAGCATTTTTTATTTCATTTTTTTTGTATACCTGCGACAGGACAAGTTGTCCATGAAATCTTCTGACAAACTTCTTTAGAACTCTGAAATATGTCTCTTCTCCAATTTTGCTTGCAATGTGACGTAGTAAGAAATACCCCTGTAAGAAACCAATGACAAATTGTGACTTTTGCCATCAGTGGGCATTTCAATGCATAACAGCACAGTGGTACACAGGCAAATGTCTGTTACATTTGTTTGGATCAATTACCTTCAAGTAATGAACTTGCATGAAGTTCTTATCTGGATTTAGACCATGCTTGACCATGGAGGCGCCAGATTCCGTCACTTCCCCTGTGTTCTCTCGGTTGGGCCTACAAAAATACCATTGGTCCACAGTTATATTCCACTTCAGTTTAATGCAATAGGCACTTTTAACAATAATCAGATATGTTTTGCTACTCACTAAAACCTCAAAATTGAACATTTTGAACCGAATGCAACCCTTTTGTCCCTTTTTCTGTGATTTTATTATCCAGAATCTTTACTCAGAAAGTCTGCATAGCTAAAGATTTGACACCAGAGACCAAGAATTAAAATTAGCTTGGTTTGAGCTCTTTCTTTTTCTCCATCATGCTCTAGTTAGCTCTAAAATTCCTAATATTGTGCATTTGGTCAAACACTATTAGAATGCTCTAATTAAGGACATCATTTATCAACACAATGGTTCATAAAAAAAATGTGACCACAGAATTTAATACAAAGACTGTAGAAAATAAATCACACACCAGTTGCCCTTTCATTCAAAGCGGAATGATTATTCCCTGGAAAGCAAATTGAGCGGAATGTTGAAGACAATAAAAACATGGAAAATGGCCATTGGATCTTGATTTTTTGGCGAACCCCCAATATGCACCATTTTGAATCTGAAACATGCATTGAATAAGAGTGGGTGACTATGAGTGGATGGCTAAGAGGGGTGAGGAGAGGGTATGTGAGTTCAGAGTGGGGGAGTGAGTTGAGTTAGTGGGGGAGTAACTAGAGCGGAAGGGAAGGTGAGGTTAGTGGCGGAAAGTTGAAGCAAGAAGTGAGGGAGAGTGTGATATTGAAGTCTGTTTGAGAGTGAAGCAATCAGGTGATCATTGTTTTAAAAAAAAAATACACTGGCGCAGTTTACACCACTAGTTTTTCTAAGCAGTATTATTACATGCCAAACCGGTCTGGTTCTCGCTCAGAGGGGATGTGGCCAGCAGTTCGGACTGGGATGTCCTTTCTGGGGCAGGGCCAAGTCTAAATTGTAAGTAGTTGGTCGCTGTCTGTAATGATATAGATGGACAAGTTACTTACCTTTGGGAGCGCCTTCCCTGGTAGATACTCTATCTAGTCACAGATTCCTTACCTTAGACTATTCCCCAGGTGTCAGACTGGATCCCGTTTGTCGCCTGGGTTATATTCTAAAGTAAGGAATCGGCAGCCAGAAGTCTCGATCAGATAAGCTAAAACGCAATATACTTGACTGTCACTAAGAGAAATGACCTGTGCCTTAGATTACTTCAGGCATTCCAGTCATCAATTTGTGTGTAAAAACAGTCTCCCTATGTAGGAAGGATACGTCTGTGTGTAGCATTTGCATAGTATAAACCTAGCCAAAAGGCAGTAGAGAAATGTATAGGGTCAAAGGCAAACACACACTCGAGTGATAGAGATTCTGAGGGCCCGATTCACAGAACTAACTTAAGACAAAATCCTAAACTTACTACCATTTTGGTATTCACAGAAGGCACTTACTCATTTTGGTATTCACACAAGGCACTTACTCATTTCGGTATTCACAGAAGTTAGGAGTCCTAACTTTAGGACTCCTAAATGCCTTCTGTGAATACCGAAAGTCTTAAAATTAGGATTTTTCTCAGTTTAGTAGTAGTATAGTTAGGACTCCTAACTTTAGGACTCCTAAATGCCTTCTGTGAATACCGAAAGTCTTAAAATTAGGATTTTTCTCAATTTAGTAGTCCTAAATTTAGGACTCCTAACTTTAGGACTCCTAAATGCCTTCTGTAAATACCGAAAGTCTTAAAATTAGGATTTTTCTCAATTTAGTAGTCCTAAATTTAGATTTAGGACTACTAAATTGAGAAAAATCCTAATTTTAAGACTTTCGGTATTCACAGAAGGCATTTAGGAGTCCTAAAGTCAGGAGTCCTAACTATACTACTACTAAACTGAGAAAAATCCTAATTTTAAGACTTTCGGTATTCACAGAAGGCATTTAGGAGTCCTAAAGTTAGGACTCCTAACTTCTATGAATACCGAAATGAGTAAGTGCCTTCTGTGAATACCAAAATGAGTAAGTGCCTTCTGTGAATACCAAAATGGTAGTAAGTTTAGGATTTTGTCTTAAGTTAGTTCTGTGAATCGGGCCCTGAGAGGGGAAGTGGACTATTACTCTATTATGATGTAGTGTTTTTAAAGAGGTGCATCTTCAGTTCTTTTCTGTAGCGGAGCAGGTTTGGAGAGGTTCTGATGGGAGAAGATGTTCCAGATCCTGGGTGGCTGGAAACACAAGGCATGATGCTTTCTTTTTTTCTAATTTGCACTTCATCTCCAGTCTGATGGTGCCTCTGGTGTGGGCTTACCTGAGTAACAGGAGACGGTAAGCTTTTTTAGCCAGTTAGGCAGTATGCTGGTCCTGGTGGCTTTGTAGATTATGCAGCTCGTTTTGAAGATAAGGTGGGCCAGGTGCGCCAGGGAAGTTCCATCAGGTTGTGGTATTACAAAACATTTCTTCAGACCCTTGATGATGCGTGCAACAGCATATATGCCAAGACATGGGCCCCAAGCTCACTGTGTCATAAAATACAAGGCAGACCTCGCTGATGAGGCCCAATAAGGACAAACCCGTCTTGGGTAGGTTGTGTTCCTATATGTGACCTTGCAATTCCAAGTAGACTGTCCCTTTTGAGTCAAGGCCAAGACTGACGAGGTAGTGGTTGATCCTTGTCTGCAATGGCAAAAAGCAATGAACTGGAATGCAGTCCAGAGTGATTGTGAGCTCCTGAAATTAATACAAGCATTTAATCCATCTCTTTTTGCGCTGTCTATGTATTTTTTCTTAAGTAGTAGGGGGTTTGCCTAGACGTGCCAAAACAGATTTCAAGCTGGACCTCGGTGATGAGGATCAAAAATCCAATTGAGACCTTAGGTTGCTTGTTTAATCCTGTTTATAATCAATGGGGTCCTGAAAAAACAGGCAGGACTTTCCGTTTTGAACCGGGTTAAAGGGCTGATTTGCACATGGGTGGTGCACATGGGTGGTGCCTGTCTCTCATTACACAATCTGAAAAATGACGGAATGAAATGCAACCCAGATGGATTACCGGTGGCTGTGATTACTACAAATGTTAAATCCTTCATTTACTGTGCTTTTGCATTAACATGCTGAGTCGTCGTACCAGTTTATTAGGTATCACTGGCAGGAAAAGCAGAAAGAGTTATTCCTAACAGTTACACACAATCGAACATTACAGGCCATGCCATCCACACCAAGATTAACAAGAATTTCTAGGAATCTCACCACAGAAAATGGAAGACTATTTGGCCTTTAAAGCTCAGTCAATCAAGCCTTGAGGTCCCTGGCCTGTCCGCAAAGGACTGAAGATTTTGCAAAGTCTTTTAATCATGTGGTTTTGAGACTAGAACAGATCTAAAATACCATTTTTATTGGGCTAGAATAAGTGGCTGTAAATAAGCATTTATAAGCATTCTCATATAAATTAGCTCCCAGATTATAGTCATCGCAACGATCAATCAGAAATTATTGTGGGGATAAATTGTTCTCCTTCAGAAAGGTGCAAATCATACAGCATGCTGTGTGTGTAGAAGAATGATGGTTTATGGATTTATTTAGTACCTTTATTATAGATGACAGGAACTATATTCATCAAGCAGACCATAGGACCCACGGACTGGTATGCTTTTACCACAACTGTAGGATGGACTGACAAGCAGGGTGAGGTTGGCAATAACAACACAGACCACACTAGCATAAGAATAGTATAACCAAAGATAAAGCCCGTGTGACTTCATATGTAAGAATAATGGGATTCACACATCACCTCTATATTTATTGTACTGGTATTCAACTAAGGTTTTCAAATCACTGTACACTTCAGAACCATGGTATGGGACAGGGCAAGGATACAAGCTGAAAAATGTAAATCCAGCCTCTGTTGTAGATGCACTAAAACATTTTTTGCCTTTTGGGAACAACATATTAAGTGCCCCACGTGCGGTGGGAATGCTCAGGCATGGATTCATGCTCAGCGTGCTATTGGACTTAAGTTATACCTCACTGACCTGTGTTCCCGTCTTGACACAGCCTGGTCTAGCAGTTCAGGTTGGACTGTTGCTACTAGAACAGACCAGAGACTGACTTGCATAAGGCAGTCTCGGTCTAGAGTGGCACAGTGGGTAAAAAAAGAATGGGGCCTGAGTGATCGCCAGTGGTTGAGATTAATTCAAGCATTCATTCAATGAGCTTGCTGTTTTTGCAGATGGTTTAGCTTGAGGCAGTGAAAAGGGAAATGGTCACCCTAGATATATGGGTAATCTAGAGTCCAAAGTTTAGAGCCTCATTTCCAGGATTTCTGATGTATTGTCATCCTGGAAATGAGGAAAAGCAGCTTTGGAGGAAAAAAGAGAATATATTTTTAGAATTACAACAATGTTCTACGGGATCTACTGTCCAGTTTGAAACCCAAATGAAGTGGCTGGATAGTCTGGATCACAAGAACTTCATGTTTCTGAGTGTCCTGTTTGCTGAAACTACCAGGGAGAAATGAATGATGGACAACACATTCGACAATTTTTTGTTTAATATTCTAGTCCCATTTTACAATCATTTTTCTACAAATCCCAGGAGATCCCTGGATCATGAAGAGGTTCCACCCGGCACCTTATATACAAAAAAAGCCCCTCCCCTCCCATCTGAACCAGTAAATTGGAGGCTCATTGCACTCATCAAAGCGGAGTCCACTGTTTTGCTTGCTTATTACTCAGTATTAGGAAGCAGGGCTTAAGCAATCTAAAAGGGTGACATTGAATCAAGCTGGCTTCCATCCTGCAATCGGCACAATAACAAACCGTTTAATCTTATCAATATAAATTGACAGTTCGCTCAGATCCAAGTCAGTTCTATATGTATGTTTTGTAGACCTTAACTCAGTCTTTGATAAGGTATGAAGGCAAATTAAACCAGAGGGGTATCCCTCCTAAGGCTGTTACATGAAATTGAATTGCTATACACCAAAACCTGGGGGAGAGTAGAAATAGGCGAGGGGTATGCAGCCTCTACTAACACATACATCGCAGGCTGCTTAAAACAAGGATGCATCTAGGTTTCTATGGTTTTCAACCTTATATAGCTGATTTAAACACCTCTATTAACAAAGCAATCTTGCAAGCACTCAGGCTTAGCCTATACTCAATAACAGCACAGTCATATAAGGTGATGGTATGGTTCAACTAAGCAAATGTCCAGTTGGTCTTCAGAGGCTGTTCTTTCTTTCTCAAGTTATGACAAAAGAAACGAAATGGAGATTATATAGAAGGATATCTTGGTCTCATCTTTGACAATTGAGATCATTTTAATGGCCACCTCTTGTCTTTAAAAGCAAGGGCGAGATCCCTAGCATTTGCCTTCAATGTACTATTTAACAAACTGTGTGGTCCGTCTCCGGAGCCAATTGTGAAGGTAAAAAAGAAATTATTACTTCCAACATTAACTATGGATCTGAAATTCTTCGGTGGAAAGATGCAAAGCTGATAGATGCCCTACACGCCAATATACATAGACAATAATTCATTCTTTCTGACAATACATAAAGCAGATATCTACCTTGAATTTTGCCTGGTGAGAACAACTTGCACACTTCCTTAAATTATGTAATAGATTGCGGGAAGCTCCAAAAGTCACTTCAAACAATCTCTTGGAACTAACCAGACCTAGAATTGACAACCCTTGGCTAAGATTCTTACAGTCAGCATTGGATGCACTGCAGTTGAAACAACTTTGGGAAACAACAACAAGCCCGATTTCATTAAAAAAATAAAAAATAGTAAACAAAGCGTGAAAGGTAATTTCAAACAGGCAGAAGAAGCATGAGTTATGTAAAGAAAAAAAAAGGAAGTGTGCTATCCTATTTTAAGTCGCAGTCCAAATTAAAATAAAGCTTGTGAACATTCGAATGGGTAGGTTCACAACTAAAATCTGACTCCAAGATGGGCAAAGGGCTGGGAAAGTCAGACCCTAGACATTGTGGCTATAAAAATGAAGCCATCCTGCATATATTATGTGCTTGGCCTGCTTTTTTAATTGAGGCCCTAAAAGTCTCCTTCAACCTTGTTTTATTTGCTTCAAAATAATCAGAACATGTAGACAAGCTTTAATTCAGAATCTTTAAAGGCCTGCATACGCAATTAAGTTCTCGATTGGACTAATTTGCTGATAGGTCTGTAAGTGACTGAATTTAACCAGCATTTGTTAGTCCTTTGCTAAAGTTGCTTTAAACTGTGAGACCGAAGGACATCTTTAGTAATGCTGTTGACAGGTGTAAAAGTTGCATGTTATCACTTTAGCGATGAACCAAAATATGGAAAATACTAATAACTCTTCAATGCACTTTATTGAGGCAGTTCCTTACCAATAATTGTTACATTACACCTGAAAATTGTTTTCAGTGCTATTTTATAATGTTGTCTTAAGGAAAACTTTTTTTATATATTGAGACGCTTTTTATTAACTATGTAATAAAAAATGTTGATTTGAAAAACAACATATGCCGATAGGGATCTGGAAAGAAATCAAGGGGAGGGAAACATGGGACTGATGAAGAGAGAGAGATCTGTTTAGCACCAGTGCTAAATTTGTAAATATAATATAGGCACGAAGTTCTTCTCAGAAGCCTGCTGCTGGTACTGCAGAATGCCGAAATTGCCGAATACTAAAACTACCTTGTCTTGATTCCATTTTATGCCTCTTTCTTTCACCATGTTACCCTTATGGTTTCTATTTCATTCATACAGGTTCTTTTTCATCTCTGCATTTTCCCTTTGTCATTGTTTTCTGATCTTTCTCCTTCTCTGTCATTCTCTTTTTTGTGCTCACTCTCTAGGCCAACGTCTGATAATGCCAAACCAGCCCTAAATGCACTCTGGAGTTGCAAAAAAAATATAATAATTCAAGACATTCTTGTGGAGTCCTCCCCAGCCCGGTAGCATGCAAATGACCACGCCACACTCAGAGCTCTGTAGTGCACGTCTTTATTCTTCAGAGTGCAACTGTTAACTTACTGTACACATTGCGTCATGAACTTTATTAACCATACGCAGATACATACAAACAATTATGTCATTCTTCTACAGAGGCCATCAGGGACCAGAAGGGTCACGCTATGCATATTTACAAGATATTAAATCTCCCCATCTGTTAAATAAAAAGTACAAATATTACACATATACATCACAGTTCCTCAATGAGTCATCAAGGTGCTTGAACCAGACCTAGTCGTGTGAGGTTGATGAAGCGGAGGAGCGGGGCCTGCCTCAGGCACTGAGAATGCAGAGGTAGGCATAGGAGGTGGTCTCTCCGTACTTTAAGGTGGGAAGGTCTTGCTTCTGACACCTGGAGACGACGAACATCGAGGTAGGTGCTTGAAGTGTGACAAATCTCTTATGACGGACTTTTCGCAGTCACCATATGTCCTTTGCTTGTCACAACCCTCAGGGGTTCAGCATCAAATGGAGCATCAAACTTGAATATACATTTTTGAGCGAACCAGGACCCAGTCTCCCTCCTTGAAACCCGTTTCCTGAGCACATCGGCGTTTATCAGCATAGGTCATCATTATGGGCGTGTGCAAAGAATCTGTTGTATAGATTTCATCCGATCTGCAAAGCTGAGTGGTTCATTGCGGCAATTAGGTTCCCATGGCTCTCCCAAACATCAAGATGGTAGGGCTTTCACCTGTAGTGGAATGGGAAGTTGATCAGTAGGCACGTAGGGCTGAACATAGAGCCTATTTGAGATGACTTCCTTCTAGCGCAGGGCGCTGAACTACTCTCTTTAGGGTTCCCATGAAGTGTTCGACAGCGCTGTTAGCCTTTGGCCAGAGAGGGGTACTTTTCTGATGTTAGATATTCGTGTTAGTGAGAAACTCTTTAAACTCTTAGCGGTTAATTGGCGGGCCATTATCTGACTTAAGAAGAGGGGATACCCCATGTTACAAAAATGTCATTTAATGTCCCAATGACTTTGTCATGTGTAGTTGACAACAGGACTTCCACCAGGGGAAATCGTGTGTACTCATCAACAACTACCATTAGATGATGTCCATTGTTAAGAGGTCCAAAGGAATCAACTGCAATCCTCTCCCACACCTGCTTCTGGAGATCAGACATAACTAATGGATGTTGCGTTGGTTTAGGAGATAAGCAGTTACACAAATGGCAGTCCTTTAATTCTCTTTCAACTCTTTCGCCAAGGCGAGGAAACCACACTTGGTCTCGAACAGCTCCCTTGGTGGTGACAATGCCACAATGACCCTCATGGGCAGTTTCAATGACTTGTTATCACAGACTCTCTGGAATGACAGTTCTAGAACCTCATAATATTATGCTTTCTTGTGCAACAGAGAGTTCCTCACTCACAATTTTTAACTTTCGGTATTCAAAGTCATCTGTAACAGGTCAAGTGTGGTCATCCAGGATTGCTGGGCAATAATGTCCTTAAGATCACACAGATCTCGATCTGTATTTGTAGCAGAAAGAATTTGCTCCACTGAAAGAGCTGCAGGTATGCTTGATGTAACTATGAAGGTAACATAGGCCTCAGCTGCTTTAGACTTTGTACTGTGACACTGTACTGGCACTCGTGAAAAATAGTCAGCGGGATTTTTATCTTTGCCTGGCCTATGCACAATAGTGTAATCATCTTGCAATCGCAACCTCCACCTCTCAATGAGAGGGGGCATATTGGCCTTCAGATTCTCAAAAAAAGTAAGTAAAGCTTGGTGGTCAGTGACAAGGTGGAAGTGTTTTCTGTATGGAAAGACATGGAAGTGTCCACAGCTAGACTTTCCTTCCTAGGTTTGGAATTAGCACATTCGGGCTGCGACAGACTCCGGCTCACATAAGCCACAATGTGCCTTTGAGAATTGTTGTGTCCACTGTGCGGGGCAAGGATCGCACCTAACCCCACTTAGTGGCATTGACTACCATCTCAGTAGGACATTTTGGATACAAATAGGCTATTTGAGTAGCGCTCTCAATTGCTTTTTTGATTTTTTTAAAGCTCCGTGGCATTGAGGTGACCACTTGCACACAGTGTTCTTTTTTTGTCAAGTTTCTCAACGGGGCACTGACTGTGGCAAAATCATGACTATACCTGGTACAGTAACTGACCATGCAAAGGGAGGATTGCAACATGGTCACAGCTTGTGGTGGATTAGTGGACAATAAGACTTGTACTTTAGCTGGATCTGGTGTCATCCCCTTTTCAGAGAAAACATCCCCAAAGAATTTGAGTTTTTGTTTTGTGAAACTCACACTTGGTTGCGTTCAAAGTGAGACTGGTATCAGCCAGCAAGCGCCATATTTGTGTAAGGGCTTTGTCATGATTTTTTTTCGAGTGGCTCCAAATACCAGTATATCATCACTAAAATTAAAGGCATGCATGACAAGTTGTATTATGTGCCGAATTACATCCTGAAAAAGTTCTGCAGCAGACAACACCCTAAAACGTAGTCTTTTATATCTGAAAAAAACAATATGGGTCAAAAAGATGGTAATGTACCTGCAGTTTTCCTCTAGTTTGAGTTAATGATACCTCTTGTTCAGATCAAGACAAGAAAAGACTTTGGCACCGTTCCCCTTTGTAATCATACCTGCAATGTGCAGACCGGGATGTCGTTCTCTCTCAATTGCCTTATTAGCTTGGCGCATGTCAACACGGATGCGCATGGCACCTCCACTGTCCTTTTTGGGCACCATCACTATGGGTGAAACCCATGGTATCGGACCAGTAGAGCATTCAATAATATCATGTTTTAACAGCGTTTCCAGTTCTTTTTTAACAGCTTCCTGCAACTGAAAAGCAATTTGACTATGTCATTTAGCAACAGAGCGATTGTCCTCATTCATATGAACTTGCACCTTCTGGGTCTTAAGCTTTCCTAGTCCACGAAACAACGGTGGGAACTGACTTACTATGTCTGCATGTGTATTTTTGTTATAGTTGATGGAAATCAGACCCATGTCTGCAGCAGTACTGAAACTGAGTAAACATGCAATTGACAAATGAACTTTAAGAACATGAATTAGTGCTTGCACCTTTGCCTTCTTGTGTCTCATGGTTGCTACAAATGATCCTTGGCTTTGCAATGGCATAAAGGCAGCCAACATATATACCTTTGCGTTCAAAGGTGTGAGACGGGCCATCAGTGACAGTTCATTTTACTTCTCTGCCAGCATGATGTTTATCGATGCACCACTATCGATGATAAAAGGTATGGAACAACCATTCACCTTTAGATGTGATCTTAGGGCAATGTTGAAGGGAACGTGGTTGTTTCACATGGCGATCTCACAAGTACACGTGTCTGCATGAAGCCAAACCCAGGTGCTCACGTCAGTCACCAGTCGACAACATCATTGCACAGCCATCTTCATAATTGGCACTCGACAATTACATTTAAAACCTTTGGAAGATGAATTTGATGATAAGTGTGAGAAAGTGGGTTTCTGTTGCAGTAAACCCCCTTTTTCTTTTTTTGTTGCCAGACTACTGATGCTCTTTGACTTAGTGTGCCCTGGGCTCCTGCCAATCAGGTGCCCAGGGCCTGTGTTCCTTCCCTAAAACTGTGTTGAAGCCTAAACCCAATTGGCATCTCTGGCCACATGTCAGCCCCAGGTAAATGGTACCCTGGGCGAGGTGCTAGGTCTCCTCCCCCAGGATGGGCAGGGGAAGCTTCAAAGGCATGCCGTCTTTGTGAGCTACTCCAGGCTACTTGCTGTGCTCAGCAACTGGCCCCCACCGGTTTTGACCCCCATTCTGGCAGGAAGATCGGCGGGAAAACCTAAGTGAGGAAAGGGGGTGTGCCAGCCTCTGCCAACCCCACCCCTCAGGTGGGGGAGGCGAGGCGAAGCCTAACTCCGGGCTCTCGCCATCTTGAAGATGGGAAGCCCTACCCAATCAGGACTAGGCTCTTGCCCCCCTCCCACAGGAGAGTGGCAGGCTAGGGGGTGTATCCACCCCAGGGAAGGGACCCATTGGTCCCTGACCTCTACCTACCTGTAACGCCCCTAAATTTAGTATTTAGCGGCACCCTGAACTTCCTTCCTCAGATCCCGAATCCGAAACAAGAAAGAAGAAGACCTGCCGTGCAGCTGCTAACAAGAGTACAACACCAACTGACTTGGCCCCAGCCCTACAGGCCTGTCTACCCTCGAACCTGCTCCTGCTAAATCCCGGCTTCTCCTGCGGACAGCAACCTCGAAAACCCCGGAGGACCTGCCTGCCTTGCTCATCTACCAAGACTGGGACTCCCATGAGCAGTGGTTCTGCTCAAACAGCAACAACCCCTGCTGCAAACCAGGAACCGCAAATCCAACACACTCTGCATCTGCCAAGCCTGGCCTGTGCCAGAGTGAACAAAGACCACGAGGACGTCCCCCCTGCGACTGTGACCCAGAATCCAGTACCCAAGGACCCTCCTTGACGCTCCTGACGACGCCTGCAGCCTGCAGCCTCAGAACCAGGGCCCCCTCCAACCGCGACCAGCAGAGGGTAAGATTTCCCGACGCGAAAAGGCACCCCTGCACCCGGCGCCCTGCAGCCCCCTGTGCCCAACTCCTGGGTACCTAACTAACCTACAGCTTCCCAACTTACCACTCGAAGTGGTGGTCGCACCTTAAGAATCTCCGTCCCCGAGCTTGCAGCCTTTGTTCGTCTTGTAGCTTCTCCATTGAAATCCATTGAGCGCCCAACGGCTCAAAAGCACCCTGCACCCAGTCGCCCGAGTGCCCCTGGAAGTGCAACCTCTATCCTATTCTACTTCCCCACTTGCCCTGTGTAAGTGACCAGGAGCCCAGCTCCCACAGTCGCGTGGCCTGCTTGCCAGCAGCCACAAACCAAAGGTCCCCTGCCCGCCATAGGCTAACATTGGGCCTAACTCTCTCTGCACCCGGCTGCCCCTGTGCCGCTGAGGGTGTAACAACTGTACCTATCTGACCCTGGGAGACCCCTGAGTCTATGCCCAGAACCTTAACTCCGCCAGTCGAGTACTTACCTGAAAGCCGATAACGTACATATTCTCCATAGGGTAACATTGACTGGTTTCACTTGGAAATTCTTCTGTCGAGTTTTGAAACTTTAAAATATTCACTAAAAATCAGCCGATCAACGAAAACAAAATTACTCACCTGTTATTAGGAGATATCACAGTGCCCAGCACGGACCCTGAAAAGTAAATACAACTGTACTTACCGATAACTTGATTTTCCTCCATAGGATAACATTGCCTGGTTTTTGCCAGAAATTCTTCTGTCGATTTTTGAAACATTCAAATATTCCTTACAAATTGCCTGTGTAACAAAAACGTTTTCTTTCAACTGTTTACAGGAAATGCACCAGGGTTGAATCCAGGATCCAACCCTGAGTAAGAAAATCATACGCAAAGTAATTGAAACTGCATTTACTTAAAAACTCCCATTGAGCTCAATGTTATAATTGTGTTTGAATTGTGTTGCCTATTGCAACAACTAATTCAAAAGTCTATTGTTCATTGAAAGTATATGACCAAAGCATCTCATTCTGAGAAAGTATTTATGTTACCTACTGTGGTTCTAAAATAAAATAACTATATATTTTTATATACAAAACAATTGGCCTAGAGTTCAGTTCTTGAGTGTGTGAGACCATTTGCTGGCTGAGTGTGTACAACAAATGCTTTACACTGTCCTCTGATACTGCCTTACTGCTCGACCAAGCTACCACTTTAGAGAGCAAGGTTATATCTAACTTTAGCCTCTGCCAAACCTCTGGGGACTATGTACTCTGTACACCCTATACCTATTTGGGGACAGTATATACAGAGCCACTTTCTTACAATAAGCTACCTCGATTAGCTTCTACTTGCCTGAATTGGTGTCGGCGCTTGGTCTTGTGGCTTGGCTAGAGGATTTCTGGAACCTTTCTGGCGTACAATTTCTCTTCTCAACATGATGCAGAAGTTTTCTTTTTTGCTTTGCAAACTGTTAAAAAATTGGTTTTTTTCCCGCAACCTTTGCATGTTTGTCCACTGGCGTGACATTTGCCTTCATGCAGAAAGAAGACACCGCATTGGAAACACAATTTCTTTTTCCTCAGAGACATCACTTTATGGCCCTTAACCTTGTGTCTGATTACTTTTTATGTTCAATGCTTAAGACTTAAAGTGATACAGAAGGGGAGAAGAGAAAAGGAAAATCTCAGCGAGCAAGAACAGAAAAAAAGAGCTTGAGAGAGGTCACTGATATTACCAACATCGAACCAGAGATTCCGGGGATGCGTAAAGATCCACATAATTTGCTTTAGAACTCTTTTTATTAAGCATTTACATTTAATACAAACCACAATGATCAATTTGACACATCCAAGAATCACTTCACACCTTTTTCTATCCTTTGTTGAATAAGCAGACCAATTCCAGACCACCCCAAACATCTTCACAATGTTCCGGAGAGTCACCACACAGCATGACTCTGGTGCCCCACACCCTAACCACCCTGGGCCTCTCCCCATCTCCCCTATCGGTTGGGGGGTTAGTCCCTTTCTCCGAATTCCTGCCAAAGGCCCATTATCTTTTCAAATTCCCTTAGGCAACCTCTGGCCTTATATATAGACTTCTCGGCCTGCATGCATCAGTCCAGGTTCGCCCAGAGGGTGATTGGTGCTTTTAGAGGTACTTAATCTATCTGGGGGATGTGGCTGTACTGAAGAGTAATTGATGCACTAAAGAGTGTTTGGTGCCATGGACGTATATTACGCATATGCATGATGAGTATATGAGTGGGTATTGCTGTCACTGATGTACTGAAGCGTATTTAATGAAGTGGTACAGAAAGTGGTATTTTGAAGCATATTTATTGAAGGTATGTAAATGTAGCTTCTAAAATCTAAACTACTTTCACAAAATATTACAGATGTTTGTTTAAAATTTCTAAGTGTTCTCCATGTTTGCAAATGACATGGATATTAACTGAGCTCACTTTGGACATGAGGAGATGAGAACATGCATGTTGAATATGAAGAGAAAAGACTGATTGAGGGAGAAACCAACAAGTAATTCATTATCTTAGATAGAAAATAAGTATGCGTGGGTGTTATTTGTCAGGTGGCAAAGGCACAAACTTCAAGCACATCTTTTTCGATTTTTATCAGTGATCAAGTCCAAATCAACAGATGGACAATATGACATTTGAATCAACTAAAGAGAATTTAGAAACCAACCACTACTTGGAATAACAAAATAGCATCTTGAAACTACCTATTAAAGGTTACTGCAATACTAATATTTCTGCAAATAAGCTCAAGTATCAGAAACAAAATGACCAAAAACAATCAGGCTATAAAGCGCTGTCAACAAAGAACCCCCTCCAAGATTACTTCACAAAGTCAGATGTAATCTGGGCGCAAACAAATGACCTGTGGGAAACCCATGGGCAGTAAACAGATATCGTAGGTTAGTGTGCAATCACCAGGTCAGCGGTTCTTAACCTTTTGACTTCTGTGGATCCCCACTGAATCACTACTGGAATCTGTGGACCCAGCCTGAGCAATTTCTACAAATGTTAATCTCAAAATAACACAAAGCACGGAATTAAATCTACATCAAACAAAGACACAAATTACCAAATATTTTATTTCATTCACAAACAAAACATATGCAGAAATTGAAATTCTAATTTTAATAGAAAGGTTGCACCATTTCAAAATCTAGTTTCTTAAAGACAGCGTATCGCTTTGCCTTTTTTGCTCCTAATGCAAGGTCTCTTTTTCACCGGATCATACCACGGCTCCCATTGAGGTCACCAGCAGTCCATACTGGATCCCGCTTGCTGTACTTGTGCTGCTTCCATGAATCAAGATATGGATGGCAACTTAATTTTTAGCCCCAATTTCAAATTTCTACACATTTACATTTTAAACTGTTATGTTTTCAATTTTGCGTTTTTATCTATATATACTTCATTAAATTGCTATAGTATTTAATTTTCTAAACAGTCGCGGATGGCCTAAGTCGGCATCGCAGACTCCCAGGGGTCCGCTGACCTGAGGTTAAGAATCGGTGCTCTAGGTCAAAGGTACCTCAATTACAGTGTGGCTGGAAACTGTGTGGCAATAACAGAACAGCCTGAACGGACATACTATTCTAATGACTCACTCATTTTTTGTAAACATCGTATGGTCAGAGTACAGGCCTTTGACTGTCCAATGTTAAGCAAAATCCCCTTTTGCTCCCTGCAGTGCCACATGCTGTAAACCCTTATCCGTAAAGGAAAACAACGGTTCCTGTGGAATAATACAGTTAATATTGATAATAATACGCACAATCACAATATGGAGGGCTTGACTAAGGTCAGAGGGGGAAGAAACCACATAGACCGATGATTCAGTATATCACAATTATAAGTTTTATATTTCAAACAGGGGGAAGGGGTATATACAGTGTCACAAAGTCATTGAAAAACATTTGTGCATAGTGTTCCAAGTAAACAAAGGAACCTAAAACAGTGGTGAAAGTGTGATAGTTTTTTTACAAGGTTTTCACAATTTCATACAAGTCGACCATTATCAGTTATATTCAGTGTGAACAGTAGCTATATACAACGATATGCGCTGGGTAATGGTTCGCTTCCTCTTTATGTCGACGACGTTTCGATCCTCTACTTGGTGTGGGGTCTCATCAGGACTTAATTATGTAGGGACATCTGTTGATTCGACTGCGCAGCCGCGTGAAGATTGTGTGCCACAAGTGGTGAATGAAAGCAAAAGGGATACTCACATAAGGACCCAGCCGGGTGCCCAATGTGAGTGAGGGAAGACCGACAATCGAAGGATAATTCAGCCTTGACGGCTAGTAGATGACTCACTACAGCCCTAGTGGTCTGATGATTACGCGGGGACTCTGAATCATGGTGTGTTGAGCAAGGATATGCTCCAGTAACATCAGTGTGGTTTCAATGAGGTCTTGACCAGGATCGTCGAGGAGTCCCAACTTGCGTGACGGTACTACGCGTTGGCTTCACAAAGCAGCGTTAGTCAGCTTTGTTCTCAGGTCAGATGACCCTTATCCAGCAGTTGATGGGGAAGCCCACCATACTCCCCTTAGATCTTAGGTGACTACTATGGGTCTGCTATGCTATATGCAAACCCTAATATAAGCACAGCAAAGGTAGTAACAAACATAACAGCAGAAAAAGCAAACAAGCAGACAAAGGCCACAACAGGAATGGCATTGGTGGCAGAGATGGACTAGAGAGGGAAAGGCGTGGTGCGGATAGAACCCTGATTCTACAGGGGATCTAACATGCAGCCAAAGGGTCAAAAGAGAATCATAGCAGAATGCACAGAAAGAGGTGGCATTTATTAATGGAAGCAAAGCAATTCCCAATCAACTCGAAAGTATATCAAGTAAAGAAACTTTTAAGTACCTACTAGAGAACTAATCAGCTGGTCTAATTTTATGAAACAAGACAAATCATCAGAGGTAGGAATTTAATAAACTAGGAGAAAATGAGAATCCATGCAGAGCTTTTTAATAAAAGGTGCACAATGTGCTTTATTAGTCAGTATAAAATCATAGTGAAGGCAGTGATAGTCCAGATAACAAAGTACCAGTTTTTTACTATAATTACTCATGACCTGGTAGCTCTTAGTCACCCTTTCTAGAGGCTCACAGATGTTCTACAAGAGACAAGAGATGTGTCGGTCATTTGGCAGGGGATTAATGGGAGGAATGGTACCAAAGGACTAACAGTACACTAGTCACTACACTGAGGGAATTGTACTTACTGTTCCAATTACCTCACAATCATGGAAGACTATTAAACATCCACGCTTGACTAGAAGGTGGATAACAGCTCCTGTCCAGATGGATTCCCACGCAGAGTGACATTCAAAAAGAATACATCTGGTTCAAAGTTGATCACTAACTCAGTACTGATGTGACAAGGACATAGAGACCATGATTCTGCTGTAGGCCCTCATTATCATGGTGTCAAAACCCCTTTCAGAGGGCCATGGGGCAAGCAGGAGCTACTGAGCCCAACCGTGGTGGTTTAGACCTTTCACTCCTGATGTTCCGGTGCCCAGCCTACTATGGGTTCTGAACAACTGGGTCAAGGACCCCTTCAGCACCTGACTCCCAGTAGCAGCACACCGGACTCTCAGTGGTAGCGCAGATCGTGCAGCTCAAGGCTTTTTGGGAGGATGAAGGTGTAAGGCGAGCACAGACGCACAACTCAAAATATGTCCAGCAACCTCAATAATTTGTTGTCTAGTCAAATACTTGCATTTATATAAAAATAAGTATTTATATACTAACTCAAAGTACAATACAACACACAGCAAATAATATGCATAGTCTTCTTAAGGCAGCTAGCATTACCCGGGTCAGCTTGTGTCCCACTTCCCCATCTATGGACGATGGCTACTCCCCATTTTTGCGTGGCGACATCCAAGCTAGTTCCTGCTAGTGAGTTCAAGCCTTAAAAGTTCTAGTAGGGCTTTTAACAAAAGTCCACATGTGGGTGTGTCAGTCAGAGTAAGTTCTCAAGGGCCCCACGGCCCAGTATCAGTCTTATCAGCACTCACTGGGAAAGCGATGCAGAATCCCCAGGCACAAGTTCCATGCTTGGTGTTGAGCAGAAGTCTGAAATCTGTAGGAAGGACACGTCCACAACACTCCTCCAATTCGGCAGTAAGTCGTCTTCTTCCAGGGGTGGACCTTGGGTGCTCCCGGACTCAGGTAGGTAGGTGAAACTTGGTTCCAACTCAGTTTAGCGCAAAACCCTCTTTAAAAAAAGAAGCCAAGCAAGAGGATTTAACTTATCATCGAGCTGCACAGAAAGTAACCTCTGGATTTCCCATCATCCATCTGCACAGAAAGTGACATCACTGGTTTCCTACCCATTGCACCCTGCGCTCCTCACCCCTCCCAGGACCTACTTAATGGCAGTGCAGGCACCAGTCTGCACCTGACTGCACCCAGGGCCAGGAACCCTGGTTATCCCCCTACCCACCACTATTGTGCTGTGCTCCTCCGTGTCCTTAAGCCTGGCTGCTGCTTGCTGCACTGCTGCCACACCAAACCACACAACATGGAATGAGTGTACACATGTGCCTCCTGCAAGCTCTCATGCAATCGCCCACACCTTACACCCACCACTCCCTCACCAACAGCATCCCACCCACTAAAACTCACACAAACCAGCCTCCTGCTCACACTCACACAGACCAAACACGGTCCACACAACATGATACACTTTCATGTATGCTACTCAACACCCACTCGCTCACCAAAACACGCCTTGGAGATATGGGACCTACTGCACAACAAATGACGTTCAAGATACGCATTACTGCCAACTTCGACCTGGATGAACCCTCGTGGACAGACTACCAGGACCCCGCACCAATGTTGCCAGCGACATCATCAATCATCAATGCCACACCGTCATCCCTCTCACAGACCTTAACTTTCACCTAGAAGACTGCTCCGACCGAAACGGTACAGCACAGAAAACCTAGGAAACCTTGGCCACCCGCAGCAGCTGGAAAAATATTACAGAAGAGGAGTGGACTTCTGCCCTCTCCGTGCATCAACTTGAGCACACCAGCAACTTGCCAAAAGAAATCAAGAACCTAAACAGCTCAATCACAGCATGCATCAACACTCTGGCAGTCCTCAAGTGCAGCCCAAAGGCAAGTGCCCGACCAGCTGGTACACAGAAAAACTCCTTGTGATGGAATGCTTCTGCAAGGAACCGAAGCCCAAATGGAGAACAAGTCAGGTCACCACAGATAAAGTAATCTTCAAATCAGCCCTAAGACACTACCACCAGCAGATACAGAACACCAAATGTACAGCTCTTGCAGATCGCATCCACACCAGCACTAACAGCCGCAAGTAAAACTTCACCATCATCAAAAATATTACTGCGCCTCCTTCCGCCTCCAGCAACATCACCCGCTCACAAGACGTTTGCAATAAGCGATTGTAATTGTTCTGTAACAAACTGGCCCCCTAATACAGCACCGTCAACTCTTAACTGGTCCCCGTCACAACTTTACTTCTCATCACAGCCAAAGAATGAACCCTAACCTTGTGGCCTGCATTACCACCTTCGATATCGCTGCTACTATTTAGACCATTCTCTCGTGTGCCCCATCTCACTCTTGTCCCTACCATACCTTCATCAAGGGACTCATACTGATCAGCCAAGCACTAACACCCATCATCAACATCTCCATTGACTCAGCCACGTTCCTAAACACCTGGAAGCATGCTCCCATCAAGCTCCTGCTCAAGAAACCATCCAAGCTTTTCAACTACAGACGCATCTCTCTCCTACCATAGCCAAAGCCTCAGCAACCACCAGCCCCTCGACTACATGCAGTCTCTTACATTGCTCCTAAAGTGTGGAACAGCCTTCCACTTCACATCAGAGTCTCCTCCTCTCTTCTTCAATTCCGCAAGGAGCTAAGGATGTAGCTTTTGAATTAACCACCTATCCTAAGCAGGGCTAAGCACACACACTTGCTCAGCACTAGGATATCCTTGCGGGTGATAGTGCACTTTACAAATACACACAACATAAATCCACGGGTTACAACACACTGGCAACTGCAGGCTGTTCTATTCATGGACTCTGGCCCCCTCCTGACTTGTAGGGGGGCTTCACAGTGCACACAAGGTGATGACCCTTAGTACTTTCTGTGATCCCCTTCTGGCATACAGGAATCACTCAGCAGCACTGATAAGGCGATGCCTCTCTTCTGGCCCAGGGCTACCAAGAGCAATGGCCCTTCCTTCGTGGCAGTGTAGCATCAGAGCAGTGACTTCTTTCTCACAGCAGCAGACTCATCCTGGCATCAAGGAGTCACACAACACGCCTACTTGTCTTGGGTGGGGCAGACGCTGGTGCTCTTGGCGACAGTGCTTGAATCTCCTGGGTGATGTCCTCTCACCTAGTATGGGAGACTGGCAGACCCTTAGTCCCCACTCCTTGTCAAAACAGGCAGAATTTGTGCTGAACTTCTCCACACCGATATACAGCTTCAATTTGACAATTTGGGTCTTAAGCTTCCCTTTGTATAATCCATTTCCAGACACACTTGTGATTTAGTGTCTCTGTCTTTGAAATTTGAGTTCTGGGGGTTGCCCATTTTGAAGTGCCCACTGCTTTGTTGTGCTCTTCTTCCAGTGTTGCGTAAGTTACGACTCTGTCGTAACTCTACAAGGGTTGTTTTCCCATCCAAGGGTGAAAATGCACCAGCGAATAATGTTAAAGACCAATTATTGCAGCCCTGCAAATACTACTCAATGTGTATTTGATATAAAGGTATTGCTTTTGGGTTACTAACAATCTCATAGAGGGATCAGGGGCACTGTGGAAACAGCGACAAATCCTATTTCAATATTCACAGAATCACATACAACGTACTAGGAAGAACGAACACTTTTGAGTTAAAGGTATTAATTACTTCAGGAATAATCACCTCTCTGCACTTCTAAAACAATCACAGAATATTATAAAAACTCCAATGAGACACGTTATCAATAACGAGAATAAAATTAAAATTTCTAGCATTGTTAGAATGTCATTCAAATGTCAGCTCAAACCTTACACTGTAATGCCTACTTATATGCGCTATACTATGAGAGCATGGAAGGTAGAGCAACTTGCAGTCTAAAGTTTCTAAGGGAGACAAGATGCACTGCATGCCTAGCAAAAGCAATGGCTACCATTGTGGGTGTTTGCCCTTTGCAGGGAACACTGTCTTCACACCCCCACGAAGGGCAAACACCCACTGCAGTAGCAGTCAGTCAGTCTTCCCCCGGGACTTGGCTTTATCAGCTTCAGTTTTCAGGAGATATATATCATTTGCCAAGTGTGCTGGCAGCAGGTGTGACAGTCTCTGGCATAATGCCAAGCGACAATCTGAGCGAAGGACCTCTCCTATCAAGTGGTCAATTAGCAGTCCTTATATCCTAAATCTTATCAGAAATTGGAATTTCTGACATAAGTTTAGGAATATCTGACATAGATTAAGTGATCAAGTTATGTGTCTGAGATGTTTCTTTATGAACATATGAGGTAAAAGGATGTCAATTCAGACTACATGCTTTTGGTTACATTAAACCTTGACATGGTGAGGAGGAGATATTTGACCTAGACACTTGTCGCAGTAGATGTATGTAGGTAATTCATTGAAATAATTGAAGATATTACAGTTCTTAGAAAGATACGGTCTGGCGACATCTACCTTAAAAGCTAGGCATTACAATGATTCTGCATAAATCAGGAAATATGGCAGTGTCCATTGTCTAGGATGATTGTGACTTCCATGGAATAAGATGGAGTTGAGCCTATATATGATGGAATTGGACCTTAGAGACTTTATGTCACCAGTGAGCAGTCTATCACAGCAAGACAGTCTTCAATTTTGATAGCCCCAAACAAAAGGCCATGAGAGTAACTACTGGTTCACACCTGGATGTCAGCCTCAGCGATATGTGTATCAAAAGTTTATCAAAGGACCCCAGCCCTACTCTTTATGATTTTCTTATCAGCCCCATGAACTTCCTCAGCCCCTTTGTCCAGTGGCCTCCTTTCAGAATCAATGAGCCCCTACTGATGTGCACTGAAAGGCCTGGCTCTTCCTTCCTCTAATGTGTGTTCCAATCAGTTCTCAGGAATGCGCCAATCCACAAATCTGTCTGGGTGGAACCTCTACCTCTTCATGCTCCTCCAGCAAGCCCTGGGCCTCCCAAAATGGAAATTAATGTCTTCCATATGTTGTGCCCATTGCAAGGAAACACTCCAACCACTGTGCACACACATACACGTGTGCAGCCTTCAATGTACTGTACCTTCGTATGGGCATCCATACATCCCACAGTGCTCATGCAACACCGTATGGTATCTCCTACACACAGTACCAGCTCAGAGGCTCACTCCTAGCCCATGCGTACACGTAACCAGGTGTGATATTTCCTGATGCACTATACCTTTTCAGAGGCACACATGTATCCCAGGGCGCACAGGCAGCCATGCACGTACCTTCCCACGGGCACACATACATCAAACACTGCACACAATCCAATGCAATCCAAGGATTAGTTAAGGACACAGCAGTGAAACTTTACCAGAGTGGGCCAGGAGGTGCTCCTTCCTCACAGGAAGAACCCAAAAAGCCAGACTGCCACCCTTCTCATCGGAGTCCAAGATTCTGGCCTGCAGTGTGCCCCAAGGGTCAACCCTCAGCGCCACTCTCTTCAACATTGACATGACAGCTCTCGCAAACACCATCCGATCCCAAGGCATCAACATCTTCTCCTACTCTGACGACACCAGCTCATCCTCTCCCTGATGGACAACTGTAACTCTATCAGACTCAACTTCACCAACTGCATGACCACGGTAGCAGAACGTATGAGAACCAACTACCTGAAATGTAACTTCGACAAGATGGAAGTACTGGGCTTCGGAAACAGGACCTCCACATGGGACACCACCTGGTGGCCAACCGAGCTAGGACCAATAACAACTGTCTGTGCCAGAAACCTGGGGCTCACCCTGGCCAACAAGCTCAATATGATGCCATAATTTAATGCAGTCATCGCTGCCTGCTTACACATCATACGCATGCTCCAAAAGATCTTCAAAAGGATGCCACAGAACACCAGACGAACCGTCACGCAAGCACTCATCCTAAGCAGACTTATTTTCTTCAAAACTTGTGACAGGAGAGTTAGTGGTGGGAAGACAGACAAGAGTCCTGTACTCCACTAAGGGCACAATATGTTTCCCAAAGAGAGCCTTCTTGGGAACTCTAGCATGCCAAAGTACAGACATTGCACGTTCTTGACAGTAGTGAATAGATCTAGTCAGGGTTCTCCATTGCTTGAAGACTTCTTACCCCATCTCTGGGTGTAGCTTCTACTAGTGATCCTTTAGGCGTCTGTGGCACCCTGGCATTGACAGATTCAGCCAAGTGGTTCACGACAAGAGAGATGTCCTATTGACTCAGTCAGTTCCAGAGACGCAGAGCCTCCAA
Organism: Triturus cristatus; assembly: GCF_964204655.1. Lineage (NCBI taxonomy): Eukaryota > Metazoa > Chordata > Amphibia > Caudata > Salamandridae > Triturus > Triturus cristatus. The sequence continues at coordinate 832,523,726 of NC_140581.1, forward strand.
GCACAGGACCCAGGACCCCACTCTGCCCTGTTTGTTTTAGTACCACATGGCAGTGGTATTGACCTTCCTCCCTTTGATGGATGGCATTCAATGCTAAGAGGTTGCGGTAAATCTCTGTCCGATACCAGAGTCCTCTGATCTCCAACCCTCCCAGATGGCCCTCCAAACCCAACTGAGATGCATCTATCACCACCATCAGCTCTGTATGGGGTCGGGTGAGGCATCTGCCACTGGCCCAATTGTAGGCAAGCAGCCACCACTACAGGTCTTTTGCAGTCTCCTCTGAAGCCTGGATGGAATCTAGCAGGTTCCCTTCGTGCTGAGCACACTGAGACTTCAGATCCCACTGCAGAGCCAGTATTTGCCATTTGGCACAGTTGATAGGATGCAGGCGGGCAAGAGTCCAAGAAGTTTCAAATCCACTCTTACGGAGACCTAGGATAGAGACTGAAACATCAGGATCGTAGTCTGAAGGTCCTGGACTCATTGAACAGGAGGGAAGGCTCGAAACTGCACCGTAGCCAGGAGGACTCTGATGAACTGAAGCTTCTGCAAAGAGTCAGGTGTGAATTTGGCACGTTGACCAAGAACCCCAAATATGCTAAGAGGTCTGCCGTCATCTGAAGGTAGTCTATGACTGACTGTGGTAAGCTCGCCTTCAACAGACAATCGTCGAAGTATGGGAAGACTGGTATCCCAAACATCCAAAGGTGTGCTGCAACTACCACTATCACTTTCATGAACACTCAAGGGGCACTGGTGAGGCCAAATGGGATCAATGAGAACTGAAAATACTCTTGAACCACCTTAACCCACAGGTTAAGCCTGTGGGACGGCAGTATGGGAATGTGAAAATAGGCGTCCTGCAAGTCCAGCACTACTATCCAGTCTTCTGGAACCATGGAAATAGAAGTTGGGCCAAATTGAGCATATTGAATTTATTGTTTTTCATAAAGAAATTGAAAGGGCAAAAATATAAAATACTATAAAGGCCTCAATGCTGAAATAACTGGAGTAACATCTCATTCCTATTTTGGAAGCCAGGCCCCTCTCTTTGGTTCCTTTGTCCAAAAGAACCTTGACCTCCTGTTGCAAAATGCACAATTGGTCCTCCAACAGCCGTTCTGATGTAGGTGGTATATGTGGCTGATCTGTAAGGAATGGTAGGGCATATCCATGTGGACAAGTTGAAGAACTCATCTGTCCGATGTCATGTCTTGCCACCGATGGAGGTTATACCTTATCCTGCTTTCAACAGGGTGGCAATGAACTACCCAGGTCAAACTAAAGTGGTTGGTGGTGATAGCGGGAGGGGAGGAGGACCGAGCAGTTTGCTGCCTTGAGGACCTGGACAATGTCAGCTAGACCCCCAACCCTGGCCGGGAAAGGACTGGAGGAGGCAGTCTGTTGCTGTGGAAGTAGACCTTTTCATTGTTTCTGCACCAAGCACCATCCAGAGCCTTAAAAAGGGACAAACTGTAGTGGATACTGCTGCAAGGGTGCAGAAAGGACAAGTGAGTGTGCTGTGACCCAGCTAACCTTGAAGCACTCCAGGGGAAAATCTGCCTTCTCTCTGAAGAGATTTATAGCACACAACTCACCCATGAGAGTATTCTGGCACTGAATCAGGAGCTGTATGGGCTGAGCCATGGTCAGTCTTGGCATAGAGCCAGGTCTGTAGTTTCCTGCTGAATTTAAGAACGGTGGAGGAAGCTCTGATGTGGAGGGGCAGGTCGTTCCAGGCTTCAGGAGTGAATTAGAAGACAGGATCGATGAATCGGGCTCTACATATGCGGGGGTGTGCACGAGTAGGAGTCTGGTACTTTTGGGGAAGTTCATACAGTTCCTGAAGTATGCAGGGGTGTAAATATGTGTGAGGAGTTTGAAGAGTCATCATTTGTGGACTGGGAGTCAGTGGAGTTTTGAGCTGCGAGAGGTGGGAGTGTGGGGTGGGAGACTGAGGGTGGGCCTGCCCACTGATTTGATGGGTGCCATCAAATGGCATGTCCATTAGTAATGCCTGACCATCAACAGAGGATCCCGTGGACCTCACCCACAGGGGAACATTGGTGCTATCTGGGCCGGAGAAACTCCACCTATTAGGCTTTGATAGATTGATGGTGATTTAGACAAGCATTAGATGGGGACAATTCCCAACCACCCACAAAAGTTATGTATGATTAGACCACATCCTCCTAGACAAGAGATTACTCCTAGAACCCTAGGGGGCTTTCCAGGGACCAGTCACTTGACTGTTTCTACTATGAAATTAGTAACAAACCAAACTAACTCCTGGCCAACTTCCTCAGAGTGTGACAGACAAAAAGCTTCATACTAGAAGTTAGAGACAGCAATGGGACAAAGCGCTCACGAGAGGTAGCTAAAAACTGTTGCGTTCAGGATTTCTATAGGGACCTCTACATGAGAAATCCCCCAACCTCAACTCATCGCACACAATTTTTAAAGAAAGCTGCGCTCCCCACTTTACATCAGCAGACCAAAAGAAATTTGAACAACCCATCTCCAAAGAAGAGATCATGAGAGCAATATCAGAGCTATGCCCATTTAGGGCCCCCGGCCCAGACGAGTTTACAGCACTTTTTAGACAATATTTTTAGCCTTCAACTACTTCCCATTTTAGCAAATGTCTTCCTCAAAATAAGGAGAAAAACGTGACAACCACAAAGGCACAAACAAAGCTATATTCCTGCTGTTAACTACTGGCAAGATAGCTAAAGACTGTGAATCCTGTAGGTTTATCTTTCCTTAATGCAGCTGTTAAAACTCTCATTAAAATTGCGACAACTCACCTTTACTCAATCACTATATACCCTTACCAATATGTTTTGTCGGTGGATGGCAAACAAGTGACAACACCAAAAAAGCCCTCCAGCTTATTGCATCAGCAACAACGCGGGAAGACATCTGGCCCTGATCTCCCTGGATGCCGAGAAAAAAATTCAATACTGTCACAGGTTAATTGGGGCTTCATTGACTACACCCTGTGGAAGATCAGCTTAGATGGCAGGATATCCTGCCACGAAGGCAAGAGTTAGAGTGATGGGAGAAAGTCACAATGGCTTCTTATAGTGCTAGGTATAAGGCAGGACTGCCTCCTCTTCAGCCTTCTTTTTGCTGTCACTCCGAAAACCCTTGCCCAGAGAATCTGCAACAACCTGGTAATCCAAGAGGTACCTCATGCCGGCGATGAGTTCAAACTCACAATGTTTTAGGACGATACACTGGTTTCTTTAACAGATGATGCCAAATCCTTCCACTCTTCATATAAGAACTTGAAGAGTTCTAAAGAGGGTCGGAATTTAAGATAAAATAGTCAATGTCTGAATGCATTAATATTTTCTCTCCCCCTGCATTGTTGCTGGCACTTCAAAGAATAACACCTCTATATTGGTCTAATTCAGAATTCAATACCTGCCCTAGAAGTATAGAAAACCTGAGCGATTACTAAAGAGGGAGATCTATGTAAATTGAGGACCACCTTACAGACATAGTTTGAGTAACAAAACTCTCCGAAAAACGGGCACATTGCAGCTCTTCTTTCTAAAGTAATATATATGTTTCAAACAGTCCCCGCCATATTTTTAAAAGATTATATAGAAGACCTCTACTTAAATGTATGATTTTCGTGTGGTTAAACAAAAAAAGGAGGCTCAGATTACGGAAATCAAACAGCGAGGTAGAGCGTTACCATGTCTCCTTAACTATCCCTTCCATACCTTCCAGTTGACAAAAACTCTTTATTAAGGTCCCAGTATGGTACAATTAACAAAAAAGGTGGATAATTCAAACCTTGGAACTAGTTCCAAGGAAGGTACTTTTAGCCACTTTATGTCTGTCCATTGAAGGTGGTAGAGAGAACTTCTCATCCAGCAACAGCTTAATTCGCCCCACCACACCCGCACATCACAGGCCTCCAATGTTAGGAGCTCTCCTGTTACACAGGGTTGAAGCCCAAGTCGGAGACTGTCTTTGTCAGCATGAGGAGGAGCCCTGAGAAGAAGCATGACAGCATTTGGTGTGTGAGGGCTTTTGTCCTTTAAAGAAGTGATCCCACGCCACACATTTCATTGGACAACGCCATTGCTTCTGTAGTTCTTCCACCTATAGGGTACCAATGGCTGTTATTTTATGAAGCGGACATGTTCTACTGTTGATTACTCATTTTCCCACTTCTTTGTTAATTCAATGCCTTTTATATCGCCACAAACAACCCTGAGAGTCTGGGATACAACAGGTGTACAGAGAGGTTTATCCACAGTCCCGTCCCCATTCACACTCCTATGGGCACCAAGGAATTTTTCCCGGTCGGGACAGAAGGAACTTCTTGAGCTGGTAGTACAGAGGTTGTACAGCACTAAATAGTATATACGAAAGGGGGCAAATAAAGCCCACTGGCCAACCTAAAGATGACTATGGGCTCCAGGAAAGTGAGAATTGTAGGTATCTTCAGGTGCAACACTGGGTCCTCCAGCCACAAATACAAAAAGGCACCAACAAGCGACTTCATCACATTTGAAAAGAACCTCCTCTCTACAACGACTGTGAGACGAGAATAGTGTCTAGGCTATAACAGTTATTTAATACACAACAACCAGGTAAGAGACTCCCTCTCAAAGATGCATGGGAACAAAAGCGTGCTATCAAGCTTGACAATGTCAGATGCGAAGATATAATAACCAGGGAGCACCACAGCCAGACACATTGGCAGTACAGAAACTCTCTTGAAAATACTATACTGTTGGTATTAGACTGCCACTAAATTGAATACCATGGGCCATCCAAAAGGTGTTTGTGCTGGAGGCTAGGACCTAGGGGGCGTGGGCTGGGCTCTAACTCGTGTGCACTGATTCTGCCCAAAAAGTCGGTCCTTTTGGATGTACGTTCTTAAAACAATAGAGGAGGCGACTGGTTCCCACTTGGCACACTGCCACAAGGTCGCCTTCTCTGAGCCCCTTGTGAGGAAATGTACCACTTGTATGAAAGAAAAATGATTTCCTATGTATTCCTAGCAGAAAACCAGTATATACTGCCACTCTGCGGTACAACTGGTTTCCAGGGAAGGTGGCTTGATTGGGTAGGATTTGGTAGATCCTAGCAATGGAGAAAAAAAACCTACCCAAAGGGAAGAAACTGGAATTTAGGAAACAGTGGGAGATGATTTTAACCTACTTGTATAGATACTTTATTTCAAGAACTGCAATATCCGTGATGGCTGAGAGCCTTACGTATTTTAGAAGATTCCCTATTGTACCTATATTATGGGGCTAGGAAGGACACTTGGAACTGAAACAGATAAAGCTGCCACTTGTTTGTATTTGAAATTTTAATCAATTTGTTTGCTTGTAATTTGTAATTTTGAATTATCTGGATAAGGGGAGATTTTGGGGTGGTAGTGCGGTTTCTTGGTTTGGGAGGAGGGGGACTGCGGAAATTATCTCACTATTTTAGGTTTTTATTCTTAATGAAATACAATTAACATTTATTCACAATAAAAGCAAAGTCAGGTTTTGAGATGGACAAAACCATAGTTGAACACAGACCAGGTTCAACTTAGAGCTACAAGCAATTGGGCACCTGGATCCTTGGTAGAGTGGCTTAGCTCTCATTAATGCATCATGTGCTGTGAAACGGGGCCCAAGGCACCTGCCATTGACATCTTTAACTGTTCATCTCGGTTTCCTCTGGCACACTGGGGTCCCCTCTCCTCGCTCTGAACAAGGTTCATGGCACCCTAGACATGCCACAGTTAGTGGCAGATCTCACATACATAATTTACTTCATATATTTATTTTACTTGTTCTGCTCAGCGTTGCTCCAACGTAACTTTAGCGGTCCTTTACATGGGGCGAGCACGGGAAGGGAGGAGCAGAGCAGTGAGCAGAGTGTAGCGGGAGGATGACGCAGGGTGGAGTGAGGGCACTCATTAACGCAACTGTGGTAATCAGCAATGCCACTGAGCACCAGGCCATGAGGCATTCTAGGACAACAGTAAGTATATTGCATTAAAAGAGGCGGAAGGGGAGGGACCGGAAGAAGCCTGGCTCTGCTCTGCCTGAAGAGTAAGGGAAGGTGAATGAGGGCGCAGCAAAAGAACGAAGAATATCAAACAGCGTTGGAGACAGGCGGGAACGTGCGGTATGAGAGGGCTATTTACCATAGCTTTTCATCCTGCAGGTAACAGAGTCCTAAATCTCACCCCAGATCCCCCTCAGTCGAAAGGGAAAAGTGAAGGGAAAAAAAACCATCACCCTTTACTATACAACCGAGCTGAATGAGGCCATCCGTACAGCGTAACAGAAACATGGGGTAACAATGACCCTGATAAGGCTTCTGTCACTGGCCCCTGCCTCAAGACTAAAAATATTGCATTCTTTACAAAGGGGAAAAGCTCATCGGCAGCTCTGTTAGGCATGTCTGTGTGGCTGCTGGTGATAAGCGTTTCCTTTGTGTGTGCACCTATCAGCACGCCGCACGCGCGGTCTGCAAATGTGCAGTCATCCGTCCCAGTGCGGAAAGAGCATGATTCATCAGTGTCTATCAGCACAGCGGCCATTACAATCTATACAGTAGTTATGAGGACTTGGTGAAACAACAGGCAGCTTCAGTCCAGGGACGCAGTGTGTGATTTTTAGGTCTGGCTTGACAGCGCAGCTGTTTGGCAGACTTATTGTTTACCTTACCAGTTCTTCAAAATATATGTAGAGTGAGCTTTGGTTCTACCCAGAGGAGTATTAACCTCTCGCCTCAAGGTATCAGCTGTTTGGTGCATAATTCTGTCGCCTATGGAGTGCTTACATTGCAATGCATGAGGGACTACTTTACAGCTCAAAAGTCCACTGAATCATCACACAGTATCACACATTGAATTATTTGTCCAATGCATTGCATAGATAAAGCAGTCCTTTTTTCGGTTTGTTATTTGTCCCTAGGATAACATCACAGTCCCAGTTTCAGGAAGGTCATACAGTGGTGTATTACTATCTATAAAAGACTGACCGTATGCTGCCCCGGAATACCAGCTACTTCCCTACTTCATGACACCATACACTATCCCCAGCAGGGTTTTAAGGGGTGGCGGGTCCAGTCGGGTCTTGGAACTGGTAGTAACTAAAGATTGACTTTGAAATGGGTCCCTACTGGGCCCTTTCTCCGTGACCTTAACTCTTCTGATCGATTTCTTACAAGTGGGAGTAAAAACCCTTAAGGTAATTGATGTTAGCGATTCAGTTGCTTTTTAAATGTTTTTCTTTAGCTTCTATTCCCCAAGAGAAGTTGCTTTTTCTGGCTGTTTTTCATGCCGCATATGACTGCATACTGTCAGCTGAGCAGCATCTAGGTGTAAGGGTGAGTTCATGTTGTGCGGGGTGTTCATGAAGGGGTGCAATGGGTGGTCTGACTTTAAGGCTGAAGACTGTGCAAGATTCTCACAGTGCCTGACAGTAGGCCATAAACGTGTTTCCGATCACATGCTCATCCAATCACTGGCCTCTCTGCAGAGTGCACAGAGCCATGGCACAAAAGTGCCCACTGTAATGATCATTTTACGTGAAAGAGTGTGAGGAGGAAAAAACAGCTGTTGAAATATTGACAGTGCTACGGTTAAAGTTAATGGTGAGTGCACATGCAAGTAGAGAGAGTGTGCACTTGAGAGGCCATGGTGAAGGGAAGGTGACGCAAGGAAGTTTATGCAAAAGAACAGAATGAGAAGACAGTGAAGAAGAGGAAGATAGATGTGTGAGATGCATGCACATGGAGAATGTGAAAAAGATATTGGGAGAAATGGTGCAAATGTGTAATAGAGATTGCGTAGGAAAGTGGCACAAAGTGGAGAAAGAGAGTGACTGAGACACTCCGAATACCACTACCCCTTTCAGAGACCTTATTAATTTTTAGTTCGTAGTCTCATATTTTCATAATAGAAATATTTCCAATTCTAATTATTCACGACATAATCATTGTTGTTACTTAATTTCTTGATACTGTTAAAAAGCATTGGTAAAGCAAAATATGTATGGGTTGTTTTGAGTGATATATCCGAATGCAATAACAGAAAACTCACAGAATGTCAAGGAAATATTAAGTAGCGGACAGGCTAGCTTGAAGTGCAGGATTTTAGTTCATGTGTTTTAATCCACACCCTTAATTACATAGGCCACACCTTTTGGAAAGGATTCCTAGTTATGCTTTGTTGGCCATACACCTTTTAGAGACTCCCCCATGATCTTTATCACACCTAAAGCACTGATCCCCAGGATACCATCTACATCCCCATTTCCCCAAGACTCCATTCAGTGCCTAGAACACACTGCCCTCCACAATATTCTACACTGCCGGCCCTCGAAAGACAATGCACAGTATCCCAGGAGACATCAACTGCATACTGTCCCCTCCCAAGACGCCCAAACGCTACACACAGGGGACTGTTTACCACCCCAACCAACCTGCATTCACTCTGCCATGGGCACACTGCCCTCCCCAAGATCAACTATCACAGAGATCAAGGCCAATAGTTCTGACTTAAATTTTGCAACACAGTGGTTCCCAACCTTTTGACTTTTGAAATAAAAAACCTCAATCACTACTTGAAGCCAGGGACCCCCGTCTAAGCAGTTTCTACAATGTGAACCACCAAACAGTACACAAATATACAGGAAAAGTATACATCACAGAAATGCACAAAATATGAAATATTCTTTAATTCACAAACAAAAATCGAAATTTCAATGGAATGGTTGGAGCTTTTCAAAGTGTATTTTTATTTCTGGACTCTAGCATATCACTCTGGGCCCGATTTAGATCTTGGCGGATGAGGTGCTCCGTCACAACTGTGACGGATATCCCATCTGCCGAAATATAAATCCCATTATATCCTATAGGATTTATATTTCTGCGGACGGGGGATATCTGTCAACGTTGTGACGGAGTGACCCGTCTGACAAGATTGAAATCAGGCCCTTTCTTTTTACGGTGGTGCATACCAGCACTGCTTCAGTTGATATCACAAGTCGTCCGCACTAGATTCCATTTGCTATATTTCTGCTACTCCCTTGAATCAGGATAAGATGCCAACTTATTTTTTGACAGAAATTTCAAATTCCTTCACATTTAAAGCATAGATGTCAATCCTCCCGATTCAGGCGGGAGACTACCGATGTCAAAGCTAGTCTCCCGCCTCCTGATTCCTGCATTCAAAATCCGATTCCTCTGCGGGTTGCAGCCGGGACTAGTGTAGGAAGACTCGTAGAATTCACCGCCAGTAACCTGCTCCTGCAGGCCAGTGCACATTTTTGTCATGGACTCTCTTCCTGTGCTTTCTCCGTGCTCCTGACAGGTAAGGGGAAAAAAACATGTATCTGCATTTCTGATATCCGATCCTGCAGCAGCACATTAATTTCCATACGTAACAATAGACCCGATTCAGGCCTCGATAGAAGTCAATGGGAGAAAAAGAATCTCCCGATTATTTTTCTAAAATATCCCACTTTTCTCTTCTAAAATGCTGGCATGTATGATTTGAAGAATGTTTAAAAACTTTCAGTTATGCTTTAGTATGTGCAGGTAGTTTAGTAATCTGCTAATAGTATTTAATTTTCTAAACAATCGTTGACCTGTGAGTGGGTTCCTGGCCACAGGTTAGGCTAATGTTGTAAAGTACTAGCATATGCACAAAAGCTGTTTACATGCATTAGTGCATTAAAGTCAGACCTACTATGTTTCTCTTGCTCTTTGTCCAGCGCTGACAGCCGAAGCAAGATCCGTGGATGCGCGGGATAGGGGACCAGTCTATAACCTTGTCACAGTTATGGACGACGAGCCCCTGATTCAGGATGATGCTTCTGGCCCGGCTGAGGATGACGAAAGATGGGGCATCCCGTCTTTGGCCATCCCCCCGGTTAAAAGATGGTCTGCAACTGCGATCCAGTTGAATGCTCTAACGCTGGAGTTCGGCTTGAGAGCTGCCAATGGCCGCACACGCTCAGATCCTATGGGCGCGGCCACTTTTAACAGACCTAATTGCACCTCAAGGATCGACTATATCATGTTAGATCACTTTCTCTGGGGTTTTGTCCAGGATATGGTTGTTTTGTCCACCGTTGAAAGCGACCATAATTCACTTTCCTTGTCCCTTAGGAATCCCTGGCCCAACGATAGGATCAAAACATCTCCTAAGGCAGCTAACAAAATCTTTGTCTCCTCTTGTGGGAGACGTCTGAAGTGGAGTTTGGTCTCCAAGGATGAAACCAAACTCAACACTATACACACATTGCTTATTGCCTCACAAATGGAGTTGGACAACAGTGACCCGGCCTTCTCGACCCCTGGCCGGGTCACTTCCATCTTTGAGGAAACCCTTAGGTCTATTGGGGATGTGTTTTCTAAAGAGGAACATCTGGTCAAGAACAAGGTCACTAGGAACCCTAGGGGGAAACATGACTGGTATACATCTGCCTGTAGACATGCAAAATCACTCTTGATTAAGGCCATCAAAAGCAAAAATCAAGGAGCAATTCAGGGAGCTAGGACATCATATAAGAAAACCCTCGCAAGCGCTAGAAAGGAGTGGGAGCTTGAATACTGGTGCTCCTTAAAAGAGGCCAGCTTGGGGAAAGATTCAAGGCGTTTTTGGGATGCAATTAGAGCTAAAACAAGACCCGACAGCGAACTCATCACATGCAATATCACAAGTCAAGCTTGGGTCGATCATTTTACTAAATTGTATGCTAGCCACACTGGGGACATTCTTGAAGCTTCCCCCATAGCCACCTCTAATGATGATGTGGTGCGGGGGGTGGCGTCAGCAACTCCCGACCTCCCAATAAGAAGCGTAGACTATGAAATCGACACGTTAGGCACAATCACGACACTCAATGACTGGGGGGTAAATTCGGCAGATTCTGCTTTTACGATCAAAGAAGTCGAGTATGCAATTGGCAACATTAGGCCCCAAAAAGCAGCCGGCTTGGACGGTATCCCCGGGGATCTGCTGCGTTTGGATATTCCGAATTGGGGCAAATTTATTTGCTGTTTGATCAATGCCATTAGTAGGGGAGCTCCTATTCCGGAATCGTGGAAAGGGGCGGAGGTCGTCCCTATTTTTAAAAAGGGGGCCAGGGACGACCCGTCTAACTATAGACCTATAAGCCTGCTGGATATAACCCAAAAGGTAGTCGGGAAGGTGTTGTTGGTCAGATTATCACAATGGATTGACGAAACCAATATCCTTTCCGACTACCAGGCAGGATTTAGAACAGGCACTGGTACTATTGAACAGACATTTAGATTGCTACTAGTGTATTGGAAGGTGGTGGTCCTAGGCAAGGGCAGTCTTTATCTCGCATTTATCGATTTAAAGACTGCCTTTGATTTGGTACCCAGGGAGACCCTCTGGAGAGTTCTTGCTGACATGGGGGTGCCCCACTACTTACTCTTGTTAATTGCAAGGTTGCATGAAAACAACTTTGCCCAGATTAGATGGGGCAGGGATGGAGAGAGAACTAGTAGAATCCCGGTAGAGAGAGGGGTCCGCCAGGGATGTGTTCTAGCCCCCACCCTTTTTTCTTTATATGTGAACGGTGTGGTTGAGCATCTGCTGAACGATCCTTCAGATGAACCATCCCTGGCAGGGGAACGTATCCCTACCCTCCTCTTCGCGGACGACACTCTTTTACTCTCCAAATCCCCTATGGGCCTCCAAAAACTATTAAATAACTTCCAACTCTTTTGCGCTAAACGGGGCCTGGTAATCAACACTGACAAAACGAAATATCTTGTGATGAACCCCCCCAAAAAACTTGTGCGCCCTTTGAAATTAAATGCCGTACCTTTGGGGAGGGTGGATGTGTTTGATTACCTAGGGATTCGCTTATCTCATAATATGCAATGGGCCCCCCACTTATGCAAGATGTTGCTAGCCCACAAGAGAGTAACAGGGGCCCTACTGAAGGAACAGCGCTCCTGTGCTATTAGACCTATAGCCCCTGTTATGGAAATTTATGCAGCAAGGGCAGTCAGCTCTGCTCTTTACGGGGCTGAGCTGTGGGGTTCATGCAATACTAGTGAGTTGTCAAGAGCTGAGAGAAAGTTTTGTAGGGCCATCATGTCACTCCCTCAAGGTACTCCAACGACCCCACTGATGCTCGACCTAGGTTGTCGTCCTATTGATGACCTGGCGAAACTTCGCCCTCTACTGCTATGGGCCCGACTATGGCGTGTCCCGGAACTAGCTAAATATGCCAAAGGCCTTTCAGAAGTTATGTCCCTCCCGGGATGGCACAAGATAAAGTGGCTGAGCGACATGAAAATCCTCTTGTGCAATCTTGGGCTAAGCGCAGCATGGGAAAACAGGTCTTCCCCCCCGAAAGCTACGCTTAAGTCTCTATATTGGAATTGGATTGCGACCCAAAGAAAAACGAACTGTACATTGGGTAGACTTACGGAGGACTTTCTGGAATTCAAGGAACAGCCGATCCGGGAACTGTACCTCGACATTATTGAGAGACCTCATGATAGATCTCTTTACTTCAAATTTAGGACCGGGACTCTCCCACTTTATGTTTTTACTTCCCGGTGGAATCCCCCTGCCCAGACCACTGAATTTTGTCCTTTTTGTATATTCAGACAAGAGTCTGTGGCCCACTTTTTATTTGAATGCCCACAGTATGTTTACCCAAGAAGAAGATGGCTCAAGCAATTGTGCCGTTCCTTAGGCACTAGGCACTACATTGAGGCGTTACGTATTTTAATGTCTGACTCCCGCCCTCTGTATGCTTGCGCCCTATCAAAATTTCTATCTTGGGCATGGCGCATTAGAAGCAAAAGGCTTAAAGAAATTGTTTAATCCGTTCTTAACATCTATTTATGATATGTCTTATTCTTATTGTAATATTTGGATTTTAACCTAAATGAATTTAAACTCTTTTTTAATTGTAAAGCTTTTATGATATGTTTTTATCGAAATAAAGCCTTTGACTGACTGACTGACTGTTATGGACGACTAATGTGATCAAATGCAGTGCATTAAATGGATATCTAGAAGTGCTGGTACTTACTGTCTAGTCTACCTGCTTGCTCCTGAAAAGTGCCGGGTACTCTACGATTAAACGTATTGTAGCAATGCTGAAACGTGCAGATACTCTCCATTTCAAATAAAAGAAGTGCAGACACTCAGCGCCAGAGAGTACCTGTCCATCCCAAGCCCTGCTCAAATGGTGTTTAATGTTAATTGCAAAAAGTATTGTAACTGAGTCTAAAAAAGGAAAAACTCCCGCATGGCTGCCAGGATGAACTCTCCCACGTTGAACAATGTGGCTGGGGTTTGAAAGTAGTCATTAGAAGGCTAGTAATTTGAAATGGCTCTTAATGTCTAGGGGAGGCAAGCCCCGCCCCCTCTTCCTAGACATCTTGCCTCGATCGTGATGGCCATGGAAGTGAACTATTGTCCTCGGATGTTTCCGACCACCCCGTGTCACCAAAGCCAAAGAACACACCGAGATAACATCTGCAATCACGAAGAATGTTTTAAGTCTGTGTTTTTTCTAGTTCTCGTTGGTTTCTCAAACATCCTTCGGCCTCTGCCAGTCCAGCACTCGCATTTTTTCTCCCCCTCAGTCTGCGGTCACCACATGAAGTAGCTCTTATGTCTTCAAACAAGGGACTTTATTCAGGGCATTTCGGTTGTTGTTGTCGAGTGTATTTTCTTTCCTCAACACTCGGAAAATGGAGGAGCCATTTTGGCGGAGCCCCAGCAGCCCACACATACGAAACAAAAAATACGTTAGAAATAGTATAACGTTTTTCTGGTGGCTGTGATGAGATTTAAAAATGAGGAGGCTTGCGCAGATTCCAGAGCGAAGGCTTGTTTACGTCTACTTTTTGGCGCTGGGAACAGAGAGGAAGGGCGGGAACACAAGTAAGGGGAAACGGAAAGGACACGCAGCTCGGCTGTACCTCAGCACTTGCAGCTCGCCCTCGGAGTTTTCCACCTCGTCCCGGAGCCTGCGCCAGCGCAATAAAGCTTTCAGCTCACACAGGTCACTCGCTTCTTGGTGCGACAGCTGTTGAAACAAACACACGTATTTATGTATTTGTGATTTTATACAGCGCTTACTCGACTCAACGGCATAACAGCGCTTTACAAGAGAGCAGGTAGTTATAAATGTAAATACATGTTCAATAACATTTAATACTCGAAAGAACAGAGAAAATTGCTTCAGTCAAACAGACAGAATAAATCACTGAGGACATATGTTACTTTACCTGAGGTGTCTCTGAAATAGGACGATCTAGAGTACCTTTTTCAAAGGTTATATGATTCGTTATAGTAAGGCTGCGAGTTCCAAATCCAGGTGGCTTTGGCAGAGAAGGCATCTTATAGAATTGTGCTTGGATGTCGGAAGAAGGGATTCGGCATTCCTTGAAACCTGTTGGGCACCAGAGATTTTCAGCTTTTCAGCCAGATATGAGTGACCAGAAAGGTGAAATGCCCTGGGAGTGATGCAATCTAGCTCTTGTTTCAATGGACACTGGCAGCGCTGTAGGGTGCTAACATAATATGGTGGAATTTCCTGTGATCTTTGACAAAATGGTGGCTGCCTGAAATATTCTCAGGGTGTGATAAATACGATATTAAGGGACTGTACAGGAGTGAGTTCCCTTACTTCAGTCTGCAGTGGACAAGTACTTTAGTTTGGAGAGGGCAAGTATTTGAACTAACGAATTTAAATCCTGTTTTGGAATGAATTCCTTAATGCTTCATCATAACAGTCTTTGCAGATCCCAGATATTTGGCTGTACTTGTTAACTGTTGCGTCTTTACCTTTTAGATACTAAAGACAGGTACCTGAGAATGGAGATATGTGCTCCATGTTGAGTCCTGAACATGAGGGCAATGTGCCTTTAGAAAGAGAATGACCTTCCTATAGATAGATGGCCATTTCTGCATCGCTCCCGGGCTCCCAGGTTATTTCCACTCACTCGGTGAGAGGTAGAATGTTAATGGAAGCTCCGTACCTGGGCTCTACCACATTATCGCTGTGAAAAATCAACCTACAGATATATCAGAGCCATAATATGGACTCACAAATATTGTCACGGTTGACCTAATGATAGAAAATCTACACTTACATCGACAATATTTCAGGAGTTGATATAACGGGCTCAGGATTTGTGTAGCTAGATATTTTGGGAGGGGGGAGGGGTGATATTGTGGCATACAACCATCCACACCTGCCTGTTTAGCTCCACAAGCTTGACATGCAATGTGGAATATGGAAGTAGGGGGTCTTAGTCTTTCATACAGAATGTAAAAAAATATGCTTCTAAAATTGATGCTTCTTTTACCAACGCATTAAGCCACATCTCACTTACTAAAACTACTATGCTGTAGCAGAACACATACAGCAAGCCTGGCCCACAGTACTGTGTCGCCATTAGGCTTCTGGTGAAGCCCGGAGGAGGCAGATGGCATACGTATAACTTTTGTTCTAGTTTAATTTTCCTTTCCTGACCCCAACTCTTTTCCTGGGTGACTTGTAGAATCAAATCCACTTTGGCATGTCTCACTGCTTCATTTCAACGTCACGGAGTCAAGGGGTGACATTTTCACAATGACTAACACAATACCATAGTGAACGTTTTCTAAAACATTCTGACGTCAAACGTGAAAAGCCGGTCATCATTTCAACAAAGAAAGGAGCTTTATCATACTAAAGTTTTGTAAAAACTGTAGTCCTACAAAAATGGACAATGTTAGTGTTGGAATCCTAAAGATGTTGACATTCGTTCCACAGAAGTATAGGCATACGCTATCTGAGGTGTCTACCAAACCACCCGGAATTCTATACCAGCAACGCAGACATCTTAGAATCTGTCTAGGTAAAGACTCCTTACCAAGTAAACAAATAGCTGCCTCTACCAGACATAATTGGAGGGTAATTCAGGAATATAACAAAGTATAATTTGGGGCAGCATGCAATAATGTTTGCTATTGTTAATAGCAGGGGCATCACAAGGAGTGCAGCGGGTGTATTATATCCAAGTAACAATGCCTTTCAGGGCCCCCAGTTTTAATTTAATGCAGGCCCGCCGTCATTATTAGGCAACTTATGTGGCTATAGCACCAGATTGTACCAGCCACAGCTGCCATACTTTCCTTTTTCCTGAAGGACTTGTTTTTTTATACCGAGAATTAGGTGCCTGTGGCTCTTGGCAAAAAAAGTGAGCAAGTGTACTGTGTGTTCAGCATCTAGTTGTTGACCAGTGCCCAACAAAGAGTTCTCATACACCTGGTAAATAGCCAGTTGTGTGCAATTGCAAGACTAGAACATCTCTAATTTTCAAAGCATTCTTGCACAAGCAGAGAAAAACTGAGTGATGTTCAAACTCTGCCCTGATCCATTCCAATTGGCTACTGTAAGGTGTCTGTGAAATCTCATGGTCATGTGACTTCACACGCTTCTCCATATAATGCTAATGCTAGCAAGACCATCTACTGACCACTTATTTTTCACCCTAAGAGCACTTCAATAGCACCCTGTATGCCCATGCCTATGCCAAGACAAGTGTGTATCACTGGAACACGGACATTTTAATTAGAGGGTAGTGGACCATGCAAGAAGAGTAAGAGAGCTGTATTCATCCACTGGACTGTTCAACTGTCATTCACATTTTGCTTCCGCCCACCATAGCAAACAGCATAGTGCAATGGGGCAGTCCACTTCAGCCATGGGCTTTCTTGCACTGTGAGTGCAGAATTTTTCTGGATCACACGTGCACATCCACCTAAAAAGAGCTACGCTTTAATCCCACGGTTGGAGGTCAATACATTAATTTAACAATGCTTTTCCTTTCCATACTTTATCAATTTTTATGACTTTTTTTAGTCATCTTTAGCTGTTTAAACTGTGTTTGAATTTCTGTAATTAAAACCAACACTACCATTTTTGTGGCAATAAGAAAGAATCATATTTTCCTATGATGGGTATTAAAATGAAAAAATGAGTTTCTACACCTATTTTAAGTACACCTGCCTGCTAGGAAGCAACCATGCTATTCTATTAAAGTTACATGCAATGGGTTATATGGTTTTAAATGTACATTTTTATTGCAAGCATTTAGCTGCCATATTTAGGGAGCTGCATGTTTTCGTCTTGTATTATTTTTGTGGCATAAGCTTGCAATACAAAAATACTCATCACACCAATTTGTCAAGACCTACTGGCTTTGCCAATGCTCGTTTTAAAGTCCACATTGGAAAGTAATTGAAGCACAAGCAGTGATTATCTCAGTAGCACACTTTCTAAAAATGATGGGGTTCAAACCCAGGTGTTTTAGTTTGAAGGTTTGAAACGTAGCCACTATAGGGGCGTGGCCAGGCAAGATGGCTGCCTAGACGTGTTTGCCCAGCGGTCCCACTGACCATCTCAAAATCCTGTACAATACTGCACTATCAGCAACAATAAATGGCGATACAGAGAAGAGAGGCAGGGGCCTAAGCCTGTACACGGTCCACTGCACTGGCCTCATAAAACAGAAGACCCTAAGCTTCAGCCCAGATAGAGTTAGCGCACACCTGGAGGGATTACTATAATTGACATTGGCACGTTGATTTGCACACAGTTGGCTACGTGTTGTTGCCTACTCATTGAGTACCCGACACCCAGGAGGTAAGAGGTGAAGCAGGAGCTCAGTGTTGTTGCCTAATCATTGCTAATAACAGGCGCCCTGACTGAAGTGGCACACTGCGGACAAGTGTCTGGCATTTGGGAACACAGATTAAGGCTCACTGTCGCAGTGCGACAACCTTAAGACCCCACGGTGGCGGTGACTCACGGTGCTAACCTGTAGTGAACAGAGGGAGCATCTAGCATGAGGCCATGGTCAACGACCCTTATGCACTACATTGACCCTGGACGAAGCGGTGGTCGGGCACCGCCACCCCGAAGTGGTGCCTTCTGGGGATTCCCTAAGTCTGAGTCCCAGTAATCTTGGGGTCTGTTGAGGCGAGCTCGTCCCCAGGTGAAGACAGTACACTCGGATTAGTCATGGCCAAAGACAAGGGGGCTAAAACAATGCAAGCAAAGAATATTGATAATTATGCGGAGCCGCTGCAAAATTAAGGGGAGCTGAGGGTGGCCCTGTGCCACCGTCCTCAGTGGGAGAACAAGGAACCCCAACTATGGTAGAGATATTAGCCGACATTAAAGGATCCAGAGAACTTACCCTAGCCAAGATAGATACAGTGATGTTGGAAATGGGACTGCTCCGTGCTGATTTTCGCAAATCTCTGGCAGAGTGATGGACACAGAGCAGGAGGTTTCGAACTTACAATCAGAGGTGACTACCCTTGAAAAAACTGTGGCGGAGTTACATGCACAAACCACACGCCTGGAAGTACGGGTCGAGAACGCCGAAGACCTCTCCAGAAGGAACAACATCCGCCTCGTGGGCTTCCTTGAGAAAGCTGAGGACCACTCTGTGGAGCTCTTTATAAAGGACTGGATTGTGAACTTACTATGCCCAGAAAGACTTTCGAAATTCTTCACGATTGAGCAGGCCCACAGAGCGCTAGACCCTCCTCCCCAGCCTGGAGTGCACCATGCGCAATTATACCTTGTTTATTCAATTACAGGGACCAAGCCACAATTATGGAACACAGCACCCCTAAATTTAATAGTCAAGCCATAATGATCTTTCCAGACTACACCCGTAAGATGCAAGATCTACAAAATGAATACTGGGCAACGAAAAAACGGATGAGAGACAATGACATGCGCTACAGCCTCATGTATCCAGCAAAACTCAGAATACAACATATTGAAAAAGCTTATTTTGTTACGAGCTCATTGGAAGTTGATGACTGGCTGGACACCCTGGGGATCGAGCAGCAACAGAATTCCCAAGATTGTCCACGTAAAAGACTTGGGACGCCAAGACAGAGGTCACAGGTGCGGCGGCACTATGCCCGGGGGGGGGGGGGTGATATGGCGACACTCGTTAAACCCACTCATTTATCTGCATGCCTGTTTGGTTCTTGGATGATGTGGTCGGCCTTTCTGCAGGAGACCCATACTTGGGGCCCCTGCCTGTCTGCCCTGCGACGTAGAGGGTGGGAACAGGTCTATGCGACTACCTATTCTAGCTATGCTAGGGGGCATGATAGGGTTGGCACCCAGGATCACCTTTGTAGCAAAGGAGGTGAAGATTGACCCTGAGGGTCGGTATGTAATAGTTACAGGTTCTTTGGATGCTAGAGTTATGTCTGATGAATGTGTATGCCCCTACAAAAGACAACCCTCTATTTTACAGCACTATCCTGCGTGTCTTAATGGATCATATGTGGGAGTCTGTGATTGTGGCTGGGGATCTGAATTGTGTACTAAATGGGCCATTAGACCATCACCCCCCCAAAGCAGATACCAAACCTGCAATGACAGATGCATTGTGGGAAATGATGAGGGATGTGGGTCTCCATGTTTGGAAACTTCGCAACCCTCAGAGTAGACTGTATCCCTGCTATGTGCCCGCCACTGACATGCATAGCTGCATTGACTATTGCCTGCTGACTGATGGGGCCCTGCAGTGGGTGGAGAGCGTTAGTTACCTAGTGCGTTACATTTTGGATCACTCCCCGTGCTTGAGACACTCCACATGCTCGTGCAGCCCCCTGCGGTGCCACTATGGAGAATTAATGTGGAGGCACTGACAGATCAAGTGTTCGCACATGAGGTTTCCCGGACACTGGTTTGCTACTTTAGCGATAACTGCGGCAACGCCTTGTCCAGGGCTATTGAGTGGGATGCCATGAAGGTGGTACTGAGAGGGGAATGCCTGAAAATAACATACGGAGTCAGACAGAAACTTAATAAGCAGTTAGATAGCCTTGAAAAGCGAATGGCTGTGTTGGAACAGGAACTTATTGAGAAGCCCCTCAGTATATAGACCTGGAAGGATTGTAAGAAGGGATTATTAGAAACATGGGATAGGCTTGACAAATTTGTGCGCTCTAACTATAGGAAGAGGCTACATAGAGAAGGATATAAAGCGAGCCGTATGCATGCTATGCTTATTAAAGGTGACTAAAACAGCACACCAGCACGTTAAACTGGTTTCCTCACAACACAACATCGTGGAAGTGTTTGCGAAACACTTACAGGGAGTATACACGGCCCCATCACTCACAAGTTCTTCAGAGATACGGTCATACCTCAGCACGATATGCATGCCAAGCTTGTCCAGAGAAGACAGAGACACCCTGGATGTCCCCTTAACCAAAGACAAGATCATGGCGGCAATGAAAGTGGTGAGAACCGCGAAGGCCCAGAGTGGGGACGGCATACTAGCCAAATTCTACCACACTAGGCAGGGTGATCTGGCTGAACGACTGCTGGAAGTCTATAAAGAGGCATATGAGATGGAACTGCTGCCCGAGTCAATGTGGGAGGCACTAATAGTTATGCTACCTAAACCTGATAGGGATGACTCAGTGGTCTCATCCTACCGCCCCGTATCCATGTTAAATTTTGATCTAAAAATTCTCAGCAAGCTCCTAGCCATGAAACTATTGAACTATTTGCTGCAGCTGATCCTAGATGATCAATGTGGGTTTATCCCAAATAGGAACACTCTATATAACTTGTGCCAGCTGTCCCTGGTATTACATTCCCCAATTTTGCAGATGGATCAGCATGTGCTTGCGCTACTGGACATCGAGCAAGCTTTCAATTCATTATAATGGGAATTCCTGTGGGAGGTGTAACGTAATGTAGGCATTGGAGATATCTTCATTAAACAGGTTCAGCTACTGTACAGAGGACCTACGGCCAGGGTGCGAGTGGGTATCCGCCAGGGGTGCCCCTTATCGCCACTGCTTTTCACTGTGGCCATGGAGCCACTTGCTTGCCATCTTAGGACGATGCTAAAGGGATGGGGCATACAGATTGGGGAGACTGCCTCAATGCAGATGATGTAGTAATACATCTCGGAGTCCTAGATACTCTGTACCCATCATACTGGCAATTCTGACTGAATTTGGGGAGCATACGAGATTACACGTTAGTCGCAACAAGTCCAAGCTGTCTCTCTTTGGGACCCTGGAAGGACCTCTGGACCTACCTTGGCCAAGGTGGTCTGATATTTCTGGATTTGAATCAAACACAGAGCACAAGACTTTGAGAAGGCAAATCTGGATAGGATAATAGATGGCATAAAACACTGCATAAAATTCTGGAATACGCTCAGAATATCCTTGATGGGTAAAGTAGCCTTAATCAAGATGGTTATCCTCCCCAGATGTCTCTATCACTTTCAGAGGACCCTATTTGACATACACAGATGAGTCTTCACAGACCTAGATAAATTGATGGTGGAATTACTCTAGGACACTGGGAGGAGGAGAGTCAGTTTAGCTACATTGAAGTGTACTTGGCAGAGGGGTCGGCTGGAGGTCCCCTGCTTGGAGTATTATTTCTTGCCCTTGCAACTCCAACATGTGATTCACTGGTTGGACGAGCATGAAAACTGGGAGCGTTGACTGCTGAGGGGTCTATGTGGCCATTATTCACTATCTGATGCCCTAATTTTGGGGTCAAAATCACCGACGTGGTTGTCACACATAGTCCGCATGGTTTGTCGATTTTGGGATTGGATGGTCAAGATGGTGCTGAAGAAAGCCCTGTTTGCGTCAGAAATGAATATGTGGGCTTTGCTTCCGTTTAAAAGTTTTGACAACTCCATGTCCTTACGTAAATGGAGAGAAGGCGGCTGCGAGTCACTGGGGGATCTTTCCCTCAACAACCAGTTTATAACTATGGAAGAGGCCTCGGAGACATTCCAACAAGGAAAAAGGCAATTTTTACAGAATGCAAAAATAGTGGCGACAGCACGGGAGATATGGCCAATGTTCCTGGAGGCACCTCCTGCCTCCCGAACACTGTAAACGCTACTGACAATGGCTGTGGGCCGGAAACTGATATCGCACCTTTATATGGCTATGAAGGAGGATACCCCCAAGACCGTCCTTAAGGTACAGGGTAAATGGGAGACTCAGTTGCAAGCACCTCTTGAAACAAATGCTTGGGAAACTATTCATGAGGGGGGTTGAGTCACCCTCTACCAATGCGCGGTTCGAAGCTACTCCAATATAACGTGATCCACTAGGTATACCTGACGTCCAAACAGCTACCAGCCGTAAATCCTGAGAGATCGGCAAGCTGCCCCAGATGTCTGACTCTCTGTACATGATGTGGAGGTGCCCAGATATTGATGGCTTCTGGCAGTCCATCATACAGAGGTTCCACTTAGTTACAGGATGGGAGGTCCCAAGGGGGATAGCCCAGTGCCTATTGGGGCCAATCCTGCTCCATAAGAAACAAGCATTGGCATAGCCAATAGGTCTCGCATTTGGGGCCTTATAAGTGTTTAACCATGCAACAGTTAATGTTGTTGCACCAAAGATATTGTGCTGCATAACTAAATACTTATAAGGTCCCAAAAGCGAGACCTATTCGCTATGCCAATGCTTGTTTATGATTGCGTTTGGACTTCAATTTGAAGTTACCAGGGGACTCATGAGTTACAAAGTCTGTGAATGCGAATTGAAATGGGAATAGGCCTTACAGGAGGGCTGCAGCTTCTTCTGCTCAGCAAAGTATAGCTTTGCTTCTCAGTCCCGGATCACCTTCAGGGCATAAGCGCATATTTGTACCACCTCGTATCAGTCCAACATTTTATTTTTTATTTTTTATTCTGTTTATTGGATTTTCCAACTAAAACAATAACATTGAGTACAGCATATATCACAGAGGTAGCATTTGCAGTGCAGGTATGCAAACAACATTCACATCTATACAGCACAGCATTTCAGTGGGTCCGGTTCCCTTCCCATCTCCTAGGCCCTAAAGTGGTCACGACATAACTTCACCAACACATCGCTAGTCCCTTTCCATTACCCCTCCCCTTGACCTGTTCGCCGCCCCACAGATGTTAGCACCACCATGAACTTACCCCCGAAGCTATCGCCCTCCAGTCTCCACCCAGGCAGCCTACAGGTACGGACCTCGTTCAAGCTCCTTACAACCCTCCCCCTGTCTCGCCCACTCTCCCCCACCCCTAAGTATATGTACATTTGTTACTGAGCCTCCCCATCCGAAGGTTGTTCAAGGAGGTAGCACGTTAACGGTGCCCATATGTCCCGAGGCCTAGAGGTCCTGGGCAAGAGCTCCGCATATATCAGAGATTGCTCCTGACAAGTCACCAGGTCCGCTATCCAATCCTTAAATTTCGGGGCCCGCCCTCTACCTCATCTACAGGCCACTCTCCTCTTTGCCATCAGGAGCGCCACAGCGACATACCTCCGGTGCTCCGCCCGGATCGGCAGGACACACCCCAACAGTGCCATCAGGGGCGCCGGCCCCACCACCGCATGCGTCATATGGGATACTGCTTCAAACACCTGCCTCCAGTACTGTTGGACCCCCGGGCACTCCCAAGCTAGATGCATAAAATCTGCAGCCGGCGCCCTGCACCTGTCGCAGCGATCGGAATCCCGCAGATGGAAACGGTGCAACCTGACCGGTGTGTAGTATAGTCTATGTAAGTATTTGTAGTGGATCATGCGGAGTCTACTGCTGGCTATGATCCTCTCCGTCTGCTGACAGCAAAATTCCCACTGATCGTCTGGGATGGACACCCCCAGCTCTTGTTCCCATCCTGCCCTGGAGCTTGGGTCCGCATACTCCCGTTGCATATGGACAGTCTTGTATATCAGAGAGACAAGTCGCGCAGTCGAGGTGCATTTAAGCATCCCCTGCAGCGGGGCGAACGTCTGCGGCTCCTCCGGGAAGTCTGGTGTAAGTGATCGTATACCCTCTCTCAACCTGATATAGAGAAATCTGTCCAATGGGGTCTGCTGTATACCTTGCATCATGTGCTCTGCTGACCGGAATTTCCCTCCCGAGTATAAATCCCCCCACGTCCCTATGCGTGCGCGATCTCGGAATCGGTGAAACAGCGTCTCCTGCAGCAGAGGCATAGTCGGATGATACGCAAGTGGTACAGCGGGTGCATAGAGCATGGGAGCGCCCATAAGGAGCCCGATCCGACGCTAAGCTTCCGTCGTACAGGTGACCGTTGTGGGGCACTTTTCTCTGGGCGTCGTAGTGGCAAAGATCGCACCATCCAAAGGTATCGGATGGACCAACCAGTGCTCCGCTGCTACCTGCGGCATATATTTGGGCTGCGACACCCAGCACCATGTGTAGTGAGCCTGCACACTCAAATAATACAGCTCAAAATCCGGTATCCCAAACCCTCCGCGCGCATATGGTCTCGTCAGGACTTGCCATTGCAATCGCGGTTGACGGCCCCCCCCATACCAATCGCGTCAGTTCCGACCTGAGCGTACCAAACAAGTGTTTCCCCGGGTAGAAGGGGATGTTGAGAAAAAGGTATAGCAGCTGAGGCAGGATCACCATTTTAATCAGTGACACCCGACCCGCCATTAACAGCGGCAAGGTGATCCACCGCGATACACAGTCCGCTATCCGCCCCATCGCATTGCCGTAATTCAGCCTCATTAGTTCATCCCTGTCTCTGGTCACTCGCACCCCAAGATATCGCAATTCCTCGTCGCACCACTCCAGTGGGTAGTCCAACGCGAATCTAGTCGTCGACGCCGTCAGTGGGAACACGCACGATTTGCCCCAATTGATTCCGATGCCTGATAACTCACCAAATACAATGAATTCTCTCAGGACTGGGTTCAGGTTTTCCTGCGGGTGTCTAATATACAACGTAATATCGTCAGCATAGAGTGAGATCAGTATCTGCCGTAAATTACATCTCAGCGCCCGCTCTCGGTGGTGTTGCCTCAACTTCGCCGCCAGCGGCTCCGTGACTATTGCGAAAAGCAGCGGTGAGAGCGGGCACCCCTGTCTCGTACCTCTCGTGATCGATATGGGGGCTGATGTATGTCCATTAATCATTATTTTGGCTACTGGCTGAGTATATAACAACCGGATCCAGGAGAGGAACAGGGGAGGGAACCCCATGCTCCCCATCACCCCAAAGACGTAGTCCTATTCGACCGAATCGAATGCCTTTGTGGCATCAAGGAAGACTGCCGCAAGCGGCAGGTCAGGTGAGACATTATTAAGGATTGCAAATAACGTTCGTAGGTTATGGGACGTAGCCCGACCGGGCACAAAGCCCGACTGGTCCGGAAGGATCAAGTTGTCCAGCAGCAAACTCAATCGATTGGCGATCAGCTTAGCCAGAATTTTGGCATCACAATTCAGAAGAGAGAGCGGCCTGTATGAATCGCACGAGCTCGGGGGTTTCCCTGGCTTCAGTAGGGAGATCATAAGCGCCTCTCTCATGGACGCCGGGAGCAAGCCCACCTCGAGCGACTCCTCATATACTTCCCGCAGTACCGGGGTCATGATATCGATATAGGTTTTATAAAACTCTATGGGTAAGCCATCCGTACCAGCAGCTTTTCCAGACTGCATCCCCATAATTGCCTCCCGCACTTCGTCCAACTCAAAGGGCGCGCACAGGAATTCCCGCTGTCTATCGCTTAACCAGCCCAGTGTGACCTGTCCTAGAAAGCCCTCCAAGTCCAACTCACCTCGTCTGTGGGAGGAGTATAACTGTTTGTAATGCGTTGTAAATGCTGTGAGTATAGAAGCCGTGTCTCTAGAGGTTCCCCCCCCCTCATCCTCCACCTCCAAAATACAATTGGAGCCTCTGGGCGCCCTAATCAGGCTTGCCAATACCTTCCCAGGTCTCCCTCCCTCCCCATAACTACGGGTCTTCCAGAATTTCCCCCGAAAGCGCGTTTCCCTCTCTGCCGTGGATGTATACTCCGTAAGCTTCTCCCGGTATCTCCCCTGCACATCACTGGACTCAGCCCTCGCCATCTCAGCCTCCAGTCCGCGTAGGTCCCCCTCCAGTCGTCCTAGTGTCCGCAATATGTCACGGAGCACCCCATGCCCCTTGGATATGCAGAAACCTCGGATCGTCACCTTAAAGGCCTCCCAGATAAGTTCCACACTATCCACCGACCCTTTATTCCGTCTGAAGAAGTCCTGCACCTCCTCCCCCAACTCTTCCCGGAACACTTCGTCAAGTAGCATCGAGGCTTGCATCCGCCAGCCAGCCCTCGGTACCTGCAAGTCTGGGGATGATAACGTAAGTTTCACAGGGGCGTGATCCGAATATGTTCTCACCAGGTGCTGCACGAGGGACACCGCCGGCCCCAGGTCCCTGGATACCAACCAAAAATCTATGCGCGGAGGAGGAGCCTAGCGCGCAACCAAGATGGCCGCGTAGGTGCGAGGCTCCCGAGGACCTCCGTGACCTCCTACATAAATCCTGAAAATATCCTGTCCTAGATGAGGGGACTGTGTTGGTGGGCCCGAGCTGAGGTGTCACCCGTTTTCCGCTTCCAAATTGGACCTCGGACACCGGCGGGAGCACCGATTGAGGTTTGCGGCCTTCTCCACGCCGGCCCCCCGGATTGGAGTTGCGGGGCGACCCGGAGACAAAGTGATCAACAGCGGCGGGCAGGGCTGGGCGACTCGCGTACCCCGCACTTTCACTTTCGCTTTTGCACCCTCCTTGCTGCGTAGGCGAGGTTGGGTTGCGGGGCGTTGTGCGGTGGTGTGGCCTCGTTGGGGTGCCCTGCTGGCCCGCCGGCTGTGATCCGTCCTGCGGACCTGTGGTTGCCCCCCCCGGAGCCCGTGAACTGGTTTGTCGGCCTTTTCCGAGGTGATTGGCACGACTTGGGGACTGAAACCATGTCCACAAAACAAGATGGCGACCGGGCAAAGGTGAAATCGACCCGCCGTGGCGCAGCCCAACAGTCCAACAACATGGACCGCTACACCCTCCAGAAGGGATCTCCCGAGGTGCCGCGTAGGTCCCCTGAGGGCCCGACTGATGCTCCTGCTCTGCCCGCGGATCTGACCCTGCGAGATGTCATGGGCGCTATCGCCGAGATGAAGGCCTCGGTGGACCAGAGCTTTGACACACTGGCGCAGAAGATTGACTCGGTCCACGTGGATGTTGGCCTGGTGAGGGCCGATTTATCCAAGACCAATGACCGGGTCGATTCTTTGGCCCACACCACCTCGGGCCTCACAGCGGACGTGGCGGCCCTCCAAAAGGAGGTGCGCCGGCTTGGCCAGGCGAGCGCCCTGATGGATCGTCGACTGGAGGATTCCGACGGTCGGGCCCGGAGGAACAATGTCCGCATTGTAGGGGTGCCGGAGGGACGTGAGGAGGCGGCGGCGGACCTGTTTGTGGAGGACCTGATTCTCACCCATCTCCAGCCCCGGGGGCTGAGTAAATTCTTTGCGGTGGAACGTGCCCACAGGGTTCCTGGAGGAAGACCTAAGGCCGGAGCCCCTCCGAGGCCTCTCATTGCCCGGATTTTCAACTTTCGGGACAGAGACGCTATCCTGCAGACTTCTAGGCAACAAGGACCGGTCAGACTTGACAATATGGACGTAAACTTCTATCCTGATTTCACCCCAGCGGTCCAGAAGCAGAGACTGAGCTTTATCGGAGTCAAACGTCGTCTACGGGACCTGAACCTCAAGTATGCGATGCTTTTTCCAGCTAAGTTGCGGGTGGAGGTGGATGGCCGCACGCACTTTTTTGATCGTCCCGAAGCGGCCGGGGACTGGTTGGACTCCTTGCCCGGGGATCGGGGCCGGGGGGGTGGGGGGGGCGCGGTTGGAGGGGAGGGCTCGCCGGATCAGGACTGAGGGACTAATAGCAGGCCTCGCTCTGGACAACATTATCGTCACTTTTGACTGTTCGTCAAGTTCCCCTCCTGTGGAGGTGGTACGGGGTCTCTTGGGGGCTCTCCCTCCTCCTATGGGGGACTAGTTAGTTTAATCATTCATGGGGCGACAGGCACACTGCACTTTGGGGGGGCTGTTTGGGCTCATGCAGGGGTGCAGGGAGGGGGGAGTTCTGTTGGTATGGGTGGGTTGGGGTGGGGTGTTGTTCGTTTTTACCGCAAGGCAAACCCTTTATTGTATTGGTGTTTTTAAGGTGCTCTCGGGGGGACGAATGATGGCTTCTGTAGGTGATGGGGGGTAGGGACCTGACTTTATTGTCCTGGAACGTTAATGGACTGGGGGATAGGATCAAGCGAGGTGTGGTCCTGCAGTATTTGAAACGACTTTCGCCAGATGTGGTCTTTCTGCAGGAGACACACCTTATTGGTAATTCCTTTTGTGCCATGAATCGGCGTGGCTATCGCTTGGTGGCCCACTCGGGCTTCACGGCGGGCTCACGGGGGGTGGGCATCATGGTGAAGAACTCGCTCCCGTTGGAAATAGACGAGGTGCGCCATGATGAGAGGGGACGCTACACTGTCATAGTGGGGAGAATGGAGGGTAAAGTAGTTGTCTTTGTATCAGTATACGTCCCACCGGGGTTACAGTCTACCACTTTTGCAGACCTAGGGCGCCTCCTCCTTGACCTTCCGGGGGGGCTTCTGGTGGTTGGGGGGGACTTCAATGCGGTGGTTTCTGGGACCGTGGATCGTCACCCCCCTAGGGACCTCCCCCGGGCGCAGGCGTGGCTGTCCGGCTTCTTAGATACACTGGGATTGGTGGACTGCTGGCGATTAAAACATCCCACGCAGCTGCAGTACACTTTCCACTCGGGTGCCCATGGTAGCCTCTCACGGCTTGATTATGTCCTTGTCCCTGCGGCCTATGTTGGGAGGGTAGGAGAGGTGCGCCATTTGGCGCAGGGTATT
Source organism: Triturus cristatus (assembly GCF_964204655.1). NCBI lineage: Eukaryota > Metazoa > Chordata > Amphibia > Caudata > Salamandridae > Triturus > Triturus cristatus. Next base: position 832,552,521 of record NC_140581.1, read on the forward strand.
TCAGATCATTCCCCGCTCCTGTTGCACGTTGATGTCTTCCCGAGGGGGGAGGGCAGGGTGGCTCCAATCAATGCCTGGTACCTGCGCGACCCCACCATTCGCGCTGATTTGATTAAATCCTTGCAGCGGTATTTCGATGAGAATGTGGGGTCCGTCCCTTCGGCTATCTCCCTGTGGGAAGCCTTCAAGACAGTTCTTAGAGGGGAAGCCCTCTCCTTTATCTCCCATGCCCGGAGGCGCGAGCAGGAGGAGGTGACCCGGGTGGAGGCCGAAATCGCTGAATTGGAGGGTGCTCTAGAGGGTGGGGTGACGGATGCTGCACTACATGTCCTACAACTTAAGCAGGCGGCCTACAGGGCCCTCGTTACGGAGGCGGCCAGGGGCCTCTGCAGAGAGCAACAGGGGCGACTGTATGATGTGGGTGATAAGGCTGGTAAACTGCTTGCATGGTTGGATAAAAAGGAGAGAGCGAGTCGTGTGGTCCCGCTGATTGAGAGGATGGATGGTGTGCGTGTCACCGAGCCAGAAGACATTGTCTCTTGTTTCGCGGATTATTTCCGCGAGGTGTATTCCCCGGTTTCTCCTTGCTCGGAGGAGGATTCCCATGCCCTGCTTAGGGATATCGCGCTGCCGTCCCTTTCGGTGGAGGACAGGGTGTCGTTAGATGCCACTCCTACCTCTGACGAAATTGCCCTCGCCATACGCTCGGTCGCATCCGGCAAGGCCATGGGCCCGAACGGCATCCCTATCGAGTTGTATAAGCTGCGACCGGATGTACTGGCACCCCACCTCCGCGCGATGTTCCTGGCGGCCCACTCGCTGGGCTCCCTCCCGCCGGACCAGCGTCTGGCTACAATCGTGGTGATTCACAAGGAAGGGAGACCCCGAGACCGGGTTACATCCTATCGGCCTATCTCGCTCTTGAATGCGGAGCCCAAAATCCTCGCCAAGGTGCTGGCCAACCGGCTGGTCGGCGTGGTGGGCGATCTGGTCCACCAAGACCAGTCCGGCTTTATTCCCCATCGCAACACGGCCCTCAATCTGCGGCGCTTGCACGGGGTGCTCGCGCGTGTCCCGTTTGTGCGGGAGCCGGCCATATTGGCGTCCTTAGACGCCACCATGGCGTTTGACACGCTCGAGTGGCCATACATCTGGGCGATGCTGGCGAAGTTTGGATTTGGCCCGGGGTTCATCAGCTGGGTCAAATTGTTGTATTCGGGCCCATTGGCGCAGGTGGTGGTGAATGGAAGAGTATCGGTCCCATTCGAGCTGGGACGGGGCACGCGACAGGGCTGCCCCTTGTCGCCGCTCCTGTTCGCGCTGGCCTTGGAACCCCTGGCGGAGTGGCTGCGGTGGCACCCTTCCATCCGTGGTCTCCGTTGGACCCCCGAGTATGAGGACCGCGTGTCCCTATACGCTGACGATATCCTTTTGTACCTAGCCTCCCCGCGTAAATCACTGATTGTCCTGGTTGATGTTTTGCGCTCATTCGGCCGCAACTCAGGCCTTGTCATCAACTGGGCTAAATCATGTGTGTATGTGCTTTCCGGGGAGGCTCCCGTCCTCCCGCGGGGCTGCCCGATCCAGATTGCCTCTCAGGGGTTTCGGTACCTGGGTGTTTATATTACTCTGGACCCGGAGGCCCGCTACGAGCGGAATTTGCTTCCCCCCCTCCAGCGCTTGAAGGAGGACGTCGCGCGCTGGCGGCGCCTGCCGCTTTCGCCGCTCGGCCGGGCGGCATTGTTTAAGATGGTGTCATTGCCACGCTTCCTGTACGCTCTCCAGAACACTATGGATTTAGTCCCGGCGCGCTACTTTCGTGAGGTGGAGAGTCTACAGCGCCGCCTGTTCTGGGACGGGAGGCCGCGTATTGCCCTGGCGAAGTTGACGCTCCCATGGTACGACGGGGGGATTGCCCTCCCGGATATTAAACGGTATTACTGGGCCTCCCAGCTAGCTGCAATTAATCATGGCCTTTACGGGCCCGCCTTAAACCCGGCATTTGAAATGGACAAGATGCTCCTGCCGGGTGGCGACTATAATCGAGCGCTCTACTCTGGCGCGCCCGACCCCCACCTGACGGGACCTACGCGTGTCATGGTGCGAGTATGGCACGCGGCTAATGCAGCTATGGGGTGGAAGGACCGTTTGACCCGGGCATCACCGTTGTACGCGTCTGAGCGATTGGGCTCCCTGTGGACCTCGAAGGGCTTCGAGAAGTGGGACACGATAGGCATCAGTAAAGTGGGGGATCTCTGGACGAGGGGGGGCTTTAAAACATTCGAGACGCTGCAGATGGAGTTTCAGCTGCAGGGCAGTGAATACTTTCGGTACTTGCAGGTCCGTCACGCACTGGGCTCCGTCTTCTCAGACGTCGCCCCCATCCCGGAGTCTTCCCCCCTGGAGGATAGAGTGCTGGATGGCCACGTTCCGGACAGCACGATCTCCCTTATTTACAAAAAATTGATTAATGACCGCTCGGGCTTGCTGGCTGGCCTCCGCGAGGCTTGGGTTGCCGATGGGCTGGAGTTGGACGACGAGGACTGGATTTCCGCGGTGGCCTCTCCGAAGGAGGTGGCCATACCGGCTCGCCTTCGCTTCGTCCAGCTTAAGGTACTCCACCGGGTTTACATGACGGGGCCAAGGCTTCTGCGTATGGGCTATGCTGAGGATGGGTTGTGTAAGCGTGGGTGTGGTGCTTTGGCGACTTTTTTGCATATTTTGTGGGAATGCCCGAAGGTGGAGCGATTCTGGCGTGGTGTGCATGAGGTCCTGCGAGTGGTTACGCATGTCGCGCTGCTGCCTGAAGCGAGGAGATGCCTGCTGAATGTGTGGGAACCAACTGACTACTCGGTTCCGCAGACGCGATGGGGGACTCTGGGATATATGATAGCTAAGCGTGACATTGCTCAATTGTGGGGATCCCAGAGGCCCCCGGCGGTGCCGGCCTGGAAAGAACACATGGATTGGTGCATGTTCCGAGAAAAGGTGGTGTATGTGGCGAGGGGTAAGCCTGGGGCATGGGTGAAAGTATGGGGCCCCTGGAACGCCTACCGCGGGGGTATCTGCGCGCCACCACTGCTGCCTGCTGCCTCACCAGCCCCGTCCCCTTAGTTGACTCCTTTCCCTAGCCCCGGGCACAGAGTTCCCCCAGTCCTCGATCTGTTCCCCTTCCCCTCTTTAGACTCCTGTGGATGGCGGGGGTCCCCCATTCGGGGAGCACGTGCTGTTACTTTCGATTGCGGGTTGCCTTGCGGGTGTGGTTTTTTCGTGTTGTTTGTATAAAATGAAACCGTATTGTGGGGTCAGAGCGATGTGGCCCACGACGTTGATACCTCCTGATTTTGCTTCTCTGCAACGCCAAGTGTTTTTTGAACGTATGTCATATGCTCCTGCCATTCTAGCGGCCGGCCGGAAGGTTGTAGGCCCATACTTGTATATTCTTGAGATTGCAATAAACGGTTTCAAAAAAAAAAAAAAAAATCTATGCGCGACCAAGAGTGTGTGCGTGAAGTGAAATGCGTGCCCTCATGCGTCGTGGGGTGCAAATGGCACCAGGCATCCAACAGCCGGTAGGTCTCTATGGTGTCCCCAATGATTTCGGCCGCTCTGGAATAGTGGTGCGGAGCAGGGTGCGATATGTCCGCTCTCGGACAATATGTAACATTGAAGTCACCTCCCCAAATGAGTTGCTGGGAGCCTATTTCTAATATCTTAGCCCATAAGGACGAAAAAAAAACAGGATCGTCTACATTAGGCCCATAGCAGCATGGCAGAGTCAAAGAGATGGATCCCAAACGCCCCCACATGAGGCAGAAGCGGCCCTGTGGGTCCGACATCTGCCCCCCAACCTGAAAGGGCACTTGCTTCCTTATTAATATGGCTGTGCCTCGCGCATATGAGGAGTATGAGGAGAATACCCTTTGAGCCGCCCATGTGTGTGCGAAGCGTCCCTGCCCCTGGGGAGAGAAATGTGTTTCCTGCAACATAGCAATGTGCGTATGGTGCCTATCCAAGTAGGCTAACACCTGCCTCCGCTTACGCGCATCTCCCAGGCCTTTAACATTCCAAGTCAGGATATTCAACTTATTCGTTCCCACTTCAGCCATGCCCCTCAGTGATGCTCATTCTGAGTGTCGCCCACCATCCCCTGCTGTTTAATCCCAGTAGCATGCATACCTGTGAAGTGTCAGTTCTAAAGATCAGCCGGATCATACCCTCCGCGTGTCCCTCCTTGCCAAAAAGAGAATAAGACCTACATAACATCCCATCCCACGTGACTGTCCCCCCCCTCCCACTGGTGCACCCCCAACTTGCCAGCGAATTGTACCCTCCCTAACCCACCCATCTTCCTCAACTGAACCAGTGTTTCTGCAGCACCCTCACTCTGCGTGTGAGTGCTGTTCTTGGGGTAATACCCGCTGGGGGCCACACTAGGCGGACACACAGATTCCTCCTACCTCCCCAGGTCCCCGGCTCAACGGCTGGACCTAATGGAGCCAGAAGGGTCCCGGAGGGGTCGTATAGTGTTCCCAACCCTTCCCTGGCCATCCCCGCGCCCATCCCACCCTCGCCCCTGAACCTTATCTGCTCGGTAGTAGTGCAATGTCTAGACCGCATATGTGACCAGGGCCAACGACCCCAGATCAGGACTCTGTCTCACTGTGCCTGTCTGTCTCTCCTCGTTGCGTGGGGGATCGACCATCTCCACCACGCCCTGAGACTTTAACCCTCTTGAGGAAGTCCTCCACCTGGGCTGGTGAGGTGAAGAAGTGTTGTTTGCCCTGGTGCGTTACTCTGAGCTTTGCCGGGTACAATAGTGCATAGTCAATTTGCGCCTTCCGGAGCTTGGCCTTAATGTCCATAAACTTGCGCCGTTCCTCCTGCACCATTAGAGTGAAGTCAGGGTAGATCGTAAAGGAGTTGCCCTCATATGACAGGGCCTGTTTTCCCCTGGCCACACGTAGGGCCGCATCCCTGTCTCTGTAATTTAATAGTCTCGCTATGATAGGACGGGGGCTCGCCCCTGGTTGCGGCCTGGGTCCCAGCGACCTATGGGCTCTCTCCACTATGAATTGACTCAACAACACTTCTTCCCCTATAGTGGCCAGCAGCATCTTTTCCACATATAGTTCCATCTTCCCAGTGTTTGTGGATGCTGGGATACCTAAAATGCGAATATTGTTGCGCTGACTTCGCGCTTCTAAATCCTCATTCTTCGACGCGATAATGCGCAGGAGATTGTCCATGCGTGCCAGTTGTGTGCTGTACTTCGCGGTAGTATCCTCCGTCGTGGAAATGCGCTGCTCGGCTTCTCGAATCTTATTCTCATGTCCCTCCAGCTTATGGACTATATTATCCATTCTGGATGACATATGCTCCACTTTCTCCACCACCGTGGCGAATCCTTGTCGGATCTCAATCAGTATACTCTGGGTGTCCGCAGCCGGTATCGCGCCGCTCTCCCGTCCCTCCAGCTGGCCCTTCGTATGTTGGTCGGCTTGACTGGACTGGCCTCCGCGTTTCGTCGTTTCGAAACTGAGTTTCGACTGTTTGGTGTCCGTTTTACCCATAGCGCTGCCTATCCCAAACCTGTAGGCGAGGTAAAGCGCCCCGATCCCTGTCTAGCTGGCCTGTCTGCGCCCGCGCCGTCACCACCAGATACTGCTTTGCCAACTCCAGCGGACCCCCTCCTCTAGCTATGCACTCTATCTCCTCGCTTCTCTCAGGGGGTACGTCGTGCTCTCCTGCAGCAGTCTGCCCCCGCAGCTCCCAGGATCGATCGGCCGTCTGTGGCAGTGCCCGCATTGGCTGCCCCCGAGTCTCACCGCCTTGTTACTCCATACAATTCGCCCTGGGCAAAAAATGGGGGGGGAGGGGAGACACGGGATCCAGTGCCGGCAACCCCCCCTAATGCCTGGCCAGTGCCCCGTCCAATGTACCTTAGGCTGCCGTCCAATGCACTCCTTCCTGATCCCCCCACGGCAACGGCTGATCTTATTGCGGCCCGGGGGGGGCGCGTCACAAGCTATGCATCAGCCCCCATCCACAGGGCGTTAGCAGGCTCCTCTGGTCCCGATCCGATCTCTGTGCAGCACAATCTCGACCCTCGCAAGGGGAGGGCCGTTAGATCCCCGCTCCACTTCCCTGTGCCGTCTCCAGCCCCCAGCAGGCGCCGCCAGCCTCTCCTGCGCGTCCCCCCGGGAGGGTATGTTCCTGGCTCTTCCTCACAGAGCCATCGCTGGTCCGCGCTGGCAGTCCACTTACCGCACCAACCGCTGCCACCACTGCTCCGGGGTGTGCACCAGGTCTCGCAGACAGTCCAGCAGCGACCGTCTAGGCTGCCGCCGCCGCCGGGTTCGGCCGCTGTCTACGGCCTTATTCCTCGTGGCGAGCCGCGCACTCTCGTGTTCCACTCAGCCGCCGCAGGCTGTCGCCCAGCTTCCCTGCTTCCTCCCGGCCAAGTTCAGCTGCCGGATTTTCGAAGTTCCACTGCTCTGATCGTCACTTAACCGGCAACGAGTATGCCACACAGCTCTACGGGGCTAAGGGCACCAGGGCCGACGATGTCCGCGGCGTTGGGAAGGATTAATTCAGGATTATCTCTCCGGGAAACGGGAGCCTCGCTACAGCGCGGCCATTCCGTCAGTGTGCCACCTAGCGCCCCCGTCCAACATTTGTTTCCTGGAGTTACGACATGGTTTGAAATCTGTCATTTTTTAGGAGGGGACATTTTTCCTTAGCACACTGGATTTAAGTTTTAGAAGACATCTGAAACCCGACAAATTTGGAAGCAGAGCTCCAGATCCAAAATGGAAGGCATGGAAAGGAAGTAACTGACACAGGTGTGCATATATATGTGGCCCCACTCAGTCACTTCCGGGGTGGCACAAAGAAGTGAAGTCGAATAGTGCCATCTCAGAGTGGAAGCACTCTTTACAACGCATGCGTCTACAACACAAGTCGTTACAAAGAAGCATTGTTACATCACATGGCATTATAACGCAAGTCGTTACAATGACTTGTGATAGGGGGCGCTGGAGTTTGGATTAGTATAATTTACTATTCCAGCTCCAGTCTGTGCAACAGTGGGGAAGGTGTTGGATTGAAAATCCAACAAATCCAACACCCTCCACCCCCTACCGCAAGTCGTTGTAACGACTTGCGTTGTAATGGCATGCGATGTAACAACGCATCATTGTAACGACTTGTGTTGTAAATGATGCGTTGTAAAGGTTGTTTCCCCAGTCTGATATCTGGGGTGGGGGGATTCTAAGGAGTTTTATGTATCCATTAGAAGAAGCAGAAATTAACCAACCATCAAGGTAATTGAATATCCTACCACCGTTAGTGAAATGCAGCCATGCCTGAAACAAGTAAAAGAAAAGACTTGGCACAGAGCAAATTCAAAGGACTCAGAACCTGAAAAAGTGAAATTCCACCAAAAGGTTTAGGGAACACTGATGGTCCTACAGATTTAGAAGGTTACTGCAACCAACCTGTAGTTCTAGAGGTATCAGAAAAGCCATCTGGATCAGCTTTGGGCATTGTCAACCAGAATGTGGTCATCTTTAATGGATAAAACTAGATGAACCTGTTTATCTTGAGGTTTAAGGCAGACCTACGTTTGCGAATGGTCTGAACTAGAAAGTGGATTGAACAGACAATACTACATTTTTTGTGCAATAGAACTGGTTTGCCGTTTTTCTTCAGAGGAGTTCCTGCTTCCGGCAAATAATGGCAGTGTGTTTGCGCAAACCACTGGACTGGAAGATCTGACAGGATTCACAGGAATTTGACACCCACAGACCTCAAAACAGTTAGGTACATCATACTTTGAAATACTTAAACTGTCACCCGGGAGACAACACAATATGCCTTGGGGTAATGGGGACACTTGAACGAGGGGTGGGGACAACTCGGAAACTATTATGACAAGGTCAATGAAGTCTGTGCTTTATCAGAGAAGAGAGCTCATGGACATATGACAAATCGTGAAAGAGATGTGTCTGTTTTAATAGGTGCTGGAACTATGTAGCTCCAGGATTTCCAGCACCCCCTGGTATACAGGCCTATGAAAGGATACAAGGCCTTCTTATCCTCAGCTGGCCTAATGAAATGAAGTTCTAGTCAGTTTTGGCCCTCAAAATGGAAAGTGGATTTCCATAGTCCTTTGTGCTGCATCACGTTTCCGCAAACAAGCCTAAATATACCTCATTTCTTCAATAGCTTGTCGAGAAGCTGTTGTTGATGTGCACACTTCATCCAATGGCAGCGTCGGGAGGATTATGCATAGTGGTTTCATGAACTCCTAATCTCTAGCAGTTCTCTGCGCTCATACCCTCTGGGTGGTCTCAAACAGCTGCTCAACGTCCTTGAGAAGGCTTTGAGCCACCAAACCAGCAACGTGGCCAATCCAGAATGAAAAGCTGGTAGTCTAAAATCACCACTTTAAGCCATTGTTACCCAAATGAATACAAAAAATGGCAGTCTCCAATATCACTAAATGCCAATACTTTCATAAAAAGATAATCAGCATTAAAGACATGCAGCTCATGGCGTTATGACAGAAACCGTGAGGGGGGTAACAAATCTACGAACTATATTCCTTAAATGGATCTTTTAGATTGGCCACTGCATAGGAAGGTAAGGCACCTCAAATGGGCATGACTAGCTAAGACATTGTCAGGCGTGCTACACCTAGATCTGCAAAAACCAAGCCCTCTTATGCTTCGCTATGGGCGGAAAGCGTCCGTGAGTCTGGGTCTGCTCCATTTGTAGTTCTGCATCTGAGCAGTTTTAGTTTGTTTCAACCTCAGTAGGTCCTGCGGGGCCTCATGTAGTATTAATGCATGGGATTCGGAAATCATCAATGGGTGCAAAGGATTGCTTCCGGCTGGGCTGCACTATCATGGGGTGAGGCAAGGGAGCTGCCATCCTCTACACCTAGGGTGACCAGGCGTCCCGGATTTGCCTGGACGGTCCCGATGTTTCGTCAGCTGTCCCGGCCGATATCAGGAAATTAAGATTAAGCTCATGTCCCTGTTTTTAGAGAGGGTCGGCTGAAAACGGTGGGAGGTATGTTGTTATGTTTTGCAAAGCAGGGATAGTTAGCAGCTATAATAAGAAAGCTATTTCATTAACAGGCAAGCTACTGCTATAAAAATGGCATTTTATGTATGTTCTTACTGCCTCATCTGTAATTCTCTACTAAGGAGCGCTGTCATTATGTGCGCTGGATTGCAGTAAAATTGTAGTCCTTCTATTTTTGAGAACTCTCCCGGTTTTTGGCTTTAAAATTATGGTCACCCTATCTAGAACCCTACAGTTGCCATGACAACGAGAGACCACCATCCCAATCAAGTTTCTGGCAGAAGCATCCCACTCCAGCCCAGTAGGTGCCCCTGGGGATGGTGAAGGCAAAAACTCGATCAGTACGTTGTCCCTTAATACCACCATGGCATACGTATGCTCCAGGGCAGGCCCACCTCCAGTGGCAGCAGGTAATATTTGCAAATGTAGGGGCAGAAAGAACCAAGGTGAAATGCATTGAAAGAGCAAGTGAACCCCTCCCCCCCCAGTCTCTTAAAGGGTTCAGTGGTGGGTAAAGGCGTGGGGCATCTCCCGCATAAAATACTAATGCGAGATCATATATGGTCCCACCGAGGATAGGAAATAAGCAAGCATACCTTGTGCAAAAGGCTTCTTAGTTTCGGAGTTAGCCCAGCTAGACCTGTAAATAGGATGCACACACTGCATTTATGCTCATGCGATAACAAGAATGTCAAGGTGAATTGACAAATTTGCATTAATTTTAATATATTTCGATTAAATTAAACATCCATTCAACTTTCCGGTAGGTGGCACTGTTTGATTACGCTTCTTCAGAGTACAGCACGGCAAGAAAGTTAGTAAGCGAAATATGGTATTATAAAAAAATGATATAATCATTCAAAGCGCTACTCACAATACCTGATGGGAAAAAGGCTCACCAATGTATTTTCTCAAGAAAACGAAGCTCCAGTAACAGAATTTCGTTTATCTGTAAGTAAAGTGCATGGCGCAGTGGCATTTACTGTAGGGTTCCGATCGACAATTGAAGCTGGCATCTGTCATCAATTAAACCCGAAAGATGGACTGCTGCACAACGAATGCTTGAGTGACGTGGCGCCGGACGTCATCAAACAGGGCTTCGGCGTACCACACCCTGAGAGACCGAATTTCATAAGTGTGATGATGTCAGCTACACACCTTAGATCACAAGAGAAAACAACATTGCCCACCAATTATTTAAACAGAAAACAAGAAAAGCATGCCCATTACCTGTCAAGCTTGCAGTGAGCAGGACTTCATACATGCATTCGTTGGGCACAGTTTGTCTTTTGGGCAGCAATGCTGTGTGGCCAGTCCAAAATATTAGAACAACCACAGGCCGCGCGGCCGTGAAAGTGACACGGCCGCGCGGCTGCGAAAGTGAAAGTGATCGCGATCGCATGGCGGCTGCACGCGTGCACGCAAGCTTGAGGCCACCAAAAGCCTGTGGTGGCACTTTCAAAATCCGTCTACTAAATGTCTCGCAGAGCAGCGCATGCGCTATCTCAGCGAGACCTAAAAAAACTGAGTAGGAAATTTCTTATTTTAGGGTTGTTTTTGGCTAAACGCAGAATCGTGATAGGGTGTATGGCCCCTAGATGCCCAAAGGTCGACGACTGGCTGAAAGATATGGATGAATGCTGAGGGGTGTCATATGAAACTAACATGCAGGGATGAAAACCAGAGGATGACATGAGGGCATGGACAGCGATGCTTACGAAATTGTTGACACCGCCAGATGAGTTACCCCTATAGACTACAGTGATATGAATGTTTGATACAGCTGAAGAGTGGCCCTAAAGTAATATATAGAAGGCCGGCGGCACCTATGTATGGACCGTGAGCTGCCTTGGCCCGCCTAGCTCACATATAATGTTCTCATCATACTGCTGTATGGAAATGCTAGAACCACTCACACTGAGACCTGAGCTGTGGTGGATGGAAGGGAGGGTTGGGAGATCCGAACATTCTGCGAAATGTGCTAATTAAATGCGATTTCACATCTGACCTCAGATTACTGTATGTTGTTTTGTTATCTGAAAAGCTAACAGAAAGTATACACAAAAAACTTTGCCACTATAACTCATCTCTTGCCCGTAATGATCCTCTTGTCTCCAAACAGTGTCACTGCTAACTTAGTCATTGACAGACAATGAACAGTTGGTAACTATATGAGAATTCAAAGAAAGAAAGGTACAACAGCTGGATCTGCATTCATATGAGTTGATAAGTAAGTTCTGTAAAACACTGATTCCGCAACCATGGGTTCAGATTATTTCCAAAAAGAACCTTTTTGTTAGCTATATTAAAAGTTTTTTTCTGTATATAAGGGTTGATGCACATGCTGTTTTTCACCATTTATTTTTTATTTCTACTGGAAATGTCCATCTGACAGGAGTATATATTTACGTGGCAAGCGCTCCCTTGTTAGGGGAACATGCGATCTTCAGGCGCATTATTTGTTAATAATTAGGTGTTAGCCCTCATTACGAGTGACCCGTACCTGGTGTGATATTTATCACACTTTTGTATTCTACTCTGCTGAGTGTGACTTTATGGGGTTCGATAAACACAACTCAATCTGAGTAATGGGCGAATAACATACACATTTTGGCGCTTAGCGTACGAAAATCTGAATGTTTTGGCATTTCCCTCTGATAAATATTGTCAGGTTTAACTTGCTGATATTTGTCACAAAACTCATAATTGTGATACGTGCAGCAAGAGCAGCCACTGCACATATCACAAGTATCCAAGCAACTTGCCGCTGACCACGGCCCCCGCAGGGGGCCACTAGAGCGGTCGGCGCCCTAGTGTCGCCTGGGCACCGGTCACCCCTCCCCGCCCACTTCTGGGGGTGGCAGGGACTCCGGCCGTTGTCCCCCTCCTCTCTTTCCTGCCCGGAAGTGACGCGATGGGCGTCACTTCCGGGGCTCCTCTGGGCGTGGGGGAGGCTATATAGCCCTCCCCCACCATGCCGGCGACCTCTTGTCGCCCCGCACGCCTCATGTTATGGCATCACGGCGGTGCCGGCTCCTCCGCCTGGGACTCGGGCCGGCCCGGTGCCCTGGAGAACGTGACGGTGCCCCCAGGAGATCCTTGCTAGGAAGAGGAGCCTTGCCGTTCCGGGATCGCCAGGTATCGCTGCTGGTTTGCGGCGAGAGTGCCCGGCCCCTGCCGATGCTAGCGAGGTGTGCCGGGACTGCTGAGGCGGTATGAAGGACTGAGTGTGTTCCCGCCGGGCTACACTCCAGGCTGTTCTGCGGTGCAGTGGACAGAGCCGGCTGTGCGAGGCAGGAAAGTGCTCAGCTGAGCCCCCTCGACTCTCCCGAAGACTTCAGTGGGGGAGGAGCCTTGCAGCATGCACGGACACTGCGGGAGCCCCCTGCACCCCGCAAGCCCCATCCTCGCCCTGACTCCGATAGGAGCTGCTGCATTGCGGTCGCGCCGGACCACGAGGTTAGTGCTAGACGGGCCTGGTTTCTGCCAAGCCCCCGCCCCGCCCAAGTAGGAGCCTCGACAGGCGGGCATCGCTTGTAGAGGGGCACTGTCCCTGCTCCAGCCCCTGCCTTGCCCCATCCAGTAAACCCTGGATTCATCCTGGGGCACACGGGGGCCTGGGAGCGGGACGTGGGTTGGGACGGGAGAAGTTTGTGGTCCCGCGGGCAGCGGCTGTCTCAGGCCTGGTCGGTAGGCCGCGGCCTCGCCCCCGGGTAGGGCTTTCCACCTACAGCGGCCTGAGACCCGTAAGGGTTGCGCTTGGTAACTGAAGTTAATGCCTCCTCACGCGACTAGGTCGCGGCGCTCTCTGGGGGGATTGGCCTCCCCCCCTTACTCCATCCACACGCCGTGAGGTGGCCTCATCCACAGCAAGCCCATGTCCATGGGGGTACTCGGCCATGCGGGTGGGGAGGTTTTGGCTAGGCCTAGGCACCGAACTAGTTCCCATCTCGCAGCCGAGGGTGACCCGGTATCGGGTTAACCGGGGCATTTGTTGTTATTAAAGCCGCATGGTTGCGGGCTTTACCACCTGGCAGCAGGTTTCTCTACCTGGCCAAAGCAGGGGCCTCACAGCGGGGGCACTGCCCTGCGGGGGGGGGGGGCTGTCCCAACGAGCCCCAGCATACCCCCCGTGTAATCGCGGGTTCCAGAGCGGAACAAAGGTTGGGGTGGGAGCGGTGGGGGACCGAGGGCAGCAGCTGCGGATGGCCGCGGCTTAGATGTCGGATTAGGGCTTCCTGGTCTCTGCTTCCCCACCACCCAACTCGACTAGGTCGTGGCCAGGATTGCGCACTAGCCAGGCACCATATTGCATCGGGCAGACAACGAGCCCCCCCCGTTTCCCCCTCCTGTTGCGAAAGATTCATCGCTTGTGGAGCATGGCGTGTCGGCGGACAGTGTCTTTTAAAGTAAAAGAGAAACAATAGGGAGAGCCAGCCCCGGTGGGCCGGAAGGATGGCGGGACTACGGGCAGAGCTGATCATCTGGCACCTTGTCCAGAACTCCCTGTCCTGAGGCGTGTGCTAAGCGAACTGCGAGGAGTCAGGTTTAGCATCACATGTATAACCGGCCTTGGCCACGCAGCAGGGAGCAACCCAGACTCTATTGTAGGTTATTTGTAATGTTTATAGCGCGACCTCGACCGTAAAGGTTTGAGGCGCCTTTCCAGTAGCATATGTTAGTTGCATTGTGGCAGACGCATCCATTTGTGGGGTGGGGAGACCGGGTGATTTGCCCGGAATCACTGTAGGCACGAGCCTCTCGCCTAGATTGTCACCTGGCAGGGAGGCCGCCTCAGCCTGCACTGGTTCATGGCCGCGGGGGCCATGTTTAATGTCCGGCCCCGTCAGCCTCGGACCTTGGACCACGGTGGCCTACTCGCAGTACCAGCCACTACTGCTTCTTCCTTCTCCCCCCGGGAATCATCGGAATCGGGGCCAGGCTCCCTCGCACCTGACCGCGGCGCGCGGAGGTGCACCGGGTGTTACACAAACATTGTGAGTCTAAACAGGATCTAATGGTTGTGGCCACTCGGATCGGATGATGTGGATTTTGCAATGTTCTACCCACTTTGCCACAGCGGTGCCGGTGTGCCCCGTGAGTGTGTTGGTTTTCATTACACTTGAGTCATTACCAAACCCACATCAATCACGATGCTTAGCGGAGCGTGTGTGCTGCTTCAATGTAGTAAAGGAAGATTTGTGTGGTGCCACGACTGCCTACCGCCCATTATCGATCATTGGTGGGACACGACGACGCCAACGGCTCGGGGGGAATTTGCAAGGCTTGCTAGTGTTGCTCTTTGGGCCCCCTGCGTTTGCCGAGGATCGTGAGTAAGCGTTAGTCAGGCAGCCTCACACACGCAGCCAGCCCCTCAGGAATTTGCACGTTCATGGTTCATCTTGAAAGTTAAGCAGGGTCGGGCCTGGTTAGTACTTGGATGGGAGGCCCAACTGGGAACATCAGGATGCTGCAGCCTTTGCAACGATTTGGCGGGCAAAATAGGTTCTTAAGGCAGGCAGCGCTATGTTACCGGGGGGTCACCCCTAAAATTGTGACCCTTGCAATTTTGCTATTTTGGAAACGGATATTTTATATGTACTATAGGGAAGCATTTTCTTGTGCATGATCAAAGGCATTTAGGGAAGGGGGCGAACGCTGGTGGGCGGCGGGGCAGGGCTCATAACACTCGCCTGGCTTCCTCCCCCCCCCCCTCCCACAGAATGGACATAGTGGGGGGACGTAATAGCATATATGGCCAAATTTTTGGCCACGATTAATGTGTCTCCCTGCAGGCGCTGTGTCGTTCGTGTGGGTACAGCTGCACGGTGGTACGACGGTTCCACGGCCGCAACGGGTCCTGGGACACGTACAGGGGAAGGCTATGCGCAGGCCAGCGCTACAGTACGGCTGTGGTTAATTTTACAGACAGCAGACCATTTAAAAACAGGATTGACGCTGCATCGTTTTTTTTTTGTTTAAAAAAAAAAAAAACACAATCGAAAGTCTAGGCATCCCTGGTCATCTTTTCAGGAAAAAACTTTCTCCTTCAAACCACGTTTTGGTATATATGAGAGGAACTTTTTGCTCAGACTGCACCAGGTTAATTATAATAGTAGTTTCCCGGGGCACCAAAGGTACTCGGGGGTACGTTTTTAACCAACATTGTTCCCGCGCTGAAATGCACAGGAGGCAGGGTTCTCAACTGCTTATTATACAAGTGCACATTTCCGTGCCTGCAGCATGTGGTCCGAGTCTTGGCTCAAATCGCAAAACGTTGATTCAGGGCAAACCCCTTCTCCCCAGGGTCTACAACATTTGGCCTTGCCTTGGAATGTAACGGGGAAGCAGAATGTGGTATTATTGAACAGGACTATCCCTTTCAAATGTCGTACCTTTGAAGGGCCATGGCCTTTTCCATCCCCTCTTGGTCCATGACTAGGGGAGGGGGGAGTGATTTGCGATTAAGTTGATTGTGTGCTCCACATACAGGCTCGGGGCCACTTTTGTCACTGTAGTAGCACAATCAGGATACTAGGAGCATTACAATATGGTAAAGAATGCATGCCGTTCCTACAGATCCCCAATCCTCTGCTCTATCGTGCAGACCACAACTATGGCATTGTTTTAATGTTTACACCGAATAGGCCAATTTGGGATAGAGGGTTGGTCAACTTGTGGGGGTTGGGACGGGTTTCTGGGTATGCCTTACCAGGACAGTGACACATACTTTACACAAACGGGAGCCGCTGTGAAGGTATGTTGGAAACGCAAACTGGTACATGGTACTCCCCCCTCCCCCCCCCCCCCCCAACATGATGCTGGGCATTATGTTGGCAGGGTTTGTGACTGACAGGCAAGGGCATCTAGTGGCTGTATTAATCAACAAGGGCAGTTGCATGGTGAACCGAGTAAGTTGTCACTCCGCGAAAGGGGACGGTGGCGCCACAGTGGGACAATTCATATAGTTTCCAAACCAGGTCAGGAGTGCATACACGTGCACAACAGCACATGCGGTAGTATTATCAGTTGCCCTTGGCAGAACCTTATTTGGGGGCATCTGTTTGGAACAGCTTTGCATTTTATACAGTCCAGCTCTTTCATGCCCACTTTGGGAAGTTATTGACAGTGCACGGGCATACTCCTCCAAATTCTAAACGTGTTTCCATACAATATTCGGCGGATGGTGACGTGTTTTGCAATACGGTTGCACAGCAGCAGCTCAATAATAGTAATGAAATTAATAGGTGACTCTATCAACTAGCATATAGGAGGTTCTGTTTTGATCTAAAAGAAAACTTTTAGTGATGTCGCAAGGGTGGAACACATGGCCCAAGCGGCGCATGGTTAAACTTTTCAGGGAGGGACACGGGGCTCTTGAATCGGAGCGCGTGGGTCGGTAGTGCGACCGTTGGTGTTAGTCTGGCTCTCACAGGTTGAGAAGAGTAAAAAGAGACTTGTACTTGGTTGGCGCCAATTTGTAAGAGACTGTGTTCTTTGCTAGCACATGTGCCTCCTGTCCAGAATCGTTGCAGTGTCAGTATACTACTACACCAAAGCCATTTTGGGGCGTTTCACATCGTTGGTGTCCTGTGCTCGAGAGTGGCAGATTCGGGCCCCCCGTCCCCGAGTAGGGGAGGGCAGTGCTCTCTCTAGATGCAGCTGTTGCTTGGGGCGCCTTTGGGGTGCAGTTTGATGAGGGCACCATGGATCATTGAGTGGCGCGCTCATTATGAGGCGAAGCCAGCACGCGCCTGTTCCCCCCCCTCAGCGCAAGGTGTGCGCATCACACAAGGCTTGGAGTTTGCAGTCGCCCATCGCCTATACTTAAGGTACCGGGCTGTTCAGACTAAATCGGGTTGTCGGTATAAACCTCTGTGTCCTGCCGTCACCTCTGTTGCATGCGCCGAGAGAAGACTTTCGTATTATTCCATTTAGTGAGTTTTCGCCCCTGGCCTACCAGGTCCGTTGGACA
The DNA here is from genome assembly GCF_964204655.1 of Triturus cristatus. Taxonomy (NCBI): domain Eukaryota; kingdom Metazoa; phylum Chordata; class Amphibia; order Caudata; family Salamandridae; genus Triturus; species Triturus cristatus. Next base: position 832,569,589 of record NC_140581.1, read on the forward strand.
TCAGGAGTTAGGCATGTGGACCTTATAAATGTCTTTTAATGCATGTGGTGCTGTCGAAAAAGGGTAAAAGGGTAGTTGGTTTTGTCCGGGTACCGGCAAGCATGACTTCAGCTTTCTCCACGAACAAGGGTGCATTATCAGCCTAGAACCCATGTATACTTCCCGGGGCTCTGCCCACACCTAGGAGGGCCAATATCACACAGAGCACAGGGGGAGAGGTCACACATGACATCACAGACTTGATCAGTGACATTACCCAATTTGGACTAAAGTTATGGTCTGGCCCAGGGTGGGCAAAGGCTAGTTATGTTGTTCCTGCATGCACCGATCTCGCAGTACAACGAGGTAAAACATTTTGTCTCCATGGCGGGGATTGTGCGTCACCACTTCGTTCCCAAAGGGCTCCCGCTCCCGTGCCTTGAGCACGTGTATGTGACCTGCTTGCTGTTGCGGAAGTTGATTAGTGTGTTGGTTCATTCGCGGGGAGCTCGCTATTCATCGAAGGGAGATGGTTGAGGAAGGTTCAACATGTTAATTAGACAGTCCCACCAGGTCAGAATTGAAGCAGCCGCAGTAGGCTACGCAGGGAAGCTAGGATTTTGCGTCATTTTTCTTATGCAACTAACAAGCATTGTTAAGCCAAAGGCACTGGCATGTAATGAGACACGGTGTTGGGGTTTAGACACGGAAGCAATGTCATGAGCAGCTAAACTACAGCCTGCCATACCACCGGCTAACAGCCCAAGGGTGCGAGTTCTGCGAGGTCTTGGGGCACAGCTGGGCCGCTGTCAGGCATTGGCAGAAGTACATACATCCTTCAGTTGTTATTACCTGTCGGGGTTCCTTAACCCCTCACCTCAGACATTTAAGGTAACAGACCCCGGCTCTTCAGCAACATCGTGCCAGGGGGGGCAGGCGCGCTGCGTAAACAAAGAGCTCCAACCATAAGGGTGCCGAGTAGCAAATCTAGTAGATAGGTTTAAGAGGTGTCTCTCTAGCCTTACAGCTGTGTGAAACCACTATCATTTAGAGGTGCGCCCAGGTGAGAATGGGGCACTCCTTAAGGTTCGGATGACCACTGCGGTTTGTGGTACCTCCCAGCGGAACCACTAGTAGTGTACTGGAGCTAGCAGGAAACTGGGAACCTGGGATACTGACACTGGTACCTCGCTTGGGGAGGTTGTGGTCAGCCAACATAGTGTGCTGCCGCCCCAAAAAAGGGGTAGCAGCGTGTCAACAAAAGGGGACACTAGGTCAAGAGAACAGTTGGCACGCCCAGTGTGTAACTAAACTAAACTTCAACGGAGCAGGTAACTTGTCACCGCTAGGGATGCTTGGGGCTGGCGGTGGGTAACCCCCCTCCCCCCCCTACCCCCTCCCAGGGACACCCTCTTAGCCGGGAGCATTCTAGGATGGGTACAGTAGTACTCAGCCAATCCGCAATGCTTGGACCGTGCCGCGGGCAATGCGCACTGCTTAAATCAGACAGATTCTCTAAGCCAGTATGCCTGGGCGGTTTCTCCACAGGTGAGCTGAACTGGCATAATTCCCATATGGAATAAGGGATACATGGCAAGGGCATGAGAGTCCCTTGCCCATGGCCACACACTTCAGTTATGAACACTCCTGCTTGTCAGGATTTAGCAAACAAAGGGACTGCTCATAGGTTAAATAGAACCCCCCTCGCCAGAATAGCCAGAGCAGCCAGGCGGGTGGGGTAGTCGTCACCTAGCTAGCGGGCTGCTGTCCCATAGAGGGGCACGCAGGTTTCCAGGCGCACCCAGTGCTAGGAGAACGATAGCTAGGTGAGATCAGCACATAAACGGGGCCTTGCGAGCCTGGGGGTCGGCCGTCGCCCCACCCTGAGCTGGCTCGGGGCTGAGGCAAGTGAAGCAGTGGAACTTTCACGCATGGGGTGAATTGCCCTTGGCACAACTCCCCAGGCCTGACAGGTCTCTTGTTTCAGCAGGCACTATCTGACTCAGGATAGCGTCAAGGGCTTGGGATGTAGATGGGGCCATCTATAACGAGCAGGGATGGTTCCCTTTTATCTGGTTTGCAGGAAGCTCCAGACAGGAGAGGTGGCAGGTAAGACTATAGCTGCATGGGTGGGGGGCTCTGGCGGCGACGGTGGCCGCCTCCAGAGCTGTGGCGGAGTTACATGGCGATCTGGAAGCAGGCCGGTACCAAGGGTACCTCTGCGCGGCACCATAGGGGGTGCAAGAGCCAAATCCGAGGAGCCTCGTGGGAGGGTCCCGGAAGCCGTGTTGGCGCCCCGCTAGTCCTTCGGGCGGTTGTGGGCCTGAACAACCGGGGGGTTTGCTATGCTACGCTCCGACCCGGGAAGTGGCGTGAGTAGAAGTTACCAACGGTCACGTGATCCTGGAAGAGAATCACTTGGACGGCAGCAAAGACTGGGTTCGCCCCAGTGCTGCCCGGCACATCAGGCGGGCAGGCGGCCCAGTTGGTTGCCTGCCCTTGGATCGCCCGTAAGATAACCCACCTATTACATAACGGTGTATGTAATAAACCTGCAGCATTTTGTACCCAATCAAACAGTCTGAGTGTGTGCTATTATTGGGTGATGTATTTTGTTGGAGGGGGGACTGTGGGGTGCCAATGGCGATACTGTGCCGCTGACCGTGTCCCCCGCAGGGGGGCACTAGAGCGGTCGGCGCCCTAGTGTCGCCTGGGCACCGGTCACCCCTCCCCGCCCCCTCCTGGGGGGGGCAAGGACTCCGGCCGCTGTCCCCCTCCTCTCTTTCCTGCCCGGAAGTGACGCAATGGGCGTCACTTCCGGGGCTCCTCTGGCCGTGGGGGGAGACTATATAGCTCTCCCCCACCATGCCGGCGACCTCTTGTCGCCCCGCACGCCACATCCCTCCCTACCGCTTACCCGGCGTGGTTGGCAGGTGGGGGTGAGAATATTCTAATATTTCCTTTTTTCGTTGCAGGCGGAGTTACAGGGCGATCTGGAAGCAGGCCGGTACCAAGGGTACCTCTGCGCGGCACCATAGGGGGTGCCGGAGCCAAATCCGAGGAGCCTCGTGGGAGGGTCCCGGAAGCCGTGTCGGCGCCCAGCTAGTCCTTCGGGCGGTTGTGGGCCTGAACAACCGGGGGGTTTGCTATGCTACGCTCTGCTCCGGGAAGGGGCGTGAGTAGAAGTTACCAACGGTCACGTGATCCTGGAAGAGAATCACTTGGACGGCAGCAAAGGCGGGGTTCGCCCCAGTGCTGCCCGGCTCATCAGGCGGGCAGGCGGCCCAGTTGGTTGCCTGCCCTTGGATCGCCCGTAAGATAACCCACCTATTACATAACGGTGTATGTAATAAACCTGCAGCATTTTGTACCCAATCAAACAGTCTGAGAGTGTGTTATTATTGGGTAATGTATTTTGTTAGAGGGGGGGCTGTGGGGTGCCAATGGCGATACTATGTAATGTGGACCTAAGAGTCTCCTCATTCTGGTGGGTATTATTTCCTGCCTACACCTTGTGATCTTTAGATTTCTTACAGCTGTGGTATTTTAATAGGCTAACCAAATGGTCACGTCACACCTGGGAGAGGAGCTGATTGGCTCTGAATATGTAAACAGGCCCCTCCTCTCAGCCTTTTTGTCCTTCAGTGTTAATTTAAAGGCATAGGCTCAGGGAGCTCTTTCATCTCAGAACTGATATAATTAAACACACAAACACACACACTTTTCAGGTCCACAACACATCTGGATTCAACTCACATTGATATAATAGCACTTAGGGAGAATCTCCAATTTCTCTTTAACATGCTTTTGAGGTAGAACACACCTTAAATTCCAATACGTCCCCCAATGGATGTTTTACAGGGAAGGAGTCACAAAACTTGATTGGGCGGAATCAGATCCCCACAATTCATTGGCAGGCCTCGTGAATTTTAATTTTCAGCGCTCAGCTCTACAGGTGTTGCCTTGATCCAATCAGCTTGTTAAAGCAAATGACATGAAGGTGCGTGGCCTTCAGATTTGGCTTTGGAGGCATTGCTGCGCAGGCACTTTCAGCCACAAACCCACGTGCACCCACGCATACAGCAATACATGCACATACTGGGGGGCAATAAAACGAACATTAAAGATCTGAAACTTTCTTGTGGTATTATCTTCATTTATATTAACTTAATATTCAATGAGGTTTCACAATCTTTAACTTTTACAGATTGGTTACTCTAACTTCAAATGCGATCTCCAAACTACAAAAACATCTTGAATAAACCCAACTGTCAACCCTTTTATTGAAGCTTTATTGGGAATCCGACATAATGGTATTCTGAAGTATTAATGAAAGTTTCAAATACAAAAAGAAAAAAGACTCTTCCAAATAAAAACGTTGTGATAGGAAAGGGATTGTTACTCAGAACACAACGTCCGGGAAAATAATGTCCACAGAACTGCCCACTTCTACTCTGCCATACATACAAAGTAGACAATTCCTGTGTCCGAACTGTTATGGTTCCCACGAGTAGCCTAACTCCTCATTATTTTTCCTGCCCATGTTGGGACTTGTAGTCTAGAACGTATAATCTGATTTAGAAAAAGGTATTACAAGTACGAGAATACAAGGTAAACATGGCCTGTATAGGCAACTCACACATGGAACTTATTTTTTTTTTGTTGCAAACACAGGACATGATTTAGAGTATGGTGGACGGGTTACTCCATCACATAAGGCATGGTATCTCATCCACCACATCACAAGTGCCATAGGATATAATGTAAGGCTGTCACATTTGTGATGGAGTAACCCATTCACCAAACTCTAAATTATGCCTTGCGTTTGCAGAAAAAAAAGTAAATATGATCCATTACAAAAATAAATAACAAAACATAAAACGAAAACAGATATCGTCCCACCAGCCATGACACTGAACTGGACTACTTTATAGGCGGATATGCACATTTGCAAGAGCATAATGCCATTACTCACATCAGAGAGAACGACAATTGCTCACGTGGGCTGACCCACTGCACGTTCTTGAGGCAGTGGTGGGCAGGGAAAAAATTGTAAATGACACTTGAACACCCAAATGGATCAAGAGGACTCAACAAAAGCACCTCTGCGTATACATGTCTTTATGCATTTTTATTATATTTTTTCTGGAGAAGAGAAGGCTAGCTTAAACTAGTACTGGAAAGCCAACAGGTCTAGCCTCGGCAAGCATGCGTTTTTTAAAATAGGTTTTTTATGCAACACATATTAAAAGTGCACAAGTATTAAATTAATAAAATGTCAAAATGTCTAAAGGTGGCGTGCATGTGTTTGCAACAAAAATAAATAAAAAGTAACCCTTCGCAAAAAAATAAAAAACAATGAAAAGCAAGCAGGGATTGGCTAACCTGCATGAGCATTGAAAAGGACTACTTTTGGGGTGCATGTGCACATGTGCAAGGACAAAATGCTATCACTCATAATGATGTGTTGGTGGGTATGAGTAAAATGTGAATAATATTTGAACAGGCCAGTGGGTGAAGAGGGATGATCGAAAGCCCTTCTATGTTTGTATGTGTCCAGATATATTTATTATCATTCATGTGAAAACATGAGGTTGGTGATACAACTAAATCTGTCTCGAGGCCAAACCTAAAAATATATACTATAGACACCCACCAGTCGAGAGATTCTGCACTGCCAGAGTCTGCAAGCCATAGACCCTCTAGGCCTGATGTCATTCTTTGGCGCTGGAGGAAATGTGTCTCTCACCTACCCGGCAGTGTTCACCACAATAGGCTCTTTACCTTTTCAATGCTGGTGGCACAATAACGTGGGGGGTCCTGCCTCTGTCAGCTGTTAGCTAGTGAGTGTGTGCATGGAGATTCTGCCAAACCACAGAGTGACTCTGGCATGAATGGCAGTAAGCTATCCACATATATAACAAGCATTTGCAATGCAATAGGTCTCGCATTTGTGAGAGTTTAAGCTATTGTAATTGTAAATGACAATGCCTTTTATTTATATTTAAAAAACCACAACATAAATAAAAGGCATTGTCATTTACAATGCCAATAGCTCAAACGCGCGTAAATGCGAGACCTATTGCATTGCAAATGCTTGTTTGACAGTTGAGAACTGATGTTCAGTACATTCAGGCAGATTAGGCGATTCGTCCAGGAGCACACAATGCGGTCAAGTGCGCCTATGCTTAAATGTTAATCTATGTATATAGCGCCTAACCACGCGTTTTAGCACGGTTCTCAGCACTCCCTGTGTTGACAGTTGCCATTTCATGCTCGGGAGATTGGGGTATTCGTCCATGAGCACACAGTGCGGTCGCGTATATAACCCAGGGCGCCTACATCAATAGTCTGACATGATTAGGCACTTGTATGTGCTACAGAATTGTCAATTGAACCGCCTATAAGCCCTAGCTGCTCAAAGCTCAGCCAGTATTGTGCGTCATAAGCCATTGTTATGTTATATTGGGAATTTGCAAAGCACGACAAACCACCCGAAGGTATCTAGGCGCTATAGCTAAAAGGCGGGTTAGTTTAAAGGAAAGGAAGTGAGTTAAAGCGAAAAAAGATAGGCATTTAGGCGTTTTCTGAAAAGTAGAAGAGATGAAAATTTGTATCCTGAGACTTTGTTCTTGTTTTCCCCTTGTGCACGGAGGACTACAAGTCCTACAATTAACAGAAAAAACACTGACCTGTGCAAGCAACTTACGTCTGACGTAGGGTAGGGCGCCTGTAGAGCTACGGGAAGACAGGAATAAGAAACGGTGGGAGGGAAGCCTTTTGCTGAAGGTCGGGTGTGCATGATCTAACGGGGGTTGGTCGGGCAGGGGGCCGTTGATCCATTCAGTAGAGAGCACACTGTGAAAGTTTGGATTCTAGGCGCTTGTTGTAGCTGAGCGGATGCTGAGCCTGCGATATCGGTGCGACAGAATAGCTCGTGAAATGACCTTGTAAACATGCCCTGTGCACCCATCGCCCGTCGGGGTCAGCGCTTTTAGAACATGTTAAGTTGTGCGCGCGCGATGACAGACGTGGACTCCATTCCTAGGCCAGGGCACGCTAGGATATGTTCGACACCGCACAGACCGAGCACCCCCACCTGCAGCTGTCCAGTCCTATCCCGCACGCGGTACAGAACTGGACTGGCCACAGTGGACGCTAGCTCAGTGGGTGAATGCGCCTCCTGCACAGATTCACGTGCAGCTTGCCTGTCACGGGTTTAAACCCCAGCGTACTAGCCCGGAAATTTGACGTGCCTTCTACAGGCATTTGTGGATGACTTACAGGCTCTTTGCTTGAATTCCGCCACGATAGCTGAGATAGTCAATGCGCCTGCTGCAGAGCTGTGTGTATAATCTACAGACCCCAGGTTCCAACCGCAGCAAGATAGTGCAGAAGGTTAACGCGCCTTGATCCTGATCTGCTTGACGCCTGTTATTGACTGTAGTTTGAGAAAGCACTATTAAAACACCACTTTATTGTTATTAGTTCGTGTGAGAGCCACAGTGCTGCCAAACGTTCACCCACCTTCAAGGAACTGCAGCTGCTGCTCTAAATATCTGTGGCGGGCCCTCCTCACCGACAGAGCTGCTGTTGGCCATTAATGTTCTATGGATGAGTTTCTGAGAAGGGATTCACTTGAACTGCTTGGCTCTCTCCTCTGGATGAGCCTAGAAGTCAGTTCTCAAGTCCATCACTGGGCTTTTTCTCTTAAATAGTTTAAAAAAAGCAAGTTTAGTGTCCTTAAATTGTTTAGCTCAGAGAGAGTCTGGATTGTGTTATGTTCTCATTAAGTTCTTGTTGAAATGATAATATTAATAATAAAACTAACATTAATAACAATATATTTTCTCATGGTACTTTGTATCACATGCTCACAGCTTTCCAGTACTGTGAACAAGGGGTGTTAGTATCGAACACATTATCTTCCTTGGACGAAAGAAAGGCAGAGTCAGCACTGCAGTTGTCATGACCTATGACCTGTAGGTTACAGGGACATCTCTGTAACAGCCAATCATGGGCGAATGACATTCCTGTCCACCCACTTTGGGGGATGCTGACTTGCTCTGTCGCAAAATGTTAACTAGTCTTCAAGCCGGAAGTCAGGCGCCCTTGCCCGGGACGTGGGCGGTGCCTGCTCCGGCAAAAACAGAAACCGGCGTGCCGTGCTAACGCGGGGCTCCCATGTTGAAGGGAGAGCCCCGCGGTGGCGGCCGGAGTGAAGAGAAGCCACGGGTCCCAGGAGGGGGCCCGGGTGAAGAATGCGGCGGCCGAGGATGACCACAGCAGCGCGGGGCTCCCAGGAGTGCAGGGAAGCCCCGCAACAGAAGTGCTGCAGCCGCGAGGAGGAGCCCGGTGAGTAAAGAAGGGCTGGGGGGGCTCCGTGAGGGCTATTGTTGCTCAGAATTGCAAAAGTACACTTTGCGCCAACAATAGCCCACACGGAGCCTCCAACGGGGCTGGCATGTTATCGGAAGCGGGACAGGAGATGTGCACATCGCGTGTGTGCACGTGCGCATACACCAACTCAAATCCGCCAAGAACCTGCGCGTGCCCATCTCCTGTCCCACTTCCGAGGCAAGTCAGCAACAATAGATCTCATGGCAGACAGCAGCGCTTCGCGCTGCGTTCGCAAGCGAGACCTAAAAAGGAAGAACTAATTTCCTTTCATGCCTTAGTGGCAGGAGAATATTTATGCCTCCCAATATTATACTAGTGAGAGGCAAGAAACTGTGGGCGGCTCAGTGTGCTTCTAAGTAAGTGGCTGCAGTTCTGTTGCACTTAACTTTGTGCCACCCTATGCAACTGTCCTCGTGTGCCAGGTTAAAATGCTGGTTGTGCAGCCATTCTGAGAGGTCAAGTAGATCATGGGGTTCCACAAAGAAGCGTTCTCTCGTTGGTACCACAGAATCAGTTAGAGTGGACTCCTAAAACTTCTCCTGCACCAATGCCATCCCATCTGCTGTGGTACCAGGAGTGTGTGGCGTCCAACAAGGACCCTATCTCATTACACATTGGCACACCTAAGGACATTGTTGGGGTACTGTTCAAGTATGCCTTTCATTAATTCACTGTGGTCTTCTAGGACACTGGGATTTATGCTTCCGTTTTCATATGCTTTTTGTTTTCATTTTTTTAACCTCACTTCTTTGTTCGGTTATGTTTTTTCTTCCATTTCACGCTTTATTTCATTTTCGTTTAATATGGTATTTTCCCCTTACAACTACAGGGGAGCTCCTTCTGTGATTCCTAGCTCATTTTCTGTCTGTTTCCAAACTCCCCCCATCCGAGCCCCTCTTGTTTTCCTAAGTTCTATCTACGTTGTTTCATTTTTGCCATTACCTGCTTCTTGTATTGCACACACACACTGTCATCTTCGTGCAATGCTTTGGAGAATGCTTTCTAACTCTCCTCATCTGATAAGTCTGTTTACATAGTCTAGCCTCTAGACAGTAAAACAATATTTTCCGTTTTGCATCTCATCTACTAAGTGCATCGTCTTCTTTCATTGTCTTCCCATTTCACACTTGTAAATAAAAAATGGCTCCACCATCAATCCTTTGTGTCTCTCTCAACTAGACATGCAAAAAAAAAATGTTGGTCTTCTGTATCAACTACCATTTATAGGCCTCTGGCTTTTCTATGTACCCTGTTTTTGTTTCTTGGAATGAGCTTTGCTTGAATATTGATGTATTGGTAATTTGCTAGGAACATATTTATTACACAAGACCATTAGAACATCTAAAAACATGCTATACTTACACATACTTGTCAGAAAGAAAGGCTTGACGTGAACTTAAAATATTATATTACAAAACTAATATCAAATTGAGGCTTGTTTTAATTAGCATAACCAGGCTGCACTTGGCCACGTTTTTAAAAGTGCTTTTTTATTTCTTGTGCATGAGCTGCACACGTTCATGGGTTTTTATTTGATTTCAGAAAATCATTGAAATTCATCTACAAACCAAGGTTTCTGTCCCGGTACGTAAATGCATCTTATATCTAGCTTCCCGGGAAGGGATTGTACTTATTTCGAAACTTTGCAAGGTTGTGGGCTAAAACTCAGTTGTTATGATTGTGCAGGAGCAGTTCTTTGTTTTCTCCTGTTTTTGCATTTATAAACCATACAATTTCTTCTGTGAAACAATGTCATTTACATTAAATGAAGATAATGTGCAAGTATGTGTTTTTTTTAATTTAACAGATGATTAGTTCGCTGCACAAGTAACATTTTCAGTGCTGCCCATTTACGTAAAATTGTGCTATACATTTGTGGGTTTTCTTTGTCCAGAACATTATAAAAGATGTGTTATTTGATGAAGAGCGAATTTTCTTCTTACGCTTTTAGACTTTCCTGATCGTTGCTTCGAGATGGCTATATGCATGTGGTCCTTTGTAATTTAAGTTTACAATTATTACTTGGATTATTTACCAAAAGTGCTTAATTTCTTAAAGGCACATGGCATTTTGCATTGAGATGATTTTGGTTTTACGCTAATTGCCATGACTCTAATGACTTTGCTTTCTGTAACAATATAATTATTTGAATAAATCCACAAATAGTGGCAACTGGAAAAGCCTTGTTGTGCAGGTTTTCTTAATGGCCTTGATTGAGTATTAAAGTTCAGGAGTCTTCCTTTTCTGCCCTTTGACCCTCTTTAATTAATTAGGAGTTTAGCGTCAACAGTTTCTAGTGGAGGAATGTGAGCAGAGGCTAATACGTGTTAATTAGTGCTAATTAGGAGGCTAATTTGTGAATAATTAGATCCTCAAGTTGGAGAATCCTGGAGTGGTGGTTTGTGGACATTCCGTGGTGTGGTGAACCTCCCAGATATTGGGAGACTGATGGAGGTGATCTGGTGGTGCAGTTCAGAAGGTTAAATTGATGAGTATTAATAGGGTGGTATGTCCTGCGTGGTGTAATTATTGATGGGTGTTTATGTGTTTTGGTGATTGTGTCCATATTGTGTCATTGGCTGCATAGGTGGCATATTATAGACTGTTGAAAGTTCATTATTAAATATTGATAATGATTTATTTGTGTTGCACTGTGTATTTTATGATTGGATTTTTGGGAGAACTTGAGTAAGATAGAGGTGTCTGCGGTTAAAAGGGGTGACGCCAGGTTTAAATACAAGTGGAAGTTTATGAATTCCTCAGTAGTCTTGTTGTGAGTGACCACTAATTAAGAGGTGAACAGTGGTGGTTTATTCTGTGCAGAATGGTAAATTACACGGATTCCAGTTGTTGCCCGTCGAAGACTAGCTCCATGTGTATGTGGTTGGGTAGAGCTACTTCCCTCTTATTTTGAGTTTGATTTCCATCCGTTTCCCAGTACACCGACAGAGGATTTATTGTTTGTTGTTTTTCGTCTATGAATGATTGTGATTACATTGGTGCCTAATCATGTGGTATAGTGTAAAGCTTATTTAGAATTACAATTGGTGTGAATCATGAATCTGGGTGAATCATGAATCTGGGTAAATCTAGAGATGGCTCACTGACAGCGTGACAACCTCCCCACCAGTTAGAATTCCTGCTTACTAGATGTTTGTAAATTCTAGCATGCAGACTTGTTTATGGCTTATAAAGTGCCACAAATCTACTACGAATAACAAGAAGTTACAGTTTCCTGAGAAGGATATATTTGTATTGAAGAAACTTGCTTACTTGAGACGTAGATTATTTGACACAAAACTACAAAAAAAAACAGTGTAGTTTGAAGCATTGTGCAAATGGGATTTGGTAGCCAATACAAAGGTACAACAGAAAAAGTTGAAAGGTCAGGTTGGGAAGGTTGTACATGATTGCATGGATACTAGGTTGTGTTTGCAGAAAATGACGTGGGGTACTGAAATTAAGGAAAAAGAGCGAGTGTTTCCTGTAATTGCCATTGATATTGTAAAGGACACATAAAAAAGAAATTAAAAATAGTGATTCAGATGAAAAGGATGAATTAATGGATGGATTGTTGACTGTGACTACTTTACCACTTTATAATGAGGTTGGTGAACTTGAGTTGGGTTCGGAGATAGGAATTTTATATTAGTATTTTCACCGAAAAGTGGGACAGCAGTTGTTCGGGATGGTGCTTGCACAAGTAAATTGAATTTGAAACAAATTATTGATTGAAATGCTGATCAAAAAAGGATTCTCGAATTGCCTTGTGATGATTTGGAAAAACGTGTGAATCTTGAAAGAGTAGTGAATGACATGGGAGTCGATTTGAACGAAAGAAGAATTTGTAAGCCATATATAATTGAACAAACAGGAAATGAGATATAAAGTTAGGGACAAATTTAAGAATAATTGTCCAAATGATTAGAGATTGGGAGAATGTGGAAATGTATAAGCGGGAATTGATTTCTGAGCCATTCAAGAATGAAGGAAGGAGAGTTATGAGTGACTGTGAGTGTAATACTGTGGAAGGAAAATTTCCATTGACAGAAGCTCAACGAGGAACTTATGATCATGTACCATGGAGCAGACAGGATTTACAGACTGTTTTAGAAAAAATTCCAAAGCTCAGAGAAGAACCTTAGAAATGCTATACTGAAGTGGAAAGAACTGTTAACTGTTTCATGTCTTGTTGAGGAAAGACTCGATGCATTGTTGTCAATCATGGAACAAAAGGATTTGTGGCCTGAATGTATGGTGGTAGTGAAGTTGCAAGATGAGGAACCGCATAGAGTTCCACCTAGTTATAAGCCTTCACACATGGCTATGGATAAATATGCTGAAGGTATTGAGTTTATGAGGAGAAAGTTTCCAGCAAAACATGATAATTGGTGAAAAATTATGAGGACTGCAGAAAATGCATAGGAGTTGGTTCATGAATATTATGATAGACTGATGCAGATTTACAGGCAATAGAGTGGAATGCAAAATCCAATGAAGGAAGGCGCATCAGGTCTTGTTTCAGCTTTTGTGTTGAATTGCATCAGGAATTGAGTTTACAGCTTCAGCAAAGTGTAATGCGTTGGCAAGCAAAGTCACTCAAGGAAATTGTGTCTGCTGCAAAATATTGTAGCGAATATTATGCATCTAAAAAGAAATTGTCCAAGGCAAAATTTATGTTGACACAGAATGAATTCTTTCGGCAAGGATGGCAAGGTATGGTGTCTCAGGGAAATGGTGCCCAGTTTCAGGGTCCTCTGAGAGGTGGAGGTCGTTGTTGAGGTACAAGTAAAGGTTTTAATAATTATTCTAACAATGGTATGGTGATATCTGGAGCTTGTCACATATGTGGTAAAGAGGAGAACTGGAAATAAAATTGTAATTTAATGTAAAGCCTATGCTAATGAATTTCAAATGAACCCTATGCAAATTAATAGGATTCCCATAGCACAGAATGGGATGAATAAGTCAATGATCCCAGCCCGCCAGCTTTAATGCAGAATGTAAGGCAGTTCTACAAAACTATGACTTTGGTGGTTCTTCTTCCACAACAGATTCCACTGAATTTCCAATTTAAGCAAAATGCATTTCAAACTCAAATGAGAAAATCAGTGATTAGTATTTTCTTTCCACAGTTTGTAACTCCCCTTGGGGTTCTGAAGAGACAGAGTCAGGCATAATGATGTGATTGAGTGGGGAGGAGAATTTCATGCTTGGTGCAGTCTTAGAGATAGAGCAGCATAGCCCATTTGTAGAAGGAGTAGTAAATAGCTATCCCATATCAATTTTGGTTGATACTGGAGCTACCTGCTCAACAGTTAGACCGGTAGAAGTTACTTGGGAAAAGAAGTCCAAGTAGTAGGCATTTCAAGTAAACAAATGGTTAACTACTTGTCAGCAAATGTTCCAGTGAAAATAGGTTCAGCCATTAATAAACGCAATTCCTTGATTAGCAATATCATTTCAATAAATCTGCTAGGTCATGACTTATTGTGTAAGTTAAATTGAGTAATTTATTGTACAGCAGATGGTGTCTACATTCAAACAAAAGATCCTGATTTTGAGAAAAGAAGTATAGAATTGTCTATTCCCGGTTCTCACAGATGAGTACTTACCTCCAGATATAAGACACACAGTGAAAGGGGAAGTTTCTAATTTTATTGGAAAAGTCATTAGGTTTACTGAAAGTGCAAAGACAGTGCAGATTACAGTGAAACCAGACGCAGTGTATCCATGCATTCCTCAATATGGACTTTGTCTTGAAACTGAGAAAGGGATTGCATCTGTGATTCAGAAGATGGCAGAACAAGGCATTCTAAAAAATGTTTTGGAAAGCCCATGCCATTCACCTCTAATGGCCTTGAAAAAGCCTACTGGGAAATGGACAATAGTTCAAGATTGAGAAAGTCGATGTGATAGAAGTCCCATATTACCGAATCCAGAAGTAATTTTGTTTCAAATTCTAGCAGATGCAGAGTTGTTTGCAGTGACTGATTTGTATTCCGCATTTTTCATTATTCCTCTACACGAGGACAGACAGTATACATTTGTGTTCAGATTTAAAGGTATAGAACTGTTTTCAAATGGGATCCTACAAGGGTATATAGAATATAATTAAATTTTCTCCAAAATACTTTAAAGGGACTTGAAGTCCTTTAAGTTATGTTGTGAGTCAGTTTTGGTGCAATACGTTGAAGATTTGATGATTGCTGCATGAACAAAAGAGGGCTGTAAGTTGGACATCATTGCATTATTGATTGATTTGTCTGATAATGGGTAGCAGGTTTCTTCCACAGCATTACAATTTTGTCAGACAGAAGTTACTTATCTGGAACATCAAATTCAGATTGCAATTCTGAAAATGAATCCACACAGAGATGAGTGAGGCTGTTTCTACGAATGGTTGGCTACTGAGGTCAGTGGATTCCTAACTTTTCCTTGATTGCAAAACCATTATAGAGATTGACTTATAGTGAGATTCAGTACCTTGGAATGACCAATGCATAAAAGCCTTCCTGGAACTAAGATACACTTTGTGTATGGCACCAGCTTAAAGAATGCCTGATTATGAAAAATAATTTTATTTACTGTCATGAAAAGAAGGATGCTCACTTTCTGTTGTTGCAGAGCATCATAGGATTGCAAAAAGACCTACTGCATATTTTTGTGGATCCTAGATCCAGTTGCCGCTGCATTGCCTGAATGTATGCATCTCCCAGCAGTGACAGCTATTGCAATTGCTCAGAGTGAATCGATTGTTATGGGTCACACTTTAATAGTGTGATTGCCTCATTCCGTGGTGATACTTTTAACCTTCATGAATCTCGGCATATGACAAACAGCAGATTTACAAATCAGAATCTGTGAAATGCTTAATCTAGCTACTTTTATCATTGCCAGGAACATGAAGGTGATGGTGGGGTGAATGTTGTTGATCATGATTGCACTAATGTAAAATAATTATGCACCAAAAGTTCTGATATTGAGGAGGTATGACTAAATTTGGTTGATTTAATTTTATTTGTGGATGTCTCATGTTTGAGAGGCGTCCAAGGAAGTTTACAAGCAAAATAAACAGTTCACATGTTGACTTGCATTATGAAGGCATCTTACATGTGCAATGTAACTTCCTCATAAGTGGTTAAATTGATTGACATTACCAGTGTTTGTTTCAACACCAATGTAGATTGAATGTTACAATCTACACTGATGATGAGAATTGTTTTGGAGTGGTGCATGATTTTGGCAAGTTGTGGTCACAGCAGGGTTTCATGACTTATTCTAAGACACCAATTTGAAATGGACCACGTATGTTTTGAAATTGTCAAAGAAATTAGCGGTCTACAAATAGTATGTCATCAAAACAAAGTGGTAGAAAAAACTTGTATAACAATGAGCCATGCAGGAAAAATAGCAGGTCCCCTCACAAGATTATAGGTTGATTTTGTAGAAATGCCACCAGGTAATGGCCTGAGGTATATTCTAGAGAATATTTGTTTTCAAAGGGATCG
Source organism: Triturus cristatus (assembly GCF_964204655.1). NCBI lineage: Eukaryota > Metazoa > Chordata > Amphibia > Caudata > Salamandridae > Triturus > Triturus cristatus. Next base: position 832,585,479 of record NC_140581.1, read on the forward strand.
AGGCATATCCAACAAGAAAGTGAAATGTATGAATAGTTCTCAAACAATTATTGAGCGAGTTGTTCCATAGATTTGGAATGCCAACTTCAACTACGACCGATAAGGGAACATGCATTGCTGAATTAAACATTGATCAGAAGATCCATTGTAATTATCTTCCAAAAGCATCAGGCATGGTTGAAAGGTTCCATGGTGTGTTGAAAGGCAAGTTGGCAAAAGTATGTGCATCAACATCGCTGAAAAGTCAGATGCACATCCCTTGGTGTTACTCAGCATGAGATATACTTGCATTAAAAGCACAGGGTTGAATGCCAGCTAAGTGGAAATTGGAAGGCCATGAAGATTCATTGAATACTGTCTGCAGCTCCTGTGAATAAAACTGATAAATTGATCTTAGATTACTGTACGCGCCTGGCTAACACAGTACTCTCACCGAGTGCAACTTGACACACTTTCTGCAGGTACATAATTGTGTCATGATTTGAAACAAATGGGTCCTCGTCAAAAAGCATGTAGGAAAATCCCACCTTGCGTCAAGGTGAAAGGGACCTTTTTCAGGCAATATTAGCTAAAAATACGACTGTTAAGTGTGGAGGTTTGCCTTATTGCATCCATGCATCTCACACCAGGAGAGTGTGTGCTGCTGATGAAGAAACGGCGAGACAAACAGTTGACTCGCAAAGTGAAAATCAAGTTCTAAAGTGACTCAGGAGGGGGAAAAGCTATCAAGCTCAAGCAAATGACAAATCAACCAAATGAAACTCAAGAAAAACAAGCAATTGAAATTGATAAAACTCTAGCAGATCATAGAAGTGAAGAAGATGGAAGCTTGATTCTCCCTGCAAATACGTCAGAGAGAAGGAGAGCGGTGCAAAACAGATCTGAACAACGTGGTGCAAAATCAGCTAAAGCACTAAGTGCTGGCAAAGAATCTGAGCTGAGCAGGAAGAATTATCATATGAGAAGTTTTAACTGGTGGCACGACAAGAAGAATAACAAAACAAGAAGTACATTACTTCTGAATGGGCATAGTTGGGGAAGCTCGAACTAGATGGATTTTGTTTTTTACTTAAAAGGTCTTCAATTTTTGAAGTGACTTGACAAATGAACTATGGAATGATCAATGCTAAATATGTTTCCTGGTGAAGAACTAATCTGTTGCTCTGAAGTTTTAAAAGGCTACATTTGTTCCTCTTTAGAATCTTTGTTTTTGATGGGTTCGATTTTTTAGAAGTACTGTCTATTTATTTATTTTTGAAACTTTGCTTTGAGGATTACATTAAATTTAAAAGACTAGTAAATGGCTTGTGAAAATGCCTTCAAGAAAAAAAAATGGTATGGCTTTCCAATTAATTTTTGAAGCCCTCATTTCAGCTACATTTATTGGTGTGTGGTGCTTCTGTGGCCTAACGGCTAGAGCAGTCGACCTCTGAGCTGGGGAACTGGGTTTGAGTCTCGGCAAGGACGCTCAATATCCTGTGATTCTGGGCAATTCACTTAATCTCCCCGTGCCTAACAAAAATGAATGTGTCCATTTGTAACACAATTGGTGCTCATGTAAAGCGGTCTGATACCTTCAGGTCTAGTTTGCGCTATATAAAACTCAAACAAAACAATTTTTTTTTTTTTCCGAATGATACTAAATATCATAGGTTAGAACTTAGAAATAGGATGAAGAATTTGAAGAAAACTCTTACATAGATTTGTTGAAGAATCACACAGACATAATGAATTTGTTTGATTGTTATATTTGTACTCAATGTACCTACTTCTATTTCTGAAGGTGTGACTCCTACTCTATTACCTTTAAGCTGCAGTTTGATCTGTTCCCTATATCATTTGCTTATAAAGCACCAGACTTTTATAGAAGAACCTCACATAGTTTGCGATGTTCCAGTAGAGCATTTACTTGCTATTACAAGACTTAAAGCATCTGAACGTTTTAGAAGTCCTTTAAAGTCTCAAAGTATTAACAGTGAAGTATCAACATGCATAATGTGTGCAGATTGACTGAAATTGGGCATGATTTGATTTGCGAATATAACAGGAAAAGATCAAAAAGTAAGTTGAGAAGATCAGATGAAATTAGCTTTGGTTGCAAGGAAGTGACTGTGACTAAAAATTAATACATCCTGTACATCCTCAATACCGCCTAGTCCTAGAATTTGAAAGAAAATGTAATGCTGGAATGGAAAAACATGATGAGCTGTCCAGCAGTTTTGGGTAGGTAAGGGAGAGAAGGGATGGGGGTGACCTTTTGATTTTACTTAAATTATATCATCCATTGGTCTGTTATGGTGTCATTCACATTTTACTTCTTCTACTTGAAGCATACATCGTGTGGCAGTGTGTCACCCCACTTTGTCCATTAGACAACTTCATTGTGAGTCACAGCATTCAGGTCTTTTACATGGAGCACCTCCACACACAAATTAATTTCATTCAGTGCCAGGGACTGCTATTGCAATTTCTGAATTTTTGACACCCAAAAACGATTTTTGCTTTTAGCCAATGTTTTACTTACATTGACGAGGGCCTAGTAGTTTCCTCAAACATAACGTTTTGCAACTATGGCAAAACAAATATTGATGAAGGTGAAATGGGCCGGTCAACACCAGACCTATTGGCTTTCCCAATGCTTGTTTCTTGTAATAGTTGGACGAGGGCGAGTTGAAGACAGTGTGGTGTGGGCAGGAGGCAAGACATCAGGTTGCATTTCATGTATGTGGCAGGGGATGGTAATTGCAGAGCACGATGGAGTAGGGTGACAAGCGGGAAGATATTTTGTTTTAGATTTGACCGGGCAGAGGTGATGAAAGAGAGGGTGGTGATGGTGGGTTGCAGGAAACGAGGGCGCTTTTCATTTTTGGCATTGGTTGGTGGTAAATGCAGATTGTCGAAGTGGTTGGCAGGAGACCAGCTATTCTTTTGTCACATTTGGGCAGCAGGGGAGATTTTATGTTCTGAGTAGCTCCCCATTACTCCTCTGCTTCTGTATAACTGCTGAAAGCACTGGCAATTGATTTGGGGGACATACATAACATTAATTTGTAGACAGGTATCTATAAATAGCTGGGGTATTTTGCACCTCAAGGTTCCAAGTGACACCATAGACAATAAAAGCTTACCTCTTGTAGTCAATATATATATATTTTTTGCTGTTTTATATAGTGCAAACATGGCCTGAAAGTATTGGAGCGTTTTACCGGAGAACCAATTACATTAAACAAGGCCACATTCATTTTCTTTTTATGCACAGCGATATTAAGTGAATTGCCCAATCAATCAACCATTTATAAAGTGCGGCAAATCCCCTGTGAGGGTCTCGAGGTGTTGGAGATATTGGCTGCTGCGTGGTAGTTTCTTCATTTGAACATCCAGGTCTTGAGTTCTTTCCATAATTGCTGGATCAACGGTGCGGTCCTGAGATACAGGAGAAGGTTGTTCCATGCCTTTGCTGCCAGGTGTGAGAAGGAGCGTCCTCTGCTGTTGTTTTGGCAGATCCTTGGGGTGTCTGCGACAGAAAGGGAAGAGGATAGAAGGTGTCTGGTTGGTTGGTGAAAGGTCAGGCGTTTGTTGAAATATGCCGGTCCTTCGTTGTGCAGGGCCTTGTAAGCGTGGGTCAGCATCTGGAACTGTCATCTCTTCTGGATCGAGAGCCAGTGTAGTTTCTTGAAGTGGAGTGTGATGTGGGTCCTTCTGGGGCGGTTGAGGATGAGTTTCATACTGTCTGGAGTCTCGTTCCCGCGGTTCAGTCTGCGGGTAGTAAGGGCCTTCGTGACGGTCTGTCTGGTGTTGGCTGGGAGCCTCCTGGGGAGCATCGGAAGGGTGTGAAAACAAGCAGATGATTTGTGTTGACATTTCTTCACAGACAGCTTGCTGTCCAGGACGATGCAGAGGTTGTCGGCGTGGTCTGTCGGGGTGGGCCGAGTTCCGCGAGCCAACAAACGTTATTCCATGGCAAGGTGTTGTTCTCAAAGATTAGGAAGCACCGGGTGTTCAGCCGATGCACAGACTCGAACCTGGTTTCACAGTTTTGAAATTAGCAGCTCTGGCCATCTATCTGGAGTGACTCAAAACCCCGAAGTTAAAAAATCTCAATCTTACAGGGTTATTCATCTATGAGTCTATATATTCCCCTTGACTTGAGCAAGAGTGCTAAACTATAAACAAATAATAAAGAACAATCCTGAAGATTACAAAAGAAACATTTCCTCTGAATTTCACTTTATTATTTCTGCCTCGTACCCTTTACATGAATAAGCAGCTACATTCAAGAGGCAGGCTGGCCAAAGACGAACATCATTCACAGACAGGTGGTTAATCTTCCCTTCTTATGCCCCCCATCAAAAACAAAGTCACTTGTGCCACAACCAGGAGAAATACTCCCAGAGCCCTGCTTTTACCGTTGTCATGGGCAATGAACCTGAAAGCTAGAGTGTCAAGAACAAAGCCTTCAAAAGCTCAGGTAGATACGGAGCAGGCTGGATCCTGCCTGTGGCCAAAGACAGGACAAATCTGCACCTAAAGTGCACGTGAACTTGTGGATGACGCGCTGAAGGACTCAGACCTTGCATCCTACCCTGGATGCATTACTGCAAGGGTAACTCCTTCTGTGTGGAAAACATATGTAAAGATGTAACGGGACTAAATTAGTTTAAGCTACAATATGGATGTTAAGTAAATAATCCATTAATTTCCATGTGTGATGCAATGCAAATCGCAATAACAATTAAATAGAAATAATATTTCTTTAAAGTACTAGCAAAGTACAGTTGAACCCACTTAGATCCACAGCGATGGAACTGACACAGCTCATGAGATACATCCTTAAGAGACAGCACTAAAAACACAACATAACACCACTCTTTTCATAGGAGACAGCCCATGGATGACCCAAGATTGGTAAAAACACGACACAGAAACAAACATTTGCAAAGGAAAACTACAAAGGGGGCCAAGTAACTAGCAAACTTATGCTGTATATAAACCATGTACATTATTACTTCCATGTTCCTTTATTTTCCTACTACGAGGTTCAGAATACATTTCTGGTACTGTCCATAAGGTGGTGCTGTTCAGGAGTATTATTCTGGGAAGTATCGGATACAGGAGCAAATTCTCAGACATTTAGGTACAAAGAAGTTATTAACTCTTTCTTACCTTTTGTACTTTCACCCAAAATGCATCTTCCAAATGTGTGGCAAAACCTTCACTGAGCCATTCTTCAGTCCAATCACGAGCACCGATAGCCAACCCAAACCAGGCATGGGCAATTTCATGGCACACACGTGTGCCACACATATTCCCGCTTCCAGATAATAAACTCTGAGACAGGAAGATGATGTGTGGGCTGTTGGGTAGATAAGAATTACACAAACTGTAAATGTCCTGGTGCAACATAAGAATGTGTTCCCACATATGCAGACACTCAATATACATTGCTTACATTCCCTTAGACTCTAACATGAACAAAAGTAATAAAAGGACTTTACAAAAAGCAGCTCAGAATCTCCAAAGCATTTGAAAGGGTCACATCATTGCTGATAAATTCAGAAAACGTGAAAACAGACTGCTCAGAGATAAAGAAATTATATTGGATAACCATCAATAACACTATCCACCAAGCTGTTCCTGCTAAACCCTAATTATCAATAGAAAACGAGCAACATTTGAGTTGTCTAGAGCTGCTGGAGAGTGGTGGCACCAATGTGGGGATGAAATTCACAGATTTTAATCAAGCAACATGAACACCCCAGATATAGCAGCACGCTCTTAAAAAACAACACTAGAGGGAGGCGAGGGCCAGAAACCTCCAAGCTGGATGAACAGCAAGTAGAACACGCATTGGCATAGCCAATAATTCTCGCCTTTGGGACCTTATGTGTTTAGCCCAAGTGTAGGTCATGTCAGTTGTCAGCTATAGTTGCTCTGTTCCTCTCTGCCCCAAAGCTGCCCATAGAAGGCCAAGAAGCGGCCCTCTGTTAAGAGGGCAATGAAGGACGAATGTGTCCCGGGGGGGCTGGCGAGCTGCTGCGAGTCTCTGCTTGGCCCTATAAACCGCCCTCTGCACGGCACTGCCCCTTCTTGTTTGGAGCCAGCCTGTGGTCGTGGGGTGTGCCCCTGAAGTCTACAAACTAATGGCAGCATGTTTCAGGTCTACAGGCATGTTCCCTCCCTTCACCGTTCTGTGGTAACAGGCCCTGCCTGTGAGAGTCATGGCAGCGGCGGCTGCATCTTCCCTCTGCCTGCTCCAAAAGCGGTACGTGAATTCCCAAAAAAACACGCTGTGCTGCTACAACATGGCCACAAAAAACAACAATCTGCACCCTTGATTAACTGCATTATCTGCAAACAAGCAGGCGCGCGTGAAACTGCTGTGAAACATGCCTATAATTAAAGTGTAATGTATGTGATAACACAGCGTTTCAGTTGCTGAATTGCTTCTCCCTACCATTGAACAGGGTGAGTCTGAGAGCGGGCCATAGAACCCCCCCACCCCTTCCATCAATCAAACAACACAGAAACAGCATGCTTCAGAGACAGTCAGGTCGCTATCCTGCGTTGCTCGATATTTCTATCAATCCTAAAGCTGCATAAGCATTTTTTTTAATGCAAATTTATATAGCGCGAAATCGACCCAGCGGTATTGGAGCGCTTTACATGAGCACCAGTTACGTTACACAAGGACACATTCAGGCACGGGGAGATTGAGTGATTTGCCCAGAATCACAGGATGTGGATGTGACCCCGAGGCTCGAACCCTGGTTTCCAACACCAAAGTCGGCAATCTAGCCGACGGACCACATCCTTAGGAACACATGCTGCAGGTACTTACTACTTTGCAGTGGTAACACAGGCAGTGATGGGTGGGGACGGCACAGCCGAGCACCGAAGTTGAACACGCTCACATTAAAATATGCTTTTAGAGGAGATTGATTGAAATCGACTAGCGATCTGGGAGCCGACAGAGAATTGTGATCTGCCTCTTCGAGGCTATGAAAGCACAAAGAAGCTGAAGTCGGCAGAATTTGAAAGCAGTCACAGGAGTGGGCACTGCTAGCAAAAATAAGCAGCGACACTGGGAGAGGAATGGGGAAAGCAGCAATGCTGGGGGAGTTGTGCGACCGAAATCTGAAAACAAGCCCGCGAGTGGTGCACAATTGAAATCGACTAGAGATCTGCAGGGAGGGAGGGAGTAGGGTGTCTTGGAGCCGACAAAGAATTGTGATCTCGGGGGATACTTGTGCTCTGCCGCTTCGAGGCTCTGAAAGCACCAAGAAGCTGAAGTCGGCAGAATTTGAATGTGAAGCGTGCTGTGGGCGCAATGTGTAAATAAACATAATTAAAGAGTGCTGCGCGCGCGCTGTAATGAATGCAGCTGGCATCGTGCCTGCCGATGAAAGTGAAAGCCGCGGCCGCAGTAACCTGATCCACATGAGGAATGCAGTACGCTGCTGCTTGCTCCCGAGCACCCTAGGCCAGGGAACAAAGACGACGGGACAATCACCTGCCTTGAACCAATTGCGTGCTGTCTTTTTAAGAAAGACGCATGCACAGGCCAATTGCGGGTTAGTAAAAAATAAAAACACACGCACGAGCGTGTGTTCAGAGTTCCAAAGCCCTTACTAAATGCCTTGCAGGGCAGCGCATGCGCGCTGGCTCAGGCAAGACAAAAAAATAAAACAAACTATAGAAAAATAGAAAGATCCTTACGGTCAACATAAGAACCAAAAGACACAGGATCACATCAAATTAACCGGGTACTAGGCTGGTAACATGTAGTAAATTGCTTGTGTAATGGAGTTGTCTCAGCTACCATCCATCGTCAATCATCACGACTCAATGTATTTTCCCAAACTCCTCTTTTCTTTTTAACGTGCGTCTAGCTCTGAGCTGCATTCTGCTAGGAAAGGCAAAAAAAGAAAGGTTGTCTCTTACACTGCAAATCATAACACTTGTGTTCTAAAAGTACTTGGCTACCATTTTAGATTGGAAAACTCTTGCAGTGGAAGTGACTTGGTTCCCAAGATGCTTTGTGAAAGAACAGGACTGCCTGTTCTTAATGCTGTGGTTTGTTGATAATCTTCTGCTAGTCCTCTAACCAGTAAAATGCAGAGTATCTGTCTTTTTTTCCAGAACCACAGAATGCTGGCCTCCCATTCCATGTTCCTGGCTATGAGCCTATGCTGCAGAGAAACCAATATGGGAACAGAGGACTTGTTGCAAAGCACTTCAAAGATGCACTGGATAAGTGCAAGGGTCAGGACGTGCAGAGGATTGCGGCAGGATTGCCTCAAGAGGTCATGAAAGCACAGTAGGAAAGACAAGTTCATAACTAGAACATTGATTCTTAGGGCCTGATTATGAGTTTGGTGGTGTGGGAGCGGGCTGCCATGCCAGCACCCCGCTCCCATACTGTCAAACACCACGCTGGCCGCCCACCAGATTAGGAGTTGTCTCCTTGTCTGGCGGGCGGTGCTTTGGTCCCAGGTGGTGAGCCTTAGAAAGGTACCGTAATGGGAAAGCAAAAGCCCGTTCCTGCACGACATGGAATATAAAGTCCATGCCATGCAGGAACAGGGGGTTCAGGCATACTGGGGGGCACAACATGTGTCCCCTTGCATGCATCCTCTGGCCCTGAGGCAACAGGGGGCCCTGTAGGGCCCCATTTGTTTCCTCACCTCCACAGTTTTCATGGTGGGCTCACTGCCTTTAAAACTGTGGCAGTGAGGAAACTCCTAATATGCTCGGAGGTGCTGCAGCAGCACCGCAAGCATATTAGGGCCTCACACCGCTGCCCCATTGCTGCGGGATCCATGATCCCCAGCGGTTGCAGCGGGCTAGTGGCAGTGGGACCGCCGCACCTGCAATTCCCGCCACAGCGAGTTTGGCAGTCCGACGGACCGCCAAACTCGTCATCAACCCCAAAGTAAGAAGTCAAAGACAAAACATCAGAAATAGATTTGGGTAATTATTTTACATACAAATTCTTTTTTTGGAGTTTTCCAAAAGATTTATTGTTGTAGCAAATTTCAGAAACTTTTCATAGTGATAACCATTTTCCAAAATATTTCTTGTTTGCATAATGTGCAAGTGTTTTCTACTTTACTTGTTCCTTTTGGTATCACAGTTTGATAGCTATTTAACAAAATATTTTTTGTTTACGAGGAAACCAATGCTTATTTTCTCCATAAGTTATAATAGTCTCCTTAAGTTACAGCAGCAAATATGTGTTTCACCTACTGTGTCCTGATAGGCTGGGGCTTTATCGAGGATTAATACTTGGGATGCATCCTTTATTGTAAGAAGTTTGTTAGCGGTCTGGTTACACAGGCTAGGAGCAGTCTGCTTGGTCGAACATGCTCTGCTCTAGCTGTGGTCGAATTCCCTGATCTGTTGTGATCCGGTGGTCATCTCAACAGAGAAGTTATATGAGAGATATATAAGATGTATGCAACTTACAAGGGAGAGGTAGGGTGTCAGGAGACTGCAAACCAGCGTGGATTATTGTAGGGACTATGAGCTGTGAAGGGGGCGCTGTGACTGTGTGAGTAAGAGGGACGGAATCCATAAAATGCATGCACCAGCCTATAGGTACATGCATGTCAGTAGCACGACTCCAAAAAGCAATCACAGGAAGTCCTGACTTTGTATCATATAAACCGCTACAAGTGCCTTTGAGAAAAGTGTTAATTGCAAATCTCTTCCCCTTCATATTCAACTTCCTCGTCAAAACGGGCATTGGAAAAGCCAACAGGGTTTGCCTTTGCAATTGGCTTTGTCAATCCTTTTTTACATGTTGCACGTTTCCCATTTAAATAGTTGATGGAGAGCATCGACTGGACTTCAGGGTTTAAAAAAATAGAGGGAGCTTCAGTAACACCAGGGCTCAAGTACTAAAATAAAAAGTGGGGGGGGCATTCACCAAGTTAGGCAGAATGGGCGTGAAATCATGGTGCATGACATTGCATGTGGCATCACAGGAAGTGGCATCACGACTCATGATTCACAGGAAGTGACATCAGATCTTAAGACAGCACATATGTTTAGCAGGTCTATCATGAGTACCTTTGAGCGCCGCATTACAATATTTAACAAATTAGATTTTGCACCGGGGTTGTGCCAAAATATTGATGCAAACCTGACGCAAAATCTGGGCCTCAACGTATAAATGTATGTTTTTTTAAACCCCGCCACAAAGAAATTGGCAACAGGGAGAAACACGGCAGTACATCTGTTCTGCTTAATTGGTCGCCATAGTTGTATTTTAAATTATCTTATGGGCTTAAGGCACCTGCTGCAGAGATCTTTGTGTGCCTGATAAATCTCAAACATAATGGTAAGTAACTCTGGAAGATAACTTATTTGCTGGAGAGATCTGTGTTTTGCCTAGTCCTAGTTTTTAATCAAAGTAGCATAGAGGGTTAATATGTCTCCTGCAAAGCACATTATGTAACACACAGATGACAGATTTTTATTTTATGTAAATGGGTTGCTGCTTTTAAGATCCTTTTGTTCCTTGCAGTTCATGAATTGTAATCCTTCTAATATAGCACAGTGAGGTATAAAGGGCATGTGGCTCCTAAACCTTTTAACTCTCACTGTCTAATGTAACACACCCTTCATATTGATGTACACACATATGATTTATTGACAATGTATAATCTGTACGTGTGATGTAAAGAGCCCTGACACCTTGCATTGGGATGAGTAGTGCTAAAACGCTATAAAAGAAATAAAACAAAATAGTGCCATTTAAATTGGTATTTGTGTAACTACTGAGGCGACCAACATACCTGACTTTCTTACAGTGTATGCATATCTCATATACAGGGACTGAACAAAGTTAAAAGCAATTCTATCTTAAGTACCTATGAAGAGATAAGATGTGAGCCTTTGTTTCCCCTCCACTGCAGCTAGGTGAGAGGCTCCCGATAGCTCCCAGCCAGGATACTCCAACAAAAAGAGGTGTAATGGCCCCTTAACTCCCGCTTTTGTTATGGGCAATGCTGGATTCTGATAAGCCCCTTCCCCGCCTGCACGTTGCTGCTTGGAACAAAAGGTTACAACGTGCAGGCGCTGCTGAAAGCGGTCCCCATGTCAGACAAATACACAGGGACGAGTTCAGCATATTTCTGTTAATTCCGGGAGAAGTAGGAAAGGAATGTGGCACTCTGCTGATAGTGGCCAGCTTTGCAGCAGGGTAGACGGCATCTACCCTCTGAAACTAGTAGTGGGTAGACGGCATATACCCGCGTCGACCCTTAATTCAAGCCCTGGGTAACACTGTCTTTGTAATATAATGGCCGGTACGGGAGGGCATCCATAAGCTCCCGCTCACATCCCAACACCCGCTCAAGCACAACAAGCCGCCATGAGACCACTGAAGACGTGACTTTCAGCGTAAGGGGCGCAATATTCGTGCAAAGCAGAGCCTTTTTAAAACATATATTAGCTCTGCACTTTCAATGCTGCAGCCTACCAGAGAAATGCAGACAGGAGAGGATGTGCCATTCTGGCCAGGGATCCTGACTTCGGAGCTAGGGAACCAGGTTCCAGTCTCAGCGGTACCTTAACTACCTCTGATTTTGTGCAAATCTCCTAATATCCCTGTTCATACAAAAAAAATGTGACCTTGTGTAATGTAAGTGGTGCTCATGTAAAGCGCTCCAATACCTTTGGGTGGAGTTTGGGCTCTAAAAGAACTGTAAAAGAGAAAGAAAGATAAGGGCTCGGTGGGTTCACTTGTTCTGGTGGAAAGAGATCGAGTGAACCTGAACAGTTTCAAAACTGGGTTGAAAGGCACCATTCGGTTTGCAGAAAGATACGTGAGGGTGGCGGGGATGAGGAAGCCTTACAGTGTTATGCCATCTAATACAGAGCACGGCAGAAATGTTAAAAACATACCTGGAGCAGCAGACATGATAGTGCTTACCTTTAGAAAAGCACCTGGTGGGAAGCCCACGGATCCAGGCATACAGCAGAGTGTGCAGCTTCCCGCAGCAAGAAGGAGGAGTACTCACAAGTATGGTTGCATGTAGAAAAGTAAAAAAAGCAGTACTTGGTCCAGGCTACACGGCAGGATGAAGATGTGAAGCCCAGAAGAAGAGAGAGGTGAGGAGGAGGTGCTGACCAATAGTAAGCAAGGAAACGAGAGCGACATGTGAGCCGTGTGGGAGCCAGCCAATGGTAAGAAAAAGTGATGTGAGAGCCACGCAATGGTAAGTAAAGGTAAGTAATGGGCAGGCTCTAAGCCCCTTTTAACATTTTTATTTTAAATACAAGAGATTTCACAGACACAGCGCTTCAAATGCAAAAAAAGGACAGGTTGAGGTGGCTGGGAAATACGATTTGGAAAAGGAGCTAGAAACCAGAAGACTTTAAAGGGAAAATAAAAAACACTTTTTCCTAAGTAATAATTCTCCATGAACATTTCATTTGAAAATGTAACACCTAGGTCCCCTTAACCAACCTGTCCACACCTTTCCAAGATCAAATGTAAGGGGACGTATTTTGTTTTTGAACATTTTGCGTAGACTTGTCAGACAATTATACGCAATTCAAATTAAAAACTGACGCTGAGAGGCGGAGAGCAGTGAATACTAGCATCAATGCAGACATCAGATCAGGGATCATACTTTGGTGGTAAATTAACACTATATTGCAAGTCTGCTTTTAAAGAAAAAAATATATATTGTCTGCAGATTTTGTGTGGTTCCCATGGATAAATAAAGGAATTTTTCTATTGGGTGAAAATGTTCTTTCCCTCCCTCTGGCAAATGTGCTAGCCCTCTCTAGGGCCCCTAGAGAAATCCTGCTCTGCTTTTCTTGCCATTGACTCTCTGCATTAAAGCTGTTCCCCAATCCTTGGCCCTGCTCAACAACAAACCATCTCAATAACTGCACAAGACTGAGCTTCTTCCTGATGCTTTAAATGTTACCTTATAATTTTTGAAACACAGTGCATCCCCAAAGGTTACAATGCCCCTAGAAGAATCTTTTGCTATGGCAGTACTAACTAAGCCTTCAGTACAATACCAGCTGGTTTTTGATCCACGCCCCAGAGAGTTCTTAACCTCTATCACCAATGGCACCTTAATCTTCATCCTGCCTTTTGAGCTAGTGTGCGACTACTAAAACACAGTCCCTGCCCTCAGCTGGCACTTCTCTCTGTGCACTCTCAACCTATTCCTCTTCATTCTCCTCTATGCCTCATCCAACAATTATTTCCATAATTACTCCTACCCTGTACCAAAAAGCCACCCTAGAAACATATGACTGATCAATCCCTTAAAAATCATCTGCATCAATTGCTAAACTAAATTGCACCTGAGGACACAAGCTCAAATGCATGCAACAGTATATATGCGCCTACATTTGTATTATAAAATATTTTTTAAATATTGATAGTAATGGCACCCCACCACACCAGTACACAAGAGTATGTTGAGTCAACTTGGGAGCTCAAACTTCGTGGTTCAACTGCCAAATAACCTCCTCTATAATCCGGAATCATAAACCCAATAAGGGGAAGTGCTCCAATCTATAATGTAGTCGTGGGTTCCGTTCCCATTCAAATATTTGAGTTAAAGTCCCAAACGTTCATGCTGTTGTAGTGGCAACATAACTATTAGGTCAAATCACATAAATTCAAAAACAGTTGATTATAAACGATAAAATAAGTAATTCATTTTCTGCCTCTTTGATAGAACACACGTAATCAACCCAGCCAATGCGTTTCGTCTCCACAAGCGACTTCATCAGGGGAAGATTATCTCTAGGAAACCTTTCAATTAATCCTCAGCAACAATCTTTCACAATGTTCTCTGTCGAATGACAAATGGCCATGCCGTCGGACTGAGTAGTGGACGAAGTGAATTGGCTAGCTCACTGCAGAATTTGTCCCTTGACACGGAACATTGTGAAGAACAGGTTGAAAAAAGGACAATCTTAATGAATTGAACTCAGCTCCATGGTATATTTTAGACATTCTGCCATTTTGAAATATGAAACAGCATCTGTAAGCTGATTCTGCCACCACCCACAGTACCACTCCCAAATGAACATTGGTAATATTGGAAATTTGGCAATATCAATAGGGAATTTCTCTATGCAGCCAGGTCGAAGCGCCGTTACCTTCCACAAAGCTCAGTCCCTCCTCCCACTATGAGACCTAGGAACCACAGTATAACAAGAGCTATTATTTAATGAGGAGGCATCAAATCTAGGCCACTTTATGACTCTGTGTACCAATTACCACCAAAATGGCTTTTCATTAGACAGGGAACAATTATTTTTCTCATCACAACACTGAAGATGTTAGAATTGACCAGAGAAAAGACTACTGAATTAAATGACCTGTCCTGGGTCAATCAGAAAGGGGAAACAGCCATTACAACGTGACTGTTACAATGCATTACCATTACAATGCGGCCGTCGCAACGCAGGTACAGTTACCCTGCATAACCATTACCACGCAGGATTTTACAACGCATATGGCTTTTACCACGCATGCCTTTACAATGAATTTTGTTGTAAAGGTATATGTGTTTTAAATCTAAGTATTAGGTAAGTATTAAGGGCCTTATTGAGAGTTTTGCAGTCCTCCTGCAGGACTGCCACCGCTGCGCTGGCAGGACGACTGCTAAGCCCGTTGTATGCACGCCTGCTGGATTCTAACTTGAATCCAGGGCAGGTGGTGCTGCAGCGGTCTCACGGCAGCAACTGTGTTAGGCTCATAAGAGAGCCTCAACAACAGAATGCTGCCGTGACAGCGCCTGCAGCACGTTCCTGCACGGTGTGCATGCACCATGTCGTGCATGTCATACCTTGCAGAAACGGAAATGCAATTCCAGCGGGGCACAACATGTGCCCCCTGCATGCAACTCCAGGCACAGAAGTGGCCTTAGTTGCATCTCTTTCAACCTTTTTATGTCGGGCAATGGAAATACAACTCTGAATATGCTAAGCGGTGCTGCAGTGGCACCACCAACTTATTCCTGCCCCTTTCCACTGTGCCACTGCTGCCGGATCCTGGATCCCGGCAGAGGTGGCGGTCCTGTGGCAGTCCAACCACCACACTCGAAATACAGCGGGCGGACCCGCAGGGATGGCAGTGGTTGGACTGCTACCACGAGTATGGCGGTCCTAGGATTGCCGTACTCGGAATAAAGCCCTAAGTGTTTATATATACATAATATATATTTAGGGAGGGTATTATTTTTAGGGTTTAGTGTGGGTATGGGTTTTTGGGTGGCAAGGGTAATTTTAGGGTTTAGGGTGGGTATGGGTTTTGGGGTGGCAAGGGTAATTTTAGGGTTTAGGGTGGGTGAGGGTTTCTGGGTCGCAAGGGAATTTTAAGGGCTTAGGGTGGTACCGGTGTTCATCCGTGTTGTATGCAGGTCACTAGAAGTAGTGTATGTGGATGCTTGCAAGCTGGTTGGTAATTGAGTAAATCGAAGCTGTAAATAGCCAAACTATGAGCAGAGATGTTACGAGTTCCTATCACAAACTAAGGATTTTGGTTTGCGAAGCTTCATTTGTTCAAGGAGACTACGAGTAGTTCTGCTAAAGTTTGATTAATCGCATCCATTCTGCAGGGGCGGACACTGCGTAAAAGCTATTCAATCTATGTTTTTCTTCTAAGCAGTGTATACCTTATTAAGCAAACCACGAACTTAAGCCACTCAGGCTTTTGACAGCAGAGCCAAGAGGAAGAGGAGCCAATGAGGGCCAAATATTTAGCCAACTATTGCCTAAAAAAAAAAAAATACGGATAGACATTAAGTATAAGGGATTGAAGCATAGAGAACTTTGCACTATAAGGACAGAACGTATATGGCTTTATTTGATCTGGGCGTGGAGGCGCTTAGAAAGCTGTTATCATTTGCAGTATCAGAGGATTCATATAGTTTTTGCTTAAATTGTTCATGTTCCTTTAGAGGACGAATCCAATCCGACTTACACAGGAATTGCTCCATACCACAAGCAGTAGACCAGAACTGGTCAGAGCAGCAAGGTATTATATTGCATCCAATAAACATAGGATTAACAAGGAAACCAGAGATCATGAAAAGATTATAAACAATGATTTCAGCAATCCAACTACAAATAACTGTCCCTAACTACACTTATAGGAATAAAGAACAGCTCAATCAGCTCATCTTGAGAAATGCTGTAGCCACACAAAAAGGATACAGTGTCCATCGCTTCAATGACATCCATAGTGACATGAAGAGCATTCAGCGTCACTACAGTAGGATCTCTGAAAGTATCCTTCAAATATGGAGACCCTGAGTCCTGGGAATCATCATGGTATTTTCTTCTGCGTGCTTACACACAGAGCAGGTGGCTGGGAAATGTAAGCCCTCCCAGCTAACAGATAATGTGCCCGATAAATCAATGTATAGTGGTGCCTTCACCTTCGAGAGGCCGCACCTAGTTTGTAAAACAATTTTTATTGAAATTTCCAAAGAAAATAACACCAACTAAATATCAGAGGCTATAGCTGGGCCCATATACTTTTATTTACCCCCTACCCTTCTGATGATAAACTTCCCCTTAGTTGAGTATTTATACTAGTATTTCAATCTCTTGTATTGCCCCGTATATATTTACAAGTCATGTTGGCCAGGGTTCAAGGTTGTATCCATCAGACTGCCCATCCTGGGCTTTCTGTACTTTTCATGTTACCATCTTAATACATCAATCAATCAGGGAATTGTGAAGCGCACTACTCACCCATGAGCGTGTCAAGGCACTGGAGGGGGGGGGGGGGGAGGATTTGAGCTGCTCCATCTCATCCAAAGTGCCAGGTCTTGAGGCTCTTCCTGAATGCTTGCAGTGTGGGGGTTTGTCTGAGGCTAAGGAGGAGTTTGTTCCAGGTCTTGCCCGCGATGTAGGAGAAGGCTCTTCCTACCGTTCTGGCACTGCTGATGCGTGGGATTTCGGCCAGGGCAAGGTCGACAGAGCGGAGGTTTCTCTTGGGTGCATAGAAGGAGATCCTTTCGTTGAGGTATTGGGGTCCGGTGTTGTGGAGGGATTTGTAGGCATTAGTGACCAGCTTGAAGGTCACTCTCTTTTCGACGGAGAGCCAGTCGAGGTCTCGTAGGTGCTGGATGATGTGGTCTTGTCGTGGAATGCCGAGGACAAGTCTGGCTGCGACGTTCTGGATGGTTCGGAGTTTGAGGAGTAGATATTTGTTGTATCTTTTATCTTACTGTCCCTTTATGGGTCACATCTTCAAATGTAAACACAGCCTAGCAGGCAGATCAATGAGAGCATGCACCACCATGGATACGCTAGTCTTTACCTTTTCTCAGAAAACTTGTATTTGGGGCACTCCAACAAGGCATGAGCAAAAGTCCACATCAGCCACATCCCCTCACGCATCTGTCATTATTGATTAACTCAAATATTGCTAGCCTATCTACAGTATAATATATTCGATGCACTGTCTTTTCCTTTTTTTGTTTAAACCCTGACATATACATACCTGTCTCTTCTTAATCGCCATCGCCCGGTGGACGCACATCTCCCTCCTATTCCTCCCTAGATGGTTGTAGTGTGTTCTGTGTGTTGTTAATTTATGTCCCACACATGAGGGATATAGCACGTTTCCCGAATGGGGATCGGAGGACTCTAAATTTCAGTAGGATTCCTCATGAACGTTTGATAGTAAGTCTTTTATGAGAGCATGTTTGACATGTAGACTTTTAAAGAACTGCATGTGTGCAAGGCTAAATTCCCGTTTCGGATCTGTGTATGGTTTGTATGATTTAAGATCATCTGCCGCACATTCATCTGCCAATTTAGATAGTCCTATAATGTATCAGTTCTTAAACCCTAGCAGTATATGTAGGCTGTGAAACAATGCTGAATCTTATAGCGGTATTTTAAAAGTTGGGACACCCTCACAACAGCAGTCTCTTTTGGATCTTTCCCCTATAAATGACTCTGATGTATCACCTTGGTCTCATGATCTGTTAGCCAACAGGCAAGGCTCTTGCTGGCGCAAAAATGCTCAGTTGCTAACAAAAATCAGTTGGGATGCCCTAGTTATGTAGCAGAATCTCGCCCTCACATACCTTCACACAAGCAAGATCCTCACTGTTCTGGTTTTCCACAACAAGGATTGTACCAATCTGTCTACCTTTACAAAATATGTATACGGTTTCAAGAAAGGTATGTTTTGTACAATGGACAGGAGTAGGGGAGAGAGATCATTTCATACAACACTGCTCTTCCCATTAATGAGAGTGGGAGTTTTCGCCAGTGTTCCACTTCTTGTCCGAATCCTGTGAGGATTCAAGACAGATTTCTCTCTAGTAATAAAAATATCTAGGTATTGTAAGGCACCTCTAGACATTTTAAAGGGATGAAGCCAAAGTTCTGTGGCGGATCATTCAAAACGATTTCACCGTCGATCATCTCCAAATTGACAGAAGATCAACCCTATGGTTCCAAATGCTAAAGAATATCTCATTAATTTCAAAGAACTAGAAAACAAGGTTGCTAAAACTCTTCAAAAGATTTACCAAACATTTAGCATATATACATATTTACATTAGAATGGCAAGTAGAAAAGAAAGGGTTGAAATAGTCAAGATTAGAGATTCATTGTGCCTAGCAACAGAGATGAGCAGTTCAAACAGAATGCAGATGTCAGCATGTGGACACTTTGGCCCTTAATAAAAGTTGCGTCTTGCTTGGTGGATGTGGGTTTGTTGATGGTCCACTGCTGTTTAGAGCTGCTACTTTTATAGCTGGTAGAACCAAAAGCACCCCTTCCAAGGGGGCGTGCTGGGTCTGCCTCAAGAGGCTGGTTTAGGTTGCTGTGTGCATTGGTTTGGTGGATACCTGTTTATCGTGACTGAAGCATGACATGGCTGTTTTGGGGATAGTGTTGGACAATAAATGGTCCAGTGCTGGCATGTCCTGCCAGTAGGACCCAGTATATCCCAGGAATGGGAGGACAATGTTGGGTCCACAGAATTAATATTGGATTGGTAGGGATTGACCTGCTGGTAGTGTGACCCTCTATCCGAGGCTTAGCATGGGACTAGTTAAAGGGGGGTGGATTACCTGCTGTTGGTCCTGACCCTTCAGCTCTACCTCAGGTGCAGGAATGCCTTCAGGATCTTCACAGTTTTGGAGTTTGGCTGTTACGCGCATGGGACCGGTGAAGCGCTGTTCGCTAAAGAACAGGCTCCCGCTCTAACACGCATAATCTACAAAGACTACAGCTCCCATGATGCTCGGAGAGCACGCCCCATGTGACCAACGTGACGCTCAGCGGAGCGGATATAGCCAGCTGATCCCGGTAAGGGCTGCCGATGATTCCTGTTGTTTTTGTCTTGGCTTCCATGATCGTTGTCGACACGAAGGGAGTACTGCAGCTCTCCAGGACAGCCCACTGATTTCCGGGCTCACGGAGGGGAGTGCGTCCAACTTTCCAAGACGGCCCAAGGATTTCCGGGCTCAGCGCAAGGATTGTGTGCGACATTCTAGGACCGGCCAAGGATTTCCGGGCACTGCGATAACTCAGCAAGCGACTTCAGGGTTCCCCATAAGGAAGCAGAGGTCAGTTTCGCATAGCTACAAAACTGTAAGTAAAACTTACGTGCAGCCTTCGACTTGGCTGCAGCCCGAAGCAAGGCTGCGGCTTCTCTGTTGGCTGAGACGCTTACAGCTGTAGCGGTCTCGTGCGGAGAAGCGCGATTTGGCCGTAACGATAGTCCGTTTCCAGAGTTCTACTATCTGGTACGGGGAAGAAAACTATATTGTCCTATTACGAAACTATTGACATAAGTGGTGTTATTTCCTTTATTTTACTTTGAACTAGTTCGGAACACAGTAGCATTAAGCACGACCGGGATTGTGCTGCTCTTTGCTCATAGTGTTCATAGGTTCCTTTGCTGTCGACCCTACAGATACTTCACCCTACTCACGGTAGCAGCGTTCCACTGCCTCTCAAGTGGATTAATGTTCTGATCTGATACACGGACAAGGAATAGAACCTCTGGGGGCTATTGCAGGTATATTAAAGATAAGGGAGGGGATCACGTATTAAAGGCTTAGAAGGGGAGGTTATGCAGTCTGACTCATGGTGTGTTTGTGTCTTTACAGGTCTCCCTCCTTGCCGTTCCTACCCTTCCTTCCCTCGCTCACCTGCCTCATTCGTCCGAGTGTGTAATACCTATTCCGGACTGGGGGGAGGTGGACCCCATAGAGCATCAGCGCCGTCCCGAGGAGTTGGAACCCGTGGCAACCTGACATCGGCAATGTGGTGCTGTTGGACATGGCCCTTTTTGCAGGGTTATCCCTAAACGTTTTGCTTTTTCCTCCTATTTTTTCCTGACCTGTGTGTGTTGGGTTTAGGCCTCTGGGCACTTCACCACTGCTGATCAGTGCTGAAGTGCATATGCTCTCTGTGTAAACTGTGTTTTGATTGGTGTTTCCATGATTGGCTATTTGATTTATGTGTCAGTCCCTAGTAAAGTGCACTGCGAGTGCCAGGGCTTATAAATCAAATGCTGTTGGTGGCCTGTAGCACTGGATTGTGCCACCCACGCAAACAGCCTGTAAAGTGTGTCTAAGGCGTGCCATTGCAGAGTCTGTGCGCAGCCTGGGGCTGCAATGTCGACTTGGCAATTGCACACACTTGCAAGTCCCTAAACATTCACTTTCCTACATGTTAGTCACCCATAAGGTAGGCCCAAGGTACCCCTGTGGGCAGGGTGCATTGTATGTGAAAGGTAGGACATGTCCCGGTGTGTGTGGCATGTCCTAATAGTAAATTACAGCCGTTTTCGTATTTCTTTATTGCAAGGCTACCTGTTCTCCACAGGCCAGAATGGGCAGTTTGATTATTACATCTTATAATCCTAACTGACTCAGGGAACATGGTAGAAATTCGAATTTAGTATGCCTGAACTCAGAATGATAAAATACATATTTTAGTAAAGTTGGTTTTAACATTCTGTGTTTGAAAATGCCACTTTTAGAAAGTAGGCATTTTCTTGTCTAACTATCCAAACCTGCCTCTGCTAGGTTGTGTATTCCCTGTCTGGAGTTTAAGTGACAGGGCTGGGGAATTCCAGGAGACAGGGTGAGTCCGCCCAGTGGTGAATAGAGAGATCTGCATCCAGATGGGAGGGAGGAGTTGCACCTGGGACCTGAATAGGACTGTGCCTGCCCCCCACAGCGCTGACACCACCCCCTGTGGTGCGTCTGATGTCTCTGCCCTGCACTGTGAAAGGAGAGAAGGAATCATGTCAACAGAGTGCTCCAGGGCTGTGCCTTTCCTCCACAATGCTGGCTCCACCTCCTCTGGGGCGTCTGATGTCTCTGCCCTGCACTCTGAAAGGAAAGAAGGAGTCATGTAAACAAAGTGCTCCAGGACTGACCAGAACTGGTTTAGACTAGGCAAAGGCACCTCTGCCCTCAGAGGACAAAGGATTTTGGGGTACAAGTAATGGGACCCTGATCCCAAGAATTTAGATCTCGCTGGAATCAAGGAACCTGCCAAGACAAAGAGCTGGAAGAGCTGCCAGGAGGAGTACTGCCCCTTTGCTGTGTTGTTGCTTTGTTGGGTTGGCCTGCAGCTGCTGCTTCTGCCTTGGGCAGTAAAAGGACTGGACTGAACTTTCTCTACTTGTGCTGAGTATCTCCAAGGGCCTGAACTGAGCTGGCCTCCTGTTAAGAAGTCCCAGTGACTCTAAAGACTTCACCAACCTCTGGGAACTACTCCTGGAACCGCTGTTTCAGTTGCCACAGAGAAGAGGGAACCGCGACCAACTCAGTCACCGACTCCGTCGCTGGCCTTGTGTCCTGAAGGCACCGCAGGCCGCACCGACTCGCCCTGCTCCTCAAGCCTTGGTCTCACCGACTCCGTCACCGAGCCGCTGCCTGCACCGCAATGAGAGACACCGCAACCTGCATTGCCTCGCTTCACTTCGCTGGCCTGGGCTCACAGACACGGTCGCTGCTGGCTCGACACCCGTGACCGAGACGTCACGCACAGCTGTCCGGTTCGGCCAGAGCCAATTCCCGCCAACCGGCTCTGTCGCTCGCATCTCAACTTGCCAGCATCGCATTGAGCACCGTCTCGCCCTGCACCGTAAGCCTTGGTCTCACCGACGCCGTCTACACGATTGTCACTGAGCCGCTGCTCGCACCGCATCGAGGGACACCGCACCGTGCACCGCTTCCACTTTGCATCGCAACCGCGATGGACGCCAAGGACGACTCGCACCTCCGTGTGGGTCACATCAAGAAAGGTACTGTGAACGAATATGTCCCGCTGTTGCTGGCCTGTACCGACGCGGTCAGCTGGAACTGCGAGACTCTGTTGTTTTCAGCATCGCGGTAGGCTCGGACCGAGCTACCGACTCGTACGAACTGTGTTTTTCAACATATTTTGCAACTTAAAGACATTTTGAGAAGTTACTATTTCTGAAGTACTGTATTGTGGATATTTATCGTATTTGGTCTTGTTATATAAAAATATAGGATATTTTTCTAAAACTGGTGTGGTGTCCGTTTGTAGTGCTTTACACACTGCCTCTAAGATAAGCCTGACTGCTTGTGCCAAGCTACCAAGGGGGTGAGCAGGGGTTATTTTAGGAGTGTAACTCTATTGTCCTGACTAGAGTGGTGGTTTCTGCCTGGCTTGGGTGCAAACCTTAGCCAACCAAAAATCCCATTTCTAACAGATGCCAACCAGAATGGTGTGCATCATGCACATGGGTGTTCTTACCTAGGACTGCAGCCAGTACTCTGGCTTCTGCTGCAAACGTGTTGATCATTTACAAGTGGTTTCCTCTGGTAAAAAAGCCGCCTTTAGGTCGGGGACGGCATGTGTCCCAGTAACCTACACATACAGTGGCCAGAAATACAGTAAAACAAAGATGATGGACAAGCTTAGGCCACAATGTAAGAGTTATTGTCATAAAGCACATGATGTTTATCATTCGACAATGATGTTTGAAAAGGAAGTTATGTCAAGTTGTTCAAGATATTAATTCTTGAAAATCTGCCAAGATGCCAGACAGTGCGAGATGTGCGATCACTTGCACCTGGTCTCACTGTCTATAATGTCTGGTTTATCATATGTCAAAGCGTGTACACCCGGGTTTTTGTGCACGAGTTAGAGTTGTTTCACCTGATGCTTCTATCGTTTTATGGTTGATGTAATAAAGTAAGCTATAGACGCTTCATGTCAAACTGTGGGCATGTCTCAGGTGTGTGAAAAATGACCGAGTGTGCACAGCATGAGGGAGGATGAACGTAGAGATAAGGGCACACGGGGGGCGGGGGGGGGGGCAAGGTACCTGCAGGTAGAGTGCAGATGTCTGACCCCAAAGCCGGATCTGAGGGATTCCACAGGCGGGAAGACGGATATAAAGGAGATTTACTGCGGGGAGTCCTTGCATTCCAAAGATAATAGCAGTAAAGGAGGCTTAGAAGTTACAGAATGGCAGGACGGCTAGGTACAATAAATGTAGTCAAAGAGGCGATGTTTGAATTACAAATCAAGTTTTTACGCGTTATTCAGTGGATTATCTGAACCGAAGCATCAGGTAACAGACGCAGCAGACAGGGTGTATGTAAAAAACACCCCTGGATGTTTAAAAAAAAAAAAGAGTAATTAAATATTACATGGAAATAAAAACTGGTAAGAGATAAGATAGCTCGGTGTTGTAAAGCATAAACTGAGACGGGTAGTATGTGTAAACTGAAGGCCCTGCGAGCACTCAGCCTTTCAACTCACCGAGGTCAATGAAATGAGCAGCACTGATTAGAGAATCACCAACACCTGGTATCAAGGCGCATAGAGGCTATGGTGAGAGTACATGCCACAAGCACCCCGTCACTCTCATATTCATAAAAGAAGGCCAGGGCACCCATTTGTTATTGCTCACGTTGCAATATTTACTGGGTAGGTCTTCACACAGGTTGAGCCAGTGATGTTCAATTACAGCAGGAACCCCGCTGGAGCAAAGACAGAGATTAGTTCATCAACTAATTTAAGGTGAGCAACAAAAACGGTTCAGCAGCAACACTAGACAGAGTAATAAGAGCACAGTATATAGGTAATTCCAGTTTGGTTGGGAAACAAGGAGGACACGTGTCAAACAATGGTTGTGCGAGAATGCACAGAGGTACAAAACATTTCGAAAATGTACATATTTACATTAGGGCGGTAAGGGGGGGAAAATAGTTTTTAAAAAAAAGTAAGACTACAGATTCATTATGCAAGAAAAGGGAAAATAACACATCTTAAGGCCCTGCCTACCAAAAGAAACGCGCATCCCAATCTGAATGCAGAACTCAGCTTGTGGACACTCTGGGCCTAATTCTGAGTTGCCTCCTAATTCCGACGTGGCTCGTAAAAAAAAACAAAAAAAGAGTTGTGTCCTTGTAAGCTGAGCCTTCACTCTCACTCCACGACTTAGTTACAAAACTCCTTGGTAAATTGTAATATCCATATAATGCCCTCTAGGAGGTATTTTATCCTCTATAGAAATGTCTTATTTGTCCATCTAGCTAAGAAAAATGGCGTCAAATAGGGAGAACACTGAATTTTACATCAAAATGCTATTACCATTACTTTAGTGGCAGCAAGAAACGGAAACAATGGGTTTAAGTTGGAAAACATGTTTTCTATCCATAAGCACTTTTTTGGAAATGTAATCTTGAATACAAGCCTCTTCAGACACTTTTTTGGGTTCATTGTCACTTTCTAAAGTGAGGTACTATTAACGTGGAATGACCACAAACGTCTCTGCTTTAAAATTGCTGATAGTCTCCAATCTGCTTCAGCAGTTATACTTACTCACCCCACCTATTATATATTATATTTTCTTCAAGAAGTAGAATTCTTCGGCCATTAATTTTCACTTAGTCATGAAGGTATGATATGTAGGACGAAATGCAGTCTCTCATTGAGGAGCTGGTCAATCAATCAAAATGTGCATAAGGTGCATACTACCCAAACAGAGCCCATGTTGTGGGTCACTTCCAGAAGGGACATACTCATTGATTTACTAGCTATATCTCAGCTAGGAACTAGTGTACTGTAACAAACATAGCCCAAAGATAGACGGATTGTCCCTCTGGCTCTGGTCAATGTCAGGCACTGAGTGCAAACTGTGAGTGCAAGAGATGCACACATGCGTCATGTATGCCGATCTTTTCAGAGTAATGTTCTTATTCTAATGATTCAACCCAAAAACAACCTTCTTTCAGTTGAGTTATTCCACTAGATAAGAATGCTAGAACGTATTATAGACAGATAAAGATATTTGGAATTGCGGGTGATTCAGCATCACAGTGGAGATGCTCTTCAATGGAGGGTTCAGAGTGTCAAAGGCTAAGAAGAACAACACACACATTGTTTGTCTCCAAACACATGCACAGTATGTCCCAAGCTGTAAGGCATCTAGGAGTAAATGGTGAAGCAATCCACAAACTTGTGTAATATATGGAGCTATCTTGTGTTCTACATTCTGAACTGACAAGGACAGGCTCTGTAGTGGATACATATACATATAGAACATGTCATTTGTCTGTCCCAAATGCCCTCCTAAAAATACAAAGTAATACCTTGCGTCTCTTGCTGTACTCTCTTACCTGCCTAGTGCATCACTCAAGATACCAGATATCCTTCCACCATCTAACTGCACTGGGTTCTCCCTTTTATGTTTCTGATTCATAGGAATCTAGGCTCTATGCCAGGCAATCGCACCTCTCCCGTCGCATACTTCGGTGCTGCAAGGTGATTAACAGGAGATGAGGCCTCACTATCTTAACAGTGTGGCTGGGCTTACATCAAACTCAATTTCGTTTAGTTGAGCATATAACTACCCCAACCCTTTTAGCGTTTCTATGCAAGTCAAGCAAACACTTAATTACAGGTTAAAAAGGTAGTCAGGGCGCTGCATAATTACTTGTCTACATCATATTGTTTGATTGTAAAACATTGTTTGGTTCATTAGCTTTTAAAGAGGCAACTCACACATACAGGGCACAGAGGGGCTCATTACGATGTCGGGCAGACAGTCTCAGATTCAGGAGTGACCAACTTGCAGTCGGCGGTTCGGACTGCCCGATTACGATGCGACCAAACATTGTTCGGTCAGATTCCTATTGTTTCCTATGGGGGCTCATGTTACGCCAGAGAACCTGCCGTAACAGAGGCTCCTATGGGGAAATATGGGTGGGTGTGGAAAACCCTGCACCCTGTCACAGGCACCCCATGGTGCCTGCCACACGGAGCAGGGTTTTACAGGGGGGTAACTTAAGTACCCCCTCGGCCACCAACCGTAGGTCGCGGGGGCCAAGAGGCCCTGACAGGGGCCCCCAAAGTCACTTTCCGACAGCCTGTCCGACACAGAAATGCTGTTGGAAATCAACATCGTAATCCAGACAGCGGACACGAAGTTCATAGGGGGTTACGGTGCGGGTCCGACTGACAGGAATACTCTGCCAGTCGGTTGGACTCGAGTTGGAATGACTAGAACTGTTTGTTGATATGTTCAAACGTTACCAGGACACCTTTTACGGTGAATTATAACCGTGCACTCTGAAAAGGTTTTTAAGAATTGCCCTATTGTTTTTCTAATCTTCTGCTTCTACACATTCACTTCTCAGCACTCTCCTTTTATGCACGTTCCCTCTGGAGCAACCATGCGCCGAATATTATGCAATTTATGCTCTTTTTGTAAATAAATAATGATGAATCGTGTACTGGATGTTGCATCGTTTCATGTTAAGACGCCATATTGAATATCCTGAGCTACTTTAAATGATCTCTCTTAGCTCTAAACTTGAAAAGATATAACTGAATGACATTATTGTGTTGCGGTAACTATTGAGTTAGGACCCTTGTTTTTTGTATTAATTATATCCCCAGGTCCCGGACTTTCGGGGTAACCCCATTTTTGTAATGGCCTCATAGAACATGGCGCAAGAGAGAAGATGGCGGCACAAGAGAAGATGGCAACACAATCTTTTATCTTCCTGTATTGTCAAGTAAAAACGTGGGAGAGACGCTGGGGAAACACCTCTTCTGACCAATCCTGGGCCTCGAGACACCGAGAGGAGCACAAGAAGAGGTGCAAGAATTAACAGTGTTTCCTTCGGTTCACTCAGGTGGCTTGAAACCAAGTGGAGAGGCACTGGGCAGTGCAGGCAGTGTTTACCTTTCATTCAGTTCCCATAGGTGTATAAAACTGAGGGGAGGAAAAGGAGGTGGCAGAATCTTCTGTATTTTAGCAGGAGGGTGAGGCAAATTATCTCTATATGACATCACAGCAGTGTGCAGCAGTATTCATGAGTTCACTGTTGCTTCCTGCTAAAAGAGAACATAAAATGAAACATTTTGCTTCTATTCCAAATGTATGCTTCAAATCCATAAAAGTGAAGGACTATTTTAAAAACTGAAAAATAGATACATTGAATAGTCATTTTACCAAGTCCTGCAATAGTGTTTTTATGAGCACTGCTGACCCTTCAGGGAGGAGATGGCCTTCCTTTTGGAAATGTCTAGGAGGTTCTGGTCCTGCAGTCTGCTGAAGCACCTGAGTGGACCCCAGTAGTCGGGCAACCCGACCCTCCCGACTCAGCCAATGGCCTTTGTATATCTGTGAGATGCTGGAATCTCAAGTCTCTCTGCATTTTGCAGGGTGCTGATGGGGAAGGACCCTTTCCCCTTGTGCTACAGGATGTAGCGTGGGCCATGTGAAGTCAAGAAACACATTCATATCTGCTGTTCCAATAATCATTCGCCATTCAATTTCCCCCAAAGTAAATCCTAAGCATTACTCCATCTATGTCTCATAGGTAGAGAGTAAACATTCAGAAGTCAACAGTGCCATTAAGAAGAAAGGAAATACATTCAGAGACAATACAGCTAAAACGTGCAACATAACCCACAGGCTGGAAAATGCACTTGAAAACAACTACTCAGGCGTCTCCTTGGGCACTCTACCAAGAGCTGAGCCACTTGAACTGAAAAATGAGGGCACTGCCTCCTGCCAAAACCAGACAGAAATAATTAAGAAAAGAAAAATGAGAGGCAGAAAACACTAAGTGCGACTCCCTCTTTCTTAGAAGAGGCCTGCTGAGAAGAATAACTATGCACGTTGGGCAGTAACTGTGGTTGTTTCAAGTAAATGGGCCCTTGCTGTGACGTGCAGTGCAACAAAGAAAACACAGAAACGTAGCAAGCAAATAACATTCCTGACATACTGCTGGCACCAGTTCCTCCATTACAATGAATATAAGAAAAGAAACTCCACTCCTGATAAACAAGCTACTATTTAAAGCCTCTTTGTAAGAGTAATTGCATGCCCGAATAAAAAAAAAAAACACTTTTGGCAAATAGGATGAAAATGTTAGGATCGAAAAGAAAATTTGTTACTATCTAACAACAGGGTTTGTCAGAAATACATCAAAATGAAACAGTATCCCTAATGCACTTTGGTTTTGTGAAATATCAGCCAGTTCTGCAGATTTTATGTAGTTCTAGGTTTAGGGAAAGGCTTTTGTGGGGGAGGCGGCGAAGGGCATGACAAATATCCAGAACAGGCATAAACTCACAGGTTTGTTGGGTAGGGATGTAGCACGATTATAAAAATCATAAAACACGACACATTCACAAATTAAGGCCTTGTAAAGCTGAAAGTACACTTTGCACATGTTAGACACTTTGGCACATGAAAAGGAGACAAGTGTAGTAGAAGCACCAGCGTACTTTAAAAATGAGAAGAAGAAAACATATATACAGAATAATACTGATACATATAAACAAGTACTAATACATTTCTAATGCACATATTGCTTATTAATGTATATTGATGGAATTTTTTATGTTAAATAAAGTGGTCTAGTGTTTTGATGTTTTCTGTCAGAATGTAACGGTTAGAAAAGTCAGTGTAAAAACATGTACAAATGAAGTATAAGCTTGAAACTTTGAATATTAATACTAGAACTTCTATAGTTTAGAAAAATATGCACTTATATGAATGTTGAGAAAAATTGTGGTGGTAGGGTATTTCTAACTTTATCTATTTCCATGTAATAAGAATTTCTGAAAGCTCTATATATTCTTTATTTTGAATTGATTTAATTACATTATATTTGATGTTGGTATAGAGCTCATTTCATTTAAACGTGTAATGCTAACTTAAAGGCCTTTTCAAAATGCTTTTTTTTAATGCTGACCTTTCCCTTGTCTTAATACAATGATTCATTTCTACCAGGGCCGGACTGGGAAAAGAAACCGGCCCTGGTAAACTGCTCAGCTGCCCCGTGGGGTGAGGGGGGAGTGCAGCCGAGCAGTTTGCGAGGGCCGGTTTTGGCCAATTTGGTTACAGGAGGTCGATATTGCTGATCCCCGGTAACAAAAACGGCCCCCAGGGGTCCAAAACCAGCCCCCACCCTAGGGGCCTACCGGGGAAACGCCCGGTGCCCGCTATGGCCCTGATTTCTACTAGTGAAATACTGCTTTATTTGCCCTGTACGTGTGTACACACCAATATTCCTGAATGTTGCTTCAATGTTCACAGTAAAATATTCCTGTGGGAACCGAATTTCAGCTGTTGCTATAAGATAATTACTTTGTGTCTTTTTTTTACCGATACTAGGCCTATGTGGACTCTCAATCTCTAGTTTCTCATGACCAGCATGTGAAACCATTTCACTGTTTCAAGTGTCCTAGGTGACAGTATGATAATATGGACATTTGA
The DNA here is from genome assembly GCF_964204655.1 of Triturus cristatus. Lineage (NCBI taxonomy): Eukaryota > Metazoa > Chordata > Amphibia > Caudata > Salamandridae > Triturus > Triturus cristatus. The sequence goes on from NC_140581.1 coordinate 832,615,235, forward strand.
TAGTCTTTCGATGGCGGTGTGATGCCACGCTGCTGGAAAATACTAGAGACTTTATAAAAGAAGAAACCCCAAAGGAGGAAAATGCCTTGCTGATTTTTTCTACTCTGAGACTCGGATGCCATGCTGATTAATTTTTTTAATGAACTATCCTTTACTTTTGGACTGTCTGGCTGATGCAACACTCAGTAGCTGATGGACTGAACCTTCTTTGCTGAACCATTTCCATTTTCATTCCTTTATTCCTTTGTTTATGCTAATGGACTCGTCCTTAATGGACTTTACATTTGAACCCGTTTCCCATCTTCGTAGGAGTTGTGCTTTTAGATAACAAACTATCCTTCTGCTTAATGGTGGTAGGACTCTGTAACTCTGTAGTTGATTCCAGTTATAATCATACGAGAAAGCCTACTTAAATGTTTGGCACTGCCACACAAGCTGTGATACTTTTAACTGAACTTCACAAAAAATTACTTGTGGTAATGAACTTTGAATCTTTAATACAATAACCAAATTAATCAAATGTCTGTCTGAGTCTATTATCGAGTCCTGTTGTTTTTTCCATTCAAACTGTGCTGTTTACTAATGACTTAATGTATTGTAGGGAGTATCACCGAGCTCTGACAGAACATCAGGTGTTACTTCTTTTATTTTGCTTGTTGTTGCAGAGCTTTGGGTCTGTATAATCATAACTTGACTTAACTTCTTTCTTTAGGAGTTTGGGTCTTCCTGTTGCTGTCTTTATTTCTACAGCATGGGTTTGAGAGTGGTGTACCTACATTTTATCTCCAATTTGTGCGTTGGCTGTCAATTAATGGTCCTCATTGGACAGCTAATGTTACCCTTGGTTACCCTAATTTCCACCCCTCCTATCGGCAGATAAAGATTCACCACAGGATCTGGTGGTAAATGGAAGTGTTGTGGATTGTCTAATTGTAAAGGGCCCAGTACCGTTGAGTAGTAAATGAGAGTAAAGTGTATAATAACATTTTGTACCACGCTTACACGGCAACAATAGTCACAAACATTTTTACAGCTCCAAATTTCATGGAGATGTGGATTGAGGAGGTTCTCCACACAGAATCCACCATAAAGTTTGAAATACTCACACAATGGTGGCTTTGATTTTTAGGGGTCTGAGAATCTGGACCGAAATTAATTAAATAGACAAAGGCAAAAATTAAGGGCACCACCCGACACCAAATGTCACATACACTCACAAAAACCTGAATGTAAGTGTCTGGGTCACTTCTGTCAACCCAATGCTGTAGTGGGTATGGTAAGGCACAGCTTCCTCTGCAACCGAAACCATCTCAGCTGATAAAAATTACAAGGCTCTAATCTCGCCTTCAATTCAGCAGCATAAGAGAAAATGTAGGCCCCCCATTGAAAAATGTGATGAGGAACCTCTTAGATTACAGAATCTCATAAAAAATAATAGGCTTTAAGCCCAAAGTGGAGGGAATGGCTCAAACATGATTACAACAGTGCCATATGTGCATATATGCATACGTGTGCACCTATATAACGTTACTTTAACCTTTGTTATTTCAGTGAATATGAATTTATGTGTATATATATTACCTATTGGCAGTTGCCAGTAGGAAGTTATAGTTAGGACCTAGTTTCCATAGGAAAAGCATTTTTTTGGGTTTTGCCAATAACTTTGGCGCCGTTTGACTAATCTTCAAGAATTTTTCAAAACTAGTACAATGCTCAGTTCAGCTGCTGTGTTGAATGTTTTGGGTGATTTGTCAAGTGGGGCCGATCAAAAGGGGGGGTCCCAAAACACTTTTCCCCCATGCAATTTCCCATATTGATTTTGAGCACAACTATAGCCCAAGCCCCTGGATGGAATTACACCAAGTTTGGCAGAAAGGTAGGTCTTGGTTCAGAAAATTACCTTTTTGTTATTTGATGTAAATCCGATCAATCGTTTTTGAGATATTAAAGGAAAAAGAAATATAGATATCTAGGAAGGCGGACCCTCCACGGATCAATCCACAGAGAACCCGTGTCTCCACACACCATAGCAACACCCTGATAGAATGGGCTGTAACCTGAGAGAAAAGGTGTGGCCGCCAGTTTAAGTGTTGGGAACGGTCCCTGGGGCTGAAATGTTGTGTGTAAAACAGATGAAGGGGTCAGGGTAGAGGTTCCCTGACCCCATATTTCTGTAACAGGGGTAGCAATAGTAGTTATGTTGGGTAAGAATGTATTTTTTCCCACATGCCAGATCCACAGAGCCCTCGCGGCACTCAGCACAGACCGCCTGTTAATCTGCAATGGATCCGCAAAGCTTGCTCTGACTTAAAAAATAAATATATATATATACACACTCACACACTCACTAACAGACCAACTCAGACACTCACACACTAACTCACAGAAACTCACACACTAACTCACAGAAACTCACACATTTACTGACAGATCCATTCAGACACCCTCTCACCCACTCACACACACACTCAGTCGGTCACACATCCACTCACAGATCCATATGGACACTTGCGCACCCACTCACAGCCCCACATAGACACTCACACACCCACTCACAGACACACTGACATTCCCACTCACAGACACACTCACATACCCACTCACACATGCAGTCACAGATCCCGTATGGACCCGCAAATCCACTGCGAAGGTACACGTGGGTCACGCTGACCGTCACGGTGGATTTGTGGAACAAAACAAGCAAGTTGGGCTTCTTCGCAGGAAACATGGAAAGGGTTAAAGAAATACTGACCATTTAGAAGTGGTATAACAAAAAAGAAAGTCTATGCCTTGTTAACCAGAGCAGCATCAGTTAGCTGCTTTTCCACTGAGAGAGGAGGTGGTTTGCTAGAGGTCCGCCTGGAGTTTTCAAATGAAAACGGATGTTACCAGACATAGAAATAAAACTGACAGAAGAGCTTTTACAGGTATGTTAATTAGGTTGTAGTATATAAAAGTATTTTTAGAAAAAGAATAGTGAGTGTATGTAAGCTGAAAGAAAATGTGTAGCTTCTAGAAACTATACTAGAAGGGAAAATAGAAGGGTGCTTAGATGCACATGCTCATATAATCAAGCAGACACTTATAGACCCAGTAATACAGCCATAAAAGTACTTAGGGACCTATCACTCATATAGCCAGACAGTGACTGCTACACTCACTCATACAGCAGAGTGTATGTAAGCTGACAGAAAATGTGTAGCTTCTAGACACTATACTAGAAGGGAAAATAGAAGGATGCTTAGATGAGAACACTAACTAAAAATATAGAACGCAGGAAAGGAGAAAGAGGAATTGGTATCTTGATTGAATGTAAATTTTATTAAGCCAGTATAAATTAATGTGTTTTAAATTAGATGCGGATGCTTGCTTATAGTATGTAATTTAATAGTATGTAATTTGCACACACTTATCAGGCAGGCACTTACAGACCCAGTTACACTCCCACAAAAACACTTATGTACTCCTCACTCATATAGCCAGACAGTGACTGCCACAGTCACTCACACACCCATAAGATCATTCACATACCCATTTACTCAAGTTTGAGTACTGATTTGCCCTTATAGTCTGGGAGGGCATCCAAAGAATGCAATGTGCACCACAGGAAGAGTTTTAGAGGACTACGTCAGTACTCCTGAAAAGGGAGAATCATGATTGTAGTTGACCTTAGAATCAGGGCCCTTAAGGGTACTGGTTGTGAGAAGGAGGGAAAGGAGTAGAACAATGACTAGGCAACGGTTCCAGTGGCGAGAGGGGACCCCCAACCCCCTCCCACCCCCCCAGAGAGAGAGAGTTCCATACTGGATTTGATGCAGGAAGTACTGTCTCCTCCCAAACCCAGTCCCCTGAGAAGCTCAAGGACAGGCAGGCTGAATGGACCGGAGGCTGCAGCTGGCCCAGGTGGATGCAGAGGAGAGAAAAGCTGAGAGAGCCTTGGAAGAGGTCTTGTTGGCTCATAGAGGGACTGTCAGTGAGGTGGACGTAAAGGCCAAATAGCAGTTAGAGTTGAGCAAAAATGTTGGGAGCAAAACTACTGTGTCCAATGCAGAAGAAAATGATCCATATACCCAGGGACTTGGTGCCTGTCTGCAAGGAGGGGGGTGATATAGACAGGTTGCTTCAGGCATATGATGTAGCTCTTGAGGTACAGATAATCTCTGAGGAGGACTGTGAGCTGGCTGTTGGAGTCATATTCCTGGTGATGGAAGGGACGCCCTACTGGCCCTAGAGAAGGAGAAGTAGTTGAGGTATCCCATCATGAAGGAGGTCCTTGTCAGTAAGTATGAATTCATCCCAGAGGAGTGCAAGTTGAAATACAGGGGCAGTCAGAAAGTGTGTCACCAGTGCTGGGAGGATTTTGTGGAATACTGTATGTAAAAAGTACTGCTGTTTATTAAGTAGGGTTTTTCTAACAGTTTTATAGTTTTCCTTTAAAAAAAAAAAAAAAAAAAAAAGAGAACTGGGAAGAAGGAACTGGCTTCAGATTGTGAAAAACATGAGGGTTCAATGGGGATCTAAGAAAATAATTAAATAGTTCTACTGATAGAACTTTGCATATCTATGTGAATCGAAACTAAATACTTGCTGCTTTATGCTTTTTTCCTCAGTGCCTTTTGGAATGCTACACGTAATATACTGTTCTATGTTCTACTTGTTTGTGTCTGTTCCAAATTCAGGTGCATCTTTTACCCACAACAGCATATGAATATGAAAAGCACCTCTTACTTGGTAATCTTTTTGCACAAAGAAATCAGTAATATCTCAAAGAAATACATTTTGGTGTTGTTTCAGATGGACAGCATAGCTTCAAATCTGTGCTTAAAGTACCTGCAAACATTTGACAGATGCAAACAGCAAACTTCTCCTGCCTGAATTTGGTGCCTTTATTGTTACAGTTTGTGTGAAAAAGTTATGTAAGTCATCCCATAGATATTCTGCACAGCTCAGAGTTAGAATCCAAGTTTTTTTGTACAATCTTTGTGACTGTTTTTTCTCCACTGTTCACTGATGATTCTTTCAACAGTACATCACTTTTGTTGTATGAATATAGTACCTGAGAACAGCAAAAAGAGAAAATGCACCCACAGAGGATAATTGTACGTTGAAAAGAATATGGCATTTCACACAGTGAGTAAGCATCTCACTTACATTTTCTAAAGCAGGTGTTATCATAATGACTGCAGCCGATGGTGGTTCTCCCAAAGGTGCTCTACAGGTGGACTGTCCTGCTGCACATACTTTGTCCTGCATGATTTAGTTGTGTCCCCTTTCAGGAATTGCTTTTAATGCTTCCACATATAAGCTGTCCCATGTAGATATTTATTGTAGTGCCCTCGGATAACTGTGTGCTGCAAGTATTGCAGTACAGATCTTTATCTGCAACCTTTTTCCCCCTTAACAGTATTGTAAGATCCTTCAAAACATCACTTTGTTTTGTGCTTCCTAAAGTATTTGTGCACAAAAGTGTATTTGTAAATAGTTAAATATGTTATGTTTATTTGTTAATTGCTTGGTTTAAATTGTTTTGTAATGTGTTAAAAAATGCAATTGTAAAGTTATAAAAATGTATATTAGTAATTTTACTTATGGGTCACAAACACACCAATACAGGTACTCATAAATGAACTTGCACACCTATAGAGTCATTTACACAGGTACACATACAGTCATACAGCCACTCAAAATCCCATACAGGCAGAGACACACCCATTTACACATGCAAACTGCTACTTAGAGAGACTCATACACCTATGCAGCCATTCACATACCCACTCGCATACTCATAGTCACTCACACACCAAGCCACATACAGATACAGGGACTCATACACCCAGTTATACACTCATACACCCAATCACACCAACAAATACATACTCATTTACAGCTACTCACATACTCAGTCATACACTGATACAACCACGCACAGACTGACACATCCATTCACAGACCAATGCAGCTACTGAGACACCTACGTACTCACTGATACAGCCACTGAGAGACGCAGGCTCATACTGATAACCTGTGATACACCCAGGTACACACCAATACAGCCACTGACATACCCAGAGACACACTGATACAACTACTGATACATCCAGCCACACACTGATACAGTGACGGACACACCCAGGCACATACATATACAACCAATGACGCACCGAGTCACACATCAGTACAGCCACTTAGACATTGAGCCAAACACTGATATAGCCTCTCAAACACCCACACACATACTGATAATGACTAACATACCCAACCACACACTAATACAGACACTAACACAGCCTGCTAAACACGAATGCATTCAATAATACACCCAGGCACACAGTAACACACTCACTGACACACCCAAGGACTTACCAATGCACACACTGACACACCTAGGCATAAAGCAATGCAGACACTGACACACTCACCCAAACACTAATGCATCCCATAATACACGTAGGCACACACTGACACACCCAGGCATACACCAATGCAGACACTGACACACCCATGATTACAGCAATGTGGGCACTGACACACCCAGACAAACAGTAATACATGCAATAACACACCCAGGCACACACTCATGCATGCAATAACACACCCAGGCACATACTAATACATATACTGAGGAAGCCACTCACACACTCATCCAAACACTAACACACCCAGGCACACACTAATGCATACACTAACACACCAAGGCACACATTGACACATACACTGACACACCCAGGGACACACTAGTGCAGACAATGCCCCACCCAGGCATACAACAATGCAGACACCGATACACCCAGTCAAACACTAATCCATCCAGCACAGCCAGGCACCCACTGATGGATACACTGACACACCCATGCATATGCTGATGCGGGCGCTGACACACCCAGGCATTCAGCAAAGCAGAACCTAACACCTCTAGCCATACACTAATGCATGCAATAACACACCCAGGCACACATTGATTCGTACACTGACACACTCAGGGATATACCAATGCATAGACTAACACATCCAGGCATACATCAATGCAGACACTGACACAGCCAGGCATACACCAACGCAGAAAAGGACATACCCAGCCAAACACAAATGCATCCAATAACATACCCAGGCACACACTGACACATACTGTTATAGTCCATATAGGTACTATAATATAGGCCTTGGTAAACTTGTTACCCTTCACCTATATTCTCTTCCTACATTACACTTGTCACGGTTTACAGGGACTGACCTTTTACCTAGATGTTACACTGCATTCAGAACGTGGGTTTTCCCTAGATCGAAATCTCATACATTATGCATGAGGGTTCATGGAAGCACAGCAGGATTGTCATCTCCTGTATAAAATCTATGTAAAAAGTTCATGCCCGACGTCATCCTTAGGCCGACACAATCATACAGCAAGGTAGGACCCCTGGAGAGACCTATGGGTGTATATATACATCACATCTTGTTAAAATAGTTAGAGGAGATCGAGACTTCCCGGCCGACACACTGACCAGAGACGCTGATGTTCCTGCATGCGGATGCTCCAGCTCGCAGTGGTCTATTATCCCTCATGGGGTGTCCAGCTCGAGACCAGGAAGGGGTCCCACACTCTTACTTGAGGTAATGGGGTTGACTAGATCCTAGAAGAATTCTTGGCTTAACACCTACACCCATGCTAGGTTCATTTAGGTACATCTAGATAGGGAGGCATCGTAGGAGTACGCACCTTTTATTATCATGTGTTTTATATACTTGAATGTATTCATGATTTTAGTAAGAGGGCAGAACTACACCAGCCTTTTACTTCCATAGTACTGTTAATCATTTATATCTATGCTTTTCTGTTTTCCGTTTTCTATTTTAGGTAAATTCTGGTGTTTTTTTTTCTCAGTGTTTTCAAGTGATTTCAATACCTTACAAAAACAGTGGTTATCAGTGGCTACACATTTTCACGCCATTAAAAACAACAGAAACAGTATTTTTCCAGTGTTTATTGAACGTTTTGCTTTTATTATTGCTTGCTTTCTGCACTGATAGTCAATGGTATATGGACAGTGTACCTACAGTGTATACGAGATCCAAATACATTTTTGTAAATCAAACTTATTGTAGTTCACCATACATTACTTCTTCAGTGAGTCTTTGGTCATGTGCACTCACTTTTTCCTTCCCATGTAAACTTTTTTCTGTTGAAAAGGCCCTCTCAACATTGGCACCTGAGATGAGCAACGGCAAAATAGCCAGTTCACAATTTGCTAACTCTGCCCACTGACATAGCTTTCCATGCCAATAGTGGTGCACTTAAAGATTGCGATTCTCTTGGCAGGTTCAGGAACATTTGTGTTGAACTGGGCGCTTATGCCCTCAGAGTTATTGAAGTGGTCAAAAATGAAGCAACACTTTTGAAATTACGGAGAAATGTCCCCTTTACTGAAGGGATTTATAACTTGTACTGAGTACCACAGAGAGGTTTCATTGACTTCAAATGCCATGGTTGGTGAAGGGACACTTCTATGCATCATTGCAAGCCATTTCTCATACATTGTAAAATGAAAGTTCCTGAATTGCTGGTCAACATTGCTTTGTTTACCAAGTGGCAATCACTCTAACAAGGAACATGTTGCAGTGCCATAGTCACTAATGGTTTCGCCCAGCCTACTCTCAAGGAGATGTTTCACATCCACACCAATTATCCTGAACACTTGGCAGACAAGGGTGTTTTCAGACTCTAGTTGTTTTATTATGTCCACTACAGCAGCTATGTTTTCCTGTAAAAATCTAAGAATGCAGTAGAGTGTACTTTTTTTCACCTCACCATCAATATGCGACCATAGATCCTCACATTTCTTGCCTTGGCTTCATCAATTCTGTAAACGGTTGCCACATGGATAATATAGCATTCACAGCCCCTTGGACTGAGAACCATCAGCTAAGTGACACAATTGGGATGACTCTTTCTTTGATGGCACACAAAGCACAAAATGAGAAATATTTGCATTTTAGTTACCGTGCATAACAAAACAGTACACCAGAATGGACTAAAAAGTCCATAGCATTCTTCATTAACTCTGAAAATTGTAACGATGCGTTCAGCATATCATCTAACAAGTGGCAAGGATCTCTTACAGGGAAGCACTTCAGCTCAGGTATTGATTTTGACAGGTCATCTCACAACTTTTTCATATACATAGCTGAATCACTGCAATACAAACAATATCACTCCAATCTTTGTTGAACTTGGAAATAACATTTTTGCAGCATCATTCCAAGTGACATTGCGTTCAATGTTTTCCAAAAGTCTGGTGTCATGTTTTCACCACTATCCCAGATGCTTGGTGATAGCACTCTTTTCACATACACATGTCACTATACCTTGCATTGAATGTTTAAAGCCTGAGGTGTTGGAAATTCACCTACTATCAATACTGACTCACTATAAACTGGGGGCTGATGTATCAAGGGGTTTTACCCATTCTCTGTAGGTAAATGTGATGACACATATTGGGAAAGATTCTTATGAAACCAGTCATTTTACCTATCAGTGAAAGAATCAAACACAGCCAAAATGTCAAATATGATTTTGATATTTCCTGATTCTCTACAGTTTATAAAAATCATTACATAAGACCTAAAACATGCTTCTAAACCCTGCATCTTTAGACCAAAGACCACAAAACTGAAAAAAGCAAAAGGAGAAGACATAATATTTTTGTGACAACCCTAAACAACAAAACTCAAGCAGAATAATCTTAGCTTAGTCTTTCTTGCTGCTAGCTTATATAAAAAAGTTGCATTGGATTGGCCCCTTAAGGACGAAAATAAATACTCTTTCACTTTCCTTCTCCTTTCTTTGAATGGCATTTAGTTTGGGGTTCATCAGGTGTTTTTTCATTGTTTATATGTTTACACTGGTGTGGACTATTTCCCTTTCGGTGGGGGTTTATCAGTTATTATAGGTTTAAACCTAAAACCGGACAGCCTATTTATATACTATACTGTCTAATGGTTGTTGCAGCACATCTATTCTACACCAGAATAAAAACTGTTCAATAAATGATTAATGAAAACACCCAGCTTGTTTTAATTGGTGTATCTCTCCAAGACAGACTAAGTAAGCACAAGTGACTTAGAGCAAGGTAGTACATGGTTTCCACGGTTCTGAGGGATCAGGGTTGTCATGTTCTGAGGTTGCCAGAAACTATTCTCTCCTTGGTAAGAGAAGATTATAGTGTCACTGTGAGCTAGCTGATACAGAAAGGCTAACATACCGGGTGGAGTTGATCAGAGTTCATCTGACACCAAGCCTACAGTGTATGTTGTCTAAACGCGCAGATCCTGTATATTTTCTATAGGAACTACATGACAATACACTGACACACATACACCAGTACAGACACTGACACACCCAGGCATACAGCAATGCAGACACCGACACACCCAGCCAAACACTGACGCATCCAATAACACACTCAGGCATACACTGATGCTCTGACTGACACATCCACTCTCACACCGATACAGTCAATGACACATTAAAAACACAGAGTGACCTATTTGTTTGACCAGATGGTGGTTCTAACAAGAAAAAAAAACATTCTAGATGTTTAACAGTTTTTAATTTTTTCTTCTTTTTCATTTTTTGAACACAAAGTGAACAAAGTAGTAAAAACGGTAAGGAAGGGGAAATGCAAAGAAGCAACTGGCTTCAGTGTTCAAAATCATTATGCGGTCACTGGAAGCAAAAAATAGAACAACTAACAGCAATGCTTCTTTACTATATCGATGAATATACCCACGGAGGACATTTTTACAGCGACAAGAATGTGGCATTTCGCACATTGACTAACCATGTCATTCAATTCTTCACAGGTAGCTGGTATTGTGAAGACTGCAGCTAATGATGGTTCTCCAAAGGCTGCTGGAGAGGTTGACTTTCCAGCTGCACCTGTTTTCTCCTGCATCATCCAGTTGTACACCCTTACATGAACTGTTTTAAGGTCCTTCCACATGGAACTTGTCCCATGTGAATACTTCTTAGCAGTGCCTCTGGATAACTGCTTGCTGCAAATACTGCACTGCGCATATTTTGCTGTTACCTTCTTTTCCCCAGAAGGTATAATAAAGTGCTTCCACATTTCACTTTTTTTTCTGCGAGGTGGTGTCTTCCTCCTCATCCTCTACAGGTTGTGGATGCTCATCCTCGACAGAAGATGTAGCTTCAGTCATTCTGTAAAAGAAGAGCACCACTGGTTCTCAATCCTACTTCTAGAGACTTCACTGGAGAAGTAACTGGATTTGGGTGTCGTTTTCAATGTGCATGGGTGGGTTCCTCATATATCCAATCAAAAGACAAGGACTGGGGGAATAGTTTTGAGCAAATTTGTGAATCCAATGAGTAGAATCGTGGATTCAAGAAACTCGTAAAATGGGTAACTTTTGAAGAACCGATAGAAGGTGGGTTATATATACTTGTAAATATGCTCACACTGATGTCATTAATGAAAATGGATGGGTGTACATATTTGAAATAACACTTAAAATTTTTGGAGAATCTGCGGATTCAGATTCGCGGATTCATTCTGATCACGTGATTAAAAACCATAGAATATAGAGGTTTGCCGGCGGTGGTTTGTCCGCCCCAGCTCAGGGGCTTACGGCTGTTCCAACTGTAGTCGGCCGAAGCGGCTATGCGTGGCATCTCCTGATCGTATGTTTCGCAGTTGCAGGGTCACCTGGGTGAGACTCTGTCCTGTCTCCGCTCTGGATGGGCCTCTCCCCTCCCTCTCCCCAGCACCGGGCCTTCGGGCTCCCTCCCTGAGTCCCTCCCCTGTCTCTCTCTCTCTTGCTTTTCCTTCTCTCTCCTTTTTCTCTTTTTCTCTCTTATGATTTATGGGGAGGGGCGGGTGGGGCGGGAGGGATTGTGGGGAGTTGGGGGTGTTTATAAAATGGATTTGCAGTTTCATGGCACAGTGTCAGCAGGATGTTTGGACTTCGCTTTTTGAGTACCCGACCGGCGCCGGCCTGTTAGAGCCCGATTGACGCCCACTGGAGTTCCCCGGGGCGTAATTTCCGGGCCTGCTTCCCCTCCCTATTTCAGCTCTACTGTACCCCTCCATTAGCGTATGTTACTATTGGGGAAGCTCGCCTCTTCTGGGTTCGTTTAGGGTCGGTACTCTGTTATAGTCTCCATCATCGCTTGCTGGTCCACTCAGTTATAATGCCAATGCCATGGTCTGTTCTGTTTGTCATTCTTTTTTTGATGCTAATAAAAACAATTTTGACAAAAAAAACAAAAAACATAGAGTAGTAGTACTTCTATGTTTATGGACCCACATAGGTACTGAGGTACCCCCCAAAAATATATAAAAAAATACATTTGTTTAATTACCCACAAAACCACTCACACAGCCACTCATAGACCCATACAAGCACTCACACCTACACAACCTCTCACACACCCACTCGCACACCCACTCGCACACCCATACATCCATTCACACACCCACACAGCTACTCAAATACCTACTCAAATGCCCATACAACCTCTGACATACCCACACACCCATACAGGCCCTCAGACAGCCACTCACACAGTGATACAGACAGTCACACAGCCACTCAGGTGACATATGTTAGACATAATATCACTCATTAGTAGTACAGAAAGAATAGTAATTTAACTTATGTAGTAGCTTACTGTATATCTTTAGGACTCATGAACGTTTTCAAAACACTTACACTCACTGGATGATGTCATCAGTGATGTCATCAGTTCTTTCCAAGCTGGATTATCGCAACGGACTCTATCAGCATGCCCGAGAAGCAGCTACAAAAGCTTCATATGAATCAGAATGCTGCTGCAAGATTTCAGTTCGGGAACCCTAAGTTCCAATCAGTAGGAAAGCACTGTCAAAATCTGCATTGGCTTCCAGTCAGAAACAGTATTAACTTCAAAGCTTTATGCATTACTTATACAACGCGTCACGGTAGCGACCCTCAGTTCTTGAGGCGGTTGCTGCAATGGTATTCCCAAAATAGATGGCTCCGCTCAGAAGGAGCAAAAATGATGCTTCTTCCCAGGTTTCGTAAAACTAACTGGGGTGGCAGAAGCTTCATAGTGGGGGCCATGAAACTCTGGAATAGCCTTCCCAGTTCCATTAGGACTCTCTCCTCTCTGACAGCCTTCAGGAAGGATCTAAAAAACTAGGTTATTCAATAAATAGAGATCTTAGCTTACTCAGGAATGGTAGCGCCAAGACACCGTTTTGGTATTCGTGCGCTCTAGAAATGTTTATAACATAACATCAGTAACATCACTGATCATGTGATGAGTGATGTGGGGTTATAAGCAGTGCATTGTGGGGCTGTAAGTTATAGTTAGCTCAGGTAACTATAACTGCTGAATTTCTATGGTTTTGTGTGTGTGAAATCTGAGCCTAACTACAACATCCCTGTAGTTTTTTTTACTCTATTTTCTAGCTATAACGCTTCTGTAACCTTTGCTTTTTAGCGAAATATATCTATATCTATATCTATATATATATATATATATATATATATATATATATCACAAGAGGAGTTCCCAGACTCCAGTAGATAGCTGGACCAGGTACAGACCACCACACGCTGAAGATTGTATTACGAACAGGTTTATTCGTTAGTCAGTAGGCATGACGCGTTTCGGCCATGTTGCCACGGCCTTGATCACATGACACCTGAAGAACCATACACATCAATTATAGTAAAATGTTGACTCCTCCCTCATATATGAGCCAGTAGGATTGCGGCATACAAAACAGCAAACTTCCACATTACATCAAGGGTAAACTAAAAAAGATAGAAGAAATACTCAGACTGTGCAAAATTCTGCAACATGTTGGATAGCCACATCAATCTAAATCAAACCATAGTGGTTACACAGTTAAAATGTACCCTGAAGTAAAACAATGTGCTCGCATGTCCTTAAAATTTGCCATATATGAGACAACCAGAAGGAATCAGAGTTTCAAAATTATAAATATTCTGTAGCAAAAAAATCGCTACATGCGGATGAGCCTCTTCAATATAAACCTATACAGCCCTATAATGTACATATTATAAAGTTGATGTAGACCATTATTAGATAAATCCCCTCTAGATATATACTGTATTAATAGATGGTTCCTTTATACAAAATTGGCAGCGAACTACAAGATGACATAAATCTACACATGAACATCCCTGCATATATACATATTAATATATAATTATATAATTGCACACAACTTATAAAACCAGTTAAGAATTATAAAATGCAAATAAACTGTAATGGATAATGCATTATTACAATACTGCGTCCTAGATAAAGTGCTTGTGCCTTAATGCTAGTAAAAACATGTATGGCACAGATCGTTTTATGTGCAAATACACAAAATAAACAATACGAGTAACGGACCGATATAAGGGATAAATCCTAGAATGGTCAAATGGCCCTGCTACAGACATTTTCTCCTAGAAACAACAGTACTGGAAATAAAGTGCAAGTGCATTAGTGCAAAATAGGCAACACATGTGCAATTAGCAGAGTAGTGTAGCAGCACAAAAAAGTTATTAAGAAACAGAGAATGGAACTAGACTAGACAGGTCAAATTAACACAGTGAGTAAAATCCACAAGTACACAGGGGCTGCAAGACTAGAAAACCTACGAAGTTGCCTTTCATTCCTTATATATATCCATCCAAAACATTAAAAAGCCCAAGGCGAGAAATTAGACTGAACCCCAAAAGGTACCCCAAGGGTAAATGTGTTAACAAGAGTAATCTTCATAAAGCAGTTATTAATGTAGACTGAATATAATATAATCATCTAAAAGCTAATGTGATTATTTCAGTATAGTGGAGTTTGCAATAGAGTATTTCCAGTAGATTAATTAGTGCACACAGAGAATGTACTATCCTGGATTAATTTGCAAAGAAAAGTATGCATATCCTCCCCTTGTGTTAAGGCCGTTAGGCATCTTAGTGTCTAATAAAAGAATATATTGGGTTTCCAATTGCCTAAGGCACTTCTCTCTATTGCCTCCTCTGATCTGTTTAGGTACTGCATCGATCACAAAATATTTTAAATCATTCAGGTTGTTCTTGTGAACTAATTTGAAATGTCGGGCAACAGGGTAGCTTGAATCAGAATTAACAATGGCCCTTAAATGTTGTAAAATTCTGACTGATGCCTGTAATTTCGTACTCCCAACATACTTTAAATTACACGAACATTCAAGAACATAAACTGCATGGTCAGTTTTGCATGTGAAAAAACCTTTAAGAGCAGTAGGGGTTAAATCAAAAGCGCCCATAAACTCGTGAGTGTTAGTGCCAAACTTACACGCTCGGCACGAGCTACATCTGAAAAAACCTTTACGATTAGAAAGCCAAGTGCTCGTGTTGGTAGTCTCTGGGCTAGTCCTAACTAGGGCATCCCTCATAGAGGGTGCTCTCCTGAATATGATTTGCGGTAGATCAGGTACTAATTGGGACATAGTCAGGTCGGTTTTCACTATGGACCAGTTTTTATAAATCAGTTTTCTCAACTCCTTGTCCTGATTACTGAAAGTAGTGATGAATCGAACGCAGCCAGGTTCGCTACACTCACTCTCATTTTTAGGGGTGGATTTAGTAGTGGTAGTCCTGATTACCGATTTCAGATATTCATCACGGTTAGTGCTGTTGGCTTTCTCTAGTGCTTTTTCCAAGTCAACTCTAGTATATCCACGGGCTAAAAACCTCTGAAATGAGTCTTTTTGGCAGTTAATGCAATCCGAATCTGTACTACAAATGCGTTTAATGCGTAAAAACTCACCATATGGTATACTTTTAAGTAGATGATATGGATGGGAGCTCTGCGCATGAAGTACTGAATTACCCGCTGTACTTTTACGGTGTATTCTAGTCTGAATATTACTGTCATGAATATAGAGTTCAACATCAAGGAATTCAACATGCTCAGCACTAATATGGGCAGTGAACTCAAGATTCAAGTTGTTACTATTGATCAGCTTTACGAATTCATTAGCCGATTCAATTGACCCTTTCCAAATTATACAGATGTATATATATATATAGTCACCAATCCTGGCCCAACACTAGCCCGCTGGGAGAATCCAGGTACAGACCACCAATACGCCGTGAAGTTGAGAAAAACGTGCTTTATTGCATTAACGGTACACGAGTAATTCCAGGCTCGTGCCTGCCATGACACGTTTCGACCGCAGATTCGCGGTCTTGATCACAATATATAAATATATACACACACAACATAAAATCACTAATTTGAGGATACAGGTTAGGGCACACAGAGACTTCATTTATTTTAACCAGCACAGCGTGTTTTGGCAAGCATGCCTTTTTCAAATGCAAATGAGCAGGGGGCTCACGTACGGGTCGATATACATGCTGCCTGACTCGTATTGGAGGAAACACTGTTGCCACTCTGGAAAGACTGCGTATCCCTGCATTTCCCTTCTCTCCATAGAAACTCAGGTAATTATAACTGGTGAATTTCTATGGTTTTGTGTGTGAAATCTAAGCCTAACTATAACGTCCCTGCAACCTTTGGTTTTCCAGTTAATTCTGCGAAGCCGCGATACCCAGAATTTTGGGCAATTCCGCTTTCTCCGAAGAACACGAAATTCCGCAAATTCCGCGAGCGGAACGGAATTTACAGCCCAGGCCTAATATATATATATATATATATATATATATACACACACACACCGACACACAGAAAACACAAACACAAAGTCATTTTATGCAGACAGTGAATTCATCATTATTATGAACTGTGTAAGAGGCAAGCTCTTCAGAGTGTCACGTTCTCCTCTTCACACTTCTCTACTCTGCAGTCTCTTTGTTAAGAAATATTTGCTGTTTTCCTCCTTATGTCAATCTGGAACACTCAATCTGCATATCTCACATCTCATCTCTTTTCTCTTCATCTCCTGCTTTTTATTCTCACTCCTGCACGTACTTCCTTAAAAATCCTTCATTTCACCAATCTCCCCACACACACACAATACATCCACTCACCTGTATGTATTGCATGTTCTTTATCTTTCACCCTGTCAATATTTCAATAGTTGTGTACCCCCTTCACAGACTTTCACATATAATCCAAATTATATTTGGCACACCGGACCACTGCTCTGTGCCTTTTACAGAGAGGACAAGGATTGTGAAGAGCATGTATTCCAAACTCCTTTATGACTCACTGACAGACACTGTGAGAAATGTGAACTGCGTTTGGTCTCAACACAACAGCTGTCAATTGTGGCAGACGCATAACCTGAAAACACACAGCGACACGGGAACAACTCTTTTCACTCTACACACTATACATGAGTAACATGTTACAGGGGGAAAACTACAGAAATACACCACTCTGGAAAAAGGGAATACACTTAGGGAAGGCAAGAGTAAGTAAAAGGTGAAATGTAAACAGGGCACAGAGGGCAGTCTGCTCTGGCCAGCTGAAACTGGTGGTGGGGGATAAAGGTGGAGGGGGGAAGTTACAGATGGTGCACCAGCCCACCCCCAGCCTGGGGGCAATGTGGGGCTCCTCCAAGCTCAGAACACAGCAATGCTCTAGCAATGCACTACTGGGTTCTCCAATCCACTGCTTGCCTTTGTAAAAAGAAAGTACTTTAATACATGCATAACACTCTGTACTACACAGTACAGGTCATAGATATGGATGCATCACTGGTGAGGGGATTTGCATTAGGAGCTGGTAATTTCCCTCCCTTCCTCCCCTCGCTCTCTCCCCTCTCCTAGGTTTGAGTTCTGAGTTGGGCATGTATAAGGGGCAGATGCAGTATTAGACCCTCTATGGAGTTCATGCGGTCATTTACTTTTATTAGTACAAATTGTCCTTATCTCATCACTTTAATCAATCAAACAGCATTTGTAAAGCACAACACTAACCCCCTTAGGGATATCAGGGCTCTGAGGGTCCCATGTCTCCATCAAAAAGCCAGGTCTTAAGCTTCTTCCTGAAGTCTGCTAAGGAAAGGTGCAATTCAGCGGTGAAGGGGCAAGTCATTCCAGGACTTGTAGGAGAAGGAGCGGCACCCGCTGCAGCTGGGACGGATGCGCGGTGAATGTGAGGGTGAGTGAGGTAGAGCGCAGGTGTCTTACGGGCAGGTAGAAGTTCGGTCGATGGTTGATGTAGGATGGTACTTGGTCGTGTAAGGCTTTGTATGCGTGCATGAGGATCTTGAACTGGCATCTCTTCTGGATGGGGAGCCAGTGGCGGTTTCTGAGGTGGAGGGTGATGCAGGCTTTTTTGGGGAGGTCCAGAATGAGTCTGGCTG
The DNA here is from genome assembly GCF_964204655.1 of Triturus cristatus. Lineage (NCBI taxonomy): Eukaryota > Metazoa > Chordata > Amphibia > Caudata > Salamandridae > Triturus > Triturus cristatus. The sequence goes on from NC_140581.1 coordinate 832,633,567, forward strand.
CAGTGTTCTGTATGGTCTAGAGTTTTCTGAGGTGCTGTGGGGAGATTCTGGCGTAGAGGGCATTGCCATAGTCGAGGCAGCTGGTGATGAGGACCTGCGTGACCATCTTTCTGGTGTTATCTGAAGATTCTGTGGAGCATTCGAAGAGTGTGGAAGCTGGAGGAGGTGACTGCACTAATTTATTGTTTCTTGGTCAGTGGAATGCTCTGTGTGCATCCTGTGAGAAAAGATGCAACCCTCTTGAGGGTGCTTTGTTGTATGCCGATGTTGTAGAGTCTGTTGATGACGGTGTGGTGTGGCGAACGCAGCAGAGAGGTTGAGGAGGACCAAGGCCGCTGTTTCTCCATGGTCGAGGAGAGTTCTGATGTTGTCTGTGGCAGCAATCAGTGCAGTACCTGTGCTGTAGTTGGCCCGGAATCCAGATTGTGAAGTGTCGAGTAGGTGGTTTGTTCCAGGTGTTTGGTGGGCTGTTAGTTGATGGCCTTTTCGAGTACTTTGGCTGGGTCGCGAAGCAGGGAGATTGGTTGGTAGTTTTTGAGGTCGTTGGGGTGGACGAAGGTTTCTTTAGGAGGGGTCTGACCTCTGCGTGTTTCCAACTGTCTGGGAAAGTTCCTGTGGAGATGGAGGTATTGAGGATTTTGGCAAGTCCCGTGCTGATTGCGTTGGTTTGGAGTTTGAAGAGATGGTGGGTACAGGGGTTTAGTGGGTGCTACGGAGTGGATGGACGACATGATGTCTGTGGGGGTCTGCCCGGTGAGCAGGGACCAGGGGGTGATCGTATGGCTGGTTGAAGTTGTCGAGGCTGAGGGTGGTGGGTTGGGGGTCGAAGTTGTTGTAGATGGTGGGCATCCTGCTGTGGAAGTGATCTAAGAGGGAATTGCAGAGTTCTTGTGAGGGGTAGATGGTGTTCTCTGTGGATGTCGGGTTGGAAAATTCCTTGACTATTTTGAAGGGAGCTTTCATGTGGTTGGACACGGCGTTGATGTGGGTGATGATGGCTGACCTTTTCGCTTCCTTAATGTGCAGGTGGTCACTGCTGAGGGCTACTTTGTGGGCGGCTCTGTTGGGGGATCCTTGTTGAAGTGCCTTCGCTTCTCGAGTTGGTGGCAATTGCGCTTAGTGGTTCTGAGCTCTGGGGTGTATCAGCTGTATTTGAGGTTTTGTTGGCTTTTTCTGGTTTCTGCAGGGCGACTCTGTGGATAAACTTGGAGATCCAAGCGGAGAAGTTCTGGACGGCCTGGTCAAGGTCCGATGAAGTTTCGGGTTGTGTGGTGCTGAGGCCATGTGTCTAGTGAATCTCAGTTACCTTGCCCCAACTGTGGTGGGTGGCACCGTGGTGCTTGGTGATGCAGTGCTGGCCGTCGGAGATGATGAAGTGAATGATGGCGTGGTCAGTCCTACTCTCACTTCAGAATTTCACCTGCTCTTCAGCTGCGGCAGGAAATCCAGGACATTTCTTGCTCGTTCTTCTTCTGGGACATGATATACTGGCTGTGAGTGCTCTGGCATTCAGGTCAAGTCAGCAGAAGGCAGCAGCTACTACCTGGAGTATTTTTAAGCATGCTGGCTCTGGGGCAACAAAGTTGTCTGGCTTGTAGCACACCCACACCTGGGCTTCAGTTGAATTGGGATGGCAGGCTGCGGGAGTCAAGGTTCTTGGGGCCACATCAAGGCAGTCTTCCTCCAGCAGCACAGCCCCTCCAGGGATCGAGTTGCTGGGTTAGTGGGTCAGTTTTTTCAGGTGCAGTTCATAATCACAATGGCACAGACTGCTCAGGCACAGTTTCACAATGTCTCAGTGGCACAGCCCGCACGGGCACAACCTTACAATGTCCCTGTCCACTTGAGCAAATCTTTATGATGTTGCAGCAACACCGTCCTCTTGGCACAACCTTATGATGTCTCAGTGCCAAGGCTGATTAGCACAACTTCACGATGTCACAGTGGCACGGTTCACTCATGCACAACTTCATGAGGTTGTTGCAGTGAGAGACGTTCATCAGGAAAGACTACACTCCAGTCACAGGATCATGCAGATTGCCTCCCTTCATCTTCCTGTGTGGACAGGCCTTCAAGCTCTGTGGTAAGCTGCTTCTAGATTGCCCTGGACAATCACAGCTCCTGCAATGTTGGCATGGCCTTAAATCAGTTCAGAACAGAGGGAAAGCTTCTTCTTTTCAGGTGAAACTCCATGTCCCCTCACCTCTGAAAAGATGCCTGTCAGGCAGTCCGCTGAGTACTCTGCAGATCATTCCCATTCTTGGTCAAGGAGAACTTGTAGCTGGAATAACAAGTGGGTCAATGGCTCCCATTTACAGTCACAGCAGCCACGGGGAATAGATTCTCTGTCTGTAATTCTAGAACCAGTTTGGGTCTATTCTTCTTTCCTTTGGCCTCTCCAGGCAGTTCCCCAGACACAGCCTTTGTGTAGAGTGATGCTCCTTGCAGCAGATTAGTCTCCAATACCCACAACAGAGGTACAAAGAGGTGTGAGCTTTCTGCACTTGGCTATAAACAACCACAGTGAACAGTGATCAGAAAAGGACCAAAAGGCAGGCCTCACCTAAAGGACAGTTTGTATGAATTGTGGGAGAGGCCCTCCAAAAGTTTCAAACACTAATTGTTTATATATCAAAGTTAGTCCATAGTTTGATTTCAATTCTAGGTGGAAATTCCAAAAGAGCAGGAGGATGCCTCCTCATGTAAACAGAAAAGAGCAAGGGCCTCTGATATATAGGAACAGTGATGGGCCTGCATGGAGGGCTGAAGACTGAAGGGCAACAGCGGATGTTGAGATTTGTCCTCATTCTGTCAGGGCAGTAGCTTACCAAGTGCTGTGTCTCTCACAAGAGCATAGGGGCAGACTGGCTAAAATTTGAGCCATTACCCAATTAGGGTTTATCTGACTGGTGCTCATCTGTCTTATGGCTGTCCATGGGAGAATGAGAGGGGCTCATAATTGTGTCTTCTTTCAGCCTCAGGAGGTGAATACGGACCTTAGTGCTTTCTGCGTTTGCTGCCACCCCTGATTTCTTTTCCAATTCTTTCCTCACTCATGAGGAGTACCTGTACAGCAGTAGGCAGTATAACTGCCTTTAAAAGAAGCATAGCTACCTCTCATCTGACCAACTCCCATTCTTACCAGTTTTACACCATTTGCAGGTCGCAGCCTACCAGACAGTGCAGCTGTCTGGTTTGCTAAAGAAATTTTGGAGACATTCAGAAAGTTGACCTAGGAATAAATCTACCCGTTGCTTGCCATTGGCTTTGTAGTTTGTAGCTCATGTTTCCTTGCTTTCTATTTACTGGCTTTATTTGTTTTAAGCTTTACAGTTTGAAATTTCCATTGCCCAAACCATATTTACAGTATCCTTCCCAGTGCTCCCCTCCTGTAAACAGCCTTGTAAATCTTGTTCTTATCTCATCACATTGGCTGTGCATTCAAAGACCAAGGTCAAATATCAGACGCTGTCTTCCAAAGGAACTTTTAGTAACAATCTTGCTGGATACTGGGGGTAGCAAAGAGGTTTTTTTCTAACACACAACAACATTTAAATGACCTATGTAAGTATTTCAGAATGTATCAGAATTAGGAACACAAATGAAACATTTTTTTTTGTTATTTCTGAAGTGTGTTGGAAACAAATACTTTAATATGACCAAAACAAATCATTACACTAGGTGATGAAATTTGCACACTTGTTCGTTTGTGCACAATGTATTTGTATTAGTAAACCCGTATGTCTGTGCAAGTGTAATAGGCATTTCAAATGAAAATGTGTTATCTGTAATAGCAGTGTGCTACTACACCATGAAAGCTCCACTCTATGCCACTCTTCTACTCTGCATCACTCCACATTACTGCACTCTACTCTGCACCACTTCACATTACACCACTCCACGCCATTGCACTCTACACCACTCCACTATACGCCATTAAACTCTATGCCCCTCTACTCTGCCCTGTACCACACTACTCTATGCCAATGCACTCTTCAGCCCTCTACTCTACACCACTGCACTCTACATCACTCCAGCTAGGCCACACCAATCTGCTCTTCACAACTCCACTCTACGCCACTACGCTCTACACCAATACACTCTACACCAATGCACTTTACTCTGTAACACTCAACTCTATGCCCCTGCACTCTATACCAATCCACTGTACGCCACTTTAATCTACTCTGCACCACTGTACTCTATGCCACTGCACTCTACACCACTTTACTCAATGCATTGCTCTCTATGCCACTCTAGGCAACTGCACTCTACCCTGCACCACTTTACGCTACTTCTCTCTACTCTGAAACAATCCACTCTACACCACCCTACTCCACTCTGCACCACTGCACTCTACACCACTCCACGCTTAACCACTGCACTCTATGCCAATGCAGTCTACACAACTGCATTCTGTCAATGCACTCTACACCACTGCACTCTGCATCACTGTACTCTACGCAACTGCTCTCTACACCATTCTACTATATTCTACACCACTGTACTCTGACACTCTACTCTGCAACACTGAACTCTACACCACTCTACTCTGCTCTATGCCACTGCACTCATCAGCACTGTACTCTACACCACTCTATGCTACCCTACACCACTCTATGCTACTCTACTCTGCACCACTCTACACCACTGCACTTTATGCCACTACACTCTACTCTGTACAACTGTCCTCTGCATCAGTCAACTCTATGCCACTACACTCAGTGCCACTCTACACCACTCCACTCTGCTCCACTCCACTCTGCACCACTCTACTCTTAACAACTGCACTCTAGTATGCACCTCTTAAACCTACACCACTGCATTCTATGATGCTGCATTGTACGCTGCTGAATTCAATGCCACTGCACTCTATAATCTGCAACACTCTACGCCAATGCACTCTACACCACCCATCTCTACTCTATGCCACTCTATTAGACTTCACACTATGCCACTCCAATACACCATGCTCTCTGTCACTCCATAACATTCAACTCTTCGCCATAACACTCTACGACACTCCACCCCACTCTCCTCTATGTCAATAACATTTAGCCATGCTGAACAGCAGCCACGCTGGTGTACAACATGGCCTAAAACACATCGGCAAAGTCAATAGTTCTTGCATAGACGAGACCTATTTTGTCTGAGAGCAGGCAATACAAAAATGGCACAATTTTTATAACGTGCATATTATGTGATTATTTAGAAATAATCCGATTTTCATATTTTTCATATCTGAGAAGGCTTATATCTTTTGTAGTATTATTTGTAGTATTATTTATTGATTAAATACACTTTATGTAAATCCTATTGCCTGCTTTCAGACACAATGTCCGGAACTTTGTTTATACTACTATCGTCTCAATATAATTTGTATATTTTATGGTGTTTTATTTTGTTGCCTTTAGTTTCCTGGTAATGCCTAAACTAAGCCTCTCACAAAAGGTTAACTAACATTAGAGTCGGACATTTGAGCAAAGGTTCAGCGAGCTGATGTTCCACGCAGTGGAGAAAAAATTGCAACAGCCCAAAGGATTTATTTCATGTTTGTACTGGATAGAAAACCAAGAGTTACTCGAAAAAAGAAATGAAGTGATCTAAGAAAACACAAAACATTTGGCACTATGTGCAGGCTTTAAAATAAATTCTGGAATGGATCAATTTGGAATTTCCATGATGACATCCAGACTGAGGAAAATACTTGCAAGATGCAGAGTGTAGCAGATGGAAGTAAAACGACCAGATCACATGTAAATGTGGCCATCACAGACTCATCCTTTAACAACTTCATCTGTTAGATTTTGGGGAACCGAGATACCACTCATTATCCACTCTCAGACAGCAAGTAACAAAGAAGACGCACAGTATAAAAATAAAATACATGAATTGACTCAAAAAAAGCCAAAGCGAGGATATGGTCTCACATAAAATATAAATAAGCATACATGTAAAATAAAATTATATAAACACAAATATCGATGAAGTTAAGTTAGCATTTTAAATTTACGATATTGATAGCATGCAACTACGTTACTTATGCCACACTAAACATCTATGATATTTACAGGGCCATCATTGATTAAATCACAGATGACAACAGATCCCATCCAGAACATTATTACCACTACAGTAGTTGTTCTCTAAGGAGTGAACTAGACCTTTCAGAATAATTTCTTATGAAATTAACCAAAAATAAATGACAAGATTGAGAAAACGTTGCATAACTAAGAAAAATAGATACTAACAGGTTTAAATATTGTTTAAACTGTGCACAAGGTATGTTTTTTTAAAATACCCGAGCAAGAAGATTGATTTAAATATAAAACCTTGTCTCCAGAAGAACAAGTTAATTAATTTTGGTAATGATCTTGCTTGTGAATACTTTACCTCCCTGCAAGTTCTTCACCTCTTAAATCACCTCCAGGAGCGAGAGGGTCTCCAGAAATTCTATATAGGTCACCTGTCTCGATAGGTGGCGCCACAGCTCTGCTTTGGCTCCCAGGGGCGGCTGACTACAGTGGGGGAAGGGGAGGGAGGGCTAGACTACAGCCAGGCAACAGAAAACCCCCTTGACCAATACTGGCGCTGCTCTCTTGCAGCATGAGAGCAGCACCCTGATTGGAGGGAGCGGCCTCACTCGTTGCTCTACATCGCTCTGGGGGCTTTGGCTTGCTTTAACCCAGCTGTCCTAAGACTGCTGGGTTAGAGCTGTTTAAAGTGCGTATGTGTGGCTGGCCATTGCAAGATGGGCAGCCAAAAAGACATGCTAACTTTAAACAGTGCATTCACAGCCTTCCCTGCTGATGTCACTCATCGCTGGGGGTAATTTAAGTGAGACAACTCTCCTCAGATCCAACGGAGGAGACACCCCTGTTTGCTCCAGGAACCAACCCCTAGATATAACACCACAAAGTAGTATAAGGTGCCAATCTCGTCTGTTTTTCCACACCCTCCAACACGGATATGAGGCTGAGGAGTTTGTCAGAAGATGCAGTGTAAGAAAACGAACTTGGGACTTTATTAAATATTGCATGGCCACTCCGGGGAGGCGAGTGATGTCGGTGGGGAATCAGAAAGATCACAAGTGAAGATTATTAATTTGTTCTTCTAATGAATACTTCAACCTGGAGATTCCACACCTATTTTTTCCAGTATTTCGTTATTTGATTTTTAAATATTTAATATAATCTAGACAAGAAGTACAGCCACGATTACGCTTCTTTTCACCACTTAAGCTAGTGTGTTGTGACATGGCAATCTTTTAACGTCAGCATACAGGCAGCAGCGGCTCCTTCGCTATGGAGGAGGACCGTTGCCCCACAGGAAAAATAAAATGATAATACCACAATGTTATTATCAATTTATTTTTCAGTACTGGCTCTATTGTGTTTCTTTTAGGTGCAGACAGGGCGGGCTGGGCTGCCCACAGAGCAGGGGGAGGAGTGGTGGGCACTCTCTAAGTGCGCATGGTGGTTTAGCCGGCCATCTTGGCTGGCCAAACAGACATGCGCACTTAGCATGTTTTCCACCCAGCTGTATTGCACAGCCGGGTGGAGAACATGCACAGGCTCCAACTCCCTGCCTGAGCCCCGAACCAGGCTGCTCAGACCAATCACAATGCTGCTGTCATGCTGATGACAATAGCGCCACAATTGACTTAGGGGAGTTTGGGAGCCTGTGTGCTTCCTGCATCGAACAAAGAGGACGGAGAAGGGGCGACGTCTGGCAGGCAAGTGAAATTTTCATTTATTCTGTTTATTCTTTTTTTTTTTGTAATCACCCCTCTCCACCCCACCACTGCTGCAGGCAGTTACATGTACAGTGTCAATTTAGTAAACAGACTTTAACATCACAGCAGTACTGTATAACATTCAGGTTATGTCTCGAGTAATACAGAATCTATCACTTTTTGTATACTTTTGTATACTTTATGGAGCTGCGGAGCTAGGCAGCTACTGTATCTAGCAAACTGGGCTGGTGGAGGTAAGGAGGGGGTTTTGAGGAAAGAGATGAAAGTTGCATATCTCACTAATTTGTCTTTGAACGGTGTTGGTTGACCTTAGCTGTCTGTTCCCCTTGATAGCTGGCACTTCTTTCAAGGAGGTCTTTTGTTTAATTTCAGCTTGAGGACCGCTTCAGTATGTGTCCTATCCCTCCTCTGGTGGACATTCACAGCCCTGCCATGTGTCTATTTCAGCTGTGGCCCATTTCCCTAAGTCTCATAGCCACATACTCAGATCTATGGCCACAGGAGACTTCTGCGCCATTGCAATGTCTCTATTAATAAAGATGTATGCCAGGTCAATTAATTTTATACTATATTTTCGCTTTTTCGTTTGTTCTGGGTAGGGAACCCTAACAAGCATGCAAGCTGATCTAACATGAGCACCTTACTAGTCAGTTCTGCTATCTCTTTTTCCGCCTTTTCCCACAATAATGCTATCTCTGGGCATGACCACACCATGTGGTAAAAGTCAGCTTCTGGAAAGCTCACATTCCTCACCTCTTGAATTAAATCCCAAGCAGAGTCCCCAAGGTGAGGGGTCTTACAAGATGGTCAAACCAAAAAGTCCTGCAACACAAACCTGGTAAAATGGCCATCTGTGTGGACTTCAGTTTCAGGACAATAATGCCTGACTAATGTGTGGACCAAAGCCTGTGTTGCAGCCCAGCAGATATCCAGTAGAGGAACACCTCTGGACAGTGATGACCAAGTGGCTTTCACAATGGCAGAAATAAAAACTGATGCCCTCAGGAGGCTCCTTGTTGGCAGGAAATGGTCCATTTCTGAATTACTCAGCATAGTTAAGTAAAAGCTGATCATCAATCTGGTACTTGTGGTGAAAAAACTGAGGACAATGCCAGAATCCAGGCAGTGAAGTCTCAATTCCTCTTTGGTGGGATGAGGAGGTTGGTAAAATTAGTTGACAAAAAAGAAGCACTAGTCCTATGAACCAGTTTGGTTGTGGCAAAAATTAGATGAACAAACATGGCCTGCAGCTTGCTAAGATGCCAAGCTGAGATACTGGCAAAATAAGAAATTAATCTTTAAAGTAAGCCGACACAAAGAGAAAGTCTGCATTGGCACAATGAATGAACCAATCAAAAACGTGAGCACCAAGTTAAGATCCCACTGAGGCAAAATAAAGAGAGAACTGGGGAACAAATGGACCAACCCTTTTGGAAAAGTTGTAACTATGAGAGACTTAAACATGGAGGTCTGGTTTGGTAAACAAAGAAAAGCAGAAAGGGCCAACAAATTGCCCTTAACAGTGTCCAGAGCAAACTCTTACAGGTCTAAGGAGAGCACAAAGAGCAACACATCAGATAAGTGCACCTTAAGGGGTGAGCTTCCATCTAGGTATACCAAACGTCAAAACTGTACCAACACCCAGTATAAACTGACTTGGTAGAGGAGGGACAGACTCACGTAAAGCAAAGGAGCTCAGATTCCCTTGCTCAATCTACAGTGCAATGGAGATGGAAGTTCCACCACAGATGGAACACATCTACCAAGGGCTCCTTGCAGCCGAACCTGCAGCGCACAGAAGTGTGGGAAGAGACTATTCTCATGAGTGACAAACAGAGGCACTGGAGAGCTGGACTGAACCACCTCCAGGTGTAGACCACCAACTCGTGATCGGCAATATGTGCTAACTGAGATTGTCAGCCTTCACGTTTAGGGAGCCCACCAGATGGATCACAACAAGCCAGACATTGAGGTGTGATTGTGCTCCGAAGGATACCAGAGGACTCTGATCTCCAATGCATTGAGATGACCACCCCAGCTGAGGGAGGAGGTATCTATTAATCTATAACCACAGTGACCACTGCTAACATGGGGCCTTCTCGGCTGAAGTCGGGCCACCTCACAACACTGCATGTATCGAGCTGTGCCTTGGAAAATTAAGATGCTGTACATCAGGACTCCCCTATACTGGGGCTACGAGAAGTAGAAGTACAAATGGAGTGAACACATGTGCCATTGTGTGCAGGGCACTAGTAGAATGCACAGGTTAAGAGATGAGGACTGTCAGAGCCAGAAGCAAAGTTCCCTTCCGAAACATCAGGATTATAACCTGAATGTCCTGAACACACTGGGAAGGCAGGAAGGCCTTGAGGGAGATCATGTCCAGCTCCGCCCTTGAAAAGATGCTGCAAGACCTGGAGGTGGGACATAGGGAGGTTGATTAAAAACACCAGGTTGAAGAGTAGGGTGATTCTGTCCTGCAAGTGACCCAACATGGCACCAGCAGCGAGGACTTGAGGTATGGAAATACAGAGATCCCTGATCTGCAAAGATGTGCTACAACCATCGATATCACATTTGCAAAGACTCAGGAGGCTGATGCTGGGCCAATAGGAGGAACACCAAATGAAAGAGGATCGAGACCACCACAAACAGCAGGCACCGCCTGAGCGACTGCAGAATCGGAAGATAAAAGTAGCAAAATGCAAGTCAATAGACACCATTCACTATTCCCAGTGCCAGAAGGATCTGTGCGAGGTAAAGCTTCTTAGACTCTCCCTTCCAGAGGAAGGAATTCTCACAGTGAACGTTCAGAATGGCACTTCCAAATTAAGACCAGCCCCAAGACCACACTCCGTGTGACACTCATCTACAGACCCCCTGCCCCCGGACACCCTTCGCCACCACCATCACCGACTTCATCGCACCCCAGGCCATCGCATCAACGAACTACATTCTCATTGGAGACCTCAACTTCCACCTCAACAACCACAGCGACCCCAACTCCACCACCCTCCGCGACAACCTGGCCAACATCGGACTCAACCAACTCATCAACACACCAACACACAGGGCAGGGCACACCCTAAACCCAATCTTCGCTGCGGGAAACAGAGTCCGCTTCAGCCACACAACGCAACCTCCTTGGACCGACCACCATTGTGTCCACTTCACCGTCGAGAAACCCAAAGCACCTAAACCAGCCCCTCGCCCGCCACGCAGGAACTGGAGCAAGATCAGCGACGAACAACTGAACCCACCCTCTCCTGAGACAACCACACCTGGACATCCAACGCAACACCGCAGCCAGAAAACTCCACACGTGGATCGCCAACTGCACAGACGAGCTCGCCCCGCTACGCAACCCCAGCAAACAACGCCCCAGAAAAGCAGCCTGGTTCACCACCACCCTCCAAGAAGCCAGACGCACCTGCAGATGCCTGGAAAAGAACTGGAGGAATACCAAGACAGCCGACAGCTACTCCACCTACAAGAATGCCATGACGGACTACCACAGCCAAATCAGAACTACTAAAAGGAACTTCATCCACAACAAAATCCTTAATAACTCCGCCAACTCCAAGGAACTCTTCAATGTTATCCAAGAATTCACCAACTCACACAGTGAAACCATAGACATCACCCCTTCCCAGCACCTCTATGACAAGCTTGGAACCTTCTTCCACCTCAAGATCAGAACACACTATGACAACTTTACCGACCACCCACAAGACATCTCACCCAGCCCCTCACATCGCCAAGACACCAGCCAGCCCACCATCTCCAACTGGACACCAATCAGGACCATGGACACCGCCGCGGCCATGAAAGGCATCCACTCGGGGGCCCCAACCGACCCCTGCCCCCCCTCACATCTACCACAGTGCCGCTGACACCATCGCACCCCAACTGCAACACACCATCAACACCACCTTCCCAGATGACTGGAAGCGTGCCGAAGTCAGGCCCCTGCTCAAGAAACCCACGGGGGACACCACCGACCTCAAAAACTATCCGGCCAATCTTGCTTCTCCACTTCGCAGCCAAAGTGGCAGAAAAGCAGTCAACAGGGAACTGACACGTTTCATCAAAGAACACGCCATCCTCGACCTGTCCCAATCTGGATTCCGAGCTAACCACAACACCAAGACCGCCCTACTCGCCACCACAGATGACAGACCTCCTCGACCTGTCCACAGCCTGTGACATCGTCTCTCATCGCACACTAATCTCCAGACTACGCGAGGCCGGCATACAAGGAACTGCCCTAGACTGGCTCCGCTTGTTCCTCACCAGAAGAAGCCAAAGGATCAGACTACCGCCCTTCCTCTCCGCCCCCCACTGACATCACCTTCTTGAGTCCCACAGGGGTCATCTCTAAGCCCGACCCTCTTCAACGTCTACATGACCCCCCTCGCAGAAATCGTCCGACAACACGGCCTCAACATTGTATCTTACGCCGACGACACCCAGCTGATCCTCTCCCTCACCAAAGACTCCACCACCGCTACACTTAATTTCCAGAGAGGAATGCAAGAAGTGGCAGTCTGGATGACCAACAGCTGCCTAAAACTCAACGCCGAGAAAACAGAAGTCCTCGTCCTTGGAACCACCCCATCAGCATGGGACAACACCTGGTGGCCCACTGCCCTTGGAAGCCCACCTACCCCCTCAGACCACACCAAGAACCTCGTCATCATACTCGACTCTTCACTCACCATGAACCGACAGGTCAACGCCGTTCCCTCTAGCTGCTTCAACACCCTCCGCGTTCTCCGAAAGACCTTCAAATGGATCCCCCCGAATCAAGGAAAACTGTCACCCACGCACTCATCACCAGCAAACCCGACAATGGCAACACACTCTACGCGGGCATCAACAAGTCCCTACTCCGCAAACTGCAAACGGTACAGAACACCATGGTCAGACTCGTTCTCGGCATCCCCCGGCACGAACACATCAGCCAACACCTACGGTGACTCCACTGGCTCCCCGTGGAGAAGAGAGTCACCTTCAAAATCCTCACCTATGCCTACAAGTACCTGCACAACAACGGACCCAAATACCTCAACAACAGAATAAACTTCCACGTACCCAAAAGAAACCTGCGAACATCCAACCTCGCACTGGCCGAAACACAGCTGCTCCACAGAGCAAGATCAGGCGTGAGATCGTTCTCTCACATCGCAGCCAAGACCTGGAACGAGCTACTGGCAGACATCAGACGCGCCCCCTCCCTGAACACCTTCAGGAAGACCCTCAAGACCTGGCTCTTTGGCTGAACGAAGCGGCCTCCCCTTCCCCCCCCCCCCCCACAGTGCCTTGAGACCCTCACGGGTGAGTAGCGCGCTTACAATCCCCCTGATTGATTGATGACACGGAGGCTATCCTCTTTCTTTGGAACAAGTAAATAACAAGGTTAGCATCCCTGCTTGATCTGGTCCTCTGGGACTAATTACACTACCCCTTTGCTCAACAGAGCGAGTACCTCCTGTGGTAGGATGGCAGATTTATCATCAGTGGTGACAGAAGGAGCAGGGGGAATGGAAGGTGGTATTGCTTGGAAGGAAAGGATGTAGCCTTGCTTGACGGTTTGGAGGATTGAACAGTCGAACAGGATTGATTGCCAGTGTGCCAAATGAAAAGAAACCCTGCCCCTTCAAGCTGCAAATGCTCTTTCAACGTCGGATTAAAGAGGAGAAGGGAGAGGTCTGCTTTTGCTGCCGTCGACAGCCAGGGCAGGCCTAGAGAATATCCCCTGAAAGTTTGATAATGCTGATTAAATTGGCAAGCAGGAGAAACCAGACCCAAGACTGAGTTGTAGCTCAACTTTACACAAAGAGTTCCAGGATAGGATTTGCTTACTCTCTAAAGAGGCATGTTCCATCAAAGGGCATGTCTGTAAGATTCACTTGAACATCCTCTGAAAAGCAAGTGGAACGCATTCAGGAATTGCTGCAGATGGGGATTTAGGCGCCCGTGTAATACCTCACTAAATCCATGGTGCCCAGGTCAGAACAAAGGATCTACTTGGCTGAGTCTTGACCATCGTGAACCATTTCAATGAAATGGTTGCAATGGCGGTATCTGTGACATCTCCCATAGGCTTAATAATAATGGCCAGGATGCGCTGCATTCGTGGAATTAAGGGAGAGGCTCCCTGAAGAGAAAACATTCTTCCCCAGTGCCACACTTCACTTCCACCCCCTGTCCATAGGAGTAGATGTAGAAAAGTTAGAGTTCTGTTTGGAAAAGGGCTATGCTTGGGCTGCTAGCCGTACCTGAAATGTGTAATAAGTCAAAAGGTTTGATTGTAGGCTGGTTAACTGGGGTTCATCAAATTAGCAGATGCTGTCTTATTATTATTATTATTATTATTATGTGTTCTTACATAGCGCTCAACTTACCCTTGGGCATCTTGGTGCTTGCATTGGGAACCCGTCCTGGTTTTCCCTGTGAGATAACCCGTACTGGGCATCCCCAAGGTGAAAGCCAGGCCTCCCGCCGCGGGGGGGCCGTTGTGGAGATTAAGCAAGCTTGTTGCCCAGAGCTGCATAGTGTGAACTCGTGCTTAGAGTGGGCACCGAAGCGAGAATTATCGAGTCCGTGGACAATTGGGCTCCGGACCCTGCCGCGTCGGGAATTGAACCCTGGTCCCGGGTCTGACCTCTGCTTCAGGGTATGCCTCCTCTAACCAGTGAGCTACACTTATCCACTCTTAGTCTATACAACCTAAATGGGGTCCATCAGTGCTTTGTTAAAGAGAAGCAAAGGTTCAACAGATGTGAAGGCTGGCTGTAGAATTTCTGTAAGGAAGTTAACATTTTTCTACTCAACAGGCAAATTAACTCAAGGACCTCTGCAGCCTTGCGAAGCACAGCTGTAAATGAGAACATTTCCTTCTATGAGAAGCCCTGAATTATACTTCAGGGGCAACTCCAGTGAAGTGTTGAGAACACTGGTATTCAGCACCTGTCCTAGTGAAGAGAAGAAAGTTACCTGCACCCCTACTGTCATCGTGGTATACAATGTTCATCGAAGACAAAGTGTCACTTCAGCCCGCCAAAGTATCATGAGGCAAGGGCCTGTAGGGTTACTCCTCCTACATCAGCTGTTCTGCTTTGCATTGGGATCTGACCAAAATGGCCTTCATCTTTTGAAAATGTCCTATATTTGGTAGCAGATCCGAAGTCAGTGCTGGAAGTGTTGGAGACAGTGTTAGCAGAGGAGCAACAGGCAAGGCGTCTGACATAGTATGAGGGTTGGCAGGCACCAGAAGGGCATCAGGAAGAGGATGAACAGGCTAAACCACCTGGGAACGAGCTGTTGGAATCCCGGTCTGGAGCTCCAATGGCTTCTTGGGGCTCACAGGTGAGTCAGATGAGCTTTGGTTGAGTGGAAGAGAGGCAGCACTACCTGTGTGAAAACTGCAAACTGTGAAATGCCAGCATCAGGGAATGAACATTCTGGGGAAGGAGGTGGCGGCTCTGGTTCCAAAGCCAACACCTGGACCAGGTTCATCACCACCAAGATGGGCTCAGAAGAAAACATCTAGGCCAGGGCTGAGGAATGCTTCCACAGACTGGAAGACATACACTGTGAACAGGATTGATGTTGAGAATACCTCTTGCAGTACTCTTAGGCTTTCTCCTGGGGGCTTCGACAAACATGTATATTGCTTTTTCTCAATATGTGTTCAGTAGTAATACTGAATCTGCAAAGAGGTCAACTATCCTGGATTCTAGTTAGTAAATTCAGGAGAGTAAGATTGTGATTCATATCAGGAGATTTAGATTCTGTAATCACTTGTATGTATGGGATCAATTTTGAGATGAGGTGAGAGGAGAAAGTGTTATACACGAAAGTTATGCACTGTAGTGGAATTTGTGCAATAAGGCATGTATGATTTAATACCTGTTTGTGTGATTGTAGTGGAGAAGACATTACACTGGTACCACTGAAAAATACTGGCATATATGTGTTTTTTAACGTTTTAGAGAGGAGAATGAATTTAATTTTTTTAAATGTATTGTATGATTGTATACTGAATAATTATGTACCAAAAATGCATTAAAAGATGGCAATTACTTTATACCAGATGAATAAGTACTGCTGATATTTTTGTATAAATGAAAGTTGTGTTGGGTTATAATACGTGTTTCATCTATTTTCATCTATTTCCTTTTTATGTCTCGCCTGAGCCAGCGCTTATAGCGCTGCTCTGGCGAGAGTTATAGTAAGTGGGATTTGGAAGTGCTAACCTAGTGCCTTTTTTCAGGCCTCCAGCTTGCGTTCGCAATGTCGTGCTCGCGCACAGCTGCTATCCTGGTTTCTAGCATTCCTTTCCTAGCATGGCCAGCTTTCCTCCCCCTCTCTCACACACTCCTCCCCCTCCCTTACTGCACAGAAGAGTTTGTCGGTGTCTTGTTTCACTTAGATCCTCAATATGCAAGGCAGCAGTTGTCTGGGGGAAATGGATTTTCCGAATGAATCTGCTACAATTATCTTTGAATGCATTTTCTTGTGCTTTAAGAAAATGCATTCTAAGGTGGCGGTGCCATTTTTAAAAACTTTATTATCTTCACCTTATGCCCTTCGAAACACTCGCTTTACCACTGGCGCGTAGCCACTAGTAAGACGTTCAGTTAATGAGTACCCGATTTAAATAAGGGGCTTCTCTTTGGCTTTCAAATCACTCGTAGCAAAGCGACTTCAATTTTCTTTTGAAGTCTGTTACCAGCGCATAGCTACCGGCAAGATGCCTATGTTTAACCCAATTAGCATTGGATTCGCATGCAGAGATGTTTTTCACCTCATGTTTTATGAAGCACTCACAGGGGTGTTGCCACAGTTTAAATACTCCCGGGGATGACACTTACCTGATTGAATACTGGGGGAAGAAATCCACACTTAACTTGGGATCTCGTATAACAACATGCTTTACAAACATAACCCGCCGCATATAAACAAAGGGTTTCCGATTTAACTTCATGCAGCTTCAGCGCGATATGGATATTTTCAGTTCTAAAACAGTAAACGCTTCTTTGCAGTTGTCAGCAACGTGGAATGAACAGCACACGCTGCATATAAAAACATTCTAATCACCATCATTAGCACAATAGCGTCACAGAAATACATCTGCACTCTTTCCTTAATTTATTTTAACAATAGGGGGCTGAGAGCTCGATATGACTATGTCACATTTCCTATAATAGGTTTCACAACATCCCATAGAGTGTGTCCCGAGAATAAACAAGCATTGGCATAGCCAATAGGTCTCGCCTTTGGGACCTTATAAGTGTTTAGCTATGCAACACTTGATGCTGGATAACTAAACACTTATAAGGTTCCAAATGCTTGTTTGTAAATATATTTGAGATTGCTCATCTTTTCAAATATGGACGATTTACATACGTGATAGCCCTGGTAAATGTACAAGAAGTCCATCGAAATGCGCCAACGGAAGAAAACAGAGTACGCAATCTATAGGCACTGGGTGTCTCTGCATGTTATCAATTGTGATTCATGGATATCTAGTAAAATGCCAGAATAGATGTGTATATTTAAATGACAGATTATTGTATCTCATTACATCTTCATGATTTTTAATGAATTATATTTTTATATTTTCATTATAAAGAGTGTGATAACGCCATGTATATATGTTCTTCTGTAAAATTCTTTGTGGTACTGTGTTCCTGCCTATATTGTAAGAATGAGGTATAAATGTGAGTGTGTTGGTAACTATCAAGGGGAGCCTTTGTGATTTGGTCTTCACAACTCTGACCCCTTGGTTTGAGGGGTACTCATTCATTTTTTCACTTTTGGTCATCTGCCAGCATTCACATCCATACAAGAATGTGGACAAAACGCAGCTCTGGTAAGCCTCAGCTTGGTGTTAATCCTGTACTGAGATGACCTCCACACATTGTTCAGCATCCTGAAAGCCTTCGTGGCCTTATTCAGTCTGCTCTTGGTAATACCATCTGCCCCTCCCAGGATGCTTGTTTCCGGTCCAGGGAGGACCTGGCCTGGCAGTTCGGGCTGGACTGTTCCCATGGCGAGCAGGGTCAAGACTAACTAACTTTATTGAGAGCCAGGGATCTTTGCATGATACACAATCCAGTTTCCGGGTGGGTTTCAGCACCGAGACTGCCCTCCTTGAGGTGGCGGAATCAGTGAGAGGTTCGCTCGATTCAGGGGCATCAGCGCTGCTGGTGCTCCTGGCTCTATCTGCGGCATTCGATACGGTCGATCATTCCATGCTGATTCAGAGATTACGGGACATGGGCATTGGGGGAAAGGTGCTGGCCTGGTTGATATCATATCTGAGCAGCCGCACTCAGAAGGTCGCCCTACAATCATTTGATTCAAAGCCCAAACCCCTTTGGTGTGGAGTTCCGCAGGGCTCAGCACTGAGCCCTCTGCTTTTTAATTTGTATCTGGCTCCGCTTTTTTCTCTGATTGCCAACTGGGAGGTGAAGGCGATTTCTTACGCCGATGACACCCAGTTGTTTTTCTCTTTTCAGGAGCATACAGTTGATGCCTTTAAGCACTTTAAGGGCTGTTTGAGAGATATAGCAACTTAACGCGGAAAAAACAGAAGTGATGTTTTCTGGAAAAGGCCCAGCTCCGGCACCAGATCTGTAGTGGCCGTCAGAAATGAGCGCACCTCCCACCCCCGCCACTAATATTAAAAACTTAGGCGTGAGGTGGGAAGCTGATCTCTCCTTCTTGGCTCAAATTCAACAGGTCTCTGCTACTTGCTTTAGTAAACTGAGAAACCTCCGTAAATTTTTGCACTACCTACCTGAAGACTGCCGCAAATCCGTAGTCCATGTCACAGTGACATCTTGGCTGGACTACGCAAATGGCTTATATCTTGGCCTTCCTAAATATTTGATCAGACGGCTCCAGATGGTACAGAATGCGGCTGCGAGACTGATCAAACGCATACCTTTTTGACATCATGTCTCTCCGCATTTACTTGCGCTGCATTGGCTCCAAGTAGCCAAAAGAATTTAATTTAAGGCCATGACTCTGACCTACCGGGCCCTGAAGGGAAAGTGCCCTGGTTACCTTAAACAAAGGCTATACAGGTACAAGCAAAATCGATTTCTAAGGTCAAACTTGCAACATTTGCTCTGCACACCCCGCTTTGTGAAAGCCCGTTTGGGGGGCAGAGCGTTTTCAGTGAGGACGGCCAAATTGTGGAATTCCCTGCCTGGGTATCTCTGCCAGATTGATTCAGAGTCCTGCTTCAGAAATCATTGAAGACATGGCTCTTTAGGACTGAATAGGCTCGGATAATAGTGTGTGTGTACTGCCTGTTGCTTGAGCGCCGGGACACCTCTGATTGAGGTAGCTGTTGCGCTATATAAGTTTCCGTATTATTATTAATATTATTTGCATATGGCTGGGTTTAAACTGCAATGGCATGGGGAGTAAAAAACTATGGAATTAGGCCCAGATCTCTGTACTGGGGTGAATGTTTGACACGGTCCAGCATTCCATCCATCAATTGTTCTTTTTGCATTTGTCACCCCGCGAGGGATGGGTTTGCCCAGACGTGGGTCCTGTGCTCTCTATGCAACTGGAGTCAAGCTAACCTGGCTGATGAGGGGTGATACCCCAAAATCGGTCCCAGGATGCTTGTTTCCAGTCCAAGGAGGACCTGGCCTGGCCTTTTGGGCTGGATTTTTTCAATGAGGAAAAGGGTCAAGCTGATTTGCATATGACTGGGTTTAAACTGGAATGGCTTGGTGGGCAAAAACGGACTTAGGCCCAGATCTCTGTACTGGGGGTGAATGTTTGACATTGTTCAGCATTCGATCTATCAATTGTTCTTTTTGCAATTGTCACACTCAAATCACATTTATTAAAAATACTATAAACATTAAAATAAATTTAAAATAAAAGCAAATAATGTAAAATATTTTTTAAATAAACAATTAACACCATAAAACCTATGTAACCAATATTATGAAAACGATTGGAATCTAAGAATATGAAATATCTTATTCCCACTCTAGTTTATGCAACCGTAGGGAAAGTTTTGGACTTCGGAGGGGTTAGATTTACTATTCCTACTCTGGTCAGTGCTACAGTAGGGAAAGTGTTGCATTTCAGAGGGGGTAAATTTACTATTCCCACACCACTCTAAGCAACAATAGGGAAAGTGTTGCAGTTCGGATGGGTAAAATTTACTATTCCCACTCCAGTCTGTGCAATAGTAGGGAAAGCATTGGACTAAGGAGAGGTTAAATTATATTTTCCCACTCCAAACCGCGCAACCGTAGGAAAGTGTTGCAGTTCGGATGGGTAACATTTACTATTCCCACTCCAGTCTGTGCAACAGTAGGAAAAGCATTGGATTTTGGAGGGCTGAAATTTACAATTCCCTCTCCAAACAGCGCAACAGTAGGGAAATTGTTGGACTTCTGAGTGGTTAATTTTACGATTCCTACTGCAGTCTAAGCAAGAGTAGGGAAAGTACTTCACTTGAAACACATAAATAATGTCTTACTATAAAATATTTTATTAAACATGAAAAAAATACATATATGTATTTAAAAATCTAAAAACAGTCAATTTACATAATTACTATGCAATAATTATCAATTAATAAATAATTGTTTTTAATTATTAACTTCCCACCCTATACCCCTACAAACCTAGCATGTCACATTTAAAATATAACTAAAGAAATAAGTATTCTATAATTTACATATTTAAAATCAATTATATAATTAACAATTAATAACTGTCAATAATTAATTCATTAACTTCCCACCCAACACCCCTAAAAACCTAACAGCCCGCAATTAAAATATAATTAAAGGAAATAAGTATTCCATAAATTACATAACTAATAATCAATTAAATAATTAATTAAAATAAGAATTTATTGTTACATATTAGTTCATTAACTTCCTACCCTACAAACCTAATAGCCTACAAATAACATAACAAAAATGAATCAGTATTACATAATTTACAAGATAAATTATCAATCATATAAAGAAAATTAATTAAATAATTCATAATGAATTATTACCTAATTACCTTCCCACTCTATCCCCCACAAGCCCAACAACCCGCTATGACACTATAAATGACTATTAAAAATTAAATAAAAATCACTTAAAATGACATGCCAGTTTTAAAAAAAAATTAAACATTTGTACAAACAACAGTAACACAAAATTAATATACAAACTAAAACACATTAGAATAATTAAAAAACGAAATTTTTAACCACTATATTTCTTAAAACTATATTAAAAAAAATCAATATTATTTAAATCGATAGAAAATGATATTCTTGTCAACAATATTCTTGCATCACAATATTTCCGATTATGTCTGATAATTCTCTCTCCCGATATTTATAACGCGATATTTTGTCCAAACATGCCTTGGAGTGTGGGCCAGTGATAATATATCATCCGCATATAATAAAGCTGGAACCAGTGTTGACATAATAATGGGCACGTCAAGGCCACATGATGACAACTGTTTATTCAAATTGTTAATGTAAAGAATATACAAAAAGACGCGGCCCTGCCACACTCCATGTTCATGTTTAAAGGGGGCGAATGCTCACCATCATGGCAAAAAAACACCCTCTAACCTCCAGATCCAAATGAAGATCAGTGAGAAAATGCACCAAAGGAGCATCCAGAGCCAATTCCAAAAAGATTTGCCAGAGTTTCGACCGATTGACTAGTTCGAACACAAAAGAGAGGTCCATGAAGGTCATGTACATGGGGCAATGCTTGGATACAGTACATTTACCAAGAATTAAATAAAAATTCAAGCACAGCTCCAAAGTACCTTGGCCCTCACAAAACCCATATTAACAGGGCATAATAATATAATTCTCTTTTGCCCACTCCCTAATCTTATTAAAAAGGACTCTACCAAGAATTCTAGCACTAGAGTCAATGAGTAATATTGTAATGTAACAACCAGGTTGCTGTCGGTTCCCCTTTTTGAAAATAGGTACAATAATAGATAGGGACTAGAATCTCGGAATCCGATTTTTGAAAATGATTTCATTAAAAACATTGGTAAGTAGGGGCCCATAAATCAATTTTGCACTTGAATAAATCCAAGGGAACTCCATCAGGCCCTGGTGTCGTACCAGAGGGGCTGTCTTGCAAAGCACAAATGACCTCCCGTAGCTCAATAAAAGACCTAGGCCCAGAACAAAGTGCGGGGGGGTGGAAAGTCAGCCCAACCACTGTTAAAACATGGGCTCAATCTGTAAAATAAAGAGAAGTGGGTAACCCATTGATCTGATATTACAAGTGCACTTAGGCTTGTTGGTTTGCATACATTTTGGTTTATTTATGATTATATCATAGTTTTTATTATGCTCTGTTTCAAATGTTTTGGAAAATGCTATTCTATTTTATCTGCAACAATAACAAGGTGATGGATGGAATGCTTGAATTAATCTCAGCCGCTGGCAAACGCTCAAGCCGCATCCCAATCCATCGTTTTTCGTTGGCCATGCCACCCCAGTTTGGACTCACCCATATACAAATCAGCCTTGACCCTGCTCCTCATGGAAACAGTCCAGCCTGAACTGCCTAGCCAGGTTCTCCAGAACCGGAATACAAGCAACCCAGGACCGATTTCGCCCTGATAATGGCTCACCAGCCATGTATAGCTTGATTCCAGTGGCACAGTGAGCATGGGACCTACATCTGGGCATAACTGTCCCACTTAGGGTGTCAACTGCAACAACCACAAGGTGATTGATGGAATGCTCCAATTAATGTCAGGCTCTGGCAATTGCTCAGGCTGCATCCCAATCATTGTTTTCCCCCACCATGCCACCCAGGTCCAGGCCCAGCTATATACAAATTAGCATTGACCCTGCCCCTCCTGGAAATAGTCCAGCCCGAACTGCCAAGCTAAGTCCTCACTGGCACCATGGAGTTGCTCCCTCTACTGAGAGTTACTGCAGGCTGGAGCATAAATGTATCATTGAAAACCTGAATACGAAGAGGTGAGTGTGATTTGTGAGGACCAGCAATGTGCTCCAATCGTGCAACTATAAATATATCAATGACGATGTGTGTTGGGATGGGAATGTCCCCCACATGAGGTAAAGTTGTGTTCCTCTGTAATGAGTGCCTGACTGCAAGTATCTGGTATCCTGGTTTCTGATTTTTGGCCGTAGACTCACATTAATCTAGTGTGTGTGTAGAATCATAGGCTGTCCCTTGGTATGAGTGAAGTCCTGGACCTGTGCCCTGGAGGGATGCACCAAGCATGTCCTCTTTTACTGACAGTGAAATAATTTCACTGCCTGCCATGGGTTAGCATGGAGAGGGGCAGTGGCAGTGTACCAAATTTTGGGAGTTCACACTTGTGACAAGGCCTTTTGATCTCTGTCACTGGAGTAAGATGCTCACGTGAAGTTCTGCTTCTATGTGCTAGTCCAGATCCTAGCACTAACATTCCAAGTGTATGCTATGCATGTGGCCTATGTGGTACATGCTTCATATATATAAGTGAGCCACAGTACTGGAGGCTTCTGGGTTCCATTTTGGAAGGTCTGGGCCTTTTCCTACACAAAAGATGTAAGGCTGTTTTCCTAGACAGTGGCAGTGTATTGCTGACATTCCTAAGTGGAAGGGAGGAGACAGACAAGTAGTGGCAGAGGAGACAAGGCTTCTTGAGAAATTAAAAAAAGGATTTTGCTGAGAGGAGCTTCCTGTAGCACTGCTATTTTGTTAGATGATGGCGAGATGGGTGAGACTGCAGGCTCTGTTTTTAAGGTGAAAGGGACCAACTTAGGAGAGACCAGCCTTTTATCCTTAGCCTATCACTGCTCAGTGTGGCTGTTGATAGCAGGTGCAGACAGCCCACACCTCTTTGTACTTTTGCTGTGGGTGATACAGGCTGTAGACTACCCTGCTGTGAACAACATCAGTCTTCACAAAGGGGGCGTGTAGAAAGCAGCCTGGAGAGGACACTTGAAAGTAGAACCCACATTCCCCTACATGCTTTGACAATATACAAGTGGAAGTTATTGACCCACTTGTTTTTCCAGTTCACTTTAACCATGGAAGGGTGCGCTCCACAGAGTACTGAGAGGACTGCTGTGCAACTAAAATTTGATGTCTGTCTGACAACCAGCTTCCTAGGGGTGAAGAGACATCATCGGAAGTCTTGCCTGGAAGAAAGAAGCTGTTCCTCTAACCTGAAGTGCCTAGAAGCCAACCTCCCCAATGAGAAAGGAAAAGAAAGGAGCTTGCTAAGCAAGCAGGAGGTACGACTGTTCAGGGACAGCTAGAAGCACCTTGACCCCTAGGCTTGCAAGAAGAGGACTAATGAGGAGTGCGATCTAAGTGCCCTGAGGAGTGTGGGAGCAGTTTCTCCATACGTACCGATCTAAGTGGGAACTGTGACAAGAATCTGTGCCCAAATGGACTGTGCTGCTGCATCAAGAATTGTGTCCAAGAGGACTGGGCTACAACATCGAAGAATCTGTACCGAAGTGGATTTTGCCTCTGCAAAAAAGAATTGTGGCCGAACGGACTGTGCAGCTGCACTGAAGAACTGGGCTTGTACACACTCAGCGACTGCATCAGACAAAGTGAGAAACTGTGCCCATAGCGTCACATCAGAGACTGCACCTGAGGCAGTTCATGCCACTGTGACCTCTGACTCCTATGGTATAATCCCTGTTTCTCACCCAAGTGACTCACACACTGAAGGGATTATACTTGGCCCAGTTTGCAGATCCATAGTAGGACACATACCATCAAAGGCAAATGATCTGAGCTCTCACAGCTGATGTCCTGTAGCCCCTGCTTGCCCCATGGCTTCCAAACAGGGTCTGGCAATGTGTCACAAAGTTTAGTGTTGAGGGCAGATTAGCTCAGGTGCTGAAGGAGGAGTGGAGAAGTGCCATTTCGGTGCTCTCTTGGAGGACAGTTGCTAAAGTTTCTGGATGTCAAATGGATGGGGATTGATTAATGGATGACCAGCTCCAAAAAATAAGTCTGGAAAAAGATGAATAACAGACAAATATTTAATGACAGTCACACCTACATTTTTTAATGGAGTAGAAACTCATTAAATTATTTTTTAAATGCCTTCTTATTCAAATAATATTTATTAGATGGTGCATACTCAATCATCAGTCATGCTCCCCTTTCCACTTATTTACACACTCTCACTGTCTCTCCCTCTTTCACTTTCTCATTCTCTCACTTTGGCCTCTGCCCTCCTTCTTGATGGATGAGAATTTAGCAGAATTCTTTTTAAAAAGGGGCCAGTGTAGGACAGTGTGATGTTTGTGATGTCCACATAAGCTCCAGCAAAAAACGTAACTGGTAAAACATGATGTGCACATGAACTGAAACACAAAATAAATTAAACCAGTAAAATGCATCAAAGAAAAAGGCACATTAGTTGTTTTTTCTTTACATAAGAGTCTAACATAATGGACTGTGTTTCACAATGTTTGTACATGGTGCAGCAAAGGAAATAAAGGGTCTTGGTCTCAGACGTCTACTAACAACAAACCCCAGCAGAAGCCCTCCCTGCCTCTCACCACTTGTTGAGCCACAGCATTACAGCTGCCTCTCAGACTCCAGCTCACAAAGGTACACAGGTCAGCACTGATTCTTGAAGCTGGCTTGAACATTTAGTAGAAACATCATCACCAGCAGCAACAGGCCTGCACTTGCACTTTTGGGATAATAGGCCATGTGGTGCTGCCTCCACTCCTCATACTTCTAGAGTCAGCTTGTGGCTAGTCATTTATATCTGTACTGACCAGTCCACAATTAGCTATGATCCGAGGATGGTTCTTGAATGAGGAATAATTGACTACTGTTTCTGCTTCACACAGAGCCCTCCAACCATGCAGCCACCTGTGCGCCTCTTGAGTGGTAGATATCCCACTTCTTCTGCTAACAATGCAGTCAATTCAGCAGATTCAGTTATCAACACGCTGGCACGGCCGCGCGTGTCTACCTGCCAGTGTCAAGCAAAGAAATGTAACCATTGGCTGCTGGAACTGCGAAAAAGTAAACACATCCAATGATCTGATCTAGACGCCAACAGCCACCCGACCAAGAGAAAGAGACAGGCCATTGGGGTTCAGAAACCATGACCATCCTGGAATTTCCCTGAATTCCCAACGGGACAATTCATATCTGGGATAGAGTGGCTCAGATATTTGGGAAAGGATATAACCAAGTTTTTAGATCTCCCTGGAAAGAGAAGAGGTCCTGTACTTTCTCTTTGCGAACTGGTACTGAATTCCACAGTTTAGCACTTGTGCTACCCAAGAATATGGAACGTCAGAGACTCAAAGACAAGAAAACACATGAGCATCACACAGCAACAGACTTGACAGGGCTTCATAAAGTGGCATACTAGATAGTGGTGGCTGCTGTACAGGAAAAGGTGGGGCTTGGGTGGGAAACACTCACAGGTCAAGTCACAATTGTACTCCCAGATCGCACTGTTACATGAAACTCCTCACCTGGCAACTTTAGCTTTTACATGTGTAGCGTCTTCCCCAGCCCTGGAGCATGCAGATAAATTATGCCATACACTGGAGCTGCAGTTGAACATGTCTTTATTCTCCAACATTCATTCATGCACTGCACATTATGTCATAATTCCAAGAACCACACCCTAACACCTTCCCTGCATATCACGTGGTTCCTGTTCAGAGTCCACCCAGAACCACATGGGTCCTAGTGCATACAAAATCAATAAGCTACATCTCCCCTTTGTTAAATAAAAAGTGGCAGTCATTATTTGAAATCACATCTCCTCACTCAGTCTGCGAGGAGCTTGAATTTGTCTGCCGGCACGGGCGATTTGAGGTGATCGAGGTTCACACCTATCAGACAACGGAGACATAGGCTCAGGCTCGATAGACAGAACTGCAGGCGCAATAGACATAGTTTCAGAAGCCGGCAAATGTCGAGGTATGTGTTTAAAGTGTGATGTGTCCCGAGTGATAGATTTCCCAGGACGATGTGCTGTCACCATGTGTCCTTTGCACGCCACCACCTGTAAAGGATCAGTGGCGAAAGGGGTGTCCGTCTTTCGTTTCTGTCTCTCTTTTGCCAGTAACCAGTCTCCTTTGTCAAAGACTGTTTCCTGGGGATGGTGGCACTGATCAGCATATGTTTTCATTTTACTCTAATGAGTAGCGTTGGTGTTACGAAGATTGTCAGTATTCACTGATCAATCTGATGTCCATTGAGGTCGTTTTGTTCTGATAGCTCTCCCAAACAACAAAGTAGCTGGGCTCTCATCCGTTGTGGAGTGAGGATTTCATCGATAGGCCCGGAGGGCCTGGCACATAGCTTGTTTCAAATCGATCCCTTCCAAGGATGATCGTTGAATTACCCTCTTGAGGGTACCCATAAACCTTTTGACCACACTATTGGTTTGGGTGCAGAGGGGTGATCTCCCTTGGTGTTTGACGTTGAGTCGTATAAGAAACTATTTGAACTCTTTGCCGTTAAAGGCCGTCCCATTATCGGATCTAGGGATAACCCAAGTTGCAAAAATGCTATCTATGACCTTACCATAAGTTGTCGAAGACAGTGTTTCCACCAAAGGAAAACATGAATATTCACCTATGACTACCATGAGATGCTGTCCATCTCATAATGGTCTGAAGAAGTCAACTGCAACTCTCCCAGGCATGGGCAGGAAGGTCAGACATGGTCACATGGTGCTCCTTCACCTTAGGCAACTGCAGATGTGGCATGCTTTCAATTCGTTTTCTACTCGCTCATCTAGTTGATGGAATCACACTCTGTCTCAATGCTCTCTTGGTGGCTACAATGCCACAGTGTCATTCATTGGCAAAATGACCCATTGCCTCAGGCTTTAAGTTATGATGATTTGTGAGCCTCTCAGTATTATGCCTTTTTGTGTGACGGCTAACTCATCCTGTACATTTTTTTACTTTTGGAATTCAGTATTATCGGCCAGAGGCCATGAGCATCATCTCCATGATTGTGTTTCAATGAGTTCTTTGACGATAGTCATGTCTTTGTCTGTGTTGGTGGCAGCAATGATTTGCCGCTGTGTGTGCTGGACCTCAGAATGAAATTTAGATATTCTTCTGCCGTCCTGGTTGTCGAACTATAACAATGTAGTGGCGCTCGTGAAAAGTAATCTGCTGAGTTCTGATCCTTCCCAGGTTTGTATACAATTTCATAGTCATACTCTTGCAGCCTCAACCTCCGACTTTCGATGCATGGGGGAATTTTAGCCTTTGCGTTTCCCAAAATAGTGAGCAATGCCTGCCCCCAGTCCCACCGGGCCGCATCTACCGTATCTTCGGTATGCACCTTGAGGTCAGAGTAGGCCTTCACAGTTGCCTTCTCAATTGGCATGTTTGATTTCTTTTAAACTCTGATTGCATTCAAAAGACCACTGAAATGGAACATTCCACTTTGTCAAGTCTCTCAATGGGGCACTCACTGTGGCAAAATTGCAAATGTATCTTGAGCAATAACTGGCCATGCCTAGAAAGGATTGCAACATGGTAACATCTTGGAGCGGGGCAAGTGGATGACAGCGTTTGCACCCTCTCTGGATTTGGAGTCATTCCCCCATCAGAGAATATGTGCCCAAAAAGCTTAAGTTTGGTTTTGTGGAATCACATTTCGCTGCATTCAAAGGGAGACCTGCAACAGAAAATAAATTGCACATTTAAGTGAGGGCTTTGTCATGTTTTTTCTGGGTTCTTCCAAAGACCAGTATGTAGTCACTGTAATTGAAAGCATGAAAGCCTGTGCCATAGGCTGGATTTTTCTAAGGATAACATCCTAAAATATATTTGAGCAGCTGATGACACTCCAAAACTCATTCTCTTGCATCTGAACAAACCAACATGAGGGGAACGAGTGGTAATATACCTCCAGTTCACTTCTAACTGAAGTTGCTGGTACCTTTTTTGTGTCAAGATGGGAAAAGACTTTAGCTCCAGTCAGTTGATTGATCATGTCCGCTATCTGAGGACCAGGGTGTTTCTACTTCTCAATGGCTCTGTTTGGCTGACACAAATGCGCACTGCTCCACTACTGTCCTTTTTTTTGTACAACTACTATGGGTGACACCGCGTATGCACGTTGTCGAGGATTGAAAGCAATCAAAGAGGAGTTCCGCATATTTTACAGTGGGCCCAACTTCCTGGCAGGATGGATGACGCCCACCCTGTGAAAATAATGGATGGACACTGTCCAACCACATTTACCCCCCGACTTGTGCCCTAGTCCTACTATGGAAATGTATGTCTCTACTACAAATGGACAATGCCGTGACCCTGGAACAAAGAGATCAGCTTACAGAGATGCTTAACTAGTACTGTCCAATTAATAAGATTCTGTGATTTGGAAAATGATTCAACAAAAAATAAGCTTGTAGTATTTTAAAGGAGAAACATTCATAATCTTTCCCAGCAGTGCTTACACAATAGCACAGGTACATTTGTTTTTTTCTATAGAGTAAAGCCTGCTTCGTTCGAATAGCTGAAGCAAAAATACAAGGGTTATAAGTTACAAAAAATAACAAAAGGTTTTAGGTCAGCTTTATACCATCTGTTTTGGGATAATTATAGACATGTATACTCATAAAGGACAGAAATTTAAAAAAGGAAATAAAAAGGAAAAAAAAACAACTCCCTGAAGTCTACTTTGACTTATTAGATGATTAGATAATTGGTTTATTAATATGCATTAAAACGTAGGAACGTATATTTCCCTTAAAATGTGCTGAGTAAACAAAACTGCTATGCGTTCCTCAACAAGCATTCAATAAGTATTCATGCAAAGAATGTATTATATGGATTGAAATTGTATGGTTACTAGGTTGTCTATGCTCAGATTTCACAATTCGGCATTAGAAATTAAAAAAGAAGACTTAGACCTGTGTGAAATGTAGTCAGAATTATAATCTGGTTGAGGTAGCATGAAACAACATTATGATGGAGTGTGTATGGAATGACTTACAGATGAGTGACTAGATTTAAGACCAGTAAGATACAGAATTAAATATTGATGGGAATGAGGCAAATAAAAAATATGTATCTAATATTTCCTTTTTATGTAGTTGACAACATAGTTTTGTTTACCTTAATTTCTATTCAAATAAAATACACATATTGTTTTATTTGACTGCTGCATAAAACAAACCCTCATACACCCTTTATTTGTTTATGAAAATGGACTGGTTCTAAAATTATACATGGACAAGGTGTGATTAATGTTCCCAGTTTTCCATTTTTAAAGATTTTTGTACATAATTGTAGCTGGGAATCAATTTTGTTCCGTCTTTATATTTATTTCTAAAAGCGGAAAAATACCGAAACTGCATCTTAAATTAAGTGTCTACCCGGGCTGTCACTCCAGACTGCAAGGCTACTGAATGGAGTTTAAAAAGAACTAAGACTAATTGAACATTAAGTAGCGGCTTATGTGCACAACAATACTAACATTTTTGGATATGATTCGATTTTATATGTCTAATTAGCACACTAAATCCCCACAGATAATTAAGTGTTAGTGTCTATTTATCAGCTAAATAAATGTGGAGCTATACTAGTTAAAACGTTATTTTTATACAGAACAAAATATACATTTGGACAAATATCAGTAAGAAAAAATAAATAAAGATACATGTTTTTATTAAAAAATTTGAATTTCTCAAACAGATTACTTATATTATGCAAATTTTGACACAACATAGAACAAGTTACACATATCCATTTCAATTAGTAACAGGCGTAGCATCGTATTTGACACAGCGCAAATAAGGTACAGCGTAGCTCAAGTATCTACACATTTCCCATACTAACCACCTGCGCACCGAAAGCGGGGTTCCTGTCTAGGGTACCATGAGTTGTTGACCTAGTGTACTCTGGTTATAACAGGCAACACCATCTAGTGTAGCTCCAGGCAGAGCATGACCAACAGTGCGATGGGTAGCCCTCCCCACCAACATCTATCATAGAAACCTGATATAGCCTGTGTGGGACTGTGCTTGTAGGTGGCTCAGTGAACTGTATGACTACCTCCTCCTGGTTGGGAGACTGGTGATTGTGGTGTATCGTTCTCGGACGAACCAAGTTAAAAAAAAAAGTCTCAGCGGGCCCCAAATGTCTTTGGGTTGTGAAGTTGGAGGGTTGGAACTCAGGGTATATCTTGCTCTGTTCATTACATATTGCCATGTCTGCAAGCCAGTCACTCCTGCAAGGTTTACTCGTCCCGCACCAATGCATGGCAATTCGTTTTTTGGCCAGCAAGGATGCCATTGCAGTTAGTCAGCACACATCAGTGGGAATATTTCTCACATATCCAGCAATACAGTCAACAGCTGTGGATCCAGTCTTGGTAGCAGTAGTATCTATTACCTCTTGACAGAACTGCCTAATGGGGGAGCATAAACAAAAATATTCCTATATACATGAATATTTCAAAAACTAAATACAATAAATCCAGGAGTCCTATGTCTCATTAACATTAACTTAACTGTTGCGGCTGGAAATATTATTGTTCCCTAAAATTCAAAATATAGATATGGATAAATATCAATAAGAAAAAGAAAGAAAATATGGATATTGAGATGGATAAGTAAAGAAAAAAAACAGGATTTCTATGTCTGATTAACATTAACTCTGTTGTTGCTAATGGTGTTGTTAATTAGCACTAGTATAGTGCCTGAGCTGCCATTAGCAAAATCAGCAACCAGAAGTTAATCCACTCAAGTTTATGAAAAAAACAATAATTGTAGTGAAATATTTTGCAGGGCTGAGATGGTCTAGTCTAGTCTTACATCATACCTGCTCTAAGAGAGTCTCAGTAGAAGTGATGGTCATAGGACAAACTGTGAGTGCCACTGACAAGTTTTCCAAACCCAGCAGTAAGCATGACAAGGAGCTGAATTAGGTGCAATGTAGCGAACACAGTGAACAAACTTGGACACTGCAAATCAACATTTATACCGACTGATTAGTGCTACATTTGATCCAACTGGGCATGGCTCTGTACTGGTGGATAATTGACAAAAAATATAATTTCGCACCAGTCAGTCAGAGCAAATGGCGGTGTAAAATTACTTGGGAATCAGTATGAAATTGCCATGTCTAGACACTGGGGCCAGGGGTTTACCTTTTGAACCCTAAGCTTTAGAGCGCTCTTTGGAATAGTACTCAAAAAGTTGTTTTTTTTTTACCAACAGTTGCCTAGCAATTCCAACAACCATACAAAAGGTGTGTTATCTTATCTCGCCCCTCTACCTGCAGCGACTGCTGTGCACACAAAGGCGGGTCAATGGAACAGAGGTTCGTGATGGCCCCCCCCCCTGCCCCCACTGCCGCCTTTCAAGCTGCACGTCTTGTGTTTTACAAATGCACTTCCTCCCGCCTTTGATTTATGAAGTCATGTTTGATCAATGGGTAAAAGCAGCATAATGTGAAGTCGATGCATCCGGCTTCCTGAGGCAAAAAACGTGTCCCCTGCTATTTTAGGGCAGCACATACATTTAGGACATCCTCAACGGAAAACAAGTCCAAACGCAAAAAATAAGAAAACGGCTTAAAAATAGATTTGTTTCTTTGTTGACTTTGTGCAGCGACTACGCAAGCGCTCCTTTGTGTGCGTGTGCGTGATGATCAATACGGTATCTGTTGTGCCTTTGCCTGCAGAACAAAGGCGCCTTTATCAATTCTCAGAGTCTGCAGGACACACCATTCATGCTGTCAAGCCTCCTAATACCCTTTCCGCAAATAACGCGATCCACCAGCGACAAATGTCAACATACTAATTTGTTAAATGCAGAACAAAAGCAACATTCAGAGGGGGCGCCTCGGTTCATGTTATGCCAGCCCTCCAATTTGTACCGAGCTTCCAGCAACCCACAGATCATGCAATATTAAACAGAAATGCATTACAACTCCAGCCGGCGCAACCGCCCCCCCACTCGGGAGAATGTTTATTATCTCCCAGCATTTTATACTGTTTAGAGGCAGACTTTCGGCCCTCGTCTTTCCAGAATGTGTTTTTACATTATTAAATGTGTTCTGAAGGGCATGAATTGCAAAAGGAGTTATCGGAACCGAATTCATTTATTAATGTTTTTCGGAAACAGAATACATTTAAACCAGATTAGAATGCACAATAGCGCATAAGTGAAATTGGAAGATTCCACACAATGCACACTACCTTATAAAACAGAAATGATTACGTTCTGGGTGACTATGCCTTCAAGTGATCCACTTTCTTTTTATTTGCCATTCTGGATAGCCATAGAAGTTGCTCCGGGCCCTTGGGTATGCACAAGATTTAACATGGCGGGAACCCCTAGGTGACAAAATTCCCTTTTCAGAACAGTTACTTCCACCGTAGGAAATCACCTTAGTTCCACACACAATAAGAGAACTGTATATTGGGACGATTTTTTAATTAAAGGCTTACACAGTGTCATCATACAAACTGAAAATGTTTGTAGCAACTGGTTGCATGCAACCAGTGCTTCATTTGCACTCCCGCCCCCCCTCCCCCCCCAAAAAAAAGGGCTGGTCCAAAGGTTTTCTCATGAGATGACCACTGTCATTGGCAACTGACAGGGATGCTCAATACCTATGTTGCCCAATCTTGATTTCCAACTCATGCCTCTTTCTTGCACTGCCTGACACTTCTGGTCTCTCACTCTCATTTGTGCAGGTTATTTTTCATCCTTTCTGTCTCTCAGTTTTCCAATCTTTTGCTTTGTTTGCCATTTGTTGCCTTTTTTAGGTCTCGTCTTCCGACAGCGCATGTGCATTCGCAGCATGGGGTATTGTTTACAATAAGGAGCTTGGAGTCATCCCAACCCTTACCATTCACTGGCTTCATTGCTTCCCCCTAATTGACCAGCGCCTTCTGGGCATCACTCCCTTTTCTTTTGTGGATCATGTACATACTTATATACTTCATAAGGCATTTAAAACACAGACTGATGTTCGACTGTTACATCAGAGAACTGGATAACTTGATTTTGAAAAGTGCTATTATTATTGACCAGGTATACAACCCCTCCCAGGTCTGAGACTTCGCTCTCTCTTACCATTTCATGGCCCCCCATTCGTCACACCCCCTTGTCCTCACACATTTTGAAGGACACAAGGTTATGGCGTAAAAAGGCAGAAGTTTTATTGCATAATACATAAAGCATGGATCAACATTTCACAACGTCCATGGTTGGTCATTCGCAACCCATGTTTTTCATAATTTGAATTCCTTGGTAGTAATGTCCCACTCGTTCGGTTTCTTTCTAGCCGACAGCACAAATCTTGAGCAGTAGTCAGTTCCGCAGGTATTCCAGTGTTTATATTCTAAGGATTTGATACTCTCCGCACCGAGCCCCAACTGGGCCACGGTGTTGGCAGCCCCAAGGCGAAACGAATGTGACCCAAATTCCCTAGACAGGAAGCCTGCCTTCTCTAGTGCTTTCCAGAGCACTGCTCTGAACTGGAATTGGCTGAGCTCCGTGCCATCTAGGAGTCGAAATAGAGGGCCTGTAGTGTGCAATCCCTGCCCCACGTACTCTCTCATGATGCACACCGGGCAGCACGCTTTGTCTTCAATTCAGTTGATGCGCATGTCTTTACCCTTGCTGCATTGATCCGTCTATGACCTCCTTAGGTGAACTATAGGAACCCGTCCCCTAAGTTTATGTCCCCTATTTGTATGCATGCAAACCCTGGGGATGCCCTGGCCAGTGCCACCAGTTTGCTAATCCTGTAGGCTACAAAATATGCCAGGGCAAAAGCTGCTCTAAATAGCGTTTTCAATGGTTGAGATGAGTGTATCTCCACCAGTTCAATACAAAGAGTCTATTGGCCTCCTCCGGTCCTGCTGTCTGGGCTGTAACTTCCACCATCCCTTCATTGCTGATGTAATGTAGAAGGAGCCTGCCGGGTCACTCCCGTTTGCCAGTCTGGCATAGTATGATCTGCATTCAGGTGCATTTGTGCCCATGCCCTTGATTTTCTGTCCCGGAATGCCCCTGCCAAAAACCTTTCCACCTTTGCCTGCGTGACCACGCTTGGAGCCTCTGCCCCGGTGACCCTCTGACAGGTCTTCCAGCACTTACGGTATCTGCTTGCAGTTGTTGGGGCCAGCGCATTGTCCAAATCCATGATTTCCCACATTTGCCCAGGCATCGGTGTCATGTTCCGTTTGGCTTCCGGCATCAAGTATGATCTTGGGGGATCCCCTGTCCTACCTTTTACCCTCTGTCCCTGGCTGCCCCTGGTTACCCATTAGACGGCTTCTGAATTGTAAATGATGCGCCCAAGTCCAGTGCGGCATTTTTTTGTGGGCTTTTTGCCCCGCAATTTTGTTTCCGCTCAGCCGCCACGAGGGTTTCCACGTGTGCCTCCATTGGTCAGCTACGCTTCCCAGTCCACGCTAATTTTCATAGATAACAAAACCAAGAGAAAATATCATCAAGCTAGTGCAAAGTTTGAAGTTGTGCACAGATGCTTTTGAGGAACATGCAGTGCTCTATGTAGCACTATCTACAATCTGTGAAGTTATTACTGATTGCTAGCACCCTTTGTGCCAGAGAGAACTACGATTCCTTTTCGAATTTAGTTACTTCACCAAACAATAAGTAACAAGAAGAAGCACACCTAGATAGAACGATAGGTAGGTAACAGTGAATACAGGGATTTTTTTTCGTATGACATCAAACAGACACCGAGAGCAAAGCTTGAGTTTTCCATGATATCACTCAGAAACCTGCGGTGAAAAAATCCCCATTATATGTGGTTAACCATGTATAATTTTATGTTATGTATGGCCCACCCAGATGATCTCCCCCTGCTTTCAACTACTACGCAGTGGCAGAGGAGGAATGGGGAGCCACCATGGCCTCTCCTCCCTGTCGCAAAAAAACCCTGGCTTCCTGTCACCCATCCCCACCACGCTTTGTGCCCCTTTCACCTATCTCTTCCCTCCTGAGGTGCTCTCTGCTCTCCCAGTGCTCTGCTGGCACAGACGCCTGGAATTTCGTTATAAGGTACCCTCAGAGAATAACAGCTTTTGCTAACCGACGTTGCTAAGTCATAGTATTGAATCAGCAGATTTAGAATCTGGTGTTCACGCTAGTGGTTCACACTGAGAGCCATGCATAACCTTCCAATACATGTGTTATGAACCCCAATGTATCCCAATATAGGACTAGGTAGTCACACAACCATTTACCTACATCTGTATTACCACTGTTCTACATAACAGGTTTGGAGCTGACCTTTTACCTGGTTAGGTGCTACATGACTGTCGCTGGATTTCTCTGAAAACTAGCCTCAGTATCGGAACTCGCCTAAGTATCACAGCAGGATTACCATCTTCTGCATAATAAGTCTGTATAAGGGTCACCTCTATCGTCATCCTTGCACGACAGGCCTACAGTACACTTTTAGGTAGAACCCCTGAGGGTACCTTTTGGGTATATAAGCACTACATCATCGCTGGGCTAACTAGAGGAGAAAAGACTTCCGCTGACACGAGATGCTGAGGTCCCTGCACACAGATACTCCAGCACGCAGTGGTCTGACATCCCTTGCGGGGGTCCATCTCGAGACCAAGGCGGGATCCTTCGCTTTCTCACATCAGGTAATGGGGATAGCACTATCCTAAGGGGATTTTTGTCTATACACCTACATAAATGATAGGTACATTTAGGTACTTCTAGTTAGGGTTTGCCTTGTAGGAGTATGCATTATTACTGTTATGTACATATATGCCTTCATATGTTCATTGTTTTAGGACTATGGTAGAATTCTACCTTTTCTTTACTTTACTGGTGCTCATAACCGTATATATCTGTTTGTGTCTAATGGTTGCTGCAGCACACAAATTTTATACTCGAATGACGCTGGTTCAATAAATGCTTTTTGAAAATGTACCCACCATTTATTCTGTGCATCTCTCTGAGACAAAGTAAGCACGAGTGACTGAGCTAAAAGTACTGTACTGTATCCATGATCCCTGAGGGGTCAGAATGGTCCTGCTCAGTGAGTACCATGGGGATGTCCGGAATCAGTCTTGACACCAAGCCCTTACTTTATGTTGTCCAAACGCGCAGATCCTATATAGATTTGTAGGAATTACACGACATGGCGCAGCCAACGTTAGTTTGGTTTTTATTTAACGGTCAAATCTGAGTAGTTCAGTCGTGCTTTCTCAGAGACGCCTACTCTCATCTCCCAAGAGACGTCTGGAGTGGGAAGGGAAATCCGCCTCAGCTGAGTAGGTATATCTTATGCATTGGCTGTAGGTTTATTCAAGCTTGAAGGATTATAGTTACTTATATTGTGCATAAAACCTTATCTCAGTATTCTTGAAACTCTTTCAACAATGTCTGTTGAGGAAAACGCAGCAGCAGATTTACAAGTAAATGCAGCAGGGGAAGGAGAGCATGAAGGTGCTATAAACATTTCAGAAAATGTAAGAAATGAACTTACTTTAAACCCAGCAGAGTTTAGAGTCTCAGCATTAGATGGGACTATAACATTCGTGACTGAGGCCCACCTACCTGTTCAACGCCGCCTGAGAACGCCTTAAAAGTGCCCATTGTTGCTAGATCTCCAGCCCAATGCCGATTTTTTGTTAAATAGCTGAGGTTGCTTGTGGCTGTGTACGCCAGTGTGAAGGTTGCCTCTCCATAATTGCCGATCTTGAAATAGCGATGGCTCCCTTCTAATTTACATATTTCGAGCGTGTCCATGTTTCACTCACTGAGCTGCTGCTACATACATTTGGTTTTCTATGAATGCTTCCCAAGGCCAGGTCAGTAATGAGGGGCATAGGGCCTCCATGATCTTTTGGCAATGTAAGTTTTTAAACCCTCCCTATTACTACCTGTTAATCCCTTGCCTGACCCCAAGATGGCTGCCACTAGGTTTCCCACCACGTCGTGCTACTCCTCTCGAATAAAAACAGACTTTGACCAGACCTCGAACACACCCCCCTTTCGGCCTACCCTTCAGGATACCGAATCTGTGAACCTACCTCTGACCGTAGAGACCTAGCTTTTTGGCCGATGCCCGGTGGAGCTACTTGTTAGCTACAGAGGAGATGGGCTGTGGACTTCCCCCTCGGCCGTCACCTACCCAGCCGGACTTTGGGCAGACCTTACTTAGTCTCTCCTTCGTACTCTCCCTCCTACCCTTTTACTCCACCCACTTTCTCCTTTACGCTCCATTTATTCCTCCTTTTTGCTCTCTAACCGTTTTCTCATTGAGACCTAGCCGCTTGACTGATGCCCGGTGGAGCTACCTGATAGCTATAGAGGAGATGGGCTGTGGACTTACCCCTCGGCCGTCACCTACCCAACCGGGACTTTGGGCAGACTCTCCTTCGTCTCTACATCCATCCTATCTCCATCCTTTCTGCCTCCTATACCTTTACCCCACCCCCTTACCCTTCTAAGCTCCATTTACCTCATCTTCCGACGCTCTTGAAATGTCTTCTTGTAACTGAAGTAACTTGTAACTGATGTTATTTCATAATTCTGTGGATCCTTACATAAAGCACTCTGATACCTCCGGGTCTAGCCAGCGCTATATAAAACTCAAATAAATAAATAAATTGAGGCACGCAAGTCATTTAGGACTGAGGTATTCTATTCATGGGTTAAATTCCCACCTGAAGACGCATGCACAAACACATTTCATTCTTACACCCCGGATGAAACACCGGAACAATATTGTCCATACAAGGGCATTGAAGTTCTGCTCAGTTACTA
This sequence comes from Triturus cristatus, assembly GCF_964204655.1. Classification (NCBI taxonomy): domain Eukaryota; kingdom Metazoa; phylum Chordata; class Amphibia; order Caudata; family Salamandridae; genus Triturus; species Triturus cristatus. The sequence goes on from NC_140581.1 coordinate 832,672,121, forward strand.
GGAGTATATAAACTGGTTTAAAGGCGCCTTCCCTCACACCACAAATAAAGTGAGACTCGGTCCGCTGAGAAGAGATGGAGGGACTTGGCCTGTCCTAGCGGCTTATACACCACATCCAGACGTTGACACATTGCCAATAGGAGACTTACGTCCACTTCACAAAGAAATAATAATACTTTACAGAAATCTGAGACAGTTCGTCATGAGAACACTCACACTTTAACCAACTAAAATTACCCGAACAGGTCAACTACAAGGAAAAGCAACTAAAATCACCCCACAAACACTGAATGCAGTTATGGAAAGAAGCCCATTAAATGTAAGCAAATTCCTTTCTGGATAGCACAGAAAATAGCACAGTTAGAGGCAGTGTTTTCACACAGGCCCACAAGAAAAACACACAATACTGACAATATGCTTGCCAATGGGAATAGCTCCCCTGATAGAGGATTGTACCACTTGGGATACAGTATTTGCTGCCATCTATACCAGAACTCATGGTATCCCTTCAATAGCAGTGATACCAGTAGCTTTAAGACAAATATAGAATGAGTATGGAGCAGAACCTGCTGTGAACTTAGGGATGAAATTATTAGGCAATTGTTCCTAGGTATCTAAAATTATGTTAGCAAACATAAAAGGGGAGGCAGCAGCTGTGGCTATACCCCAAAGCTTGAGGAAATGCACTCCTGCACAACAGTAGCAAGAGTTACCAAAAATTATTAAAGATACATACGACAACTAAGGTAGAGATAATTTGGGAGCCATAGCTATGAAACCAAAAGTAATGTGTAGTCCTGAAAAGGATAACACCAAGCAAGCACCTGATGGATACAATGGGCTAATTCTCTCACTGCAACATATGTAGAATACAAATTTGACTCTACATTGAAAACACAAACATTTCTGCAGTACGAACAGGAATATCCTCTCCCAAATGCAATAATGCCGCTAGATCTGTATGAATACATTATTTACACTGACGGTTCTGCCCAGCCAACTGTAGAAAGTAAACACCAGTATAGCGCAGCTTGTGCGATTGTAAAGGGACATATGCCGGACGGTAAGTTTCGTCCAAGCAATACGCAAATGCAGTCTAAAGGGGATTGCACAGCTCAACTGGCAGAACTAAGTACTGGCACTAGGAAATGCAGATCGAGAATTCCCCACACTCATTGTGTGCAATTCATTTCACGGTGTCCAGTCATATAATGAATATCTTTACTACTGGGGCCAGAATGGATTTAGGGATTTAAAAGGTTGCACAATAAAGCACAAGTTGCTTTGGGAACAAGTGGCAGAGCTGGAAAAAGACTTGCCGTGGGCTCACATGAGCCATACTTTGAGTCATCAACGTGTTGGTGTGCACGTTGAAGGGATTTAATTGGCTGATGAAGCCACCAAGGCGACAGTGGGAACTGCTGCCGTTGCTGCAATCACTCGTTCTCGCACGAGAGTAGACGGAGACATAATGGTAGCTGTCATCGCTTCATGCAAAAACAGCCCTGCCGTGCCTAAAGGTTTTCCACACAAGTACTCCTACAAGTTAGATGCACAAAACTTACCGTACGCTCAAATTCCAGGAGTGGGGGCTAGAGTAATACCAAACATGGATCGCAGATAAGGTTTAATACTAGCTGAGGGCCTGGGCTCAGCCCACACAGATATCACTGCGAGTGTTTAATTACTGAAACAACGTTATTGGTGCCCAGGTCTTACTAAACAGACAAAGGGATTTGTCCTTAAGTGCGACATCTGTCAGCAGATTAAGGGTTTTATCGTAGCATGTCCACCACAGACACCTTTACTGATATCAGACAGACCTGTCATATGTGTTTATTTGGACCACTGTGGCCCCTTACAATCTGACGGGGCTTACAAGTACATCTTGGTGGCAGTGGATTCCTGCTCTAGATTCCTGTGCGTTTGGCCTCAGCGCTCAGCTGACGCACAAACTGTTATAAAGGATTTACGAGTCTTCATAGGGACATATGCAATCTGCACATTACATTCTGACTGTGGCCCCGCGTTTAGCTCTCGGGCTTACAAAGAAACTATGGGAAGTTTGTGTGCAGCATTGAGGTACTCCTCTCTGTATCATCCTGAGGGAAATTTGATTGTGGAAAGGAAAACCGGGACTTAAAGCAATCCTCACCAACAAGTGTATTAGGCTCGGGTGGCAGTTGGGTCAATCACCTATATGGGGTCCAGAGGGCACCTAATAACATGTCAAGAAGCTCCATGAGAGACCGTATTCCTTGCGAGGTCCTGTTTGGGACGAGAATGTGGGTAACTGACCTCGATTGTGACAGCACAGTGGCGGATAAAAAAGGATTTGACATGAATGATCGTTTGGCTGTTTTACAGGAACTCAATGAATTCCAGGCATTACAAAGCAACGTCCAAGTAAAACACACCACCACTGGGGAAGTTAGAGCTGTTCCAGCAAGACCTGTCTGGGTCCTACAGATCGGGGACCTGGTCAGAGAAAAGATTGTGGACAAAAAAGGATTTGGACCATCTTATAGAACGCCTGTACCTGTTCTGGCTGTCGAAGGAACAAGAACAGTACTTCTTCTGCCTCTTGCCAGCAAGAAAGAAAAGAGATTTGTCTCCATTATTCTGATCAAACCACACTATGTGGCCGATACTGAACAGCAGGCCACATGGGCTCCTGGGTAGACGCCAATCTCCTCTCGCTACCATACAGGAAGTTCAGACAGAAAGACTAATAACATTCAAAGATTCTACTCTACGAGGTAACGAAGTTGCCAACAGTCGAATAGAACTTGTGCCTATTGAAATTGAACCACAATAAATTCAAATGAAACACAGGTCGCAATTCGTCCTAATACCAATATCTATGTGAATATGCCCCAAAATGAGTCAACTGCCAGTTCAGCTAAACCTGCTGAGCTACCAAAGATAGATCGAACAGCATTTGGCTACTTCATTAATTTTGATACCTTCTCACTGGATCCAAATGAACCACCAGCTCTATTTTCCCGCAAAAAAATTTTTTTTACAATATCTACCTTTGGCTGAAAAAGACTTACTTGTTTCTCCCTGGCTACAGCTCTGGATTGCAATTGGTCTACTGTTTGTAGCCCTCTGGATGGGTGTAGTGACTGCCTTTTTCTTGCTTTTTAATGGACATTACCTATCTGAACGCTCTGCAGTACCACATGTGAACATGGTCCTAAAACCACATACATCATCTCATTGTGAACGATGAGACCTGACCTTAGTGAACATTACAGCAGTTCCGATTCTTGACAGAATAGTTTGGGATAGGGTTTCATATGATGTATTTGGGCCCAATGAACTTTTGAAAATACCGCATGTATTTAAAATTCCTTTGAATGATATCATCACCTCCAGTACATTTTCTGGTGATTTGGACTTTGAAACTGTGAATAGCATGCTATCTGATTTAGAACAAAGTGCTGCTTTTTCCAAAAATGAATTGTATGAATACATCTGATTTTGACACCATGTATTGTTATCAACATTATGGTCATCAATTCTTGCACAAAGCAAGTATCCCACGTAACATGTTTACTTAACATCAATGGGAACATTGTCCGACACCGCCGAAAGGTAGTTCACAAATGTTTGCACACACGTTTGCTTATTTTTCTGGGTTTCACACTTCAGACCCGACCTCATATTATTACAAGTTGCACCTACAACTGCGAGGAAAATTACGCTTACTAACATGAAACCGTTATGCTCTGCTTCCTTTGTTTCCCAGCTGTCTTTACAAGGGTTTGACTTTTGGAGGAACACTATAGACACAAAATCAGTCTGGGGGACTAAAGATTGGCAGGTTCAGTGAACTGAGGCATTATTCAGAGCGTGTCTCATATCACAACAGACTGTCTTCCTAAACAATAAAGTGCAAAAAACTTCCTGTCTTGGACTAGCCAGGATCAAGGACTTGAACACACCTCAGATCCCTTCACTTTCACACTTTGAACGTGACAAAATTATACACAGCACAGTGAGGATAAGCTAGATGACATTATGCATGATGGTTTATACGATTCATCAGACCCCAATTGGAAGGGAAGGTTGGTTTGGCCTACAGACAGAAATAGGTGTCAGTCAAGATTCAGGGGTACCACCGAAGGATTCAGTATCCATAGGCCTGATCAACGCTATGTACAACAGGACCATCCGGGAGTGGTGACATCATACAGTGTTGGGAAGTTATGCCTAGATTGGCTAAAAACCTCAACACTGTCCCAGGTGAAACTACACTTATCCTTACTTTTAGATGACATGGATCAGAATGTTGAATCCATGGCCATATAACATTGCCAGTGACGACATTTCAATTTCAATATTGCCTACAATACCACCAGGTATGAAGCGTTGGGTAGGGAGTACATCCATGAATCTTGGGAGTTGCCACACAGATTTAGATGCAGGAATAGTGACACTGAAGTCTTTCTCAGTGGTTCAAACTGCAAAAATTTGTTAAGTGGATCATTACTTTGCCATGATATTATGCTTCACGGAGCTTACAACGCTTCGGTTGCAAACCTATCTTGTCACTTGAAAGGGTCCCCAGCTGCCGTGATTCATCCGGTGTTCAAACTACTCTCAAACTGGAGTTATTAGATGTTGAATGCTCAAGGTTGTTGTGGGATGGTGCTGGGCATCGCATATCTGGTCACAGTAAGTTCCTGGGTTACTTGTTGTATGCAAGTATTGTTTCCACCGACCCACACAGTCAGGGAGGCACCGCTATGGCTTTTGGTGAATGTTTCCCTCATACGGTTTGATTCTATGAGCAGACTGAAAGCCATATTTTTACAAAAAGACGTGGCCTTAACCTCGGCCCGCAAGACTTTTGATGTACAGGTTGTAAAGTCTTCAGCTGAGATACAGGCCCTAGTCGAAGCTAACTTCCAGCTTCATTTCAGGGAAATGGTACATTGTTTCTTTAACATGTATGTTACAAGTGGGATGGTACACCTATTTAAGACCTTAGGTTCTGGGCTATTAAGCACCTTTCAGACGTTATTCTATCTTTGATACACTTCGTATTTGGAAGCATCCATGGAGGTCTTCCGCTGAGCCTGCTACTTGTAGTAGGTATCCTGGTTTTAATTTTTCTGCTACGCAATGGTTGTCCCAAATACCAAGGAGATGGAAAAGTGCTCTTGGAACGACGTTGCCGTGAACGCATGGTACTCCATCTGGGCACAACTCGGCTTCGGGAACTAAGCGAGCATTGGTTTCTGTCATTCAGATCAGTCTGGGTTGAATGTGTCTTTCCTGTACTCCGCTGCTTATTCTGCAGACAAGAATGTGTATTGGACATCTTTCTAACACTTCCATCAGTTACGCCTCCGGACATGGATATACCGCTGGACTCGTTAAAGGCCCATGTAGTGCAGTGTCCTCAGCGTACGCCGATCCTGATGTCGGCATTCTTAAAGCCACCACAGGATGCGTCAGCTCATGTTGGAATGGACACCGGCTCTGCACCAGGCTTCCAGGCATCTAAAGCTTCCTCAGCAACGGCTGTGGGAACCGGAGAGGTTCACCTTTGTTCCATTGACCTGATCCAAGAGGTGTTACAGGGACCGTTGTCTGCGAAGGCAGGCAACAGAGATGTTGCGTCTCCCACACAGGACACATAAACATTTGGCTCTCCCTGTGCTTGGAACAATTAGTTTTTTGTTTTAAAACAACTAGAACTGGAATTCGAAAACAAAATGTTTGTTTTCTTTTTCCTCTTCTGCTCTCACTGACCATAATGGCTTTCGGCATGCTTAGCTGGTCTGACAGTATATTGACTTTTTAGAGGACTTATAGAGCTTTTTTACATAAACATCATTTTTTAACACATACCATGTTTTAGATGTTTTTTAGATACATATTTTTAGCAATGTTTTTATGCTTTTAAATCAAGATTATATTTTACAATTTAGCATTATGTCATCCAGTCGGATGAGGAGTGGGTGTTATGAACCCTAATGTACCCCAATATAGGCTTAGGTAGTCACACGACCTTTTACCTACATCTGTCCTACCATTGCTCTACATAACGGGTTTGGCATTGACCTTTTACCTAGTTAGGTGCTACATAAGCGTCACTTTTATCGTCAACCTTGCCTGACAAGCCCAGAGTACACTTTTAGGTAGAACCCTTGAGGGTACCTTTTGGGTATATAAGCACTACATCTTCGCTGGGCAAACCAGAGGAGAAAAGACTGCCATGATGACACGTGGACACGAGACACTGAGGACCCTGCAAGCAGACACTCTAGCACGCAGTGGTCTGACATCCCTTGCGGGGTGTCCATATCGAGGCCAAAATGGGGTCCTTTGCTCTCCCACATCAGGTAATGGGGTTGGCTCTATCCTAAGGGGATTCTTGGTTATCCACCAACATACATGCTAGGTACATTTAGGTACATCTAGTTAGGGTTTGCATCATAGGAGTACGCATTATTACTGTTATGTATATATATGCCTGCTTATATTCATTGTTTTGGCACTATTGTAGAGTTCTACCTTATCTTTACTCTACTGGTGCTCATAACAGTATATATCTGTTTGTGTCTAATGGTTGTTGCAGCACATGTATTTTATACTCGAATGATGCTGGCTCAATAAATGCTTCTTGAAAATGTCCCCACCGTTTATTCTGTGTATCTCTCTGAGACAAAGTAAGCACGAGTGACTGAGCGAAAAGTACTGTACATTTTCCACGATCCCTGAGGGGTTAGAGTTGTCATGTTCAGTGGTTGCCAGCCACTCAGTGAAAACCGAGGGCTTCTAGTGGCACTGTGAGCTAGCTAGTGTTTAAGGCTAACATATACTGCGGTGGTGTCCAGAATCAGTCTTGACACCAAGCCCTTAGTTTATGTTGTCCAAACGCGCAGATATTATATAGATTTGTAGGAACTACATGACACATGGGTTAGATGTAACTATATGTTAACTGTTCTGGCTGTGGTCAACAAGGCAATGATTTTCTTTGATAAGAATAAATTAGGACAATGCTCCTCTCCACTAGTGATGCCTCACCGAAACTAAACATCGATAGAACCAGACTCCCTAGGGACTCTTGGTCAGTGACCTTTTCTCTGATATATATTTAAGTGGTTCTTTTAATCTACACAATGTAAATCAAATTGCCCTTGGCATGAATGCCTGACATGGCCATTCTTATCTAGCGCGCAAAAGTGCATATAACATACTGTTCTAAATCGGATGGGAATAAATTGGTTTCCTGAATGAGAAGAGGGAGATAATGGATTTGGGGTGAGGAGGAAGTCTTTAAATATTAGCGGCTCCAACAAATATTGGTTTGTCCTCTGCCCGCATAACCTGTGGTGGATTAAAAGATCTGGAGGGGGTTGGTTAACCCCAAAAGTCTCTCATGCATGTAGGGCAGAGATAGTCTTACTGCAGAAAAAGACCACAAGACAGGCACCACCTGTGCATCTATTTTGACGTGTTGTTCTCAATCACTCTCAGAAAAAAAGTATATTATTCCCATTGGTAGGTCTGAAAGTCAAATTAATATTCTCAATCTCTGGAGAGGGGACCTTTGATGAATTGGCTGGAAGACCAGCAGAAGTACAGGAGGATGTGCAGGGATGAGGAATGTTGTATGTGAGAGTAACAGCATCATCTAAGACCTCAAAAATAGAGTTCTCTGTACCAAGATGGTTTGAAGGCTAACTTAATAGACCTCTAGCATGCGGTGGGTTTTCATGGAGTCTATAAGTTGTGCCACTAGCCCAATTTTCAAGACCTTGGAAAGCTACGGAGGGCAAACAACGGCTAGTCAGCAAATATGGTGGCGTCTAAGGAGTATTTTTTAGCAGCTGTGCAAAAAACAGACTTCTTAAAGGATCCGTATTTAATTCCAACAGTGAGAGAGATTTTTATTGAGTTGATCACTCTAGAAGCAAGGAGGGCAAAATTGGCTTTGCTTACCATGGCTCGAATCAGGCTGTGAGAGGTTAATAGGACAGATGCATTCTACTGCCCTATCAACCTCACACAATGAGAAATAGATAAACCTAATAGGATTGGTGGTGTGTCGAGGCAGCAATAGCATGTGTGTAGTTAGTGAACTTAAAAACAATGCAGTTTGGTAAACCTTTGTCATGTATCTGCCAGCTGACGGTTGTCATGTATCTGCCAGCTGACGGTAGCATAGTTTCAGAGTGAGATGGGGTGTGCTTATAATAGACTTGATTTATTATCAGGTGCTTTACTACAGATTGTATGGCTGTTTTCTGGAAGTAAAGGTCCTCATCTTTTCTCTTTTCCAGGTCCTAAGTCAGGAGTCTTCCCACTGTTATCCTAGGGATAAAGAAGAACAATACAGGTAAATCACCTATTTTATGCTGGTATTTGTATTACCTCCATCATCTGTTTCCTATTGTTCAAACAATCAGGAGTGCAGGGGGCTTTGTGCTCAGAAACATTTGCGCATGGAAAGATAGAACTTCCTCCGTTTACTTGGTGCCCCCGGCAGTTATCGTTTAGGTAGTAGGGGTGGTTCGCTCCCTTTTTAGCATTCGTGGAGTCCCGTGCTGTCCCTTCCCTCCAACCGCAAGCCCGAATTCTGGCATGCATCTGCGTTAGCCACGCACCTCCGTGAGCATGGCTGGGACTTTTGGCAGGGCTGCTGGTCACTCCGTCGAGGAGGTCATCGGGTTCCTTCCCTGGACTGCAGCTGTCGGTTTCTCATCGTCAGATCAGTCCAGTGACTTTGTCTGCCGGTCCCCGTATAAATGATGGATTCTCACCCTCCGGCAGTGGCGTACTTGGAGGTTTCCTTGAGGGGGGTGTCTCCTTGGCATTCCTCTCTCATCAGTTGCACACCTTCCAGGTTAGTTTGCACAGTCAAACAGGAAACCACCCTGCAGGGCCAAAGATCGAGTCCCACCCTCTCTTGCTCGGTGGCATATGGCTTAAAGGCACAGGATTCACTTCTAGCCGCCGAAAGGATGACAAACGCGTCTTTTGGTACTTGAGCAGAAGGGAAGGGCCAGGGCACAGTGTCATACAAGTCCTCCCTGTCATACCCTTGCAAGGTTTTCAAGACAAAGCTGGTACGATTTAAGAAACATTATTTAGATGAGGAGGATAAGAGAGGGCTATTTTGTATGGTTTGAAAATAAAACTCATCGAATGTAGAAACTGAAAACCTGATATGTGGATTGGAGGGGGTAACGAACAGTAAAGAAATATGGATTACTCCAACTATCCCATTATTCTACGACACTAGCCTCAAGAGGATTAGTGATCTGGCAATGTTGAAGTCTTTGATTTTCTGATGGAGACCATGGTCTAGCCCACAGCTGGCTTCATATCTAACAGCACTAGAGGAGGTTATTAGTCTAAGGAACAGTAGTTCTATCCCTTGGCTCCAATACATCAAACAACGTTTGGGAGATATAGGCCTGAGCACATATTTGTTCAACACATCCTTGATAAACAAGAACACCAAAGCAGTTGTCAAGGAGCAATGCTGGGTCCATACATACAATGCATACCATCCCCCAGGGCCTTACCCCCATTAAAATGTCAATTTCAGCCCCAGGGACCCCATCTCCCGGGGCATGGCCAAATAAATATTTTTTTTTTATAGAGGGGCGCTGCGTGGCCCCACTCCTGAGGCCTCTATTGGCCCCAGGGACCCCATCCCCCGAATTTACATAGTTAGTGACCCAGGAAGGTGGCGGTCCCCGGGGCGTGGGGGGGGCTCGAGCCCCCCCCCACACAGGTGTATGTTTTTTTTTTCAAAAGCCCCGAGGAGTGGCGGTCCCAGGGGCAGCGGGGGGGCTGTGTGCCCCTGTAAAATAATAAATAAAAGCCCCAGGGGGTGGCTGTCCCCGGGGCTTGGGGGTGTCCCACACATAGAAAAAACAAAGCCCCGGGGGTGGCGGTCCCCGGGGCTGCGGGGGGGCTGTGAGCCCCCCGCAAATATTTAATGAAAGCGCCGGGGTGGCGGTCCCCGGGGCCGCGGCGGTCTGCCTGGGCCCCTGCAATTTCAATTTTGCATGCCCCCGGGACTTGGCCCACCCGGGGGCTAAATAATAATGATGGGCGGGGGCCCGCGCTTCGTGTTTTTTTTATTTTCGGCCGAAATTCGCGCTGGGTGCGCGAATCTCGCCAATTTTCTTTTTTAAAAAAAATGCTTTTTTTGGCCCTGGGGGTCCTTGTGGGACCCCCTGGGCAGTCTAGGGGGTCAGGGTGTTTCTACCCTGCCCCCTTTTCTTGTTTTTCACGTTTGTTTTTCTATTTTCTTGTGACTCGGCTCTACTGAGTCACATGATGGCTGCCAACACTTCCTGGTTTGGAGTGTTGACAGCCAATTAGAATAAAGCTCGTGGTCGGGAGGGTCCGCGGATCCTCCGTGCCTCTATATATCGAAACTTTTATTTTTAGATTTTCTCAGCAACTACTGAACGGATTTACACCATTTAAAAAAAAGGGCGCTTTCTGAACCAAGCACTACCTTTTTGCCAAATTTGGTGTCATTTCGTTCAGCAGTTCGGGGTGTAGCCGTGTCTAAAGTTTCCTATGGAAAATAACATGGAGAAAACACGTTTTGGGACCCCCCTTTTATCTCGGCCCACGCTTGGCAAATCACCCCGAAACTTTCACGACAGGAGCTGATCGGAGCGCCCCACTAATTTTGAACATTTTGCGATGATTCGTCAAATGACGCCAAAGTTATTGGGAAAACAAAAATGCTTTTCCTATGGAAAATAGGCCCTAACTATAACTACCTAATGGCGACCACCAGAGATATTAGATATATATATATATATATATATATATATATATATATATATATATATATACAGCTAAAAACTCTCCAAACCTCCACAGCAGCGCAACAGCAACTGCGAAGTTAGGTAGGCCTACTCTCAGAATACAGCAGAAGTAGTCACAGTGTTGCAGGAAACTGTTTATTCACACAACGCGTTTCGACCGCCCAGCAGCCTTGGTCACATTTATATATAATCAAACTTTTGTTTATTCAGAGGAGCAATTTGCTGGTACTGAGAGGTCACTCCATGCCAGAATTCTAGCTCAGCTGATTCTTGTTACCTCATGCAAGGGATGCTATCCAACTCTACACCAAGACGGGCAGCTTGATGACACTTCCCCACAGGTAATTGGGGAGTTTGAATACCCAATAGGGATTTGGCAGATCCACTCACCTTAGACATGATAAAGACGGATGCGCTACATAGGAGTAAATTATATTACAGTACTTGTATGCAAGTATATATTCTCTGTAATAAACAAAATAGTTGAATTATTCATTTTTTTCACCATTCTTGTAATGCTAATCGCATTATTCTGTTTCCTTCTATTGATTATTGCAGCGCACATTTGTTTCTTGAATATTTGTTTATTCAGTTTTCTATCAAAAGAAATACAAATAACAGTGCAAACATTTAGATACTAAGATTATTATTTAGCAATGTGACGTAGGTGTCAAGGACAGGCAAGGATTTCTCAAGATACAGCATGGATGGAAGGAGGGGATAGATCTCTCAATATAAATGTTACTTATACGCAGAAGTTCATGTGTATTCAACGTAGTGGGTCTCAACTATAAACCTGAGCCCAACCTAACTTCTACTCAGATGCTAAATCATCAGACCCGATCAGGGCCGGTGATCGCTCAATGTTTGGTGATATGTGTGCATCTACTGTAGCCCCCAGCTTGTGTTCCCCATCTGAAGCAGTGTCTACCTACCCCTCACTGCCATTTTGGTCCTCTCCATCTCTCTGCTCCCCACTACGTTCACCAGTGCGTCTGACATACTTGACCATACTTCAAGATCCCTTTCCAGGTGCTCATCCGTGCGCACTCCCCGAAGCCTACATTCCTCTGCCACCGCCCATTTCAACAAATCTGTCCTCTATTTAGTGAGTGCTGGGGGGACAGGGCTGGCCCAGTGCACAGCTATACGGCATTGTGCCAGCAGTAGGCCCAGTTGGGCAAACTTATATTGCATTTTTCTCCCCTTCTTGGGGAGGGATAGTAGTCCCAGCACACACTGACGGATTGAAATATCAACTGCTACCCTCATCACCCTATGTATTTCCCTGCGCACTTCGTGCCAGTACACGGAAATCTGCCCGCAATTCCACGCTATGAGGCTAAAATTTGCAGGCGTTGTCCCGCATCAGGTACACTCTGCTAACCTCGCCGGGTATGACCTATGTAGATGGGATGGAGCCAGATATGCTTGATAAAGGAAATAAAAATGCACCAGTTTGCAGTGAGCATTGCTAGCCACTTCACGCACTTGTGCTCGAGCTCTGCGCTATTCGTTATCCGAAAACGTTGCTTCTAATTGCCTGTCCCCGGCAGCTCGCTTCGGGGCAACGTTCGTCTTTCTATCAGATTCCAAGGCTACATTTAGTCAGGAGATAATGCCCTTAAAGAAACCGGGGTCCAGAATTACCCGGAGTACCTGACACTGCTCCGGTTCCTCTGGGAATGTGGTCCATATCTCGCGGACACTATGTGAAATACTCGCAGATTGCAAAAACTGTTGATTATCAACTCCATAGTGCGCATCCACTTCCACCATGGTCATAAAGTTAACAGTGCATGTTGCGAGAATTCTTAGGAGGGAGGGGAGGAAGGAGCCATAGCAGGGAGACGAGGAGGAACTGTGTCCAATGTCCGGCTGGGTAGGTGACGGTCGAGTGGGAAACCAGGGCCAATCTCCTCTATAGCTGTCTAGCAGCTCTACTGGGCATCAGCCATGTTGCTCAGGTCTCGGCGTTCAGGAAAACAGTTTTGATTTGATATGATTTGAAAAGTTTAACATAGCGCTGGCTAGACCCAGTGGTATCAATGCGCTTTACCAGGGGATCGTTGCGTTACAAGTTACATCAGTTACAAGAGCATAGTAAGGTACAGTAAACAAAAACAATGTTGTGAGAATTCGTAGGAGGGAGGGGAGGAAGGAGCCATAGCAGGGAGACTAGGAAGAACTGTGCCCAATGTCCGGCTGGCTTGATGACGGTCGAGGGGGAAACCAGGGCCAATCTCCTCTAAAGCTGTCTAGCAGCTCAACCGGGCATCAGCCATGTTGCTCAGGTCTCAGTGTTCAGGAAAAACAGTTTAGAATAGATAAATAGGCTACAGTCGAGTAGCGGAAGAACATGTCCCCACTAGAGGGCAGAGGTAAAAGAAAAGGGGGGGTAAAAAACAATCCAGAAAAGGAGCTGGGGGCTGCCATTTAGGCTGCTGAGGAAATGAAGGCAGAGGCGACCGCCATTTTGAGGTCAGGCACGTCAAGTCCAGGTCTCTGAAGATCCCTGTATAGGCCATGGTGAAGCCCTGCTCGTGCCCACCTTGGATCAGATGTGGTGTCTGTTAGAGCTTGCAGCGGTTGGAGACAGAGTCAGAACCATCACGGGGGGTGCCCCAGAACCTCAAGCTCCGAAATTGGGCCAGGTCCGCGGGGACCAGCATGGGTCGGGTGCTCACAGGCCCGGGCGTCGCGGTCCCACACCCAGGCAGAACAGCAGTCACTCTCGGTGACCCCGTCGAGAGCCGCCAGGCCACTGTTCCCAAGAGTCGGGTCGGGAAGTGAGCAGGGGGGGGTGGGTGAAGGACTCACCAGAATAAGTTGCCAGAACTCTGGGCATGTCCAGAGCGACGAGTTGCGGTCAGCGCCGGAGACCAGAGAGACAACCTGCAACATCCATTGCAACGTCGGATACAACAGGAAGAACAGCCCCCCGCTGGCACCTGGCAAGCGTCGATCCCTCGGAGGCAGAGGGGAAGGGCTCATCAGCATCCCACTTATTGCCGGGCTTCAGGCAGTTCCCATGGGGCGCAGGAGGCCAGATCGCAGGGCGGGTCCAGCCGCCGAAAATGTAGGTCACGGGGAGAGTTGCTGTGAATGGTGCTGGCATCTGGAGTCACCCACCAGCACCGAAGGCCTCAGCCCGCCAAATGTCGGCAGGCACCGGTTAGGATGAATCCACATTGGGCAGTCAGACTCTGGGCAAGACCGAGGCGCAGCAGCGAAGGAGGCTGCAAAGAAAAGTGCCGGAGATCAAATGGCACCGGTAGCCGCTGCCAGGCTCTGGGTAGGTCGGAGGCTGCAAAATGGCGCCGGAACCAAATGGTGTTGGTAACCACAGTCGCCCGGCTGTATCAGGCGAGACGTCGATTCTCCTGGGGCGGAGGAGGATACACCGTCCAGGTGCTGGCCAACGGGCTCCAGTGAGGACATCAGGGACACGGATTGACTGGAGCAGGCAGGGACTCGTCGCCGATTGCTCTGGTTATCGGGAGAGTCTTTGCAAATGGCGCCTGCATATAGGGTCACCCACTGGCAACAGGCGACCTCGGGTATGTATAAGCAAGTAAGCGAAAAGGTTCTAGATCTGGTACTACAATTTCCTTGGGGAGTTAGGGTTGTCATGTTCTGAGATTGCACATCCATTTGTTAACCTGTAAGGTTAGGAGTACAGATGGTACACTGTGTAGGACTATAGGCCAACATATCCTGAGGGGTGCTCAGAATCAGTCTTGCAACAGTCCAACATTTATGTTGTCCAACAAATGCACAGTTTTACTTGAGAAAGTATAAGCTGTACAGCACTACCACTGTCTCCAGAGAGGGTCCATAGACAATTTTTCCTCTCTCAATTCAGAACAAGAGTGTAGGAATCCTTAGAAATCCAAGATTGTATCTAATTCACTTTCCAGCAAGAATGCTGAAGCCCAGGTGTAGGAAATTGGGTTACTGGTTGAGGGGGGTGAAATCCTACTCAAGCAGCAACCGCAATATCTGTCAAGGATAAGTCATCAAAGGCCAACCCCAAATTAACCTTTGCTTAACCCTCTGGTAGGTTGGCAGAAAGCAGTCAGGCTTAACTTAGAGGCAATGTGTAAAGTATGTATGCAGCACTTGAAGTAGTAATAAAGTGAAATCAGACACAAGAAAAAAAACACACAAATTTAGAAAAATTAAGTAGAGTGCAATAAATTATTTTAGATCAAAATGTCAAATAATATAATCAGTAGAAGCAGAGATATGCAATTTTAAAGATTTAAGAGAAAATAGTGCCTAGAAGGTCAAAGAACCAACTGTGGTGATATGGTCGCTAGCTAGGCAGACCGTGATGGAGCACGGGCTGGATGTAGGGTCCACTGCGCAACCTATTTTAAATCCTAGTTTGCAAAGCATTGCGAGATCCCCGGTTAAGGATGCATAGAGCAGCGGCAGTTCAGAGGAAGCTGAGAGCCTGTGATGCGGAGTCCTGCATCGGCATCAAGGATGCAGTGGATGGGCTTGTGATGCAAAGCCTGGTTTAGATGATGAGTTAAGCAGCAGCAGTCCCGAAGAAGCTGTGGGGCTGCTATGTGACAGCCTGTGTTGTCATGGAGGATACCTTCGATGAGGGGCTTGCGATGCGAAGGCATGTGCCGTGGACACGTTGTACAACAGCAGTTCCGAGGAGACTGCGGGCTGCGATGCGAGGTCCAACATTAGGGACGGGTCGCGCTGCTTCGGTTCTGCCTACAGGACCACAGCTGTGCTGGCAGAGCACCTTCAGGCCAACTTCCAAGGGTCCAGGACTGGGGTGGCATCACTGGGGGGGGGGGGGGGGGTAGGATTCACTGTAGACAGAGTCCAGGTGCTGGGTTAAAGGTGGTTGGATCCGTTTCTGTCCCAGAGGCTATAAACAATAAGCCAGCCAACTCGGCCGTAGCGTCACTCTGGTGGTCCTAAGTTCAAGATGCAGGCTCAGTCATTTTCAGTCAGGCAGCTGGGCAGCAGAGTAGCAGTCCTTCTAGCAGCGCAGCACAGTAGTCCTTCTGAGTTTTCCACAAGTCCAGAGTCGTACGCAGGGTTGGGTCCACTATTTATACCTGGTACCCAATTTGAAGTAGGAGAAGTTTCTAGAGATTTCCACCCCCAGAGGGTTTGAAATTTCCTGCCTCCCTGCCCTGCCCCAACTTGTCTGGGGTCACAAAAGACTAGTGTCAAACCCTTTGTGAAGGTGCTCAGACAGAGCCTTTGTGATGTGCAAGTGTGGTAGGTGACAGCTCCTCCTACCCCATCAAGTCAGAGATGGCCCATCCTTCCAACACCTATTCCCCTTTTATCTTAGTAATACACAAAGGCCAACAGCCAGCTACACCTAGTCATGTGACGCAGGATACAGGTTACAGGCAACAAATGGATTGGACAAGAAAATGTCAACTTACTAAAAGTGACACTTTAAGAATTGTGACTTAAAATCAGACCTGACCATTAAAGAGGGTTATAAATTACAATTCTTTAGACGCCAAACTTGACATTACTGTCTGCTCCCTACTGAATGTTACCACTTATTAAATGTAATAAGGGAAACCTATATTATCCTGTGGGAGAGGTAGGCCCTGCAGTAGTGAACGACAAATGTAAGAGTGTTTCACTAGCAGGACATGTAAAAGATGTACATGTCCAACTTTTAAAGTACACTGCAACCTGCCATCTGGGATGTTTTGGGCCAAACTTAGAAGTGATTTATATAAATTAAAAAAAAAGGCTTAGGCCTGGCAAGAGGTTTATTTTGCCAGGTTGAAACAGCAGTTCGATCTGCACACACAGGCTGCAATGGCAGGTCTGAGACATGTTTAAAAGGCTACTTAAGTGGGTGGCACAATAAGTGCTGCACGCCTACCAGTAGCATTTAATTTACAGGCCCTGGGCACATGTGGTACCACTTTACTGAAGTATTACAAGTAAATTAAACATACAAATTGGGTGCAAGTCAATTTTACCATGTTTAAAGGAGGAGAGAGCACAAGCACTTTAGAACTGGTAAGCAGTGGTAAAGCGTGCAGAGTCCTAAGCCAACAAAAATTAAGTGAGCTAAAACAGGTGCATGGAAGGCAAATTTTGGGAGGGAAACCACACTAAGGATATCAGGACCAACACCAGGACATTAGATAGATATACTCGAGCCACGAGAGCTGCCCTACTGTGATGTTCCATAGATCAAAGTAGTTCAGAAGTTTAGTTAAGTGGCTATCAAGTAATTCTCCAAAATGTAAAATTCCTGTTTCTTAGCTTTTCCAATGCCTTCTTTAGCACCCAAAGAGTGGATTGTCTATGTCAACTACTTGTAGTGGGATTAAGTCATTAAGATCTTTTTTATCTGTGGTACCAAGGATGGTCAAGTTTCTTGGTTTCAATAAAGTTTAGTAGAAATTTCAAGGTGAAAAAAATTCCACTCTGATCCAGTATCAAAAGATGGCACTAGGAACACATCTCTTGAACAAACAGCCACAGAAAACCACATTAATTGAACTGAATTCGGCAAAGTGCTAAAGACTGCAATTCACAGTGAAGTCTCCAACCACATCTCTGACAAGCAATGGCACTCCCTTGCCCCTCCAGTGCTTCTGGAATGGGAGCAGGACCCTCAACCCATTATCTTAACAAGGTGGACAAATAGATCCATTACACCTTATGGCAATGTCTGCTGACACGATTCATCAGTGAGCCAATACAGGAGACTGTTTTGACAATACCATGTATCCAAAGTGGGGATGCGCCTTCTGCCCAATAATGTGGTCAAAAGAGACATGTTAAGCATAAACTTAAAATAAATATACAAATGATCTTTTCCAACAAGATGAATCTCTTTGTGTGTCATTAGTGGACGCTAAACTTGGAACTATCTGAAGACAAGGTTAAACACTGCCATATTTTCAATATTGTGAGCAATCTGGAATCCTGGGTATTTAATGTCCACTAAAACCTAAGATAATAAATAAAAAATGTTTTTCATTGTATGCTGTTCCACGGTATGGGTAAAAGGTATACACTAGGTTTAGTAAACTTTATAAAGAGATTCTCAAACTGGCCACACTTACAGCATTGTTCTACACAAAACACAATTATCTCTTCTCCAAAGATTAATTAATTGAAATGCACGATCCAAGCAGATCATGTACTAAGATAAAACAGTAAGGGGTAGGGTAAGAGCTCAAGGTGAACTCCACAGCGAAAACAATCATTCATAGAGTCATGATGTTATATAATTTCAGATGCTCAATACCATGTTTCGACACATAGCGTTTGAGAAACTATCTTTTTTATGTTTGCTTGCTTTTTTAAATTATTTGTAATGTCCACACAAATTTGCCATCAAAGACAACTTCAATTTGACCATAAACCAAAATGCAATCACCAATATACAAAAAAAGCTAATGTAGAGAACAATAAACAAAAATCCAGTTAAAAACACCAAGATCTCAGTAAGTGAGCATCTACATATATATAACATTTGAATAAAACAATAAACGAAGAACAATTGACATCACCATGTTTTAGTACAATCCGGCTTGTTTTAGTAGCAGATAATTCTTTCAACTGATTAGTAAAACACGGAGGAATGTAAAATTCAACAGATAGTTATACAAGATCATGCAAAGTTTGGAAGTGGGTCATTTTTCGGTTTTTGAACCCACTTCCCCAGCCCCTATGGGCTTTGTACCATCTTTCTGGCATAAGATTTGGGTCTCTCCTGGACCGCACCTGCCTGGACGAAGTACGAAAGTAATGGTGTTGTAATCCAATTCGACATCAGCTGAATAGTCCTAAATGTAAATGTAACTATACTGTCTAAAACATTACGGATATCCCAGCTGCCATATTACGAGTCCATTCTATCTTATGGCACTTGTAATAAGGGGGATGGCATATAAGTCAAATTTGTGACAGAGTAACTAATCAGAGAAACTCTAAATGAGGCCCTAAGTTCTTTAAACTACCTCTTAAAACTTTTTGATGACTTTGTTTTGGACGAATTTTAGCTCTTGGAGTAGTCCCCAAATTATAATAGTATAAATTACTTTGCAGTACTGTAGATGTGATATAACCACATATTGTAGGAGGAAATCTCTGTGAAGCTGGTCCAAAAATGGACAGCGTTCTATTTCAGCATCTCATATAATGCTTCTACCATCAAATCTGCAGTTGGAGCAAGGCCCGGCTCAAATAAACAATCCATCAGAAAAGATTAACTCAACCGAGCCAGGAGGGAAACATTTTAAGTCTCAAGGACTGGATGAGGTGGAGGTGTGTCTAGTTTTATTACTGATTGCCTGTGGAGAGGACCACTCATTTGAGACGTCATGGTATCACTCTGCACATTATAACACATGTAAGAGATTTCAGGTATCTTCTTCAGTCCTAGTTAGTGGGGAAAAACACTATGGTAAAAAACCTTTTAAGCAATCTGACAATGCTTAATTGAACATGGAGATTTATATTTCAGTAGCTAAGTCAGACACTAATCTTCGACACAACGTCAAGAAGAGAGAAAAGAAAGAGAAAAGAAACGCAAAAGAATGGATGAGAAGAAATAAATGGAATCCGCTACAAGAAGTAAAAATCAAAGATAACAATAGAGAACATGTGGGAGATGAATGCGCCAAAAAATAGGGAACAAATGCGTTAAGACTCTTCTCCCTCTCATGACTGCCTGCTTTAAAACTGATTTAACAGGAACTGACATCACAGGAAACCGTTGTGCTTCCTCTTGAATTGGGAACATCCTATACAAAACTCAGAGCAATCCACCAAGTAGGGAAAGGTAGTTCATAGACTTGACCATACCTGTTCTATCAGATTCATGGCGTTAGCTAACAATGGCAAGAAAATCTTTGACATCCTTTGCCTGCCTCCAGATTCTGCAGCTGCGCTGCTGGGCATGCCAACTAATGCCTCCAACTAATCGCGGATCAACCCCTTCCGGGTGACCGCGATTTCAGAACCATCAAAGAAGTCAAGGCTGCGAGGACTCTCAGATAAATTGAGTATTCAGCAACACGCCATCTGGATATGTGGTGCAAGCACAGGTTTCTTCTAACCGCAGTGGGAAGCCCTAGGAACAGATGTGACCCAAAGACTAGTGTAGTTCAGCAGATAATGCCTACACTGTTTCTCTCAATTGAGGATATGTTCCTCTTTGACTATTATGTTTCTCATGGTCTCAATAATTCCATCGACCTCAGCAGTGTCTAATCCCTACGTGGAGCTGAAAACACTATTGTTGGAAATGGGAAAACATTTATTTTAAATGTAAAAGTCGTGTGTTCAATATTGAGCACTATGTTCCTTCTTGTTAAATTTTTAAAACTCGTAAATTCAGCTGGATGTCTGTGTGTCACTGAGATGTATTTCCCTAAGAATAAAGGTGACAACCAACAGGCACCATACAAGAAGGGTCACTGAACTGACGTCACAGAGGTATGTGCCGTTGGTACTCCTAAGCGATCGGTCTATTTCCTTAAAAAAAGAGGAAAGATGGCCCTTTTAAAGCGAGGGGTGTACTCACCTGAAATACAAACCACACTTAAAAATAAACATAATGAAGAAGCACCAATGCAGGCTTTCTCGGGCAGATAGTTTTAAACACGTGATCTCAATGCATTAGCTCCAATTGTTTTAACTAGATCTCACACATTTTCAGTGTGTGTCCTAATGGAAAGAAGTCAATCCATATCATTGGTTATTTGCAGCATGATATAAGCTTAGAAAATATATATGTTCTTTCTAATAAATTGATCAAATAATGCTTTTATGTATGAGTAACTGCAATCCTCACTCTAGGACATAAAGACCACATACAAAGCTGTACCATGCATTATTTAAGCATACAAACTAAAATTTGTTATAACACATCCTTCAAGGCTAGCCATACCCCACTTACAGCCATTGAAAAAAGTTACCATCAATAAAAGACATGCACACGCTTTCAGTTACTTGCCACTGTCACATGGCAAATCTCAGACACCGCACACGTGTTTCAGATGCAAATGTGAAAATGTGCACGAGTATCTGAACTGTATTCCAATTATGCCCAGCCCTGGTTGCTTTAGTGCAGCAGAAGGCTTGGGATTACCACACAAATATGAAAAGAACACATGGTGACGTGCTGGGATGATACCAATAGGTTATCAATAAAGTGTGTGCTTTATAATCTACAGTGCAACAGAAATGCAAAGGCTCAACTAGTTTCTGCTGGATCAATGTCATTTATTAACTGTCTTCATCGGGCTTTTGGTTCCATGAAATGTGAATGTTGCCTAGAGAGACAGTAATGATATGTTAAGAATTTCTAATATACTTAGGGCCAAAAATACATAGTGTTTTATCACTGGCCAATCCTCTGATTTGGTAAACCAGAGGGTTTATATATGCTAAAATGCTTTAGCAAATATTCTAAGCCCATTTAAAGATTCAGAAAAAGTTTTCCCAGTCATTAAATGGGTTTAGGAAACATACTGAATGGGGCCATTGCCTACTCCTACAAAAGTTTGTGAAACTTTTTTTTTAAAGCATCCCATTTTCCTATAAGGAAAACAAGATGCATTAAAAAAAAATTGCTTTATTTAAAAGCAATCACAGACATTGTGGTCTGCTGACCTTAGCAAGTCAGTCTCCCGGTGATGACAATGAATCGTAGTGAGTCGGAATTTTTGTGACTTACCACATTAATATGCATGAGGTATGTCAGATTCAGACCTACTATGATTCACATATTTCCCAATGGTTCTTAAAAATATTAAGTGGCTGCAAAAATACTCCTTGCACATTGCGACCAGTATTTTGCGACCATATATTAGTATATATGAATCTTCTTCGATATGTCGACATTAACTGCAAAACAGAGACTGAACTATAAAGAACTTCATTTGTCTATTGAACTCTTCAAAATATGTATCCCCCTTTATGCGTCCTCTTAACTTCAGAGCAGAAGCTGCCTAAAATGTAGAGGAAGGAGAATTCCATATCCTCTCTCTCTCCGCGTTATAAGCTGAGGAGGTCTGATATTTGATCAGAAGAGCCTACTTTTTAATCTATACATAATTTTAACAAGAGACATCCAACTGTTAAAGACAATAAAACAATGGTGATCTCTGGACAGGAGACTTTAACAAACATACATTTATTGGGATTCTGAGGAACCTATGTACTATATTATTGACAGGGCAAGGTTTTAGATGCCATTTTCCTTATAATGAATGAAATCATATGTTGCTTAAGCTTCCAAACCAGTGGGAGCTCCATAGGTCATACAGGGTCAACAATGCTATTGTGGGTAAGTGGTGCATTGATACTTAGACACACAACCCCTCAGTTTATGACAAGGGTGAAATTATTTTGTATACTTTTGCCTTTCCACGGGCCAATTGTTTATTGGGCCTTCTGCTCACCAGTGCCCAAGTAAAACTATCATATCAAGCACTGTCAATCACACAAACATATCTGATAGAAAGAAGATTTCCCTCAGGAGGTAAGACACAAACGATTATAGCAGTACAAGCGAAGATCTGCAAGTTTGAAACAGGGAAAGATTGCAGTCTACATCGATATACACTCAAAAGCCGGAAATGATGGCTAAGAGGGGAAAAATCAACAAATCGTGCTTAATAAAATTAAAGCTAAAGCCAATGACACTACTTCTGTAGACAGAACAACTAAAGTGAGCTTTTGACGGTAAACGACGTTTACAACGAAACTTTTTTATCCGCAGGGAATCACAACGCGGTTGTTACAACGACCGCGTTGTGATTCCGCATACCATTACTCCGCAAGTCGGAACAACGACTTGCGGAGGTGGGGGGGGAGGTGTTGGATTTAAAATCCAACACCTTCCCTACTGTCCGCACAGACTGGAGTTGAAATAGTAATAGGAATAGTCGTTGTTCCGACTTGCGGAGTAATGGTATGAGGAATCACAACGCGGTCGTTGTAACGACCACGTTGTGATTCCCTGTGGAAAAAAAGAATGCGGGATAAGGAGGCATATTTGCTTTTGACTAATGAACATTCATAGACTGTGCTGGATTATTGAAATAGTGGCCAGAAACACAGACTCACACACACACACCAACAGTCTGACCAACAGGCATGCACATATATACCACAACCCACCCATGGGCGGATGCCACTGCCCCAATGAGTCTAAGGGAAATGGAGATGGTCAAGCAGATAATGTCTATGGCGGTATGTTTTAGTTATAAATGCCCTTGTTTTGCAGGCGGCATGGTATTCGAGAATGTGTGTTTGTCCCTGAGGCCCCTGATGGGTTTTGGGCATATGTTTTAGGAACACAGGTGTGGGTGGGGCTGTGTATCAGGATGGCTTCTGAATTTGGATACGAGATTGCCACATGCATCCTGACTCTGGTATTATTCAGTGTATCCAGACCAGGCTTACAGCCGTCAGCATGAGCACCTGGGGCCGCCCGGTGGGGGCGGGGGGAGGGGGAGTTAGGGAACAGGCTGCTGAATGAGTAATATATATATTTGGCTGCACACACAGCTAGCAGACACAGTGCTCATGTATAATTGAGTTATGTGCAATCAAGTCAGTGATGACGTAACCGGCCGGGTTGCAGATCCGTGATGAGCAGCATGTAACAGAGTGTAGCAATGTGTTTAATGTACTGTGTGGCTCTGTGTGTTTTACTTTCTGTGACTTTCTTCAGAATCTTTTGTTAACACAATATTTATTTTTACCCTCGTGGGTGATTTTTTCACACGAACATCCTTGTGCTGTTTAAACAATTTAGTATACAGGTTAATTCAAGTGCCATCTTCGCTTTTACAAAAGGCGTCCAGGACAGACTAAGCAAAATGCATTAGACAAAATAAGGCAGTAGTTCATGAAGCAGTGATTCATGAAAACACAGCAAATGTTGTTTCTTGGAGAGGAGGGAATAGGTGGAACTCTTCACTGGGCAACTATTGTAGGCACTTGACCAAGAAGCTCTGGTTCTCAAGGCTCAGGGTTTCTCATTCGGTTCTCACCCTACACCATTTGTAACGATGCTCTCCCTGTAAGTATTTATGTTTTTAAAAGAGAAAGTTGTGCTTCTTGTGAGAGACTCTCTGTGTTGTCATTCATGGCTGCGGGACACATATCTGGGCAGGATGGTACCATGGGAAGAGAAACATAGGTGATTTAATTAAGACACAATAAATGTGCACAGGTTACTACCCTAAAGCTAATATTTTCATACCTCTGTACGGCTGTACTATGCTTGATTGTTTAAACTAATAGACCTGGCAGGCATACTTACCCTTACTACCCCGCTATCTGACAGGGATACCCCAGAGAGGCGGGTTTCTCTCAAGTGGGCATGTGGCTGGGTGCAATACTTTAAAACATGCTCGTCTGTGGAGAAGACGCTCAAAGTATTTATTCCGATGGTATTTCCATCTCCCACTTTGAATTAAACTCCTGGCAATTGGGGGCCTATCATGGGTGGGATGCATAGCTGCAGTTGAACTGCGTCCTTGAAGGCCAAGTTCATCCCTGAAGGTCATTCAGACAATTCAAAGGCTGCAATGTCAACAAGCATTGGCATAGCCGATTATACTTAAATAACAACATTGTTGAAATTACTAAGGGGATCAACCTATGATTCTGACAGTGTGCTATAGGCTTTGTGAACAAGGAGTAATACAACAACCTAAAATGATGGATGGACTCTTATAAGCTTGTCTGTGAGTTTTCAAAACATGAAAAAGAAATTGTACATTTTAGAAGTGAAGCACTTTTGATGGATGTCACAGTCTTTTTCTATATATTTACCCAAAGAATGAATGCAGTAAGGGTGTGTCATCTGGCCTCTAAGCTTCACTGAAAAATAAATATTTTGTTCAACCTTTGCTGTGAAGGGCTGAAGGTTGAGCAAGTAGGAATTTAGGTAGTCATGAGGGGGTGGGCACAGGGACTGACCACAGGAGAACCAATGTCACTAATCCACCACTGATCACGACCAAAAGTCATACACAGATGGGGTTGGCCACATGCAGAGGGCTGGGTAGAGGGTCTGAGCAGAGGATCTGGTCATCGCCTAAACTTTATGAGTGCTGGATGCATGGTTTGGTGTGAAACGAGGCATTACAGCCATCATCCACTGTTTATGTCCAAAGTCTGTGCATAGTCGAGGTTGTCTACTTGTGGATGGGTGGGTGCAAAGTTTGGCCAACTTATGGCAAAGGATTGCATGCAGTGGAGGCTTGATGCTTGTAGGAGAGCGGGTGCTGGGCCTTGGTGAAGCCTAGGCACCGTGTTCAAGATCTGATGCGGAGTGGATGAAGGATCTGGCCAGAGGCTTTGACTAAGATGTGATGAGTAATGTCATCAATTATGCCATTTAACATGTTATGAGTGATGTTATATGTGAAGTCATAAGCAGTGCATGATGGGGTGCATGTTATTGTTACTTCATTAAACAAGAACTGAAGTTTCAGGTTCTTTTTTGGGTTTTTAACATTAGCTCATTTCAAATTCCGACACCTACTATAAAGTCACTTTAACCATTGTTATTTTTCAGAAAATGACTGGGTTTTATTAAATATAAGTTAAGGTCTTAACACATTACATAACTATAACGTCATTCTAAACTTTGTTTAAGTGAATATATAAATGTATATATATATATAGTCACTGAAAACGTCCTATTCCACACCACGCATGGCTGAAGGCAGCCAACCCCACGCAGCACACAGGCGAAGGCCAAACATGGCGAGGTGTTGGCAAAGTTAGGTATGGTAATAAAATCTTATTTTATGTTAAAACAACCTCAGAATTCACTGAAATAAACAAAGGTGAAACTGATGTTCTAGTTAGGGAAGTAATAATATTTTACTTAACATTTAGAAAAAACCTCAGCCATTCATTGAAAAAGTAAAGGTATAGTTAGGGGAAAATGTCTGTTAGAATGTTAAAACGTAACATTTTAAACTCAGAAAACCACAAAAATTCACCAGCTATAGTTAACTAAATAACTATAACTTGCACTTTCACCATGCACCTCTTATGACCTCACATAATAGAACATTACAACATGTTCTATGACATAATTGACAACATCAATGCAACATCTGATCTAACATTACTTACGGCATCACTGTGCTGTGCATGGTAAGGATGCAAGTTATAGTTACTTAAGTTAACTATAACTGGTAAATTCCAGTATTTTATTATTTTAAGTTTAAAATGTTAAGTATGAACAGACATTTCATTTAACTATAACTTCACTTTAACCTGTTTTTTCAGTATATCTATTACCCAGTGGTGGTCACCACTGGGTGGTTATTTTTAGAATTGTGTTTACATAGGAAATGCTTTTTTTGTGTTGCTAATAACTTTGGCCCGTTTGATGAATCTCCACAAAACTTTTTTTAAAAATGCTACTTTTTGACTAGTTTACACATGAAAAAGTTTCGGGGTGATCTGTCAAGCGGGGGCCAAGAAAAAGGGGGGGGGGGGGGTCCTAAAACGCGTTTTCCCCATTAATTTTTCCACAGGAACTCTAGACACCACTACAGCCCAAACTGCTGAACGGATTTACACCAAATTTGACAGAAAGCTAGATCTTGCTCCGGAAAGAGTGCTTTTTATGTTTTGGTGTAAATGCATTCAGTTGTTTTGGAGAAATGAAGCTTAATAAAACAGAACATTTAATGCCATGGAGAATCCACGGAGCCAACAGATCTCAAAGTGAGATCTGATTGACTGCCACCACCTCAACTAGGAAGTGGTGGCAGCCATCTTAGGACTCGTGACTCAGTCCTGAGTACTAAATAAAACATAAAAAAAGGACACAAGGGGGCAAGTTAGTTTATCTAGCTTCAACTGCTGAATTTCACTGGTTTTGTATGAGGGAAATCTGAGCCAAACTATAACGTCCCTGTAACCTTTGTTTTTTTCAGTGAATTTTTAAGGTTTTCTAAATGCTAATTCCTAATTATAACATCCCTGTACCTTTGTTTTTTTTCAGCGAATTTCTATGTTTTTTAAAGTAATAGTCGCCTTTGCAGAGTGGTGAAGAAAGGGGGCAGGGCCTCCGACCAACTCTCAGGAATCCCGCTGTGTAGCAAGATCTTTCTACAAATTCTGCTCACATATTTACTGATCAATGCCTTCAGCCCACACATGTAATCAAATCATCCATAATGTAGCATCTCTCAAACAGTTTTTAATCGTCTCAAACAATCACAGTTTTTTTCACTCCCCTCATCATGTTCTTGTTCAGCCATCTTATCTATTGTGGCCAGGGCCGGACTGGCCGTAGTGGGCACAGGGTGTTTCCCCGGTGGGCAGCTACGGTGGGGGCCGGTTTTGGGCCCCTTGG
This sequence comes from Triturus cristatus, assembly GCF_964204655.1. Classification (NCBI taxonomy): domain Eukaryota; kingdom Metazoa; phylum Chordata; class Amphibia; order Caudata; family Salamandridae; genus Triturus; species Triturus cristatus. The sequence goes on from NC_140581.1 coordinate 832,699,313, forward strand.
GGCCGTTTGTGCTACCGGGGGTCGGCAATATGGGCCCCCTGTAACAAAATCGGCCGAAATCGGCACTCACAAACTGCTCGGCTGCACTCCCCTTCACCTCGGGGGGGGGGCCACCTGAGCAGTTTGCCAGGGCCGGTTTCTGTTCCCAGTCCGGCCCTGATTGTGGCTACACATACAATTACAATGATTTATTTTTCTGTGATCTGGGAAAACTCTCAAATGTATTTATTATCAGTTTATTTAATCGAAAACATTACAAACAAAAAAAGGAACATAAAAAGGTAAAATACATTAACATGACTTCTTTCACAGCTCTCAAATACAAAAATAAAATTACATTAATCCGATGGAGAGGCAAACAATTATAAAGGCTTTAAACAGTCTAAACTGTAGGTTCACAATTTTGAGGCTAAAGATTTAGTATAAAGCCAACCACTATGAAAATTGCACAGCATTAGATCCATAATTGCTTTTTAAAAAAAGAGTCTGCACTATTCAAAGATGTCTTCAAACAATCCATATGGCCATATGAATAAAACCTTTTAACAGCAGTAACGTACAGTGGATATCTAATACAGACATATGCAAAGAACAGATACTAACAGTTCCACACATTCTGAGCAAATACTCAATTTTTTTATCCCCAAATTCTTTCCAACCGGATGTATAAGAGTATAAAAAAAAAATCGGAGTCTAATCAATTTGAATTTCTTTAGCAGAGACAAGAGAGGGTCAGCCAGAAGAGATGCAACAGGTACTAGAGCACCCACTGATAAACTGGAGGGAGCATGGGAGGACAGTGGACCATAAAGAGGCCAGTTAAAATATGGCTCATGTTTAAAGACAGTCACGGTTTGATTTAGAGTTTATGTACCGCTGTTTGTAAGGCTTGCCATTTATTGACTGTGAATTCCCTATAACAAACGGACAGGTGTCGACTATGATGAAGTGATATAAGCAATAGTGTTTCTTCCTGCCAGCATACTTACCAACTATCCAAACTTGTCCTATTTGTACTTTCTGGCTTAGTATAGCAAATTTTATACTATGTAACTGCCCATTACATTACATAAGGGCTTTTTGGATATATAACATTGTGTATCGTAATTGGAATGATTCATGTCATTTCGACTATACTTAAGCTACATGACATTTCTATCAGTTAATCGACTTATATCAAAACCTTTCAATTAATCCCTAGGTCAAGTGTCTGGGATGATGGCAGTTCTTACCCTTCAGGAATTGGAGTGTGGTTTGATTGACAATAAACAACGACTAATGAAGAGAAAACATAATAGTTTGGAGCTCTTTACAGTGACAAAGGTTTGTTAATTCACTTACCTTCAATCCTCATAAAAGAATGTTTTTGAAATTGGGGTGAATACAAATTTTTCCGAATTTCCATTAGTTATTCAAGCACAAGTCCATCTAGATGTTTATGCCCAGGCATAATTTTTGGGCACAGCACATTCTAACAACATAACTGGAATGACAATTTCACTTATATTGGTATTTCTTAGCCGAGACCATAGTGGTTAACCGTACTGAGAAACAGGTGCCAGGACATTTATCATACTAGGATCACATTATTATAGCCTTATAGCCCGCCGTAGCGGGCTATACCGGCTGTTAAAGGCCCGCTGCAGCGTTAAAGGCCCGAGCCGAAGGCGAGGGACTTTAACAACAGCAGCGGGACTTTAAAAGCCGGTATAGCCCTGCTACGAAGGGCTATAAGGCTATTAGAACATTCTGCCACTAGAGGGCAGAATGTTCTAACAAAACGAAGCCTTCAGGGAGCGCGAGGGGATTCAAATTCCCTCCGGCTCCCTGAAGTCTTCGTTCACAGCCAGAGCTGTGAACAAAGACACATTGGAATGTAGGCGCTCCGGGCTTATACCAGCCATTATAAGCCCGGAGCACTCCATTGTTTTCAATGGAGCTCCCAACATTCCAATGTTCTAATAAGGTATATACAAGGGATGTGGAATTTCGAAATCAGTTTATCAGTAAAAAATGATATGGCACTTGATTTCTGATCCCTTATTTTGTATTTTATAGGCACATAGTATAAAATCTGGGAACTTTTTACATCACTATTCAATTGCTACTCTTAGATAAACCACTAAGCGATTCCAGACATTCACCGCATCAAATTTGGCTTAGTACATTTGACTTTGGCTATTAGATTTTCTGGCCCAGTGTTATATGCCTGTATTTTAGGCCTCTATCTTCTAAATGGGGGGGGGGAGGGGGGGGAGGGGGGAGGGGTTAGGGAGTAACTGACTAATGAACAAAGAAGGATTGTTGGGGAAGGTTCTGGCCACTCATGACATTTGGAGGACCCCTTGGGATCTGAGGATCTGATTCTATGATTATAAAGTTACACTGTAGTATATCTCCTCTGGGTATGGTCATCCAAGATTGCGTGTGATTTAAGGTTCTTTTTTTTTTACGTAGGTTACTGACATAAGATCTGTAAATAACCTGGGCCTACTGCAATAAATTGGACACGGTTGTGTCACATTCCTCGTACTTACTGCTGTCGTACAGTTTTCGATTAGGTAATTGCTGAGACTCTTGCATCCCTCTTTGTTACAACTCTTTAATGCTAAAGTTTCCTTTTCTTCAGGGATATCTAAATCATACGTTATCCTCTCTTATGACTTGCTTTATTGTTTTTTTCTAAGTATAATTTTAATACCTTTAACTTAGGAGTGGTGACTGCGCTTACAGACTTATCTTGTGCATTGCTATTCCCGTTTTACCTCACTCCTTTCACATCACTGATGTTGGTATAATATCACTTCAGGGTGATAGGATATCTTACACTCTTATATATGTAGGAATGGAATTCTTACATACCTCCTCTTTTAAATAGCACATAGGTATAGACACAATGGTGAAAGGAAGCACCCATGGAATAACGAAAGTATGCCTACCATTGACTGACAAATTGTGTTTCTTCTCCTTCATGCTACCATCATGGCATGTAATTAGCCTTGAGAAAGTCCACTGTCAGATGAAACACGTGTTGACTGAACCCACCTGTATTTTATATGACAGCGTGAAACTGAATAAAAGAAACAACACTAACCACTCCTTTTGTGTTCCGGGTTACTTGTTTGAAGAGTAGAAAATAAGGACTATTGCATTTGACTGCCGGCAAAGATACTATATATGCCACAACACTATGTTAAAATACGTCAATGAGACCTCCAATTATTATGTTAGATATGGGAGGAGGGCAGTCATTAACCTACATGGATTTTTAGTTCTGACTTGACAGTGTTACTGTTACCTGACTTTTTAACCTACACCAATATTTTTCCACATTTCTTTGCTTCCACACAAATGCATATCCAATCCCATGTTATCTAATTGTAATACTTCCCATACAACATTCCTTTAAAGCTAGACCTATTGGCATTGCCAATACTTGTTTTAATAATCTTCTGGCAATAGTTCTGTCATTCAGGTTTATGTCTATATCAGTAAGACTGTGTGCTAAGTGCATTTTTTTTTCAACCCAAACAAATGTATTGAGAAATATATTAAACTGAAGAATTAATAGAAACTGTGAAAATATTGGATTATGTGGAGATTTAGAAACTTCACCGTTAATGACACCCATTCTGGGGTAATGGAGAAGGAACAAATGGGGAGCTGTGTCAAAAGATTAGTACTCTGGGGGGGCGTGGCTTGGCACCGGAGGAAATAGCGGCTTCCTAGTGCCACTCCGTGCCGCGACCGGAGGATTCTTTTGACAACAGGCGGCTTGTCCGCGCTGTTCAACTTTTCAATGAAAGGACTTTCATTATAAACATCCCTGGATCTCGGCGAGAACTCATAGGAGGTGCGGTAAGCCCGATATGCGCAGTATTTTTCTCTAAATGTGCGGCGCGTCTCCATGACAGGATTCGCGGCCGCCATTTTGATTTTCTGCCGTTCTTAGCACGGTATCATTTTTGAGGCACCTTATTTTTATTTCCTGGTGCTGCTCACTATTCCTGTCACAAACTTACTTCTCTTACTGGAAGCAAATTATACCATCATTTGCTGCTTTGGTGAACTCCATCCTATTCTTTTTCCACGTTTGCTTCTGTTTTTCCCTGCAAACGCCGTTTCTCCCCTGACATTCATAATTTTAACAGTTTTTTCAAAGCCTCAACGCTTCTTTCCTCATGTCATACTTGTTCATGGGGAGAATTAAATCTAATAGAGGTGAGACTTCACCACCCATCTTGTCTACGTGTCCTAAATCCACTGCAGTTTTCACCTCTAATCCTTTTTCGGTTTTGCAATCCGATATGGAGGATCCTGGACAGGTTACATCTCTCCAATGTGCAGATGATCCATCTCGATCTCTTAAGCCCACACCAATAGGGAAATCTGTTTCTAAAATTCCATCCTCTTCTATTTTGTCAACTGTTAAAAGGGTCAAAAAAGATCCCCCTTCACCGACCATCTCTCCATCACCAGTTTCCTTAGAATTACTTCTAGATGAGATTCGATCTCTTAAACCATGCCTGGAGGAAACTAATATTCGTTTACAAGCTATCGAAGATAAATGGTCGACTTTGGATAATAAAGTTACTACAATGGAGCATCAAATGACGTCCCTAAAAATATCCTCTCAACAAATTCCACCCATGAAAACAGACATTTTACATTTACAAGACAAATAGAAAATCTTGAAAACCGAAACAGGCGCAATAACCTACGCATCTATGGTCTTCCTGAAGGTTTGGAAGGCTCTAACCCCATTGCTTTTTTCCAGTCTTTCTTGTTACAGGTTCTTCAACTTCCAGAGTCTCCATCACTGAACATACAACGAGCACATAGACTCGGTCGATCTCCTCAAGTCACATCTGCGCAACGCAATCCAAGAGGTGTAATTCTATATATCCTAGAGTACACAGATCTGCTAAAAGTTATACAGGCTGCTAAAGCAAAACGTCACATAACTTGGCAAGGTTCTCAATTATTTTTCTCCAAGACTATGCAAAAGTCACAGCTGACAAACGGAAGAGTTTTCTAAACATGCGTCCAGCGTTACGTAATTTCAACACTAGATTTGGTCTAGTTCATCCATGTCTCTTTAAAGTGACTTGCAAAAATAAGACAACAACTTACGAAGATCCAGCCATGCTTCAACATTTTCTTGATAGCTGTAGAGAGGATCCCATGGAGTTTGCAGGAGCATATTCATGAACATTCATTTTTTCATGCTAAAGTTAAACTTGTAATTTTACAATACTCTTCTGATATGTTTCACTAATTGTTTTCCTCTCCTTGTGTTTCTTCCCATCAGGTACTGATTTTTATTTTATTTTTCTTCCTGGTTCATCCTTTGTCATAAAGTTCGTTTACTTCGGTATTTCCCTCGTGGTCTCATTCCATGGAGTATTGTTTCCTCCCATGTGGCTCCAACACCCTCCATCCATGATTGAGTATTTGGTATGTTTTATTGTTTTGTTGGTCCTTCTTTCCTATCTTTCTTCCTTACTCTTCTTTTCTTTCTCTTCTCCTCTTCTTTCCTTTTCCTCCTTTCCTTTCCTTTCCTCTTTCTTCTTTATTTCAAAATTCTCCACTTTATACCTTATTCTGTTATTGTTAGAGTGCTTATTTCTTTTACTTATTGCGAATTCTTTATTGTTTTCTTGTTGTGCTGTAATGTTTTTCAACAGTAAATATTAGTTTTTACAGTTATTTAATGACGTTACGTATTATTACTTGGAATGTTAAAGGTTTGGGTACACCTATCAAACGGCAGAGAGTTCTCTCACATTTATCTAACCTTAGAGCAGATATTGTATTTATGCAAGAATCACATTTAGTTGCTTCGGATGTTCTTAAGCTTAAACGACAGTGGGTAGGAAATGTTTTTTCTTCTCCTGGCACTAGTAAAAGGAATGGGACTGTGATTCTATGTCATGAAAAACTTAAAGTGACCCTTCTTTCTCAAGACTCAGATGACGAAGGTCGTTGGTTAATTGTTCACCTTAAAGTTAATGATATCCCTATTACTTTGTTTAATGTATACGCTCCCACAAAACCTGATAATAATTTTTGGCCCCATATTACTACTCTTTTGATGTCTATTTCTACTCCATATGTTGTTTTTGGAGGCGATTGCAATTTAATTGTTGATCCCTATATTGACCGTACTTACAAAACATCTTTTATTCCCTCCACAATGCATCATCACTTCACTAATTTGATCTCCCACAGATCTCTTATTGATTCATGGTGACTTTGTAACCCTGAACTCTGTGAATACACTTTTTTCTCACCCACTCACCTCTCGCAATCCCACATTGATCATTTATTTGTTTCCAAGGCACTAACGCAATCTATACTACATGCTGACATTGGTTCCATATTGATTTCAGATCATGCCCCCGTGATATTAGATTTAGAGTTGCTTCCAATTAATGTTAATACTAAAAGATGAAGTTTTAATACATCTTTGTTGACTGATCACACCTTTACTTCTTCTTTTGAAGACTTTATTTCAGATTTCTTTAAGCGTAATATTTCTTCTGTTTCATCTTTTCCAGGCTTTTAAGGCTTCATCTACGGACTTTATTATCTCTTATGTTGCCACAAAAAAGTCTTAATTCCTGAAAAACTGATGAAATTCTCAAATCTATCAAATTATTGGAGTCCCTTTATACGGTTACAAATTCTAAAGCTGATCTCAATAACCTTATAAAAGAAAAACTTAAATATAATAAGCTATCTACAGAAAATGCATCTGCATATCTCCTCCGAGGTAGTGCCCGTTATTATGGCAGCCAAAATAAAGCAGGAAAATTACTTGCTTCTTACCTCAAAATTAAAAAAGATCATAATAACATTGATTATGTCCTAAATTCAACTTCTTCCCCAGTATCTAAAAACTTGGAAATCCTCGAAGAATTCAAGAAATATTATACTTCTCTTTATACTCCTGAAACTATCCCAGATCCTACTGACATTCAAACATATCTTGCTTACATACCTAAACAGTCTCCCATAGATACTGATTTTTCATCATTGGAACGCGATATCTCTATTAAAGATATTTCCCACGCATTGAAAATTCTTAAGCCTGGGAAAGCTCCTGGCCCAGATGGTTTCCCTATGGAATTTTATGCCTATTTCTCTAAATCCCTTCTTCCCTATCTTCTCTCTTTATTCTCACACTTTATTTCCTCTAAAGTTTCTAGCGGTTCATTTCAAGACGCTGTCATTTGCCTAATCTCTAAAGAAGGAAAAGATCTACACCATTGTAAAAATTACAGACCAATTTTATTGGTTAATTCTGACTAAAAAATATTTGCAAAAATTCTTGCTCTCCGTCTTGAACCCTTTCTTCCATCTATTATTTGTAAAGAACAATCTGGCTTCATCAAAGGATGCCACATCTCAGATAATACTAGAATTTTCTTTAATTTATTACATAAAGCTAATAAATACCCTCACTCATTAGCAGCTATCTCTTTAGATGCGGAGAAGGCTTTTGACCGCATGGATTGGTCATTTATCTTCCACACACTATCTTGGTTTGGCTTCGGACCTACATTTATTTCTTATATTTCTTTATTATATACTTCACCCAAAGCTTCTATTTTCGTCAATGGCTCCATTTCTGATTCTTTTATCTAACAGAGAGGGGTCCGTCAAGGTTGTCCTCTCTCCCCGCTTTTATTTATCCTAGCTCTAGAACCCTTTCTTGCGCAAATTAAACAAAATTCTAATATCCATGGTTTTCAACATGATAATTTCCATGTCAAAATGAGCGTTTATGCAGACGATATCTTATTACATATCTCTAACCCGGATCATTCTATTCCTGCTTTTATTGCAGAAGTTAAAGCCTTTTCTTCTATTTGTGGTTATAAATGAAACCATGATAAATGCAAAATTCTTCCCCTTAATATTTTATGTTTTAAACAAGATTTTGCCATCACTAACTTCTCATGGAACACCCAAAAGATTAAGTATTTAGGTCTTTGGTTTGCCCCGTCTATTAAACAAACATTATCTTTGAACATATCTCACATTCTATCTACTTTATCTACATCTATTTCTAAGTGGCATCCCCTATATTTATCCTGGTGGGGAAGACTTGATACGATCAAAATGATGCTTGCTCTCATCATTTTTTATATGATCTCAGCTACCCCTCTCAGTTTTCCATCTTTTTTCTTCAAAAAGGTTAACTCTCTTTTATCTACTTTTTTATGGAATAAAAAGAAAGCACACTTGTCCTTAAACATACTTCAACGCCCCAAATCACAAGGTGGGGTTAACTTTCCTAACTTTCAATTTTATCATAATGCTTTTCTTCTTAAGCTAAAGCCTTAAACCAATACTCTCCTACTTCTCCTCCATTATGGACATCCATGGAGCGCTCTCTCTTATCCCCTTTTTCCATCACAGAATCTCTTACATTTACTCATAAGATACCCTTTTTATCCTTCCCTACGTACAAGACAGCTCATAGGCTTTATCGTTCTTTTCTGATTTCTCATCAATTTACTCTAGTGATACCCTACTCACTTTTTCTGAAGCACAAAAACTCTATCAATTACCAAATTCTTTCTCCACCAAATTTAATATACTGACACAGAACATCTCTTCATCCCTGTTCTCTGATCCACCTTCCTCATCTCCTTATTGTAACATACTTACAATTTTGAGTGCTCAATCTAGTGCCTCATCCATATACAAATCTCTTACTGCATCCCCCATTCCTAGAACTAAAACTAAGATAGAACTCCAATGGGAACGTGAATTCCATACATCGTGGTCTATTACTTTTTGGAATAAATTGTGGTCAAAACTTCGTAAAACCTCTCGATCAGCAAGCACAACTCAAACTCTCTTCTTCATCTATAATAGGCTTATGTTCACTCCAATGTCCTTACATAAATTTAATTCTACTTCTTCCCCAAACTGTTGGTCATGTTAACACCCCCCCCAAGCTGATTTATATCATATGCTATTTGCTTGTCCATCCACTCATCAATTCTGGTTGAAAATTTGGTCTCAAATCAATGCCATTTTTCATTCTCATTTCCCTTATTCACCTATAGATATTTTCTTGGGCTCTTTGTCTGACCATTGGCACGATTTTTCCTCTAACACCAATATTGTAGACTTACTGATTGCAATCGCCTTACAACAAATAACAAAAAATTGGAAACAAGCTATACAGCTCTCCTTCCAAGCTTGGTGGTATAGTGTTTGTTACAATCATCGTCTTGATCGTTTCCCCTTTATCTTTAGATCTGAAAAGACAACTGCTATGGTCTCCATTAACCGATTTCATAGATGTATCAGCTCAAAAATCTGCGCTACACCACCCTTTACTGGAAGAAGTTCCAAACCACCCTGAATTATTTCATATTGACCTCTTTTATATATATTTACATTTGCTTATCCAATTAATCTATTCTCCCTTTTCCTTTAACACATCATTTCAACTATTATTCTATAACATGTTGATATCTTTTTATATTGTATTAAGCCCTCTTACTTTTATTCTGTATATTTTATCATGATTACTATTGTACTTCTTTTTCTTCTTCTATCCCCTCTCCTTATTTCTAAAATTACAGTATTTTGTCCTTCCATATACAACTACTCTACTTTACTTTTCATTATATAATATTAACTTATTTGTTGATCTTGCATTTCTGTTAATGTATCTAATGGTTTATACTTGGTGTATCTCTTCCAAAATAAAATCTCTTTGTTTAAAACTAAGAAAAAAAATAGATTAGTACTCTCAACATAAGTACAATAGAAATCTACATTCTAAGCAATATCAAAAATTAAATGAAGACACATCAAATAAAAGCAGCTAAGGCTTTTGTGGTTTATTAGTCCGCTTTCGCAAATATTTCCTATTTGAGATAAACTGACACAGCTACAAAGCAATGGCATGTAACATTAAGAAAAAGTCCAATGTAGTACTGGCATTCATTGTTTTTCTTTTAGCCTTTTTTTCTGGAAAAGCACATTCTTTTCAGGGCTATCCTGTTAGGCTGTTATTTATTAATTTTAGGTATTTGATATTGCACAAACTTAAGTTCAAGGATGAGGAAAGTGCTTTACAAAGAACATTTTTATTGCAGGAGGAGCGTCTCTATCACCATGTACATACAACTGAGTGGGTGTGCATGTGTGTTGCTGAGACAATTTACTCATTTTAAATGATAAATATTGCAGTTTACGATGCAAACATATGGAGGTGAAATGATTTACCCAGAACCATATGATTTTCTGTGAAGTGCCAGAATTTGTGTAATTGGAAACTAGTTCCTTGGTATGGAAGACAAACACTAAGCCCCTAAACCGAATCACCTCTTTTATTTTATATTTTAGTTTATGTTGTTGCAATAGAATTTCCTCACTTTTTTGTTCTTACATTACATCTTACAAACCAGGTCCTCCCGACTCGTCTGACTCAATAGCTAGGTTTATATAACATACATTGGTAAAAATAATCTCTTACATTTTTTAGATGCTTGAAGTTTATATAGAGGATATAGCATAGCGATTACAAAAGCCAGCACACTTTTAGTAGTTTAGAAATAACACAAAGTGGTGTGTCCAACGTCATAAATGGGTAAGTAAATTTCGAGACTTTAAAAGATACTATTTATTTATCAAGAAGCTTATTCCACGAATATGGCATGACTACTTGTTTCACAGCTGTGTTGCATGTAGATGAATAATAGTACAGTTCAAGGGTAAGTACCAAATACAAAATTATATAAACCAATGTATATGCATTCATAATAGTATAATATAACATAATAATTATAATGCACAAAATAACAAATATTCTTTCCCTGATTTTGCTAAAGATGCTTTCAGGTAGCAAGGATAGCCAGCTGAAATTTATGCAGTAAGTGCCATCATTCAATAGTTTTTATTTGTGCACATAACACAGAAGAGGAATTTATTCTACTAAACATCTGGGGCCATATTCTGTGGTGAATCAATAATCTGTGTGCATGGGCAGTTCTTAATATTGTGTGTCAAACTACTACTTTGGGCAATATTTCTACTGAATGCATATTGTTTAAGATAACAATAGTCTTCCTAGTCAGTATTTCAGGTGTGTTTTTGTATCTCTATTGTATTCTCCATTCTAGAGTTGTTTTTTATGATTGGCATTACTTATGCCCTGGTTAATGTTTCAAATTGACACAATTTTATTGTTAAACACGTGTGCAGTACATCCAGGATACCAACATTCCTTTCCATATTTATGATGAGCATAAAGAGTTTTTGAGCTGCAGAGCACTGTTACATCTGGTCACATTTGAAAATTGTGATGTACTGGTGGAACACATACAGTCCCTAATTATATCTGTCTTTAAAGAAGGCAATCAATTGTGACAGGTCCCGACTGGTTGATTTAGATGATTTACTGGTTCCCAGAACCTGGTTCGATAAAGAAAGTGCCCATTACAAATGACCAGACACAATTTAACAGCATGTATATCCTATTTCACCAACAAATTAAGGAATAATCTATCACAGGAAACCATTTCCAGAAACCATTTTAAAAAATATCTGGGTGCGATCCCCAGCATAGGAGAGGGTGGAGGGTTGATCGCTTATTTGCTACCATAACTAGTTCATTTGCGCAGATTTACTTTCCCCAAATGTGAGCTGTCCTAAATAGTCACCACTCCCACTTTGAAAATCATTCTAGCTGCTTTGGGGTTTACATAGCCCTCCATTTGATTGAGCATATACGATGATTCATCATCCATGCATGCTTTTTTTCCAATTATCAAATAATCTTCATGGAAGAAAATTATTTTAGCCTGTCTCATGATCAGCTTTTTGACTTCGTTACGGGAGGTTCAATTTTCCATAAATGGGTTATTTGCAAATTGATAGCCAATGTATCTAGATAAGTCTTCCAGGGGTTAATATACTCCCTGGTCTTCTGTTCATATCCTGCCAAAAAAGATGTGTTAGTGAACCTATTGGCATAATTTCCGAATTCAAACAAAAGTACATAAATACTTCTTTAAATATCTTGGGCCTGTTCATAAAGATGAAATTCAAGCATTACCTAGGCTATGATGTGTTACGAGAAAGTACAAATAATGTCCTATAGGAGTGGCACTGTGCAGAATCGGTCTAATACTACAAATTTTGACAGAACACTGTCAATCCATGGTTTAACGTCAGCATTAGTATGACAGACATTAAGTGCAATATTGGTCCGAGAGAAGGACCTTAGCGTACTCTATTCAGACTTAAAAAGTAGGAGTTTAACACTAAGTCCTTTCCTCAAACCTGCTCCAGGCGTATTTATACCCACTTTTTACTTGTTCAGACTTTTTTTTGTCCAAAAAACATCCCCTCACACTATTTTTCTACTGAATACTACTACCTTTGTTGATCCTTTATTAATTGTAAGCTCGAAAGCTAAAGAGAAAACTTCTAATGCTGACAGGGATCTTTGCAAACAAGTTTCTGATTTGAGAAAACAATATTGTCTGCATATTGTAATTATATTGGGAGTCCATGTGGCACAATTTTGAGGGAAATATATTTACTTTGTTGAAAGCAATGTCAAAGCCTGCTATATATAAATTAAGAAGCAGGGGTACCAACACAGAGCCTTGCATTAATCCTACATTGGTGTATACTTTTTCTGAGGTAACTGACGAAGGACCCAGCTTAACCAAAGTGCCTGAATATAGGGTCACTATTGCTCTCAGTAGTTCATCTAGAAAACCCCAGCTGCACAACTTTGACCACAACTTCCACTCTACGTTGTCAAAAGCAGTCTGGAAATCTATAAATGCTGTATACGGTAACATACACTTTGACACTCCAGCACGATAAATCAAAGTAGACAAAGCAACAAGGTGTTCTTCAATCCGCATCCCTGTTGCAAATCAGGCTGATATGAGTAACTCAATCCCATTTACCTCATTCAAACACTGTTTTAGTTAGCCTAAGATTGCAGTTCCTATAAAAGGACTTTCACTTTGTATTTATCCTTCACATATCAAGTAACGCTGTCAAGTGATGGTTGGATGGGAGGAATGCAAGCCCTTTTCAAATAATTGAAATAGGGTGTATCTGCACCAGCTCTCAGAAATTAGACATGTCTCAATAAGGTGGATGTATGATGGTGTTAACCAATCTGCCCGCAACTTAACGTCCACCTTAAATACTGTGGCAGGTAATCCATTGGGTTCTGTGTGCCCTTTTAGCGCATCTGGTTCAAACTTTTACAAACTAGTTTTCTTGTAATGGTAATATTCATTGGGATGTTATTATGATTGTTGCCCCAATGTGCAAAACTTTCATCATCAACTACATAAAGAGACTGACGATAATTGATCCATTAACTCACACTGACAATCTTGCCTGTAGGAGGTGCCCTTCATGCATGAACTGATTTATATAAAATCAGTACTAACTAACGTTGTTCATCTTAAAGACTTCAAATAATGCTTGAGAATGTTTACCATTGGTTAATCTCTGTGCTTGCCATGTGACTTTCTTAGGTCTCATGTGTCTAACATTCATAACTAACTTTTGATTTTTGGGAATACTGTTCTTTTAAGGATCTGTTTAGAAGGTGCCTCATTGATTGTCGCTCTTTTGCATACCAGAGAATATTTCTAAGAGCTGCTGAGATTTTTTTTAATTATGACTTAGGCCAGGTATTGGCCAAAAATGATTACACAGGTTAGATACTAAAATGTCCCAAGCAGTTGTGCTCAATAAATGATTATTACAACAAGACTCAAGACCAATTCTCATCTTCATTGCGACTGGAATTAAAATTGCCACTTAAAGCAAGATTAACTGCTTGATATTCAACTTTCAACCTAGAGTTAAGGGTAGGAAGGGAATTTAACAACAGTTGTTGCATAGTCTTGTAGGATTTATATAAATATTATCAAAAATGAGGCAAGGCTTAGACTGCTTCCACAGGGGAGATTAAGTGTAAGCCTGGATGGAGTTCGATTGAGTTCCGCTACGGAACTCCGCGAAGTGCAAAAAAAACTCTGCCGTACTATGCCGAACTCCGATTTGCATTTGCAGTGATTTTCAATGCCAGATACTTGTCTGCACTGTGCAATCATCGCGAACGGCACCATGCACAGCGCAAGTGAGCGCTGCTTCCTTTCTGCCGCTCGAATAGATTTTTACTGGAGTGGCAGCTTTCTCAATGAGAGCGTTCGCGAGCATACGGACCACTCGCAATGAGAAATATGACCGCTCGCGTTAAGAAATATCGCCAGGAGGTTGACTTTCCATGCTTGCACAAGTCAACTTGGTGTTGACGATCGCGAACGAGGAAAAATCTCACCGGGAGATGGATTTTCCTCGCTCGCGCTCGCCACCTTGACATTAACGAACGTGAGAAAGGAAAAAACTCTGCTCCGCAGAGCAGGGTTTTTTGGAACCCCGTGAACTCTGCGTAACGCGGAGTGCGGAAAAATCCGCAAACTTGGCGAGCGGAGCAGATTTCACCTCCCAGAATTAATTAAGTGTTAAAATGTGTGAATCTGAATCTTCAATATCAAGATTGAGATTTTTAGATACATATATGGATAAGCTCCCTGGAGCAACTATTTTCTTTGCTGGAATGACAAATTCCCAATATTTGTTTATTGAGAACTCCAGTGAAGCCCTTGTCTCCTGTAAACATATATCATTAGTGCACAAATATTCTATGATTTCTTCGTTTTTATAAGTTCTTTTTTATTGCAGCAACAACAGATAAATTTCATTCATCACTTGACCAATGTACAATCACACTTCAAGGTCACATCATTGACAGTTATAAAACCGCCTATATCACCACTGTATATTGTGCCTGCCCCGTCACACCCTATTTCTCTTTTATTATCCTATCACTTCGTCCATTTCCTCCCGCCTCATCTGGGCTGCTGGGGCAGTACATGGGTGCTTTGTGTATTCATTCCACCTGTTCCACACCTTCACCCATTTCCGGGGGCAGCCTCTGTTTATATAGACAGTTTTTTTCCACCACCATACACCAGTCCATGTCCCTCTTCCAGTCTTTCATGGACAGTGTCATATCTGAGCCCCACACCTGTGCAATATTTCTTTTGGCAATCATTAGTGCTAGAGTCACTCCAGTTTGTTCTCCTCTCCCCAGGTCTGTCACCTCCCATACATTGAGTAGACATAATTTTGCCGACATGAGTAGCTCAATCCCATTTACCTCATTCAAACACTGCGTTATTAAAACCCAGTAGGTTTGGATTTTTGGGCACAACCATATAATATGAAAGAAAGTGCCTTCCAGTCTGCACCCCCTATGACAGAATGCATCGGTTCACTTCCCCATTTTTACCAACATAGTACATGAGATGTAGGCTCTATGGAGGATTTTGAGTTGCACCAGGCGGAAGCGGGATCTAATAGCAACCAAAAGGAGAAGCAAGTGCTCCGACCAGCCATCTTATCGCATGTTTGGAATGTCTTTCTCCCATTTCTCCCGTAAGTGGATTTACATGTCTGGAACGTGATTTACTAGTTTCTTATATGTAGGAGAGATCGCTTTTTGTGTGATATGTTCCTCAAGCAATCTATTTTCAAAGGGGGGAGGAATCTGGGAAGGACTCTCCCTTCGGTAGCACTGTCTGTAGGGCATGTCAAAGTTGTAGATAACAAAACGACTCGTGGTGGCTAGCTTGAAAGATTTTTGCAGTTCTGCAAAGGGAATTATGCACCCTACCGACCATACGTCTCCCACAGTAGAGAAGCCCAACAGGTCCCACTTATCAAACCCTTATCTTTTACCCAGATTGCTGAGGAGGTCAGACTCCCACAAGGGAGTTGCATGCATGATCCTATCCTTCCACCCCATCCCACCGAGTGTAGAATGCCAAATTTGAATCGTGAGTGCTGTTGGACCTGTCGGGGGGTGTTTTTTCGGCGGGGAATAGAGGGCGCGTAAATATCCTCTCGGCTGTAGGGCCAGACAGTCCATTTTCTACTATCTCTGAGTTCTCATACAGCTTCTGTTTCCCGCTATGATTCAAAGTGCAGATACCGAGTCTGTAAGAGGACCGGTGCTTCTGTTCTGAGTGCTCAGAAGAGAAATTGAGGGAATTGGGGGTCACTACCCAACATTCTTGGCAGCCAGTTCCAATCTAATGATGTGCCCTTTTCAACGATCAAATGTGCTGCTCCGGTCCTCACCCACCTTCCAGCGCATTATGATGTTTTGGTGAGTGCAGCCCTAGGGTAAGTATTCATTGTTGGTTCCAGTTTGTGCAACGTTGCTACCAGTTTGTCCAGCTCAGCAGCAGTTCAGGATGCCGTTCTATCAATCTTCTTGAGCATTTTCAATGGAGCATGTTTAGAAGAGAAAGTTATTTTCGGTGAGCATGCGCTGCACGTCTCCTCCATTTTGAGCCTCTCCCCTTGGAGAAAAACATTCTTCCTTCCTTAGACTCCTGATACTTTCTTCTGGCTAGGACACTTAATTCCAAAAAAACAAATGGTATATGTTGCATTAGGAAGTAACCATGAGGTGAGCAAGCCTTCCCAGTCTAGACTTAGTTGCTTCTCACACACTGTTGCAGATCTCACTCATCATGTCACTGTCTAAACCTGCACCTTAAAACTCCACATATAGTCCATACTCTCTATCGTTGAAACAGAGCTGTCTACTTTGTTCTACGCACCAACACAGAAGCAGTTACCAAAATACACCAACTGCTGAGAACTTCACATGATTTCATCCCATTGAGTCTTAGGCCCCTCTCTCATCAGTGACACAGCCAGACAGTAGATTTCCTTCTTCCCACTACCCTCTGAAACCTCAAACAGGCTCCATTGTGCGACAGCACCAACACTGGTGACAATCGTCCAATGGACAGAAGTGAGAGAGGTGGGAGAATTATCACCGCATTCAGGCTACCAGCTTCACATGCATGGGTGGAGGGTTCCTCATACATATGCACAATGAATCCAGGGATAAGATGATTGCATACAATGAGGAAACCTTAGGTTTAAATGAAGTGATTTGTGGAATCGATCCAAGCATTGGAGAACTGCAGCCATCTTTGTCTGGCTTCAGGACCAGCTCCAGGCCTTTTTAGTTTTTAATAGATGTAAATAAATTCAAGGGATCTTATAACCTGAATCACAGTTGAGAAGAGAGACAGCTAAAATGAAGCCCGTCCGTGCCTGGACCATGCCCAGCACCAGACCCCTGCCCCCGCGAACTCCAGGACACCCGACGCCGCTACGACGCCAACACCCTCCATGCACTCAACACCGGATGACCGCACACCTGCTTCCTGGCCGCCCCGAAGCGCACCAAAGGACCCTTCTCCTGCCGGAGCTGCAGCTTCACCAGTCTCCGAGCCGCCAACCCACCCACCAGGACAGGACCCAACCACCTCAGATGCATACTCCTGAACACCTGCTCTGCACGCAAACACGCCGTCGAACACGCCGTCGAACTCTGGGACCTGCTCGACACATCCTCCCCAGACGTCGCCTTCCTGACAGAGACCTGGATGAACGACTCCTCGGCACCCGACATCGCCATAGCCATCCAGGACGGCTACAAGATCACCCGCAGAGACCGCACCAACGGAGTAGGAGGTGGAATCGCCATCATCCCCAAGTCCACCCTCAAGGTCTCGACCAACTCCAACGGCACCCTCAGCACCCCTGAACACCTGCACTTCCAGATCCACACTGATCCCAACACCACCCTCAGAGGAACTCTGATCTACAGACCCCCGGACCCCAGCCTCAGTTCAGCAACTCCATCGCCGACTTCGTCAGCACGCACGCCCTTGCCTCCACTGAACTTCCACCTTGAGAACAACAATGACACCAACGAGGAGGAGCCTAGCGCGCAACCAAGATGGCCGCGTAGGCTTACGGCTCTCGAGGGCCTCCGCAACCTCCCACGTCTATCCTGACTTAATCCTGGTTTACTTGACGGGCTTTTGCAGATGAACTTGCGCTGAGGTGCCACCCGTTTTCTAAATTCAGATCGGACGCCGGGATCCGGAATGGTTGGACTCCGAAGTTTGCGGCCTGCTCTTGCCTTGGTCCCGATCTCGAGCTGGTGATGTGCCCGGGCACGAAGTAAACAACAGCGGCTGGCTGGGCTTGACCTGCCACGGACTCCGCACTTTCACTTTCGTTTTCAAGCTTGCTCTTTGATATCGGCCGAGAGACTCTGGTGTTTCCGAGGGGCGCGGATGGCGAAGTGTCTGGCCTGACTCTCGGATTATACATGGGTTGACTGTCGGCGACGGCTGTGCTCAACTGTCTTAACTACTTGGCCCCTCTTTTCCTGGTGCGGGCGGGTGCCGGCCTTGGTGGCCTCCGGATGATGGCGGCGAGACTAGACGGAGACAAGTCGAAACCCAAGTCAACCCGAAGAGGTGCCTATACCCAGGTGTAGTAATCCACTCCTTTTTAGTAGTATTAAAGTAGGTTTAATAGAGCAGATAAATACACAGCCACCTTCAGCTTCACAGGCATTACTGGTTAAACATAGAATCCTGACATGGCTGAGATTCTGTTACATCACAGCCTACTAAAACATTCTAATCATTTCCACATATCTCCCTCCTTATAATAAAAGAAAACATTTGAAAATATTCACAAATGAAAAAGAATTAAATATTTAAATTACAATAAACATCTTCACAATAGTTTAACTTACATCTTGTAAATACATCAGAACTATTCCTCGTTCTTAATTTTATAGATGTGATACTTTGCACAGATCACCAACACTCCACCTCTTACCGTCATCCAATAAAGCCACAGTACCATTCACAGATACCACTTTATGTGGTTGAGAGAATTTGCTTTCTCCTTTTTTCACAAATCCGAACCTTCTTATCACAACCCAATCACCTTCCTGAAACACAATCTCCTTGACAGCTTTCCTGTGATCAAACTCTAACTTTCCACGAAATTGACATTCTTGTGCTCTTGATTTCATTTCCTCTCTATCCACCCAAACTTGACCTTTCTCTCTCAACCACATTGGAGACTCTTTGGTGCCTGGTTCCCTTCCTTTCAAAGCTATAAAAGGAGAAATGCCTGTCACTGAATGAGGAGTAATCCTATGACCCCACATCATTCTTCTCAACTCATCCTTCCACGACAGACCATTAGCTAATGAAAGCTGAATACTACCCATCACAATGCGATTCACCCTCTCCACAAGTCCATAAGCCTGTGGATGGAATAAGGCAACCCTATTGTGAGATATCCCAAGACTACTTAAAAAACTACTCATTTCTGAAGATACCAATTGCACACCGTTATCTGTTACCAATGTCTTAGGCACTCCTTCCTCCAAAAATACTTCTTTCAAAAATTTGATCACATTAGTAGTGGTAACTTCACCCATTGATTTGCACGTAAACCATTTGCTATGGTAATCTACCAACACTACCAAATAACGATTACCACTTCCTAATTTTTCAATCGGGCCTAAAACATCCAACGCCAACTTCTCCCATGGTTTTTCCGGTAACTCAACACATTTCAAAGGAGCCTTCCTCACAATTCGCATCTTATCACTGTTGCTACACGCATAACATTCTTTCACCAACTCCTCCACATCCTTATCCATTTCTGGCCACCAAAAAGACTCTCTTAACCTCCGCTTAGTCAAACTCCTACCCAAATGTCCTTCGTGCACAATTCTCAATAATCTCGTTCTCAATTGAATCGGAGGAATAATCTTATTCCTTCTCAGTATTTTATCACCTTGTAAGCTAAGTTCATCCTTTATTGATAAATATTTCTTATGTACAGCTGTCACCTCAGAATTATTCCAACAATTGATAATGAATTCCTTCAATTGTTTGTACTCACAATCCGACTCCATTGCTTCTTTCCACTCATCTCTACTAACAGCAAATTCAGCTGCCACATCCAAAACTAAATCATCCAAAACTTCCATGCACGAATCACCTTCCACTGGCATTCTGGAAAGACAATCGGCTATAACATTTTTGTTCCCCCGAACATACTCTACAACAAAATTGTATTCTAAAACAGATAACAACCATCTCGATATTCGAGGAGTTACACTACCTTCCAAACCTCGACCACCCTTTAATATGTAAACCAAAAGCTTGTGGTCCGTTTTGACAACAAAGGGTATCCCCCATAAATAAAATCTAAAATGCGCTATGCCCCAACAACATGCAAGCGCCTCTTTTTCTATTGTCGAGTAAGATTTCTCCGCACCCTGCAACCTACGAGAAGCAAATCCAATTATGCTTTCATTCCCATCTGACACCTGCAACAAAACAGCTCCTATTCCAACATTGCTTGCATCACTGATTAAAATCGATTTCTTCTTAGGATCAAAATGCCCCAATGACGGTGCACTCAACAGACTAGCTTTTACATCACTAAATGCCTTCTCACACTCCAAATTCCATTCATACCTGACACCCTTCTTCAACAAAAGTCTCATAGGTTCCACCAAATCCGTGAACTTTGGAATAAATTTTGAGCAATACTCAGCAAGCCCCAGAAAAGACTTCAACTCTTCCTTATTAATGGGACACGGAGCTTCCTTCACCGCCTTTACTATGCTACTTTTAGGTTTTATTCCCTCAGCAGAAATCTGGTGACCAAGATAACTCACTACTCCTAACCTCATTTGACACTTTTCTCTCTTTATCGTCAGGCCACATTTGGAAATTCTTTCCAAAACTTCTTCCATGATTTCATCATGTTCACGAAAAGATCTTCCAACAATCATAATATCATCCTGGAAACAAAGTACCCTCTCCATACCTTTGAATATGTTCTGCATTACTCGCTGAAAAACAGCAGAGGCCGATGCCAGCCCAAATGGCATCCTACAATATCGGAATGCCCCTAAAGGTGTAACAAATGAAGTTAGTGGACGAGATTCTGGATGCAGGTTTACCTGATGATATGCCGAAGACATGTCTAACACACTAAAAACATGTCCCCCACCCATCATACTCAGCATCTCCCCAATATTTGGTAATGGCTGTCGATCAACCCAAATGTTCCTGTTAAGGTCCCTCAAGTCAATGCATAGCCGAATTTTGTCACCATCCTTCGGTGCAACGACTATTGGAGACAACCATTCCGATGATTCAATTGGTTCGATCACCTTAGCATCTAACAGTTTCTCTAATTCTCTCTGGAGAGGTTCTTTCATCATGTGAGGTATTGTCCTTACTTTATGGACAATCGGTTTCGCATTGCTCTTCAAGATAATTCGATGCATGAACCCTTTTAGCATACCTAATTCATTGGAAAACACATGAGAATACCTCTTCATTAACATCTCTCCCCATTCATTACTTGTTTGAACCTCAGTAGATACATTTTCTATGTTAGATTCAATAGCCATTACAGGCTCGACAGCATTTGGATCCAATTTAATTTTCAAGTCTTTTTGATGTCTCCATCCCAATAAATTGGATCCTTCATTAGTGACATACACCCTTCCATAAACTCCGTTTTTCTTAAAGATGATACTCATCCACTGCATTCCCAAAATATTGATCCTTGAACCTCCATAGCCTACAGCCTTAACATCAGAAGGTTGAAGTTGATTCATTTTCCCATCTAACTTTTCTTGAAATGCTTCCTTTGACACCAAAGTGAACAGACTACCAGAATCAGCTAACAATCTTACGGTTCCCTTTCCTAAGGTAATTTCACAATGCGGTTTTTCAATCTTCTCAGTACTCTCCTTCTTCAGTTTCATAGGGTTATTATCAATATGCAAAATATTCTCTGAAACAGCCTCTGTCTCTTCTATTTCAAGGTGTTTATTTATTTCTATCCCATCAATAGTGAGAAATAGCTCATTCTCTTCTTCTTCATTCGCTATTTCCTTCACACTCAGTCCCTGCACACCTCCTTTTGACCTGCACGCCTTTGCTAAATGACCCCTTTTTCCACATACTCTGCACGTAGCATTCCTAGCTCCACATGCAAAGCTGGAGCTTACATGTCCAGGACATCCACACCTATAACA
Source organism: Triturus cristatus (assembly GCF_964204655.1). NCBI lineage: Eukaryota > Metazoa > Chordata > Amphibia > Caudata > Salamandridae > Triturus > Triturus cristatus. The sequence continues at coordinate 832,721,358 of NC_140581.1, forward strand.
AATTATAGGCCTTCTTTCACCTATTTTAGTTGTAGCACTTCCATATGTTTTACTTGTCGTTTTTTTGAATTCTTTCTTAGCATCATTTACTTCTGCAGAAACTTCTTTTTCACTATTTATCGTTGTAGCCACAGCAGTATTTTTCCCTTTATCAATTTCTCGCATCCAGGGATCAGTATCTTCCATACTCCTTGCAATTTCGATGGCCTCTTCCAAAGTAGGGTTCTTTGATAACAATTTTTGTTTTACAGATTTGTTATTTGTGCATCTGACTATCTGATCTCTTATTAATGAATCACAAAGAGCTTGGAATTCACATGTTATAGCTAACCCCCGCAAAGATGCGACATACGATACGATACTTTCATCAGTTTTTTGTATTCTGCAAAAAAACTTGTGTCTTTCAAAAACGACATTTATTTTTGGAGTGAAATGTTTTTCCAACATCTGAAGAGACATCTCATAAATGTTTACGGGTTGACCATCTCCCATGCCCAAGGATATCTCTGGTAAATCATCGTATATTCTCCTGCCTTCAACACCCAGATGATGCAAGAGAATTGCCTGTCTCCTCACAGGACCATATTTATCACCCCCAATTGCCAATAAGTACGTAAAAAAAATGTTCTTCCATCTTTTCCACGGTATAGCAGGTTCACCTGGAACAGGTAAAAATTTTGGAGGTGCTGACATGGAGTCATCAGACATTTTGTTATTTAGGTGAACAAATTTGAAATAACCTAGAATAAAAATTAACACAACAGACTAAAATAATTAATTAATACAAATAATTAAAATAACCAACTAAAATAATTGATTAAAATAATTAACATGTATTGTTCTGTAGTGTAGATTCCAATTCCAAATGTCGATGTCAACCAGATTAATCTCTTCTTGTTTCACTCTTTTTCTACAACTTATACTTTAATTACTGGCTTTAACTTCATTTCCATACACACGCGCCCATTTCATTGCGCTCAATTTTATTGCGCTTTACTTCAAGTCAATTTCACACGCGTTCTACCCGATAACGTGGTTGGCAAAACTTGTGGTTTAGAAACGCCTCGAAGCTCTGTGTATTCCGTAACGTGCCAAGCAAAAGATGGCGGCACGCTGCTTACGCTCAGGCAGGATGGCTCAAGGCACGCTTGTGCACCCAATATCCAAAAGGAACTGCAAAGGGAAATGCGTCACAGAAGACACGACCGAAGACACACGTCCTCGAGCAGGTAAGATTGCGCGTAGATGGCTCGAGCTAACTTTTGAATGGAAACACTGCAGTTAATTAATGCCGCGCAGGATATTTAATGTTCTCATTTCCTTGAGATTGAAATCTCCACACACCGGCAAATGAAGCTACACCACACTGGCGCAGGCACGCTGGCACGCTAGCAAATCCAGTTAAATTAAGTGCTCCCAAACAGTCCCTGCAGCAGTTGAACTTACAAACATATTTTAAAAATATGTATGTATGTACTCCACAAGTCTCACGAGTCTCCACAAGTCTCTCCTCTCCTCCTCCTGACTCGAAGTCAACAAAAAGTATAAACAGGAGACTTACAGTTCATCCATGAAAAATCAAAAGAAGAAATCTTCCAATAGCACTAATTTCCAATTAGTGTCGTTCCAGGGGTGAAGGATTGGCTTCTTGTCCCCTGCACAAGATCGCTCGTCGCCAAATTTGTAGTAATCCACTCCTTTTTAGTAGTATTAAAGTAGGTTTAATAGAGCAGATAAATACACAGCCACCTTCAGCTTCACAGGCATTACTGGTTAAACATAGAATCCTGACATGGCTGAGATTCTGTTACATCACAGCCTACTAAAACATTCTAATCATTGCCACACCAGGTCAATAACATGGATCGTTATGCGCTGGCAAAGGGATCCCCTGGTGGCTCGCATAAGTCGCCTGAGAGGTCTAAGGAGGTCTCCGGCCCGTCGTCGGAATTGACCCTGCTGGACGTCATGGGCGCCATTGAGGAGATGAAGACCGCTGTGGGTCAGCAGTTTGATACCCTGGCTCATAAACTGGACACGGTCCTGATCGATGTGAATTTGGTCAGGGCCGACCTGTCCAAAACTAACGAGCGGGTCGACTCCTTGAGTCAAGCGGCGTCGAGTCTAACTGTGGACGTGGCCGCCCTGCAGACGGAGGTCCGTAGGTTGCGGCTAGCCAGTGATCTGACGGACCGTCGACTTGAGGACTCTGAAAGCAGGGCTAGACGGAACAATGTCCGTATCATTGGAGTGCCGGAAAGATCGGAGGAATCTGCTGCGGATCTTTTTGTCGAGGATCTGGTGACCAATCATCTCGCGCCCAAGGGACTGAGCAAGTTCTTTGCAGTGGAGCGGGCCCACAGGATTCCGGGTGGTGCGCCCAAAGTGGGTGCTCCCCCACGGCCTATAATCGCCCGGCTCTTTAACTTTCGGGATAGGGATGCTATCCTTCAGGCGTCGAGGGTTGCCGGGCCGCTAAAGTTTGAGAACTCTAATGTCAGCTTTTACCCGGACTTCACGTAAGCGGTCCAGAAACAACGGCTGGGATTTTCAGGTGTCAAACGGCGCTTGAGGGACATGGAGCTGAAATATGCGATGTTATTCCCGGCGAGGCTGTGGGTTGAGTTCCAGGGTCGTTCTCACTTTTTCGACCGGCCGGAGGCGGCCGGAGACTGGTTGGATGCCCTGCCTCGGGGACAGGATCGAGACAGTCGGACAGCGGAGAGCGGACGGGATTTGGTAATGCAGGACTAGACCTTGGTTCCTGGTGATGGACTGAACTGGTGACGTTTTGTACCTTGGCTCAACTGGACCCTAGATTGGCACATTATGCCCTTCAAATGTTTGGGGGTTGTAGGGAGCTTATTGGGACCTTTTCCTCCTTCTGGGGTTCTTTTTGTGGTATATGTTAGGGCGACAGGCACACTGCGAGTTGGGGGGGCTGTTCGGGCTCAAGCAGGGGTGCAGGGAGGGGGGAGTTGTGGTTTTGGGATTGTGGGGGAGGGGGGTTGTTGGGGATTGTTTGTTTGTTTCGCAAGGCAATGTGAAGTTCTCTGCCGGGTTGTGCTTTCCGGGATGTGGGTATCATGCACGGGAGTGGGAAGGGGGATAGGGGATTGAGAATCCTTTCGTGGAATGTGAATGGACTTGGGGACAGGATCAAGCGCGGGGTGGTGCTGCAGTTTTTGAAGCGGATTTCGCCCGACATTGTTTTCCTGCAGGAGACACACGTGATTGGGAACTCCTTCCATGCCCTAAATAGGAGGGGCTATCGCCTTGCCGCTCACTCTGGTTTCACTTCTGGCTCTAGGGGAGTGGGCATTTTGGTTAGGGCCTCTCTCCCATTGGAAGTTGATGAGGTGCTTCACGATGATAGGGGGCACTACGTGGCACTGGTGGGGAGATGGGAGGGTAGGACTATCTCGCTCGTTGCTGTGTATGTACCCCCGGGGTTACAGACGGCTACATTTGATGACTTGGGGCGTTTGGTCCTGGGACTCCCTGGGGGGGGTTCTGGTGTTGGGGGGTGACTTTAATGCCGTTGTCTCCGGGATGGAGGACCGTCACCCCCCCCAGGGATCTCCCTAGGGCTCAGGCCTGGTTGAGTGGCTTTTTGGACACGTTGGGACTTGTAGATTGCTGGAGATTGATACACCCGGGTCAGGCGCAATACACCTTTCACTCGGGGGCCCATGGGAGTCTCTCGAGACTTGATTACATGCTTATGCCGGCGATCCAGACTGGGATGATTGGGGAGGTGCGTCATTTAGCCCGAGGTATTTCTGATCATTCCCCTATATGGTTGCAACTGAGGGTTGTCCCTGGGGCAGAGGGGAGGGTTGCGCCTATTAGCCCCTGGTATCTACGTAACCCTAAGATCCGCGCGGAACTGGTCAAGTCCACTGATCACTACTTTAAGGATAATGTGGGCTCGGTGCCGTCGGCCGTCTCCCTATGGGAGGCTTATAAAGTGGTGGTCAGGGGGCAGGCCTTGTCCCTTATTGCCCATGCTAAGAGGTGCGAGAGAGCGGAGGTGGTTCGCCTGGAAACTGAGATAGCTGAAATGGAGGACGACTTGGAGCAGGGAGTTACTGATGAGAAAGTTCATGTTCTCAGCCTCAAACAATCAGATTATAGAGCGCTGGTCACGGAAGCCGCCAAAGGGATGAGTAGAGAGCAGCAAGGACGACTGTATGATGTGGGGGATAAGGCCGGAAAGTTGATTGCTTGGTTGGATAAGAAGGAGAGAGCGAGCAGAGTGGTGCCCGTTGTGGAGAGAATGGATGGAGTGCGTGTGACTGATCCGGTGGAGATCGTTGACTGCTTTGCGGCCCATTTCCGTGGGGTATACTCTCCGGTTTCTGTGTGTTCGGAGGAGGATTCTCATCTGTTGCTTAGAGACATTGCATTGCCAACCCTATCGGAGGCCGATGCAGTATTGATGGAGGCGAATTTGTCGTCAGACGAGATTGCTCTGGCCATCCGCTCGATCGCATCGGGTAAAGCTGTGGGTCCTAATGGTCTTCCCATCGAACTATATAAGTTGCGTCCCGATAATATAGCGCCGCATCTTCGGGACATGTTTCTCGCGGCACGTGCGGCGGGCTTCCTCCCCCCCGACCAACGCCTCGCCAACATAGTTGTGATACACAAAGAGGGGAAGCCGCGAGATCGCTGCGCCTCCTGTAGGCCCATTTCGCTGTTGAATGCGGAACCCAAAGTTCTGGCCAAGGTATTGGCTAATCGGCTGGTTCGGGTCGTGGGCGACTTGATTCATCAGGATCAGTTCGGTTTCATACCTCATCGGAATACCGCTCTAAATTTGAGGCGGTTGCACGGCGTGCTTGCTAGAGCGGAATTTATACGTGAGCCGGCCATCTTGGCATCTTTAGATGCTACTATGGCGTTCGACACTTTGGAGTGGCCATATATTTGGGCCGTGTTGGCGAAATTTGGGTTCGGCCCTGAGTTCATTGGTTGGGTAAAATTACTATACGCTGACCCTCTGGCTCAGGTGGTGGTGAATGGTAGGGTATCGGCTCCCTTCGCATTGGGGAGAGGCAGGGATGTCCGTTATCACCCCTTCTCTTTGCGCTTTCTCTGGAGCCTCTCGCCGCCTGGTTGCGTTGGGAGCCGTCGTTGCGAGGCATTAGATGGACGCCGGAGTTTGAAGACCGTGTCTCCCTCTACGCGGACGACATCCTTCTGTATCTCACCTCTCCTCGACAGTTGCTAATTGTATTGGTGGACGTACTGAATTCTTTTGGTCGCAACTCCGGCCTGGTCATCAACTGGGCCAAGTCGTGCGTTTACGCCCTCTCGGGTGAGGCCCCCCTCCTGCCACGGGATTGCCCTATCCAGATTGCTACCCTGGGGTTCAAATATTTGGGAATCTTTATCTCACTTGATCCCGCGGTCCGCTATGAGCGAAACCTTCTCCCTCCCCTCCAGCGATTGAAGACCGACGTCGCGAGGTGGCGCCGACTTCCGCTCTCGCCACTCGGACGGGCGGCATTGTTTAAAATGATGTCGCTACCTCGCTTTCTATACGCTTTGCAAAATACCCTAGATGTCGTGCCAGCCCGTTACTTCCGGGAGGTGGAGGGTCTTCAGCGCCAACTGTTTTGGGACGGGCGGCCGCGGATTGCTCTCGCCAGGTTGACGCTCCCTTGGTACGATGGGGGGGTCGCCCTCCCCGATATTAAACGATACTATTGGGCGTCTCAGTTGGCGTCGGTGAATCAGGGGATATACGGTCCTGCCTTGAATCCGGCCTTCGAGATGGATACATTTTTGCTCCCGGGCGGAGACTATAATAGAGCGCTGTACTCGGTGACCCCGGACACGCGGTTGACAGGACCCACGCAGGTTGCGGTACGTGTGTGGCACGCGGCGAATGCTGCGATGGGGTGGAAGGATCGCTTGACTCGGGCGACGCCGTTGTATGCCTCTGCGCGGTTGGGCTGTTTGTGGAGATCGAAAGGCTTTGAGAAATGGGATATGATTGGTATATGTAAGGTGGGTGATCTTTGGGCGAAGGGGTCTTTCAAAACGTTTGAAATGCTTAAAACTGAATATAAATTAAACGATAGAGAGTACTTCCGGTATGCTCAAGTGTACCATGCGCTATGTTCGGCTTTTCCAGACGTTGCTGCTATCCCTGAGTACTCCCCACTGGAGGATAGAGTGTTGGATGGCTACGTGCCCGACAGCACCATCTCTCTGATTTATAAGAAACTCATTAATGATCGCGCGGACTTGCTGCTCCGTCTGCGGGAGGCATGGACGGGCGATGGCTTGGAACTGGACGATGAGGACTGGGTATCAGCGGTGGCCTCCCCGAAAGAGGTGGCGATCCCGGCCCGCTTACGATTCGTACAGCTAAAGATCCTTCATAGAGTGTATGTCACTGGGCCCGGTTTGCTGCGCATGGGTTACTTGATGGATGGACTGTGTAAGCGGGGATGTGGCCTCTCGGGTACCTTTCTCCATATCTTATGGGAATGTTCGGAGGTTGTGCGATTTTGGAACGGTATCCACACCGTAATGGAGGAGGTCACGCACGTTGCTCTGTTGCCAGAGGCTAGGAGGTGTTTGTTGAATGTCTGGGAACCGAATGATTGCAATGCGGCACAGACGCAGTGGGTGACCTTGGGGTACATGGTGGCCAAGCGTAACATTGCACAGCTGTGGGGCTCCCCGAGGCCGCCCACGATCGAGGTATGGAAGGAGAATATGGACTGGTGTATGTTCAGGGAAAAGACGGTGTATGTGGCGAGAGGCAAACCAGGGAAGTGGACTAAGGTATGGGGTCCATGGAATTTATATCGAGGACGTATCTGCACCCCACCTCTGTCATTAGAGATCGATATTGCTTTGTCCCCCTAGCCACGCATTCTGCGGGATGGTGTGAGGTGTGCTCCATGCTTTGCTCTCCCGTTGCCCCCCTCTACCGCTTCCAGACAAGAACTGCTTTGGACACTGTACGTTGTTCCCCGTCCTGGGAAGAGCACGCTGCTATTTCGGACTCTCATTGCCTTGAGTGTGTTTTATATTTAATAAAAAATGAAACTGTTTCTTCCGATTGCCAATGGCCTATGGCCGCGGCCTGTTACATGTGCTCACGAACTGCCGGGAGCTTTGCCTCTGGTTCCTTTGAATGTGTGGTGTTGCACTGCGGGCCCTCGGGCTCCATAGCGGCCGGCCCTGGTGGTTGTAGGCCCTTGTCTGTATTTTATTGTGTACCAACGGTTTCTAATACAAATTTTAACAAAAAAAAAACAATGACACCAACTCCACCACCCTGATCGACAAACTCACCAACCTCGGACTCAGACAGCTCGTCACAACACCCACCCACTCCGCCGCCCACAAGCTCGACCCCATCTTCTCCGCAAGTTCCCACGTCTCCTTCAGCCACACCACCGAACTCCACTGGACCATCGCTGCATCCACTTCACCTTCCGGAAACCCACCACGCACCACCGCACCCAACAGATGCCCCGTCGCAGCTGGAGCAAAATCACCGAAGACCAGCTAAACACCACTCTCGCCCGAACCCCACCCGCCGACCCCACCGACCCCGATACCGCCGCCAGCAACCTCAAGCGTTGGATCGACGACTGCGCCAACACTCTCGCCCCGATCAAGAAACCCTCCAACAGACGCATCAACAAGAATGCCAGCTGGTTCTCCGCAGACCTTCAGACCTCCAAAAAACCTGCCGAAAACTAAAGAAGAAATGGCACTGCGAACAGACACTGGAAAACCACGCAGCCCACAAGAACTCCATGCGCCAACACCATCACCTCATCAGATCCACCAAAAGGACCTCCTTCAAGGACCGCCTAGACAACAACGCATGCAACAGCAAAGAGCTCTTCAACATCGTTAAGGAACTCTCCAACCCCAGCTCCAACACCAACGTCATCCCACCATCGCAAGACCTGTGTAACTCCCTTGCCACCTTCTTCCATCGCAAGATCGCAGACATACACGACAGCTTCGACAACCAGACCACCACGACAGCCAACGGCACCTCAGACCCCATGGCCACCACCCACAGCGGCCCCCTGCTCACCTGGACTAACATCAACGACGACAACACCATCAAAATTATGAACACCATCCACTCCGGCTACTCGTCAGACCTGTGCCCACACCACATCTTCAACAAAGCTAGCGCCACCATCGCACCCCACCTCCGCAAGGCCATCAACATCTCCTTCGAGACCGCGACCTTCCCGGAAAGCTGGAAGCACGCCGGGATCAACGCCTTGGCTCAAGAAACCCAAGGCAGATCCAAGGGTACTCATGAACCTCCGGCGCATCTCCCTGCTCCCGTTCCCGGCGAAGGTCATCGAAAAAACCGTCAACAAACAGCTGACCCGCTACCTCGAGGAGGACAACATCCTGGATGCGTCCCAATCCGGGTACCGCAGCAACCACAGCACCGAAACTGCCCTCATCGCTGCCACCGATGACATCAGGGCCCTGCTGGACAACGCCGAAACCGCGCCCTCATCCTCCTGGACCTATCAGCCGCCTTCGATATGGTCTGCCACTGCACCCTACACACACGCCTTCACAACGAAGAGATCTGAGACAAGGCTCTGGAATGGACCACCTCCTTTCTCTACGGCAGAACCCAGAGCATCCGCCTCCCCCCCTTCCGTTCCGAAGCCTCCAAGATCATCTGCAGTATACCCCATGGATCATCCCTCAGCCCGACTTTGTTCAACATCTACATGGCCCCGCTTGCCCATGTCGCCAGACTGCACGACCTCAACATCATCTCCTACGCCAACGACACACAGCTGATCCTCTCCCTCATCAAGGACCCCCTCACCGCCAAAGCCAACCTCCACGAAGGAATGAAAGCCGTCGTCGAATGGATGAAGAACAGCCGTCTGAAGCTGAACTCGGACAAGACGGAGGTCCTCATACTCGGCTCCACCCCCTCAGCC